>NC_091285.1:554350203-555595483 GCF_032444005.1 Ranitomeya imitator
AATCAGTAGCCCTAATGCATTGCAATATGTGATGTAGGCCGAAACCCTGAAGATTGAAGCTCAGCTTTGTAAAGTGGAGGAGAACACCAAGCAGCAGCAGACACCGATAGTACGCCCAACCAAACCAGTCGCCCAAATGCAGTGTAATATCTGATATAGCCTGAAGGCCTGAAGATTGAAGCTCAGCTTTGTAAAGTGGAGGAGAGCACCAAGCAGCGGCAGACAACGTTAGTACGCCCAACCAAACCAGTTGCCCAAATGCAGTGTAATATGTGATGTAGGCCAAAAGCCTGAAGATTGAAGCTCAGCTTAGTACAGTGGAGGAGAACACCAAGCAGCGGCAGACACCATTAGTACGCCCAACCCAACCAGAAGCTCAAATGCAGTGTAATATCTGATGTAGGCCGAAAGCCTGAAGATTGAAGCTCAGCTTTGTACAGCTGAGAAAAGCAAGCAGCAGCAGACACCATTAGTACACCCAACCAAACCAGTAGCCCAAATGCAGTGTAAAATCTGATGTAGGCCGAAAGCCTGAAGATTGAAGCTCAGCTTTGTAAAGTGGAGGAGAACACCAAGCAGCGGCAGAAAACGTTAGTATGCCCAACCAAACAAGTAGCCCAAATGCAGTGTAATATCTGATATAGCCTGAAGGCCTGAAGATTGAAGCTCAGCTGTTTAAAGTGGAGGAGAGCACCAAGCAGCGGCAGACACCGTTAGTACGCCCAACCAAACCAGTTGCCCAAATGCAGTGTAATATGTGATGTAGGCCAAAAGCCTGAAGATTGAAGCTCAGCTTTGTACAGTTGAGAAAAGCAAGCAGCCGCAGACACCATTAGTAGGCTCAAGAAAACAAGTAGGCCAAATGCAGTGTAATATGTGATGTAGGCCGAAAGCCTGAAGATTGAAGCTCAGCTTTGTAAAGTGGAGGAGAACACCAAGCAGCGGCATACACCGTTAGTACGCCCAAACAAACCAGTTGCCCAAATGCAGTGTAATATGTGATGTAGGCCGAAAGCCTGAAGATTGAAGCTCAGCTTTGTAAAGTGGAGGAGAACACCAAGCAGCGGCAGACACCGTTAGTACGCCCAACCAAACCAGTAGCCCACATGCAGTGTAATATGTGATGTAGGCCGAAAGCTTGAAGATTGAAGCTCAGCTTTCTAAAGTGGAGGAGAACACCAAGCAGCCGCAGACACCATTGGTATGCCCAACCAAACCAGTAGCCCAAATGCAGTGTAATATGTGAGGCAGGCCGAAAGCCTGAAGATTGAAGCTCAGCTTAGTACAGTGGAGGAGAACACCAAGCAGCGGCAGACACCGTTAGTACGCCCAACCAAACCAATAGCCCAAAAGCAGTGTAATATCTGATATAGCCTGAAAGTCTGAAGATTGAAGCTCAGCTTTGTACAGCTGAGAAAAGCAAGCAGCAGCAGACACCATTAGTATGCCCAACCAAATCAGTAGCCCTAATGCATTGCAATATGTGATGTAGGCCGAGACCCTGAAGATTGAAGCTCAGCTTTGTAAAGTGGAGGAGAACACCAAGCAGCAGCAGACACCGTTAGTACGCCCAACCAAACCAGTCGCCCAAATGCAGTGTAATATCTGATATAGCCTGAAGGCCTGAAGATTGAAGCTCAGCTTTGTAAAGTGGAGGAGAGCACCAAGCAGCGGCAGACACCGTTAGTACGCCCAACCAAACCAGTTGCCCAAATGCAGTGTAATATGTGATGTAGGCCAAAAGCCTGAAGATTGAAGCTCAGCTTAGTACAGTGGAGGAGAACACCAAGCAGCGGCAGACACCATTAGTACGCCCAACCCAACCAGAAGCCCAAATGCAGTGTAATATGTGATGTAGGCCAAAAGCCTGAAGATTGAAGCTCAGCTTTGTACAGTTGAGAAAAGCAAGCAGCCGCAGACACCATTAGTAGGCTCAAGAAAACAAGTAGGCCAAATGCAGTGTAATATGTGATGTAGGCCGAAAGCCTGAAGATTGAAGCTCAGCTTTGTAAAGTGGAGGAGAACACCAAGCAGCGGCATACACCGTTAGTACGCCCAAACAAACCAGTTGCCCAAATGCAGTGTAATATGTGATGTAGGCCGAAAGCCTGAAGATTGAAGCTCAGCTTTGTAAAGTGGAGGAGAACACCAAGCAGCGGCAGACACCGTTAGTACGCCCAACCAAACCAGTAGCCCACATGCAGTGTAATATGTGATGTAGGCCGAAAGCTTGAAGATTGAAGCTCAGCTTTCTAAAGTGGAGGAGAACACCAAGCAGCCGCAGACACCATTGGTATGCCCAACCAAACCAGTAGCCCAAATGCAGTGTAATATGTGAGGCAGGCCGAAAGCCTGAAGATTGAAGCTCAGCTTAGTACAGTGGAGGAGAACACCAAGCAGCGGCAGACACCGTTAGTACGCCCAACCAAACCAATAGCCCAAAAGCAGTGTAATATCTGATATAGCCTGAAAGTCTGAAGATTGAAGCTCAGCTTTGTACAGCTGAGAAAAGCAAGCAGCAGCAGACACCATTAGTATGCCCAACCAAATCAGTAGCCCTAATGCATTGCAATATGTGATGTAGGCCGAGACCCTGAAGATTGAAGCTCAGCTTTGTAAAGTGGAGGAGAACACCAAGCAGCAGCAGACACCGTTAGTACGCCCAACCAAACCAGTCGCCCAAATGCAGTGTAATATCTGATATAGCCTGAAGGCCTGAAGATTGAAGCTCAGCTTTGTAAAGTGGAGGAGAGCACCAAGCAGCGGCAGACACCGTTAGTACGCCCAACCAAACCAGTTGCCCAAATGCAGTGTAATATGTGATGTAGGCCAAAAGCCTGAAGATTGAAGCTCAGCTTAGTACAGTGGAGGAGAACACCAAGCAGCGGCAGACACCATTAGTACGCCCAACCCAACCAGAAGCCCAAATGCAATGTAATATCTGATGTAGGCCGAAAGTCTGAAGATTGAAGCTCAGCTTTGTACAGCTGAGAAAAGCAAGCAGCAGCAGACACCATTAGTACACCCAACCAAACCAGTAGCCCAAATGCAGTGTAAAATCTGATGTAGGCCGAAAGCCTGAAGATTGAAGCTCAGCTTTGTAAAGTGGAGGAGAACACCAAGCAGCGGCAGACAACGTTAGTATGCCCAACCAAACCAGTAGCCCTAATGCAGTGTAATATCTGATATAGCCTGAAGGCCTGAAGATTGAAGCTCAGCTGTTTAAAGTGGAGGAGAGCACCAAGCAGCGGCAGACACCGTTAGTACGCCCAACCAAACCAGTTGCCCAAATGCAGTGTAATATGTGATGTAGGCCAAAAGCCTGAAGATTGAAGCTCAGCTTTGTACAGTTGAGAAAAGCAAGCAGCCGCAGACACCATTAGTAGGCTCAAGAAAACAAGTAGGCCAAATGCAGTGTAATATGTGATGTAGGCCGAAAGCCTGAAGATTGAAGCTCAGCTTTGTACATTTGAGAAAAGCAAGCAGCCGCAGACACCATTAGTAGGCCCAAGCAAACAAGTAGGCCAAATCCAGTTTAATATTTGATATAGGCTGAAAGCCTGTAAATTTAAGCTCAGCTTTATTCAATGGATAACACCAAGCTGCGGCACACACCATTTGTAGGCCCAACCAAAAAAGTAGGCCAAATGCAGTTTAATATCGGACACCGGATGAAAATTGAGGCTCAGCTTTGTTCATTGGAGGACAACAATAATGGGAGGCAGACACAGTTAGTAGGCAAAATGCAGTTCAAAATTGGTAAGTGGAATACACAGGCGGCACAGCTTTGTTCAGCGGAGGACAACTGTAATAAGTGGTTCAGAGAGACAGAGTAGGCCCACAATTAAAAAAGGTGGCAAATTGCAGTTCAAAGTTGGTACAAGGAGTACACAAGCGGCATAGCGTGGTTAATCGTAGGAGGACAAGTGTAATTAGTGGCTGTGACACACGGAGTAGGCCTAAAATAAAATATATTCTGCTTACAACTGGTAAGAGGACTGCAGAGGCGGCATTGCTGGGTTCAGCGGTGGAGGACAACTGTTGTGAGAGTCTGACACAGTTACTAGGCCTAAATAAGTAAGTAGGCTAAATGCTGTTCTAAATTGGTAAGAGGAGTACACAGGCAGCATAGCTTGGTTCAGCGGAGGAGGACAACTGTAATAAGTGGCTCAGACAGACAGAGTAGGCCTAAAATAAAAAAAAGTAGGCTAATGTCTGTTCAAAATTTGTTTGAGTAGTACACAGGCGGCATAGCTTTGTTAAGCGGAGGACAGTTGTAATGTGTGGCACAGACAGACAGACAGAGGCCTAAAATAAAAAAAGGTGGCTTCATGCAGTTCAAAACTGCTAGCGGGACTAACCAGGCGGCCTAGCTTGTTTCAGGGGGGGACAGCTGTAATGTGTGGCGCAGACAGACAGACAGACAGAGGCCTAAAATAAAAAAAAGGTGGCTTCATGCAGTTCCAAACTGCTACCAGGACTAACCAGGCGGCCTAGCTTGTTTCAGGAGGGGAGAGTTGTAATGTGTGGCGCAGACAGACAGACAGACAGAGGCCTAAAATAAAAAAGGTGGCAAAATGCAATTCAAAATTGCTACCAGGACTAACCAGGCGGCCTAGCTTGTTTCAGAGGGGGACAGTTGTAATGTTTGGCGCAGACAGACAGACAGACAGAGGCCTAAAATAAAAAAGGTGGCTAAATGCAGTTCCAAACTGCTACCAGGACTAACCAGGCGGCCTAGTTTGTTTCAGGGGGGGAGAGTTATAATGTGCGGCGCAGACAGACAGACAGAGGCCTAAAATTAAAAAAAAGGTGGCAAAATGCAGTTCAAAATTGCTACCAGGACTAACCAGGCGGCCAGCTTGTTTCAGACGGGAACAGTTGTAATGTGTGGCGCAGACAGACAGACAGACAGAGGCCTAAAATAAAAAAAAGTGGCTAAATGCAGTTCCAAACTGCTACCAGGACTAACCAGGCAGCCTAGCTTGTTTCGGGGGGGAGAGTTATAATGTGTGGCGCAGACAGACAGACAGAAGAGACAGACAGAGGCCTAAAATAAAAAAAGGTGGAAAAATGCAGTTCAAAATTGCTACCAGGACTAACCAGGCGGCCTAGCTTGTTTCAGAGGGGGACAGTTGTAATGTGTGGCGCAGACAGACAGACAGACAGAGGCCTAAAATAAAAAAAAGGTGGCAAAATGCAATTCAAAATTGCTACCAGGACTAACCAGGCGGCCTAGCTTGTTTCAGAGGGGGACAGTTGTAATGTGTGGCGCAGACAGACAGACAGACAGACAGAGGCCTAAAATAAAAAAGGTGGCTAAATGCAGTTCCAAACTGCTACCAGGACTAACCAGGCGGCCTAGCTTGTTTCAGGGGGGGAGAGTTATAATGTGTGGTGCAGACAGACAGGCAGAGGCCTAAAATAAAAAAAAAGGTGGCAAAATGCAGTTCCAAACTGCTACCAGGACTAACCAGGTGGCCTAGCTTGTTTCAGGGGGAGAGAGTTATAATGTGTAGTGCAGACAGACAGACAGACAAAGGCCTAAAATAAAAAAAGGTGGCAAAATGCAGTTCAAAATTGCTACCAGGACTAACCAGGTGGCCTAACTTGTTTCAGAGGGGGACAGTTGTAATGTGTGGCGCAGACAGACAGACAGACAGACAGAGGCCTAAAATAAAAAAAGGTGGCTAAATGCAGTTCCAAACTGCTAACAGGACTAACCAGGCGGCGTAGCTTGTTTCGGGGGGGAAGAGTTGTAATGTGTGGCGCAGACAGACAGACAGACAGACAGACAGAGGCCTAAAATAAAAAAAGGTGGCTTCATGCAGTTGAAAACTGCTACCAGGACTAACCAGGAGGCCTAGCTTGGTTCTGCATGGGAGGACAACTGTTATGAGATGCTGACACATTAATTAGGCACAAATAAGTATGTAGGCTACATGCAGTTCACAATTGGTAACAGGATTACTCAGGTGGCATAGCTTTGTTCAGCGGAAGACAACTGTTATAAGTGGCTTACACAGTTAGTAGGCCAAAAAACTAAATTGGGCTAAATGTCTGCCAAGGAATTGTTCATAAATAAACTGGTGGCATAGTGAGGTACAGGGGTGGGCTCCTCTGCAGAGTTGCAGACAGTGGTATTTGGCGAAAAGTATTAAGGGGTCTAAATGGACGCCAGGGCCCCTGTATATTTTTACTATCACCTATCATTGCAACAAATTTGTAATGGCAGTGCCATTTAAAGATTTAACAGCACAGACTACACAGTGGTGGAGCAGGGAGAGGTAAGTATTGCAAGTGGTAGAGCACTGTTCGAGCTGGGGGGAATACTCTCTTGTGGGCGGCGGTACTGGCACAGGGCCCCTCATATTACGATGGTGTGTCTGATGTTGGCTGTGCACCACCACCATCAGAGACACTTCATTGTACTATGTGGGACCCTGTGCCAGTGCCGTCAGCCAAGAGTGGGCACACACACCTGTGCAGGCAAACGACACTCGCACGGGTGCTTGCGCCAAGTTGTGACCATGGCCCTGTGGGGGGAGTCAGCCCATTTAGGGAGGTATACAAATGGCCTATGGTGGACATTCGGCACCTGCAAATGGCAGAATTGGTGCAGTCAGTAAGAGGAGGCCAAATACAAGAAATTTTTCTGGCAAGCTACGTGTCAGCAGGGGAAGGTGGGGCAAAATAATTCAAAATCCATGATTGGTTCATTTTAATGAAGGTTAGATCATCAACATTTCGGGGAGCCAGACGTGTCCTTTTTTCAGTCAGTATTGAACCAGCAGCACTGAAGACTCTTTCTGAGAGCACACTAGCAGCTGGGCAAGCGAGCTCCTGCAATGCATATTCTGCCAATTCGGGCCAGTGCCAGGTGTCTATTTTACATGCCCAGTAATCAAAGGGGAATGACCTGTGAGGGAGAACATCGATAATGGTGGAAAAATAGTTGGTAACCATACTAGACAAATGCTGCCTCCTGTCACTTTGAATCGATGCAGCAGTACCTGTCGTGTCTGCGGTCATTGCGAAATCACTCCACAACCTGGTCATAAATCCTCTCTGTCCAATGCCACTTCGGCTTTGTGCACCTCTAACACCTCTGCCATGTTGCCCCCTACAGCTCGTGTGAGAACCATCAGCGCCGCTGTGTGCTGGAAATGCCTGAACCAAACGGTCTACAAGAGTTGCTTGTTTGGTAGCCAATATTTGCTCAAGGTTCTCATGTGGCATGATACTTTGTAATTTGCCTTTTTTATCGTGGATCCAGGAGGCCTGCTAACCAGTAATCATCATCGGTCATTATTTTGATAATGCGAGGGTCCCGTTTTAGGATACGCAAAGCATACTCTGCCATGTGGGCCAAAGTTCCAGGTGTCAATTCACTGCTTGTGCTGGGTTGAGGAGCACTTTCTTGAAAATCTACATCACTTGTGGCCCGCAAAAACCCTGTACCTGACCTTGCAATGCCACCAGTTTCTATTGCCCCCTGTGAAGCATCCTCCTCCCATAAATATTCAGCCCCATCATCCTCCTCCTCATCCTCTTCGTCCGCCACCTCATCCAGGAAAGTTCCCTGAGCAGACAATGGCTGACTGTCATCAAGGCTTCCCTCCTCCTCGGCCGCAGATGCCTGCTCCTTGATGTGCGTCAAACTTTGCATCAGCAGACGCATAAGTGGGATGCTCATACTTATGATGGCGTCGTCCGCACTGACCAGCCGTGTGCATTCCTCAAAACACTGAAGGACTTGACAGAGGTCTTGGAGCTTTGACCACTGCATACCAGACAACTCCATGTCAGCCATCCAACTGCCTGTCCGTGTATGTGTATCCTCCCACAAATACAAAGACATGACAGCACGCCTCTGTTCGCACAGCCTCTGATGCATGTGCAGTGTGGAGTTCCACCTTGTTGCCTCGCCGATTATTAGGCGGTGCTGGGGAAGATTCAGCGATCGCTGATGGTTAAGCATACGGCTGGAGTGTACGGGCGAACGGCGGATGTGCAAGCAAAGTCTGCGCACCTTCAGGAGCAGGGCTGGTAATTCTTGAGGAAGCACTGCACCATCAGGTTCAATGTGTGAACCAGGCAAGGTATGTGTTTCAGTTCTGAAAAGGCTATGGCAGCCATAAAATTCCTTCCGTTATCACTGACTACCTTGCCTGCCTCAAGATGTACACTGCCCAGCCATGACTGAGTTTCTTGCTGCAAGTGCTCGGCCAGTACTTCCGCGGTGTGTCTGTTGTCGCCCAAACACTTAATTTGCAGCGCAGCCTGCTGACGCTTCCCACTAGCTGTTCCATAATGGGACACCACGGGTGCAACACTGACAACTGCGGATGGAGTGGTCATGCGACTGCACTCTGTGGATGAGTTTTCGCTTCTGGAGGAGGAGGAGCAAACGCCTACAGCCAACTGTTTCCTAGACCATGGGCTAGGCAGAACTGTGCCACTATGGCTGTCCCCTGTGGACCCTGCATCCACCACATTAACCCAGTGTGAGGTAATGGACACCTAACGTCCCTGGCCATGCCTACTGGTCCATGCATCTGTTGTGAGGTGCGCCTTTCTACTGACTGATTGCCTGAGTGCATGGACAATGCGTTCTTTGACATGTTGGTGGATTGCTGGGATGGCTTTTCTCGCAAAGAAGTGTCGACTGGGTAGGTCATAGTGTGGTACTGCGTAGGCCATCAGGGCTTTGAAAGCTTCGCTTTCAACCAAATGGTAGGGCATAATCTCTAACGAGATTAGTCTAGCAATGTAGCCTTTCAAACCCTGTGTACGCAGATGAGAGGAAGAGTACTTTCTTTTCCTATCGAGAGTCTCTTTTAGGCTGAGCTGGACTGGAGAGCTGCATATAGTGGAACTAGCGGGGGTGGTGGTGGACATGGCAGATTGAGAGGGGCTTGGCGATGGTATTCTTGATGTGGGCCTACCTATAGTGTTTCCAACCAAGAACCTTGCGATTCCCTGACTGCTTTGGCCTTGCGACAATACCTCCACATTTGCTACTGGTGGTGTCATATCCGGTGGGCTTCCAGTTAGGGAAGCAATGTTGCATTGCTGACTAGCTTCAATATGAGCAGGTGCACCAACAGTACGGGACGTTTGGTAGTTAGTCCATGCTTCCAAATGCCTGCTGGTTAGATGTATACGCATACACGTTGTATTTAAATTTTGAACATTCGTCCCTCTGCTAAATGTCTTGGAGCATTACTTACATATAACTTTGTAACTTTGGACTGATCATTCGGATCTTGGTTAAAAAATTGCCACACTGCACTCGTCCTACTATGGAATACCTTTTCAGGCTTTGCACGCCGTGCTACTGTCACCGGATTGCAACGCTGTCCTACACCTGTTGTGGTTTTTGACACACGTTTTGGGTCTGATGCGGGCCTGCCAGATGACAACTTTTGCGATGTAGATGGCTGCTGCAGATCATCCTCCTCCGCTTCTGAGCTCCAGGCTGCGGCACCCTCTTCCCCAATGGCTGCCAATCTGGGTCAACAACTGGGTCATCTATCACCTCCTTTTCAATGTCCTCTGTGTCACCGTGTAAGGTGCTATAGCGTTCGGGACTGGGCACCATAGTCTCATCAGGGTCAGATTCGGGCTCAGTACACTGCGAGGGCAAAGTAGTGATCTGAGTCAATGGAACAGCATAATAATCAAGCTGTGCATCTGTGCACTCCATGTCCGATTCTTCCTGTAATGGGCTTTTAACAATTTCCCTCTCTAACCCAGGCATGGTATGTGTAAAGAGCTCCATGGAGTAAAGTGTAGTGTTGGCTGCCGCATCCTTCACTTTTGTTTTGGGTGAATGACACAAGGAAGCAACATTTTCCGGACCTGGATCATCCACTGACGACTCGCTGGTTTTAGATTTTGAAGCTTCTGAAGAAGAGGTGAAAGAGCTAGAGGCTGAGTCAGCAAGGAAAGCCAAAACTTGTTCCTGCTGCTCCACCTTTAAAAGCTGTTTTCCTACTTCCAGATAAGGGAGCCTTCGAGGCCTTGTGTAGCCAGATGATGACGCTGCCTCAACACCTCGAGCATTTGGTGCTATCTTGCTTTTCCCAGTACCACCAGATGCTCTACTACCACCACCACCATCAGTACCAGCTGGCAACGACCGCCCACGGCCTATTCCACTAGATTTCTTCATTTTTGCGGAAATGTTACCAAAATGACAACCATTATATGCTACTGTTAAACAAGGTAGAAGGTGTATATTAACTATTGGAGAATTTATATCTCAATTTTTTTGGCGGGAAGACAGCAGGAAAAAACAGGCCCTGTGTATTACACAACATAATGTACAAGGCAGAACGTGGCTGGCAGATATATGCCAAAAAGAACTCACGTAGATCCACTAAGTGGCAATTTAAAGCTCCCTTTTTTTGGGGGATGGGAGACTGCAGGAAAAAACAGGCCCTGTGTATTACACCACACAATGGACAAGGCAGAATGTGGCTGGCAGATATACGCCAAACAGAACTCACGTAGATCCACTTAGTGGCTATTTAAAGCTCCCTTTTTTTTGTTGGGGGGAGACTGCAGGAAAAAACAGGTCTTGTGTATTACACCACACAATGGACAAGGCAGAACGTGGCTGGCAGATATACGCCAAACAAAACTCACGTAGATCCAGAGGCGTAGCTAGAGCTTTTGCCGCCCGGGGCTGTTCCCGAGTTTGGCGCCCTCCCCCCCCCCCCGGCTCAATACACACAAAGGTTACCAAAAACGGTTTTCCTGTTTTGTAGAACTTAAACTGGGCCTAATGGTGTCACCCCCACATGCCACACCTGTGACTTAATACCACCACACCATGACCAGGCCACATAGTGACCGAATAATACTACATACAAGGGACAAATACCACAACACCATTTCCAGACCACATATTACCACCACATAGTGACTGAATACTACAATACTGATCAGTAATAAAAAAAAACCACAATACTATCACCATAAGTGCCAGTATTCACAGGAGATCTGTACTTAGTATGCAGTGTCTGTGTAGAGGTAATACAGAGATCACTGGTGACATTATACACAGGACCTCTATATAGTATACAGTGTATAGTGTCAGTGTATAGGTAACACTGACTCACCAGTGACGTCTCTAGGTGAAGTCCTTCATCTTTCATCCAGCACAGACCGCCATCATTCCTTCCAGCCAGGACTCGTTTCTGCAGGAAATAACACAGTTATCTCGAGCTCCGCTTGCAGAACACATTACTTAATTTTTCACAACTTCTACATTACATCACATGAAGAAAAAAAGGTGATATAGTGTCACTCTGCACAGTAACAGGACCGCCCCCCCATTTAAAACAGTATACTCAAAAAATAAAATAAATACATCACTGCAGTAATAATATCCCTTAATTAGCCCCTATGGTAATAATATTCCCCACCCTGGCCCCGTTTCTCATTCCTGGCTCCAGCCATATGTTCTCGCATCCTGCCCTCATGAGTATCCATTCTACCCCATATGATCTCCACATCCTGCCCCACCAGCCTCCATCGTATCCGTCCTGCCCCATGATCCAATCCTGCCCCGTGTCTCCAATCATGCCCCGTATCTACATTCTGCCCATGCCTCAAGTCCTGCCACCAGTGTGTCCAGCATATTACCCCCATTTTGTCCAGCAATCTGCCCCAGTGTGTCCAGCATATTACCCCCATGTTGTCCAGCAATCTGCCCCAGTGTGTCCAGCATATTACCCCCAGTGTGTCCAGCAATCTGCCCCAGTATGTCCAGCACTGCCCCCAGTGTGTCCAGCAATCTGCCCCAGTGTCCAGCCTTTCCCCAGTGTGTCCAGCAGTCTGCCCCAGTGTGTCCAGCATATTACCCCCAGTGTCCAGCATTGCCCCAGTGTGTCCAGCATATTACCCCCAGTGTGTCCAGCAATCTGCCCCAGTGTCCAGCATTGCCCCAGTGTGTCCAGAAGTCTGCCCCAGGGTCTCCAGCATTGCCTCAATGTGTCCAGAAATCTGCCCCAGGGTCTCCAGTATTGCCCCAGTGTGTCCAGCATTCTGCCCCATGGTCTCCAGTATTGCCCCGGTGTATCCAGCAATCTGCCCCATGGTCTCCTGTATTGCCCCAGTGTGTCCAGCATTCTGCCCCATGGTCTCCAGTATTGCCCCGGTGTGTCCAGCAATCTGCCCCATGGTCTCCAGTATTGCCCCAGTATGTCCAGAAGTCTGCCCAGGGTCTCCAGCATTGCCTCAATGTGTCCTGAAATCTGCCCCATGGTCTCCAGTATTCAGTGTGTCCAGCAATCTGCCCCATAGTCTCCTGTATTGCCCCAGTGTGTCCAGCATTCTGCCCCATGGTCTCCAGTATTTCCCCAGTGTGTCCAGCATTCTGCCCCATGGTCTCCAGTATTGCCCCAGTGTGTCCAGCAATCTGCCCCATGGTCTCCTGTATTGCCCCAGTGTGTCCAGCATTCTGCCACATGGTCTCCTGTATTGCCCCAGTGTGTCCAGCATTCTGCCCCATGGTCTCCAGTATTGCCCCAGTGTGTCCAGCAATCTGCCCCATGGTCTCCTGTATTGCCCCAGTGTGTCCAGCAATCTGCCCCATGGTCTCCAGTATTGCCCCAGTGTGTCCAGCAATCTGCCCCATAGTCTCCTGTATTGCCCCAGTGTGTCCAGCAATCTGCCCCATGGTCTCATGTATTGCCCCAGTGTGTCCAGCAATCTGCCCCATGGTCTCATGTATTGCCCCAGTGTGTCCAGCAATCTGCCCCATAGTCTCCAGTATTGCCCCAGTGTGTCCAGCATTCTGCCACATGGTCTCCTGTATTGCCCCAGTGTGTCCAGCAATCTGCCCCATGGTCTCCAGTATTGCCCCAGTGTGTCCAGCAATCTGCCCCATGGTCTCCAGTATTGCCCCAGTGTGTCCAGCATTGCCCCAGCCCCAGACAGTCAGACATAAAGAAAAAAAAAAAAAGTAAAATCCTCACCTCTCCCGTTCCTAGCGCAGGTCCGGTGCAGCCAGTCAGCGTCTCTCCGGCTCTGCGACGCTCAGGACAGAGAGGCAGAGCGGCGCGCACAGTAGTGACGTCATCGCGCCCTCTGCTCTGAGACGTCGCAGAGTCAGAGGACGCTGCAGCTGCCGGCGCCGCAGGAACCAGGAGAGGTGAGTATAGAGCGGGGGGCGGGGTCCGGTGGTGGGGGGAGCTGGCCCTGGTCGTGGCGGCGGACGGCGCCGCCCGAAGATTTAAAGGGGCGTCTATTTTTTTTTTTTTTTTCTTCTCCTGCAGCGCCGGCCGCCCCCCGCATTGTGCCGCCCGGGGCGGACCGCCCCCCCCGCACCCCCCTTCCTACGCCACTGCGTAGATCCACTAAGTGACAATTTAAAGCTCCCATTTTTTGGGGGGGACGGGAGACTGCAGGAAAAAAACAGGCTCTGTGTATTACACCACACAATGGACAAGGCAGAACGTGGCTGGCAGATATACGCCAAAGAGAACTCACGTAGATCCACTTAGTGGCTATTTAAAGCTCTCTTTTTTGGGGGGGACGGGAGACTGCAGGAAAAAACAGGCCCGGTGTATTACACCACACAACGGACAAGGCAGAACGTGGCTGGCATATATACGCCAAAGGAAACTCACGTAGATCCACTTAGTGGCTATTTTAAGCTCCTTTTTTGGGGGGGGGGACGGGAGACTGCAGGAAAAAACAGGCCCGGTGTATTACACCACACAATGGACAAGGCAGAACGTGGCTGGCAGATATATCAAAAAATACAAGGGCTGTAGTAGAATTACAATTTCCCTACAATGATCAAAGGACAAGTATAGCAGCAATAAAAAGGACTGCTGCACAGTGCACACAAAAGACTGTGGACAAAGAAACAACAGAACTGTGCAGAAAGAAGCAACAGGATTTTTGCTTTGAAAAAAGCAGTTGGTTTGCACAGCGGCGTACACACAGCAATGCAGCTATCAGGGAGCCTTAGAAAGCAGCCTAAGAAGCTACAGAACTGATGCACCCCCCAAAAAAAATCCACTGTCCCTGGCTGCAAAGAAAAGGTGGTGTTGGACAGTGGAAATCGCTACCGCACAAGCGGTTTGGGGGTTAATCTTCCCTCCCTAACTATATCCCTGCTTCTGACGAAGCTGCAGCAACCTCTCCCTATGCTCAAATCGGCAGAAGTAAGATGGCGGTCGGCGTGCACGCCCCTTTATAGCCCCTGTGACGCCACAGAAAGCAAGCCAATCACTGTAATGCCCTTCTCTAAGATGGTGGGGACTGAGACCTATGTCATCACGCTGCCCACACTCTGCGTGCACCTTCATTGGCTGAGAAATGCCGCTTAAAGCATCATACGAAATGCGACTTTGGCGCGCAGATCGCCGACCTCATGGCCGATCCCACAGTGGGATCAGGTCGGGTTTGACGAAACCCGACTTTGCCAAAAGTCGGCGATTTCTGAAATTGTCCGATCCGTTTCACTCAACCCTAATCGGGACCACTCCCCCCCACCATATGCACATTGGTCCGCACCCGCCCTATAAGATGACACCCGGCGTATAAGACAATCCCCAACTTTTAAGAAGATTTTCAGGGGTTAAAGGGTCATCGTATGCGCCAGAAAATACAGTATCTATTCTATGTGTAGATATCTATTCTACCTATGGTATTCTAACATCTCACTCTGTGATTTTACTGTATGCGGCAGATGAATTGCTGACTTTTCCAAGGACATCGATGCGTAAAAATTAGACAGCACTCGCATGGTCTGTCTGCTGTGTGATTTTTTTTCTCGCACCATAGGCTTGCATTTGCGAGTTTCAGCTGAGTTTTGGTGCCAATCACAACCTGCTGAAATTTTACACGTACGTCGAATATGCCTGAGGACAAAAATCGCTGATGTGAGCTGCCCCATAGATTAACACTGGGCCCAGTGCAATGAGATGTTTTCTCACATAGCACTCGCCCATATTCTACGGTAGTGTGACTTCGGCCAAAGGGTTTATATTCACTTTTAGGCTGGAGTCACACTCGGCGTAAGACAATACGGTCCGTATATTACGGCCGTAATACGCTGAAAAGTCCCCAAAATAGTGGTCCGTAGCTCCTCCGTAGGCAGGGTGTATCAGCGTATTTTGCGCATGGCATCCTCCGTATGTAATCCGTATGGCATCCGTACTGCGTGTTTTTCTCGCAGGCTTGCAAAACCAACATACGGCTATACAAGGGATATACTGTCTATATATATATATATGTGTCATTAGACACATATATGTATATATATTATTACTTCATACAGCGCTAGATAGCTTTAAAGCCGGTAATTCAATTACCGGCTTTTGCTCTCTCCTTCCTAAACCCGACATGATTTGAGACATGGTTTACATACAGTAAACCATGTCATATCCCCATTTTTTTTGCATATTCCACACTACTAATGTTAGTCTACTAAATTAAAGGGTTAAATGGCAGAAAAAATTGGCGTGGGCTCCCGCGCAATTTTCTCTGCCAGAGTAGTAAAGCCAGTGACTGAGGGCAGATATTAATAGCCTGGAGAGGGTCCACGGTTATTGGCCCTCCCCTGGCTAAAAACACCTGCCCCCAGCCACCCCAGAAAAGGCACATCTGGAAGATGCGCCTATTCTGGCACTTGGCCACTCTCTTCCCATTCCCGTGTAGCGGTGGGATATGGGGTAATGAAGGGTTAATGCCACCTTGCTATTGTAAGGTGACATTAAGCCAAATTAATAATGGAGAGGTGTCAATTATGACACCTATCCATTATTAATCCAATAGTAGTAAAGAGTTAAAAAAACACAAACACATTATTACAAATTATTTTAATGAAATAAAAAATAAACACAAAGGTTGTTGTAATACTTTATTCTACGCCCAATCCAGTCACTGAAGACCCTCATTCTGTAACAAAAAAAATAAATAAACCAACAATATCCTTACCTTCCGAAGATCTGTAATGTCCAACGATGTAAATCCATCTGAAGGGGTTAAAATATTTTGCAGCCACGAGCTTTGCTAATGCAACGTTGTTCGTGGCTGCAAAACCCCGGGGAATGAAGGTAAAGTAGGTCAATGACCTATATTTACCTTCATTTGCGGTGAGGCGCCCTCTGCTTGTTGTCCCTAGATCGTGGGAACTTTCCTAGAAAGCTCCCAGGCTCGAGTTCATATGAGGACAACCAGCAGAGGGCGCCTCTTATGAACTCGAGCCTGGGAGGTAAGGATATTGTTGGTTTATTTTTTTTTTTTTCTTACAGAACAAGGGTCTTCAGTGACCCCCCTTCTGGGGTGGCTGGGGGCAGGTGTTTTTAGCCAGGGGGGGGGCCAATAACCGTGGACCCTCTCCAGGCTATTAATATCTGCCCTCAGTCACTGGCTTTACTACTCTGGCAGAGAAAATTGCGCGGGAGCCCACGCCAATTTTTTCCGCCATTTAACCCTTTAATTTAGTAGATAGGACGGCCAAATTTTGCATATACACACTACTAACATTAGTAGTGTGGAATATGCAAAAAAAATGGGGATATGAGATGGTTTACTGTAAGTAAACCATGTCTCATATCATGTCGGGTTTAGGAAGGAGAGAGCAAAAGCCGGTAATTGAATTACCGGCTTTAAAGCTATGTAGCGCTGTATGAAGTAATAATATATATACATATATGTGTCTCACTGACATACATATATATATATATATATATATATATATATACCTATTCTATGTGTCCACATTTATTCTACCTATTCTATTGTAAGCTGTCAGTGTGATTTTACTGGACACCGCACTGAATTGCCGGCTTTTCTCTCTAACACCGCTGCGTATTTCTAGCAAGTTACACTGCTGGTCCGTGTGTGATCCGTATTTTTCTGGCTTCCATAGACTTTCATTGGCATATTTTTTGCGCAGTACGGTGACAAACGCAGCATGCTGCGATTTTCTACGACCGTAGACGCCAGTATAATACGGATCAGTAAAATACGGCAGATAGGAGCAGGGGCATAGAGAATAATTGTGCCGTTTGTTTGGCGAGTTTTACGGACGTATTTTCTGCACTCATACGTCCGTAAAACTCGCTAGTGTGACTCCAGCCTTAGGATTACTACATCCAGGTGGCATTAGAATTCCTGTCCTTTTCCTCCGTAGAGGCTTTTGGCATATTGGAATTATTTAATCTTTTTGAGAATAGCAAACCTGTTGCAGATCCCAAAAAGAGGATCTTTTTTTACTCCTAGGTGAGCAGCCATTGTTTTTATAGTTTTAAAACAGCATATCTGTTTTTGCTCCCCAAAAAAGATTTTTTTACAGCTTTTGAAAAATATATTGCTTCTTCATTTAGCAAAGAAAAGTTCTTTATACTCTTCAAACAGGGAAAGATTTTGCACCCATGTGAAAAATCCACAGTTTTTTTTTTTTTTTTTGTGTTCCAATACTTTTTATTAGACTTTTACCTTTAACTGGGAAGGTAAAGAAAGCAGGAAAGGAAGGGGAGGAAGGGGAGGGGATAAAATGAGGAAAGAAAATAAACCCCTAACGGTAAGGGAAAAGAGCAGGTTTACATACATGTATAAATTCACATATTTGCAGTAACATTTTAGGCAATATACTTATATTAATAAACAAAATGTAGTAATCTGGCGCTCAGTGAGAAAATAGCACCTGCTCTGTGTGGGTACATTAGTATGACCCGTAACAACAAATAGATAATTCGGAACATGAAAAGGATATAAATCGTAGTACCTAAACAAGCTATTCGATAAAGTACTAAATTATGAAATATGTGCGGGGTTTAAGGGAATATTTCATTCCAACGTGCCCATTTCCTGTCGAACCTCCTCAGATTGCCAGTGACTCTAGCAAACTTGCCCTCGTAGGACCTATGGAGCATAAGGGTATCTATGATATTTTGTAGAGTTGGAACTTCTTCTGATTTCCATTTAGAGGCCAACAGATTTTTAGTGACAAGGAAAAGGTGGATGACTAACGGCCTGAGACTAAATTGGATCTTAGAGATCTCTAATGAAAGAAGAGTCAGTTGGGGAGAGAGTACGAGATCTTTTCCAATAATCTTAGAAACCAAGTCTCCAACCTTTTTCCATAGGGGAGTGATTTTTGGGCAACTCCAGAACACATGAAGCAAATGACCCACCTGACCGCAACTGCTCCAGCAATTTGGAGATTGTTTTGCGTCAATGTGGTGGACTCTATCTGGTGTGAAGTACCATCTGGTCATGGTTTTGAAGAACGATTCTTTTAGAGGCATGGAGATTGTTGCTTCATATGCGTTGGAGATTGCTTCTTCCCACTCCTCTACTTGAAAATTTATGTGGAGATCTTTCTCCCATCTAATCATAGAGGGGTTTTTTTCCATGTCAGTGTCTTTGTTGAAGCAATCATAAATATATTTGTGGCTCCAGAAAATAGGATGCCCTATGTTGGAGAGCAAATTTATTGCTGCAGTGGAAAAGTATGGCTTCTTCTCCAGAAATGAATGTGTAAACTCCTTGATAATTTGGAATTCTGTGAAGGAAATTGGAGGGACTTTAAATTTGGTTTTTAATGAGGAAAAGGAAACAAAGTTCTCCCCGTCGTGAATGTCTTTGAGGAATTTAATTCCTGAGTCAAACCAAATGGGGCTAATTGATTGGTTGAAAAATAATGCTATAAGTTTAATTGGCATATTGGCTAAGGCGAGGATTCTTTGAGACATTAACGATGTCTCCAGGTCCACCCAAATAGGTACCTCCCCCTCTGACCACCAGTGGACCGATTGCCTTATAAGAGTAGCATTATAGTATGCCGTATTGTTAGGGATGCTAAGGCCTCCTCTAGATTTATTTTTAAGAAGAGCTTTGCTAGCAACTCTTGCTTTTTTATCCCCCCAGATAAAACGATAGAAACTTTGTTGTATTGAGTTGAGATGGTTTTGAGGGACTAAGATAGGAAGTGACCTTAATATGAAGGCTATTTTGGGGAGTATAAATGTTTTAACAACAAGGACCCTTCCCCACCAGGACAGTTCCTTTCCACCGTGGAAGTTGAATTCCATTGATAATTTGTTGATGATTGCCTCCAGATTGACAGGAACCAGTGAGTCCAGCCTCCTAGTGATGATTATTCCCAGATATGAAAAGCTCTCTTCCGCCCATTCCCAAGAAGATAGTTTTTTGATTTCATTGATTTCGAATCTGTTTAGGTTAAATGGCATAATATGGGATTTTTTCACGTTGATCTTAAAATAAGAAATTTTTGAAAATGAATCGAGGATTTCATTTAATCTGGAGATGGATTTTACTGGGTTTGAAAGAGAGAGGATGATATCATCTGCAAATAGACCTATTTTGCAGGTAACGTTTGAAAATTCAATGCCTGATATTTTTACATCGTCCCTAATCATTTGAGCCAGTGGCTCCATGGCCAGAGCAAATAAGAGGGGAGATAGGGGGCACCCTTGTCTCGTGCCATTTGAGATAGTGAATGAAGGGGACAGGTGATTGTTGGCGTAAATCTTTGCGGATGGGTTTGAGTATAGAGCTAGAATTCCTGACAGACACTGGGGGTTGAAACCGAATTTCTCCAAAACCAGCTTGAGGTATTCCCAGTTGAGGCGATCAAAAGCCTTTTCTGCGTCGAGTGATATTAATACTGATGGGACTCTCCCTGAATTTATTTTTTTAATTATACTGATGAGTTTTCTTGTGCCATCGGTGGCCTGTCTGGACCTGACAAACCCTATTTGGTCCCTATTAATTACTCTCGGAAGGATGTTGTTAAGTCTATTTGCAAGAATTTTGGCGTAAATCTTGATATCGGTATTAATTAAGGAGATTGGCCTATAGTTTGCTATATTACTTAGGTCTCCTTTTGGCTTGGGGATAACAACAATCGTTGCCTCCAAGACTTCCTTGGGGAATGAACCCTCTATAAATGCCTTATTAAATATGCTAGAGAGGTGGGGGGTTAGTATTTCGCCAAAGGTTTTGAAATAGTCGTTTGTAAAACCGTCGGGGCCAGGGGCTTTATTTGGTTTCAAATTTGTGATAGTGTTTAGGATCTCTTCTTGTGAGAATGGTGCCATAAGGGATAAAAGGTCTTCTTGTGATAGTTTAGGGAGATTAAGAGAGGTGAAGAAGGCCTCAGGATCTATTCTAGTCGGTGCTGACGAAGTTTCATTTTTTTTAATATTGTATAGGGAGGAATAAAATTTGCCAAATTCTTCCACTATTTTTTGTGGGAGTGAAAGGAATTTATTTTTTGAGGATAGAATTTTGTCTATTCTATTGCTGACTCTCTTTCTTTTAAGTTTATTCATCATAAAGCTCAATGGTTTGTTGAGAAAGGCGTAATTTTTGAATCTATCAGATTTGATGACATTGTCATAATGGGAAAGAATCTCTACTTTAAGTGCCTGTCTTAATTCTATCAGTTCTGACTGAATTTTGGTGGATGGGGGAGATTTTTTTAGTTGAAAATCCTCTTTCATTTTTATTAAGTTCTGGATTTCTTTGATTTTGGCTTCGTTTATTTTTTTGTCTCTGGAGGAAATTTGCATAAGGGTCCCTCTAAGGACTGCCTTATGGGCATTCCACAGAGAGAAGGGATTGATGTTGTCAATGTTGTTGTCAGTAAAGAAATTTTTTATGTCAGATTTAATTTTGTTTTGGTGGATTGGGTTGGACAAAATTGAAGATTTACATTTCCATAGAAACTGGCTCCTGGTCCCTGCAATAGAAACAATCTCACATGTGACTGGGGAGTGGTCCGAAACCGTCCTGGGGAGAATGGCCGCATTGCTGAATCTGGAAATAGAGAAGACATCAGATAGGATTAGGTCAATTCTCGAGGCCGACTGGTGGACAGCAGAGAAATGAGTGTATTCCACTGAGGACGAATTAAGGCACCTGAAGACATCAAAAACCTCATTGTCAGACAGCCATTTGTTAAGTGTGGGGGCTTTGTGTCTGTTTTTGGCAGAGGAATCTAAGTGCCCATCTGGGACAATATTGAAATCGCCCAGAATGAGCAGGACCCCTTTTTTAATCAAATCAATTTTTTTTACTAATCTGCTCAAGAATCTTAAATGGTTTTTGTTTGGAACATACACATTTACTATGGTAAAAACCTGGTTGTTTATCTTGCAAGATAGAATATGGTAATGTCCCTCTGGGTCTTTGGTTTCTTGAAGTAATTCAAATGAGACCCCACTTCCAATCATGGTCAGGACTCCTGCCTTTTTCCTTATGTTAGATGACTCAAAAACATGAGGAAAGTTGTTCATAGCAAAACAAGGGTGATCATTTTTTTGAACTTTGTCTCTTGAAGGCATATCACCTCCGGATGAATTTTTTTAAGCTCTTTTTTTATGGTGAACCTTTTTTGAGGACTATTAAGTCCTCTAACGTTGTATGTCACGCATTTAATACTCATATTTATGGTCAATCGGAGGAGGAAATAACAGAAAATGTCACGGATCTAAATTATATGTTTGGTGTGAGTCGGGGTAACTAGGAATGATGAGGAGGGAAGAAAATAGTTTTTTCCCTTTTGTTTATGGTAAAGGTACTACTTATATAAGAAGAGAAACAATTGACCGAACACCAATATTCGGTGTAACAATGTAACACAAAAAGAAAAGTTTATAACCGAACAGAAAATACTACCAATTATAAGGTCCTCGGTAGTGGCCTTATACAAAGGCACTCTCCTTTTTCCTGAGGGGGGAAAGTTCATGTGGAGAGCTCCGGACTTGAAATCCTCTGGTAGATTGAAGAAATTCCTGAAAGGCTTAAACTTGGAGAGAGATTCATATATATATAACGGTTAGTGAAAACAATAATGCAGCATTATTAATATATTAAGGCTTGAGGCCTAAACAGATAGAACTAAGACCTGCACAGATACATTGTTGATCAGGTCTTCCCCTTGCTGGATAGTGGGGGGGAATGTCCCTGGCGGGGGGGGGGGGGGTCACGCAATGAGGACAAGAAATCTTGTCCCTCTTCTTTGGAGAAAATCGGGATAGTTCTATCTCTATAATGGACCAGAAGCTTCAGGGGGAAACCCCATTTGTATTGGATTTCACGATCTCTGAGGGCTGAGGTGATCAATTTGAAGTCTTTCCTTCCCTCAATGGTTTCTTTAGATAAATCTGCAAACAATTTGAGATTTGAATAGGGGTCTGGGAATTTTTTGTTTTCTCTCATGTAGTTTAGAATTAGTTCTTTCACATGGAAAAAGTGAATACGTAAAATAGTATCCCTTGGGGAATCTTGGGGGATGCTGGGGGGCTTAGATAGTCGATGTATTCTATCGATCGTGAGGTCTAGGTCACTAAGGGAGGGGATTACTTTTTTGAAGAGTGCGTTAGTGTAACCCATCAATTTGTTGTTTGTGACACTTTCGGGAATGCCTCTAATCTTGAGGTTGTTCCTCCTATTGCGGTCTTCGATATCCGCCATTTTGAGTTTAAGTCTTTTTAGTTCTTGGCTAATATCTTGGTTTTCTGCGGCTAGATTTTTGGTAGATTTTTCAACTTTAGTCAATCTAACCTCCTGGATTTCTATTTTATTATTTATCTTGTCTATGGCTTTTTGGAATACTGTTGTGTGTTTTTCAAAGTTGGATGTTATGGTTTCTTTTATTTCGTCTTTTAGATTGAAAGTTAAATTTCGTAAGAAAGATTCCATATTTTTTTGCATTTGTTCCAATGAATCTGGGGGTCTACTTTTGTCAGATGGCGGGGAGGGAATATCAGTTTTGGGACGGGATTTAGAAGGGCCTAAATTGGTAGAAGCATCGTCGTACTCTGCGTCCGACGTGTCTGGGGAAGTAAAGCATTTGTTCCCCCATGTACCTGGGCCTTTTCTTTTGTTTGAAATGGATAGATCCATATCATCATAGAGACGGGAAGTGTCCGGGATGTCCTCAAACTCCAGGCTCTTTTTAGGATTATTTGAGGAGACAGATCTGGGGGGAATACCTTTTCCGTCCCTATCTCGAGGAGATCTTAGACCCATGCCCAGTGGGCTTAGTTTGTTAATCTCGTCCTTCTCTGGATTATACCTTTCATTATTGCATCATAGCAGGGCCACATAGTGCTCTGCACCTTTCATTATTGCACCATAGCAGGGCCACATAGTGCTCTGCACCTTTCATTGTTGCACCATAGCAGGGCCATATAGTGCTCTGCACCTTTCATTGTTGCACCACAGCAGGGCCACATAGTGCTCTGCACCATTCATTATTGCACCATAGCAGGGCCACATAGTGCTCTGCACCTTTCATTATTGCACCATAGCAGGGCCACATAGTGCTCTGCACCTTTCATTGTTGCACCATAGCAGGGCCACATAGTGCTCTGCACCTTTCATTATTGCACCATAGCAGGGCCATATAGTGCTCTGCACCTTTCATTGTTGCACCACAGCAGGGCCACATAGTGCTCTGCACCATTCATTATTGCACCATAGCAGGGCCACATAGTGCTCTGCACCTTTCATTATTGCACCATAGCAGGGCCACATACTGCTCTGCACCTTTCATTATTGCACCATAGCAGGGCCACATAGTGCTCTGCACCTTTCATTGTTGCAACACAGCAGGGCCACATAGTGCTCTGCACCATTCATTATTGCACCATAGCAGGGCCACATAGTGCTCTGCACCTTTCATTATTGCACCATAGCAGGGCCACATAGTGCTCTGCACCTTTCATTATTGCACCATAGCAGGGCCACATAGTGCTCTGCACCTTTCATTATTGCACCATAGCAGGGCCACATAGTGCTCTGCACCTTTCATTATTGCACCATAGCAGGGCCACATACACACCACATACACGCCCAATTAACCCTTCGGCGTGCAATACTTTTGGGTACCTGCGTACTCACCACTGCGGATCTCGCGGTGAAGCTCCTGCAGGCGCGCTGGGCTTTTTGATTTAAGATCTCCCCATTTCTTCACAATCTGGGCCTTACTTCTCGTTATCCCAAACTGCTTCCTGAGGCCCTCAGACACCACCCGCACGACTTCATCCTTGTGCTGGTTGCGGTGCAGCACCAGCCCTGTGGTTTCATACTGCATCCGATCCATAGTGGTAATCATGAACTTTAGCTCTGGGACACCCATAGGAGGATCACGTCGCCTGGCAGCCATTTTAAGGATGTCAGGGAAGCAAAGCAAGGTAGCGCAGGCACGCAGGAATGCTGTAACGTCATCACGCCGTCATATACCACGAGCGCACATTACGTGCCGCACCGGCGTTATATCTACATCGTTCGAACGTCATTTACTATGTGCGTTCCTTCTGTAACGCTCAGCCGTCACAAATGTGACGCTGTCCATAAACGGCAACGCTATAGCGATGCGGATCGCGCGGGAGAACTGCATAGTTAAGGACTTCCTCTGGGCGTGATTAGGTGCTGCTTTATAGCGTCTTTTTATCTGTAATGGCTGGAAGACAGAGATCTGCCCCTTTGGGGCACACCGAGCTCCGGTTTTTGGTACATCGCATAGATGCACTTGATTATGAGTGCCAGAAGACTCTCCCAGCACACCCGAACCAACATAAGCAGGAGGTGCTGCGTCGCATTGTCCAAATGCTGGATAGGAGGTTTGGCGTCCGCCGGAGTGCGCAGCAGTTGCGTAAGAAATGGGCCGACCTCCGACACAAAAATCCACACCTTCTTGCTGAGTTGCGTGCGGAGACAAGGCGAGGCAAGTACCAGTATGGGGGAATTGGGCGATGCACGCTTTTATGAGGAGGTTGGCCACCCTGCGTGCTATTTTTTTTTTTTTGGGCTCTGGAATCCCTTTTCTATGTTTTGAAAACATTGCTTTTCTTTAATTTATGTGTAGAGAGAAGGCGACGGCAACACAGACCTGCCATTGCTGCCAGTTCTCCTTCATCCACCAACAGCAGCAGGCCACAGCCCGGGACCTCACGTAAGTGTACCATCACTCATAGAAATGTAATTATAGCATAGGTGACATAACAGTGTAGCGTACATATTGTATACATTATCCTGCGCGCACAGTGCCCGGAGGGGAAATAATGGCAGCTAATCAGTAGACGCGCACAGCCGTGATGCTCTTCTAGTACTGCGGCATACACACTGTGCCGCACATAATACGGAGCACACACAGCGCCGCACACACAACGACGTACACACCGTGCCGCACACAGTACCACGTACACATCGTACGGAACACACAATATGGAACACACACAGTACTACACGTATAAAAGACAAGCTTCTCTGTTACAACTTCTCCAAATGCTGCTGCAAAACACGATCAGAACACAGCGTTCATTCCCTTTGAATTTTAGGACTAATTAAAGCAGGAACCATATTGGTTGAAATGATTCCCTTTGCTCTGCACTTGGTTTACAACATACAGTATAGGAATGTCTAAACATTTTGTTTGTTTCATTTATGTGTCTATAGAAGGCGCCGGCAACAGGCACCTCTCATTGAGACAAGCTCTCCTTCATCCGCCACCAGCGGCAGCCCAGAGCCTGGGACCTCAACATCTTTATTGACCATGCGGCCTCGCACCCCAACACCACCCTCAACACCTCCCTTCTGGCCCTCATTTTCCTCCCCCGGGTCGGCGGCCTTCTCCCCAGAAGCTACCATACGTAAGTGACCAAAACAGCGAGCACTTTGCAACGGCATGTTCCATAGTTAACCAGATCTGTTATTATTTCCTTTTAGCTGTTGCAGCAGTGGCCAGATGTCATGGATGGGAAATAAGCAGTAGTGGTTCTGGCAATGAAGAACCGGCGTCCCTTCTCCGTAAGTATTAAGATAATACGAGTGGAAATCTCGGTGGAATGTCACAATTGACAACTAAAACTGTAAAATTTAATTTAAAAAAAAAATGCCATGTGTGCCCGGACCAAATAGAAATTTACAACACACTCAATTTGGTCCAGCAACAGAGGTCGATATGTATTTTCAGCGGAATCACCATCAGTTCTCCAACCTCTTCTATCCACAGAACCGCCCACCGTGAGAGAGCTCCTGGCCAGACAACTGCGCCTGGAGCGTACAGCAGCGCTCCTGCAGCAGACAGCAGCGCTCCTCCAGGCTCAAGTTGAGCAGCAGGGCGTGACGCTGCGACACCTGTTGGGCCGTGGAAGAAGATAATTTTTCTTTTTTATTGTTTTTTTTTGTTATGTTATATTTTGGAGTTAGATTGTTACATATAAAGAAATTGTTATCTAAAAAAAAAAATTCTCATTATTTAATGATTATGGAGCTATAAGGGTTTACAACACCATTTTTTAGGCATCTCATCACATTTTAAGTCATTTACAGAGGTTTATATGATTGAAAATACGATTCTGTGTGGGTACACCATTGTTTGTGTGCATGGCAGAGCTTGGAATGGAAGGAAGTCGACATTTGACTTTGGAATGCAATATAGACCGACCGCTATAACGTAGTATCTAAAATGAACAATCAACAATAACGGGAGAAATAAATACAATTTAATTTTATTACAGAAAAGACAGTGACCTACTCGCAAATTTACATTGTGGACACGAAAGCATAACATACATATTGTTGAGTAAACAGCAAAACAAAAAGAAATATTTTTTTTATACGGCACGATCCTGCCAGGGTACAGCTCCAGAACCATTAAAGTACTGACAGTATTTTTCTCGACAGTCCCTTGCATCGTCTGCCTGTCTGCCAGATCCAAGTGCTTGAAGAGCTGTTAAATTATCAGGTTGTGTACGCCATTCCCCGGGCACAATATCTCCGGTTCTTGGATCCACTGCATCAATAAACGAAGGAGGAGAATAGGAGCTCGTATCATGATGTCTCAGGAAATTATGGAGCACACAGCATGCCAAAACCACAAAGTTTATAGACGGCAGCTTCAAGTTGATAGCTGTGTGGAACACTCTAAACCGATTAGCCATAATCCCAAAGGCATTTTCAACCACACGACGGGCCCTCGACAACCGGTAATTATAGATTCGGCGCTCCGGTGTGAGTGTTCTCTGTGCAAATGGCTTCAGCAAATGTGGATGAAGAGGGAAAGCTTCGTCTGCGATGAAAACAAAATTGAGGTTTGCTTTTGTGTCTTCATTTAGTGGCAACTGCAGTTGATTGTTCCTTAAGCTTTCCCCAAATGAAGTGTGTTCAAAAACTCCACCGTCGGAGACTCGACCATTCATGCCAACATCCACATCGACGAACTCATAGTTCGCATTGACAAGGGCCATGAGGATCACACTGAAATATCCTTTGTAGTTGAAAAAAAAGGATCCAGAGTTGGCTGGTTGCGTGATGCGCACATGCTTTCCATCTAATGCA
Organism: Ranitomeya imitator; assembly: GCF_032444005.1. Classification (NCBI taxonomy): domain Eukaryota; kingdom Metazoa; phylum Chordata; class Amphibia; order Anura; family Dendrobatidae; genus Ranitomeya; species Ranitomeya imitator. The sequence continues at coordinate 554,377,552 of NC_091285.1, forward strand.
CCACCGCAGTTTGGAAACTGCCACAGCTGATCAAAATCGGAAGCAATCTTCTTCCAGTCCTCCGCCGTCTTGGGAAACTGCAAGATGAGAAGGAAACATGTACAAATTATGTCAAATATATTGTTGTGCACATACACTCTCATGTGGACATCCTAGAGTGATTGACGCACAGTTTTGATTAGCATAACAAAGTTATAGTCAACAATCCTGAATATGCAGGCAGCCATTTTATCAGACGGCTTCACTGACTGAGAGGGGGTGCTAAACAATATATTGAAATAATATAACCTATTAAATTACGTTGGGAGCAGCAAATAAAAGAAGGGTGGCGCAGGATTGGAGCAGCACATGTCAGAATGGAGCCGCAAAATGGGAGCAGCACATGTCAGAATGGAGGCGCAGGATGGCGCAGGATCGCAGCAGCACATGTCAGAATGGGGGCGCAGGATGGGAGCAGCACATGATAGGATGTAGAACATATACCAATAGAAATGCGCGCAACCAGGGCGTAGAACGGGTTAAATAGCTAATATAATATATCGACATAACACAACAGCCAAAATAATATAGTAGTACCTCCATATAATGCCTTAAGCTGTGCACAATGGCCTCGCATGTCTCCGGAATCACAACGCTCAGGAAAGGTCTGGAAACAGCTGCGGAAAACTGCAAATCCTGAAGAGACCTTCCTGTTGCCAGGAACCGCAGTGTCACCGCCAACCTTTCATCCACGGGCACGGCTGCACGCATCGGCGTATCACGCCTTTGTATGAGTGGCGTAACAGCAGACAGTATTATTTTGAAGGATTCCTCTGACATCCGAAGGTAGTTTCGGAAATCATGAGGGTTATTGTCACGTAACTCTCTTACGAGACCCATGTGTGAAAATGTGGATCTTTTCTGCAGCCAGCTCTGGGTCCACATGCGACGTTTTCGTTTAGGACGTCTCTCCTCTTGGAGACATGCTGCCTCAAACACCAGGGCAGCAGCAACAACAGAACTCTCATCGGAAGTGAGCATAGTTCCTAAAAATAAAACAAACGTACAATAAATACATGTGCTTACAAAACAATGTTTTGACCATTGATCTAATAACTATATATGTTACTACTGGCATTAAATGGGGCAGTCAACCATCTCGATGTGTAAAAGGATTAATTAATTGGGCCACGCTACAGCTGTGTACCTGAGGTTCTCTGGCCTACCCTACTCTCCATAAAGGAACAATCGACCACGCTCCAGCGTTTATCGCCGTTGAAGCGCAACATCTGCTACGCTGTAGCGTTATGCATACCTTTTGCGGTAAAAGTCTGTAGTTATAGTAGTTATAAAAGTCCAGGGAATCCAGCGAATTTAGGAGTTCTGTATCCAGCACGTGCTACAGAGAGAAATGAATAGAGCGCTCGACAGCTCCGGTTTTATCCGCTTGGAACAATAGTCCTTTGTCTGTCGAATGAGCGCATAGTATTGTACCGCCCAATCAGCACACGGGAGGTGGAGAATTTAGCGCTCCTACGTAGCCAGCTCCTCCGCCCTTTACATCGTATACAATATCGTGCACACCTTTGTTACACCATGCGATCATGCCGCCACAGCGGGACACTAGAAGACGAAAGAAAGTTTCAAACGATGTGCTACGACGTACGATTCACAGCGGGGTCCCTGATCGCAGGAGCGTGTCACACACTGCGATATCGTAACTATATCGCTCGAACGTCACGAATCGTGCCGTCGTAGCGATCAAAATTGTACTGTGTGACGGTACCCTTAGAGTTGGATTTGTTAGACCTTTGAGGTAATGATGATTGAAGGGTGTTGCCTTTCTTCTTTTGGGTGGTCATTTTGGGAGGAAGATTTGGTATACAGGTGTATATGCACGCGAATCAGCGAGTATCACAGTGCTTGAGAGACTCAATGAGCTATGAAAATTAACCTACTAGATGGACCCAGAGCCACAGTATATGGGATTAGAATACAAAATTACCCAAATATTTTGGTCCCCGATCCCCTGCTGGAGATAGGCTTAGAGAAATATGAATGCAAGAGAGTGTTTGATAGTTGTCAGAGAGTACCACAATTATTGAGAGAGTTACCCAAATGCTTTGGTCCCCGATCCCCGGCTGGAGATGGGCTTAGAGAGATAAAGCTAGATGGTCCCTGAACCCCTATACAGGAACTAGAGTGCCGAATTGGTATATGTGTTAACCCTTTACAGGATACTTTTGTTATACCTGCTGCTTTACAACAAGAGGGGCTTTATTTAAATCTCCGAATTCCTGCAGTAGGGCGTTATGCGAGAACACTGAGTGCCACGTTGCAAGAGGTTTGCCCAATGAGCACAGTGAGTAGGGTTCTGGGCTCCTATCATGAGCTTATCACTGTGTGGCTACCGGAGACCGTGTCTCCCCGAAGTCAGTATTAAATGTGACCGGCGAAGATCCTCTCTTGCAGTTGTCAGGGAGAGTAGGGAGAAATGGCTTTCAGCAGCGTTACAGCGGCGCTGCTGTGGCTCCGCAGAGGTGCGCAGAAATATCCGGAGCGCTTTATTATGGCAGCGTTGCAGCGGCGCTGCTGTGGCTCCGCAGAGGTGCGTAGAAATATCTGGAGCGCTTTATTATGGCAGCGTTGCAGTGGCGCTGCTGTGGCTCCGCAGAGGTGCGCAGAAATATCCTGAGCGCTTTAATATGGCAGCGTTGCAGCGGCACTGCTGTGGCTCCGCAGAGGTGCGCAGAAATATCCGGAGCGCTTTATTATGGCAGCGTTGCAGCGGCGCTGCTGTGGCTCCGCAGAGGTGCGCAGAAATATCTGGAGCGCTTTATTATGGCAGCGTTGCAGCGGCGCTGCTGTGGCTCCGCAGAGGTGCGCAGAAATATCCGGAGCGCTTTATTATGGCAGCGTTGCAGCGGCACTGCTGTGGCTCCGCAGAGGTGCGCAGAAATATCCGGAGCGCTTTATTATGGCAGCGTTGCAGCGGCGCTGCTGTGGCTCCGCAGAGGTGCGCAGAAATATCTGGAGCGCTTTATTATGGCAGTGTTGCAGCGGCGCTGCTGTGGCCCGCAGAGGTGCGCAGAAATATCCTGAGCGCTTTGTTATGGCAGATCAGTTCTAGCTGACAAGCTGACAGTTCTAGCGAGACAATGGGTTACAGGCCCTTATGATGAGATAGTCTCAGAGGAGTCTCCAGAGATTGTGCCCCCCTAGGCGACAGTGATGAGATGTACCCGGCAGGGTTCCCCTTATGCTGCTATCTGGGAAAGAAGAGGGAGGAGGGAGGAGGGCTTTCAGCCGCGCTGCAGCGGCGCCGCTGTGGCTCTGCAAAGGTGCGCACTAATGCCTGCGCGCTTGTTTTATGTGACCGCCGTGCAGCGGTTACTTACGGCCGGTTATCTTGTGTAGCTGGCTCCGCTGCTCGGCTAATGTCCCAGGGTGTCCGTTTCTGCCGGTGGAGTACCGGGTCGCTGCGGGAGATCCTCCCTCTCCTTAGGGAGAGCCGGGCCGCAGCGTCGCGGTATGTAGATCCGGCGTGCAGGCGCGCTTTGATCTGCGGGCCGCCGGCGAACTCTCCTCACCGGTGCTTTATCCTCCGGCGGGGCCTCCGACCGGGGGGATCCCTCGAATGATGGGGACGCCGCGGGTGCGGTGTAAGGTGGTCCTCTGCCTCTCCTTTAGTGAACGATGAGGAGGGCAGTGTGCCGCCAAGCCGCCGCGGCGTTGCTACTTCCGCCGGCCGCACTGGTACCTGAATGCAGGGCCACCCAGGCTCCGTCTCGTCGCTGGTGGTCTCGGTGCACTCCCGGGGGGTCTGTTTATCTATAGACTCACTCCGGTCTCCACGCAATAAAGATTATTTGCCACCCCTGCAGGGTTAGAGTCACAGAAAGAGCGGCGCCAATAAAAAAAAGTAGTTCCTTGGCTTCCTAATCCGGCGGCCCGGTTTGGTCCTCTGGCAAGCCCGGCGGTCCACAGAGACCCCAGCACAGAATATCCACCGCTCCCCAGGGTCAGGATTAGTTCCTGGCTGGAATCCCAGTCGCAGATTCCTTCTATGTGGCTGATTGAGGCTTGGTTTCTTGCAGAGGCCTGAGTAGGCCTCAGGAGGCCTAGCAAAAGGCCCAAGAGGCCCAAGAGGGACCCGGTGTTCCAGGAGCCAAAATGGTCCAAAATCCACAGTTTTTAACGATTGCATTGCCTGTGTATAAACACCAGCAAGTCAGGTATATGCCCTCAAAAAGTGATAATTTTTGGACAAATTTAAGTAGGCTAAAAAGTCTGATACTGCAATGGGTTGTTAGATAGGCTGTTAGTTACCATCCGTTTTTAATGTTCCCATAACCAGATCTATTGAGGTTACTTGGACATTAATAAAGCTGTGTTTAAGTTAAACAGCTCAAAAGAGTTCAATACAGTTCTAGAGAAAATCAGAATGTTATTCATGTCTTTCCTAGGCAACTTCAACAAAGCAGGCAAATTAGAATTTCAAATGATTCGCTCATCTCTAATAGTTACCTATTCTCTATGTGTTGTTGCAATCATTTTGTATCATATTTTCTCTTAAATTCTTATAACACCCTGTTGACAAATAATTGAGTACCAGAATATATTGCTTGCTCTGATCATATATTCAGTTCTGTATGCGCTTAGGAAAACTGAGTGTAATGTAGTGATGCTAATATGCATGGTATCCCTTTAACCTTTCCCAACTGTGTTTTTCTTGGTAATTTTATCAGTTAGATGGAGGTTATGACTGGAAATAAAATGTTACCCGAAATGAAAAAAATCCTGCCAATGAAAGGGAGTGTTTAACAATGGGCAGCATTTTCCTTCAGCAGTGGTTGGAATGACAAAAGGTCACTTTTCTGAGAACTGTGAGAGTCTCTTACTGTGTATTATTACACTAAGAATGTTTTCTGTGAACACACGGACTTGTGTTTTGTCTGCAGAACACTGAGCCTATCTGTGTGTTTATCCATCTGCTGATTTCTGTATAACCAGTAAGGATAGCTTTGTTTAGGTCTGTTTTCTTTTCCCTTTTGGAGCCGCTGATTTCAATACAACATACACTGTGGGTATTTGGTTGGACAAAACTTACTTTAACAAAGCGCATGATGTGATAGCGGGGACATGCTTAGTTTGCTGCTCCTAGCTTTCAGCACCAAGATAAATGAGTCTTTGCTGTTAAAGAGTAACTTCATAAAAAAATGTCATTCCGTTAGAGGTTTTCATGAGAGCCACTTACCTCCTGCTTTTATAATGGTTATTTATATTTAATTAATAAAAAAGTAAAAGAGGACATCATAGCTCCAAACTAAAAGCCATGAGTCCAAAATGTGAAATCTGTAAAAGAGTTCAATAATTATTGCATGTATCTTAAATTACTGGTCTCAACTTATTGAGCAAATCACTTTTTGTGCTCCTGAGGCACCAGAGCCAGGGTCCAAACACAACTTCAGCACCTCCTACATTACAATCCTTACCAAATAATACTCAGGGCTTCAGGATGATAAAGTGATGATTTTTTCAGGTCGCAGCTCTTTTAAAGAGATTTTGCTATTTAAGAAAAATATTGTTTTATTATAATCTCGAACAATCCCCTTTTTGCAAACATCAAACGGGACTTCTTACGACTTGTTTTCAAAAATAGTTTTCTTCTTGCCACTTTTCCTTAAAGGCCAGATTTGTGGAGTATACAACTAATGGTTGTCCTGTGGACAGATTCTCCAACCCGAGCTGAGGATCTCTGCAGCTTTTCCAGAGTGACCATGGGTATCTAAACTGCTACTGTAATCAGTGTACTCCTTGCTTGTGATGTTAGTTTAACTGTACCCCCTTAGTGACAGCCAATACATCTTTTAACTGACCTGAGATATAAAGATGGGGGCTGGAACAAAGCGCAGCTGGGAGGAGGCCCCCCATGACTGCTTTGAGCCGGGCGGTCTTTTTTAAATGATGCTCCGGCTGGGGATAGGAGAAAGGAAAGGGGGGAGGGGTTTAGAAGGGGGAGGTAGTAGGGAAAGTGCGGGAAAACCGCCATTCCCTACCTTGATCCAAGAGAAGGAAGAAGTGCAGGATGGCGTCGGCGGAGTCCATGCTGGTCCAGCTCCGAGAGATGGCCAGATCCAGAAGAGGGGGCTGGCTTGAGGCCCAGCTGGCCTCCATCATTGGTGCCGCAGGAGGATCCGGGCAGAGCTCACGGGGCAGGAGGACCAGGCCCCCAGAGAGACTATCTCCGGATCTCCCGGCGCGTGGCAGGCGCAGGCTCCGGAGCCCCTCCAGGGACCCTGCGGGTGGTGAGTCTAGCGGCGCTGCCTCCCCCGGCCGCTCCGGCAGGAATCCAAGCACCCGGCCTGCACGCGCCGGGTGGCAGACTCAGGACACCGCCGCTGCTGCCGGGAGCGCTGGACCGGAAGTGCGGCCTGCGCGATCCAGGCAGAGCGCAGCCGCAGCTTCCGCCGCTCCTGGCAGGTCCCCAGCTAGCAGCGGGCGTGCGGCCGCCGCACCACCAGCTCCATCCGGTGTCCCGGCGTCCAGGGGCAGAGCGGCCGCCGCTTCCCCTCCCCCCGCGTCTCCTGCCCCCACCAGATCCACAGCGCCCAGGGGGCGCGCGGCGGCAGGTAGAGGGAGAACAACGCTGGGAAGAGCAGCCCGGCCAGGCAGAGCGACACAGCCAGGAGGAGCAGCAAGAGGAGCAGCAAGTCCAGGAGGAGCAGCACGGCCAGGACGAGCAGCGGCAGCAGCAACCAGGAATCCGGCCCCTTTACCTGCGGCAGGCACCCACAGCCCATCACCTCCCAGGGTGCCTGCTGGGATGACCACTAGGAGTACGCAGGCGGCGGACGGTCAGCGGTCAGGGGATCTTCTACGTCCCGCCTGTACGGAACGGCGCAGCGGAGGGAGAGATGCAGGCAGCAGTGTCGAGCTGCCTGCCCGGGAGCGAAGATCGTTACACGACCGGGCGGGCTCGCCCGGGTTGGAACGCAGGGATCGGTCGCGGTCGCCCAGGAGATCTCCGGAGCATAGGGCAGCGTTTACCCGTTACCCATCGGACGGTGAGGTGGCGGGAGATACTGACGGCGGGCGAAGGAGTGGATCGTTACAGCAGCTACAGCACGCTCGGGTCCCCCCTGGTGACGAGGAGGCCAGGGGCGCGGGCCTGGGGCAGAGAGGGCTAGCGGCGCAGCAGTTCCAGCACGCTCGGGTCCCCCCTGGTGACGAGGAGGCCAGGGGCGCGGGCCCAGGGCATCGACGCGGTGAGGAGGTGTCGGAGTCCAGCGGTGATCAGCAAGGGAGGTCGGAGCGACAGGGATCCGGAGGTCCGGCTGGCGGGGACACAGCACCTGCGCAGCGTTGTGAGTATGAGTCTACGTCTGGTTTGTCGCCCGCAGGGGCCGGGTTGCAGGAAGCGAGGGGAGGTCGGGTGGCGGTGTGTGAGGAACGGCAGAGGAGTGGGCCGATTGTGGCAGAGGTGCCAGGTATGCAGGATTTATTGCAGGGTATGTCGCAGATTTTGCGTAGATTGGAAGGGGGGTCGGCAACGGGGGTTGCCGCATCGCCGGTGGAGGCGTGGTTGGCTGGGCGAGGGGTGGTACCCCCGTCGGGAAGTGGGTTGGTAAGCCCTAGTCGGGTATTGGAGGTGGCATCGGCAGGTGTATCAGTGTCGGTTCAGACAGAGAAGGAGAAAGGTGATACGGTCAAATTAGATGACAGAGCGAAAGGGGAAGTTTATGTGTGCTTTGAGGGGCCGTTGGGAGCGCATTTAAAAAAGGAGGTGAAGGAGAAGATTTGGAGAGACGAGTATGTGGAAATATTTTCCTTGCTCCCGTTGGAGAAGTTTAACTTGGATAAAGGGAAAAAAGACGATAGCAAAAAGGAGGAGGAAGAAAAGCGGAGGTGGCGGTTAATTCCGCAGACATTTGTGAATTGGTTACAGGCATTCGCAATATTGGTGAGCGTAGTGGGGGAGAAGGCGCCCGAGAATTGCTCGGGTTTGTTTTGCTATCTAGACTCGATTGGGGAGGCGCATCGTACATAAGGCGGTCAGACGTGGCTGCGGTATGATGAGCAGTTTAGGCAGAGAAAAGCGGTGAGGCCGGAAATTAGGTGGGACCAGAAGGATATAGGCCTATGGCTGAAGGTTATGGCCCCAGCTAGACATGGGCAGTCCTTTCATGGGTCCGGGGGTGGTGGCAGCCAGCAGGCGGGACACGGAAGCAGTAGTCAGGGTGCACAGGGAGCAAAGGAGAAATCTGGAACCTGCTGGCAGTTTAATGACGGGCAGTGTAAATATGGTAACACCTGTAAATATAAGCTTGTGTGTTCCCACTGTAACGGAAGTTCACACGGGGCTTCAAAGTGTTTCAGGAAGGGAAAAGGAAAGCCAGTTGTGGGTGCCGGTCAAGGGGGAGAGCCCGGTGAGGCTTCACGAGATGGCCCCCTTTCTAAATAGGTACTCTGATCAGGTGAAGGCAGGTATTATTTTTAATGGTTTTGCGGATGGTTTTAGGATTCCTCCCCCGAGTCACGAGGTTCCTTTTTTGATTAAGAATTTGCGGTCGGCGATGTTGCATGCCGAAGTGGTTGATGTTAAACTCAAGAAAGAAGTGGAGTTGGGAAGGATGTCTTGGCCGTTTTTGAACCCGCCGACTGAGGGCATGGTGGTTTCCCCCTTGGGGGTGGTGCCTAAGAAAGAGCCGAATAAGTTTCGGTTGATTCAACATTTGTCGTATCCAAAGGGTCGGTCGGTAAATGATGGCATCGCCCAAGAGCTGTGCTCTGTTGAGTATACATCATTCGATGCAGCGGTGCAGTGGGTGAGAAGGCATGGCCAGGGGGCGCTGTTGGCAAAGACGGATATTGAATCGGCCTTCCGTTTGCTTCCGGTGCATCCGGACAGTGTTCCGTTATTAGGTTGTTTTTGGAATGGTGGTTACTACTTGGACAGATGTTTGCCAATGGGCTGCGCCATTTCTTGTTCGTTGTTTGAGACATTTAGTACGTTTCTGGAGTGGGTGGTTAGGGACGTGGCGGGAGTTCAGTCGGTTATCCATTATTTGGATGATTTTTTGTTTATTGGGCCGCCTGATTCCGCAGTGTGTCGTAATACGTTAACGGCTATGTTTTGGGTCGCAGAGCTTTTTGGAGTTCCATTAGCGGCGGATAAGACAGAAGGTCCCAGCACGGCGTTGAGTTTTTTGGGAATTCTAATTGACTCCGAAAAAATGGAGTGTCGGTTGCCGGAGGATAAGTTGGCCATGCTGCAGCAGGAGGTTGAAAGAGCTAGAAGAAAGCGGAAGTTGACTTTGAAAGAGTTGCAGTCTCTTTTGGGTAGATTGAATTTTGCATGTCGGATCATACCCATGGGCAGGATATTTTGTCGCAGGTTGTCGGTTGCGACGGCAGGCGTGAAGGAGCCGCACCATTTTATTCGCCTGAGCAAAGAACACAAAGATGACTTGCTAGTGTGGCAACGTTTCCTGTGCAATTACAACGGGCGGTCATTGATTCAGCAGGAGGTCTTGACAAACTTTGATTGCGAGATATTCACGGATGCAGCCGGTTCGGCTGGTTACGGGGCCTATTGCGGTGGTCGTTGGTGTGCCGGACGGTGGCCAAGCCAGTGGAGAGACTTGGGCCTTACAAAAAACCTGGTCCTGTTGGAATTGTTTCCTATTGTGGTAGCGGTTTACATTTGGGGGGAAATGTTTGCTAACAGAAGGATTCGTTTTCATTGTGATAACATGAGCGTTGTGTCGGTGATCAACAGTTTGTCGGCCTCATCTCCCCCGGTGATTAAGTTGGTGAGGGAGTTGGTTTTTCGGTGCTTGGAGCTGAACGCTTGTATTTCGGCGGTGCATGTGCCGGGTGTGCAGAACTCAATAGCAGATGCATTGTCTCGTTTCCAGTGGGACCGTTTTCGGGAATTGGCGCCGGACGCGGAGATCTCGGGAGAGGAATGCCCTTTGCATCTCTGGAGCGTGATTATGGACGAGCGGGCCGGTTGATTCAGGAGTCTGTTACGAGCCAAACATGGGCATCATATGAAGCATCTTGGCGGGTATGGCAAAGTTGGGTGTCGGTGTGGGGCCAGTTGGTGTCTGAAGAAGACAGGATGTTGGCAGTATTATTCTTGATCGGGAAGGCGGCGGAAGAAGGTTGGTCAGTTTCAAAGGTTAATAAATTTGTTGCTGGATTGGCTTTTGCTTTTAAGTTGCAGGGGTTGGTGGACGCGACAAAACATTTTATGGTCAGACAGGCACTTAGGGGTTTTAGGAGAGGTAATCAGACGATTGACCGTCGCCGCCCCATTTCGTTTAGCCTTTTAGAACGGTTGGGTGGAGTCTTGGAGATTATTTGTGGTTCGGGTTTTGAGTTGGCGTTGTTCCGCCTTGCCTTTTCATTAGCATTTTTTGGAACCATGCGCGTTGGGGAACTGGTGTCGGCGTCCAAAGTTAGAGCTGGGGGTTTGTTGGCGGAGGATGTGGAAGTTTGGACGGGGGGTATCGTTTTTTGGATTCGGCGTTCAAAGACTGACCAAATTGGGAGGGGGAGACGTGTCGTGCTGGGGAGGGTTAACGGGTCTCTGATGTGTCCTAGAGGTTGTCTGGAAGCATACTGGCAGTTATGGTCAGGCAGATCTGGCCCTTTGTTGTGTCACGCAGAGGGGTCATTTTTGTCACGCTTTCAGTTCATTGCAGTGTTAAGAAGGGGCTTGCAGGAGTTGGGCCTTTCTCCGGATATGTTTGGGTCGCATTCATTTCGTATCGGGGCGGCATCAGAAGCTGATAGTTTGGGTTTGGGTGCGGAGGATATTTGTAGAATTGGCAGGTGGACTTCCAATCGTTACTTAAGTTACGTCCGTCATTAATTTAGTGGTGTGATTATGATTTTGTATTTGACCCCAGTGTTTTTTTCTTCATGCATCTTGTTGCAGGTATGTCCCCTTACTTAGCCTGGATCTTCGGACATTCGTTCGTTCATTGGGGGGCGCTGCGGGCCGAGGTCAGACCGGACGGTAGGCAACTGGGCTTTAGTAGGCGTCAAGTTGTCATTCGGTGGTTGGGATATAGGGGGATGGTGTGGGGCAGGGCCCTTCCTGAATTTTCTAAGGCGGTTCGGTTAGATAGACAACCTGACATTTTAATCGTGCATTTGGGGGGGAATGACTTGGGTGTGCGGCCTGTCAGGGAATTGATTAGGGACATACGGTTCGATTTGTTGAGGTTGCAGGTATCATTTCCTGGGGTGTTGATTGTGTGGTCAGATATTGTGCCTAGAAAACGGTGGAGGGGGGCTAGATCTTTGAAGGGTATTAATAGGGCTAGGGTCAAGTTGAATAGGGCAATAGCGGGTTTTGTTTCTAGGAACGGGGGGATTAGTGTTAGACATTTTGAATTGGAGTCAGGGCTGGGTAATTACTGGTTGGAAGACGGAGTCCACTTAAACGCGATTGGGATTGATTTGTGGACTTTAGCATTGCAAGAAGGAGTTGAACGGGCGTTGGTGGCGTTGGGGCACTCACGAGCCTGAGGTGGTCAGGGCTGTTCGTGTGTGGTGGGGGGGTGGGGGTTCTTGGAGTTGACGTTGATTGGTTGGGGGAAGGAATTGGAGCATAATTACAGGCAATTTAAAATGTGGTGGGGTTGGATCTGGCATTTTGGTATGGGCTCTGGACGGGGTTTTACCCTGGGAGCTGTTGGTGGTTTCTTCTCTTCCCGGAACGGGATGTACGGTGCCCTCGAGCTGGTTTTCACGGCTGAGGGTAATATGGTGGTCGATCTTATCTTGTGGGGTTTTGCCAGATCTTTTTAGCTCCAAGAACCCTCCCCTCGAATTTATACTGTTGTATTTATGTTATGTTAATTTTGTTAATAAAAGTTGGCCGCTGTGGCCAAAATATCCAAAAGAATAATTGGTTATGTTTTATTTAAGGAAAGGTTGGGGCGGTGGGCAGTCTTGGTGGTTAGGTTACATACGTAGGAAAAGACCGTACTCGGCATACGCGGTCAAGATGGGGGCTGGAACAAAGCGTAGCTGGGAGGAGGCCCCCCATGACTGCTTTGAGCCGGGCGGTCTTTTTTAAATGATGCTCCGGCTGGGGATAGGAGAAAGGAAAGGGGGGAGGGGTTTAGAAGGGGGAGGTAGTAGGGAAAGTGCGGGAAAACCGCCATTCCCTACCTTGATCCAAGAGAAGGAAGACCCACCCACCCTCCCTTGTAGGCTTGTGTTTGGGGTTTTTTTGTTTAACGAGGGGGGGGGGAATTGTGGGGCAGAGTTTATATATTGATATGGCGAAGGAAGTTATATAAAAAAAAAAAAAAGGGACAATTTGGGTTTACACTTGGTATGCGGGTGTTTGGTCATTAATTGCATTTTTATTCATTTATTGTCACAGTGGCTGTGGGGGGGTGGGGGTTCTTGGAGTTGACGCTGATTGGTTGGGGGAAGGAATTGGAGCATAATTACAGGCAATTTAAAATGTGGTGGGGTTGGATCTGGCATTTTGGTATGGGCTCTGGACGGGGTTTTACCCTGGGAGCTGTTGGTGGTTTCTTCTCTTCCCGAAACGGGATGTACGGTGCCCTCGAGCTGGTTTTCACGGCTGAGGGTAATATGGTGGTCGATCTTATCTTGTGGGGTTTTGCCAGATCTTTTTAGCTCCAAGAACCCTCCCCTCGAATTTATACTGTTGTATTTATGTTATGTTAATTTTGTTAATAAAAGTTGGCCGCTGTGGCCAAAATATCCAAAAGAATAATTGGTTATGTTTTATTTAAGGAAAGGTTGGGGCGGTGGGCAGTCTTGGTGGTTAGGTTACATACGTAGGAAAAGACCGTACTCGGCATACGCGGTCAGAGACTAGCCTCCCCATACAGGTGACAATCCAGCAGCTGTCGGCTGTCCACTATAGCTGACAACTTGCTGTATCATCCACGATCAGTGTTTGCACCTTCCAACTCTGTTTAACCCCTTAGATGCTGTCAATAGTGACTACATCATTATAAATGGTTAAAAGAGTGTGGGGGCTTCCTATTTAACCAAATTGGTGCCCTCAGATCTTGATTTTGTGGTCCTGATGTTTGCCATGGCAATTCATGACCAAATAGCGGTCTTAGAGTCTGATGGCTGTAGTAATCTGTTCAAAAGTTAGAGACATTTAGGTGGTAAAAATACACATTTTCATTCCTATCATGCCTCTTTGCATTAATTCCTGTAAAGCACCTGAAGAGTTAATAAACTTCCTGACTGCAGTTTTCAATATGTCTGGGGGTGCTGTTTTTAAAATGGTATCACGTTTGGTGGTTTCCCAATATATAAGACCCCTAAAGTCACTTCAAACATGGATAGGTCCCTAAAAAAATAAATTTACTAAATTTCCTTGAAAAACGAAAAATTGCTGCTACATTTTTAATCCTCCTAAAATGCTAACAAAATAAAATAACATTTTACAAATGGTGCTGATTAGGGTTGAGCGAAACGGGTCGTTCATTTACAAAAGTCGCCGACTTTTGGCAAAGTCGGGTTTCATGAAACCCGATCCGACCCCTGTGCGGGGTCGGCCATGCGGTACGCGACTTTCGCGCCAAAGTCGCGTTTCAATGACGCGAAAAGCGCCATTTCTCAGCCAATGAAGGTAAACGCAGAGTGTGGGCAGCGTGATGACATAGGTCCTGGTCCCCACCATCTTAGAGAAGGGCATTGCAGTGATTGGCTTGCTGTCTGCGGCGTCACAGGGGCTATAAAGGGGCGTTCCCGCCGACCGCCATGTTACTGCTGCTGATCTGAGCTTAGGGAGAGGTTGCTGCCGCTTCATCAGAAGCAGGGATAGCGTTAGGCAGGGTCCATTAACCACCAAACCGCTTGTGCTGTAGCGATTTCCACTGCCCAACACCACCTTCGGTGTGCAGGGACAGTGGAAGCTACATTTTTTTTTTTTTCCACTCAGCGCTGTAGCTCATTGGGCTGCCCTAGAAGGCTCCCTGATAGCTGCATTGCTGTGTGTACGCCGCTGTGCAAACCAACTGCTTTTTTCAAAGCACAAATCCTCTTCTTCCTTCCTTTCTGCACAGCTATCTTTTTTGTTTGTCCACACTTTTTATTTAATTTGTGCATCAGTCCACTCCTTATTGCTGCCTGCCATACCTGGCTGAGATTACTGCAGGGAGATAGTAATTGTTTGACACTCCGTTTTTTTTTTTTTTTTTTTTTTTTGTGGGAGATTAAGATTGACATTTCTGCTAGAGTGCCATCCCTGTGTGTGCCATCTCTCACTCAGTGGGCCATAGAAAGCCTATTTATTTTTTTGCTTGATTTGGGTTATAAAATCTACCTGAAAAAATCACTACATCAATCAGTGGGAGAAAAATATTGGCCTCAGGGCTTGTGTGCCACTCTTGACTCCTGTGTGTGCCATCTCTCAGTCAGTGGGCCATAGAAAGCCTATTTATTTTTTTGCTTGATTTGGGTTCTAAAATCTACCTGAAAAAATCACTACATCAATCAGTGGGAGAAAAATATTGGCCTCAGGGCTTGTGTGCCACTCCTGACTCCTGTGTGCATCATCACTCACTCAGTGGGCCATAGAAAGCCTATTTTTTTTTTTTTTTTGCTTTATTTGGGTTCTAAATTCTACCTGAAAAAATCAATAAATCAATCAGTGGGAGATTAATATTGGCCTTTGGGCTTGTGTGCCAGTCCTAAGCGTGCCATCTCTCTCTCTCAGATAGTGGGCCATAGAAAGCCTATTAATTATTTTTTTTATTGGGTTTATAAATTTTCCCTGGAACAAAAAAAAAAATGTGGGAGATTAATATTGGCCTCTGGGCTTGTGTGCCAGTCCTGAGCGTGCCATCTCTCTCACAAATAGTGGGCCATAGAAAGCCTATTTATTTATTTTTTTTTGGTTTTATAAATTCTCCCTGAAAAAAAAAAGGGAGATTAATATTGGCCTTTGGGCTTGTGTGCCAGTCCTAAGCGTGCCATCTCTCTCTCTCAGATAGTGGGCCATAGAAAGCCTATTTATTATTTTTTTTATTGGGTTTATAAATTTTCCCTGAAAAAAAATAAAAAGTGGGAGATTAATATTGGCCTCTGGGCTTGTGTGCCAGTCCTGAGCGTGCCATCTCTCTCACAAATAGTGGGCCATAGAAAGCCTATTTATGTTTTTGGTTGATTTGGGTTCTAAATTCTACCTGAAAAAATCAATAAATCAATCAGTGGGAGATAAACATTGGCCTCTGGGCTTGTGTGCCACTCCTGACTCCTGTGTGCGTCATCTCTCACTCAGTGGGCCATAGAAAGCCTTTTTTTGTTTTATTTGTTTTCTAAATTCTCCCTGAAAAAATCATTTTATTTTATTTGGTTTCTAAATTCTTCCTGAAAAAATCATTTTATTCTATTATTTTTTTTTCCTAAAGTCTCCCTGAAAAAAAAAAAAAAATATCAAATCAGTGGGAGATTAATATTGCCCTTTCTGCTTGTGTGCCAGTCTTGACTCCTGGGTGTGCCATCTCTCTCTCTCTCTCCAATTGTGGGCCATAGAAAGCCTATTATTTTTTTAGCTTGATTTGGGTTCCAAAATCTACCTGAAAAAATCACTACATCAATCAGTGGGAGATAAATATTGGCCTCTGGGCTTGTGTGCCACTCCTGACTCCTGTGTGCGTCATCTCTCACTCAGTGGGCCATAGAAAGCCTTTTTTTGTTTTATTTGTTTTCTAAATTCTCCCTGAAAAAATCATTTTATTTTATTTGGTTTCTAAATTCTTCCTGAAAAAATCATTTTATTCTATTATTTTTTTTTCCTAAAGTCTCCCTGAAAAAAAAAAAAATCAAATCAGTGGGAGATTAATATTGCCCTTTCTGCTTGTGTGCCAGTCTTGACTCCTGGGTGTGCCATCTCTCTCTCTCTCTCCAATTGTGGGCCATAGAAAGCCTATTATTTTTTTAGCTTGATTTGGGTTCCAAAATCTACCTGAAAAAATCACTACATCAATCAGTGGGAGATAAATATTGGCCTCTGGGCTTGTGTGCCACTCCTGACTCCTGTGTGCGTCATCTCTCACTCAGTGGGCCATAGAAAACCTTTTTTTGTTTTATTTGTTTTCTAAATTCTCCCAGAAAAAATCATTTTATTTTATTTGGTTTCTAAATTCTTCCTGAAAAAATCATTTTATTCTATTATTTTTTTTTCCTAAAGTCTCCCTGAAAAACAAAAAAAAAAATCAAATCAGTGGGAGATTAATATTTACATTTGTGCTTCAGTGACAGTCCTGCGTGTGTGGCATCTCTCTCATTTGTTGCCACCAACAACAGAGTGTGTAACATTGTGCCTGATTTTCGTTGTGGTCTCACTCACCTGTAAAGGAATAGCTAAATCATACTGAAGTTATAGCTCACCGTGTAAGTTGTGTGACAGCAACAAATACCATTAGTTTGGTTGCGTTTTTAAAACAATGAGGAAGTCTGGTGGAAGAGGTCGTGGCCGGGGGCGTTCATTGTCAGCTGGTAATGAGGGTAGTGGTAGTGGTGGAGTATCAGCTGGTCGTGGGAAAAAAAATATTGCACCTAAGTCTGGAGCTGTGGAGCCAGGTTCGTCGTCTGGCTACACAAGGCCTCGAACGCTCCCTTTTCTGGGAGTAGGAAAACCGCTTTTAAAGCCGGAGCAGCAAGAGCAAGTTTTGGCTTATCTTGCTGACTCAGCCTCTAGCTCTTTTGCCACCTCTCGTGAAACTGGTAAATGTCAAAGCAGCGCGTCGTTAGTGGATGTTCACGGTCAGGGACAAGTCGCTTCCTTGTCCTCTTCAGCAAAAACAACAACAGAGAAGAATGCAGCAGGCGACACAACGGGTTACTCCATGGAGCTCTTTACACATACTGTCCCTGGCTTAGAAAGTGAAGCAGTTAACAGTCCATGCCCATTACAAGTTGAATCTGACATGGAGTGCACTGATGCACAGCCACAGCCAGACTACTATGCTGGTCCTTTGACTCAGACCACAACATTGCCCTCGCAGGGTAATGATCAAGAATCAGACCCTGATGAGACTATGTTGCCCCATCACGAACGCTATACCACCGACCGACACGGTGACACAGACGAAGTTGCACACGAGCTACAAGAAGAGGTAATAGATGACCCAGTTCTTGACCCCGATTGGCAGCCATTGGGGGAACAGGGTGCAGGCGGCAGCAGTTCTGAAGTGGAGGACGAGGGGCCGCAGCAGGCATCAACATCGCAACAGGTTCCATCTGCCGGGCCCGTATCTTGCCCAAAACGCGTGGCAAAGCCAAAACCTGTTGGAGGACAGCGTGGCCATCCGGTTAAAGCTCAGTCTGCAATGCCTGAAAAGGTATCCGATGCTAGAAAGAGTGCAGTCTGGCATTTTTTTAAACAACATCCAATTGATCAGCGCAAAGTCATCTGTCAAAAATGTTCAACTACCTTAAGCAGAGGACAGAATCTGAAAAGTCTCAATACAAGTTGCATGCATAGACATTTAACCACCATGCATTTGCAAGCCTGGACTAACTACCAAACGTCCCTTAAGGTTGTAGCACCCTCGGCCAATGAAGCTAGTCAGCAACGCAACATCCCTTCTGGCAGTGTAGGGCCACCATTTTCCGCACCACCTGCAGTATCTGTGCAGGTTTCTTTGCCAGGCCAAAGCAGTCAGGGTCAGGGAATCACCAGTTTCGTAGTAGGAAACACTGCATCTAGGGCACCGGCGGCAACAATACCATCTCCCACCGTCTCTCAGTCTGCCATGTCCACCGGCACCCCCGCTAGTTCCACGATCTCCAGCTCTCCAGTCCAGCTCACCCTACATGAGACTATGGTTAGAAAAAGGAAGTACTTAGCCTCGCATCCGCGTACACAGGGTTTGAACGCCCACATAGCTAGACTAATCTCGTTAGAGATGATGCCCTACCAGTTAGTTGAAAGCGAAGCTTTCAAAGCCCTGATGGACTACGCTGTACCACGCTACGAGCTACCCAGTCGACACTTTTTTTCCAGAAAAGCCATCCCAGCCCTCAACCAGCATGTTAAAGAGCGCATCGTCCATGCACTCAGGCAATCTGTGAGCACAAAGGTGCACCTGACAACAGATGCATGGACCAGTAGGCATGGCCAGGGATGTTACGTGTCCATCACGGCACACTGGGTGAATGTTGTGGATGCAGGGTCCACAGGGGACAGCAAGTTTGGGACAGTTCTGCCTAGCCCACGGTCTAGGAAACAGTTGGCTGTAGCCGTTCGCACCCCCTCCTCCTCCTCTTCGTCCTCCTGCAGAAGCGAGAGCTCGTCCACAGACCGCAGTCGCACAACCACTCCATCCGCAGCTGCCACTGTTGCACACCAGGTCTCCCATTATGGGGCAGCTACTGGCAAACGTCAGCAGTCTGTATTGGCTATGAAGTGTTTGGGCGACAACAGACACACCGCGGAAGTTCTGTCCGAGTTCTTGCAGAAAGAAACGCAGTCGTGGCTGGGCACTGTAGATCTTGAGGCAGGCAAGGTAGTGAGTGATAACGGAAGGAATTTCATGGCTGCCATCTCCCTTTCCCAACTGAAACACATTCCTTGCCTGGCTCACACCTTAAACCTGGTGGTGCAGTGCTTCCTGAAAAGTTATCCGGGGTTATCCGACCTGCTCCTCAAAGTGCGTGGACTTTGCTCACATATCCGCCGTTCGCCCGTACACTCCAGCCGTATGCAGACCTATCAGCGTTCTTTGAACCTTCCCCAGCATCGCCTAATCATAGACGTTGCAACAAGGTGGAACTCAACACTGCACATGCTTCAGAGACTGTGCGAACAGAGGCGGGCTGTTATGTTTTTGTGGGAGGATACACATACACGGGCAGGCAGTAGGATGGCAGACATGGAGTTGTCAGGTGTGCAGTGGTCGAAGATTCAAGACATGTGTCAAGTCCTTCAGTGTTTTGAGGAATGCACACGGCTGGTTAGTGCAGACAACGCCATAATAAGCATGAGCATCCCCCTAATGCGTCTGCTGATGCAAAGTTTGACGCACATAAAGGATCAGGCGTCTGCAGCTGAGGAAGAGGAAAGCCTTGATGACAGTCAGCCATTGTCTGGCCAGGGCAGTGTACAGGACGAGTTAGCGGGCGAAGAAGAGGAGAAGGACGAGGAGGATGATGGGGATGATTATATTTTTAATGAGGAAGCTTTTCCGGGGCCACTGGAAATTGGTGGCGCGGCAAGGCCGGGTTCTGGTTTTTGGAGGGACACAAGTGACGTGGATTTGCCTGAAACTGCCCCTCAACCAAGCACAACCGCAGATTTGAGAACTGGAACTTTGGCCCACATGGCGGATTATGCCTTACGTATCCTCAAAAGGGACACACGCATAACTAAAATGATGAACGATGACGATTACTGGTTGGCCTGCCTCCTTGATCCTCGCTATAAAGGCAAATTGCAAAATATAATGCCACATGAGAACTTGGAACTAATATTAGCAACCAAACAATCAACTCTTGTTGACCGTTTGCTTCTGGCATTCCCTGCACACAGCGCCCGTGATCGTTCTCACACGAGCTGCAGGGGCCAGCAGACCAGAGGAGTTAGAGGGGCAGAAATCAGAAGTGGCGTTGGCCAGAGGGGTTTTCTGACCAGGTTGTGGAGTGATTTTGCTATGACCGCAGACAGGACAGGTACTGCAGCATCAATTCAAAGTGACAGGAGACAACATTTGTCCAGTATGGTTACAAACTATTTTTCATCCCTTATCGATGTTCTCCCTCAACCGTCATTCCCATTTGATTACTGGGCATCAAAATTAGACACCTGGCCAGAATTGGCAGAATATGCATTGCAGGAGCTTGCTTGCCCGGCAGCTAGTGTCCTATCAGAAAGAGTATTCAGTGCTGCAGGTTCAATACTAACAGAAAAAAGGACTCGTCTGGCTACCCAAAATGTAGATGATCTAACCTTCATTAAAACCACAACTGGATTTCAAAATCTTTTGCCCCACCTTGCCCGGCTGACACCTAGCTTTCCTATGAAAAGGTCTTGCCTGTGGACTATTCTGAATGCCTTTTCCAATCTCGTAATTTTCTGCACCTGATTGTCCAGCATACGACATGTTTACACCTCACTAAATGGCCAAACTCCCCACACGGGGCCGTGGTATCGACACTTGGCGACAGCACCCGTGAGAGTGCTGTTTGTCTGAAGAGGTGGGTGTGCCCGCTTTTGGTCGACGGCACTGCCACTGGGTCCCTCCTAGTACAATAAAGTATCTCTGGCGGGGGTGGTGTGCACCCAACGTCAGACACACCGTTGTAATATGAGGGGCCCTGGGCCTGTACCGCCGGCCACAAGACAGTTCCCCCCCCAGCTCAAACAGTGCTCTACCACTTGCAAAATTATCTCACAGCTCCACCAATGTTTAGTCTATGCGCTGACATCCTTCAATGCCTGCCACTGACAATACCATTGTATTGACATTTTTGTTATGTTAGGCCTTCGAAGCCTGTCTGCGGTCACTCCTTCCACTATGCCTCCACTGACCACACCACTGCTGCCCGTGTACCCCTGGAACCAATTTAAAATTGCCTACAGCCAGCCCAATTTTTTTATTTTAGGCCTTCGATGCCTGTCTGCGGTCCGTTCTTTCTACTACTACTACACTGACCAGGCCACTGCTGCCCGTGTACCCCTGGAACCAATTTAAAATTGCCTACAGCCATGTGTTATTATTTTAGGCCTTCGATGCCTGTCTGCGGTCACTCCTTACAATATGCCTCCACTGACCACACCACTGCTGCCCGTGTACCCCTGGAACCAATTTAAAATTGCCTACAGCCAGCCCAATTTTTTTATTTTAGGCCTTCGATGCCTGTCTGCGGTCCGTTCTTTCTACTACTACTACACTGACCAGGCCACTGCTGCCCGTGTACCCCTGGAACCAATTTAAAATTGCCTACAGCCAGCCCAATTTTTTTATTTTAGGCCTTCGATGCCTGTCTGCGGTCCGTTCTTTCTACTACTACTACACTGACCAGGCCACTGCTGCCCGTGTACCCCTGGAACCAATTTAAATTGCCTACAGCCATGTGTTATTATTTTAGGCCTTCGATGCCTGTCTGCGGTCACTCCTTCCACTAGGCCTCCACTGACCACACCACTGCTGCCCGTGTACCCCTAGAACCTATTTATAATTGCATAGAGCATCCTTTTTTTAATAGTAGGCGTACAAAGTCTGTCTGCGGTTCACTATTGAAATTGTCCTCCACTGCCCAGAGCACTGCAGCTTGTGTACCCCTGTAACTTTTTTCTGCTACAGTGAGCCACAATTTTGGTTTGAGTCCTACTACCTGTGTCTGTCTGCGCCACTCAATTCAGCTGTGTTCCTTTGAAAAAAGCTGAGCGTCAATAGTCTTGTTTTCAGCCTCTAGGAATTTTAAAACTGCATTGGGTGTACAACTTTGGTAGGGCCTACTAACAGTGTCTGCCTCCCCAAGGTGTTCCCCAGGTTTCCTCTCCATTGCTTCAATCTTCATGCTCTCGTTTAGTAGTTGTTTGAAACTACGCTGCATTAGGCCTACAATTTGGGTATGGGGTGTAGAGAGATGGTGTGTTCCACTCCAAGGTGTTCCCCAGGTTTCCTCTCCATTGCTTCGATCTTCATGCTCTCGTTTAGTAGTTGTTGGAAACTACGCTGCATTAGGCCTACAAATTGGGTATGGGGTGTAGAGAGATGGTGTGTTCCACTCCAAGGTGTTCTCCAGGTTGCCTTTCCTGAGCTTCGATCTTCATGCTCTCGTTTAGTAGTTGTTGGAAACTACGCTGCATTAGGCCTACAAATTGGGTATGGGGTGTAGAGAGATGGTGTGTTCCACTCCAAGGTGTTCCCCAGGTTTCCTCTCCATTGCTTCGATCTTCATGCTCTCGTTTAGTAGTTGTAGAAAACTACACTGCATTAGGCCTACAAATTGGGTATGGGGTGTAGAGAGATGGTGTGTTCCACTCCAAGGTGTTCCCCAGGTTTCGTCCACATTGCTTCGGTCTTCCGACTCTCGTTTAGTAGTTGTAGAAAACTACACTGCATTAGGCCCAAAAAATTGGGTATGGGGTGTAGAGAGACGGTGTGTTACACTCCAAGGTGTTCCCCAGGTTTCGTCCACATTGCTTCGATCTTCCGACTCTCGTTTAGTAGTTGTTGAAAACTACACTGCATTAGGCCTACAAATTGGGTATGGGGTGTAGAGAGATGGTGTGTTCCACTCCAAGGTGTTCTCCAGGTTGCCTTTCCTGAACTTCTATCTTCAGGCTCTCATTAAATTGTAGTTAAATGGAACAACTGCATTTGGCGTACTAGTTGGTTTGGGGCCTACTATCGGTGTCTGCCACTCCTTGCTGTTCTCCTGGTTTCCTGTCCTGAAATTCCATTTTCAGGCTCTTGTTAAGTAGTTGTTAATGTTAGACTGCATTTGGCCTACTAGTTGGGTTGGGGCCTACTATCGGTGTCTGCCACTCCTTGCTGTTCTCCTCAACTGAACAAAGCTGGGCCGCCTGTTTACTACGGTTGCCAATTTTGAACTGCATGTCGACTACTTACTGATTTGGGCCTACTCTCTGTATCAGCCTCTCATTCCAGTTGTCCTCCACTGCAATGCCCCCTGGTTAGTCCTGTGTTACCAATTTTGAACTGCATTTAGCCCACTTTATTCTTTGGGCCTATATCTGTGTTTCCTCCTCATCCTGCCCATTGCCCAGCCAGTGATAGATGAGTCTGCTGGTACATTGACCCATAACGCAAAATTCCCCGTGCACGCTACACAGCAAGATTGTGACCCTGCTGAAAGTCAGGTTCCTCTTCCCGCATACCATACCACCTTACACGGGGACAAAGAGGAAGGTGCAGATGAAAGTGCAGGTTCCTTCATCAGGTGGGGGGAGGAATACTAGTTGGCGACGTCACTGGCACAGGGCCTCTCATAGTACGCAAAAGTGTTGCTGCAGGTGGGAGGCGCCCCCGCCGTGCAAACACACCGCTGTACTTTGAGGGGCCCTGTGCCAGTGCCAATGCCAACGAGTGGGCCCCCCCAGCTTGCTCAGGATCACAGCACTTGCAAAGTTTAAATACTTACCTCTCCCTGCTCCACTGCCGTGACGTGGTCCAGATTTACTGGGCCCACTAATTACTTGAACCAGCCCTACCCCCCACAACTTTAGCCAAATGACCCCCAATTTCAAATGCCTTCCAATTATTATAAGGTAAATTACGATTGACAAGCTTCTTTAACAAGAATGGATGTTTTTGCCATTAAAATGGGCAGTGTAGGTGTTTTCCTGGCCTCCACTCACTGCCGACTATGCTCCCCCATTGACTTGCATTGGGTTTCGTGTTTCGGGCGATACCCGACTTTTCGCGATAATCGGCCGATTCCACTCGACTCGACTTCTAAGATAGTCGGGTTTCGCGAAACACGGCTCGACTCTAAAAAGGTCAAGGTCGCTCAACCCTAGTGCTGATATAAAGCTGACATGTGGGAAATGTTATTTATTAATGGTTTGCTGTGGTATGGCCATCTGGATTAAAGGGATAATTATTCAAAGTTTGAAAATTGCTAATTTTTTAACATTTTTGTCAAATTTTTGATATTTTTTATAAATAAAGACAAAACATATTGACCTAAATTTACCATGATCAGAAAGTATAATGTGTCACGAAAAAACAATCTCAAAATCACTGGGATCTGTTGAAGCGTTGCAGAGTTATTACAATATAAAGTGACACTGGTCAGATTTCAAAAATTTGGTTCCGTCACTAAGGGGGTACAGCCATGTCTTGGTAATTTACAGTTGTGCCATCAATTTTTGGATGATGGATTGAACAATGCTCTGTGAGATATTCAGAGTCTGGCTATTTTTTTCATATGTGAACCAACAAATTACGAAAGACCTAAAACAATAACTTTTAATTATAATGATTAAAATCTCATAGAAAAAAACACAAAAATTGGTAGGGTACCTTGTAGTGTTTCCAAGACTTGGTAGTACAGCCTAATTGCCTATACAGAATATATGTGTATTAAATAGTTACAAGAAAATGGACTAGGGAGGATAGAGGTGCCTTTCCCTAATAAAGTCCCTTCCTAACAGCGGAGGTTGGCACCCTGGGATACGATATGGAGCCCCCGCTCAACATAGGCTGACCCTAAGAGACCCTGACAAGGTATCCCAACCAAAAAAGCCACCACCAAACACACCAAAAATTTAAAATAAAAGTGCTGTTAGTAAACAATTTAATATACAATCGCAAAAAATTCTATGGAGTATATCGAATTAGGTATCTCCTAAGTATCCTGACTATTGATGGTGTCTAGATATAGTACAGTAAATGATGCAGATCAGCAAATATTGCCACAATTGTCTGTAAAGATACCTTCACACTAAACGATATCGCTAGCGATCCGTGACGTTGCAGCGTCCTGGCTAGCGATATCGTTCAGTTTGACACGCAGCAGCGATCAGAATCCTGCTGTGATGTCGTTGGTCGGGGCTAGAAGGCCAGCACTTTATTTGGTCGCTGGCTCTCCCGCTGACATCGCTGAATCGGCGTGTGTGATGCCGATTCAGCGATGTCTTCACTGGTAACCAGGGTAAACATCGGGTTACTAAGCGCAGGGCCGCGCTTAGTAACCCGATGTTTACCCTGGTTACCATCCTAAAAGTAAAAAAAACAAACACTTCATACTTACCTTCCGCTGTCTGTCCCTGGCGCTCTGCTTTCCTGCACTCACTGTGAGCACAGCGGCCGGAAAGCAGAGCGGTGACGTCACCGCTCTGCTTTCCGGCCACTGTGCTCACAGCCAGTACAGAGAAGCACAGCGCCGAGGACAAACAGCGGGAGGTAAGTATGAAGCGTTTGTTTTTTTTACTTTTAGGATGGTAACCAGGGTAAACATCGGGTTACTAAGCGCGGCCCTGCACTTAGTAACCCGATGTTTACCCTGGTTACCGGCATCGTTGGTCGCTGGAGAGCGGTCTGTGTGACAGCTCTCCAGCGACCAAACAGCGACGCTGCAGCGATCCGGATCGTTGTCTGGATCGCTGCAGCATCGTTTAGTGTGAAGGTACCTTTAGTTATTATTAATCATTGTTTCTACTCACAGAGGTATGGCGATTCTTAGATGATATAGTAATTAGTGTAGATACTGACCACAGATTATCTATAATGTTTTAAACCCGACTGAAGTTCAATAGATAATACAGTCTTGTTGTGCATAGAATAAGCTGTGCATTTATCCGAGTATCACACAGTATTTTGTGATAGTAGAGTTTATAAATACAACAGCATCATCACCAGAGAACAAAACAAAGTATAATATTGAGTAGACCGATATAGGAGCATAACGGCATCATCACCAGAAACATGGGCATCAACGCCAGCAATAGAAAAAAATTATTCCTCTGAAGTTTGCATAGTATCACAAAGCAAATGCACTCATGAATTAATGTAAAGCTATATATAACATGGGGACATCCTCGCCAGAAAATACATGGGAATCATAGCCAGAAATAACAAAGACTGAATCACTTTTGCATATTGTCATATATGAAAGACTAGCTATTGAACCCGTTCTACGCCCGGGTGGCGAGCATTTATATTGGTATATGGTCTCCATCCTGTCATATGCTGCTCCATCCTGCATCCCCATCCTGTCATGTGCTGCTCCATCCTGCGTCCCCATCCTGTCATGAGCTGCTCCCATCCTGTGCCCCCATCCTGTCATGTGCTGCTCCCATCCTGCGTCCCCATCCTGTCATGTGCTGCTCCCATCCTGCGTCCCCATCCTGTCATGAGCTGCTCCCATCCTGCGCCCCAATTCTGACATGTGCTGCTCCCATCCTGCGCCCCCATTCTGACATGTGCTGCTCCCATCCTGCACCCCCATTCTGACATGTGCTGCACCCATCCTGCGCCTCCATTCTGACATATGCTGCACCCATCCTGCGCCCCCATCCGGTCATGTGCTGCTCCCATCCTGCGCCCCCGTTCTGTCATGTGCTGCTGCCATCCTGCGCCCCCGTTCTGACATGTGCTGCTCCCATCCTGCGCCCCCATTCTGACATGTGCTGCTCCCATCCTGCGCCCCCATTCTGACATGTGCTACTCCCATCCTGCGCCCCCATTCTGACATGTGCTGCTCCCATCCTGCGCCCCCATTCTGATGTGCTGCACCCATCCTGCGCCTCCATTCTGACATGTGCTGCACCCATCCTGTGCCTCCATTCTGACACGTGCTGCACCCATCTTGTGCCCCCATCCTGTCATGTGCTGCTCCCATCCTGCGCCCCCGTTCTGTCATGTGCTGCTCCCATCCTGCGCCCCCGTTCTGTCATGTGCTGCTCCCATCCTGCGCCCCCGTTCTATCATGTGCTCCCATCCTGCGCCCCCATTCTGTAATTTGCTGCTCCCATCCATATGCCCCGTACACTGCTCCATAGACGTTTATGGCCCCCATAAGATGCTCCATAGTATATGCTCCGTACACTGCTCCATAAATGTTGATGGCCCCCATAACATGCTCCATAGTATTATATGCCCCTTATGCTGCTGCGATATATAAAAAAAAATAACATACTAACCTATCGTTGCTGGACACCGAGTGCTGGGGGGCCTGAGCAGGCGGGGACACCGGCGCGCTGTGGGTTACAGGTGCCGGAGGCGCCGCTAGCTCAGGCTCCTGACACTTGCTATATTCACATGGCCCTGATCCAGCGCTGCATGCCGCTTCTTCCGGGTCCTCTGGCTGTGACTGTTCAGTCAGAGGGCGGCAAGCATTAAGCGCGTCATCGCGCCCTCTGAACTGTGAACGTCACAGGCAGAGGACTCGGAACACGGAGCCGCACGCAGCGCTGGAATGGGGACAGGTGAATATACTTACCCTCCTGGCGCGTCCCTGACTCTCCGTTGGAGATCGCGGTATGCGTTCAGTGTTTACACATACCGCGATCTCCTGGGAGCGTCACTCTGTGGGGTCCAGACTGCGCCAGCGCTTGCGCTTGCGCAGTCTATAAAGGCTTCAGACAGAGTGACGCTCCCAGCGTTATATTATAGATGAGACCATGTGCAGACATAAAGGCATCATCGCCAGAGATATAAAGTCATCATTGCCAAAGAGATATCATAGAGATAGAGTCATCCCAATCAGCGAATGGTGATGTCTATGGGCATCATCGCCAGAAATAACAAAAATTGAGTCACTTTTGCATATTGTCATGTACAAAAGATGAAACCATGTGCAGACATACAGGTATCATCGCCAGAGATCTAGAGGCATCATTGCCAGAGATATCATTAGGATAGAGTCATCCCAATCAGCGAATGGTGATGTCAACAGAGCAAACAAATATCAGCACATCAAACAGCACCAGTGTGTTTGTCATAATACACTTATCTTAAGGGATTAGTTTCCCATCCCGACGTGTTTCCCCCCATAGGTGATCCCACGGGGTTCATCAGGGGAATGCCAATGATAGGTGTTCTGCCTTCCTCCACGTAGGATGCTGTGTGGATTCCAACATACGGCGAAACCTTCATCCACATCCCAGTAAACAGACTGTGTTGATGCTTAAGTCTTATTTATTAGGGTGATGATAACCAAAACTATAACGTTGAACAACAATGGTGGACAGTATTCATAGTAGATGATCGAATAGTGAATGATGCTGATGTACAAAGTGGATGTTCAGTGAATAATCATAGTGGATGACTGGTGAAAAACTGTAAAGAATAACAGCATTTCAGTATATGCACATACAGGGTGCAATCACATAAATAACTGGGACATAACAGCAAGAATTATACAGAGTGCATTACAAAGTAATTCTAACAGCACTGCCCTATTCTATACAAGAATGCATCTATCTAAATGCAGAGTACACATTAACCTAACTGCAAGCTGCAAAGCACATCTGCCTAACTATATCTGACTATAGGAGCTGCATAAGGCTTAAATACTAACACAAACATAAGATGCATTAAACCTTTATAAACGTACCGAGATCCGTTAGGACAGGGGTAAGAAAGTAAGCGAGACAGGAGCACGTGTGCCTCTCTGCAGATCTGAGGAAAAATGGCTACTGAAGCTTGTCTTCACAAGAAGAATGTGGGTGGAACTAACCCCCATAAGACATTGCTCTTAGGAGGGAAAGGTTGGTAAACAACATGAAAAGTAGGCAACTGATGACCTCCAGTGGTCACAACTTGAATAACATGATAATTAACTCTCTGCACATTAAGATGGGCAGAACAATAGGCGACGGGCAGCTAGAAAATGAGAGGACGCTGTACGCGGTCCGATGGTAATGGACCTTTCTGTTGTGTTCCTTGATATTCATGATGCTATTTGATCCTTAATGTTCTTAAACAAACCGCTGAAGCCTTCATAAAACACCTGTAGCTATACTGTAACAATAAATTACATACAGTTGAATTCAATGTATTAATTGTTTGACTTCTGGAGGCAATTGGTTACTCGGGATTTTATTTAGGAGTGTCAGGCTACAAGACCTGAATACAACTGCACTAAACAATTTTCAGGTTTATTTATTTTTTAAAAAACATTTCACAAAAACTTGCTACCTTGTGTTGGTATATATTACATAAAATCAAATCACATTTAAGTTTGTGGGTGTAACGTGAAAAAATGTGGAAAAGTTAAAGGGGTATGAATACTTTTTGAAAACATATGGATCTATATACAGTTGAAACTAGATGTTTACATACACTATTTAAAAAGACACATATGCATGTTTTTCTCAATATCTGACATGAAATCAGAATAAACCCTTCCGGTTTTAGGTCAATTAGGATTACCATAATTATTAATATTTGCCAAATGCCAGAATAATGAGAGACAGAGAATGTTTTAAGGCATTTTTATTACTTACTTCAAAGTCAAAATTTTACATACATTTCATTAGTATTTGGTACCATTGGCCTTAACCCCTTCGTGACATGCGCCGTACTAGTACTGCGCTGCCGCCACTGCATTAGTGCCAGCAGCAGTACTAGTACGGCGCACCGATCACCGCGGTCTCGCGCTGAGCGCCGCGGTGATCAGGTGCGGGTGTCAGCTGTATATGACAGCTGACACCCCGCAGCAATGCCCACGATCGGCGCTATCGCCGATCGCAGGCATTTAACCCCTCTGATGCCGCTGTCAGTAGTGACAGCGGCATAGAGGGGGATCGTGCAGGGACGGGGGCTCCCTGCGCTCTCCCACCGGAGCAACGCAATGAGATCGCGTTGCTCCGGTGACCCGGAAGGAGTCCCCGGATCCAAGATGGCCGCCGGACTCCTTCCGGGTCATGAAGTGACCTGGCTAGCCGGCGCCTGCTAAGAGCAGGCGCTGGAGAGCCAGCTAAACTGCATGTCAGATCGTTGATCTGACAGTGTGCTATGCACAGTGTCAGATCAATGATCTGATCTAATACAGAGATGTCCCACCCTGGGACAATGTTAGAAAGTAAAAAAAAAAAAAATAGAATGTGTAAAAAAAAATAAAAAAAAATCCCCAAATAAAAAAAAAAACCATTTCCCAATAAATCCATTTATTTATGCAAAAAAAAAACAATAAATGTACACATAATTGGTATCGCCGCGTCTGTAACGACCCGCTCTATAAAACTATCCCACTAGTTAACCCCTTCAGTGAACACCGCAAAAAAAAAAAAAAAAACAAGTCAAAAAACGCTTTATTATCATACAGGCGATCAAAAAGTGGAATAACACACGATCAAAACGACGGATATAAATAACCATGGTACCGCTGAAAACATCATCTTGTCCCGCAAAAAAAAAGCCACCATACAGCATCATCAGCAGAAAACTAAAAAAGTTATAGCTCTCAGAATAATGCGATGCAAAAACAATTATTTTTTTATATAAAATAGTTTTTATTGTGTAAAAGCGCCAAAACATAAAAAAAATTACATAAATGAGGTATCGCTGTAATCGTACTGACCCGAAGAATAAAACTGCTTTATCCATTTTACCACACGTGGAATGGTATAAACGCCCCCCCTAAAAGAAATTCATGAATAGCTGGTTTTTGTTCATTCCGCCTCCCAAAAATCGGAATAAAAAGCGATCAAAAAATGTCATCTGCCCGAAAATGTTACCAGTAAAAACGTCAACTTGTCCCGCAAAAAACAAGACCTCATATGACTCTGTGGGCCAAAATACGGATAAATTATAGCTCTCAAAATGTGGTGATGCAAAAACTATTTTTTGCAATAAAAAGCGTCTTTTAGTGTGTGACGGCTGCCAATCATAAAAATCCGCTAAAAAACCCGATAGAAAAGTAAATCAAACCCCCCTTCATCACCCCCTTAGTTAGGGAAAAATAATAAAATGTAAAAAAATGTATTTATTTCCATTTTCCCATTAGGGCTAGGGTTAGGGCTAGGGTTAGGGCTAGGGCTAGGGTTAGGGCTAGGGTTAGGGTTGGAGTTAGGGTTTCAGTTATAATTGGGGGTTTCCACTGTTTAGGCACATCAGGGGCTCTCCAAACACGACATGGCGTCCGATCTCAATTCCAGCCAATTCTGCTTTGAAAAAGTAAAACAGGGCTCCTTCCCTTCCGAGTTCTCCTGTGTGCCCAAACAGTGGTTCCCCCCAACATATGGGGTATCAGCGTTCTCAGGACAAGTTGGACAACAACTTTTGGGGTCCAATTTGTCCTGTTACCCTTGGGAAAATAAAAACATAGGGGATAAAATATCATTTTCGTGGAAAAAAAAATATTTTTTATTTTCACGGCTCTGCGTTATAAACTGTAGTGAAACACTTGTTGGTTCAAAGCTCTCACAACACATCTAGATAAGTTCCTTGGGGGGTCTAGTTTCCAATATGGGGTCACTTGTGGGGGGTTTCTACTGTTTAGGTACATCAGGGGCTCTGCAAATGCAACATGACGCCTGCAGACCAATCCATCTAAGTCTGCATTTCAAATGGCGCTCCTTCCCTTCCGAGCTCTGCCGTGCACCCAAACAGTGGTTCCCCCCAACATATGGGGTATCAGCGTTCTCAGGACAAGTTGGACAAGAACTTTTGGGGTCCAATTTGTCCTGTTACCCTTGGGAAAATAAAAACATAGGGGATAAAATATCATTTTCGTGGAAAAAAAAATATTTTTTATTTTCACGGCTCTGCGTTATAAACTGTAGTGAAACACTTGTTGGTTCAAAGCTCTCACAACACATCTAGATAAGTTCCTTGGGGGGTCTAGTTTCCAATATGGGGTCACTTGTGGTGGGTTTCTACTGTTTAGGTACTTCAGGGGCTCTGCAAATGCAACATGACACCTGCAGTCCATTCCATCTAAGTCTGCATTTCAAACGGTGCTCCTTCCCTTCCGAGCTCTGCCATGCACTCAAACGGTGGTTCCCCCCCACATGTGGGGTATCAGCGTACTCAGGACAAATTGGACAATAACATTTGTGGTCCAATTTCTCCTGTTACCCTTGGGAAAAAAAAATTGCGGGCTAAAACATCATTTTGTGGAAAGAAAAAATGATTTTTTAATTTTCACAATGCTACATTCTAAACTTTAGTGAAACAATTGGGGGTTAAAAGTGCTCACCACACATCTAGATAAGTTCCTTAGGGGGTCTTCTTTCCAAAATGGGGTCACTTGTGGGGGGTTTCCACTGTTAAGGCACGTCAGGGGCTCTCCAAATGCGACATGGCGTCCGATCTCAATTGCAGCCAATTTTGCATTGAAAAGTCAAATGGCACTCCTTCCCTTCCGAGCTCTGCCATGCGCTCAAACAGTGGTTTATCCCCATATATGAAGTATCGACGTACTCAGGACAAATTGCACAACAACTTTTGGGGTCCAATTTATCCTTTTACCCTTGGGAAAATAAAAAATTGGGGGCAAAAAGATCATTTTTTGTGAAAATTAATATAAATTTTTTTTTACAGCTCTACATTATAAACTTCTGTGAAGCACTTGGAGGTTCAAAGTGCTCACCACACATCTAGATTAGTTCCTTAGGGGGTCTACTTTCCAAAATGGTGTCACTTGTGGGGGTTTCCACTGTTTAGGCACATCAGGGGCTCTCCAATCGTGACATGGGCTCCGATCTCAATTCCAGCAAATCTTGCATTGAAAAGTCAAATGGCGCTCCTTCCCTTCCGAGCTCTGCCATGTGCCCAAACAGTGGTTTACCCCCACATATGGGGTATCGGCGTACTCAGGACAAATTGTACAACGACTTTAGTGGTCCAGTTTCTCCTGTTACCCTTGGTAAAATGAAACAAATAGGACCTGAAGTAAAAATGTTGTGAAAAAAAAGTTAAATGTTCAATTTTTTTAAACATTCAAAAAATTCCTGTGAAGCACCTGAAGGGTTAATAAACTTTTTGAATGTGGTTTTGAGTAACTTGAGGGGTGCAGTTTTTAGAATGGTGTCACTTTTGGGCATTTTCTGTCATATAGACCCCTCAAAGTCACTTCAAGTGTGAGGTGGTCCGTAAAAAAATGGTTTTGCAAATTTTGTTGCAAAAATGAGAAATCGCTGGTCAACTTTTAACCCTTATAACGTCCTAACAAAAAAAAATTATGTTTCCAAAATTGTGCTGATGTAAAGCAGACATGTGGGAAATGTTGTTTATTAACTATATTATGTGATATAACTCTCTAATTTAAGGGCATATAAACTAAGAGTTTGAAAATTGCTAAATTTTCATAATTTCCGACAAATTTTTGTTTTTTTCACAAATAAATGCAAGTCATATCGAAGAAGTTTTACCACTATCATGAAGTACAATATGTCACGAGAAAACAATGTCAGAATCACCAGGATCCGTTGAAGCGTTTCAGAGTTATGACCTCATAAAGTGACAGTGGTAAGAATTGTAAAAATTGGCCCTGTCACTTAGGTGAAAACAGGCTTTGGGGTGAAGGGGTTAAACTGAATGACTTGGGTCATACGTTTGGGATATCCTTCCACAAGCTTCTCATAATAGTCGGAATTTGGGCCCATTCCTCCTGACAAAACTGATGTAACTCATCCAGGTTTGTAGGTCGCCTTGCTCGTACCTGCCTTTTCAGCTTTGCCCATAAATTTTCAATAGGATTGAGATCAGGGCTTTGTGATGGCCTCTCCAAAACATTGACTTTGTTATCCTTAAGCCATCTGTTACCATTTTGGCAATATGCTGCGGGTCATTGTCCATTTGGAAATCTTTAACTTCCTGGCTGATGTCTTGAGATGTTGCTTCAGTATTGCCACATAATCTTCTTTTCTCATAATACCATCTATTTTGTGAAGTGTACCAGTCACTTCTGCAGGAAAACAACCCCACCTCATGATGCTGCCACATCTGTGTTTCAAAGTTGTGATGGAGTTCTTAGGCTTCCAGGTTTCTCCCTTTTTCCTCCAAACATAACGATGGTCGTTATGCCCAAAAAGTTCAATTTTAGTTTCATCAGACCACAGGACATGTCTCCAAAAATTAAGCTCTGTATTCCTGTGTGCATTTGCAAACATTAATCTGGCTTTTCAATGTTTCTTTTAGAGTAATGGCTTCTTCCTGGCAGAGTGGCCTTTCAGCTCATGTTTCACTATGGATATTTACACAATCTTACCAGCTTCCACCATCATCTTCACAAGGCC
This sequence comes from Ranitomeya imitator, assembly GCF_032444005.1. Classification (NCBI taxonomy): domain Eukaryota; kingdom Metazoa; phylum Chordata; class Amphibia; order Anura; family Dendrobatidae; genus Ranitomeya; species Ranitomeya imitator. Next base: position 554,411,216 of record NC_091285.1, read on the forward strand.
TTTTGCTTTCATCCTTGGGTTGATATACACATTTTGGACCAAAGCATGATCATCTCCGGGAAACAAAATCCATCTCCCTAATGAGCGGTATGATGGCTGGACATTCCCATCCTGGTTGTACTTGCATATAATTGTTTTTACAGATGAACGAGGCACCTTCAGGTATCTTGAAATTGTACCCAAGGATGAACCAGCCTTGTGCAAGTCCACCCGCGGCTATTTACCTGTTAAATGCCATTGTCAAACGCTGACAGGGGTATTTAACAAGCGCTTCCGGTAAGCGCGTCGGAAATCAGCCCACCGGTGACCCCGTCAAGTAATCGCAGGTCACCGATGGGTTGACATGACAACCAGAGGTCTCCTGGAGACATCTATGGTTGTCACTGCCGGCTTACTGTGAGCGCCAACCAGTGGTTGGCACAAATAGCAAGTGAGTAATTCAGCAACATATAGGCAAACTGATCATCGCCTTCATGTAGTTTAGCCGATCGGGTTATGGCAGCTTCTAGTCTCCCATTGAGACTATTGAAGCATGCCAAAAGAAAAAATTGTTTTTAAAAATATAAAAAAAAGTTCAAATCATCCCCTTTCACCCCATTCAAAATTAAACAGTAAAAAAATTAAACACACACATATTTGGTATTGACGCATTCAGAATCGCCTGATCTGTCAATAAAAAAAAAGGATTAACCTGATCGCTAAATGGTGTAGCGAGAAAAAAAGTAAAAACTCCAGAATTACCTTTTCTTGGTCGCCGCAACATTGCATTAAAATGCAATAACAGGCAATCAAAAGATCGTAACTGCACCAAAATAGTATCATTAAAAACATCAGCTTGGCAAATAAGCCCTCACCCAACCCGAGATCATGAAAAATGGAGACACTACGGGTATCGGAAAATGGCACTTTTTTTAACAGAGTTTGGAATTTCTTTTCAGCACTTAGATAAAAAAGAACCTAGACATGTTTAGTGTCTATGAACTTGTAATGATCTGGAGAATCATAATGGCAGGTCAGTTTTAGCATTTAGTGAACCTAGTAAAAAAGCCAAGTAAAAAACAGGTGTGGGATTGCACTTTTTTGCAACTTCATCACACATTGATTTTTTTTTTACATTTTCTACTACAAGACATTGGTAAAACCAATGGCGTAATTCAAAAGTACAACTCATCCTGCAAAAAACAAGCCCTCACACAGCCATATTGAAAAAAAAATAGAAAAGTTATGGCTCTGGGAAGAAGGGGAGCGAAAAACTCAAACGCAAAAAACGAAAATACCTCCCGGGGTTAAGAGGTTAAAGGCATAATAATCTTAGTGTATGTACACTTTTGACTTTGCAGTAATAAAAATACCCTAAAACATTCTCTCTATCTCATTATTCAGGCATTTGGCAAATATTAATAATTATGTAATCCTAATTGACCTAAAACGGGAAAAGTTTATTCTGATTTCATGTCAGATATTGAGAAAAACATGGATATCTGTCTTTTTATATAGTGCATGTAAACTTCTAGTTTCAGCTGTATATAAATGCACCAATATATTGGTGGGGGTGAACAAACCATGTAGTTAAAGGGAACCTGTCACCCCGAAAATCACGGGTGAGGTAAGCCCACCGGCATCAGGGGCTTATCTACAGCATTCTGGAATGCTGTAGATAAGCCCCCGATGTTACCTGAAAGAGGAGAAAAAGACGTTATATTATACTCACCCAGGGGCGGTCCCGCTGCTGGTCCGGTCGGATGGTTGTCTCTGGTCTGCTGCGGCGCCTCCCATCTTCATTCCAAGACGTCCTCTTCTGATCTTTAGCCACGGCTCCGGCGCAGACGTACTTTGTCTGCCCTGTTGAGGGCAGACAAAGTACTGCAGTGCGCAGGCGCCGGAAAGGTCAGAGAGGGGTGGATTGAGGATTGCAGTGCATTGTTGCTGCATCACTAACAAGATTGCATGGGTGAATGGTACGCTTACAGGCCCTAAAATAAGTTTTCCCTATGTAGGCTGCAACCATCTCCTAGGCAAGGAGTGCAGCACTTACAATATCTTTGTTATGAAGCTTGTAAGTGCTGCTCTAAAGTTGACAAGATTGCTGGCTAAAATGGTAAATTAGGCAACAAACTGTAAACAATAACATTAAAAGTCCCTCTATATTAATGAGAATATACATTTATGGCCGGGGTCACACTAGAGAGGAATACGGACGTATGAGAGGCGCTAAAACAACGCATTACACACGGACCAATGTTTCTCTATGGGGCAGCTCCTATCTGCCGTATATTTCTCGGCCGTATTTTACAGGCTGAGAAAATCGCAGCATGCTGCGTTTGTCAGCGTTTTGCGCAAAAAATCCACCAATGAAAGTCTATGGGGGCGAGAAAAATACGGATTACACACAGACCATGTGTGTGACTTGCAAGAAATACGCACCGGTGTTCTAGAGAAAAGACGGTATTTCAGCGCGGTGTACAGTAAAATCACACTGACAGGTTAGATTAGAATAGCTAAAATAAATGTGTACACATAGAATAGGTGTATATATATTTATATATATATATGTCATTGACACACACATCTATATATATAATTGTCTAAGGGGTACTTTCGTCTGTTTTTCTGTCTGTCTGCAACTTCCGTAACGGAAATCCCACGTTGCTGATTAGTCGTGGCTGGTAGAGACCGCTAAGTCATCTGGGTAATTTCGCAATGCATCACTGAGAATGGAAGCTGGCGGCAGCATCGCACGCATCGGCACAGCTTCGCTGGATGCCGGAGGGTGAGTATCTAACTATTTTTATTTTATTTATTTTTTTAACAGGGATATGGTGCCCACACTGCTATATACTACGTGGGCTATGTTATATACTGCATGGGCTGTGTTGTATACTGCATGGGCTGTGTTATATACTATGTGGGCTGTGTTATATACTACATGACTGTGTTATATACTGTCTGGCTGCTATATACAGCGTGGGTTGTGCTATATATTACATAGGCTGTGTTATATACTATGTGGCTGCTATATACTACGTGGGCAGTGTTATATACTATGTGGCTGTTATATATTACGTGGCTGTGTTATATACTACGTGGCTGTGTTTTATACTACGTGGCTGTGTTATATACTACGATGCTGCTATATACTATGCGGCTGTGCTATATACTACGTGGCTGTGTTATATACTACGTGGCTGCTATATACTATGTGGCTGTGCTATATACTACGTGGCTGTCTGTGTTACGTGGGTTGTGCTATATACTATGTGGGCTGTGTTATATACTGCGTGGGCAGTGTTATATACTGCGTGGGCTATGTTATATACTACGTGGGCTGTGTTATATACTGCATGGACAGTGTTATATACTACATGGCCTATGTTATTTACTGTAACGTGGGTTGCCAGCTTATGTATTGTGGCCATAATATTAACTAATACCTTACATATTATGATATGTTCTTGTGCACTTTTTTTACTTTTACTTTTTGAGGTGCAGTTGGGCTCTGATGGCTTTGTAAGTTGTGGCCTCTGTTCACACAGGACGCATTACAGTTAGCGCTGGTCAGCCCGCCACATGGCGTTACTAATAGGCTAGGATCCAGTTGCTGTACATACTCTGTGTGAACACTGCTGCAGATTATTTATTTGCACTGGTGTGCCAAGCAGTCATTCCCTGATTGTAGGCTGGCTGTCTTATTTGGTATTATTATTATTATTTATTTATATAGCACCATTGATTCCATGGTGCTGTACATGAGAAGGGGTTACATACAAGTTACAAATATCACATACAGTAAACAAACTAACAATGACGGACTGATACAGAGGGGCGAGGACCCTGCCCTTGCGGGCTTACATTCTACAGGATTATGGGGAAGGAGACAGTAGGTTGAGGGTTGCAGGAGCTCCGGTGTTGGTGAGGCGGTAGCTCCGGTGTTGGTGAGGCGGTAGCTCCGGTGTTGGTGAGGCGGTAGCTTCGATAGTGATGAGGCAGCAGCGGTGTCAGTGCAGGCTGTAGGCTTTCCTGAAGAGATGAGTTTTCAGGTTCCGTCTGAAGGATCCGACTGTGGTTGATAGTCGGACGTGTTGGGGCAGAGAGTTCCAGAGGATGGGGGATATTCGGGAGAAGTCTTGGAGGCGATTGGATGAGGAGCGAATAAGTGTGGAGGAGAGAAGGAGGTCTTGGGAGGACCGGAGATCACGTGAGGGAAGATATCGAGAGATTAGTTCAGAGATATATGGAGGAGACAGGTTGTGGATGGCTTTGTAGGTCAGTATTAGCAATTTGAACTGGATACGTTGAGGGAATGGGAGCCAGTGAAGAGATTTGCAGAGGAGGGAAGCGGAGGAGTAGCGAGGAGAGAGATGGATTAGTCGGGCAGCAGAGTTAAGGATGGACTGGAGAGGTGCAAGGGTGTTAGCAGGGAGGCCACAGAAAAGGATGTTGCAGTAGTCAAGGCGGGAAATGATGAGGGCGTGCACAAGCATTTTAGTAGATTGGGGGTTGAGGAAAGGACGGATCCTGGAGATATTTTTGAGCTGGAGGTGACAGGAGGTGGAAAGAGCTTGGATGTGTGGTTTGAAGGACAGGGCAGAGTCGAAGGTTACTCCGAGGCAGCGGACTTCGGGTACAGGGGAAAGCATGATGTCTTTGACTGCGATGGATAGGTCAGGTAAGGAAGATTTGTGGGATGGAGGAAAGATGATGAGTTCAGATTTGTCCACATTGAGTTTGAGGAAGCGAGAGGAGAAGAAGGAGGATATGGCTGATAGGCACTCTGGGATTCTGGACAGCAGAGCGGTGACGTCTGGACCAGAGAGGTAGATCTGAGTGTCGTCAGCATAGAGGTGGTACTGGAATTCATGGGACTTTATGAGTTGTCCCAAGCCAATTATCACACCTGTGTAGTCGCCATCTTTACTTGGGCCCACTGCACCATGAGAGTGCATTTGATTTGAGGCCTAGACAGGTAAGCACCTTTGCCTGTTTTTCTGTGGTGTTTTTTCTAGAATAGTGGAGGTTTTTTCCTCCTTTTTTTCCTCCTGTTATAGTTTTTGCTGTTAGATTAGGACTGGCAAGCGTGAGGACCCGTGACGTGGGTTGCCAGCTTATGTATTGTGGCCATAATATTAACTAATACCTTACATATTTTGATATGTTCTTGTGCACTTTTTTACTTTTACTTTTTGAGGTGCAGTTGGGCTCTGATGGCTTTGTAAGTTGTGGCCTCTGTTCACACAGGATGCATTACAGTTAGCGCTGGTCAGCCCGCCACATGACGTTACTAATAGGCTAGGATCCAGTTGCTGTGCATACTCTGTGTGAACACTGCTGCAGATTATTTATTTGCACTGGTGTGCCAAGCAGCCATTCCCTGATTGTAGGCTGGCTGTCTTATTTGGTATTATCACACCTGTGTAGTCGCCATCTTTACTTGGGCCCACTGCACCATGAGAGTGCATTTGATTTGAGGCCTAGACAGGTAAGCACCTTTGCCTGTTTTTCTGTGGTGTTTTTTCTAGAATAGTGGAGGTTTTTTCCTCGTTTTTTTCCTCCTGTTGTAGTGTATGTTACATACTGTGTGGGCTGTGCTATATACTGCGTGGGCTGTTCGATATATTACATGGGCTGTGCTATATATTACGTGGGCTGTGCTATATACTACGTCACTGCTATATACTACGTGGCTGTGCTATATACTACATGGCTGTCTGTGTTACGTGGGCTGTGCTATATACTATGTGGCTGGTATATAGTATGTGGCTGCTATATAGTATATGGCTGTGCTATATACTACGTAGCTGTGTTATATACTCTGGGGCTGTGCGCTATGCTATGTGGCTGTGCTATATACTACATGGCTGTGCTGTATACTACGTGGCTGTCTGTGTTAGGTGGGCTGTGCTATATACTACGTGGGCAGTGTTATAAACTGCGTGGGCTGTGTTATATATTATGTGGGCTGTGTTATATACTGCGTGGCCTATGTTATATACATGCATGGGCTTTGCTATATATATATTATGAGGGCTGTCTTATATACTACGTCACTGCTATATCCTATGTGGCTGTCTGTGTTATATGGGCTGTGCTATATACTATGTGGCTGCTAGATAGTATGTGGCTGCTATATAGTATGTGGCTGTGCTATATACTACGTAGCTGTGTTATATACTATGTGGCTGTATAAAACAAAGGAAAACACCAGCGCTACCAATAGAAAAGATACCCTTTGCTGCTGGTATCAAAACAGCCAGATGCCAGGGCTGTCAATGTAAGTAAACAATATTAGTAAAACAGGATGATACCGCGCTAAAGGGAAATGTCTGTGCTGAGGAATCTATATACCAATAGGTGGAGTATACAAAAGTTGCAGGGACTCAGCGGGGAGTTTATTAATAGGGGCAACTTTTGTATACTCCACCAATTGATATATAGATTCTTCAGCACAGACATTTCCCTTTAGCGCGGTATCATCCTGTTTTACTATGTGGCTGTGTTATATACTATGTGGCTGTGCTATATGCTATGTGGCTGTGCTATATGCTACGTGGCTGTGCTATATGCTACGTGGCTGTGCTATATACTACATGGCTGTGCTATATACTACATGGCTGTCTGTGTTATGTGGGTTGTGCTATATACTACGTGGGCAGTGTTATATACTGCATGGGCTGTGTTATATACTACGTGGGTTGTGTTATATACTGCGTAGGCAGTGTAATATACTACATGGCCTATGTTATATACTGCGTGGGCAGTGCTATATACTGCGTGGGCTGTGCTATATACTGCGTGGGCTGTGCTATATATTACGTGGGCTGTGCTATATACTATGTGGCTGTGCTATACACTACGTGGCTGTCTGTGTTACGTGGGCTGTGTCTATATACTATGTGGCTGCTATATAGTATGTGGCTGCTATATACTACGTGGCTGTGCTATATACTACGTAGTTGTGTTATATACTACGTGGCTGTGTTATGTACTACGTGGCTGTGCTATATACTACGTGGCTGTGCTAAGCGCAACGTACATACATACATACATATTCTAGAATACCCAATGCGTTAGAATCGGGCCACCACATATATATACTAGTATATATATATTTATTTTTAATACAGAGCTAGATAGCAGAAAAGCCAGTAATTCAATTGCCGGCTTTTGCTATCTCCTTATCAAACCCGATAATGTAAGAAAACACGGCACTCGATAGGTATGAGAAATGGTGGTGCTCAAGTAGGGTGTCCACCCCGTAGAATATAGATAAATAAACTTGGCACTCAGAATGAGAGGAAAAAGGCTTCTAAATTTATTGATGCATCCAGACAAATGAAACTGCTAAACGTTTTCGGTCCACACCTCTGACGAAGGTCCAGTGTGGACCGAAAACGTTTAGCAGTTTCATTTGTCTGGATGCATCAATAAATTTAGAAGCCTTTTTCCTCTCATTCTGAGTGCCAAGTTTATTCATCCTTATCAAATCCGACAGGATATGAGACATGGTTTACATATAGTAAACCATTTCATATCGCTTATATTTTTACATATTCCTCACTAATAATGTAAGAAGTGTCTTTGTGCAAAATTTGGGAGTTCTAGGTGTTAAAATAAAGGGTTAAATCACAGAAAAAAACTGGCGTGGGCTCCCATGCAATTTTCTCCACCAGAGTGGGAAAGCTAGTGACTGAGAGCAGATATTAATAGCCTAGAAAGGGACCATGGCAATTGCCCCCCCCCCCCTGGCTAAAAACATCTGCCCCCAGCCACCCCAGAAAAGACACATCTGTAAGATGCGCCTATTCTGGCACTTAGCCTCTCTCTTCCCACTCCCCTGTAGCGGTGGGATATGGGGTAATAAAGGGTTAATGTCACCTTGCTAATGTAAGGTGACATTAAGCCTGGTTAATAATGGAGAGATGTCAATAAGACACCTATCCATTATTAATTCAATAGTAATAAAGGGTTAAAACACACACATTCTGAATAGTAACATAGTAACATAGTTAGTAAGGCCGAAAAAAGACATATGACCATCCAGTTCAGCCTATATTCCCTCATAATAAATCCCCAGATCTACGTCCTTCTACAGAACCTAATAATTGTATGATACAATATTGTTCTGCTCCAGGAAGACATCCAGGCCTCTCTTGAACCCCTCGACTGAGTTCGCCATCACCACCTCCTCAGGCAAGCAATTCCAGATTCTCACTGCCCTAAAAGTAAAGAATCCTCTTCTATGTTGGTGGAAAAACCTTCTCTCCTCCAGACGCAAAGAATGCCCCCTTGTGCCCGTCACCTTCCTTGGTATAAACAGATCCTCAGCGAGATATTTGTATTGTCCCCTTATATACTAATACATGGTTATTAGATCGCCCCTCAATCATCTTTTTTCTAGACTAAATAATCCTAATTTAGTATTAAATTTAGTATTTAGTATTCATTTAGTATTAAATTAAATAAATACACATGGGGTTTTAACATCTTTATTGTACTCTCAATCCAACTGATGACCCTCGTCTGCTAAAAAAAAGGGAAAATAAAAAACAACCATATCCCATACCTGTCCACCATACAGTCATGTCCCATGATGTAAATCCATCTGAGGGGGTTAAATAACTTTACAACCAGGAGCCTGCTAATGCAGCTGCCCCTAGCTGTAAAAACTGGGGAATGAATGGAATGCAGGGGAACATAGTTTCATAGACTTGCGGAGATGTGCCCAATGGTGGCATAAACTCATAGGAACTTTAGTGTGGGAAAATATTCAGAAAAATTCTCACGCTAGAGTTCATATGAGCTTATGCCACCAGGGGGCGCAGTTAATGAAGCTGCATTCCATTCATTCCCCAGTTTTTACAGCCAGGGGCCGCTGCATTAGTTGTAAAATTATTTAACCCCTTCAGATGGATTTACATCGTGGGACATGACTGTACTGCGAACAGGTATGGGATATTGTTGCTTTTTATATTCCTTTTTTTTCAGAAGACAAGGGTTCTCAGTTGGATTGAGAGTACAATAAAGATGTTAAAACCCCATGTGTATGTTTTTCATTAAATTACTTTATTCATAATGTGTGTGGTTTTTTAACCCTTTATTACTATTGGATTAATAATGGATAGGTGTCTTATTGACATCTCTCCATTATTAACCAGGCTTAAGGTACTGTCACACTAGACGATATCGCTAGCGATCCGTGACGTTGCAGCGTCCTCGCTAGCGATATCGTCCAGTGTGACAGGCAGCAGCGATCAGGCCCCTGCTGGGAGATCGCTGGTCGGGGAAGAAAGTCCAGAACTTTATTTCGTCGCTGGACTCCCCGTAGACATCGCTGAATCGGCGTGTGTGACACCGATTCAGCGATGTCTTCACTGGTAACCAGGGTAAACATCGGGTAACTAAGCGCAGGGCCGCGCTTAGTAACCCGATGTTTACCCTGGTTACCAGCGTAAAAAAACAAACAGTACATACTTACATTCAGCTGTCTGTCCCTTGCCGTCTGGTTCCTGCACTGACTGCTGGCCGTAAAGTGAAAGCAGAGCACAGCCACAGCGGTGAGTCACCGCTGTGTGACTCACCGCTGTGCTGTGCTTTCACTTTCACTTTACGGCCAGCAGTCAGTGCAGGAACCAGACGGCAAGGGACAGACAGCTGAATGTAAGTATGTACTGTTTGTTTTTTTACGCTGGTAACCAGGGTAAACATCGGGTTACTAAGCGCAGCCCTGCGCTTAGTTACCCGATGTTTACCCTGGTCACCGGGGACCTCGGGATCGTTGGTCGCTGGAGAGCTGTCTGTGTGACAGCTCTCCAGCGACCAAACAGCGACGCTGCAGCGATCCGGATCGTTGTCGGTATCGCTGCAGCGTCGCTAAGTGTGACGGTACCTTTAATGTTACCTTACATTAGCAAGGTGACATAATCCCTTTATTACCCCATGTCCCAGGGCTACAGGGGAGTGGGAAGAGAGAGGCTAAGTGCCAGAATAGGTGCATCTTACAGATGTGCCTTTTCTTTGGTGGCTGGGGGCAGATGTTTTTAGCCAGGGGGGCAATAACCATAGTCCCTCTCTAGGCTATTAATATCTGCCCTCAGTCACTGGCTTTCCCACTCTGGCGGAGAAAATTGTGCGGGAGCCCACGCCAGTTTTTTCCATTATTTCCCCCTTTATTTTAACACATACAGCTCCCAAATTTTGCACACAGACACATATAACATTAGTAGTAAGGAATATGTAAAAAAATAAGGGATATAAAATGGTTTACTGTATGTATGCCTCATATCCTGTTGGGTTTGATAAGGAGATAGCAAAAGCCGGCAATAGAATTATTGGCTTTTCTGCTATCTAGCTCTATATTAAATATAAATACCGTATATACTTGAGTATAAGCCGAGATTTTCAGCCCATTTTTGGGGGCTGAAAGTCCCCCTCTCGGCTTATACTCTAGTCATACCCAGGGGTAGGCAGGGGAGGGTGTGCGGGGGGTTGTCTAATTATACTCACCTGCTCCTGGTGCGGTCCCTGCTCATCTTTTCCCCGGCACTGACAGCTTCTTCCTGTACAGAGCAGTCACAGGGTACCGCTTATTACAGTAATGAATATGCGGCTCCACCTCCCATAGAGGATGAGCCGCATATTCATTACTGTAATGAGTGGTAACGGTGACCGCTTAGTACAGGAAGAAGCTGCCAGCGCCAGGGAACAGACGTGCAAGGACCGCACCAGGAGCAGGTGAGTATAACGGGGAGGGGGAGCGCTGCACTGCACGATATTCACCTGCTCCTCGTTCCGGGCACCGCTCCGTTTTCAGCAGTGACGCTCAGGTCAGAGGGTGCGGTGACGTGGTTAGTGCAAGCCCTCTGCCTGAACGTCAGTGGCAGTGCAGGAGACGCTGAAGATGGAGCGGCGCCGGAAGAGGAGCAGGTGAATATTGAAAGTGCCGGGGGCCTTAGCGACGGAGAGGTGAGTATGTAATTTTTTAATTTTTTTATCGCAGCAACAGCAAATGGGGCAAGTGTCTGTATGGAGCATCTATGGGGCCATAACGTTTGTGCAGCATTATATGGGGCCATAACGTTTGTGCAGCACTGTATGGGGCCATAACGTTTGTGCAGCACTGTATGGGGCCATAACGTTTGTGCAGCACTATATGGGGCCATAACATTTGTGCAGCACTATATGGGGCATAACGTTTGTGCAGCACTATAAGGGGCCATAACGTTTGTGCAGCACTGTATGGGGCCATAACGCTTGTGCAGCACTGTATGAGGCCATAACGCTTGTGCAGCACTATATGGGGCCATAACGATTGTGCAGCACTATTTGGGGCCATAACGTTTGTGCAGCACTGTATGGGGCCATAACGTCTGTGCAGCACTGTATGAGGCCATAACGTTTGTGCAGCACTATATGGGGCCATAACGTTTGTGCAGCACTATATGGGGCCATAACATTTGTGCAGCACTGTATGGGGCCATAACGTTTGTGCAGCACTGTATGGGGCCATAACGTTTGTGCAGCACTGTATGGGGCCATAACGTTTGTGCAGCACTGTATGGGGCCATAACGTTTGTGCAGCACTATATGTGGCCATAATGTTTGTGCAGTACTGTATGGGGCCATAACATTTGTGCAGCACTATATGGGGCAAGTGTCTGTATGGGGCCATAACGTTTGTGCAGCACTATATGGGGCAAGTGTCTGTATGGGGCCATAACGTTTGTGCAGCACTGTATGGGGCCATGATCAACGTTTGTGCAGCATTATATTGGGCAAATGTGTCTATGGAGCATCTTATGGGGCCATTATTAACCTTTATGCAGGATTATATGGGGCATACTTTAATATGGAGCATCTTATGGGGCCCATCATAAACTTTATGGAGCATTATATGGGGCTCCTGATTCAATATGGATATTAAAATACACTTAACCGTTTGATGTCTCAATTTATTTACTCATTTACTGGTAGCTGCTGCATTTCCCACCCTAGGCTTGTACCTGAGTAATTAAGTTTTCCCAGTTTTTTGTGGCAAAATTAGGAGGGTCGGCTTATACTTTGGTCGGCTTATACTCGAGTATATACAGTATATGGGGCAAATATCTCTATGGGGCCATGTGCAGCATTATATGGGGCAAATATCTCAATGGAGCATCTTATGGGGTCATAATTAGCATTTGTGGAGCATTATACGGGGCAAATGTGTCTATGGAGCATCTTATTGGGCCCTTATTAACCTTTATGCAGTACTGTATGGGGCAAATGTGTCTATGGAGCATCTTATGGGGCCATTATTAACCTTTGTGCAGCATTATATGGGGCATATTTTAATATAGAGCATCTTATGGGGCCCATCATGAACTGTATGAAGCATCTTATGGGGCCCATCATAAACTTTATGGAGCATTATATGGGCCGTATTTTGTATCGAGCATCTTGCGGGGCCTATCATGAACTGTATGGAGCATTATATGGGGCTCCTGATTCAATATGGATATTCAAAAACACAACCTACTGATATCTCAATTAATTTTACTTTTATTGGTACCTATTTTTATTTTTGAAATTTACCGGTAGCTGCTGCATTTTCCACCCTAGGCTTATACTTGAGTTATTAAGTTTTCCCAGTTTTTTGTGGCAAAATTAGGGGGGGGGTCGGCTTATACTCGGGTCGGCTTATACTTGAGTATATACGGTATTTATTATTATCATAAGGTCTTGTCTAACAGATACAATTGATTATAAGTAATTGCAATTTGTACCTTTGCACTATAATTTTTTTGCACTATTTGTGCACTTTAAACTTGTGACCTCTTTATAATATATCTACCGGATTGTTGTGAATTCTGTGGTCAAGCTCCCTCCTGTGGTCATGAGTGGTACTTCGGCTGGTTCTGTCTATGAGCTTCCTCTGGTGTATGTGAGTGGGGCTGCGGCTTCTGAGTTTCCTTCCTCAGGTGACGAGGTTAAGTCGTTAGGTGCTGCTCTATTTAACTCCACCTAGTTCTTTGTTCCTGGCCTCCAGTCAATGTTCCAGTATTGGTCTTGCTTTCTCCTGGATCGTTCTTGTGGCCTGTCTGCCCTGCATAAGCTAAGTTTTGCTTGTGTTACTTTTGTTTGCTATATTTCCTGTCCAGCTTGCTATATTGGTTTTTCTTGCTTGCTGGAAGCTCTGAGACGCAGAGGGAGCACCTCCGTACCGTTAGTCGGTGCGGAGGGTCTTTTTGCCCCCTCTGCGTGGTTGTTTGTAGGTTTTTGTGCTGACCGCAAAGCTATCTTTCCTATCCTCGGTCTATTCAGTAAGTCGGGCCTCACTTTGCTAAAATCTATTTCATCTCTGTGTTTGTATTTTCATCTTAACTCACAGTCATTATATGTGGGGGGCTGCCTTTTCCTTTGGGAAATTTCTCTGAGGCAAGGTAGGCTTATTTTTCTATCTTCAGGGCTAGCTAGTTTCTCAGGCTGTGCCGAGTTGCATAGGGAGCGTTAGGCGCAATCCACGGCTACCTCTAGTGTGGTATGATAGGATTAGGGATTGCGGTCAGCAGAGTTCCCACGTCTCAGAGCTCGTCCTATGTTAGTAACTATCAGGTCACTTTGTGTGCTCTTAACCACTAGGTCCATTGTGGTTCTGAATCACCTGTTCATAACACCGGATATACTCGAGTATAAGCCGAGATTTTCAGCCCACTTTTTTGGGGCTGAAAGTGACCCTCTCGGCTTATACTCGAGTCATTGTCAGCGGGGGGGGCCGGCGGGGGTGCGGCATGGTGACATACTCACCTGCTCCTGGCACTGTCCCTGCATGTCCGATGGTCTCCGGGCAGCTCTTCCTGTGTTCAGGGGTCACGTGGTTCCGCTCATTAAAGTAATGGATATGGACACATATTCATTACAGTAATGAGCGGTACGTGACCACTGAACATAAGAAGATGCCGCCAGCTCCCGGAGACCATCTGACAGTGAGACGCTGCCAGGGACCGCACCGGGAGCAGGTGAGTATATCGGGGGAGGTGAGCATTGAGCGATAGTCACCTTCCTCGTTCCACCGCTGCGCGCTGCTCTGTCTTCCATCCTCTGCACTTACTGTTCAGGTCAAAGGGCGCGATGACGCGATTAGTGTGCGCGCCACCCTCTGCCTGAACAGTCAGTGCAGAGGATGGAAGACAGAGCAGCACGCAGTGGTGGAACGCAGAAGGTGACTATCGCTAGTGCTGGGGGCCTGAGCGAAGAAAGGTATGTGATTTTTTTTAATTTTAATCGCAGCAACAGCAAATGGGGCAAATGTGTGGAGCATCCTATGGGGCCGCAATGTATGGAACTTTGTATGGGGCCACAATGTATGGAGCATCTCATGGGGCCACAATGTATGGAGCATCGTATGGGGCCACAATGTATGGAGCATCTCATGGGGCCATAATGTATGGAGCATCTCATGGGGCCACAATGTATGGAGCATTTCATGGGGCCATAATGTATGGAGCATCTCATGGGGCCATAATGTATGAAGCATCTCATGGGGCCATAATGTGTGGAGCATCCTATGGGGCCACAATGTATGGAGCATCGTATGGGGCCACAATGTATGGAGCATCTCATGGGGCCACAATGTATGGAGCATCGTATGGGGCCAAAATGTATGGAGCATCGTATGGGGCCACAATATATGGAGCATTGTATGGGGCCACAATGTATGGAGCATCTCATGGGGCCATAATGTATGGAGCATCTCATGGGGCCACAATGTATAGAGCATCTCATGGGGCCATAATGTATGGAGCATCTCATGGGGCCATAATGTGTGGAGCATCTTATGGGGCCATAATGTATGGAGCATTTTATGGGGCATAATGTGCGTAGCATCTCATGGGGCATAATGTATGGAGCATCTTATGGGGCCATAATGTATGGAGCATCTTATGGAGCCATAATGTGTGGAGCATCTCATGGGGCATAATGTATTAAGCATCTTATGGGGCCATAATGTATGGAGCATCTCATGGGGCATAATGTATGGAGCATCTTATGGGGCATAATGTGTGGAGCATCTTATGGGGCATAATGTGTGGAGCATCTCATGGGGCATAATATATGGAGCATCTTATGGGGCATAATGTGTGGAGCATCTCATGGGGCATAATGTATGGAGCATCTTATGGGGCATAATGTATGGAGCATCTAATTGGGCCATAATGTGTGGAGCATCTTATGGGGCCATCAACCTTTATGCAGCATTGTATGGGGCAAATGTTTCTATGGAGCATCTTATGGGGCCATTATTAACCTTTGTGCAGCATTATATGGGGCATATTTTAATATGGAGCATTATATGGGGCGTATTTTGTATGGAGCATCTTATGGGGCCATTATTAACCTTTGTGCAGCATTATATGGGGCATATTTTAATATGGAGCATTATATGGGGCGTATTTTGTATGGAGCATCTTATGGGGTCCATCATGAACTGTATAGAGCATTATATGTTGCTCCTGATTCAATATGGATTACTCAAAAACACTTAACCTACTGATGTCTCAATTAATTTTACTTTTATTGGTATCTATTTTTATTTTTGACATTTACCGGTAGCTGCTGCATTTTCCACCCTAGACTTATGTTCGAGTCAATACGTTTTCCCAGTTTTCTTTGGCAAAATTAGGGGGTCGGCTTATACTCGGGTCGGCTTATACTCGAGTATATACGGTATATATATGTGTGTCTCACTGTCTCACTGTATATATGTTTTCACGAATATTTGAGCCCATGGATCCATTCTATTTTGCAAGCCGGCAAGAAAATCTCGCCGCGCGGATGCCATACGGAGGTTTACATCCGCAAAATACACAGCCACACCGTGCCTACGGATGACATATGGATCACTGTTCAGGGAACATTTCCGTGTATTTGGTCTGTAAAAAACGGACCGTATTTTTATACGTTGTGTGTGACTCCAGCCTAATACCTCTTCTTGCATGCAAAATGCTTTTATTTTATAAATTATCATTGACTGGGGACATGAATATGTTTTCCACATTAGCTTCAGAAAGAAAGGTCATGTACCTCTGCTAAAGTTAGTATTTGATACTTGAGAGTGTTTTTTCTATTGTATATGCAAACTAAAAGCGCACTCAGGTAAAACGCAGCAGGTGTCCTAAATCCTTTAATCCAAAAGCGGAACGCTCAGTTTTCATTCACAGGTACCTACAATAAAAGACTTTCCAATTGTAGATTAAAAGATTGATATGGATGAAAGATGACTCTTGTGGCTCTGAGTAATACATTTGCTTCCCAGGTGATTATGTTGCAAGACTCTTTGCAAAAACATATAAAATTAATTATAATTATAAGGAGCGGAAGTAGAACAACCTGTTTGAGATTCAGAATTTGATTATATTTTTAAAAAGCCATTGCTATAATTCTCACCACTCAATCTATACTGTATGGTAATACAATTGGTTCCCAGGTCCTAAAATATATTTACTAAATACTTTCTATGTCATCGCTAAATATACCTCGTCATAAATTAACCTAAACTATAGCAAGCATTGAAGAAAAAGAAGTATGATGGCTAGATCATTTTTAAGCCTCATCCACAGTTCAGTATTTGATCATCTATTTATTAAGCAGAATTCAGGAGTGGAATGAAAAGAGAATTACATAAATCTTTGCATTGTATATTTTCTGTGCTGCCATGTGACTCCCGTTTTTTACTTAATACACTGATGAAAAATACTGATCCAATAAAGTATGTATTAGGGTATGTGCACACGTTGCTGATTTTCCTGCGGATCCGCAGCAGATTGGCCGCTGCGAATTTGCAGCAGTTTTCCATAAGTTTACAGTACTATGTAAACCTATGGAAAACAAAATCCGCAGTGCAAATGCTGTGGAAAAAAATGAGCGGAAACGTAGCGTTGTTTATTCCGCAGCATGTCAATTCTTTGTGTGGATTCTGCAGCGGTTTACACCTGCTCCTCAATAGGAATGCGCAGGTGTAAAACCGCAGGTGGAATCCGCGCAAAATCCGCAAAAAAATCACGGTAAATCCACAGTAATTCTGCAGGAAATCCGCAGTGCGGTTTACCTGCGGATTTACCAAAATCAGTCCGGAAAAATCCGCAGAGTAATCCACAGCATGTGCACATACCATTAAGGTTTGTTTTTATTTTACTGTAACAAATTTAGTTTTTATTATGGTGTTTTTTAAAAGCACATTTTTCTACATATCTTTTTTCCTACTGAGAAGAATATCGGAAAACATGTGAAAAATGCCATAACTGGAGCTTTCATTTAAAATAAAAAATGCCACAAAACCCACATACTTAATATTTCTCTTTGACTTAGGCTAGACCTAACATATGCTAACAGGAAACAGGCTGCCGCGAGAGGTGGTGAGTTCTCCTTCAATGGAAGTCTTCAAACAGCGACTGGACAGACATCTGTCTGAGATAGTTTAGTGAATCCTGCATTGAGGAGGGGGTTGGACACGATGATCCTGGAGGTCCTTTCCAACTCTACCGTTCTATAATTCTATGAAACCACCAGGAAAAAGGGCTTAAACAAAATGCTGAGTTTGAAACTAACCTAAAAGGTATGTCCCTATATTGTAGATATACTGTGAATTTTTTGCCCCAGCATATACATTTTTTCTTTGAGACAACCCCTTTGTCACATCTGTGTGACACACCATAAGGCTGGAGTCACACACAACGCATAAAAAATCTGTCCGATTTTGTCTGCCAAGAATCGCACAAATGTTCTCCGTATGGCGATCCGTATATCATCCGTGTGCAATGCGAGGATGTGATTTTTTCTAAAAAAAATATGCATGTGTCATCCATATGGCAAAATTTTCTGGCACACTTGCAAAATGAGCAAATGAAGGATCCCTGGCCTGAAAATCATTAGAAATGAATGTGGGACCCTATTTATTGGCTCAATAACAAGTCCCCTCCTCCTTGCTTGGCTGGAGAGTTTTTGCTAGCGTATTTTGTGAGCTGATTTGTCTGCAACATGTCATATAGGCTAACCTTTAACCACACTGAGCAGGTGCTTTTACACTGGGTTTTGTCCCAGGGTTTTGGGGCACCTTACCCAGTGATTGTGGATCCAAGGAGGTGGAAAAGAATGTGGGTTCATCCCAGGTACGGACTGGGGCTGAAACTCAGCCCTGGCATTTGAAATCACACAGGCCCATGCTGTCTCCGTCAGCAAGCAGCAGATGGGATATATTACTAATATTACCCTGGATTGAGGAAAGGAAGATCTACTACAAGACCAATATTTCTAATGATACCTCCATCACAGTTCTAAACAGTATGAACACCGATTCTGTGAGCAACATAGCAGACAAGGCAGCCCACGACCAGACAGGCCCTTCTGGCATTTGCCAGAATTGCCAGATGGCCAGTCCGGCCCTGGTCCATTCACTTATGAGGCAACGAGTGACTAAAGGGCATTTTCATTGTCTCTACACTTCACTACGCAGCCATCCAGACAAATTTTACCAATATACTCAGATGAGCCTGGCCACGTTTGATATTCTACTTGATATTCTGCGCCCTGGTATCACCTATAGGACACCTTAATGCGCAAGTCTATTTAGACAGAGGAGCGGCTTCTACTTACTTTACGGTATGTTCAAAAACTGTATGTTGTGTATGTATTTGATGTATTTTCTACACATACATTTTTATATTTAATATAATTATGCCTCTCACATTACTTGCTCTTTGCATTTCTGCTATGTTCTCTAGGCATTGAATACCTGCTGTAACTTGTTGAGGCAGGGCTTAGTTTGCACTCTCCATTAAATGTTATGTGCAATAACCTTGGTATGATGATGCATGGATAAGTCCTAACCCTTTTTTTTCCATTCTAGCTTTCTAGCAACTGGCCTGTCCTACGTTGCACTACATCTGGAGTTCCTAATTGGCAAATTAACAATTTCAGGCATTGCTTGGGCTACGTGCTTACAAATTTGGTCACGATTGCATGAATTGGTCGTGCCTGAGCCAAAACAACAAGACTAGCTGCGTATTGCCCGTGGGTTTGAGGAGACATGCCAGTTTCCTAACTGTATTGGAGCCCTGGATGGGAAGCACATCCGTGTACGTAAGCCGCCCAATTCTGGCTCCCAATATTTTAATTATAAAGAATACTTTTCAGTAGTGCTGTTGGCCCTGATCAACAGCGCATACATGTTTCAAATTTTTGATATTGGGGCCTATGGTAAAACAGGAGATTCCCAAGTGTTCCATTCTTCCATTATGGGTCGTCGTATGTGCAGTAATCAGTTGGTCCTCCCACCCCCACGTCAGCTACCACGGTCTAATCTTGAAGCTGTCCCTTATGTAATGGTTGGTGATTACATAGTTACATAGTAACATAGTTATTAAGGTTGAAGGAAGACTATAAGTCCATCTAGTTCAACCCATAGCCTAACCTAACATGCCCTAACACATGTTGATCCAGAGGAAGGCAAAAAAAACCCATGTGGCAAAGAGTAAGCTCCACATTGGGGAAAAAAAATCCTTTCCGACTCCACATACGGCAATCAGACTAGTTCCCTGGATCAACGCCCTATCAAGGAATCTAGTGTATATACCCTGTAACATTATACTTTTCCAGAAAGGTATCCAGTCCCCTCTTAAATTTAAGTAATGAATCACTCATTACAACATCATACGGCAGAGAGTTCCATAGTCTCACTGCTTTTACAGTAAAGAATCCGCGTCTGTTATTATGCTTTAACCTTTTTTCCTCCATACGCAGAGGATGCCCCTCGTCCCTGTTTCAGGTCTATGATTAAAAAGAGCATCAGAAAGGTCTTTGAACTGTCCCCTCATATATTTATACATTATAATAAGATCACCCCTTAGTCTTCGTTTTTCCAAACTAAATAGCCCCAAGTGTAATAACCTATCTTGGTATTGCAGACCCCCCAGTCCTCTAATAACCTTGGTCGCTCTTCTCTGCACCCGCTCTAGTTCAGCTATGTCTTTCTTATACACTGGAGACCAGAACTCTGCACAGTATTCTAAGTGTGGTCGAACTAGTGACTTGTATAGAGGTAAAATTATATTCTCCTCATGAGCATCTATGCCTCTTTTAATGCATCCCATTATTTTATTTGCCTTTGTAGCAGCTGCCTGACACTGGCCACTGAATATGAGTTTGTCATCCACCCATACACCCAGGTCTTTTTCATTGACGGTTTTGCCCAGAGTTTTAGAATTAAGCACATACTTATACTTCTTATTGTTATATCGGCCTCCTCTGACGCTGCAGCCGCTTCTCCTGTCAGCGCCGCTCTCTGCGTTCCTACTCAATTCTCAGCGTCGTGCCGGTTCCCCTTCCTGCTGCTCGGGGATTCCGGCATGGTGTCCGTGCTTCCTGCTTCTCTCGTCCTGTGCCTGCTCCGCACATGCGCCTTAGGACTCGGGCGCGCACTCCTTCTTCCACTTAACCCCTTCCGCATCCTCTCTGCTCCAGGGTCCTCCAATCAGGTACTTCCTTGGGCTATATCTGGCGTCTCCTCCATAATGGAGGCGCCTGATTATCGTGTGCAGTTTGTACTCTCTTTGGGCCTTGTCTGGTTCAGATCCTCTTCTGTTCCAGTCTGTTTTGTCTTCGCAGGCTATTTCTCCTCTTGTTTTCCCTCCGTTTTCCAGCCCTGTCTCCTGTAGTCCGTTCCTTGCTCCTCGCTACATTTCCATACATTTCTACGGATCTTTCCTCTCCGCTCCCGTCTACCCTCTCCTGTCCCTTCCAGAGCCGTCCCTCTTGGTACCGGCTGTTGCGGTATTGTCTCCCTCCGGCCTGCTCCCAACTATCCCTGTATAGGGGTTGTCATCTCGGGTTCGCTTGCCCCTGGGAGTGTTAGTACCGTGACCCAGAGGGTCCACTCTCTTTTCGTCATTCTCAGACGTCACAGTATAATCAGGCCATGGACCCCGCTGGTGCCTCAGCAGCAACTCAGAAAGAGTTGTTGTTCTTACGGGAGAATCAGACCCGGATCATGCCTGTCATGAAGTCTATGGACTCTCGGTTAACCGCCCTACAGACTTCTGATCCTGGTAACGCCCCTCTGCTGGCGGGACTCCACCAGGAGCTCGTGCAGCAGCAAGATACCCAGTCCCATATTCTTACCTACATGGTGTCCGTCGACGACCGCCTTCACTCTCTTCAGTCTGCGGCCGCCGCTTCTGTCTCTCATCGTGATCCAGTACCTCTCCCTCCTCCTCGTTTGGGAAAGCCCCCTCGATATAGCGGTGACCCCAAATTGTGTCGGGGTTTTTTGAACCAATGCCGTCTACACTTCAATCTCCTGCCCCAGCAATATCCCTCAGATCGTGCTAAGGTGGCCTTTATTGTGTCTCATCTCGGCTTTGTTTTGGGTAAACCCTTTGTGGGAGCGGGATGACCCGGTAGTTGCCAGTATACAGGTTTTTCTGGACACATTTCGTAAGGTCTTCGATGAGCCAGGCCGGGTGGCTTCTACCACCGAGTCCCTCTTTAACGTTCAACAGGGTAACCTTACTGTTGGGCAATACGCCATCCACTTTTGGACACTTTCCTCTGAGCTCGGGTGGAATAATGAGGCATTGGTAGGGGCTTTTTGGAGAGGGCTCTCGTCCAAGATAAAGGATGAGTTCGCTGGTCGGGATACCCCTACTACCTTGGAGGATCTCATATCCCTGGCCACACGTATTGATTTACGTTTCCAGGAATGCTCTCGAGAATTGGTCAGGGAGAAGAGATCCTTTAGAACTAATTGGGTGCCTGGTCCTCCTCCGATCAAGTCCCCTGCTTCTCCTGCCCCAGAGCCTATGCAGGTGGATCGAGTTAGGTTGTCGGAGCAGCGTCGCAGGGAGAGGTTGGCGCAAGGCTTGTGTCTCTATTGCAGAGGGGTTAATCATTTCCTGCGTTCCTGTCCAGAGAGATGGGAAACTCCTCCACCTAGGCCAGGTAAGAGAGGCCTTCCTAGGTGACTCTGATTCCTCTCTACCCCTAACTATTTCAGCTTTGATTTTTGTAGGTCTTGAGCGTAGGTCTGTGGAGGCGTATGTGGACTCGGGTGCGGCTGGTAATTTCATTCGAGAGGAAGAGGTGAACAAGTTTCGGATACCAGTTGTTACTATTGAGACTCCGCGTGTAATTTCTGCAGTAGACGGCAAACCCTTACCTGTTACCGTCAAAATGGTTACTCTCGAGTTGGACATGCAGATTGGAGCTCTACACCAGGAGAGGATTGCATTTTACATTCTGCCTAATCTGTCTCACGCTCTGCTCTTGGGTCTACCCTGGCTCAGTTCGCACGAGCCAGTTCTTGATTGGCGCTCTGGAGAAATACTCCGCTGGGGTCATGGCTGTCATGAACGTTGTATGCTGTCCGTCTCCCGTCCAAGTCTTCCCCAAGTGTTTGTCAATCTTCCAAGTCTTCCTTCGGCCTATCACTCATTTGCCGATGTCTTTGATAAAAAGGAGGCGGAGTCCCTTCCTCCACACCGAACCTATGACTGCCCTATCGAGCTTATTCCTGGAGTTACCCTTCCCAAGGGAAGAACCTATCCATTGTCTCCGGCAGAGACCTTAGCCATGTCAGAATACATCCGAGAGAATTTAGCCAAGGGTTTCATCCGGAAGTCCTCCTCTCCAGCTGGAGCTGGTTTTTTCTTCGTTCGGAAGAAAAATGGATCCCTTTGGCCTTGTATTGACTACCGAGGTCTGAATGCCATCACGGTCAAGCATAGGTAACCTCTACCGCTGATTCCTCAACTCTTCGATCGAGTGAGAGGAGCCCAAATTTTTTCCAAACTAGATTTGTGAGGAACCTATAATTTGGTCCGAATTCGCGCTGGAGACGAGTGGAAGACCGCCTTTAACACCCGGGATGGTCACTATGAATACCTGGTCATGCCCTTTGGCCTCTGTAACACTCCAGCGGTCTTCCAGGAGTTTGTGAATGAGATCTTCAGTGATCTACTGTATTCTTGTGTGGCGGTATACCTTGATGACATCCTTATTTTTTCACCCGACTTATCCTCTCACAGAAGAAGTGTTCGTCTGTTCCTACAACGACTTCGGGAGAATCGCCTCTACGCAAAGATCGAGAAATGTTTGTTTGAACAGACTTCTTTGCCTTTCTTGGGGTATATTATTTCTGACATGGGATTAGAGATGGACCCTGAGAAATTATCTGCTGTACTCAAATGGTCCCGTCCTATTGGAGTTAAGGCCATCCAACGATTTCTGGGCTTCGCAAACTACTATAAACAATTCATTCCGCATTTCTCTTCTGTGACCAAGCCTCTCGTCGCTCTTACCCGGAAAGGAGCGAGACATAACGTTTGGCCTCCGGAGGCAGAAGACGCCTTTCTCTCCTTAAAGAAGGCCTTCGCTTCTGCTCCTGTTCTTCATCGGCCTGTGGCTAGCAGGCCCTTCGTCCTTGAGGTGGATGCCTCCTCGTCGGGAGTCGGGGCGATTCTCCCCCAAAGAACTCTCTCCGGTCATCTGGTTCCTTGTGGGTTCTTCTCGAAGTCATTTTCGCCCGCGGAATGCAATTATTCAATTGGAGATCAAGAATTACTGGCTATAAAGATGGCCCTACATGAGTGGCGTTATCTCTTGGAGGGGGCCATTCACCCTTTTATAATTTTCACAGACCACAAGAACTTGGCCTACATTCAATCCGCCCAGAGACTTAATTCCAGGCATGCCAGATGGTCTTTATTCTTTTCTCGTTTTGATTTCAAGCTTCATTTTTGACCCGGAGATAAGAATTCTAAAGCGGATGCACTTTCCCGGTCCTTGCAATCTCCCGAGACAGAAGAGGGTCCTTCACATATTATTGATCCTGCCAAATTCATCATGGTAGCTCCCTCAAATTTCCTCTCTGTTCCTCCTGGCAGAACTTTTGTCCCGTGTGACAAGAGAACAGAGGTATTGCGTTGGGGACATTCTTCCAAGGTTGCTGGACATGTCGGTACCAAGAAGACTCTTGCTCTTCTCTCCCGATATTATTGGTGGCCGTCTCTCCGACAAGATGCTTAGGATTTTGTGGCCTCCTGCATGACCTGTGCTAAAAACAAAGTACCTAGAGAGTTACCTTCTGGTCTCTTGCATCCGTTACCCGTTCCCGAAGCCCCTTGGTAACAAATAGCCATGGATTTCGTTACAGATCTGCCCCGTTCCTCTGGATGCACAACCATCCTGGTGGTGGTGGATCGGTTCTCCAAGATGGCCCATTTCATTCCCTTGCCTGGATTACCCTCGGCTCCAGAATTGGCAAGAATTTTCATCCATCAAATCTTCAGATTACATGGACTTCCTCTACGTATTGTGTCTGATCGGGGGGTTCAATTTACCTCCAAGTTCTGGAGAGCACTCTGTAAGCTCTTAGGCATATCTCTGGATTTCTCCTCCGCCTATCATCCTCAGACCAACGGGCAAGTGGAACGGATAAATCAAATCTTGACTTCCTACCTACGCAACTTTACCAACGCTCATCACGATGACTGGGTAACTCTTCTTCCTTGGGCTGAGTTTGCCCATAATAATCATTCTAGTGAGGCTACTTCTAAATCTCCATTCTTTGTGGTTTCTGGTCTGAACCCGGGAGTACCTCTTCCTCTGTCTTCTCCTTCTGGAGTGCCTGCAGCGGATGCTTTTTCTTCTGGAGGCCCTCGTACGGGCTGCAGCCCAGATGAAGAGACACATTAACAAAAGGAGGAGGGATCTTCCACCGTACCATCCTGGTGACAAAGTCTGGCTTTCGACCAAACATATTCGCTAGAAAATCCCTACCTACAAATTGGGTCCTCGATACATCGGTCCCTTCGAGATTTTGGGACGTATTAACAACGTGGCTTATAAATTGAGGTTGCCGGTTTCACTCCGGGTCCCTAATGCCTTCCATGTCTCGCTCTTGAAACCTCTCATTCTTAATCAATTTCAGCCCTTTAGCATTGACAATGATTTTGAAGTAAGAGATATTCTAGCCATGTAGAAGGTTAGAGGAAGAGTCTTCTATCTTATTGATTGGAAGGGGTTTGGTCCTGAGGAGAGATCTTGGGAGCCTAGGGAGAACGTTAATGCTCCACGGATTCTGAGAAGATTCTTAGCTAACCTCGGAAAGGGGAGTCTTAGGAGTGGGGGTACTGTTATACCGGCCTCCTCTGATGCTGCGGCCGCTTCTCCTGTCAGCGCCGCTCTCTGCGTTCCTACTCGCCGCTCTCAGCATCGCGCCGGTTCCCCTTCCTGCTGCTCAGGGATTCCGGCATGGTGTCCACGCTTCCTCCTTCTCCCATTCTGTGCCTTCTCCGCACATGCGCCTTAGGATGCGGGCGCGCACTCCTTCTTCCACTTAACCCCTTCCGCATCCTCTCTGCTCCAGGGTCCTCCAATCAGGTACTTCCTTGGGCTATATCTGGCGTCTCCTCCATAATGGAGGCGCCTGATTATCATGTGCAGTTTGTACTCGCTTTGGGCCTTGTCTGGTTCAGATCCTCTTCTGCTCCAGTCTGGTCTGTCTTCGCAGGCTATTTCTCCTCTTGTTTTCCCTCCATTTTCCAGCCCTGTCTCCTGTAGTCCATTCCTTGCTCCTCGCTACCTTTTCCATACATTCCTACGGATCTTTCCTCTCCACTCCCGTCTACCCTCTCCTGTCCCTTCCAGAGCCGTCCCTCTTGGTACCAGCTGTTGCGGTATTGTCCCCCTCCGGCCTGCTCCCAAC
Source organism: Ranitomeya imitator (assembly GCF_032444005.1). Lineage (NCBI taxonomy): Eukaryota > Metazoa > Chordata > Amphibia > Anura > Dendrobatidae > Ranitomeya > Ranitomeya imitator. The sequence continues at coordinate 554,436,948 of NC_091285.1, forward strand.
TATCCCTGTATAGGGGTTGTAATCTCAGGTTCGCTCGCCCCTGGGAGCGTCAGTACCATGACCCAGAGGGTCCACTCTCTTTTCGTCATTCTCAGACGTCACACTTATTATTGATGAGGCCTTCCAATTATCTAGGAACCTCATGAGGCCTTATCCGCATAGAACCCTGGACCACCGGTGTCGAACCTTTAATTTCCGCCCTTCCCGTGCTCGACGCCTGGTGGAGTGTGCCTTTGGCATTCTGAGTGCCAAATGGCATGTTCTGCAGCCTGCTATTCAATGAAGTTAAGAAAATGTTAATCAAGTTATGAAAGCATGTGTTGTTCTTCACAACTTCACAAGAATTCACGACTGTAGTGCAAATGCTGGTGATGATGTTGAGGATGCAAATAACGTCCTGACTACTTCACATGGACATCATGCCTGTCATCCGCCCTCTGGACTGAAAGTGCGGGATGTCTTTACTATTTTGTTTCTTCAGAGGGATCTACTCCGTTGCAAGAGAATGCAGTGTCTATGTTATAATTTGGTTTGGCTATGTGTGTAAAATAAAATGATGTTACCTTTTCAAAATTGTGATGTTTTTTAAAAATGTGTTCTCAAAATTCATATAAACATCATATACATGTGTGTGTGTGTGTGTGTGTGTATATATATATATATATATATATATATATATATAATCTGAAAAAAAGAAACACACACTTTTAACTAACTCTGTTCACTGACATAATGTTTGTATGTCACAATAACCATATTCACAACATATGGAAGTTACGGGCACTATTATCAGTCCTCAAAACAGTTTTTTTTTAACATAATAAAATATAAAAATAAAAAAAATAAAACCATAAAAATAATTAAAAAATTAAAAATTTATGTATGAAGGTAGAGGAGATGGCGGTGCAGCAGCCTGAGTGTTTTGGCTACTTTGTGTGCCCAATTGACCATGAGCCTGAGTGGTGCCTGAGGCTGCATGATGGAGCATGGAAGGGACTGGGTGTGGAACATGCTGGTACTGACCATTTTGGTTTTGCCAAAGATAATAATCGTGGGTATTGGCAGTACCCATTTGTGGATACCCCCCAGAATGCCCATGTCGACCATACCCATGTAGTGGCCACTCTCCTACACTGGGTATAGTCAAATGGCCATACTTGTGAAGTGCAGCTGATGGCATGAATTGGCCATGTTGTGGCCGATGTTGTATTGGGCCTTCAGGTATTTGTGGTGAAGGACTCCGTGTGGGAGGGGGTTTATTATCAGATGTTGTGTTCTTCTCTGTTTGTGCAGCCATTTGGAGAATATTGGAATGGGGTTATTGGGTGGGGTGCATGCATCTAAAACTATTTGAAGTGCACCTCTTGCCTGCAGCCTCACTTCTCTGGGGATTGGGCGGAGATAGCGTGCCAGACTCCGTGCATACGCCTCTTCTCCGTCATCATTGGCAGTGCGGGACAGGTAGTGCAATACCCCAGTATCCACTTGCCGCTTGGTCTCAGTGGTGGAAAGCTCCCTCCTGCGGTGGCCACCCTGTGAGACTGCTGCAGGCTGTGGTGAGGTATCAATTGGGAGTGTTGAGCTGCTACTCTGCCCATGGTCCTCCTGTTCTTCATTTGGCTCCTGTCACGCAGAAGGACATGCTGGTGATGGTTGTTGGTGACTTGATGACGGTTGTGAAGATGCTCCAGCCTGTTCTTCCCCTTCACCAACTGGGTCGATGTGGACCTCCGAATCTGAGCCAGTCTCCTGCTCAGTTAAGTTTGATTCTGTTCTGTTTTTCATAAAAATAATTTAAAAAAAAATTTCATACTGTAACACCACGTGGCAAATGTGTGGTGTGCTGACTCAAGCACTTACGGATGGAGCTCAAGAAGTGGAGCCAGAAAATTTAACCAATCATAGTACATATATTTTCTCTTTTTGGATCCCGCTGACCCACTCCTGGCCCAATTTTGACGCTCTCTGCGGAACTGGTCACGGTAGCTCCGCCACCGTCTCATGACATCAGACACTACAAAGTTAACCCCAAAATTTTTGACATTAGGATGACAGAGCAACTAAAGGCAAATGTAGGTTAAAGCCTGTGGCATGCTACTTGACAAGTGTAAAGTTTAAAACAGCCAGGCTAGCAAGCATAGCATCACATATGATGATGTTTTTTGCATTTGTTGCTTCCTTTTAAGCAACTCATTTTTTTTATCAAAATTTAGGGTAGTACTTAATACCCACAGGGTAGTACTTACTCATTTCATGCTGCACCTGAGGTGTACTTTCTTCATATGTAGCAAACATTTGCCGGCAGATGCGCTTCCATGAGGCGTCCTTGAGGGCACGGTCGGCATAATGTGCATCACGTACATCCCATATTTCGGGCCTCTCTTGCACCAAATCGAACAGAAGCTCCACGTTAATTTGCCTTGACATCTTGCTGTACTCCGTGGAGGCGTGCTGGTGGCTTGTTGTTGACCTTCCCAGGCTAATTAGCATGCCAAAGCTTCCTGAATAATGGCTGAGGCAATTTCCTGTCACCTGGCCAATGCATGAGAATTTCTCTCAAGTCACACGCATGGTCCGTGTGCTGTGCGATTTTTTTTCTCGCCCCCATAGACTTACATTGGCGTTTCTCAGCCGAGATACGCAGACAATCACAGCCTGCTGCGATTTCACTCGCAAGTATAATACGGCCAAGAAAAAAACGGATGATGGGAGCTGACCCATAGATTAACATTGGCCCGGGTGCTATGCGATTTTTTTAGCACGCGTCACACTAGTGAGTTTTACGGACGTACGAGAGGCGCAAAAACAACGCATTACACATGGACCAATGTTTCTCTATGGGGCAGCTCCTATCTGTCGTATATTTCGAAGCTGTATTTTACGGGCTGAGAAGATCGCAGCATGCTGCGTTTGTCAGCGTATTGCGCAAAAAATCCGCCAAAGAAAGTCTATGGGGGTGAGAAAAATACGGATTACACATGGACCATCAGTGTGACTTGCAAGAAATACGAATTGGCATTCTCTTGATGAGCTTCAAGAGGTAGTCACTGGGAATGGTTTTCACTTCACAGGTGGTGACCATGGTGGCCATTTTGAAGTCGGACATTTTGGATCCAACTTTATTTTTTCCAATGGGAAGAGGGTCATGTGACACATCAAACTTATTGAGAATTACACAAGAAAAACAACGGTGTGCTTGGTTTTAACATAACTTTATTTTTCTGATTGCAATCACAGCATGCTGTGATTTTTTTTCCAGTCTGATCGTGATCCGATCCGAGCTGGAAAAAAAACGCAGATGAAGACACAATCATAGAATAACATTGGTCCAATTTTTTTATCGGGTTGCATTCGTCCGATTTTATCGCAAGTGGGCATGAGACCTTAGGCTACGTTCCCAAGTTGATCTTTTGGTGAGTTTTTGATGTTGTAGAATTTCTGCTCCATTTCTACACCTATTATGTGAATAAGGTTTCTTGGGTTTTTTTTCATTGCATTTTTTAATGCATTTGGTGCAGAAAAACTGCATAATCAAAAAAATTACCAAAAGCTCATAGTGTGAATGTAGGCTAACACACTGGGTTTTGGCTCAGCGAAAATTTCCAAAGCCAAAAACTCATCAAAAACTTATTATGGGAACCAGGGTTGAGCGAAACGGATCGGTCATTTTCATAAGTCGCCGACTTTTGGCAAAGTCGGGTTTCATGAAACCCGATCCGATCCCTGTGTGGGGTCGGCCACGCAGTCGGCGACCTTCGCGCCAAAGTCACGTTTCTATGACGCATTCAGCGCCATTTCTCAGCCAATGAAGGTGGACGCAGAGTGTGAGCAGCGTGATGACATAGGTCTCAGTCCCCACCATCTTAGAGAAGGGCATTACAGTGATTGGCTTGCTTTCTGCGGCCATATTCTCGTTTTTTCTGGTCACTTTGTGGTTCATTTTTTATTCCTTTCTTGGGTGTCCCCTTACGCTATTTCCTACACATCCCCTTTGTTTGGCTTGTTTGATACCTAATTTTCCTTATTTTCTTGTTGTTTAATAAAATATTTTCCTTTCATTCCTACACGGTGTTTTTCATTCACATGGTGTCTCTAGTCTCCTCTTTTCTATTAAATGCTCTCGTTTCTGGTGTGATTTATTCAGCCACAAATTATGTGAAAAATTTTTTTTTTCATATTGGAATGTATTTCATTAATGAAAATGTATTTGCTTTGTTCTGTTATCATAGACTTCCTTGACAAAGGCATTGTATGCCGAAACGTTGAAGTTCTGATGTCTGTTTTTTTGCTGGCTGTCTACCAATAAATCATTTTCTATTGAGAGTAAATATTCGTGGACTTGTTGAGTGCCGAAGGTTATTCTTTCTACATATTGCTATTTTTTCCTTTGAGCACCGCATAATTTGAAGAGTGCACCACTTCTGACCTGATTATTCTATATATTTTTTAAGTTGGTTGCACCACTGAGGACCTGGAACCATGTTGTTCAATATGGTGTCCTATGGGCAAGCAGAGGCGGATGAAATTATTTCTCAAGTCAAGATCCCGGGTGAATTTTTACATACTCCGGTGGAAGAGATTCGTTCAAGAGATTGGGAACGGGAACTTAGGAAGAAAACTTCTTTGGAACTACATTATGTGACCTTGGCTGAGTATCACAAAGTTAAACGTATACCCCGTGGCTTATGGGTATCTTTAAGACCTACTTTGTTTCAGGAAAAACAAGACTTTTGTACAAAATTTGAAGGGATCCTGAATAAATGCTCTATGGATATCATGTTATTAACTATTGAATACCTTCAGAAAGAGATCTCTGAGATGGACAAACAAATAGAGGTTATACAGCAACAGTTAAGTAATACTCTTACTAATGATAAGTTTGATAGTTTGAAACAGAAAATTGATAAAACTATGGAGGAATTTAGGAATGTATTACAGGAGAGGAAACGTTCGAAGTTTCTACGTGATACTGAGGATTATCACCGTAGATCGGTTTATAGATGGCGAGACACTAATGTGCAGCGTGATCGACGCCAATATAGGCGGGATTTCTTTACTACTTCCTCTAGCTCTGATAACGATTCCAGCTCCCGTGCCACCTCTCCTTTTTTAGAACAAAGGCGAGGTCGGTCAAACAGAGGCCGACGAGGAGGGGCTCCGGAACACGTAGACAGCGGCTCTCGTGTCAGAACTCGATCCAGGTAGGGACCAATTGGTCTATAATATCTCCTTCTACAACCTCTCCCCTTCTGAATTAACCGTTTTACAGAAAGGTCTCTCATTTTATCCTACACCAGCTTTCAATGGGTTTCAACTTGATCAGGAACTCCAGAGGTTTTTTAGAAATTTACGGCTCAAGGCACATTTTGCAACGGGTGATTCTGGTTCTACTTTTGGGTATTCAGCTTTACCAGTAAATCCTGATAAAAGTGTCTTTAGTCTTAAAGAATTGGATTTGACAATACCTAGCAAATATAGTCCCCCCAAATCCTACCACCCAGTGGAGACGTATATCTCATTGGTAACCCAGGACATAAAGAGGGAAAGTGCACAGATCAATCAGGGTTCACTACCGATTAAACGTAACTGTACCACTCTTGATAAGCAGGCCCTTGATAATCTTAAAAAGAACAGTTCTATTACCATTAAACCGGCAGACAAGGGGGGAACAATTGTTGTCATGGACACTTCCTTCTATCTGTCAATGGTCCATCAACATCTTGATGATAAAGATACCTATTTGCCTTTGGACAGGGACCCTTCTAGGGATATATTTAGAGAAATCCAACAGGTGGTTAAATTATATAGGGAACAGAATGTTATTGATACGAAGTTGAGTGAATTTCTGCTTAATTTACATACTGTGGTCCCTGTATTTTATGCACTACCCAAGATCCAAAAACATCGGACGTGTCCCCCGGGATAACCGATAGTCGCCTCCACTAACTTGATTCTTTCTCCATTGGCTAGGACAATTGAAAAAATTTTGACTCCTCTCCTTGTTCATGTCGTTTCATTTATTAGAGATACCTCTGACTTCTTAGAGGGTCTGAAATCGATTGGCAATCTACATAAGAATTGTTTTCTTGTGACAATGGATGTCAATTCCTTGTACACGAGCATTGATCATCAGAAAGGCCTTGAGGCGGTGCAGTGGTTTCTTGACAAATATACTAACTTCTCCTCAATCCAAAAAGAGTTTTGTCTGACACTATTAAATATGATCCTAACAAAGAATTTTTTTCTTTTTGGCGACCAGTTTTATATTCAGAAGGTCGGGACCGCAATGGGATCAAATGTGGCGCCCCCATATGCAAATATCTTTATGACGTCATTTGAGGAGCATTTCGTATATACCCATTGTCTCTTTCAGCAGTATTGTATATACTGGAAGAGATATATTGATGACGTTTTTCTTATATGGGGGGTGAAGAGATATCCCTAACACAATTCTTCAATGTCTTGAATTTATGTGTTCCCAACTTGACATTTTCAATTTCTAAAGATCATCATAGTGTAAACTTTCTAGATACACTAGTGGTAGCAAAAGATGATGGTTCACTGGAGATTGATTTGTACACAAAACCCACGGACAGAAATGGTCTGTTGCTTTATTCTAGTTGCCACCCTTCACATATGAAACATTCGCTACCAAAGTCTCAGATACAATGCGTAAACCGCATAGTGACTGATCCTAACCTGAGAGCACAGCGTGTAGAAGAGATAAGTAATAGATTCTCTGAATGTGGATATTCACCATCTGTTTTGAAACAGGCTACGCAGGCAGGTTACAGACAGAAGGAGAAGCAAAACAGGGTTAACTTTGTTACCACGTACCACCCTTATACCAATCTGTTTAAAAACTGCGTGTTAGAACATTGGCCTTTGTTGGGCAAGGCCTACCCCTCCATATTGGAATTTTCTATTCCACCTCTAGTTTGTTATAAGAGACCTCCCAACATTAAAAACATGCTAGTACGGGCCGATATAGGCTCTAAAAAGACACTGCAACGACAAGCCCTCTTGGCAACGCAAAGACACGGCACATTCCCCTGTTTACATTGCCCACAATGTTCAAATATAACTAGAGGCGACACTTTCTCTCACCCAAGGTCGGGGAAACTTTTCCCGATCAGAGGTTTTTTTACATGTGATTCCTCTTATGTGATATATTTAATTAAATGCCCCTGTGGTCTCGGATATGTTGGAGAGACTACCCAACATATCCGAGACCACATTTCTCAACATAAATCTACTATCCGGTGCAATCGCACTATGCTACCGGTACCGTTTCATTTCAGCTCAGCGGGACATTCAATTTCACAACTGAAATTTCAGGTGCTTGAGAGCATTCCCTCCTCTAGGTATAGTGGGAATAGTGTTCAGAAATTAAAAGAGAGAGAAGCTTTTTGGATTTTCACCCTCCAGACATTGCACCCCCAGGGTATGAATAGGGAATACAAGGTTATGAATTATTGATTATGATCTATTTGTATTTATGATATTTTTGTTTATTATTGCTGCATGATTCCTTCCCTCTAGGTGCCATTGTGATTACCACCTTCCTTTCAAAGTCGTTGTTCTTGCTGGGGTATTTCCCTTTCCTACCTTTGCACATCACTGTTGATGGATGAGAAGTCTATATATGTATGTGTATATATATATATATGTTTATATATATATATTTTTTTCCCATGGGATCTTGTTTTCGTATATTGTTATATTGTGATATTAAGCAAATATGTCGCTTTTATGTAATTTGAAGTCTATGTGCATATTACACATTGCATATATGTTGCTGTGTTTAGTTTTTCTTTTTCTTGTTTTACTGTATATTTTCGTTTAGATGTGTATATATTTTTATATTTTTAGGTCCATCCTGAGTGGTTAGTTCTGTCCCTCTACGGTGTTGATACACATGATGAATAGCCCTTTTGCTATTTCTCCTATGGTGAAGCTCGTGCCTCTCGTTGCACACTCTCCCTGTGGGACAAGTGTCTAACTATCTTGTTTGTTAGCTGCATCTGTTTGCCTGACTGTGTGTAGTTCTTCGGCGCATCACGCATGCGCTGTTTGCTGTCATCGGCTCTCCTTGTATTGGTATCTAGCACTTATCCCTGCACACTGCGCACGCGCCGTCTTTCTCTGTCTGCTTTTTCCGCGCTGTACACGAGTGCCTCTCGCATTACCGGATATGACCTCATGGGTTTCACCACATATATACCGGGTTTACGGCACACTGCATGTCACCCTGCTCTGAAGCCACGAGACGCACGCCGGCTCTTTATCCCCTTTAGGTAAGTTCCAACTGGGGATTTCGCTTCCTTTACGTGACCAGTGATTCTTCATGGTTATTGGCCACGTTACATCTACTGGTATTTTGTCTATTATAGGTATGTGATCACAGATCGGTTGACCTTCCTGACTTAATAACCGGCTTTGGGTATGGCTTATTTTTTCCATCATACATGATGGCACCACGAGAGAGGGGATCCGCCCATCAAGGACAGGAAACCTTCAAGATAAAAGGGGGCGGCTCCTCTCTCCACATCAGTTGGTTTCCTGTCCTTGACGGGGAACCCTCAAGATGGAAGACATCTGATGAAGATTGAAGAGGATGCCGGGACCTGGGTCGGGTGGATTTGGACAGGCGCTGGTCTGCTGCACCTGTCACCAGGTACCCGTAGTCGCCTCGGGGGCCATGTATACCATGCCCCCCTGAGCGAAGCATGGCCACAGCCCACGAGGCGAACGCCCAGGTGAAGATTCTCCACGGGGGCCGCAGATGCACTCTCCCCCTGTCGAGTTAAAAATCCTGCTGTCCACGGGGGTCACCTTTTGGTGCCCCCCCTGTTGACCATGCAGCCTGTGAGGCACATCAGTGCCCGGGCTAGGTAAGCTCCTCGGTGGGTTTTGGGGCCCTCCCTGTCGAGCATGAAGAAGCAGGTTTACCCCCTTCCCCCCTCCCTGGCAGTACCTGATGCATGGAGGTGAGTGCGGCAAGCATGGAGCGGTGTCTGGAGCACTGGAACATCTAACATGCGGCTGAGATCCGTGGCATGGGCTCCAGCCGGCACCAGGTACCTAGGAATGGAGGTACGTGCGCAAGGGGAACGTTTAATGCGGGCAGAAGGGCAGGGGGACCAGAGTCTTCGGCGTGCACCGGAAGTAAAGGCCGGGTGCGCGCCCGGAAGTGATGGAGCGTGCAGTAATAGCATTGTGCACGCGTAGGACCCGGCGGCAGCACTCGGAGGCAGGATCAGCCGGGTGAATGGAGCGCGCACCGGAGGTGGTTGCCGGGTGCGCGCTCCGGCATCACTTTACTGCGCAAGCGTTGCGCAGGGCGGCCGACAATGGCAGGATCAGCCAGGTAGATGGTGGCTCTAAAAGTGCGTACTGGAGGTGGTTGCCGGGTGCGCGCTCTGACATGATTTTACAGCGCAGGCGTTGCGCTTGCGGCGGCAGGATCAACCAGGTGTTTGATTGTTTATAGGAGCACCGGAAGTGGTGCAGGCACGATCAGCCAGGTAATCATTCAGGACAGGTGCGATTATACACCTGATCACTGAAGCGACCAGTAAAGGCAGGATCAACCAGGTGATCCATTAAAAAAAAAAAAGGTGAACCTATTTAAACAAGCCAGTGCCAGTTGCTCTGCATTGTGTCACTAAACCAGGCCAGGTTGAAGGTGATTACTCTTGTTCCGTGGTGGTGTGTATAGTGGAGAGTTTTTCACCAGAGTATTTGATGCCACAGCAAGAGGTGCAGGAGAGGTGGTCTCGCTCAAGCGAAAAGAGCCAGACCCGCCATGGGAGTAGCAGAAGCCGCTCGGACAGTATACGGACGGATCGGCATACCAAGGAGGGGTCCCTAGTCTCATTGGGAGACACGGAGAAAACCAATCAACCTCCGGATCCGGTACCCGTACTTTGAAAGCGCCCGAGTGGTGAGTGAACTACGAGAAAGTCCAGCACGCTAATGTCTGTTCTTTTCTTTTATCTCCTCTCTCCCCTCTTTTATTGCATACATTGGGGGGTGGAGTATAGGAGGTCCCCAAAAAATATAAGGCGAAGACTAAAAATAAAGAATGTCCCCTATGTAAAAGGCCTTTAATAACATCATGGGGTAAAAGACTGTGTCAGGAGTGTATTAACCAGACTGTGGCGGAGGAAACACCCTCCTTTACGGACAGCTTAAGATCTCTGATTCAGTCCGAAGTCTCTAAGTCCGTAAGAGCATTACAGACAGCTGACACAGATGCCAGATCTAGGGACAGATCCAGCCCCTCTATAGCATCCCAAAGGGATTCCTCGGGGTCAGAACAGGATTCAGATACGGCCCGCTGTTCTGATAGCAGCTCAGAGGAGGAAGTCACTTTTCCAGCAGAGGCTACAGATAAGCTTATTAAAGCTGTTCACTCTACCATGGGGCTGGTAGATGAGAAGGCCAAAAAGACAGCCCAAGAACTTATGTTCAGTGGCCTACAAAAGAAAAAATGGAGGTCATTCCCTGTTAACGAACAAATACAAGAACTGATTAAGAGGGAATGGCAAAAGCCAGAAAAAAGGTCCCAAATAACCACTTCCCTTAAAAGAAGGTATCCCTTTGAAGAGGAAGCGTCCTCTGTTCTGAAAGGCAATTCAGTGTCACAATGGACATGGAGGTCAGAGCACATACAGTGATCTGACAATAACCCAAAATAATAGAACGAGCTCTGAGACGTGGGAACTCTGCAGACCGCAATCCCTGATCCTCTCCAAACACAACTAGAGGCAGCCGTGGATTGCGCCTAACGCTACCTATGCAACTCGGCACAGCCTGAGAAACTAACTAGCCTGAAGATAGAAAAAATAAGCCTACCTTGCCTCAGAGAAATACCCCAAAGGAAAAGGCAGCCCCCCACATATAATGACTGTGAGTAAGATGAAAAGACAAACGTAGGGATGAAATAGATTCAGCAAAGTGAGGCCCGATATTCTAGACAGAACAAGGATAGGAAAGATAACTTTGCGGTCTACACAAAACCCTAAAGAAAACCACGCAAAGGGGCAAAAAGACCCTCCGTACCGAACTAACGGCACGGAGGTACACCCTTTGCGTCCCAGAGCTTCCAGCAAAACAAATAGACAAGCTGGACAGAAAAAATAGCAACAAATAGCAAAGAAGCACTTAGCTATGCAGAGCAGCAGGCCACAGGAATGATCCAGAGAAACACAAGTCCAACACTGGAACATTGACAGGAAGCATGAATCAAAGCATTAGGTGGGGTTAAGTAGAGAAGCAGCTAACGACCTCACCAGATCACCTGAGGGAGGAAACTCAGAAGCAGCAGTACCAGTTTCCTCCACAAACGGAAGCTCCCAGAGAGAATCAGCCGAAGTACCACTTGTGACCACAGGAGGGAGCTCTGCCACAAAATTCACAACAGTACCCCCCCTTGAGGAGGGGTCACCAAACCCTCACCAGAGCCCCCAGGCCGACCAGGATGAGCCACATGAAAGGCACGAACAAGATCGGGAGCATGGACATCAGAGGCAAAAACCCAGGAATTATCCTCCTCAGCATAACCCTTCCATTTAACCAGATACTGGAGTTTCCGTCTTGAAACACGAGAATCCAAAATCTTCTCCACAATATACTCCAATTCCCCCTCCACCAAAACCGGGGCAGGAGGGTCAACAGATGGAACCATAGGTGCCACGTATCTCCGCAACAATGACCTATGGAAGACGTTATGTATGAAAAAAGAATCTGGGAGGGTCAGACGAAAAGACACAGGATTAATAACCTCAGAAATCCTATAAGGACCAATGAAACGAGGTTTAAACTTCGGAGAGGGAACCTTCATAGGAATATGACGAGAAGATAACCAAACCAGATCCCCAACACGAAGTCGGGGACCCACACGGCGTCTGCGATTAGCGAAACGTTGAGCCTTCTCCTGGGACAAGGTCAAATTGTCCACTACATGAGTCCAAATCTGCTGCAACCTGTCCACCACAGTATCCACACCAGGACAGTCCGAAGACTCAACCTGTCCTGAAGAGAAACGAGGATGTAACCCAGAATTGCAGAAAAACGGCGAAACCAAGGTAGCCGAGCTGGCCCGATTATTAAGGGCGAACTCAGCCAAAGGCAAAAAGGACACCCAGTCATCCTGATCGGCAGAAACAAAGCATCTCAGATAGGTTTCCAAGGTCTGATTGGTTCGTTCGGTCTGGCCATTAGTCTGAGGATGAAAAGCCGAGGAAAAAGACAAGTCAATGCCCATCCTACCACAAAAGGCTCGCCAAAACCTCGAAACAAACTGGGAACCTCTGTCAGAAACGATATTCTCTGGAATGCCATGCAAACGAACCACATGCTGGAAGAACAATGGCACCAAATCAGAGGAGGAAGGCAACTTGGACAAGGGTACCAGATGGACCATCTTAGAAAAGCGATCACAGACCACCCAAATGACTGACATCTTTTGAGAGACCGGAAGATCTGAAATAAAATCCATAGAGATATGTGTCCAAGGTCTCTTCGGGACCGGCAAGGGCAAAAGCAACCCACTGGCACGAGAACAGCAGGGCTTAGCCCGAGCACAAATCCCACAGGACTGCACAAAAGAACGCACATCCCGCGACAGAGACGGCCACCAAAAGGATCTAGCCACTAACTCTCTGGTACCAAAGATTCCAGGATGACCAGCCAACACCGAACAATGAACCTCAGAGATCACTTTATTTGTCCACCTATCCGGGACAAACAGTTTCTCCGCTGGACAACGATCAGGTTTATTAGCCTGAAATTTTTGCAGCACCCGCCGCAAATCAGGGGAGATGGCAGACACAATTACTCCTTCCTTGAGGATACCCGCCGGCTCAGATAAACCCGGAGAGTCGGACACAAAACTCCTAGACAGAGCATCTGCCTTCACATTTTTAGAGCCCGGAAGGTACGAAATCACAAAGTCAAAACGGGCGAAAAACAGTGACCAACGAGCCTGTCTAGGATTCAAACGCTTAGCAGACTCGAGATAAGTCAGGTTCTTATGATCAGTCAATACCACCACGCGATGCTTAGCTCCTTCAAGCCAATGACGCCACTCCTCGAATGCCCACTTCATGGCCAGCAACTCTCGGTTGCCCACATCATAATTCCGCTCAGCAGGCGAAAACTTCCTGGAAAAAAAAAGCGCATGGTTTCATCACTGAACAATCAGAACCTCTCTGCGACAAAACAGCCCCTGCTCCAATCTCAGAAGCATCAACCTCGACCTGGAACGGAAGAGAAACATCAGGTTGACACAACATAGGGGCAGAAGAAAAACGACGCTTCAACTCTTGAAAAGCTTCCACAGCAGCAGAAGACCAATTGACCAAATCAGCACCCTTCTTGGTCAAATCGGTCAATGGTTTGGCAATACTAGAAAAATTGCAGATGAAGCGACGATAAAAATTAGCAAAGCCCAGGAACTTTTGCAGACTTTTCAGAGATGTCGGCTGAGTCCAATCATGGATGGCTTGGACCTTAACAGGATCCTTCTCGATAGTAGAAGGGGAAAAGATGAACCCCAAAAATGAAACCTTCTGCACACCAAATAGACACTTTGATCCCTTCACAAACAAAGAGTTAGCACGCAGGACCTGAAAAACCGTTCTGACCTGTTTCACATGAGACTCCCAATCATCCGAGAAGATCAAAATGTCATCCAAGTACACAATCAGGAATTTATCCAGGTACTCTCGGAAGATGTCATGCATAAAGGACTGAAACACTGATGGAGCATTGGCAAGTCCGAATGGCATCACTAGATACTCAAAATGACCCTCGGGCGTATTAAATGCAGTTTTCCATTCATCGCCTCGCCTGATTCGCACCAGATTATATGCACCACGAAGATCAATCTTGGTGAACCAACTAGCCCCCTTAATCCGAGCAAACAAATCAGATAACAAAGGCAAGGGGTACTGAAATTTAACAGTGATCTTATTAAGAAGGCGATAATCTATACAAGGTCTCAGCGAACCATCCTTTTTGGCTACAAAAAAGAACCCTGCTCCTAATGGCGACGATGACGGGCGAATATGCCCCTTCTCCAGGGATTCCTTCACATAACTGCGCATAGCGGTGTGCTCAGGCACGGATAAATTAAACAGTCGACCTTTTGGGAATTTACCACCAGGAATCAAATTGATAGCACAATCACAATCCCTATGCGGAGGTAGGGCATCGGACTTGGGCTCATCAAATACATCCCGGTAATCAGACAAGAACTCTGGAACCTCAGAAGGGGTGGATGACGAAATTGACAAAAATGGAACATCACCATGTACCCCCTGACAACCCCAGCTGGACACCGACATGGATTTCCAATCCAATACTGGATTATGGGCTTGTAGCCATGGCAACCCCAACACGACCACATCATGCAGATTATGCAACACCAGAAAGCGAATATCCTCCTGATGTGCAGGAGCCATGCACATGGTCAGCTGGGTCCAGTATTGAGGCTTATTCTTGGCCAAAGGCGTAGCATCAATACCTCTCAATGGAATAGGACACTGCAAGGGCTCCAAGAAAAACCCACAACGCTTAGCATATTCCAAGTCCATCAAATTCAGAGCAGCACCTGAATCCACAAACGCCATGACAGAATATGATGACAAAGAGCAGATCAAGGTAACGGACAGAAGAAATTTTGACTGTACCGTACCAATGGTGGCAGACCTAGCGAACCGCTTAGTGCGCTTAGGACAATCAGAGATGGCATGAGTGGAATCACCACAGTAGAAACACAGCCCCTTCAAACGTCTGTGTTCTTGCCGTTCAACTCTGGTCAAAGTCCTATCGCACTGCATAGGCTCAGGTTTAAGCTCAGGTAATACCGCCAAATGGTGCACAGATTTACGCTCACGCAAGCGTCGACCGATCTGAATAGCCAAAGACATAGACTCATTCAAACCAGCAGGCATAGGAAATCCCACCATGACATCCTTAAGGGCTTCAGAGAGACCCTTTCTGAACATAGCTGCCAGCGCAGATTCATTCCATTGAGTGAGCACTGACCATTTTCTAAATTTCTGGCAATATACCTCTATCTCATCCTGACCCTGACAAAGAGCCAGCAAATTCTTTTCTGCCTGATCCACTGAATTAGGCTCATCGTACAGCAATCCGAGTGCCAGGAAAAACGCATTGATATTACTCAATGCAGGATCTCCTGGCGCAAGAGAAAATGCCCAGTCCTGAGGGTCGCCGCGCAAAAAAGAAATAATAATCAAAACCTGTTGAACTGGATCACCAGAGGAACGAGGTTTCAAGGCCAGAAATAACTTACAATTATTTTTGAAACTCAGAAACTTAGTTCTATCTTCAAAAAACAAATCAGGAATAGGAATTCTTGGTTCTAACAAAGATTTCTGATCAATAGTGTCTTGAATCTTTTGTACTCTTGCCGAGAGCTGATCCACAAATGAAGACAGACTTCTAATGTCCATCGCTACACCTGTGTACTGAACCACCCAAATGTCTAGGGGAAAAAAAAGACAAAACACAAAGCCAAGAAAAAAAAATGGTCTCAGAACTTCTTTTTTCCCTCTATTGAGAATCATTAGTACTTTAGGCTTCCTGTACTGTTCTGAAAGGCAATTCAGTATCACAATGGACATGGAGGTCAGAGCACATACAGTGATCTGACAATAACCCAAAATAATAGAACGAGCTCTGAGACATGGGAACTCTGCAGACCGCAATCCCTGATCCTCTCCAAACACAACTAGAGGCAGCCGTGGATTGCGCCTAACGCTACCTATGCAACTCGGCACAGCCTGAGAAACTAACTAGCCTGAAGATAGAAAAAATAAGCCTACCTTGCCTCAGAGAAATACCCCAAAGGAAAAGGCAGCCCCCCACATATAATGACTGTGGGTAAGATGAAAAGACAAACGTAGGGATGAAATAGATTCAGCAAAGTGAGGCCCGATATTCTAGACAGAACGAGGATAGGAAAGATAACTTTGCGGTCTACACAAAACCCTAAAGAAAACCACGCAAAGGGGCAAAAAGACCCTCCGTACCGAACTAACGGCACGGAGGTACACCCTTTGCGTCCCAGAGCTTCCAGCAAAACAAATAGACAAGCTGGACAGAAAAAATAGCAACAAATAGCAAAGAAGCACTTAGCTATGCAGAGCAGCAGGCCACAGGAATGATCCAGAGAAACACAAGTCCAACACTGGAACATTGACAGGAAGCATGAATCAAAGCATTAGGTGGGGTTAAGTAGAGAAGCACCTAACGACCTCACCAGATCACCTGAGGGAGGAAACTCAGAAGCCGCAGTACCAGTTTCCTCCACAAACGGAAGCTCCCAGAGAGAATCAGCCAAAGTACCACTTGTGACCACAGGAGGGAGCTCTGCCACAGAATTCACAACAGTCCTCATCTTGGGACAGAGCCCCAAAAATTGATGTGACAGTCTCAAAAGTTGCCAGGAAGTCCTCCCTGCCGTTCGAGGACCTAGGTTCTCTAAAAGAACCTCTGGACAGGAAGGTGAACAGTTCCCTGAAGACAGCTTGGGAAGCCTCAGCAGGAGCACTAAGGCCAGCTATCACAGCCACTTGTGTAGCCAGATCCTTTAAAATCTGGATAGACAACCTGGAGGAACAGGTAGAGCAAAAAGTTCCCAGGGAAGCTATTCTAGAGTCACTACCAACCATGAGGGCAGCGGCTGTGTTTCTGGCTGAAGCATCAGCAGACTCGGCTAGGCTGGCAGCAAAATCGGTGTCTCTAGTCAGTGCGCGCGCCCCATACTGCCGTCCGGCATTGGTCACGTGGGGCCCCACGTGTTTCCGGTGCCGGCGGCCATGTTGGAGGTGGCGCGCGCTGCCTAGAGTGACTGCATGGCGCTATGGGGGCGTTTTTTGGCATTATTTTCCGGTTCATGCCGGCGGCGCATAAATATGTGCGCCAAATTGACTATGGCTACCCCCTGATGAAGGAGCTGCTCACTCTGAAACGCGCGTCGGGGTCGGGCCTGCTTGTCTGTTCCCTGGATCCGTGGTGCCTGCTGTGGCTATGTTGATTTACTGATACTATCTGCTATACTTCCCATGTGAGGGCACTTGCCGTGTATATATCCGATCATTGATTATTTATTATGTATTATGGGGAAGTATTGTGCACTATTATGCTACCATAGCAGCACGGTCTGTGGACTGGCTCTCAGGCCTGCTTTTCATTGCCATTAGGAGCGTACTTTCATCCCCTTTTGTACCCCTGTTCTTTGTCTGGTGTTTTTAATGTATTTCAATAAAGAGATATTTTTTATGGGACCATAAGGCTGCCTGTTTCCTTTTCTGTTTGTTTTGGCAGCAAAATCAGCAGCGTTAGCCAACACAGGACGCCGTGCCGTATGGCTTAAATGCTGGCGAGGAGATACTCAGGCGAAGATGAAGCTTTGCTCTTTGCCTTGTGAGGGGAACTTCCTATTCGGACCGGCATTAGATGAGGTATTGGAGAAAGCCGGGGATAAAAAGAACTTTCCAAGACAGCCATTTCAGCCCTTTCGTCGCTCCTTTCGGAGAGGCCAAAGATTCCGAAGGCAGCAGTATAGGGACCGAGACAGAAGCAACCTGGACAAGCGACCCAGGGGAGGAAAGGGCTTCTATTTTGGCAAGTCCCCCAGAGACACCAAAAAACCCTCCCAGTGACGGTCCTTCTCAGGTGGGAGGGAGGCTCTCTCACTTCCTTCCAGCCTGGGAGAGGATCTCATCCAGCATATGGATCCGGCAGATCGTAGGATCAGGCCTAAAGCTAAAATTCCACCACTGGCCTCCAAGAAGATATATGCAGACCCCGGTGCAGTCCTCCCAAGAAAAGCAAGACAGTCTGGAGGGGGAAGTAACATCACTCCTAGACAAGCACGTCTTGGAAGAAGTTCCTATAGAGGAAAGGAGGGAAGGATTTTATTCCCCTCTTTTTCTCATAAAAAAACCGGACATCTCTTGGAGGACAATAATAAATTTAAAAGGCCTCAACAAATTTCTTGTAATACCATCGTTCAAGATGGAAACCATAAAATCAGCGGTGAAACTTCTCTATCCCCAGTGTTACATGTCCGTCCTCGACCTCAAGGACGCTTATTATCACGTCCCAATCAGACAACAAGATCGTCAGTTCCTCAGAGTGGCAGTTCAGATGGGGTCCCAGCTGCGTCACTTCCAGTACAGGGCTCTGCCCTTTGAGATAGCAACAGCCCCATGGGTATTTACAAAGCTGATTGCAGAGGTCACGGCACATCTCAGGGAAAAAGACACTCTAATAATTCCCTACTTGGACTACTTCCTGATAGTGGGGAAGAACTTTTCTCACTGTCAGGAGCAGGTCAGGATAGTGATGGACACTCTTCAGACACTGGGATGGCAACAAAATCTCAAGAAGTCCAAGCTAGAGCCAGCAATGCTCCAGAATTTCCTGGGGATAACGGTAGACTCCGTGGCACAGGAGTGTCGCCTCCCAGAAGAAAAAGAAGAAAAAATCAAACAGATGAGGAGTTCCCTGGACATTCACAGCCTCCATGATAATCACAACGGACGCCAGTCCATGGGGATGGGGAGCTCACTCAGACACACTATGGGTCCAAGACCCCTGGGCTTAAGAGGAGAAAGATCTATCCTCAAACGAGTGGGAGCTCCTAGCAATAGAAAGGGCGCTAGAGAGATTACTTCCACACTTGGCAGGGCATCATGTGAGAGTCCTATCGGACAACCGAACAGCGGTCGCATACGTGAACCACCAGGGAGGCACCCGCTCTCGGGCTCTGATGCACATAACCACAAGACTCATATCTCTAGCCGAAAGGCACTTCCTGTCTTTATTGGCCCTGCATATCCGAGGAGTGGACAACATAAAGGCAGACTTTTTAAGCAGGAACCACTTGAGGCAAGGGGAATGGTCCCTAAAAAAGTCTGTTTTTCAACGGATAGTGCACATGTGGGGAAAACCCAGGGTGGACCTCTTTGCCTCAAAAGTCAACAAGAAAGTTCAAAAGTTTTGCTCCCTGAACCCAGCAGACAGGCCGTTGGCAGTAGATGCCTTCAGCGTAGAATGGACGTAAGGACTCTTGTATGCCTTCCCACCGATATGTCTAATCCCAGCAGTTCTGAGGAAGATCAGGGAAGACAAGGCCAGAGTGATTGTGATAGCTCCCTTCTGGCCGAAAAGACCGTGGTTTTACTGGCTGAGAGTGATGTCAGTGACGGACCCGTGGATTCTCCCGGAAGACCAGGACCTTCTAACTCAGGGTCCCTTCAACCACTCGCAGAACTCCGGGCTTCATTTGACAGCCTGGCATTTGAGCGGTTGTTACTAGAGAAAGAAGGGTTCTCAGCTGGGTTAATATCCACCTTGCTCAGCAGCAGAAAACCAGTAACGACCAAGATCTATGGGAGGATATGGAAGAAATTCCTGTCCAGCTCAGGGCCAATACGGGAAGGGGAGGTCCCGATAGTGGCAATACTGGAGCTCCTGCAGAAGGGCTTAGATCTGGGGTTAGCTGTTAGTACCCTCAAAGTACACATTTAAGCCTTAGCGGCCCTATTCAACTGTGACCTGGCAAGTAATAGGTGGGTGGTGAGGTTTATCCGAGCCTGTAGTAGAGCTGACTCTGTTCCATCTCCTACTCCTCCACCATGGGATCTGAATTTAGTGTTAACAGCCCTGACGGAAAGCCCCTTTGAGCCCTTAAATACAACTTCTGATAAAATACTAACATTAAAAACAGCTTTGTTAGTGGCACTTACATCGGCCCGTAGGGTGGGGGATTTACACGCGTTGTCAGCTGACCCCCCTTACACACAAATTTTGGATGATAGGGTTGTATTAAAATTAGATCCGGCATATCTCCCCAAAGTGGTATCGAGATTCCATAGAGCTCAGGATATAACCCTACCCTCTTTTTGTCCCAATCCTAGTAACAAGAAAGAGGAGAGACTCCATTGCTTAGATGTCAGGAAATGTATCCTACAGTATTTAGAGAGTACAAAATCCTGGAGGAAACGGAGGGCTTTATTTGTTTCGTTCCAGGGGTCAAGGAAGGGCCTTAAAGCCTCAAAACAGACTATAGCTAGATGGGTGAGAGAGGCCATTATTCTAGCATATAGTAGTGCAGGCAGGGTTGTTCCACAGGGTCTGAAAGCCCACTCCACAAGGGCCATGGCGACATCGTGGGCGGAGAGAGCTGATGCTACCATCGACCAAATTTGTAAGGCGGCCACTTGGTCCTCTCCGTCTACATTTTTTAAACATTATAGGCTAGACCTATCTGCTACCTCTGATCTCACATTTGGGAGAAGAGTGTTACAAGCAGTGATCCCTCCCTAAAGAGAATACAAATCTCTGTAACTCTCTCATGGTGCCGTCATGTATGATGGAAAAACACGGGTATTACATACCTGGTAATGTGTTTTTTCATGAGACATGACGGCACCCTTATATTCCCACCCTTTTGATCACGTCATTAGTTGGGTGCATTATTAGCATTATTTGCATTATACACTCCCTGGGGTATCGGTGAATAGAACCGTATAGGATGTATTATTTATGTGTACACTAACCAGTGGAGTTCCTCTCGTACTCTGTAAAACAACTGATGTGGAGAGAGGAGCCACCCCCTTTTATCTTGAAGGTTTCCTGTCCTTGATGGGCGGATCCCCTCTCTCGTGGTGCCGTCATGTCTCATGAAAAAACACATTACCAGGTATGTAATACCCATGTTTCTAGTCTTTATGTTTCTATATGTGGCCCTTCATTAATATTTGGAACTGATGTCATATTACTTTGGGTTTCCCTACAGTCATGACTTATCTTCTGTAGCCAATTTTGTGGCAAATGACATAATAGGATTATCCCCTTGGTTACAGGTATATTTCTACTTTATATTGATTTCACTTTTTATGTCCTTATGGGTATATGAGCTGACCTAGGGTCTGGTAATCGACATGTTATCGCACTTGGAACTACACTCGTTTCTGTTTAGGGTCGTAGTTCATACTTTACTGTTTTGGGTCTCTTCACAGCCATTATTCCTCTTCAGTAAGTCATTTTTTGACATACAGCGCATTGATCATATACAGGTATACTATGGCGTCGCTTCTCTAGTTATTTTTCCTTGACTGGTTTTTCCATCTTGTGACATGGATGTTGATGGATGGGTCTGAATGTATGTACACACATTTTCACTTGTATGTATTAGTGACGGTTTTTGTTACTACGTTCACATGCGTTTCGGTATGGACCTAATCTTGATGTTTATTTACTGTTTTATATTCTCTTTTTTCTGGTCACTTTGTGGTTCATTTTTTATTCCTTTCTTGGGTGTCCCCTTACGCTATTTCCTACACATCCCCTTTGTTTGGCTTGTTTGATATCTAATTTTTCTTATTTTCTTGTTGTTTAATAAAATATTTTCCTTTCATTCCTACACGGTGTTTTTCATTCACATGGTGTCTCTAGTCTCCTCTTTTCTATTAAATGCTCTCGTTTCTGGTGTGATTTATTCAGCCACAAATTATGTTAAAAAAAAATTTTTCATATTGGAATGTATTTCATTAATGAAAATCTATTTGCTTTGTTCTGTTATCATAGACTTCCTTGACAAAGGCATTGTATGCCGAAACATTGGAGTTCTGATGTCTGTTTTTTTGCTGGCTGTCTACCAATAAATAGTGTTGAGCATTCCGATACCGCAAGTATCGGGTATCGGCCGATATTTGCGGTATCGGAATTCCGATACCGAATTCCGATACTTCCCGCGTATCGGATTCCGGAATCGGAAGTTCCCAGAATTCAAACTGAACGCAGCAGCCAATGAGGAATGATTGGAAGTGTGGGCACATCCTGTTTAGCATGGTGGGCATGTAAGTACTGGCAAGGCTTGGATTGGCTGCTGAAATGATGTCACTCTGCACTATAAAAAACGCTGCCGCCATTTTGCGCTCACTCTGCTGTGATTTCAGTTAGGGACAGGACGCTGTGTTCTAACTGAGGGACAGTCGAGCTAGCTAATTGCTTTATTTTCCTTTCCAAAGGCTAATTTAGCAAAACGCTGTGTGTTCTTCACTGTTCACCTTGCTCTTGCCTTGCAGCGCTGTTTTAACAGCGTTCTGCAAGGTCTCTGTGTGTGTGTGTGTGTGTGTGTGTGTGCAGCTCACTCTGTAGTCTGTGTGCAGCCATATACCCGGTTGTATTCAGCTCAGGGGGGGTTCACACTGCCTCACACAGTTGTCCTTTTTTGCTCTTAGTGCAGCCTGCTGCACATTTTTTCTCAAATTTCCTATTAGTGTTTTTCCACCAGTCTCCAGCTCTATTGTGGAAAAACACTACATAGGATAACCTAGAGGGGGGTTTTTGGGCCTTGCAGCGCCGTTTACGGCTGTCTGCACGGTCTCCGTGTGAGCCCAGCTCGCCCTGTAGTCTGTGTGCAGCCATAGCCGGTTGGATTCAGCTCAGGGTTCGTTACTGGCTCATACCTTGAGAAAAATTTTACTTTTTTTCAAATAGTGCAGCCTGTTTAAAATTTGAAAAAAAAAAATTCCTATTAGTGTCTTTCCACTCGTATCCAGCTAAATAGTGGAAAAACACTATATAGGATAACCTAGAGGAGGGTTTTTTGGCCTTGCAGCGCCGTTTACGGCTGTCTGCACGGTCTCCGTGTGAGCCCAGCTCGCCCTGTAGTCTGTGTGCAGCCATAGCCGGTTGGATTCAGCTCAGGGTTCGTTACTGGCTCATACCTAGAGAAAAATTTTACTTTTTTTCAAATAGTGCAGCCTGTTTAAAATTTGAAAAACAAAAATTCCTATTAGTGTCTTTCCACTCGTATCCAGCTAAATAGTGGAAAAACACTATATAGGATAACCTAGAGGAGGGTTTTTTGGCCTTGCAGCGCCGTTTACGGCTGTCTGCACGGTCTCTGTGTGAGCGCAGCTCGCCCTGTAGTCTGTGTGCAGCCATAGCCGGTTGGATTCAGCTCAGGGTGCGTTACTGCCTCATACCTTGAAAAACAATTTCCTTTTTTTCAAATAGTGCAGCCAGTTTAAAATTTGAAAAAAAAAATTCCTATTAGTGTCTTTCCACTCGTATCCAGCTAAATAGTGGAAAAACACTATATAGGATAACCTAGAGGAGGTTTTTTTGGCCTTGCAGCGCCGTTTACGGCTGTCTGCACGGTCTCCGTGTGAGCCCAGCTCGCCCTGTAGTCTGTGTGCAGCCATAGCCGGTTGGATTCAGCTCAGGGTTCGTTACTGCCTCATACCTTGAGAAAAATTTTACTTTTTTTCAAATAGTGCAGCCTGTTTAAAATTTGAAAAAAAAAATTCCTATTAGTGTCTTTCCACTCGTATCCAGCTAAATAGTGGAAAAACACTATATAGGATAACCGAGAGGAGGGTTTTTTGGCCTTGCAGCGCCGTTTACGGCTGTCTACACGGTCTCCGTGTGATTTAAACTAGCTCTGTAGCCCGATCTGCACCAAAAAAAAAGTTAAGTTCACCAAACACAACTTAACACTTGTGTAGGCCACATTTGAAAAATAATAAAGTTTAGTCCACAATTTACAACATTAGTGTTTCTTACACCTGTTAGGAGCATTTCAAGAATAAGCACACTAAGGCCTTAGTACTTTTCTGCTTATCTTTATCTGTCAACCAAGATGAAGAGGGCAGGGAGTAAGGCACGTGGGCGTGGGCGCGGAGCAGGGAGAGGAGCAGGGAGAGGACGTGGTGATTCTGTGCCTGCTGCGGGCGCCGGTGACTCGTCGTCACTCAGTTTCAGCAGGGAACAGTCCTTCATGCGCAGCTTTGTCGGAGAGCGCCGTGCACCGCTGCTACGTGAAGACCAAATTGAAGCCGTTGTCGGGTGGATGGCAGCTAACGCCTCGGCATCGACTTCAGTTAGTGCCACATCCTCTCAGGCACAGAGCACTGGAGAGCAGCCATCTGTCTCTTCACCACCTGCCAAATTGGCCAGGCAGTCAGAGAGCCCAGGACAGGAGCCGTCTCTACTTCTGTTCTCTGAATCTCTTGGCTTGGAAACAGGGGGCCAGCCAAGCAGCATTGGAGAAATGGAAGAAGAGGCAGTGTGCAGTGATGCCCAAAAGCTTTATCTCTTTGACTCTGAAGAGGCAGGTGGGCCAGTGCCTCCGGTGACCACAGCGCAGTACGCATCTGATGATGAAACTCAGGTGCCGCTTTCTGATGCGTACTGTGCTGCCGAGACTACCCAGGAGGAGCAGTTGGTGGCAGAGGGTAGTGGAGATGATGAGGTCCTTGACCCATCGTGGCGTGAGGAACAGGAAGGTGGTGGGAGCAGCTCTGAGGAAGAGCTTCCCCTTACGGGCCAAAGAGGGAGAGGGAGGGGGAAGACTGCGGAGCCTGTAGCCTCCACTTTGGCACCCGTTAGGAGCCTGTCTCTTTCCAAAGCCAAAAAGGGCGCTCCCAAGACTTGCAGTGCCTGGTCCTTTTTTGACACAGTTGCAGATGACATTTGTTTTGTCAAATGCAAGCTGTGTCATCAGAAAGTAAAAAGAGGTAAAAGTGTCAGCAACCTCAATACCACAAATATGTGGAAACATGTGCGGAACAGGCACGCGGTGGAGTTACAGAAACACAGTGAAGACGTAGGCCAACCAACAGCGGCAGCTACCACCTCTTCATCTCGTGTTGCCTCTTCCTCCACTGTTGTCCTGAGACCTAGTGTAATTCCACCCACAGCACCACCTTCTCAGTCATCCTCACACTCCCAGTCTACTCTACAGCCATCGGTAGTCCAGGCATGGGAGAAAAGGCGGGCATTCTCGGCCAACCACCCCCGAGCACAGGCTCTGAATGCAGGCATTGCCAAACTGTTGTCCCTGGAAATGCTCTCGTTCAGGCTGGTGGAGACTGACAGCTTCCGTGACTTGATGGCATTGGCAGTCCCACAGTACAAGGTGCCCAGCCGCTTTTACTTCAGCAGGCAGGCTGTCCCTGCCCTGCACAGGCATGTTGAGGCAAACATAAAACATGCGCTACTGAACGCCGTCAGTAGCAAGGTCCACCTCACCACCGATGCGTGGACCAGTCAGCATGGACAGGGGCGATATGTTTCCCTCACTGCCCATTGGGTTAATGTTGTTGAGCCAGGTACAGATCGTGCGAGTGGCGCAGGACGTGTCCTGCCCACTCCAAGGATTGCAGGAATCCAGTCTGTACGCATCGACTCCTCCTCTTACACCAGTTCCTCTGATTCCTCTCTGCAGGATCCGTCACAGTCCACCTCCACATGGACCCGTGAACGTTTACCTATGACCGACATGAGCACAGCCGTGGCCAAACGTCAGCAGGCCGTCTTGAAACTAGTTTCATTGGGGCATCGAAGCCACACAGCGCAGGAGCTCTGGAATGCCATCAAGCAGGAGAGCGATGTGTGGTTACTGCCAGCGAATCTCCAGCCAGGCATGGTAGTGTGTGACAATGGCCGAAATCTGGTGGCAGCTTTGGCCCTTGGCAACCTCACTCACATCCCATGTCTGGCACATGTGCTCAATTTGGTTGTGCAGAGTTTTCTGAGGGACTATCCGGATCTTGATGCCCTGCTGCACAAGGTCCGCCTAGAGTGTGCTCACTTGCGGCGTTCCAGCTTGGCCAGATCCCGCATTGCTGCTCTGCAGCGCCGATTCCGCCTTCCGGAACACCGCATCATATGTGACCTACCTACCCGGTGGAATTCCACGTTACATATGTTGGAGCGGTTGTGTGAGCAGCAGCAAGCAGTTATGGAGTACCAGCTGCATCAGGCGCAAAGAAGTCGCAGTCAGCGCCGATCAGACTTCACAACCACAGAGTGGGCCACTATGAAGGACGTCTGCCAGGTTTTGCGTCCTTTTGATTATTCCACGCGGATGGCAAGTGCAGATGATGCACTAGTCAGCATGACTGTCCCCCTTATCTGCCTGCTTCAGCAAACTTTGCAAGGGTTAAGGGATGATGTGGTGGAAGAGGTGGAGGATGAGGAGTCACCTTTTCCATCAGCTTCTGGAGAGTCAGCGCCACGTGGTTCCTCACAAAGGGGTACGCAGGGGCCAATTTGTGAGGAGGATGAGGAGGAGTCAATGGAGGAGGAAGAGCTCCGTCCAGAGGAGGGAGCGACACAATTGTCCAGTGGTCAGTGTGTACAGCGAGGGTGGAGTGATGACGAGCGGGCAGAGATCATGTCTCAAGCAGGGGACAGCGTTTCTGGGCCAGTTGGCACTCTGCAGCACATGGTGGATTTCATGCTGCAGTGCCTGAGAAACGACCGCCGCATCGACCACATTCTCAACATGCCTGATTATTGGGTGTTCACCCTCCTCGATCCTCGCTACCGGGACAACGTCCAAAACCTCATCCCTGCGTTGACCCGGGAGCGTAAATTGCGGGAGTACCACGACACACTGATGAATTCCATCATCTTCTCCTGTCCAACTGAGAGGAGTGCTGCTAGTGCTTTACAAAGCAGCTCAGTGCGTCGAGGCAGTGGGGGAGGCTCTGCCCAAAGAGGGAGCAGAAGCAGTGCCTCTGCCCAAGGCAAGCCCAGTATGGCACAACTCTGGCACACTTTTGTGTGCCCGCCCCAAATGTCTACACCATCACCGGCGGCTCCAGTCAGCAGGAGGCAACGGTTCCGTCAGATGGTGACAGACTACATGGCTTGCCCTCTTACTGTACTCCCAGACGGCTCTTCCCCATTCAAGTTTTGGGTCTCTAAGCTGGATACATGGCCAGAGCTAAGCCAGTATGCATTGAAGGTGCTGGCTTGCCCTGCGGCTAGTGTCTTATCGGAACGTGTCTTTAGTGCCGCAGGTGGTGTACTAACAGACCGTCGCATGCGACTATCCTCCGATAACGTTGACCGGCTTACTTTCCTGAAAATGAACCAGGCCTGGATCTCGCAGGAATTTGCCACTCCTCTGCCTGATTAAGTAATTGGGTGTCATCCAGGTCTCCTGCTGTGTTCATCTTTCTACCACCTGAACTGCTATTCCTGGGCTCCAACACCGCCAGTTGCGGCTCAGAAGTGCAGGCTGCACAGTAAAAACATACGACCCAGTGTTATTGGGTTTCAGTAACGTCAGCTGATCCCCAGCTGTGTAGCCGGCAATGTGTCCTGCGACCGCCACGCTGGCACAACAACCTAAATGTAAGGGAACCTGTCCCCCCCCCCCCCCCCCCGTCGTTTGTTACTGAAAGAGCCATCTTGTGCAAAAAAGGAAAGGAAAGGATAAGGTAGCTCTTTTTTTTTAGCTCTTTGCACACGCAGAACTTAACACTTATAAAATGTGTTCACTGATACCGTTATACCGTCCCGGAGCTGGGACTTTCCTTCGTAATGTGACGCAGCACAGCCGTCATTCCTACCCCCTTGGTGCCATGCGCTGCCTCCTCAGCGTTGTTTTAAGCTGTCACGGAGCCTGCGCTGTTCTGTTATCCCTTGGGCATGCCCTATTTGCGCTGCCTGTCTTCTGACATAATTTGGTGTCAGGCTGGCTGCGCCTGTGCGGCCGCGCTGCCCGAGATCCCGCCTCGCAGTGTCTTCTGATTGAGTCACACTGCGGGCCTGGGATCCATGGGCATGCGCAGTGCATATCTTCCCCTCGGGCTCTCGCTCATTTCCCTCCGCCTTCTTTAGACTGTGCGCCGTCAGCTGATCCCTAGCATGCCACGGCCGTGACACCGCACAGTCTGAAGAAGAGGGAAGGAGGGGAGTGAGAGGCGAGGTTATGCACTGTGCATGCCCATGGTTCCAAGGCCCGCAGTGGGATTACGTTAGACGAGACTGCGAGGTGGGATCTGGAGCAGCGTGGACGCACAGGCACTGACAGCCTGACACCAAATTATGTCAGAAGACAGGCAGCGCTAATTGGGCATGGCCAAGGGCTAACAGAACAGCGCAGGCTCCGTGACAGCTTAAAACAACGCTGAGGAGGCAGCGCACGGCACCAAGGGGATAGGAATGACAGCTGTGCTGTGTCCCATTACGAAGGAAATTCGCACCTCCGGAACAGTTTAACGGTATAAAGGGACACATTTTTAGTGTTTACTTCGGTGTTTGCAAGGAGCATAATTAAAAGAGCAACCTTTTCCTTTTGCATCCTTAGTGCTGCACAAGATGGCTCTTTCAGCTACAAACGTCTTGGGGGGGGGTTAAAGGTTTCCTTTCAACTTGCTCCAATCAGGCTTCGGCCTACACTCTGTTCCTCTGCTCCTCCTGCTGTCCCTGGGCTCTAACACCGCCAGTTGGTGCCTGGAAGTGCTGTGTGCACAGTCAACAGTCGCTCCTCTGTTATTGGGGTTCAGTAACGTCAGCTGATCCCCAGCTGTGTGTGCGGCAATACCTCCAATCTGCTCCTCCTGCTGTCCCTGGGCTCTAACACCGCCAGTTGGTGCCTGGAAGTGCTGTGTGCACAGTCAACAGTCGCTCCTCTGTTATTGGGGTTCAGTAACGTCAGCTGATCCCCAGCTGTGTATCCGGCAACGTGTCATGCGACCGCCACGCTGGCACAACTAAAATGTAAGGGGACCTGTCCCCCCCCCCCCTAGGCGTTTGTTACTGAAAGAGCCACCATGTGCAGCAGTAATACTGCACAAGGGAAAGGTCGCTCTTGAAATTATGCTCCTTGCAAACGCTGAACTACACACTCATGTAATGTGTCCCCTCACACCGTCCAACCGTCCCGGAGGTGGGAATTTCCTTTGTAATGTGACGCAGCACAGCCGTCATTGCTACCCCCTTGGCACCGTGCGCTGCCTCCTTAGCGTTGTTTGATTCCGTCATGGACCCTGCGCTGTTATGTTATCCCTTGGCCATGCACAGTTTGCGCTGCCCGTCCTCTGACATCATTTGTTGTCGTCCTGGCTGCGCCTGTGCGTCCACGCTGCCAGAAATCACACCTCGCAGTGTCGTCTAATGTGATCCCACAGTGGGCCTGGTATCCATGGCCATGCGCAGTGCATATACTAGCCTCTCACTCCCCTTCTTCACGCTTCTTCAGACTAGGCGGCGTCAGCTGATCCCTAATAGCATGCCACGGCCGTGACGCCGCACAGTCTGAAGAAGCAGGAAGGAGGTGAGTGAGAGGCGATGATATGCACTGCGCATGCCCATGGATCCCTGGCCCGCAGTGGGACTACATTAGATGACACTGCAAGGTTGGATCTCGGGCAGCTTGGACGCACAGGCACTGCCAGCCTGACACCTACATGATGTCAGAAGACGGGCACCGCTAACTGTGCATGGCCAAGGGATAACATTACAGCGCGGGCTCCGTGACAGAACCAAACAACGTTGAGGAGGTGGCGCCCGACACCAAGGGGGTTGGAATGACGGCTGTGCTGTGTCACATTACAAAGGAAAGTCCCACTTCCGGGATGGTTTGACGGTGTGAGGGGACACATTATATGAGTGTGTACTTCAGCGTTTGCAAGGAGCATAATTTTCGGAGCCACCATTTTCCATGTGCAGTATTACTGCTGTACAAGATGGCTCTTTCAGCAACAAATGCCTGGGGGGGAGGGGTTAAAGGTTCCCTTTCAACTTGCTCCATTGCATGCTTCGGCCTACACTCTGCTCCTCTTTGATTCCCTGGGTTTCAACACTGTCAGTTGCCACCTGGAAGTGTTGTCTACACAGAAAAAACACTAGGTGATGTGTCAGTGGGGTTCAGCACCGCCAGCTGTTCCCCTGCTGTGTAGTCGGCAACGTGTCCAGCACAAGCCACGCTGGCACAACAGAACAAAAGCTGCCACCAGTGCAGGCTTCGGCCTACACTCTGCTCCTCTCCTCCTCCTGCTGACCCTGGGCTCAAACACCGCTAGTTTTTGCCCGGAAGTGCTAGCTGCACAGAGAAAAACACCAGCCAATGTGTTAGTGGGGTTCAGCAACGCCAGCTGTTCCCCTGCTGTGTAGCCGGCAACGTGACCTGCAAACGCCACGCAGGCACATGAACTGAAATTAAAGGGAACCTGGCCCCACCCCCCCAGGTGTTTCTATGTATAACAGCCACCTAGTACAGCAGTACTGCTGCATTTGTACAAGGTGGCTGACTTTTTCTCCTTGCCCACGTGGAACTCAACACGTACAAAATGTGTCTCATTGAGACCATTCCACTGTCCCTGAGGTGTGACTTTCCTTTCTAATGATACGCAGCACCCCCCTTGGTAGCGTTTCCCGTCTTTTGTCATCATGGTTAGTGTTGTGAATTCTGTGGCTGAGTTCACTTCTGTGGTCACAAGTGGTATTGCAGTCTCTGGGCTTCCTCCCTCAGGTGTTTTGGTGAGCTCGTTGGCTGCCTTGCTATTTAGCTCCACCTGAGTCTGTCTTCCTTGCTCCTTGTCAATGTTCCAGTGTTGGATCTGAGCTACTGCATCTTTCCTTGGGCCTGCTGCTCTGCTAGATAAGTGCTTCTAGTTTGTTTTCTGTTTTTTCTGTCCAGCTTGTTATTATCTTTTGCTGGAAGCTCTGAGAAGCAGAGGGGTGCACCGCCGTGCTGTTAGTTCGGCACGGTGGGTCTTTTTGCCCCTTTGCGTGGTTTTCGTTTTAGGGTTTTTTGTAGACTGCATAGTTCTCTTTGCTATCCTCGCTCTGTCTAGAATATCGGGCCTCACTTTGCTGAATCTATTTCATTCCTGCGTTTGTCTTTTCATCTTGCTAACAGTCATTATATGTGGGGGGCTGCCTGTTCCTTTGGGGTATTTCTCTGAGGTAAGTCAGGCTTGTATTTCTATCTTCAGGCTAGTCAGCTCCTCAGGCAGTGCCGAGTTGCATAGGTAGTTGATAGGCGCAATCCACTGCTGCTTCCAGTTGTGTGAGGATAGATCAGGTACTGCAGTCTACAGAGATTCCACGTCTCAGAGCTCGTCCTATTGTTTTGGGTTATTGCCAGATCTCTGTATGTGCGCTGATTACTGCACGCTGTGTTGCCTGATTGCCAGCCATAACAGTACAAGGAGCCCCTCAATGATTTCCAATAGAGGGAAAAAAGAAATCCTGACATCATTTTTTTTTCTTAGCTCTGTCTTCAGTCTTTTTTTTCCCCTAGACATTAGAGTGCTTCAGGACACAGCTGTGGACATGGATATTCAGGCTCTGTGCTCCTCAATGGATAATCTCGTTGTAAATGTACAAAAGATTCAAGATACTATTGATCAGAAATCGATGCTAGAACCAAGAATTCCGATTCCTGATTTGTTTTTTGGTGACAGAACTAAGTTCCTGAGCTTCAGAAATAATTGTAAGCTATTTTTGGCCTTGAAACCTCATTCTTCTGGTAATCCTATTCAACAGGTTTTGATTATTATTTCTTTTTTGCGCGGCGACCCACAGGACTGGGCGTTTTCTCTTGCACATCAGGAAGGTATTCGCTTTTTGGTACTGCATAATTTGCATGATGTGGTCGTGTTGGGGTTGCCATGGCTACAAACCCATAATCCAGTATTGGATTGGAACTCTATGTCGGTAACCAGCTGGGGTTGTCAGGGAGTACATGGTGATGTTCCATTTTTGTCTATTTCGTCATCCATTCCTTCTGACATCCCAGAGTTCTTGTCGGACTTTCAGGATGTATTTGAAGAGTCCAAGTCTGATGCCCTTCCTCCGCATAGGAATTGTGATTGTGCTATCGATTTGATTCCTGGTAGTAAATTCCCTAAGGGTCGTTTATTTAATTTGTCCGTACCTGAACACACCGCTATGCGCAGTTATGTGAAGGAGTCCCTGGAGAAGGGACATATTCGCCCATCGTCGTCACCATTGGGAGCAGGGTTCTTTTTTGTAGCCAAGAAGGATGGTTCGCTAAGACCGTGTATTGATTACCGCCTTCTTAATAAGATCACTGTTAAGTTTCAGTATCCCTTGCCATTGATTTCTGACTTGTTTGCTCGGATTAAGGGGGCTAGTTGGTTTACTAAGATTGATCTTCGTGGTGCGTATAATCTGGTGAGAATCAGGCAGGGAGATGAATGGAAAACGGCATTTAATACGCCCGAGGGTCATTTTGAGTATCTGGTGATGCCGTTCGGACTTGCCAATGCTCCATCTGTTTTTCAGTCTTTTATGCATGACATTTTCCGTGAGTATCTGGATAAATTCTTGATTGTTTACTTGGATGACATTTTGATCTTCTCAGATGATTGGGAGTCTCATGTGAAGCAAGTCAGAATGGTTTTCCAGGTACTGCGTGCTAATTCCTTGTTCGTGAAGGGATCAAAGTGTCTCTTCGGTGTGCAGAAAGTTTCATTTTTGGGGTTCATCTTTTCCCCTTCTACTATCGAGATGGATCCGGTTAAGGTTCAGGCCATCCAGGATTGGACTCAGCCGACATCTCTAAAAAGTTTGCAGAAATTCCTGGGCTTTGCTAATTTTTATCGTCGCTTCATCTGTAATTTTTCTAGCATTGCCAGACCATTGACCGATTTGACCAAGAAGGGTGCTGATTTGGTTAATTGGTCTTCTGCTGCCGTGGAAGCTTTTCAGGAGTTGAAGCGTCGTTTTTGCTGTGCCCCTGTGTTGTGTCAACCTGATGTTTCTCTTCCGTTCCAGGTCGAGGTTGATGCTTCTGAGATTGGTGCAGGGGCGGTTTTGTCACAGAGAGGTTCTGGTTGCTCAGTGTTCAAACCATGTGCTTTCTTTTCCAGGAAATTTTCTGCTGCTGAGCGTAATTATGATGTGGGCAACCGAGAGTTGCTGGCCATGAAGTGGGCATTCGAGGAGTGGCGTCATTGGCTTGAGGGTGCTAAGCATCGCGTGGTGGTTTTGACTGATCATAAGAACCTTACTTATCTTGAGTCTGCCAAGCGCTTGAATCCTAGACAGGCCCGTTGGTCGTTATTTTTTGCTCGTTTTGATTTTGTGATTTCATACCTTCCGGGCTCTAAAAATGTGAAGGCGGATGCTCTGTCTAGGAGTTTTGTGCCCGACTCTCCGGGGTTATCTGAGCCGGCGAGTATCCTCAAGGAAGGAGTCATTGTGTCTGCCATCTCCCCTGATTTGCGGAGAGTGTTGCAGAAATTTCAGGCTAATAAACCTGATCGTTGTCCGGCCGAGAAACTGTTCGTCCCTGATAGGTGGACTAGTAAAGTTATCTCTGAACTTCATTGCTCGGTGCTGGCCGGTCATCCAGGAATCTTTGGTACCAGGGAGTTGGTTGCTAGATCCTTCTGGTGGCCATCTCTGTCACGGGATGTGCGTGCTTTTGTGCAGTCCTGTGGAATTTGTGCTAGGGCTAAGCCCTGCTGTTCACGTGCCAGTGGGTTGCTTTTGCCCTTGCCGGTCCCGAAGAGGCCTTGGACACATATTTCGATGGATTTCATTTCTGACCTTCCCGTTTCTCAAAAGATGTCTGTCATTTGGGTGGTCTGTGATCGCTTTTCTAAAATGGTCCATCTGGTGCCCTTGGTTAAATTGCCTTCCTCCTCTGATTTGGTGCCTTTGTTCTTCCAGCATGTGGTTCGTTTACATGGCATTCCTGAGAATATTGTTTCTGACAGAGGTTCCCAGTTTGTCTCGAGGTTCTGGCGAGCCTTTTGTGGTAGGATGGGCATTGACCTATCTTTTTCCTCGGCCTTCCATCCTCAGACTAATGGCCAGACCGAACGAACCAATCAGACCTTGGAAACATATCTGAGATGTTTTGTTTCCGCTGACCAGGATGATTGGGTGTCATTTTTGCCGTTGGCTGAGTTCGCCCTTAATAATCGGGCCAGCTCGGCTACCTTGGTCTCTCCATTTTTCTGCAATTCTGGGTTCCATCCTCGTTTCTCTTCAGGACAGGTTGAGTCTTCGGACTGTCCTGGTGTGGATTATGTGGTGGACAGGTTGCAGCAGATCTGGACTCAGGTAGTGGACAATTTGACCTTGTCCCAGGAGAAGGCTCAGCTTTTCGCTAATCGCAGACGCCGTGTGGGACCCCGACTTCGTGTTGGGGATCTGGTTTGGTTATCTTCTCGTCATATACCTATGAAGGTTTCCTCTCCTAAATTTAAACCTCGTTTTATTGGTCCGTATAGGATTTCTGAGATTCTCAATCCGGTGTCTTTTCGTCTGACCCTCCCAGACTCCTTTTCCATACATAATGTATTCCATAGGTCGTTGTTGAGGAGATACGTGGCACCTATGGTTCCATCTGTGGAGCCTCCTGCCCCTGTTTTGGTGGAGGGGGAATTGGAGTATATTGTGGAGAAGATTTTGGATTCTCGTGTCTCTAGACGGAAACTCCAGTATCTGGTCAAATGGAAGGGTTATGCTCAGGAAGATAATTCCTGGGTTTTTGCCTCTGATGTCCATGCCCCAGATCTTGTTCGTGCCTTTCATGTGGCTCATCCTGGTCGGCCTGGGGGTTCTGGTGAGGGTTCGGTGACCCCTCCTCAAGGGGGGGGTACTGTTGTGAATTCTGTGGCTGAGTTCACTTCTGTGGTCACAAGTGGTATTGCAGTCTCTGGGCTTCCTCCCTCAGGTGTTTTGGTGAGCTCGTTGGCTGCCTTGCTATTTAGCTCCACCTGAGTCTGTCTTCCTTGCTCCTTGTCAATGTTCCAGTGTTGGATCTGAGCTACTGCATCTTTCCTTGGGCCTGCTGCTCTGCTGGATAAGTGCTTCTAGTTTGTTTTCTGTTTTTTCTGTCCAGCTTGTTATTATCTTTTGCTGGAAGCTCTGAGAAGCAGAGGGGTGCACCGCCGTGCTGTTAGTTCGGCACGGTGGGTCTTTTTGCCCCTTTGCGTGGTTTTCGTTTTAGGGTTTTTTGTAGACTGCATAGTTCTCTTTGCTATCCTCGCTCTGTCTAGAATATCGGGCCTCACTTTGCTGAATCTATTTCATTCCTGCGTTTGTCTTTTCATCTTGCTAACAGTCATTATATGTGGGGGGCTGCCTGTTCCTTTGGGGTATTTCTCTGAGGTAAGTCAGGCTTGTATTTCTATCTTCAGGCTAGTCAGCTCCTCAGGCAGTGCCGAGTTGCATAGGTAGTTGATAGGCGCAATCCACTGCTGCTTCCAGTTGTGTGAGGATAGATCAGGTACTGCAGTCTACAGAGATTCCACGTCTCAGAGCTCGTCCTATTGTTTTGGGTTATTGCCAGATCTCTGTATGTGCGCTGATTACTGCACGCTGTGTTGCCTGATTGCCAGCCATAACAGGTTAGCTGGCTGCGCCTGTGCATCCGCCCTGCTAGAAACAACGCCCCTCGTTGTCATATTTATTTTGTCAGCGAGGGTGTGGTTTATGGGCACGAGCAGTGCATATGTTCACCTGTCTTAACTCATCTCCTTCCGCCTTCTTCAGACTGTGCGGCCTCCTGGCCGTGGTAGGCGATAAGGGATCAGCTGAGGCCGCCCAGTCTGGAGCAGGTGTAAGGACATGTGTAAGCGGCAAACCTATTTACTGCACAAGGCCACGAATCACAGCCACGCAGTGTGATTTTTTGAAAACACACTGTGGGTCTGGGATTCATGTCCATCGCTAACCGCAACGGCCGAAATGAAATGAGGTCAGAAGACAGGAAGCGCTCACAGCGCATGGCCAAGGGATCACAATAGCGCAGACTCCTGTACAGCAAATAACAACGCTCAGGAATCTGCGCCCAGTACCTAGGTGCAAATTTTGACACCTGTGCTGCGTCTCCTTAAAAAGACAAGTCGCGCCTCCACAACTGTTTGACAGTATAATGGGCTAAATAGTGTACGTGTTTTAGTCAGCGTGTGCAAGGAGCAAAACAAATAGAGCAACCTTTTACTTGTGCAGCATTAATACTGCACAAGGTGTGGCTCTTGTACCTTGCAACACCTGAGGGGGGTTAAAGGTAACCTTTGAAATTGGTTCAACTAGGCTTCGGCCTACACTCTGCTCCTCTACTCCTCCTGCTGACCCTGGGCTCAAACAACGCCAGTTTCTGCCCGGACATGCTAGCTGCACAGAGAAAAACACCAGCCAATGTGTTAGTGGGGTTCAGCACCGCCAGCTGTTCCCCTGCTGTGTAGTCGGCATCGTGTCCAGCACAAGCCACGCTGGCACAACTGACCAAAAGCTGCCACCAGTGCAGGCTTCGGCCTACACTCTGCTCCTCTCCTCCTCCTGCTGACCCTGGGCTCAAACAACGCCAGTTTCTGCCCGGACATGCTAGCTGCACAGAGAAAAACACCAGCCAATGTGTTAGTGGGGTTCAGCACCGCCAGCTGTTCCCCTGCTGTGTAGCTGGCAACGTGTCCTGCAAACGCCACGCAGGCACATGAACTGAAATTGAAGGGAGCCTGCCCCCCACCCCCCCAGGTGTTTCTATGTATAACAGCCACCTTGTACAGCAGTACTGCTGCATTTGTACAAGGTGGCTGACTTTTTCTCCTTGCACACGTGGAACTCAACAAGTACAAAATGTGTCTCATTACAGACCATTACAATGTCCCTGAGGTGTGACTTTCCTTTTTAATGACACGCAGCACCCCCATTGTTAGCGCTACCCGTCTCCTGACATCATTGGTTGGCTGGCTGTGCCTGTGCGTCCCCCCTGCCCGACACAACGCCCCCCGTTGTCTCATATATTTTGACTGCGAGGGTGTGATTGATGGGCACGAGCAGTGCATATGTTCCCCTGTCTTCACTCCCCTCCTTCCGCCTTCTTCTGACTGTGCGGCCTCATGGCCGCGGCATGCGATAAGGGATCAGCTGAGGCCGCCCAGTCTGAAGCAGGTGTAAGGACATGTGTGAGCGGCGAACATATTTACTGAACAAGGCCACGAATCCCAGCCACGCAGTGTGATTTTTTGAAAACACACTGTGGGTCTGGGATTCATGTCCATCGCTAACC
The DNA here is from genome assembly GCF_032444005.1 of Ranitomeya imitator. Classification (NCBI taxonomy): domain Eukaryota; kingdom Metazoa; phylum Chordata; class Amphibia; order Anura; family Dendrobatidae; genus Ranitomeya; species Ranitomeya imitator. Next base: position 554,473,801 of record NC_091285.1, read on the forward strand.
GTAACGGCCGACATTAAATGAGGTCAGAAGACAGGAAGCGCTCACAGCGCATGGCCAAGGGATCCCAATAGCGCAGACTCCTGTACAGCAAATAACAACGCTCAGGAATCTGCGCACAGCAGCTAGGTGTAAATTTTGACACGTGTGCTGCATCTCCTTAAAAAGACTAGTAGTCACGCCTCCACTACTGTTTGACAGTATAATGGGCTAAATAGTGTACGTGTTTTATTCAGCGTGTGCAAGGAGCAAAATTAAATAGAGCAACCTTTGACTTGTGCATCATTAATGCTGTTCAAGGTGTGGCTCTTGTACCTTGCAACACCTGAGGGGGGGGTTAAAGGTAACCTTTGAAATTGGTTCAACTAGGCTTCGGCCTACACTCTGCTCCTCTACTCCTCCTGCTGACCCTGGGCTCAAACACCGCTAGTTTTTGCCCGGAACTGCTAGCTGCACAGAGAAAAACACCAGTCAATGTGTTAGTGGGGTTCAGCAACGCCAGCTGTTCCCCTGCTGTGTAGTCGGCAACGTGTCCAGCACAAGCCACGCTGGCACAACAGAACAAAAGCTGCCACCAGTGCAGGCTTCGGCCTACACTTTGCTCCTCTCCTCCTCCTGCTGACCCTGGGCTCAAACAACGCCAGTTTCTGCCCGGACATGCTAGCTGCACAGAGAAAAACACCAGCCAATGTGTTAGTGGGGTTCAGCACCGCCAGCTGTTCCCCTGCTGTGTAGTCGGCATCGTGTCCAGCACAAGCCACGCTGGCACAACTGAACAAAAGCTGCCACCAGTGCAGGCTTCGGCCTACACTTTGCTCCTCTCCTCCTCCTGCTGACCCTGGGCTCAAACAACGCCAGTTTCTGCCCGGACATGCTAGCTGCACAGAGAAAAACACCAGCCAATGTGTTAGTGGGGTTCAGCACCGCCAGCTGTTCCCCTGCTGTGTAGCTGGCAACGTGTCCTGCAAACGCCACGCAGGCACATGAACTGAAATTGAAGGGAGCCTGCCCCCCACCCCCAGGTGTTTCTATGTATAACAGCCACCTTGTACAGCAGTACTGCTGCATTTGTACAAGGTGGCTGACTTTTTGTCCTTGCCCACGTGGAACTCAAAACGTACAAAATGTGTCTCATTGAGACCATTCCACTGTCCCTGAGGTGTGACTTTCCTTTCTAATGATACGCAGCACCCCCCTTGGTAGCGCTTCCCGTCTTCTGACATCATTGGTTGGCTTGTTGCGCCTGTGCGTCCGCCCTGCCTGAAACAATGCTCCTCGTTGTCTTATTTTGACTGCGAGGGTGTGATTGATGGGCACGAGCAATGCATATCTTCACCTGTCTTAACTCATCTCCTTCCGCCTTCTTCAGACTGTGCAGCCTCATGGCCGCGGCATGCGAGAAGGGATCAGCAGAGGCCGCCCAGTCTGAAGCAGGTGTAAGGATGTGTGTGAGCGGCCAAAATATTTACTGCTCAAGGCCACGAATCACAGCACCGCAGTGTGACTTTATGAAAAGGCACTGTGGGTCTGGGATTTATGGCCATCGTTAACCGCACCGGCCAACATGAAATGAGGTCATAAGACGGGCAGCTCTAACAGGGCATTGCCAAGGGATAACACAAGAGCGCAGACTCCTGTACAGCAAATAACATCGCTCAGGAAGCTGCGCCAAGCACCAAGGCGTTATTTGGGACACCTGTGCTGCGTCTCCTTAAAAAGCCAAGTCACGCATCCACTACAGTTTGACTGTAGAATGGGCTAAATTGTGTACGTCTTTCATTCAGCGTGTGCAAGTAGACAAATTAATAGAGCAACCTTTCACTTGTGCAGCATTAATACTGCACAAGGTGTGTCTCTTGTACTTTGTAACACCTGAGGGGGGGTTAAAGGTTTCCTTTGAAATTGGTTCAAATAGGCTTCGGCCTACACTCTGCTCCTCTACTCCTCCTCCTGCTTCAACACGGGCTCTAACATCGCTAGTTTTTGACCGCAAGTGCTAGCTGCACAGAGAAAAACACACGCCATTGTGTTAGTGGGGTTCAGCAACGCCAGCTGTTCCCCCACTGTGTAGCCGGCAAAGTGTCCTGCAAACGCAACGCAGACACAAAGCTGCCTCCAGTGCAGGCTTCGGCCTACACTCTGCTCCCCCTGCTTACCCTTAGCTCCAACACCGCTAGTTGGGGCTGTAGGAAGACAATCTTTAATAGGCAACGCATCTGGGTTCCAGCACCACCAGCTGGTTCTCGGCAGTGTTCTTGTCACAGGTACTCCCTCGTGCCAAGCCTGGTTTCAGCACCGTCAGCTGTTTCCGGGTTGTGTCAAGCTCACTGAGACGCCTATGCTTGCCCCGTCGTGGTGCGGTCGGGTTAGCCAACTCCAGGGTGCCTCCAGTTTAGGAGCTTCCTATGTGGGCTGCGTGAACTGGTAGTCAAGGCTTGTTCTGTAGTGCCAGTAGGCCCAGCTCCCCCTGTAGGACTGTTGGGGTTTGGTAACTGCGGCTGCCTCGCGGCCTAGCTGTTCTCTCCTCTCCTGTGGACCTTCAGGTCCACCACCTGGTTCCAGCACCGTCAGCTGGTTCCAGGCCGAGCCTTTGGCTTAGGTGCCTCCTCCTGGGTATCCGAGTTCCGCCAACGTCAGGCGGTCCTTGGTAGTGCTTTTAAGCGCGGGCACCTACAGCTTAGTAACCGGGTTCCACCACCGCCAGCTGGTCCTCGGTCGTGCCATTGGCTCTTGCACACTGGGGCAACGCATCTGGGTTCCAGCACCGCCAGCTGGTTCTCGGCAGTGTTCTTGACACAGGTACTCCCTCGTGCCAAGCCTGGTTTCAGCACCGCCAGCTGTTTCCGGGTTGTGTCAAGCTCACTGAGACGCCTATGCTTGCCCCATCGTGGTGCGGTCGGGTTAGCCAACTCCAGGGTGCCTCCAGTTTAGGAGCTTCCTATGTGGGCTGCGTGAACTGGCAGTCAAGGCTGGTTCTGTAGTGCCAGTAGGCCCAGCTCCCCCTGTAGGACTGTTGGGGTTCGGTAACTGCGGCTGCCTCGCGGCCTAGCTGTTCTCTCCTCTCCTGTGGGCCTTGGGGTCCACCACCTGGTTCCAGCACCGTCAGCTGGTTCCGGGCCGAGCCTTTGGCTTAGGTGCCTCCTCCTGGGTATCCGAGTTCCGCCAACGTCAGGCGGTCCTTGGTAGTGCTTTTAAGCGCGGGCACCTACAGCTTAGTAACCGGGTTCCAGCACCGCCAGCTGGTCCTCGGTCGTGCCATTGGCTCTTGCACACTGGGGCAACGCATCTGGGTTCCAGCACCGCCAGCTGGTTCTCGGCAGTGTTCTTGACACAGGTACTCCCTCGTGCCAAGCCTGGTTTCAGCACCGCCAGCTGTTTCCGGGTTGTGTCAAGCTCACTGAGACGCCTATGCTTGCCCCGTCGTGGTGCGGTCGGGTTAGCCAACTCCAGGGTGCCTCCAGTTTAGGAGCTTCCTATGTGGGCTGCGTGAACTGGTAGTCAAGGCTGGTTCTGTAGTGCCAGTAGGCCCAGCTCCCCCTGTAGGACTGTTGGGGTTTGGTAACTGCGGCTGCCTCGCGGCCTAGCTGTTCTCTCCTCTCCTGTGGACCTTCAGATCCACCACCTGGTTCCAGCACCGTCAGCTGGTTCCAGGCCGAGCCTTTGGCTTAGGTGCCTCCTCCTGGGTATCCGAGTTCCGCCAACGTCAGGCGGTCCTTGGTAGTGCTTTTAAGCGCGGGCACCTACAGCTTAGTAACCGGGTTCCAGCACCGCCAGCTGGTCCTCGGTCGTGCCATTGGCTCTTGCACACTGGGGCAACGCATCTGGGTTCCAGCACCGCCAGCTGGTTCTCGGCAGTGTTCTTGACACAGGTACTCCCTCGTGCCAAGCCTGGTTTCAGCACCGCCAGCTGTTTCCGGGTTGTGTTAAGCTCACTGAGACGCCTATGCTTGCCCCATCGTGGTGCGGTCGGGTTAGCCAACTCCAGGGTGCCTCCAGTTTAGGAGCTTCCTATGTGGGCTGCGTGAACTGGTAGTCAAGGCTGGTTCTGTAGTGCCAGTAGGCCCAGCTCCCCCTGTAGGACTGTTGGGGTTAGGTAACTGCGGCTGCCTCGCGGCCTAGCTGTTCTCTCCTCTCCTGTGGGCCTTGGGGTCCACCACCTGGTTCCAGCACCGTCAGCTGGTTCCGGGCCGAGCCTTTGGCTTAGGTGCCTCCTCCTGGGTATCCGAGTTCCGCCAACGTCAGGCGGTCCTTGGTAGTGCTTTTAAGCGCGGGCACCTACAGCTTAGTAACCGGGTTCCAGCACCGCCAGCTGGTCCTCGGTCGTGCCATTGGCTCTTGCACACTGGGGCAACGCATCTGGGTTCCAGCACCGCCAGCTGGTTCTCGGCAGTGTTCTTGTCACAGGTACTCCCTCGTGCCAAGCCTGGTTTCAGCACCGCCAGCTGTTTCCGGGTTGTGTCAAGCTCACTGAGACGCCTATGCTTGCCCCGTCGTGGTGCGGTCGGGTTAGCCAACTCCAGGGTGCCTCCAGTTTAGGAGCTTCCTATGTGGGCTGCGTGAACTGGTAGTCAAGGCTGGTTCTGTAGTGCCAGTAGGCCCAGCTCCCCCTGTAGGACTGTTGGGGTTCGGTAACTGCGGCTGCCTCGCGGCCTAGCTGTTCTCTCCTCTCCTGTGGACCTTCAGGTCCACCACCTGGTTCCAGCACCGTCAGCTGGTTCTCGGCAGTGTCTTTTGCTCTTGTACCTTCTGCTCCCCATCCTGGTTCCAGTACCGTCAGCTGGTTCCGGGCAGAGCCTTTGGCTTAGGTGCCTCCTTCTGGGTATCCAAGTTCCACCAACGTCAGGTGGTCCTTGGTAGTGCTTTCGGGCACGGGTACCTCCTGCTTAGTAACCGGGTTCCAGTAACGTCAGCTGGTCCTCGGTAGTTCCATTGGCTCTTGGACCTTCGGCTACCCATCCGGGTTCCAGTACCATCAGCTGGTTCTCGGCAGTGTCTTTTGCTCTTGTACCTTCTGCTCCCCATCCTGGTTCCAGTACCGTCAGCTGGTTCCGGGCAGAGCCTTTGGCTTAGGTGCCTCCTTCTGGGTATCCGAGTTCCGCCAACGTCAGGCGGTCCTTGGTAGTGCTTTTTAGCACGGGTACCTCCTGCTTAGTAACCGGGTTCCAGTAACGTCAGCTGGTCCTCGGCAGTTCCATAGGCTCTTGAACCTTCGGGTAGCCATCCGAGTTCCAGTTCCATCAGCTGGTTCTTGGCATTTTCTCAGCCTTCTTGTACCTTCTGCTACATTTCCAAGTTGAAGACCCTAAAGTCGACGACCCGGAAAACCACCCCGATGACGACGACGACGACGACCCGGAAGACCACCCCGATGACGACGACGGCGGCGGCGGAGACGACGACGGCTGAGACAACGACGGCGGAGATGACGACACTGGAGACGACGACCCTGGAGACGACGACATGGAAGACCGAGAAGCAGAAGAACAAGAGGCTGCAGAACAAAGAGCAGAAGAACATTAAGCATAAGACTTAATATCAGAGCAAAAGATATTATCTAAATTATATGCAGAAGAAGACTAAGCAGTGTATGGGGGTGAGTCCGTTCCTCCTCGTGGTGCCCCTGGATAAAGCCTGATGCTGCAGGCCAAACTGAACGCGGACAAATGTAACTTTTGTGACTGGCAGAACGGAAGGTGTAATCTTCCAACTTTTATAGATAACAACTACGGGAATGCCTGTCACAAATGAGAATATGATGAAGAAGTAGAATAGGAAGAATAATAACAGTGGAATAAAAAGAATATGTAGAATAGGAAGAATAATAATAGTTGAATAAAATGAATATGAAGAATGTAATAAAAAAAAAAAAATAGGTAGAAGATGAAGAAGAAGATGAATAAGGTGAAGAAGAAGTTGATGTCAAAGATGCTGATGATGATGAAGATGAAAGTGTGGGAAAAGTAAAAAAAAAAAAGAAAAAAAAAGAAGGGGAAGGGCGTGGAATAGTGAAACATCAATATCTGACAAAATAAAAAAAAATTTACATACTCAATATCTTTTTCACTCCGAACGTCTTAAAAAAAAAACAAAACATGCTATTCTATTTGATTGGGCTAAACCTCATTGCCTTTAATGTCTCCGCCACCTCCCACAATACATCCTACATTATTCTTAGTTGTTTTCCTTCATGTAGAATGAACCTACAAGGCAAGAAAGGGTTTATTTTAATTCCGATATTTTGGTCCCATTGACTTGCATTGGGATCGGGTATCGGTATCGGCGATATCCGATATTTTTTGAATATCGGCCGATCCTATCCGATACCGATACTTTCCGATATCGGAAGGTATCGCTCAACACTACCAATAAATCATTTTCTATTGAGAGTAAATATTTGTGGACTTGTTGAGTGCCGAAGGTTATTCTTTCTACATATTGCTTTCTGCGGCGTCACAGGGGCTATAAAGGGCCGTGCACGCCAACCGCCATCTTACTGCTGCTGATGTGAGTATAGGGAGAGGTTGCTGCCGCTTCGTCAGAAGCAGGGATAGTATTAGGCATGGTACATTAACCCACAAACCGCTTGTGCTGTAGCGATTTCCACTGTCCAACACTACCTTTTGTTTGCAGGGACAGTGGAGGCTAGATTTTTGTTCCTCAGCTCTGTAGCTCATTGGGCTGCCCTAGAAGGCTCCATAGCTGCATTGCTGTTTGTACGCTGCTGTGCAAACCAACTGCTTTTTTCAAAGCACAAATCCTGTTGCTCCTTCCTTTCTGCACATCTATCTTGTTTGTTTGTCCACACTTTTGACTTTTGTGTGCAGCAGTCCATTTTATTGCTGCCTGCCATACTTTTCTGAGATTACTGTAGGGAGATAGTAATTGTAGTACAGTCCCTTTTTTTTTTTGTTATATCTCTTCAAGCCACTTTCTGCCACAGAAAATATACTCTAATACAGTGGCCCAGATTTATTCACTAGTCTCCCAGAAAAAAAAAGGGGGCAGATTAAAATTGGAAAATCTGCATCAGTGCCAGTCCTGTCTGTGGCATCTGTATTTCATTTTCTGCCACAGAAAATATACTGTATTCCTGTGGGCCTGATTTCTTCACAATTCTCCCATAAAAAAAAAAACAAGTGGGAGATTAAGATTGGCAAATCTGCATCACTGCCAGTCCTGTCTGTGGCATCTGTCTTTCATTTTCTGCCACAGAAAATATACTGTATTACAGTGGGCCTGATTTTTTCACAATTCTCCCAGAAAAAATAAAACAAGTGGGAGATTAAGATTGGCAAATCTGCATCACTGCCAGTCCTGTCTGTGGCATCTGTCTTTCATTTTCTGCCACAGAAAACCTACTGGGAGATTAAGGCTGGTTTCACATTTGCGTTTAAATCCGCAGCGTTTTAAACGCATCCGCAAGTGGTGAAAAAAAGCATGTAAACGTCAAAAAACAGACAAGAAATACCGCGCTCTAAACTGCCCCACTACGGAGGCTGCTAATATATAAATACCCTAATAGTGTATATAGAAACTAGCTGGCTGCAGGCCAAAAGAAGAAGAGTAGTGCACGCTTACATTAAGCGATAGCGTCTGGTTTCACCATACAATTCAGCTCCCACTGAGATTACTCACGCCTACCTTGCGGGGGTGAAGGAATGATTGCTTCTAGCTGGCTGCAGGCTAAAGGTGGAAGTATAGTGCACGCTTACATTAAGCGATAGCACCTGGTTACACCATGCAATTCAGCTCCAACTAAGATTACTCACGCCTTGTGGGGGTGAAGGGTCACTTGCTTCAACCGCAGAATAGATGTGGCCGGCGTGCAGGGGTCCCTGTGCCGCTCTTGCTTGCACAGCAGGTGGGACGGAGGAGATGTGGGCAGTGCAGAGCCAGAGGCGCCCCGGCCGGTAGCGTCCCTGGGTGCTACGGGAGCATGGAAGGGTTTATTCTGACCCTTCCATGCTCCCGTAGTACTAGTGACGTCACTGTCAGGTCGAGCGGCCGTTTGTTATCGGCCATCTTCCTGTTTCCTACGTGCACCCAGGGACGCTACCGGCAAGTGACCCTTCACCCCCACAAGGCGTGAGTAATCTTAGTTGGAGCTGAATTGCATGGTGTAACCAGGTGCTATCGCTTAATGTAAGCGTGCACTATACTTCCACCTTTAGCCTGCAGCCAGCTAGAAGCAATCGTTCCTTCACCCCCGCAAGGTAGGCGTGAGTAATCTCAGTGGGAGCTGAATTGTATGGTGAAACCAGACGCTATCGCTTAATGTAAGCGTGCACTACTCTTCTTCTTTTGGCCTGCAGCCAGCTAGTTTCTATATACACTATTAAGGTATTTATATATTAGCAGCCTCCGTAATGGGGCAGTTTAGAGCGCGGTATTTCTTGTCTGTTTATTGTTATTTATTCCATTGACAGAGGTCGGCACAGCCCCTGTACAAATACCAGCTGCTTTCTTTTAGATTTTCTTCCCTCCCTTCCCCCTCCTGAATTCACTTAAGTGCAGCGCAAGTGTGGTTATTTGTTGTATATAGCATGTAAACGTGTACAAACGCTGCGTTAGGGTTAGGGTTTGGATCCCTTTTTCGGCTTGATGGTGGCTTAGGGTTAGGGTTAGGGCTAGGGTTAGGGTTTGGATCCCTTTATCACCTTGATGGTGAGGGGTGGCTTATCAGTGTCTAGACTTGTTTTTCTCTATGGAAACGCATGCGTTCAAAAACGCAACCAAACGCATGGGTTGAAAAAGCATGCGTTTACATAGACAGCAATACGTTTTTTTGACGCAATCGAATGCATGCGTTTTTTGCGGCAAAAAAAGCCTCTAGAAATTACTACATGTTGCATTTCCACGCCAAGACGCAAGCATCGAAACGACGCATGCGTCGTCAAACGCGGCAAAACGCGTACAAAAAAAACGCATGCGTTTTTAATGTTAAATATAGGAAAATCGAACGCATGCGTTTATATGCATTACAAACGCAGCGGCAAAAAACGCAAATGTGAAACCAGCCTAAGATTGGCAAATCTGCATCAGTGCCAGTCCTGTCTGTGGCATCTGTATTTCATTTTCTGCCACAGAAAATATACTGTATTACAGTGGGCGTGATTTCTTCACAATTCTCCCAGAAAAAAATAAAACAAGTGGGAGATTAAGATTGGCAAATCTGCATCACTACCAGTCCTGTATGTGGCATCTGTCTTTCATTTTCTGCCACAGAAAACCTACTGTAGAACAGTGGGCCTGAATTCTTCACAATTCTACCAGAAAAAAATAAAACAAGTGGGAGATTAAGATTGGCAAATCTGCATCACTGCCAGTCCTGTCTGTGGCATCTGTCTTTCATTTTCTGCCACAGAAAATATACTATATTACAGTGGGCCTGATTTCTTCAATATTCTCCAAGAAAAAATAAAAAGGGGGAGATTTTTATTGGTAGTGTGTGCATCTGCGTCAGTCCTGTTAGTGGCATATCTGTCTGCCACTTAAGCTGTGTACTGTTATACAGTGGGCCTGATTTTCCCTGCAGTCTCACCCACCTATAAAGGGAGATATAAATTCACCACAAGTTTGAGTACACCTTGTAACTGGTTTTACAGTAACAAATACCGTTTGTTTGTTTGTTTGTTTGGTTACGTTTTTCAAACAATGAGGAAGTCTGGTGGAAGAGGTCGTGGCCGTGGGCGGTCATTGCCAGCTGGTAATGATGGTAGTGGTGGTGGAGCATCAGGTGGTCGTGGGAAAAGCAATATAGCACCTAAGTCTCGAGTTGTTGAGCCAGCGTCATCGTCTGGCTACACAAGGCCTCAAACGCTCCCTTTTCTGGGAGTAGGAAAACCGCTTTTAAAGCCGGAGCAGCAGGAACAAGTTTTGGCTTTCCTTGCTGACTCTGCCTCTAGCTCTTTCGCCTTCTCTTCGGAAACTGCTAAATGTAAAAGCAGTGCGTCGTCAGTGGATGTTCACGGTCAGGGACAAGTCGCTTCCTTGTCTTCTTCACCAAGAACAACAGAGAAGGATGCGTCAGGTGACACAATGGGTTACTCCATGGAACTCTTTACATATACCGTTCCTGGGTTAGAAAGGGAAATTGTTAACAGGCCATGCCCATTACAAGATGAATCGGACATGGAGTGCACAGATGCACAGCCACAGCCAGATTACTATGCTGTTCCTTTGACTCAGATCAGAACATTGCCCTCGCAGTGTACTGATCCAGAATATGACCCTGATGAGAGTATGGAGCCCCGTCACGAACGCTATAGCACCGGCTTACACAGTGACACAGAGGAAGTTGCACATGACATAGAAGAGGAGGTCATAGATGACCCAGTTGTTGACCCCGATTGGAAGCCATTGGGGGAACAGGGTGCAGCCGGCAGTAGCTCTGAAGCGGAGGAGGAGCTGCAGCAGGCATCAACATTGCAACAGGTTCCATCTGGCAGGTCCGAATCTGGCCAAAAACGTGTGGCAAAACCAAAACCAGTTGTAGGACAGCGTGGCCATCCGGTTAAAGAAACTCAGTGTGCAATGCCTGAAAAGGTATTCGAGAGTAGGAAGAGTGCAGTCTGGCAATTTTTTAAACAAGATCCAAATGATCAGCGCAAAGTCATCTGTAAAAAATGTTCAAGGACCTTCAGCAGAGGTCAGAATATTAAAAATCTAAATACAAGTTGCATGCATAGACATTTAACCACCATGCACTTGCAAGCCTGGACTAAATACCAAATGTCCCTTAATGTTGTAGCACCCTCTCACAATGAAGCTAGTCAACAACGCTACATCCCTTCCGTCACTGTAAGCCCACCGTTTACCGCACCACCTGCAGTAAATGTGGAGGTTTCATCGCAAGGCCAAAGCAGTCAGGAAATCACCAGGTTCGTGGTAGGAAACACTGTATGTAGGGCACCAGCAAGAATACCATCTCCAACCCCCTCTCTGTCTGCCATGTCCACCGGCACCCCCGCTAGTTCCACCATCTGCAGCTCTCCAGTCCAGCTCACCCTACATGAGACTCTCGTTAGGAAAAGGAAGTACTCATCCTCGCATCCGCGTACACAGGGTTTGAACGCCCACATTGCTAGACTAATCTCATTAGAGATGATGCCCTACTGGTTAGTTGAAAGCGAAGCTTTCAAAGCCCTGATGGACTACAATGTACCATGCTACGAGCTACCCAGTCGACACTTCTTTTCGAGAAAAGCCATCCCAGCCCTCCACCAGCATGTAAAAGACCGCATCGTCCATGCACTCAGGCAATCTGTGAGTACAAAGGTGCACCTGACAACAGATGCATGGACCAGTAGGCATGGCCAGGGCCGTTACGTCTCCATCACGGCACACTGGGTTAATGTGGTTGATGCAAGGTCCACAGGGGACAGCAATATTGGGACAGTTCTGCCTAGCCCACGGTCTTGGAAACAGTTGGCTGTAGGCGTTCGCCCCCCTCCTCCGCCTCGTCCTCCTGCAGAAGCGAGAGCTCGTCCACAGACCGCAGTTGCATGACCACTCCATCTGCAGCTGCCACTGTTGCACACGAGGTGTCCCATTATGGAACAGCTAGTGGCAAGCGTCAGCAGGCTGTATTGGCAATGAAGTGTTTGGGCGACAACAGACACACCGCGGAAGTTCTGTTCGAGTTCTTGCAGAAAGAAACTCAGTCATGGCTGGGAACTGTACATCTTGAGGCAGGCAAGGTAGTGAGTGATAACAGAAGGAATTTTATGGCTGCCATAGCCCTTTCACAACTGAAACACATTCCTTGCCTGGCTCACACATTAAACCTGGTGGTGCAGTGCTTCCTGAAAAGTTATCCAGGGTTACCCGACCTGCTCCTCGAAGTGCGCAGACTTTGCTCGCATATCCGCCGTTCGCCCGTACACTCCAGCCATATGCAGAACCATTAGCGGTCTTTGAACCTTCCCCAGCATTGCCTAATCATCGACGTTGCAACAAGGTGGAACTCCACACTGCACATGCTTCAGAGACTGTGTGAACATAGGCGTGCTGTTATGTATTTGTGGTAGGATACACATACACGGGCAGGCAGTTGGATGGCAGACATGAAGTTGTCAGGTGTGCAGTGGTCAAAGCTACAAGACCTGTGTCAAGTCCTTCAGTGTTTTGAGGAATGCACACGGCTGGTTAGTGCAGACAACGCCATAATAAGCATGAGCATCCCCCTAATGTGTCTGCTAATGCAAAGTTTGATGCACATAAAGGAGCAGGCGTCTGCAGCCGAGGACGAGGGAAGCCTTGATGACAGTCAGCCATTGTCTATTCAGGGCAGTCTACAGAAAGAGGTGGAGGAGGAGGAGGACGAGGAGGATGATGGGGATGAGTATTTTTTGGATGAGGAAGCTTCTCAGGGGGCAATAGAAACTGGTGGCGTTGCAAGGCCGGGTTCAGGGTTTTTGAGGGAGACAAGTGACGTTGATTTGCCAGAAACTGCCCCACAACCCAGCACAAGCGCAGATTTGACAACTGGAACATTGGCCCACATGGCGGATTATGCCTTGCGTATCCTCAAAAGGGACCCACGCATTATAAAAATGATGACCGATGACCATTACTGGTTGGCCTGCCTCCTTGATCCTCGCTATAAAGGCAAATTGCAAAATATCATTCCACATGAGAACCTCGAACAAATATTGGCAACCAAACAAGCAAGTCTTGTAGACCTTTTGAGTCAGGCATTCCCAGCACACAGCGCCGGTGATGGTTCTCACACGAGCTGCAGGGGGCAACAGGGCAGAGGTGTTAGCGGTGCACAAATCAGAAGTGGCGTTGGACAGAGGGGTTTTCTGACCAGGTTGTGGAGTGATTTCGCAATGACCGCAGACAGGACAGGTACTGCAGTATCAATTCAAAGTGACAGGAGACAACATTTGTCCAGTATGGTTACTAACTATTTTTCATCCCTTATCGATGTTCTCCCTCAACCGTCATTCCCATTTGATTACTGGGCATCCAAAATAGACACCTGGCCTGAATAGGCAGAATATGCATTGCAGGAGCTTGCTTGCCCAGCAGCTAGTGTGCTATCAGAAAGAGTATTCAGTGCTGCTGGTTCAATATTGACCGAAAAAAAGACTCGTCTGGCTACCCAAAATGTTGGTGATCTAACCTTCATTAAAATGAACCAATCATGGATTTCGAATTATTTTGCCCCACCTTTCCCGGCTGACACCTAGCTTTCCTATAAAAAGGTCTTGCTTGTGGACTGGTCTTACTGACTGTTCCAATCTCTTAATTTGCAGCTGCTGTTTGTCCAGCATACGACATGTTAACACCTCCCTAAATGGGCTAACTCCCCCCACGGGGCCGTGCTTCGCCACTTGGTGCAAGCACCCGTGAGAGTGCCGTTTGTCTGAAGAGGTGTGTGTGCCCACTTTTGGTCGACGGCACTGCCACTGGGTCCCTCATAGTACAATGAAGTGTCTCTGGCGGTGGTGGCACGCACCCAACGTCAGACACACCGTTGTAACATGAGGGGCCCTGTGCCTGTACCGCCGACCACAAGAGAGTGTCCCCCCAGCTCAAACAGTGCTCTACCACTTGCAAAAGTATCTCTCACAGCTCCACCAATGTTTAGTCTATGCGCTGAAATATTTCAATGCCTGGCACTGACAATACCAATTTGTTGACATGTATGATGCTAGTTAAAATAGTCAGGGGCCGTGTCCTATATTTATACCAGTAAATACTTTGCGCCAAATTACTATGTCTGAAACTCAGCAGAGGAACCCACCCCTGTACCTAAGTATGCCACCCTTTTTTTTTTGTTTTGTTGTTTTGCGAGAAATTAACATCTATTTATTTTTTGGGAGTACTGTGTCAGACACTCCTTCCAATTGTCCTCTGCTGACCACACCAATGCTGCCTGTGTACCCCTACCACATAATTCTAACTGCATTGAGCCAAAATTTTTTATTTTAGGCCTACTAAGTCTGTCTGCGGTCCCTCCTTCAAATTGTCCTCTGCTGACCACACCAATGCTGCCTGTGTACCCCTACCACATAATCAAAGCTGCATTAAGCCTAATATAATTCAAACTGCATTAAGCCTAAATTTTTAATTTTAGGCCTGCTAAGTCTGTCTGCGGTCCCTCCTACCAATTGTCCTCCGGTGACCACACCAATGCTGCCTGTGTGCCCATGTAACCTTTTTTAAACCTGCAGCGAGCCAACTTTGTGGTGTAAGGCCTACTAGCAGTGTCTGTCTGCGCCACTCAATACAGCTGTTCTCCTCTTAAAAAAAAATGAGCTGCAATTGTCTGGTTTTCAGCCTGTCGGAATTTTAAAACTGCATTGGGGCCACAAGTTTCGTTGGGGTCTACAAACTGTGTCTGCAGCTCCAAGGTGTTCTCCAGGTTGCCTCTCCCTAGCTTCTATCTTGAAGCTCTTGTTAAGTAGTTGTTGATACGACACTGCATTAGGCCTACAAGCTGGGTCTGGGTTGTAGAGACGGTGTCTGCTGCTCCAAGGTGCTCTCAAGGTTGCCTCTCCCTAGCTTCTATCTTCAAGCTCTCGTTAAGTAGTTGTTGAAACAACACTGCATTAGGCCTACAAGATGGGTCTGGGTTGTAGAGACGGTGTCTGCCGCTCCAAGGTGTTCTCAAGGTTGCCTCTCCCTGGCTTCTATCTTCAAGCTCTCGGTAAGTAGTTGTTGAAAAAACACTGCATTAGGCCTACAAATTGGTTCTGGGTTCTAGAGATGGTGTCTGACGCTCCAAGGTGTTCTCAAGGTTGCCTTTCCCTAGCTTCTATCTTGAAGCTCTCGTTAAGAAGTTGTTGAAACAACACTGCATTAGGCCTTCAAATTGGGTCTGGGTTGTAGAGACGGTGTCTGCCGCTCCAAGGTGTTCTCCAGGTTGCCTCTCCCTAGCTTCTATCTTGAAGCTCTCGTTAAGTAGTTGTTGAAACAACACTGCATTAGGCCTACAAGTTGGGTCTGGGTTGTAGAGACGGTGTCTGCCGCTCCAAGGTGTTCTCAAGGTTGCCTCTCCCTAGCTTCTATCTTCAAGCTCTCATTAAGTAGTTATTGAAACAACACTGCATTAGGCCTACAAGTTGGTTCTGAGTTCTAGAGACGGTGTTTGCCGCTCCAAGGTGTTCTCCAGGTTGCCTCTCCCTAGCTTTTATCTTCAAGCTCTCGTTAAGTAGTTGTTAAAACAACACTGCATTAGGCCTACAAGTTGGGTCTGGGTTGTAGAGACGGTGTCTGCCGCTCCAAGGTGTTCTCCAGGTTGCCTCTCTCTAGCTTCTATCTTGTAGCTCTCGTTAAGTAGTTGTTGATATAAAACTGCATTAGGCCTACAAGTCGGGTCTGGGTTCTACAAACGGTGTCTTCCGCTCCAAGGTGTTCTCCAGGTTGCCTTTCCCTAGCTTCTATCTTCAAGCTCTCGTTAAATTGTTTTTAATATAACACTGCATTTGGCCTACTTGTTTTGTTGGCCCTACTAACGGTGTCTGCCGCTCCTTGCTGTTCTCCTCCACTGAACAAACCAGTGCCGCCTGTTTACTTCTGTTACCAATTTTGAACTGCATTTAGAATACTTACTGATTTGGGCCTACTCACTGTGTCAGCCTCTCATTACAGTTGTACTCCACTGAACAAAGCAATGCCCTCTGGTTAGTCCTTTTACCAATTTTGAACTGCATTTAGCCCACATTATTCTTTGGGCCTATATGTGTGTTTCCTCCTCATCCTGCCAATTGCCCAGCCAGTGATAGATGAGTCTGCTGGTACATTGACCCAGCACGCTACATTCCCCATGCACGCTACATAGCCAGAATGTGACCCTGCTGAAAGTCAGGTTCCCCTTCCCGCATACTATACCACCTTACACAGGGACAAAGAGTAAGGTGCAGATGAAAGTGCAGGTTCCTTCATCAGGTGGGGGGAATACTCGTTGGCGACATCACTGGCACAGGGCCCCTCATAGTACGCAAAAGTGTTGCTGCTGGTGGGAGGCGCCCCCGCCGTGCAAACACACCGCCATACTTTGAGGGGCCCTGTGCCAGTGCCAATGCTAACGAGTGGGCCCCCCCTGCTTGCTCAGGATCACAGCACTTGCAAAGTTGAAATACTTACCTCTCCCTGCTCCACTGCCGTGACGTGGTCCACATTTCCTGGGCCCACTAAATACTTGAACCAGCCCTACCCCCCACAACTTTAGCCAAATGACCCCTAATTTCCAATGCCTAACTATTATTATAAGGTAAATTAAGATTGGCAAGCTTCAGTAACAAGAATGGATGTTTTTGCCATCAAAATGGGCACTGTAGGTGTTTTCCTGGCCCCCACTCACTGCCGACTATGCTTCCCCATTGACTTGCATTGGGTTTCGTGTTTCGGTCGATCCCCGACTTTTCGAGAAAATCGGCCGATTTCACTCGACTCGACTTTTGAGATAGTTGGGTTTCGCAAAACCCGACGCGACCCAAAAAAAGGAAAAGTCGCTCAACCCTAGTGGGAACGTAACCATAGGGTATGTGCACACGTTGCAGTTTTGTCTCATTTATATCTTTGCAGATTTGTCACAAAACTTGAATGATTTCCTAGACCACCAAAGTGAGTGAGATTCCTAAAGTCTCATGCACTTGTTGCTTTTTTTCCTTGTAGATTTGCAGCAGATTTAAATCTGCCTCTTGACAATTCTTTCAGCGTTTTTGCTGCAAATTTCACGCATGTTAATGAATGGGAAAATATGAATCAAAAACGCATGCAAAAAAGGTTCAAAAATGCATCAGAAACACATGAATCTTATGTTGCGTTTTTCCTGCCAATACATCAATATTTGCAGCAGATTTGCAGCAGATTTTAAAGCTCCAAATACCCATATGCTACAAAGGAGAACCTAATAATAAAGTAAAAGGGCTTGTCTGGTCCTAAGTTACAAGTCTGCAGTGCGCACCATATGAGGATTCTTTGGTGCTGTCACAGGGAGCAGTGGGTGTATAATGGCAAATATTTGATTTTTTTATATATGCCGTCCTGTGCCGGCTAGATGGATGCAGCCTTGCTCAATCCAAGTGTAATGAGTGAGTTCAGACAAGTCAAGGCGGAATGTGGCCATAAATATGAATATCGCATACTTCCTGCTCCCGACACCAGAGAATCCTCACGGAGCCCTGTGTGGACGATGTGAGGATTCACAAGGATGCAGTCACATAGAATGGCTGCAGACTTGTACCGTATGGCTCGACAACCACCTTAAAATGTACAGTGAACATCAGTCTTTAAAGGCAGCCTGTCAACTGTAGACCCCTCTAAGTGTAGGACATTTATTTCCTGTACGCTAATTAAGTACCCCAGGATCGCATGGCCACATCCACAGCACTGGCGGATTAGTATTTTTTAAAGGTCATTTCTCTAAAATTTTCTATTTCTTTGTCCTTCCTATGAATATTAATCACAGCAAAGTAATAAAGAACTCCCAGAGTGAAAATATGTATATTTACATTAATAAATGATATATTTTGCCTGATCATGCCTATTCCCAATGATTCTGCATATTACTTTAGTGTTCTCATAAGTCTCCTGCAGGGATATAAATTGAGTCCTTCACAGACTGAACACAATGACACCGATCTGTGTCCAATGCATGCTGCCGCTAAATATTCTTATAGATTTCACAAGTTCATCAGACAAACTAAGTTTTTACCTGCAGACGTTTTTTTTCATCTAGTTACAGTGCCTACAAGTAGTATTCAACCCCCTGCAGATTTAGCAGGTTTAATAAGATGCAAATAAGTTAGAGCCTTCAAACTTCAAACAAGAGCAGGATTTATTAACAGATGCATAAATCTTACAAACCAAAAAGTTTTGTTGCTCAGTTAAATTTTTATAAATTTTAAACATAAAAGTGTGGGTCAATTATTATTCAACCCCTAGGTTTAATATTTTGTGGAATAAACTTTGTTTGCAATTACAGCTAATAATCGTCTTTTATAAGACCTGATCAGGCCGGAACAGGTCTCTGGAGTTATCTTGGCCCACTTCTCCATGCAGATCTTCTCCAAGTTATCTAGGTTCTTTGGGTGTCTCATGTGGACTTTAATCTTAAGCTCCTTCCACAAGTTTTCAATTGGGTTAAGGTCAGGAGACTGACTAGGCCACTGCAACACCTTGATTTTTTGCCTCTTGAACCAGGCCTTGGTTTTCTTGGCTGTGTGCTTTGGGTCGTTGTCTTGTTGGAAGATGAAATGACGACCCATCTTAAGATCCTTGATGGAGGAGCGGAGGTTCTTGGCCAAAATCTCCAGGTAGGCCGTGCTATCCATCTTCCCATGGATGCGGACCAGATGGCCAGGCCCCTTGGCTGAGAAACAGCCCCACAGCATGATGCTGCCACCACCATGCTTGACTGTAGGGATGGTATTCTTGGGGTCGTATGCAGTGCCATCCAGTCTCCAAACGTCACGTGTGTGGTTGGCACCAAAGATCTCGATCTTGGTCTCATCAGACCAGAGAACCTTGAACCAGTCAGTCTCAGAGTCCTCCAAGTGATCATGAGCAAACTGTAGACGAGCCTTGACATGACGCTTTGAAAGTAAAGGTACCTTACGGGCTCGTCTGGAACAGAGACCATTGCGGTGGAGTACGTTACTTATGGTATTGACTGAAACCAATGTCCCCACTGCCATGAGATCTTCCCGGAGCTCCTTCCTTGTTGTCCTTGGGTTAGCCTTGACTCTTCGGACAAGCCTGGCCTCGGCACGGGAGGAAACTTTCAAAGGCTGTCCAGGCCGTGGAAGGCTAACAGTAGTTCCATAAGCCTTCCACTTCTGGATAATGCTCCCAACAGTGGAGACAGGTAGGCCCAACTCCTTGGAAAGGGTTTTGTACCCCTTGCCAGCCTTGTGACCCTCCACGATCTTGTCTCTGATGGCCTTGGAATGCTCCTTTGTCTTTCCCATGTTGACCATGTATGAGTGCTGTTCACAAGTTTGGGGAGGGTCTTAAATAGTCAGAAAAGGCTGGAAAAAGAGATAATTAATCCAAACATGTGAAGCTCATTGTTCTTTGTGCCTGAACTACTTCTTAATACTTTAGGGGAACCAAACAGAATTCTGGTGGGTTGAGGGGTTGAATAATAAATGACCCTCTGAAAAGACTTTTCACAATTTAATAAAAAAATAAACAAAGAAATAACATTCTTTTTTGCTGCAGTGCATTTCACACTTCCAGGCTGATCTACAGTCCAAATGTCACAATGCCAAGTTAATTCCAAATGTGTAAACCTGCTAAATCTGCAGGGGGTTAAATACTACTTGTAAGCACTGTATACAGTCCATTGTGATGGCAGGATATCGGTTAGCTTTGTGGAGAGGCTCATAGTACTTTGTAATGAACTATGACACTACAGAAATAAGTAGGTTCATTATATAATATATCATAGGGTAAGTCCAAAAGTAATGTATTTGCTACCGATTTGTAGCAGAAATATAGCGGATGTTGAGTGGATAAGATTTCATAAAATATTGTTATTCATAAAACAGTAAAATGCAGCAGAATGCAGTCAGGTAACTAATTATCTGCAAAATTACATCACTTCAGAGGAAATCTACTTTAACCCTTTTTTGACAATTGTCGTAATAATCCGTCCATGTGCCCTGGGTCTATTTGACCAGGAACGGATTATTACGTCATTGCAAAAAAACAATGCTTTATCATCATAAACCAAACAGAAAGTGGAATAAAAGGCGATCAAAAAGAAGGAGATAAATAAACATGGTACTGCTGAAAACTTCATCTTGTCCTGCAAAAAAACAAGCTGCCATACAGTTCCAGCAAAAAAGGAAAGTTATAGCTCTCAGAATAAAGCAAGGAAGGAATTAAAACTTAACCTTTAATGTGTACAAGGTAAAAACATATACAATAACAAAAACAAATAGTGTCACCCCAAAGCAAAAAACATATAATGGTACTAAATGATGTAGCCTGTTTAGTAAGACATCACTTATGGGTGATACCAAAATAGAATGTTAGTGAGAACAGTCGTTGCACATACAAAGTATGCTGTCCCCACACTCTCAAGATACCTCTGGTTAATAACACAAGCACGCCTAGGTGCAAAAGATGTTAAGCCAGGTAGCCTTGTATGTATAGGTATTGGCAGGTATCAAAAAACAGATTATAAACAGGCGGGAGGGGGTAAAGCAAATAAGGTAGAAATCATGCTTGATGGAATACTCCTTGCCAGTTACATTGCTGACAAAGGATTTGCTGATGTCAACATATTGGCATACCGTACAGTGCCCGCACTTATAGCACCCCGTGACATTACTTTTAAGCCACGTGTCCCTGGAAGAATTGGTGAAATGGCTATGAACAATTCTGTCTTGTAGCGATCTGGATTTCTTATAGGTAATCGTGGGCCATGGCTTCATGAAGTATTTGCTCACTCCTATTTGATCACATGTTCTGTGCTTAGTATGTGATAGGCTAATCATGCCTTCCAGCAGATTATTTAAGTGGACCTAGTAACTCCCCCCACTCTCCTCAGTGTTACATGGAGGGTGGCAGGTCGCGTCGGGACATTCTAATAGGGAGAGTGCAGGGCATGATATTGCTCAGGGGTAGCTGTGGACTGCCCTTGTAAGGGCGGGAGCTCGGGAATCTAGGTTTACGGATAGCCCCTTAGGGATTGACAGGGCATTGTCTCCTTACATCGCTGATTTATGGATTTCTCCACCCCAGTGAACCATGGGCTATACCTACCTGGGTTACGGCAATTGGTGAGATCGTTCTTGTTTTAAACATTTTTGTTATGCATGATTTCTACCCTATTTGCTTTACCCCCTCTCGCCTGTTTATAATCTGTTTTTTGATACCTGCCAATACCTATACATACAAGGCTACCTGGCTTAACATCTTTTGCACCTAGGCGTGCTTGTGTTCTTAACCAGAGGTATCTTGAGAGTGTGGGACAGCATACTTTGTATGTGCAACGACTGTTCTCACTAACATTCTATTTTGGTAACACCCATAAGTGATGTCTTACTAAACAGGCTACATCATTTAGTACCATTATATGTTTTTTGCTTTGGGGTGACACTATTTGTTTTTGTTATTGCATATGTTTTTACCTTGTTCACATTAACCCCTTAGTGACAGAGGGAATGTGGTACTTAATGACCGAGCCAATTTTTACAATTCTGACCACTGTCACTTTATGAGGTTATAACTCTGGAACGCTTTAACGGATCCCGCTGATTCTGAGATTGTTTTTTCGTGACATATTGTACTCATGTTAGTGGTAACATTTCTTCGATATTACTTGCGATTATTTATGAAAAAAACGGAAATATGGCGAAAATTTTTAAAATTTTGCAATTTTCAAACTTTGTATTTTTATGCCCTTAAATCAGAGAGATATGTCACGAAAAATAGTTAATAAATAACATTTTCCACATGTCTACTTTACATCAGCACAATTTTGGAAACAAAATTTTTTTTTGTTAGGGAGTTATAAGGGTTAAAAGTTGACCAGCAATTTCTCATTTTTACAACACCATTTTTTTTTAGGAACCACATCACATTTGAAGTCATTTTGAGGGGTCTATATGATAGAAAATAACAAAGTGTGACACCATTCTAAAAACTACACCCCTCAAGGTTCTCAAAACCACATTCAAGAAGTTTATTAACCCTTTACGTGCTTCACAGGAACTGAAACAATGTGGAAGGAAAAAATGAACATTTAACTTTTTTTTGCAAACATCTTAATTCAGAACCATTTTTTTTATTTTCACATGTGTAAAAACAGAAATGTAACCATAAATTTTGTTATCCAATTTCTCCTGAATACGCCAATACCCCACATGTGGGGGTAAACCACTGTTTGGGCGCACCGCAGAGCTTGGAAGTGAAGGAGCGCCGTTTGACTTTTTCAATGCAGAATTGGCTGGAATTGAGATCGGACGCCATGTCACGTTTAGAGAGCCCCTGATGTGCCTAAACAGTGGAAACCCCCCACAAGTGACACCATTTTGGAAACTAGACCCCTTAAGGAACTTATCTAGATGTGTGGTGAGCACTTTGAACCCACAAGTGCTTGACGGAAGTTTATAACGTAGAGCCGTGAAAATAAAAAATCGCTTTTGTTTACACAAAAATGATCTTTTCACCCACAAATTCTTATTGTCACAAGGGTAACAGGAGAAATTAGACCACAAAAGTTGTTGTGCAATTTCTCCTGAGTACGTCGATACCCATTATGTGGGGGTAAACCACTGGGCGCACAGCAGAGCTCGGAAGGGAAGGAGCGCCGTTTTGGAATGCAGACTTAGATAGAATGGCCTGTGGGCGTTATGTTGTGTTTGCAGAGCCCCTGATGTACCTAAACAGTAGTAACCCCCCACAAGTGACCCCGTTTTGGAAACTAGACCCCCCCCAAGGAACTTATATAGATGTGTGGTGAGAACTTTGAATGCCCAAGTGCTTCACAGAAGTTTATAATGCAGAGTCATAAAAATAAAAAATATTTTTTTTTCCACAAAAAAGATTTTGTAGCCCCCAAGTTTTTATTTTCACAAGGGTAACAGGAGAAATTGGACCCCAGAAGTTGTTGTCCACTTTATCCCGAGTACGCTGATGCCCCATATGTAGGGGTAACCCACTGTTTGGGCGCACGGCAGAGCTCAGAAGGGAGGGAGTACCATTTGAATTTTTGAGAGCAAAATTGGCTGTCGTGTTTGGAGACCCCCTGATGTACCTAAACAGTGGAAACCCCCCAATTCTAGCTCCAACCCTAACCCCAACACACCCCTAACCCTAATCCCAACCCGATCCATAATCCTAATCACTAACCCTAACGATAATCACAACCCTTACCCCAAAACAACCCTAATGTCAACCCTAACCATAACCCTAATCAAAACCCTAAATCCAACACACCCCTAATCCTAATCTCAACCCTAACCTCAAACCTAACCCTAATCCCAATACACCCCTAATCACAACCCTAACCTTAACCCTAATCCCAAACCTAACCCTAACCCCAAGCGTAACCCTAATGCCAACCCTAACCCTAATCCAAACCCTAACCCTAATCCCAAATCTAACCCTAACTTTAGCCCCAACCCTAGCCCTAACTTTAGCCCCAACCCTAACCCTAGCCCTAAGGCTACTTTCACACTTGCGTCATTTGGCATCCGTCACAATCCGTCGTTTTGGACAAGAAACGGATCCTGCAAATGTACCCGCAGGATGCGTTTTTTGCCCATAGACTTGTATTGCCGACGGATCATGACGGATGGCCACATGTCGCGTCCGTCGTGCACTGGATCAGTGTTTTGGCGGACCGTCAGCACAAAAAAATGTTCAATGTAACGTTTTTTGTACGTCGCATCCGCCATTTCTGACCGCGCATGCGTGGCCGTAACTCCGCCCCCTCCTCCCCAGGACATAGATTGGGCAGCGGATGCATTGAAAAACTACATCCGCTGGCCACGTTGTGCACAATTTTCACAACGTGCGTCAGTATGTCGGGCCGATGCATTGTGACGGCCCCGTACCGACGTAAGTGTGAAAGAAGCCTAACCCTAAATTTAGCGCCAACCCTAACCCTAAATTTAGCCCCAACCCTAACCCTAACCCTAGCCCTAACCCTAGCCCTAACCCTAGCCCTAACCCTAGCCCTAGCCCTAACCCTAACCCTAGCCCTAACCCTAACCCTAGCCCTAACCCTAGCCCTAACCCTAACCCTAGCCCTAACCCTAACCCTAATTTTAGCCCCAACTGCTCTTCTCCTGCCGGCCGGCAGATGGAGACAGATGGCGGGCGCACTGCGCATGCGCCCGCCATTTTCTTTTCCCTGGCAGCCAGGAGGAGCAGCAGGAGGACCCAGGGACACACCGGTGAGTATGATAGGGTCCCCGAATCCCCCTATTTCTCTGTCCTCTGATGTGCAATCACATCAGAGGACAGAGAATTACACTTTGCTTTTTTTTTGCGGTCGCCAGTAAACAGTTAATTACCGGCAATCGCAAAACAGGGGTCGGTAAAACCGACCCCGATCATGCTCTTTGGGGTCTCGGCTACCCCTGGTAGCCGAAACCCCAAAGATTCTTCCGGGGCCGGCCGGCGGGCTGTTATGGTCTAGTGGTTTAGGAACAACATGAGACAAGCTCTGAAGGAGGTGGTATCTGTAACTTCCCCTAAAGATGGAAACAGGAAACCTATCTTGCCTCAGAGAAAATCCCCAAAGGAAAGAGGAGGGGAAAATAACATACGCAGAGATGAAATCAGATTTTAGCATAGGAGGCCAGTCTAGCTTGACAGGAAAGGATACTGTGCGGTCAGTATAAAAACTACAAAACAATCCACACAGAGTTTACAAAATCTCCACACCTGACTAAAGGTGTGGAGGGTAAATCTGCTTCCCAGAGCTTCCAGCTAACAGAAAAAATCCAAAATGACAAGCTGGACAAAAATAGAATGCACAGAACAATAAGTCCACAACATGTGGACTGAAATGAGCAAAGCCAGAACTTATCTTTGCAGAACTGGTCAGGAAACCAGGAGAATCCAAGCAGAGATGTGAATCCAGCCAGAGAACATTGACAAGTGGCATAGGCTGAAGACTAGAGCCAGGTTAAATAGCAGAGCCAGGAGAGACGATTAGTGAAAGCAGCTGCTAAAGCTAAACCCAAGGAGCGGCAGTTCCACTCAAAACCACCAGAGGGAGCCCAAGGGCAGAATTCACAAAAGTGCCATTTACAACCACCGGAGGGAGCCCAAGAACGGAATTCACAACAGTACCCCCCCCCCTTGAGGAGGGGTCACCGAACCCTCACCAGAGCCCCCAGGCCGATCAGGGCGAGCCAAGTGAAAAGCACGAACCAAATCGGTAGCATGGACATCGGAGGCAACAACCCAAGAATTATCCTCCTGGCCATAACCCTTCCACTTGACAAGATACTGGAGCCTCCGCCTCGAAAAACGAGAATCCAAAATCTTCTCATCCTCATATTCCAACTCTCCCTCAACCAACACCGGGGCAGGAGGGTCAACCGAGGGAACAACGGGCACCACATATCTCTGCAACAAAGATCTATGGAAAACATTATGAATGGCAAAAGAGGCTGGAAGAGCCAAACGAAAAGAGACCGGATTAATAATTTCAGAAATTTTATAAGGACCAATAAACCGAGGCTTAAACTTAGGGGAAGAAACCTTCATAGGAACATGACGAGAAGACAACCAAACCAAATCCCCCACACGAAGCCGGGGACCAACACACCGACGGCGGTTAGCAAAACGTTGAGCCCTTTCCTGAGACAACGTCAAATTGTCCACCACATGAGTCCAAATCTGCTGCAGCCTGTCGACCACAGAATCAACACCAGGACAATCAGAAGGCTCAACCTGCCCAGAAGAGAAACGAGGATGAAAACCAAAATTACAAAAGAAAGGTGAAACCAAAGTAGCCGAACTAGCCCGATTATTAAGGGCAAACTCGGCCAACGGCAAGAAAGACACCCAATCATCCTGATCAGCAGACACAAAGCATCTCAAATAGGTCTCCAAGGTCTGATTAGTTCGCTCAGTTTGGCCATTAGTCTGAGGATGAAACGCCGAAGAAAAAGACAAATCAATGCCCATCCTAGCACAAAAGGCCCGCCAAAATCTAGAGACAAACTGAGAACCTCTGTCAGACATGCCATGCAAACGAACCACATGCTGAAAAAACAATGGAACCAGATCTGAGGAGGAAGGCAACTTAGGCAAAGGTACCAAATGGACCATTTTAGAGAACCGGTCACAAACAACCCAGATAAAAGACATCTTCTGGGAAACAGGAAGATCCGAAATAAAATCCATGGAAATATGCATCCAGGGCCTCTCAGGGACCGGCAAAGGCAAAAGCAACCCACTAGTGCGGGAACAGCAAGGCTTGGCCCGGGCGCAAGTCCCACAGGACTGCACAAAAGCACGCACATCGCGAGACAAGGAAGGCCACCAAAAGGACCTAGCAACCAAATCTCTGGTACCAAAAATCCCAGGATGACCAGCCAACACTGAACAATGAACCTCAGAAATTACCTTACTTGTCCATCTATCAGGAACAAACAGCTTCCCCACAGGACAGCGGTCAGGCCTATCAGCCTGAAATTCCTGAAGCACCCGGCGCAAATCAGGGGAGATAGCAGAAAGAATCACCCCCTCCTTAAGAATGCCAACCGGCTCAAGGACTCCAGGAGAATCCGGCGAAAAACTCCTAGAGAGGGCATCAGCCTTAACATTCTTAGATCCCGGAAGATACGAGACCACAAAATCAAAACGGGAGAAAAACAGGGACCATTGAGCCTGTCTAGGATTCAGCCGCTTGGCCGACTCGAGGTAAATCAGATTCTTATGATCGGTCAGGATCACAACACGGTGTTTAGCTCCCTCAAGCCAGTGTCGCCACTCCTCAAATGCCCACTTCATAGCCAACAACTCCCGATTGCCGACATCATAATTGCGTTCCGCAGGCGAAAACTTTCTGGAAAAAAAAGCACACGGTTTCATCAAAGAACCATCAGACTCCCTCTGAGACAAGACGGCCCCTGCCCCAATCTCAGAAGCGTCGACCTCAACCTGAAAAGGAAGAGAAACATCCGGTTGACGCAACACGGTGAGAGGAGGGGAAAATAACATACGCAGAGATGAAATCAGATTTTAGCATAGGAGGCCAGTCTAAACCCAAGGAGCGGCAGTTCCACTCAAAACCACCAGAGGGAGCCCAAGCGCAGAATTCACAAAAGTGCCATTTACAACCACCGGAGGGAGCCCAAGAACGGAATTCACAACAGCGGGCGCACTGCGCATGCGCCCGCCATTTTGAAGATGGCGGCGCCCATCGGGAGCCACAAGGAGCACCGGGGGAGACAGGTGAGTATCGGGGGGCGATCGGGGACCCCTTTTCTCTGTCC
The DNA here is from genome assembly GCF_032444005.1 of Ranitomeya imitator. NCBI lineage: Eukaryota > Metazoa > Chordata > Amphibia > Anura > Dendrobatidae > Ranitomeya > Ranitomeya imitator. The sequence goes on from NC_091285.1 coordinate 554,500,728, forward strand.
TCTGATGTGCGATCACATCGGAGGACAGAGAAATTAAAAAGAAATCGCGTTTTTTTGTTTTTTTTTGCGATCGCCGGTAAACGGTTAATTACCGGCGATCGCAAATGCGGGGTCGGTACAAAACCCCCGAATAATGTTCTCTGGGGTCTCGGCTACCCCCGGCAGCCGAGACCCCAGAGAAAATCCGACTCTGGGGGGCGCTATTCACTTTTTCCACAGCGCCATTAATTAACGGCGCTGTGGTTTAAGTACCCTTAGCGGCCGCCGTTAAAAGGCGTATCGGCGGTCGCTAAGGGGTTAAAGGTTAAGTTTTAATTCCTACTAGAGCTATGTTCCTATAATATTGGTGGGATTTTGTTGGATATATCCAATCGGATTTATTTAGTATTGCTTTTTTCACATCTCAGAATAAAGCAAATAATTATTTTTTCTATAAAATAGTTTTGATTGTGTAAAAGTGCCAAAATATAAAAATACTATAGTAATGTGGTATTGCTGTAATCGTACTGACCTGAAAAATAAAACTACCTTATCAATTTTACCACACATGGAATGGCAGAAAGTACCCCCCACAAAAAAATCCTGAATTGCTGGTTTTTGCTTATTCTGCCTCCCAAAAATCGGAATAGAAAGTGAACTAAAAATGTCATATGCCCTGAAACGGTACCAATAAACGTCAACTCGTCCCGCAAAAAACAAGCTCTCACATGACTCTGTGGGCCAAAATATGGTAAAATTATCAAGATATGGTGATGCAAAAACTATTTTTTGCAATGAAAAGCGTCTTACTGTGTGTGACAGCAGCTTAACATAAAAACACGATATAAATCAAGGATCGCTGTAATCGCACCAATCTGAAGAATAAAGTTGCCCAATTACTTATACCGCATGATGACTGGTGTAGAAAATAAAGGCAATTATTCAACTGCTGTTGATTTTTTCATTCTGCCTCCCAAAGATCGCAGTAAGGCTCGGCGCACCTTTATCCTACACTCTGCACAGAGCGCTTGCATCGGGGATTCTATGTAAATCTCTGAAATACGTGATTCAGACATAACCCCTGGAGGAAGAATCCCTAAAATGAGGCAGATGGAGGCACTGAGGATCCCATTTGACCTGTGATCCACTAGTGTCCGTCTTTTTAGGATTGCATAAAAGTGCCGTCGGCCACAGTTGTGTGCACTTCTAAAAAATACACTGCTGAACAGAGGCCAGATAGAGTCCAGAGTAACTCTGGTGCCTCATTATAGTGAAAAATTCCCTTGACTAAAGGTACCTTCACACATAACGATATTGTTAACGATATCGTTGCTATTTGTGACGTAGCAACGATATCGTTAATGAAATCGATATGTGTGACAGCGACCAACGATCAGGCCCCTGCTGGGAGATCGTTGGTCGCTGAAGAAAGTCCAGAACTTTATTTCATCGCTGGACTCCCTGCTGACATCGCTGGATCGGCGTGTGTGACACCGATCCAGCGATGTCCTCACTGGTAACCAGGGTAAACATCGGGTAACTAAGCGCAGGGCCGCGCTTAGTAACCCGATGTTTACCCTGGTTACCATGCTAAAAGTAAAAAAAAAAAAACGCTAGATACTTACCTACAGCCGTCTGTCCTCCAGCGCTGTGCTCTGCACTCCTCCTGTACTGGCTGTGAGCCGGAAAGCAGAGCGGTGTCACACACGCCGATCCAGCGATGTCAGCAGGAGTCCAGCGACGAAATAAAGTTCTGGACTTTCTTCAGCGACCAACGATCTCCCAGCAGGGGCCTGATCGTTGGTCGCTGTCACACATAACGATTTCATTAACGATATCGTTGCTACGTCACAAATAGCAACGATATCGTTAACAATATCGTTATGTGTGAAGGTACCTTAACAAGTACTGGCACATATGTGATCAAGTTTTGCTGGACCTCCTCATTTAAAGGACTCGCATTCGCACTATAAAATGGACTTCCTTGTTTAAATATCTGTTTGCCTCTAAGTTTGCTGTGATTTACTTTATTGTGCTGAAGACCTTGTTACTACAGCAGGAATATCTGTATTATGCTCTGTTTGCTTTTTACTATATAGAGCTGAAGACCTCGTTGCAATTGCAGAAATATCTGGGTCTATTCTGTTTACATTTCTGTTTCGAGTAAAAATATTCCTTGCTGCAACTTTGTTCTCGGACTGGCTTTATCTCATGCTATTAGATTCCGTAGTATCCATATAATTATTACAGGACACTCAGGCCATAAAGGAATCTGCTGGGATAATGTCATCCGAGACAAAGATGCATCAGTTGTTTTCTATGATCCACTCTTTACAGGGGAATATTGAGGCACTGCAAAACAAGGTTGCTAACTGGGAGGCTCATTTTGTGCAGGCTCTTCAGGATTTAAGTAATCAGGTGGCTGGTCTGATGACTGCACGGGCACCTCCACCTCCACCCCCAGTACAGCCACAGCCAACTACTCCTCCCCAGTTACCACCATTTAGGTTCAGTCAGAGGCGTAGCTAGAGCTTTTGCCGCCCGGGGCTGTTCCCAAGTTTGGCGCCCCCCCCCCCCCGGCTCAATACACACAAAGGTTACCAAAAATAGTCAGGACAACACGCACATGCTACACACAGTCCCGCCCTCCCACCAAATGACCAATCGGCCCGGCAGCGGAGTAAGTTGGTAAAGCCTGTACGCTGAATTTGAATTCTCTATGATGCATTTTTTATAATAAAAAACAATGCAGCAGAAATAAGACCTCAGATGGACAAGTTAAATTCTTTCGCCGGTGAATGTTACCATCACATGATCGGGACTGCAAAAAAAAACAAGTTCTGCTTACCTGACCTCCTGCTCTCTCCACGTAGCGGAAGCGTGCACCCGCCAGCGACTGACAATGACGTCAGACGCCGGCGACATGCACGCTGGGACTGACGTCAGCTGCCAGCCTCAGATTGGCTGGTGGCAGTTAACTATTGACTTGCGGGCGTGGGCCCGCACGTCAATAGCGTTAAACTAATGCAGCGCTGGCCGCGGCCCAGTGACCCACCCCCCGCATTGTGCCGCCCCGGGCGGCCCGCCCCCCCGCACCCTCCTTCCTACGCCACTGGGTTCAGTGAGGACCGTTACAAGTTTCATGGGTTTGTAAACCAATGCCTTTTGTATTTTGATGTGCATGCCGCCCATTTCCTTACTGATCGATCCAAGGTTTTATGTATTATCATGTTGCTCACTTCCCGAGCTCTCGCATGGGCAAATCCGCTTATGGAGACTCGTGACCCTCGCTTGAATAACCTTGATGATTTTCTTGCTGCTATGTCCATGATGTTCGATGATCCTAATCGACGCACTACTGCTGAGACCGCTTTGTTTGCTTTACGTCAGGGTAAGCGTTCTGCCATCGAATACGCTAAGGAGTTTAGATGGCTGGCGGTGTATACGATTTGGGACAGTTATACTCAATTACCTATTTTTAGGAGAGGATTGTCTAATGTGTTGAAAGATGAACTAGCTCATGCAGATGCTCCGGAAGAGTTAGATGCTTTTATTCAGCATTGTGTACGTATTGACATACGTGTTACACTGTTCTAGAAACAATTGAGCTCCAGGAGGCAAATTGCGCTCCGTTGCTCCCAACTTTCTCCATATGGCTAAGTAGTACTGTACAGCCACATATGGGGCATTGACTATTGCAACGTTCAGTAGAAATTGTAGGACAAATTTTGGTGCCATTTTTTACCCACTTCTTGTGTGAAAATGTAAAATCTGGGGCTAAAATAAAATTTTGGTGAAAAGTTTAGTTATTTTTTCTTCACTGCCCAATGGTATAAAATACTGTGACATACCCGTGTTGTCAATATGATCACTGCAATCCTAGATGAATTCATTAAGAGTTGTAGTTTGTAAAATGGGGTCACTTTTTGGGGAGTTCTGCTGTGTTGGCACCTCATGGGCCCTCCCAGTGGTTCACAGCACCTGCAAACCATAACAGTAAAATCTGGCATTTCTTGCCTTCTGAGCTTTGCACTGTGCCTGAAAAAATGTTTCCGGATTACATGTAGGATATTGACGCCCTCAGGAAAAAAATGGACCTTAAGGTACCTTCACACATAACGATATCGTTAACGATATCATTGCTTTTTGTGACGTAGCAACGATATAGTTAAGGAAATCGTTATGTGTGACAGCGACCAACGATCAGGCCCCTGCTGGGAGATCGTTGGTCACTGAGGAAAGTCCAGCACTTTATTTCGTCGCTGGACTTTCCGCTGACATCACTGGATCGGCGTGTGTGATGCCGATCCAGCGATGTCTTCACTGGTAACCAGGGTAAACATCGGGTTACTAAGCGCAGGGCCGCGCTTAGTAACCCGATGTTTACCCTGGTTACCCACGTAAACGTTAAAAAAACAAACACTACATACTTACCTTCAGCTGTCTGTCCCCGGCGCTGTGCTTCTCTGCACTCCTCCTGCATCCTGTGTCAGCGCCGGCCAGCCGGAAAGCAGAGCGGTGACATCACCGCTCTGCTTTCCGGCCACTGTGCTTACACAGTGCAGAGGAAAGCAGAGCGCCGGAGGACAGACAGCTGAAGGTAAGTATGTAGTGTTTGTTTTTTTAACGTTTACGCTGGTAACCATGGTAAACATCGGGTTACTAAGCGCGGCCCTGCGCTTAGTAACCCGATGTTTACCCTGGTTACCGGGGACCTCGGGATCGTTGGTTGCTGGAGAGCTGTCTGTGTGACAGCTCTCCAGCGACCAAACAGCGACGCTGCAGCGATCGACATCGTTGTCGGTATCGCTGCAGCGTCGCTTAGTGTGACGGTACCCTTAGTTTGATGTAAAAAAAAATCCTATTAGCCCTTAGAAAAGTTAAAAACTGGGGGCCAAAACAGCATTTTAGTGGTAAAAATGTAATTTATACTTTCTTTACCGCTCAATGGTATAAAATTCTGTGGGGCTCATGTGGTGACAATAAGGCTATGTTCACATGCTATGGATTTAGCTGCGGATCCGCAGCGTTTCTGCAGCTGCGGGTCCGCAGCGGTTTCCCATGCATTTACAGTACAATGTAAACATATGGGAAATGCAATCCGCAATGCACATGCTGCGGAAAAAAACACGCGGAAACGCAGAGGTTTATATTCCGCAGCATGTCAATTCTTTGTGCGGAACCTGCAGCGGTTTTACACCTGCTCCATAATAGAAAACCGTAGGTGTAAAACCGCAATGGAATCCACACAAACACCGCGGTAAATCCGCAATAAATCCGCAGGAAAAACGCGCAGTTTTTTCCATGCGGATTTAGGCTGGGATCACACACAGCGAGATATGGCCGAGCCTCGCAGGTTAAAACCAAGCTCTGGCACCGGCACTCCAGAGCGAAGCGTGCGGCTGCCTAGCAATACATGGAGCCGCACGCTCCGCTCTGTAGTCCCAGTGCCAGAACTTGTTTTTAACCTGCGAGACTTGGCCGTATCTCACTGTAGTGTGACTCCGGCCTCATCAAATCCGCTGCGGAAAAATCCGCAGAGGATCATTCTACGTGTGGAGATACCCTAAGATCACTGCACCTCTACATGAATTAATTGGGGAATGTAGTTTGTAAAATGAGTTCACATATAGGGGTTGCTCTTGTTCTGGCACCTCAGAGTCTCTGACAATGTGACATTGCATTCTCAAACCATTCCAGCAAAATCTGAACTCCAATATGGCGCCTCTTCCGTTCTGAACTTTGCACTGTGCCTCAAAAGTAGTGTTTCCCCACATATGGGGTATCAGCGTACTCAGGAGAAATTTCTCAACAAATTGTATGGTGCAATTTCTCATATTCCCCTTATGAAAATGCAAAATTTGGGGCCAAAATATCATTTTTGTGGGGAAAATGTGATTTTTTTTATTTTCACGGCTCAATGTTATAAACTTCTGTGAAGCACCTGGGGGTTCAAATTGCTCACCATACATCTAAATAAACTCCTTGAGGGGTCTAGTTTCCAAACTAGGGTCTCTTGTGGGGGTTTACACTGTTTAGGCACATCAGGGAATCTCCAAATGGGACTTGACATCCGCTAATGAGTCCAGGAAATTTTACATTCAAAAATCAATGATGCTCCTTCCCTTTCGAGCCCTGCCATGAGCCCAAACAGTAGTTTTCTCCCTGATATTTCTTATTGACGTCGTACACAGGAGAAATTGCGCAACAAATTGTATGGTGCAACTTCTCCTGCTACCCTTATGAAAATGCAACATTTGGGGCTAAAACATATTTGTTTTTTTTTATTTTTACAGCTTAATGTTATAAACTTCTGTGAAGCACCTGAGGGTTCAGTGTGCTCACCACACAGCTAGATCAGTTCCCTGAGGGGTCTAGTTTCCAAAATGGTGTCACATGTCAGGGATTTTCACTGTTTAGGCACATCAGAGGCTCTCCAAACTTGACATGGCATCCACCAATTTTTCCAGCAAGTATTTTAATTCAAAAAGTCAAATGGCGCTCCTTCCTTTCTGAGCACTGCCGTACACCGAAACAGTGTTTTTTCCCCTCATATGGGGCATTGGCATGCTCAGGAGATATTACACAACCAATTTTTGGGCCCATTTTTTCTTGTTATCCTTGTGAAAAGGAAAAAAATTGATCTAAAGTGAATTTTTGTGAAAAAAGTTAAATGTTCATTTTTTCCTTCCACTTTTCTTTAGTTCTTCTGAAGCACCGAAAGGATTAATAAACTTCTTGAATGTGGTTTTGAGCCCTAAGGGAATGTGCACACGTTGCGGATTTGTCTGCGGATCCGCAGCGGATTTGGCTCTGCGGATCCGCAGCGGATTTGGCTCTGCGGATCCGCAGCAGTTTTCCATGCAGTGTACAGTACAATGTAAACCTATGGAAACCCAAATTCGATGTGCCCATGCTGCGGAAAATTCTATGCAGAAACGCAGCGGTTTATTTTCTGCAGCATGTCAATTGTTTGTGCGGCATCCGTAGCGTTTTACACCTATTTCATTATAGGAATCTGCAGGTGTAAAAACGCAGGTGAAATCCGCACAAAATCTGCACAAAATCCGCAGGTAAAATGCAGGTTATTTTACCTGCGGATTCTGCAGAATCCAAGCGGAAAAATCCGCAATGGAATCCGCGACGTGTGCACATACCCTTAGTGTGGTGCAGTTTTTAGAATGGTGTCACTTTTGGGTATATTCTACAATATAGGCCCCTCAAAGTGACTTCAAATATGATGTGGCCCCTAAAAGAAAATGGTTTTGCAAATTTTGTTGAAAAAAAAATTAAACAAAATGCTGGTCACCTTTTAACCCTTATAACTTCCTAACAAAAAATGTTACTTATTAACTATTTTGTGTGACATATCTTTGTGATTTAAGAGCATGAAAATTCAAAGTTGGAAAATTGCAAAATTTTCTACATTTTTTGTCAAATATCTGTTTTTTTTTAACAAATAAACGCAAGTCATACCGAAGAAATTTTACCACTATCATAAAGTACAATATGTCACGAAAAAACAATCTCAGAATCACCGGGATCCGATGAAGCGCTCAAGAGTTATAACCTCATAAAGTGACAGTGGCAGTGACAGTGGTCAGAATTGTAAAAATTGGCCTGGTCATTAATGTGCAAACCACCTTCAGTGTATCACTTAGTTTACTAGTTGTATCAGTTGTGTTACAGAGTTTTCTCGGCCATAGATGTTGCAGAGCTCAGAAAGTTAACCCCACCCCACCACTGTTTAGCAGCTATCTATGTACATTGTATATTGACAGTAAGCTGCTAATATGTAGTGGGGCCAGGGTTGGACCAGGAGGCACGTGGGCAGCTAGTCCGGTGGTGATAATCTCCTGCTGATAAAACATTGTTTGCATTAAAACAAACGGCACACAGACTAATAAGTGACACATCATTGAAATCAGTGTCTCAGCCCTTACCTACCTCATGTTGCTGTCAGATTACATAGTAAAATCCTGCTGACAGATTCCCTTTAACATTCCGACCAGTGGCCATAGTAAGAGACGGGACTTGCTCTGTACCAACCCCGATCAGCCTGTCCCAGTACAGCTAGAGGTGATTGACAGATCTATCCCATAGTGAGAGACCTGTCGACCTGTCAGTCACTTGAAGCAGTGCTGGATGGGGCCAGAGCCTGGCTAGTCTCATCTCTGACTTTGGTCCCTGTCCAGATCTATGTCAATATATTTCCTCTGAAACAACAGAGTATTTAGGAGAAATACAGTGCTCTGCATAAATGAGTACATCGCTCTTTGAAAAGTAAGATTTTAATCAATATCTCACTGAATACAAGGATAATTTCCAAAACTGACAATTCTGAGTTTTGTAGAACAATTTTTAACCCATAACATGAAATTAAGGTAAATAATATAACTTTCATTGCAAAATTTTCAGTTATAAGCCACATTCATAATTAGTATTTTACATCAGTATTCGTAAGCAAAAATCAGGAGTGGAACAATCAGAGGAAAAGTATAACAGAAACACGTTCACCACGTCCGCTCCAATTTAGCTTAGAAATACTGATCAACATACTGACTAAATGCTGAACATGTGAACGTGGCCTTATGCAAATTAATAATACAAGAAAGATTGCCACGCTGAGAGGCACTTACAGGTGTACGTGTGGTCCTGTGAAGGGTAGACAGACTTGCGTGGTAGTTTCCTCCCCACTATCCGCTAGTGTCAGATGCGGGAGCGTCCTCCCAAAGGCTGTAATACCCCATGAACACGCTGCTGGTGCACAGCGGTTAGCCTCGACTGATGGCGCCGCTGTCGGAGAAGCGTGGTGAGCGGGGGCGTGATTGAACGGTGACGTCACCTGTCCGTGTATGACGGACGTGTGTAGGGGCCAATCCCGACGCGTTTCGAGGGAGCCGTCCCTCTTTCTCAAGGTATGGCACCTACAATACCGTTGTTCACTTATACCTATCTACGCCTCTCCAACCATTCATTGTGACAGCAAAAGGCACACTGTGCTGGACAGCTCTGAACAGGCTTGATATAATTTTACCGCTACACTGCTGCATCTCAATACTGTTCCATGGATGTACTAGATCTGATAGATCTTAATGATTAAAACTCTTTTAGGTGTGTAAATGTATACCTGTGCGGATCCATATATATACAAATATATAGGTATATGCTGCTTCCCAATGTGCCTATTTTATTATTGGGAAAACCCAATACAACCCCTAGCTTAAAAAATCTAATCTTTATTAAATTTATGCATAAAACATTTAAATATTTAAATAACCCCATGAACCCTCTTATAAAACTTTAAAAATGTGTAAAAAGTATTTAATTTATATCTATCTAATAAAACCCACTATACTATCCTTAATCTCTCAATGAAGTGTATTAGAAGTAACTGTCAATTAAAATTATGAACTATAAAAAGGGTCAGTTACCTGTCTATTACACACTTCATAAATCCTTGAAAGGCATACAGCCCCTTAGTGGCTAAACTGTCTAATATAAAAATCCATTTGAATTCAATGCGAGACATACTCTCAATGTATTCCCTCCCTCTTGGGTTTTTTGGGACAGTTTGAATTCCACAAAAAGAAATTCCTTCAATTGATCGCCCATGTTTATCTGCAAAGTGTCGCGATAGGGGATGTCCTACAAATCCCTTCAAAATGTTTTCCAGATGTTCTTTAATCCTATCTCTGAGTTGTCTTTTTGTGCGGCCCACATATATTTTATCACAGGGACACCTAATCATATATATAACTCCCATGGAATAACAAGAGATACTTTCTTTAAGATAAAACTCTCTGGTTTTGTCCATGTTCCAAAATGATTCTTGAAATAACTTTGGACATTTGATACGTATACAACATGGGCAATTGCCACAGTAGGTAAACCCCCCTCTGTGGGATTCTTACTATTTTTACCTTTGAGGATATTGGTACCCAACCCCATTTTTGTGGTGGATGCTAAGATTTTCCCAATATTTTTGACTTTTTTTTATAGACAAATCTTGGTTTTGCTGGCAAAAGTTCTCCCACCACCTTATTTTTTTGTAAAGTAGGCCAATATTTTCTAATAATTTTCGAAAATCTCCCATGATTTGCATGATACTGAGTGATTAATGGGATTTTCCCAATTTTCTGTGCCAAGGAGGATGAATTGCATATTGATTCCTTAAGTACATGAATCAGATTGGTCCTTGGTATAGCCTTAGCTTCCTGGCTTGCTTGCTCAAGGGATGGGGGATCATATCCTCTCTCTGCAAATTGTTTCTGCAAAACCTGGAATTCCGTATCAAAATCCATATCCCTTGTACAGTTTCATCTGATACGTATAAACTGACTTTTTGGAATATTACGGAGCCATGAGGGGAGATGGCAATTATCCATCTGAATATAACTATTGCAATCTACCTCCTTATGATGGCATTTCGTGTAAAGGATGTTATTCTCAAGAAAAATGTTCAAGTCCAAGAAGTTTACCTCCGTTTTGCTAATGGTTACGGAAAATTCTAAGCCATATGTATTATCATTAAGACCCCCAAAAAAATTATTTCAGAAGCTGGTGGGACCCTTCCCAAATGAAAAGAATGTCGTCGATGTATTGACGCCACATGATCAAACCCTTATCTAATTGACCATCCAAAAAGATATGACTCCTCCCATTTACCAACATACAAATTCGCATAGCTTGGGGCAAACTTCGTCCCCATAGCTGTTCCCCAGGTTTGCAGATAAAATTGATTACCACACACAAAATTATTGTGTTGCAGAATGAACTTCATACCTTCTATGATAAATGCCATTTGCATGGGTTATAAATATAGGATTTATTTAAAAAGTGCTCAGCAGATTCACACCCTTTTTCATGATTGATTACTGTATAAAAGGACTTGATATCTAAAGTCCCTAATATGTATTTATCAGTCCACTTGATGCTTTCTAAGGCCCTAATTGTATCCCGGGTATCTTTAAGATAAGCTAGAAGTGATGTAACACATTTCTGTAAATGTGTATCCACATATTCTGATAAATTTGCCGTTAGGCAATTAGTACCCGATATAATCGGTCTCCTCGATGGGCACTTGGGTTCCTTATGTGTTTTTGGGATATGGTAAAATATAGCCAAGCTTGGTGTTTTATTATAAATAAACTGAAACTCTTTCTTATTTAAAATACCTGCTACCTCCCCTTTGGTAGCCAAAGGTTTATTGCAAAAAAGAATACACCCCATATCACAAACTACTACAAGTAGTATTTTGTATGACCCCCATGATTTTTAAAGAAAGCACCAAGTCTTAGAATGGAATTAACAAATTGCTGACATATTGCAACGTCTATCTTTATTCATTATTGAAGAATGACCTCTTTTAGAAAAATAAAATCCAGCACACCATGATTGCATCTTGAGGGTGTTTGGAGCCCGGAAGCGCCTTGTAAAGGCGTAGAGAGTGCAGAAATGAGGAAACTCCAGCTCCACGAACTGTGTTTCTTTCATTCACAAAAAATACCAGGAGGACATAGGAAGTCAGCGATACAACTTTACATGACACACATCATGTGTGTCATGTAAAGTTGTATTGCTGACTCCATATGCCCTCCTGTTATTTTATGTGAATAAAAAAGTCACTGGAGTTTCCTCATTTCTGACCTCTTTCAGAGCCTGGAAGCTGGATGGAGAATGATGCTCAACTTGTCTCTTCAGAATTCCCCTTAAGTATTCGGTTTGGTACATATCAGGAAACATACTTGGCCACTGAATTACTTTTACATTTCTTAAGAAGAACAGGGTGAGAGATGTGTGTTTTGAATCTCTGTCATATTAGAAAAATGTACATCCACCAAGGGCACGGAGAGATGGTGACTTTTCTTTCAATATACAGCAATACATGTGTGAATTCACAATACCATCAATGAAATATATCTCATTGACACCAGAAGCACTCATGCAGCCCCACATAAGGATACAACATTTTTATAATAGCCACCACCTTGTTTCACTGTAGGCACCATGTATTTTTCTATATTTTTTTTTCTAAATGCACGGTGCCTACAGTGAAATATGGTGGTAGCTGCTATAAAAAAATGTGTAAAAAGTGTATCATTTCATCCATTTTGCACATATTTTCAATGTGTTCATTAATAGAGATCTGAATCCTTAGTTACAGAAAATTTAAGTTTACTGAAAGGTCATAGCATGACTAAAAATTAGTCAGATGTTATCTTTGCAGTTGGAAACAACTGACATTCTAAGATATATGTAGAGACAATAATCATAGCTGTTGAAAAAAAGGATGCTTGGAATATTATCTATAATCTGCAGCAATAATTAGTTTTAACTGACTCTAATATCTGATTGTCTATATTTTGCAATGCCTATATATTCTTGATTAAAACGTGTTAGCATCAGACAACCTGCTGAGCATCTCGCTTTTGTCTCATTAACAAGTAAATAGAGAGAGTTTTTCTTCCTGAATTCAGGTGTTGTCTTATCTCATATGGTAAGTGAAATTCTCAGTCAGTGGCAGTGTCCTTATGTAGGGCTGCATTAGTCCTGCTGGAGTTAAGGAGCTACATTTTATTTATCACCAGCTTTATTAAAGTATGTTTTTCTCTGAAACGCTGCAGTGTTTAATAGTCAAACATACCTGGCTGATATATGCTACCCGTGGTTTGGGTATCATGTATCCACTCTCAGGGTTTCTTTAAGAACTATATTTTCAAGGGGCCAATCCGTATACTGTATGTGGATGACATGATGTAGGAAATATTCACAGTAGAGCTATAGAAACGAGCCATCCAAAGTGCAGCCAATATAGATTTGTATATTTTACACAGATACTTATTTCCTAAAATCCTCCTTTGGTTAAATAATTTAAATGTAGCGCATATAAGAAAGATGTTCACTGATATAATAATTGTGGTCTAAACTGTACACTTTGTAAGTAAATAAGGCTACGTTCAGACTAGCATTGTGCTAGTCTGCGTTGGCGACGCAGCGGCGACGCACGCGTCATGCGCCCCTATGTTTAACATGGGGGACGCATGCGTTTTTGCTTGTTGCGTTTTGCGACGCGTGCGTCTTTTTTGCCGCAAGCGTCGGACCAAGAAAACGCAACAAGTTGCATTTTTCTTGCGTCCGATTTTCGGCAAAAATCGACGCACGCGTCGCAAAACGCAGCGTTTTTGCGTGCGTTTTGCTGCGTTTTTCGGTGCGTTGTGCGTCGCGTCGCCGACGCAGCGGCGCACAACGCTAGTCTGAACGTAGCCTAAGAAATGCATTACTGTAAAAATTACATAAAATATATGTACTATTGAAATGGAATTTAGATTTAATATTGAAAAGGAAAAGTAATAAAAACTAATTAGAAAATATGAATAGCATGAAGAAATCCTCACAGTAAGAAGATGAAATCAATTGAATAGAAAAATATTTGTAATAAAAACGTCACAATACAAATAAAGCAAACAAGCACAATAAAATGCAAAAATTAAGCCATGAAATTTGCAATAATGATATATCCCTGCACACAACTAAACATACTGAAAGATAAAATACAAAATCAAAGCAATAAACAAACTTAACCCCTTAGCGACCGCCGATACGCCTTTTAACGGCGGCCGCTAAGGGTACTTAAACCACAGCGCCGTTAATTAACGGCGCTGTGGAAAAAGTCCATAGCGCCCCCCAGAGGCCGATTTTCTCCGGGGTCTCGGCTGCCGAGGGTAGCCGAGACCCCAGAGAACATGATTCGGGGGGTTTTTAACCCACCCCGCATTTGCGATTGCCGGTAATTAACCGTTTACCGGCGATCGCAAAAAAAAAAAAAAAAAGCGATCTCTTTTTAATTTCTCTGTCCTCCGATGTGATCACACATCGGAGGACAGAAAAGGGGTCCCAGGTGGCCCCCCAATACTCACCTAGCTCCCCCGATGCTCCTCGTGTCTCCCGGTGGGCGCCGCCATCTTCAAAATGGCGGGCGCATGCGCAGTGCGCCCGCCGGCCGGCACCGGGAGAATCTTTGGGGTCTCGGCTGCCGGGGGTAGCCGAGACCCCCAAAGAGCATGATCGGGGTCGGTATTACCGACCCCTGTTTTGCGATCGCCGGTAATTAACTGTTTACCGGCGACCGCAAAAAAAAAAAAAAAATGTAAAGTGTAATTCTCTGTCCTCTGATGTGATCGCACATCAGAGGACAGAGAAATAGGGGGATTCGGGGACCCTAGCATACTCACCTAGGTCCCTGGATCCTCTTGCTGCTCCTCCTGGCCGCCGGCAGAAGAACATGGCGGACGCATGCCCAGTGCGCCCGCCATCTGTCTCCATCTGCCGGCCGGCAGGAGAACAGCAGTTGGGGCTAAAATTAGGGTTAGGGGTAGGGTTAGGGGTAGGGTTAGGGGTAGGGTTAGGGGTAGGGTTAGGGTTAGGGGTAGGGCTAGGGTTAGGGCTAGGGTTGGGGCTAAATTTAGGGTTAGGGTTGGGGCTAAATTTAGGGTTAGGGTTGGGGCTGAACTTAGGGTTAGGCTTCTTTCACACTTACGTCGGTACGGGGCCGTCGCAATGCGTCGGCCCGACATACCGACGCACGTTGTGAAAATTGTGCACAACGTGGGCAGCAGCTGTAGTTTTTCAACGCATCCGCTGCCCAATCTATGTCCTGGGGAGGAGGGGGCGGAGTTACGGCCACGCATGCGCGGTCAGAAATGGCGGATGCGACGTACAAAAAAAGTTTCATTGAACGTTTTTTTTTTTGTGCCGACGCTCCGCCAAAACACAACTGATCCAGTGCACGACGGACGCGACGTGTGGCCATCCGTCACGATCCGTCGGCAATACAAGTCTATGGGCAAAAAACGCATCCTGCGGGCACATTTGCAGGATCCGTTTCTTGTCCAAAACGACGGATTGCGACGGAATGCCAAACGACGCAAGTGTGAAAGTAGCCTTAGGGCTAGGGTTGGGGCTAAAGTTAGGGTTAGAGCTGGGATTAGGGTTAGGGTTTGGATTAGGGTTGGCATTAGGGTTACGCTTGGGATTAGGGTTAGGTTTGGGATTAGGGTTAAGGTTAGGTTTGTGATTAGGGGTGTATTGGGATTAGGGTTAGGTTTGAGGTTAGGGTTGAGATTAGGATTAGGGGTGTGTTGGATTTAGGGTTTTGATTAGGGTTATGGTTAGGGTTGACATTAGGGTTG
Organism: Ranitomeya imitator; assembly: GCF_032444005.1. Taxonomy (NCBI): domain Eukaryota; kingdom Metazoa; phylum Chordata; class Amphibia; order Anura; family Dendrobatidae; genus Ranitomeya; species Ranitomeya imitator. Next base: position 554,515,898 of record NC_091285.1, read on the forward strand.
TTTTGGGGTAAGGGTTGTGATTAGGGTTAGGGTTAGGGTTAGTGATTAGGATTATGGATCAGGTTGGGATTACGGTTAGGGGTGTGTTGGAGTTAGGGTTGGAGCTAGAATTGGGGGGTTTCCACTGTTTAGGTACATCAGGGGGTCTCCAAACACGACAGCCAATTTTGCGCTCAAAAAGTCAAATGGTGCTCCCTCCCTTCTGAGCTCTGCCGTGCGCCCAAACAGTGGGTTACCCCCACATATGGGGCATCAGCGTACTCGGGATAAATTGGACAACAACTTCTGGGGTCCAATTTCTCTTGTTACCCTTGTGAAAATAAAAACTTGGGGGCTACAATATCTTTTTTGTGAAAAAAAAAATATTTTTTATTTTCACGACTCTGCATTCTAAACTTCTGTGAAGCACTTGGGCATTCAAAGTTCTCACCACACATCTAGATAAGTTCCTTGGGGGGTCTAGTTTCCAAAATGGGGTCACTTGTGGGGGGTTACTACAGTTTAGGTACATCAGGGGCTCTGCAATCGCAACATAATGCCCACAGACCATTCTATCAAAGTCTGCATTCCAAAAAGGCGCTCCTTCCCTTCCGAGCTCTGCCGTGCGCCCAAACAGTGGTTTACCCCCACATATGGCGCATCAGCGTACTCGGGATAAATTGGACAACAACTATTGCAGTCCAATTTCTCCTGTTACCCTTGTGAAAATAAAAACTTGGGGGCTACAATATCTTTTTTGTGAAAAAAAAAAAAATTTTTATTTTCACGACTCTGCATTCTAAACATCTGTGAAGCACTTGGGCATTCAAAGTTCTCACCACACATCTAGATAAGTTCCTTGGGGGGTCTAGTTTCCAAAATGGGGTCACTTGTGGAGGGTTTCTACTGTTTAGGCACATCAGGGGCTCTCCAAACGCGACATGGCGTCCAATCTCAATTCCAGCCAATTCTACATTGAAAAAGTAAAACGGCACTCCTTCTCTTCCAAGCTCTGCGGTGCGCCCTAACAGTTGTTTACCCCCACATATTGGGTATCGACGTACTCAGGAGAAATTGCACAACAAGAGAGAGAGAAAAAAAAAGTAAAGAAATAAAACAAAAATCCCATTGACTTTGCATTGGGTTTCGTGTTTCGGTCGATCCCCGACTTTTCGCCATAATCGGCAGATTTCACTTGGCTCGACTTTAGAGATAGTCGGGTTTCGCGAAAAAAGTAAAAGTAGCTCAACCCTAGTCGACGTGTTTCCCCAAGGTCCATTCATCAGGAGACATGCTTTACATTAAATCATACGAAACTTATCTGAACTTCAAGTTAGCAGGGTGAGGATCACACTGGATAGGAGGAGTGTGCCTATGTAGTGGTGGGGAATGATATCCGTCCTAAGCCGCCGGTCTCAATCAGCCTTGTGTTCCCAATGCCTCTCTTAGCCTTATATACACTAACCTCCTCGTGAAATCTGACATATCAGGTTCTGTGCCGCCCGCTCGTTTCACTACTTCCGGGTTCATACACTGAGAGGTCCCGCAATGTACCACGGTAAACCACTTCCGGTATATGAGGCGCAGCTGCGTTCCACACTGCGCATGCTCTGACTTAAAAGCCTCTAGCCGCATGCAGACTACATTCCACAGCAAAAAATAAGAGATGAGTGGAGCGCAACTACATCAATGGTAGGGCGACGCAACAGCAATAGCTTCTTCCCTACGACCAATCAGCGCCTCATTCTATGCGGATAACTTCAACTAATGTTAGAACATAGCTGTTTGGGAACCAAACCCTATTATCTTCTAAGGCCAAAAACCATAAATACAATCACAATACATATTTACAATATGGTAAAAAATAAACAATACTGACCAGACCTTATTTGGGGCAATGGGTCAGAGGATTTACATCCATAAGGGACTAACTAGGGTATGGGCAGAAAATCATTACTTTACACAAAGCAACCAAATTGCAATTGGTCATTTAAGCCGTGTGGTTTTATACTTTTCATTCAGAAAATCCACCTTGCCTCTTTTTGAAGGATTAAGCGATCCCAATCTCCTTCTCTCACTGGTGGTGTAACTACTTCCATCACAAAAAAACACAAAGCAACCCAGGTCACCTCCACGCACGTTCCTGGCATGATTTGAAATAGGTGTATCACGTTCATTAAGAATATCCCCTATGTGTTCCCCCACCCTTCTGCGCAGCTCTCATTTTGTTTTACCCACATAGTCCTTCGGGCAACTACACTGGAACAGGTAAACAACTCCCTCACTTTTGCAATTGGCAAAGTGTCTCATCTCAAAATCCTTTCCTGAATGAGAGCTAGTGAATGTAACACTCTTGGAGATATACTTACAGAACTTACATTTCCCACATTTAAAGGTACCATTACGTCTGTTCTCCAACCAAGTAAAAGACTTTTTTTAGGTAAGAAGGCACTATGCACGAATTGGTCCCAGATTGATCTCCCCCTTCTATAAGTGATTGATGGGGCATCAGGAATTATATCACACAAATCTGAATCCATTTTAAGGATACCCCAAATATATCTGGATGACATTTTTGACGTCATGTGATTGATCATCAAATGTACCTGTGATCCTAAGATCATTTCCTTCCTCCTTTTTAGTCTTACTAACAAGCAATGAGCTCCTCTCCTTTGCACTTGACGATTTAAAGGCTTCGTTGAGTACTCCAAGTGGGTATCCTCTATCCACAAATTTATCCCTCAATTCCTTGGCCTGCCGGAAAAAATCTGAATCTGTTGAGCAGTTCCTTCTCACACGTAAGTATTGCCCCCTTGGTATCCCCTGTTGTGAATTCTGTGGCTGAATTCACTCCTGTGGTCACAAGTGGTACTGCAGCTTCTGAGCTTCCTCCCTCAGGTGTTCTGGTGAGCTCGTTAACTGCTTCATTACTTAACTCCGCCTGATGCTGCTATCCTTGCTCCTTGTCAATGTTTCAGTGTTGGATCTGAGCTTCTCCTGATTGTTCCTGTGACCTGCTGCTCTGTATAGCTAAGTGCTTTTTGCTTTTTTGTTGCTTTTTTTCTGTCCAGCTTGTCTTTTGTTTTGCTGGAAGCTCTGAGACGCAAAGGGTGTACCGCCGTGCCGTTAGTTCGGCACAGTGGGTTTTTTTTGCCACCTTTGCGTGGTTTTGCTTTAGGGTTTTTTGTAGACTGCAAAGTTTGCTTTACTGTCCTCGCTCTGTCCTAGAATATCGGGCCCCACTTTGCTGAATCTATTTCATCCCTACGTTTTGTCTTTTCATCTTACTCACAGTCATTATATGTGGGGGGCTGCCTTTTCCTTTGGGGAATTTCTCTGGGGCAAGTCAGGCCTATTTTTCTATCTTCAGGCTAGCTAGTTTCTTAGGCTGTGCCGAGTTGCCTAGGTAGTTGTTAGGCGCAATCCACAGCCGCTTTTAGTTGTGTTTAGGATAGGATCAGGTGTGCAGTCTACAGAGTTTCCACGTCTCAGAGCTCGTTCTTGTATTTTTGGGTATTTGTCAGATCACTGTGTGCGCTCTGATCGCTAAGCACACTGTGTTTCTGGATTGCCTTCATAACACCTGTCATTAGCAGACATAACAATCCCCCTCCTCAGGTACGGACTGGGGATGAAATTCAGCCCTGGCATTTGAAATCACACAGGCCCATGGTGTCCCCGTCTCCAAGAACCAGATGGGATATATTACTAATATTACCCTGGATGGAGGAAAGGAAGATTTACTACAAGACCAATATTTCTAATTATACCCACGGCATGCTGAGGTAAGTGACGGAGTGACCAGCTTTGTGCTCCGTCACAACTGTTAACAGTATGGGTGTCTTGAGAAGATTGATTCTTTTAACAACGTAGCACACAAGGCAGCCCACAACAAGCCCGGCCCTTCTGGCATTTGCCAGAATTGCCAAATGGCCAGTCTGGCCCTGCCCCTCCTCAAGCTGTGTGGGTGATGACTCTCCCAACGTAGCAAATTATTGGTCGCCGTAGGTTTACAAAAAGTTTCAGTTACAAGCTGCCCTAGAAATGTTTAAATCCAAAAAATTAATAGACTCATATTGAAACTCATAGGTCAGCTTAAGACCAATCTTGTTGTTGTTCAATTCATTCACAAAGTCGGAGAAAGAGGCCACATCCCTTGACCAAAAAATCAGTACATCATCTATGTACCTACCCCAAAATAATATCTGGGGTTTCCACTGAAAAGCCTCATTCTCCCCAAAGACAAATAATAATTAATAATCTGACTATTTGTTATAAGGATAGTATTCGCTCCTGGTGGGAAACAGTCACTGGAAAACTACATAAAAAATAAGAGCACCAAAAGGCCTTAGGATCTCTATTACACCAGCCCGTAGTGCTAGATCCACTGATCTCCTTAAAAGGTGGAAGACTGAACTCACTGAGAGTTCTTTAAGATTTATGTCAATCCTATTGGAAGAAGAAAAGAAAACCTTGGAGACTACCTCAAAGAAATTAGCAGATCTAGTGGAGGAGGTCTTCAAATATAAGACACATACTTATTTTTCCAGGAGAGAAGCCACTCTCCAAACAACTATTGAGCAGTTTCAGGGTGAGATCAAGGCTAGGAAACATAGACAGTTTACTCGGGACATTCAAGAATTTAAAGAGAAAATTATTTACACCTTTCTACAGGAGGATAGGAGAGTACAGACTACGGTTGATATATCATCTTCCGATATTGACTCATCAGAAACAGATAGGGGGAAGTCTGGTTTCCTTGAGGGAAGGGGGATTTTTGGAGGAACACGGAGAAGGAACAATAGCTCAAAATGGGAAAGACAGGATCGCAAAGGATATATGGCTACAAGAAACAGCCACAGGAGGGATATGTCACCCTCAGGACCCTCTTCGTCATCGTCATTGTCTTTTCTACAGAAAAAGAAGGCTATGGTTTCGGATCCTCCAAAAGAGAAGGAGGACAACAAAACCAAAAAATGATGGAGGAAAATAGGATTATTAATCTTTCCTCCTACCCTCAGAGTGAGTTGAAAAAATCAGTCCTATCCAGGGGTCACTCATTTGTTCCCACAAATCGGTTTGATGAGTTTGGATGGGTAAAGGACATCAATATGTTTGTAAGGAAGATTAGATAGAACAAAATTTTTAAAACTCATGATCGGGCAGATTGTGAAGCCCTGGGGGTTACAGAGGAAGATCTTCCAAGTGTTAGGGTGTTGACTGACCTCTTGAGTGAAAATGAGAGACCAATGGATTTGGGCCCGTTTACTGACCTGAAACCTAAAAGTAGGAGAATGCCTCCCCTGGAAAATCATGATAGCATTGAGATCTTTTTGAGACTGGTGGTGGAGGACCTGGAGAGGATAAGCACTATGGGCAATAAATATAATTCTAATTTAACAAAATGAGAAAAGGAAGCACTCAACGGACTGGCTACGAAAAAGGACTGTGTTTTCAAACCCTCGGACAAAGGGGGAAACCTAGTGGTTTTAGATCTTAGTCAGTACCAGGCTATGTGTGAGAATATTCTTAACCCCTTCATGACCTTGGGATTTTTCGTTTTTCCATGTTCGTTTTTCACTCCCCTCTTTCCCAGAGCCATAACTTTTTTATATTTCCGTCAATTTGGCCATGTGAGGGCTTATTTTTTGCGGGACGAGTTGTACTTTTGAACGACATCATTGGTTTTAGCATGTTGTGTACTAGAAAATGGGGAAAAAAATTCCAAGTGCGGTGAAATTGCAAAAAAAGTGCAGTCCCACACTTGTTTTTTGTTTGGCTTTTTTGCTAGGTTCACTAAATGCTAAAACTGACCTGACATTATGATTCTCCAGGTCAGTACGAGTTCATAGACACCTAACATGACTAGGTTATTTTTTACCTAAGTGGTGAAAACAAATTCCAAACTTTGCTAAAAAAAATTGCACCATTTTCCGATACTCGTAGTGTCTCCATTTTTCATGATCTTGGGTCGGTTGAGAGCTTATTTTTTGCATGCCGAGATGACGTTTTTAATGATAGGATTTTGGTGCAGATACGTTCTTTTGATCGCTCATTATTGCATTTTAATGCAATGTCGCGGAGACCAAAGAAACGTAATTCTGGCGTTTAGCGTCTGTTTAGCGATCAGGTTAATGCTTTTTTTTAATTGATAGATCGGGCGATTCTGAATGCGGCAATACCAAATATGTGTAGGTTTTATTTTTTTTTTTATTGATTTATTTTGATTGGGGCAAAAGGGGGGTGATTTAAACTTTTATATTTTTTTTAATTTTTTTCACATTTTTTTTAACTTTTTTTTTTAACTTTTGCCATGCTTCAATAGCCTCCATGGGAGGCTAGAAGCAGGCACAGCATGATCGGCTCTGCTACATAGCAGCGATCTACTGGTCGCTGCTATGTAGCAGAAAATCAGGTGTGCTGTGAGCGCCGACCACAGGGTGGCGCTCACAGCTGCCGGGGATCAGTAACCATAGAGGTCTCAAGGACCTCTATGGTTACAATACTGAAGCATCGCCGACCTCCGATCATGTGACGGGGGTCGGCGATGCCGTCATTTCCGGCCGCCTGGCCGGATGCAGTAGTTAATTGCCGCTGTCTGCGTTTGACAGCGGCATTTAACTAGTTAATAGGCGCGGGCAGATCGCGATGCTGCCTGCGCCTATTACGGGCACATGTCAGCTGTTCAAAACAGCTGACATGTCCCGGCTTTGATGCGGGCTCACCGCTGGAGCCCACATCAAATCGGGGTTTCTGACCTCGGATGTACTATCCCGTCCGAGGTCAGAAAGGGGTTAAAGATACATCAATATATGAACTATTGAAAAAAGACCCCACGGGGGAGTTTATGGGTGCTCTGAAGTTGTTATTGACTGAGGCGAAATCTATTGGGTTAATTTCATAAAATGAGTATGATTTCATGTATCCTAAATTTCCCGTGTTGGCGGTTTTCTGTTCACTGCCAAAGGTCCATAAAGGTTTCAGTCCATTAAAAGGTTGCCCGATAGTGGCTGGGATTGACTTGATTTCTCAGAATTCAAGTGTTTATATTGATAAAGTACTCAAGCCCCTTGTCACTTTGTTACCCTCATATAGTAAGGACTCATCGGATCTCCTTCTGAAGCTTGAAGATATTACTCTTATTGGTGACGTGTATTTGGCCTCCACTGACGTAGAGGCCATATACAGTAATATCCCACATGACAAAGGTTTGCAGGCAGTTAATTTCTTTCTTAGATCAAGGGGAACATAACTGTCCCACCATAACCAACTTGTTGTTGAACTACTTGAATTTGTATTAAAGCATAATTTTTTTGCTTTTGGTGGCAGGTTCTTCCACCAGCTCAGGGGTACTGCTATGGGGAGCCCTTGTGCTCCCACAAGTGCTAATCTTTTCCTGGGCTGGTGGGAGAACCTGTTTGTTTTGGGGGAGGATGAGGTTTTTTTTATGGAAACCCCAGATATTAGTTTGGGGTAGGTACATAGATAATGTACTGATTTTTTCGTCAGGGAATGTGGCCTCTTTCTCCGACTTTGTGAATGAGCTGAGCAACGAGATTGGTCTTAAGCTGACCTATGAGTTTCAATATGAGTCCATTAATTTTTGGATTTAAACATTTCTAGGAACAGTATAGGGCAGATTGTAACTGAAACTTTTTGTAAACCTACGGCGACCAATAATTTACTACGTTGGGAGAGTCATCACCCACACAGCTTGAGGAGGTGGATACCAAGAAGGCAATACTTACAAGTGAGACGGAACTGCTCAACAGATTCAGGTTTTTTCCGGCAGGCCAGGGAATTGAGGGATAATTTTGTGGATAGAGCATACCCACTTGGGGTACTCAACGAGGCCTTGAAATCATCAAGTGCAAAGGAGACGAGCTCATTGCTTGTTAGTAAGACTAAAAAGGAGGAAGGAAATGATCTTAGGATAATAGGTACATTTGATGATCAATCACGAGGTCAAAAATGTTATCCAGATATATTGGGGTATTCTTAAAATGGATCCGGATTTGTGTGATATAATTCCTGATGCCACATCAACCACCTATAGAAGGGGGAGATCAATCCAGGACCAATTAGTGCATAGTGCCTTCTTTCCTCAAAAAAAAGTCTTCAACTTGGTTGGAGAACAGACGTAATGGTACCTTTAAATGTGGGAAATGAAAGTTCTGTAAGTATATCTCCAAGAGTATTACGTTCACTAGCTCTCATACAGGAAAGGATTATGAGATGAGCCAATTGCAAAAGTGAGGGAGTTGTTTACCTGTTCCAGTGTAGTTGCCAAAGGACTATGTGGGTAAAACAAAACGAGAGCTGTGCAGAAGGGTGGGGGAACGCATAGGGGATATTGTTAATGAACGTGATACACCCATTTCAAATCATGTCAGGAGCTTGCATGGAGGTGACCTGGGTTGCTTTGGGGTTTCTGTGATGGAAGTAGTTACACCACCAGTGAGGGGATTGAGATCTTTTAATCCTTCAAAAAAAGGCAAGGTGGATTTTCCAAACGAAAAGTATAAAACCACAGGGCTTAAATAACCAATCGCAATTTGGTTGCTTTGTGTAAAGTAATTATTTTCTATTCGCCACGACAGCACCCACGAGAGAGGGGATCCGCCCCTAGGAACAGGAAACCTACAGAGAGATAAAAGGGGCGGCCCCCCCTCGCTCCTCAGTTGGTTTCCTGTTCCTAGATGGGAAACCCTCAGAGAGAATCTCTGGAAGTTATGGAAGAGGAAAGCTCGTCTGGATTGCCGCCTGTACGTCTCTGCTGAGCGGCAGGGGCTCCAGAGCGAGTGTCAGAGACGGGGGAAGTTTCCTGCTGGCTCCCCCCTCTTCTGATCGCATCAGAATGGATGTTCAGAGGCAACAGTCTCCCTGCTGGGAGAAGGTTGTAGCGCTCCACCGCGGATGGCAGAACGGCACGGCCGGTGAGTAACTGCATTGTGAGCTTGCCCCTCGATAATATCTTGTGGGCATCAGCATTGTCTCCGGTGTGCGGATAGCAACGGAGCACCTTCCTCCTCCATGGCGGTGGATTCGGCCGCATGGAGAAAGTTGTCGCACATGTGCGGTATGGTCGGCGTCCCGGAAGTAGTTCTTTGAACTTCCGGGGGCGCGGGGTCAGACTGGCGTTTCCTGTGTGGACGCCATTGAATGCAGCTGCGGTGGACGCAAAGACTAAAGCCTAATGAAATAGGTAAAAAAAAAAAAAAAAGGGGGAAGGTGTGTGTGTGCTCTCCGGTGCCATAAATTACAGCGCAGCTGTGCAGAGGGTGCGTCAGCATGTCGTCCCATGAGGAGGTCTGTGAGCGCCCTGTGGAGGAGGTGGTTGCACCCAGTGTCACTGTTAAGGCCCCTTCACATTTAGCGACGCTGCAGCGATACCGACAACGATCCGAATCGCTGCAGCGTCGCTGTTTGGTCGCTGGAGAGCTGTCACACAGACCGCTCTCCAGCGACCAACGATGCCGGTAACCAGGGTAAACATCGGGTAACTAAGCACAGGGGCGCGCTTAGTAACCCGATGTTTACCCTGGTTACCATGCTAAAAGTAAAAAAAAACAAACAGTACATGCTTACCTACAGCCGTCTGTCCTCCAGCGCTGCGCTCTGCTTCTCTGCTCTCCTCCTGTACTGTCTGGGAGCCGGAAAGCAGAGCGGTGACGTCACCGCTCTGCTTTCCGGCTCACAGACCGTACAGGAGGAGTGCAGAGCGCAGCGCTGGAGGACAGACAGCTGTAGGTAAGTATGTACTGTTTGTTTTTTTTACTTTTAGCATGGTAACCAGGGTAAACATCGGGTTACTAAGCGCGGCCCTGCGCTTAGTTACCCGATGTTTACCCTGGTTACCAGTGAAGACATCGCTGGATCGGTGTCACACACGCCGATCCAGCGATGTCTCCAGGGAGTCCAGCGACGAAATAAAGTTCTGGACTTTCTTCAGCGACCAACGATCTCCCAGCAGGGGCCTGATCGTTGGTCGCTGTCACACATAACGATTTCATTAACGATATCGTTGCTACGTCACAAATAGCAACGATATCGTTAACAATATCGTTATGTGTGAAGGTACCTTTAGAAAAAGAGGCAGTGGATTATCTAAAGGCGACTCCACTGACAAGTCAGGAAGGAGATCGTCCCATAGCACACCCCAGGCCGAGCAAAGGAGCCGAGACCCGGTATACAAGTATACTTCAGGGTGAGTGTTTTTGTATAGCTCGATGGAAGCTTATGCGGTTCCCCTCCTTATGTCTTAATAGGCGAAGAGGACTGGGAAGACCAAGCACAAACAATGTGCAATATGTACTGAGCCCTTACCTGACTCTTACAGTAAAAAGCTATGTCAGGCTTGTATAGAGAACACACTGCGGCAGGAAGAGTCCGTTAAGATGAACGAAATACGTCTTATGATTCGGGAGGAGCTTCAGAGTTTAAAAGGAAGCAGTCCATCCATAAATATTGAAAGGAGAGTTAGCAGAGCATCCTCGCCTAAAGCCGACACGTCAGCAGAAAGCGGGGAGGTTGAGTCAGATGTCTCTCAGTTATCGGGTTCATCAGATGAGGAAGACTATGTCTGCTTTCCTACGGATGGCATAAATAATCTGGTTAAGTCAGTAAGGAGTACTATGGGGGTTTCAGAATCTAAAGAACCCCAGACCCAGCAGGAGGTGATGTTCGCGGGTCTTTCTCAAAGGAAGGGCCATGTATTTCCGGTAAACCAGGCTATAAAGGACCTGGTCAAGAAGGAATGGAGTAAAGGTCAGAAGGGGTTTGTGCCAGTGTCCTGTAAGAGACGCTACCCCTTTGATGACGAGGACTTGGCCACCTGGGCTAAAGTGCCGAAAGTTGATGCAGCTGTAGCATCTACCTCTCGCCGCTCTTCTTTGCCAGTAGAGGATGCGGGTTCTTTGTCTGACCCAATGGACAGAAAATCTGATGCGCTGCTAAAGAGGTCATGGGAAGCCTGTGTTACTGCTTTTAAGCCAGCAATTTCAGCTACATGTACTAGTAGATCCATGTTGGTCTGGCTGGAACAACTAGATCAGAATATCAGGAGTGGCGTCTCCAGAGAGAAGTTACGGGCCTCCATTCCATTGATTAAGGGGGCTGCGGCATTTATATCTGACGCCTCAATAGATCTCTCCGCCTGGCGGCTAGATCAGCAAATCTCTCAAATACGGCTCGTCGAGCATTATGGCTAAAGAATTGGAAGGGAGACGCCCAGTCCAGGGCTAAATTGTGTGCCATACCCTGCCAGGGTGAGTACCTCTTTGGATCTGTCCTGGATGACATACTCACTAAGGCGGGCGAAAGGAAAAAAGGGTTTCCTAATCCCTTCATTCCTTCCTACAGAAGAGCGTTCAGGAAGCCACCATTTGGAAGGAAAGGAGGCTTTAAAGACCGCTGGAGTAACAGGGAGTTCAGGCAGAAGGGCAATCTGTTCAATAAGCGCCCCTTCAGACCAGCGGATAAGTTCCGTGAACCCTATTCCACCAGTGGGCGGTAGACTACTACAATTTGTGGAACAGTGGAGAGAGATAACGGCCAATACATGGGCCTTAAATTTAATTTCGTCAGGTCTCACTTTAGACCTCATCCGGACACCTCCGGATTCTTTTCTTCTTACATCCCTAAAATCCAGGCTGCAGCAAGAAGCACTGGAAACTGAAATCAAGTCTCTTTTGTCCAAACAAGTATTAATAAAAGTTCCACCATCTGAAATAGGAAAGGGTTTTTATTCTCCCTTATTTCTAATAACTAAGCCTGATGGGTCCTTTAGGACTATATTTAATTTAAGGAAGTTAAACACCTTCATAAAACCTAAAGCCTTTAAAATGGAGTCCATTCGATCAGCCATTAAAAATCTATTTCCCAACTGTTACATGGTGGTGCTGGATCTTAAGGATGCTTACTACCATCTGCCTATACACCAGTTACACCAGCAGTTTCTCAGGGTAGCAGTTGTATTAGATGGTCAGGTTTGTCATTTGCAATATAGGGCAATGCCCTTTGGCCTATCTTTGGCTCCGAGGGTCTTCACTAAATTATTGTTAGAGGTAATGTCTTTTCTGAGGTTAAAGGACACACTAATCATCCCGTATTTAGATGATCTTCTAATAGTGGGTAGAGACTCCCTACAGTGTGAACAGAGATTGGAAGAGGTAGCCTTTTCATTGCAATCTCTTGGTTGGATTATTAATTGGGAGAAATCGAGACTCCGGCCTGTTACATGTCAGAAGTTCCTTGGCCTCCTTTTAGATTCGGTTGATCAAGTATGTTGCCTGCCAGATAGTAAAAAGACCTCCATAATTGATAAAGTGAACTTAGCAATCAATAGGCGTAGTATGACTTTGAGAAGCGCCATGTCGTTGCTGGGGTCTTTAACTTCTTGTATTCCTGCAGTTGAGTGGGCACAGTTTCATACCAGGCAGCTGCAGAGATTTATATTACAGGAGAATATTGAGAATCAGGGTCGTTTAGATCAGATAGTTTTTCTTCCAACAGAAGTGGTACACTCCCTCACATGGTGGTTAGATTGGGGAAATCTGTCAAAAGGAGTCCTGTGGGTAATCACTCCTTCAAATATAGTTACCACAGATGCTAGTCCTGAAGGTTGGGGAGCACATTTTCGAGATCAGATGGTCCAGGGACTCTGGTCCAGATCAGAGTATAGTGATTCTTCTAACGTTAAAGAGTTGAGAGCTGTATATTATTCCCTGCTCCACTCTCTTCCTCAGCTGCGAGGCTCGCACACAAGGGTCCTTTCCAACAACACCTCTGCGGTGGCCTATCTAAACCGGCAAGGAGGTACACGGTCAGTCACTCTTATGGAGGTGGCGTCAGACATCATAAGGCTAACCGAAGGTCATCTGTTGTCCTTGTCAGCGGTACACATAAGAGGGGTAGACAACTTTCAGGCCGATTTTCTCAGTCGTCATACTCTTCATCAAGGGGAATGGATGCTCAACAGGAAGATTTTCAAAATGATAACAACTCGATGGGGCATGCCTCAAATAGACTTGTTCTCAACAAGATCCAATCGACAGGTCAGGATGTTTGCCTAACTGTGCAGGCTGGACAATCCAGACATATTAGATTCCCTTCAGGTACCATGGACATTCGACCTAGCATACGCATTTCCCCCATGGAATCTATTGCCCATGGTGATAAGGAAGATAAGAGAGGAAGGGGCAAGAATTCTGCTAATAGCCCCCTTTTGGCCCAAGAGGCCATGGTTTTCATGGCTCAGAGCCATGTCAGTGACAGATCCGTGGATTCTGCCTCTGGCCGACAACATGCTGTCTCAAGGTCCGTTTTTCCATCCTCAAGTGAAGGGCATGAACTTAACTGCCTGGAATTTGAAAGGCAATTACTAAGCAGGAGAGGGTTTTCTAGTGGATTGATAGATACCCTTATGAAGAGTAGAAAGCCTTCTACCACCAAAATTTATGTTAGAGTCTGGAAAAAATTTCTTCAGTTTCACACTACACAAATTTCTTCAGAGGTGCCTATATTTTCAATACTGGAGTTTTTGCAAAAAGGACTAGAATTGGGACTTTCAGTTAATACTTTGAAAGTTCAGGTCTCAGCGTTAGGAGCCCTCTTCAGCTATGATATCGCAGGTGATAGATGGATATCCCGTTTTATATCTGCATGTGAACGGTCGAAACCAATAAATATTCCACAGGTGCCCCAGTGGGATCTATCTTTGGTCCTGGATGCATTGACACAAAGCCCGTTTGAGCCTATTCATGCAGCCTCATTAAAGAACATTTCATTGAAAGCAATATTATTAGTAGCTTTGGTATCAGCTAGCAGAGTGAGTGATCTGCAGGCGTTAGCAATCGATCCTCCATACCTATCTATAACACCTGATAGAATAGTTTTGAAAACAGATCCATGTTACCTACCTAAGGTGGCCACTAGTTTTCATAGATCCCAGGAGATCCTATTACCTACCTTTTATAAAGACCACTCATCTCCAGAGGAAATAAGACTTCATACCCTAGATGTTAAAAGGACTATTTTAGCCTATTTAGAAAGAACTAGGGACTGGAGGAAGAGTAGGGCCCTGTTTGTGTCTTTTCAGGGTAAAACCAAAGGATCCAGAGTCACGAAGGGGACGTTGTCTCGTTGGATCAGAGAAGCCATAGTCTTGGCCTACAGGACCAAAGGAAGAGATCCTCCAATGCATGTGGGGGCTCATTTTACAAGGGCCGTATCAACTTCCTGGGCAGAAAGGGCGAACGTGCCAATAGAGCTCATATGTAAGGCCGCAACTTGGGCTTCACCGGGCACCTTTTATAGGCACTATAGATTAGACCTATCTGCTGCTTCTGATCTAACCTTTGGGGTTTCGGTTCTTGACTCAGTTAACCCACCCAATCTATAGTCTCTGAAAATCTCTCGTGGGTGCTGTCGTGGCGAATAGAAAATACCGGATTACGTACCGGTAATGCTCTTTTATAGAGCCCACGACCGCACCCATTCACATCCCTCCCTTTTCTTGTATAGTTGCATGTGGTGCTTTTTTGGTGAGGTGTAAATATTAGAAAGATGTAGTATAAGGTTGTAAATATGTATATACAGTGGGGCAAAAAAGTATTTAGTCAGTCAGCAATAGTGCAAGTTCCACCACTTAAAAAGATGAGAGGCGTCTGTAATTTACATCATAGGTAGACCTCAACTATGGGAGACAAACTGAGAAAAAAAAATCCAGAAAATCACATTGTCTGTTTTTTTAACAATTTATTTGCATATTATGGTGGAAAATAAGTATTTGGTCAGAAACAAACAATCAAGATTTCTGGCTCTCACAGACCTGTAACTTCTTCTTTAAGAGTCTCCTCTTTCCTCCACTCATTACCTGTAGTAATGGCACCTGTTTAAACTTGTTATCAGTATAAAAAGACACCTGTGCACACCCTCAAACAGTCTGACTCCAAACTCCACTATGGTGAAGACCAAAGAGCTGTCAAAGGACACCAGAAACAAAATTGTAGCCCTGCACCAGGCTGGGAAGACTGAATCTGCAATAGCCAAGCAGCTTGGAGTGAAGAAATCAACAGTGGGAGCAATAATTAGAAAATGGAAGACATACAAGACCACTGATAATCTCCCTCGATCTGGGGCTCCAAGCAAAATCCCACCCCGTGGGGTCAGAATGATCACAAGAACGGTGAGCAAAAATCCCAGAACCACGCGGGGAGACCTAGTGAATGAACTGCAGAGAGCTGGGACCAATGTAACAAGGCCTACCATAAGTAACACACTACGCCACCATGGACTCAGATCCTGCAGTGCCAGACGTGTCCCACTGCTTAAGCCAGTACATGTCCGGGCCCGTCTGAAGTTTGCTAGAGAGCATTTGGATGATCCAGAGGAGTTTTGGGAGAATGTCCTATGGTCTGATGAAACCAAACTGGAACTGTTTGGTAGAAACACAACTTGTCGTGTTTGGAGGAAAAAGAATACTGAGTTGCATCCATCAAACACCATACCTACTCTAAAGCATGGTGGTGGAAACATCATGCTTTGGGGCTGTTTCTCTGCAAAGGGGCCAGGACGACTGATCCGGGTACATGAAAGAATGAATGGGGCCATGTATCGTGAGATTTTGAGTGCAAACCTCCTTCCATCAGCAAGGGCATTGAAGATGAAACGTGGCTGGGTCTTTCAACATGACAATGATCCAAAGCACACCGCCAGGGCAATGAAGGAGTGGCTTCGTAAGAAGCATTTCAAGGTCCTGGAGTGGCCTAGCCAGTCTCCAGATCTCAACCCTATAGAAAACCTTTGGAGGGAGTTGAAAGTCCGTGTTGACAAGTGAAAAGCCAAAAACATCACTGCTCTAGAGGAGATCTGCATGGAGGAATGGGCCAACATACCAACAACAGTGTGTGGCAACCTTGTGAAGACTTACAGAAAACGTTTGACCTCTGTCATTGCCAACAAAGGATATATTACAAAGTATTGAGATGAAGTTTTGTTTCTAACCAAATACTTATTTTCCACCATAATATGCAAATAAAATGTTAAAAAAACAGACAATGTGATTTTCTGGATTTTTTTTTCTCAGTTTGTCTCCCATAGTTGAGGTCTACCTATGATGTAAATTACAGACGCCTCTCATCTTTTTAAGTGGTGGAACTTGCACTATTGCTGACTGACTAAATACTTTTTTGCCCCACTGTATGTATATATACCTGAACCTGTTAACTAAAACCTCGCGTTGGTTCCTCCTATTCTCTGTAAAACAACTGAGGAGCGAGGGGGGGCCGCCCCTTTTATCTCTCTGTAGGTTTCCTGTTCCTAGGGGCGGATCCCCTCTCTCGTGGGTGCTGTCGTGGGCTCTATAAAAGAGCATTACCGGTACGTAATCCGGTATTTTCTGCCCATACCCTAGTTAGTGCCTTATGGATGTAAATCCTTTGACCCATTGTCCCAAATGGGGTCTGGTCAGTATTGTTATTTTTTACCATATTGTAAATATGTATTGTGGTTGTCTTTATGGTTTTCAGCCTTAGAAGTTAACAGGGTTTGATTCCCAAAAAGCTATGCTCTGACATTAGTTGATGTTATTCGCATAGAATGAGGCGCTGATTGGTCGTAGGGAAGAAGCTATTGTTCTTGCACCGCCCTAACATTGATGTAGTTGCGCTCCACTCATCTCTTATTTTTTGCTGTGGAACGTAGTCTGTATGCGGCTGGAGGATTTTAAGTCTGCGCATGCGCAGTATGGAACACAGCTGCGCCTCATATACCGGAAGTGGTTTACCGTGATACATTGCGGGACCTCTCAGTGTATGAACCTGGAAGTAGTGAAACGAGTTGGCGGCACAGAACGCCGATATGTCAGAATTCACGAGGTTAGTGTATATAAGGCTAAGATAAGCATTGGGAACACAAGGCGGATTGAGACCGGCGGCCTAGGATGGATATCATTCCCCACCGATACATGGGGCACACTCCTCCTATCCAGTGTGATCCTCACCCTGCTAACTTGAAGTTCAGATAAGTTTCGTATGATTTAATGTAAAGCATGTCTCCTGATGAACCGACCTCGGGGAAAGGCGTCGACATAAACATGCTGGATAATTTGTTGAGATGAATATGCTTGATAATTATGCTAATTAAGAAATATTAGATTATAAGAAAATTGCTAATTGATATAATTTCTGCACTGTGAATCTGATGCCCTTTTTTGGTACATTGGTGTCCATTTCTACCATTATATCAAATGATTCATATAAGTACAAGATGTAAAAATGAACCCACATAGATAAAAATGTAAAATTAAATCAATCTTTATTGTTGCATACATAAAATTTAAAATGATGTACAGTAACAAATTGTATTGTGGTACCGTGTTGGCCAGAAAAATCGATGTGATTACTTTTCTGCCCAATAATGACAGAAGTATTCTAGAAGTGATACCTTTATTTGCTTACCAGAAAATACTATGGTTGCAAGCTTTCAGAGCACAGTGGCTCCTTCTTCAGGCAAGATTACAAAAATTAATAAGAAACAAGCACAATATTTAGAGAATACTACAGCAGGACATTTGTTCAGGGGGGTGGGAAATTGTGATGCCTCCTAAATAGGGTTGAGCGACTTTTACTTTTATAGGATCGGGTCGGGTTTCACGAAACCCGACTTTTTCAAAAGTCGGGTCGAGTGAAATCGGCCGATCCTATAAAAAAGTCGGGGTCAGGGTCGACCGAAACTCGAAACCCAATGCAGTGCATTGGGTTTCCAATGGTTCCCAGGGTCTGAAGGAGAGGAAACTCTCCTTCAGGTCCTGCGATCCATATTTAAGTGTAAAATAAAGAATTAAAATAAAAAATATCGCTATACTCACCCTCGGATGCGCCCTGGTACTAACCGGGAACCTTCCTTCGAATCAGCGCTTGCAGGACCTCGCGGTGACGTCGCGGCTTGTGATTGGTCGCGCGACCGCCCATGTGACCGCTCGCGCGACCAATCACAAGCCGCGACGTCACCGCAAGGTCCTGCAAGCGCTGATTCTTAGGAAGGAAGGCTGCCGGAAAGAAGCAGGGCGCGTCCGAGAGTGAGTATATTCCTATTAGGTATATACTCACCCTCGGACGCGCCCTGCTTCTTTCCGGCAGCCTTCCTTCCTAAGAATCAGCGCTTGCAGGACCTTGCGGTGACGTCGCGGCTTGTGATTAGTCGCGCGAGCGGTCACATGGGCGGTCGCGCGACCAATCACAAGCCGCGACGTCACCGCGAGGTCCTGCAAGCGCTGATTCGAAGGAAGAAAGGCTGCCGGTTAGTACCAGGGCGCGTCAGAGGGTGAGTATAGCAATATTTTTTATTTTAATTCTTTATTTTACACTTGAATATGGATTCCGATACCGATTTCCGATATTGCAAACATATCGGAACTCGGGATCGGAATTCCGATACCAGATTCAGAAGATTGCCGACTTCATGGCCGACCCCACACAGGGGTCGGGTCGGGTTTCATGAAACCCGACTTTGCCAAATGTCGGCGACTTCTGAAAATGGCCGACCCGTTTCGCTCAACCCTACTCCTAAAGATAAGCCAAGGTAATCAAATTAGGCATTTTCTTACAAATGGAGGGGCAGTGGGAATAATTTTCTTAGTTATCTGGTGGAGGTGTGAAAACATTTCTCTGGACCTGGACACAGTATGACAGATTTAAAAGGTCATTTTAAGGACCACAGGGAAAGAAAAATTTGGGAATTCAAACTAATGAAGATGTTCAATTCTTTGACACTAGGACTCAATTTAACACCTGGATTTATGAGTCACTACATGGATACAATTCACACCTCCACCAGACAACTCCAGATATCTAAGAACATTATTCCCACTGCCTCTCCATTTGTAAGAAAATGCCTAATTTTATTACCTTGGCTTATCTTTAGGAGGCATCACACTTTCTCACCCCCTGAACAAATGTCCTGCTGTAGTAATAAGAGGAGTGAGGGGGAAAATGAGAGGTGTAAGGGAGAAAATGAGAGATGTGAGGGGGAAAATGAGAGGCTTGATGGGAAAATAAGAGAAGTGAGGTGCTATAACTAACCACAGATATTTACTATGCCCAGACAACACCGGGCTCTTCAGCTAGTTTAAAGGGAACCTGTCACCCTGTTTTTTCAAGAAGAGCTAAAAATAGCGTTAAATAGGGGCAGAGCTGGGCTTTACATTAGTGTATTTTTGAGCCTTTATTCCCCACCTATGCTGCCGAAATACCTTTGTAAAGTCGCCGTTTTGGGCTGTCACTCATGCTGGTCAGGTCATATGGGCGTGGTGACAGCGCTGTTTCTCTGCCAGATCTCCGTTGGTGGCGTAGTGGTGTGCGCATGTCCAAGTGGCGAATCCACTGCGCAGCTTCAACGAAAATAGCAAGATCTGCGCTATTCAGCCGTTTATCGGTGGGCGTGGCCATCTTTGTGAGGCCGCGTGTGCGCAGATGGTTCTTCTCGGCTTCCCGGGGTTTCAGGAAAATGGCCGCGGGATGCCGCGCGTGCGCAGATGGAGATCGCGGCGGCCATTTTCTTGCAGCCGAGATGCGAACTCTGCTTCATGAAAATGTCCGTCGAGATCACCATTTGCGCACGCGCTGCATCCCGCGGCCATTTTCGAGAAGCCGAGAAGAACCATCTGCGCACGCACGGCCTCACAAAGATGGCCGCGCCCACCGATAAACGGCTGAATAGCACAGATCGCGCTATTTTCCTTGAAGCTGCGCAGTGGATTCGCCACTTGGACATGCGCACACCACTACGCCACCAACGGAGATCTGGGGGAGAAACAGCACTGTCACCACGCCCATATGACCTGACCAGCGTGAGTGACAGCTCAAAACGGCGACTTTACAAAGGTATTTCGGCAGCATAGGTGGGGAATAAAGGCTCCAAAATACACTAATGTAAAGCCCAGCTCTGCCCCTGTTTAACGCTATTTTTAGCTCTTCTTGAAAAAACGGGGTGACAGGTTCCCTTTAAAATAAACAAGAAAATTTCCATAGTATTCCAAGCTAAGCCATAAGGTGGCGCTAAAGCAAAGTAACTAACAAAGTAATTCTTTCGGGGGAGTGAATCACTTCATTATGGTGTAAAACCATCTCTTTGTTCTCTACTATAAATAATTTTTAAATCATATAGTGTATTTCACACCTGTTGCTTTTATTTTTAATTTTAATAATATAAAATGGCATACCGTTCCCCATATCTTTATGTATCCCCCAGATAAATGCCTATAGGGTGTACTAGGGGTAGACGACGAGGAGCGGGGGCGCCAATTGCGCAGGAATATAGGGTGCCAACCTCCGCAGCTGTAGGCAGGGCAAATTTAGGTACAGTGCAGGTCAATTAGTGTACCATCTTTTGGGAATAAGTGCAATAATATCAAGTGTGCACTATAATTTAACACACAGTATTGCACGGGGCAATACCCAATATATCTCAGTACACAGTTTCAATTGACATTGATGACAATTTTTGTATTTGTATGTCTGAATTTGTATGGTCTGCTGTTTGATTTGCTGTCTTTTCCTACATGACAGGGCCCATTAGGGTGAATTAGGGAGAGTCTACGTTGAGCGGTGGCGCCACTGCGCAGGACTTAGGGTGCCAACCTCTGCGGCAAGGTAGGGTGCAGATAGTTTGTTTATTAGGGATACTGTGCACCCTGTATCTTTCAGCCAAACAACAGGCATTGTCTGAAGGTCGTATGTGTTTTGTGGTTGTTATTTTTAATTAAGTAATGCATTAAATGTTAAGTTTTATTGGGTATATTTCATTATTCTGTGCATATAGTGCTTATTGTCGGTGAAATATTTGGAATTATTGGAACTTATATTCTTTTTTTTCTGTGAAAGTCAGCCCCATATACACTTGTATCATGTAAACCTGCAACTTCCATTATGTCCTTATTCCTTAACAATGGTATGGAGATACTGGGAGTTGTTGTTACCAGCCATGTGGACCATACAGGAACCTCAGCTCTAATGAGATGTGCAGGAAGGAATACAAATAAATATTTACATCCAGGTACCTTATAGGTGACATCTTCTCTGATCATTCCCATCCTTTTTGCCTCCATATAGTGCAGATGCCATGATGAGATTTCATGCCCTGTGCTCATCTCTGTAGACTTTCATCTTCTTAGTCTTCAGCAGCACTTCTCAACATGGTGTCCTTAAAAATAAAGTATCATTATTAGTGTTGAGCGATACCGTCCGATACTTGAAAGTATCGGTATCGGATAGTATCGGCCGATACCCGAAAAATATCGGATATCGCCGATACCGATATCCGATACCAATACAAGTCAATGGGACATCAAGTATCGGAAGGTATTCTCATGGTTCCCAGGGTCTGAAGGAGAGGAAACTCTCCTTCAGGCCCTGGGATCCATAGGGATGTGTAAAATAAAGAATTAAAATAAAAAATATTGATATGCTCACCTCTCCGGCGGCCCCTGGACATCACGATGGTAACCGGCCGGCTTCTTTGTTTAAAATGAGCGCCTTCAGGACCTGCGAATGACGTCGCGGGTTCTGATTGGTCGCGTGCCGCCCATGCGACCGGCACGCGACCAATCAGAAGCCGCGACGTCATTCCCAGGTCCTTAATTCTGAGAATTAGGAGTTTTGTGAATGAGAATGACGTCGCGGCTTCTGATTGGTCGCGTGCCGGTCACATGGGCGGCACGCGAC
The DNA here is from genome assembly GCF_032444005.1 of Ranitomeya imitator. Taxonomy (NCBI): domain Eukaryota; kingdom Metazoa; phylum Chordata; class Amphibia; order Anura; family Dendrobatidae; genus Ranitomeya; species Ranitomeya imitator. The sequence continues at coordinate 554,537,599 of NC_091285.1, forward strand.
CAATCAGAACCCGCGACGTCATTCGCAGGTCCTGAAGGCGCTCATTTTAAACAAAGAAGCCGGCCGGTTACCAGCGTGATGTCCAGGGGCCGCCAGAGAGGTGAGCATATCAATATTTTTTATTTTAATTCTTTATTTTACACATCCCTATTGATCCGATACCGATACCCGATACCACAAAAGTATCGGATCTCGGTATCGGAATTCCGATACCGCAAGTATCGGCCGATACCCGATACTTGCGGTATCGGAATTGCTCATGATTCATTATACTACCCCATAAATATAAATATCCCCAATGCTGCACCCCGAACAAATAATTGCCCACCCCATGTGCTTCCTGCAAAAATATTCTCTCAACTCTGCCCCTCTCTGAACTGTCCCCCCTATATTGCCCCTCTCCATAATGTCCCCCACACTGCCCCTTTCCGTAATGTCCCTCCCACATTGCACCTCTCTGTAATATTCCCTAACACTGCCCCTCTCCATAATATTCCCCCACACCGCTCCTCCCCATCATATTCCCCCCACACCGCTCCTCTCCATCATATTCCCCCCCACACGACTCCTCTCCATCATATTCCCCCCACACCCTCCTTTCCGTCATAGTCCCCCCACAGCTTCTCTCCGTTATATTCCCCCCCACACACAGCTTCTCTCCATCCTATTCCTCTTCCGTTATAATATCCAATGTCCTGGGCTTATTTCTGTTATAATGTCTCTCATCCTAGGCTGCTTCTTGGTATAATGTTCCTGTTCCTGGTATAATGTCTCTCATTATGGGCCCCTTTCTGGTATAATGTTCCAATCCTGAGCCCCTTCCAGTAATAACGACCCTCATCCTGGGCCCTTTCCTTGTATAATGTACCCTGTCCTATGCCCCTTACTGTAATAAGATCCTTCATCCTGGTCCCTTCCTTTAACCCCTTTACCCCCAAGGGTGGTTTGCACGTTATGGACCGGGCCAATTTTTACAATTCTGACCACTGTCCCTCTATGAGGTTATAACTCTGGAACGCTTCAACGGATCCCGGTGATTCTGACATTGTTTTCTCGTGACATATTGTACTTCATGATAGTGGTAAAATTTCTTTGATATTACCTGCGTTTATTTGTGAAAAAAACGGAAACATGGCGAATATTTTGAAAATTTCGCAATTTTCCAACTTTGAATTTTGATGCAATTAAATCACAGAGATATGAACACAAAATACTTAATAAGTAACATTTCTCACATGTCTACTTTACATCAGCACAATTTTGGAAACAACATTTTTTTTTGTTAGGGAGTTATAAGGGTTAAAAGTTGACCAGCAATTTCTCATTTTTACAACACCATTTTATTTTAGGGACCACATCTCATTTGAAGTCATTTTGAGGGGTCTATATGATAGAAAATACCCAAGTGTGACACCATTCTAAAAGCTGCACCCCTCAAGGTTCTCAAAACCACATTCAAGAAGTTTATTAACCCTACAGGTGTTTCACAGGAATTTTTGGAATGTTTAAATAAAAATTAACATTTAACTTTTTTTCACAAAAAATTTACTTCAGCTCCAATTTGTTTTATTTTGCCAAGAGTTACAGGAGAAAATGGACCCCAAACCTTGTTGTACAATTTGTCCTGAGTACGCCGATACCCCATAAGTGGAGGTAAACCACTGTTTGGGCGCATGACAGAGCTTGGAAGTGAAGGAGCGCCATTTGACTTTTTAATGCAAAATTGACTGGAATTGAGATGGGACGCCATGTTGCGTTTGGAGAGCCACTGATGTGCCTAAACATTGAAACCCCCCACAAGTGACATCATTTTGGAAAGCGGAAAAATTCAGACACGAACATATAGCAAACCAACGAACTCAAACAGCTATATTTCCATGGATAGTTGCCATCTCCCAAGATGGCTACTCAATGTCCCACGTAGCCAATTTATGCAGATAAACCGGAACTGCTCCAGACATACTGACTTTACCGATGAATCGGATATTCTTATAGATAAATTTGCAAAGAAGGGATATAACTATAAATATTTGCTGGAAACTAGGAACGATATCAGCAGCATCCCTAGGGAACAACTCATTACTGATAAGATTGAGACGGAGAATAATCCTAATGAGAGTGATGATAAAATATCTATTCCAATTATTATACAATATAACTCTAATACCCAGATTCTGAGAAAGATCGTTAAAAAATATTGGTTTCTTTTACAAGATGATAAAATTATTGGGGATAAATTACAAAACTTTCCCCGTTTTGTCTTTAGAAAAGCACGGAATCTGGGTTCTCTGGTTGCCCCTACTGTGCGATGCCCAGCTCCAACACTGAAATATATGGGCCCCTTTAAACAAATTATAAAGGGCTTCTTTCCATGCCAAAAGTGCAAGATGTGCAAGTCGTTGCATTTAACTAAACAGAAATTTGTAACATCCCGCAATGGCACACAAGTAGAAATTACTGACTTTATTACTTGCACTACCAGAGGAGCTATTTATGCAATCGAGTGCCCCTGCAAAAAGCTGTATGTGGGGCGAACCAAACGCCCCCTATGCAGGAGGATCCAAGAACATCTACGGAATATTAAGAGGAAATATGACGAGCATCCCCTTTCCAAACACTTTGCAATCCACCACGGAGGCTCCATAAATGGAACAAAGGTAACCGGGATTAAATTAGCCCACAAAGATTGGCGGAATGGAGATTATATTAAAAAAATGTCCAGGGAAGAGACCCGACTTATTTTTGAATTGGACACCCTTAAGCCGAAGGGGTTAAATAATGGAGTTGAATTGTTTGCCTTTGATTGATACAACGTAGGGAGCCAAACCTATATAAACCAACAGAGCACAGCGGGAGCCTACCCTGAAGAAGGAATCCGTGTTATTCCGAAACGCGTTGGTTGGTTATTCTTGGCTCCCACAGTGCTCCGTACCGCCGACAGGGGCACCACGTGACATACCGGACACGTGACCCGAACTGAACGCAGGTCCTGCCATCTTCAGCGTTGCCGAGCGCGGCGCGCTCTCTACACACGTTCCTCTGACACAGGCGGCTGTCACCAGCCGGGACAGCACGCCGTGTACTACCGTCAGCAACTCTGATCTTCGCAAGGTCAGCGAAGCTAAGTATCCAACTTGCATTTCGTACTGGCATCTTGAACTTTCACCGCGTGTGTTCCCTGCGGCAGGTACGACTTTTTTTCCCAGTTTATTTTGCATGTGCTTCTATGAGGACGGAATTACCTCATTGCTAGACTCGTATAAGTACTACAGATAGTTGCTCCAGAGGGTTTATATTTCTGAATACATCTATCTACTTGTTTTTACCTTTAGACCTGGAATTGTGCACCTATTTTCATATGCAAGCAATTTTACTGCCAATTCTACATCTATTAGTGCTATTTCCTCCCCATCAGGTAAATTATTAATATATATATATTGTTTTGGGCTCCATCTGCATGCATTTCCTAGCGCAAGTTTGATTGATTGTTTTATCATTCATATATTATTTCCCCATTTTGGAAAGTAGACCCCCTAAGGAACTTATCTAGAGGTGTGGTGAGCACTTTGACCCACCAAGTGCTTCACAGAAGTTTATAATGCAGAACCGTAAAAATAAAAAATAATTTTTGTGAAAAAAAAATGATCTTTTCGCCCCCAATTTTTTATTTTCCCAATGATAAGAGAAGAAATTGGAACCAAAAAGTTGTTGTACAATTTGTCCTGAGTACGCCGATACCCCATAAGTGGAGGTAAACCACTGTTTGGGCGCATGACAGAGCTTGGAAGCGAAGGAGCGCCATTTGACTTTTTAATGCAAAATTGACTGGAATTGAGATGGGACGCCATGTTGCGTTTGGAGAGCCACTGATGTGCCTAAACATTGAAACCCCCCACAAGTGACACCATTTTGGAAAGCGGAAAAATTCAGACACGAACATATAGCAAACCAACGGACTCAAACAGCTATATTTCCATGGATAGTTGCCATCTCCCAAGATGGCTACTCAATGTCCCACGTAGCCAATTTATGCGGATAAACCGGAACTGCTCCAGACATACTGACTTTACCGATGAATCGGATATTCTTATAGATAAATTTGCAAAGAAGGGATATAACTATAAATATTTGCTGGAAACTAGGAACGATATCAGCAGCATCCCTAGGGAACAACTCATTACTGATAAGATTGAGACGGAGAATAATCCTAATGAGAGTGATGATAAAATATCTATTCCAATTATTATACAATATAACTCTAATACCCAGATTCTGAGAAAGATCGCTAAAAAATATTGGTTTCTTTTACAAGAAGATAAAATTATTGGGGATAAATTACAAAACTTTCCCCATTTTGTCTTTAGAAAAGCACGGAACCTGGGTTCTCTGGTTGCCCCTACTGTGCGATGCCCAGCTCCAACACTGAAATATATGGGCCCCTTTAAACAAATTATAAAGGGCTTCTTTCCATGCCAAAAGTGCAAGATGTGCAAGTCGTTGCATTTAACTAAACAGAAATTTGTAACATCCCGCAATGGCACACAAGTAGAAATTACTGACTTTTACTTGCACTACCAGAGGAGCTATTTATGCAATCGAGTGCCCCTGCAAAAAGCTGTATGTGGGGCGAACCAAACGCCCCCTATGCAGGAGGATCCAAGAACATCTACGGAATATTAAGAGGAAATATGACGAGCATCCCCTTTCCAAACACTTTGCAATCCACCACGGAGGCTCCATAAATGGAACAAAGGTAACCGGGATTAAATTAGTCCACAAAGATTGGCGGAATGGAGATTATATTAAAAAAATGTCCAGGGAAGAGACCAGACTTATTTTTGAATTGGACACCCTTAAGCCGAAGGGGTTAAATAATGGAGTTGAATTGTTTGCCTTTGATTGATACAACGTAGGGAGCCAAACCTATATAAACCAACAGAGCACAGCGGGAGCCTACCCTGAAGAAGGAATCCGTGTTATTCCGAAACGCGTTGCTTGGTTATTCTTGGCTCCCATAGTGCTCCGTACCGCCGACAGGGGCACCACGTGACATACCGGACACGTGACCCGAACTGAACGCAGGTCCTGCCATCTTCAGCGTTGCCGAGCGCGGCGTGCTCTCTACACACGTTCCTCTGACACAGGCGGCTGTCACCGGCCGGGACAGCATGCCGTGTACTACCGTCAGCAACTCTGATCTTCGCAAGGTCAGCGAAGCTAAGTATCCAACTTGCATTTCGTACTGGCATCTTGAACTTTCACCGCGTGTGTTCCCTGCGGCAGGTACGACTTTTTTTCCCAGTTTATTTTGCATGTGCTTCTATGAGGACGGAATTACCTCATTGCTAGACTCATATAAGTACTACAGATAGTTGCTCTAGAGGGTTTATATTTCTGAATACATCTATCTACTTGTTTTTACCATTAGACCTGGAATAGTGCACCTATTTTCATATGCAAGCAATTTTACTGCCAATTCTACATCTATTAGTGCTATTTCCTTCCCATCAGGTAAATTATTAATATATATATATTGTTTTGGGCTCCATCTGCATGCATTTCCTAGCGCAAGTTTGATTGATTGTTTTATCATTCATATATTATTTCCCCATTTTGGAAAGTAGACCCCCTAAGGAACTTATCTAGAGGTGTGGTGAGCACTTTGACCCACCAAGTGCTTCACAGAAGTTTATAATGCAGAACCGTAAAAATAATAAATAATTTTTGTGAAAAAAAAATGATCTTTTCGCCCCCAATTTTTTATTTTCCCAATGGTAAGAGAAGAAATTGGAACCAAAAAGTTGTTGTACAATTTGTCCTGAGTACGCTATATGTGGGGGTAAACCACTATTTGGGCGCATGGGAGAGCGCGGAAGGGAAGGAGCGCCGTTTGACTTTTCAATGCAAAATTCACAGGAATTGAGATGAGACGCCATGTTGCGTTTGGAGAGCCACTGATGTGCCTAAATATTGAAACCCCCCACAAGTGACACCATTTTGGAAAGTAGACCCCCTAAAGAACTTATCTAGATGTGTGGTGAGCACTTTGACCCACCAAGAGCTTCACAGAAGTTTATAATGCAGAGCCGTAAAAATAAAACAAAAATTTTTTCCCACAAATATTATTTTTTAGCCCCCAGTTTTGTATTTTCCCTAGGGTAACAGGAGAAATTGGACCCCAAACTTTGTTGTGCAATTTGTCCTGAGTGCGCTGATACCCCATATGTGGGGGGGAACCACCGTTTGGGCGCATGGGAAGGCTCGGAAGGGAAGGCGCGCCATTTGAAATACAGACTTAGATGGAATGGTCTGCAGGCGTCACATTGCGTTTGCAGAGCCCCTAATGTACCTAAACAGTAGAAACCCCCCACAAGTGACCCCATATTGGAAACTAGACCCCCCAAGGAACTTATCTAGATGTGTTGTGAGAACTTTGAGCCCCCAAGTGTTTCGCTACAGTTTCTAACGCAGAGCCGTGAAAATAAAATAAAAAATTCCCCCCAAAATTATTTTTTAGCCCCCAGTTTTGTATTTTCTCGAGGGTAACAGGAGAAATTGGACCCCAAAATTTGTTGTCCAATTTGTCCTGAGTGCGCTGATGCCCCATATGTGGGGGGGAACCACCGTTTGGGCGCATGGGAGGGCTCGGAAGGGAAGAAGCGCCTTTGGAATGCAGACTTAGATGGAATGGTCTGCAGGCGTCACATTGCGTTTGCAGAGCCCCTAATGTACCTAAACAGTAGAAACCCCCCACAAGTGACCCCATATTGGAAACTAGACCCCCCCCCCACGAACTTATCTAGATGTGTTGTGAGAACTTTGAGCCCCCAAGTGTTTCACTACAGTTTATAACGCAGAGCCGTGAAAATTAAAAAATCTTTTTTTTCCCACAAAACTTATTTTTTAGCCCCCAGTTTTGTATTTTCCCAAGGGTAACAGGATAAATTGGACCCCAAAAGTTGTTGTCCAATTTGTCCTGAGTACGCTGATACCCCATATGTTGGGGTAAACTCCTGTTTGGGCAAACGGGAGAGCTCGGAAGGGAAGGAGCACTGTTTTACTTTTTCAACGCAGAATTGGCTGGAATTGAGATCGGACGCCATGCCGCGTTTGGAGAGCCCCTGATGTGTCTAAACAGTGGAAACCCCCCAATTATAACTGAAACCCTAATCCAAACACACCCCTAACCCTAATTCCAACGGTAACCCTAACCACACCTCTAACCCAGACACACCCCTAACCCTAATCCCAACCCTATTCCCAACCGCAAATGTAATCCAAACCCTAACCCTAACTGTAGCCTTAACCCTAACTGTAGCCTTAACCCTAACTGTAGCCTTAACCCTAACTGTAGCCCTAACCCTAGCCCTAACCCTAGCCCTAACCTTAGCCCTAACCCTAGCCCTAGTCCTAACCCTAGCCTTAGCCCCAACCCTAGCCCTAACCCTAACCCTAGCCCTAACCCTAACCCTAACCCTAGCCCTAGCCCTAACCCTAATGGGAAAATGGAAATAAATACATTTTTTAATTTTTTTTTATTTTTCCCTAACTAAGGGGGTAATGAAGGGGGGTTTGATTTACTTTCATAGCGGGTTTTTTAGTGGATTTTTATGATTGGCAGCCGTCACTCACTGAAAGACGCTTTTTATTGCAAAAAATATTTTTTGCGTTACCACATTTTGAGAGCTATAATTTTTCCATATTTGAGTCCACAGAGTCATGTGAGGTCTTGTTTTTTGCGGGACGAGTTGACGTTTTTATTGGTAACACTTTCGGGCACGTGACATTTTTTGATCGCTTTTTATTCCGATTTTTGTGAGGCAGAATTAGCAAAAACCAGCTATTCATGAATTTCTTTTGGGGGAGGCGTTTATACTGTTCCGCGTTTGGTAAAATTGATAAAGCAGTTTTATTCTTCGGGTCAGTACGATTACAGCGACACCTCATTTATATCATTTTTTTATGTTTTGGTGCTTTTATACGATAAAAACTATTTTATAGAAAAAATAATTATTTTTGCATCGCTTTATTCTGAGGACTATAACTTTTTTATTTTTTTGCTGATGTTGCTGTATCGTGGCTCGTTTTTTGCGGAACAAGATGACGCTTTCAGCGGTACCATGGTTATTTATATCTATCTTTTTGATCGCGTGTTATTCCACTTTTTGTTCGGCGGTATGATAATAAAGCGTTGTTTTTTGCCTCGTTTTTTTTTTTTTATTTCTTACGGTGTTTACTGAAGGGGTTAACTAGTGGGCCAGTTTTATAGGTCGGGTCGTTACGGACGCGGCGATACTAAATATGTGTACTTTTATTGTTTTGTTTTTTTTATTTAGATAAAGAAATGTATTTATGGGAATAATATATATATTTTTTCCATTATTTAGGATTTTTTTTTTTTTTTTTTTTTTTTACACACTTGTAAAAAATTTTTTTTACTTTTTTACTTTGTCCCAGGGGAGGACAATACAGATCGGTGATCTGCCAGTTTGCACAGCACTCTGACAGATCACCGATCTGTCAAACAGCGCTGCAGCGTTACCAAGTGCCTGCTCTAAGCAGGCACTTGGTAAGCCACCTCCCTCCCTGCAGGACCCGGATCCGCGGCCATCGTGGATCCGGGATTTGCTGCAGGGAGGAAGGTAGGAGACCCCCGGAGCAACGCGATCACATCGCGTTGCTGCGGGGGTCTCAGGGAAGCACGCAGGGAGCCCCCTCCCTGCGCGATGCTTCCCTGCACCGCTGGCACATCGTGATCATGTTTGATCGCGGTGTGCCGGGGGTTAAATGTGCCGGGGGCGGTCCGTGACCGCTCCTGGCACATAGTGCCGGATGTCAGCTGCGATAAGCAGCTGACACCCGGCCGCGATCGGCCGCGCTCCCCCCCGTGAGCGCGGCCGATCGCCTATGACGTACTATTCCGTCCTTGGGAAGTAAAGCCCACCCCACATGGACGGAATAGTACGTCTAATGGCAGAAAGGGGTTAACAATGACCCACATCCTGGTATTATGTCCCCATTATGGGCCCCTTCCGGATATGTCTGTTGTCCTGGGTCCCTTATTGTAATAAGATTCCCATCCTGGCCCCTTCCTGTAACAATGCCCTTCTTCCTGGAAATTTTAGGCCAGTAAGTCTAACCTCTATTGTTTGTAAAATATTTGAAGGGTTTCTGAGGGATGTTATTCTGGATTATCTCAATGAGAATAACTGTTTAACTCCGTATAAGCATGGGTTTATGAGGAATCGCTCCTGTCAAGCCAATCTAATCAGTTTTTATGAAGAGGTAAGATATCGACTGGACCAAGGTGAGTCATTGGACATGGTATATCTTGATTTTTCAAAAGCGTTTGATACCTTGCCACACAAGAGGTTGGTATACAAAATGAGAATGCTGGGTCTGGGGGAAAATGTGTGTAAATGGGTAAATAACTGGCTTAGTGATAGAAAGCAGAGGGTGGTTATAAATGGTATATTCTCTAACTGGGTCGCTGTGACCAGTGGGGTACCGCAGGGGTCGGTGTTGGGGCCTATTCTCTTCAACATATTTATTACCGTAACTATCTGGTAGAAGGTTTACACAGTAAAATATCGATATTTACACTTGATCTAAAACTATGTAAAGCAGTCAATACAATCAAAGATAGTACTCTGCTACAGCTCGATCTGGATAAGTTGGAAACTTTGGCCAAAGGTGGCAGATGTCGTTTAACATTGATAAATATAAGGTTATACACATGCGAAGGAGGAATTAATATCACCATTACATACTGAATGGGAAACCAGTGGGTAAATCTGACATGGTGAAGGACTTGGGAATCCTAGTTAATGATAAATTTACCTAAAGCAGCCAGTGTCAGGCAGCAGCTGCCAAGGCAAACAGGATCATGGGGTGCATTAAAAGAGGTCTAGATACACATGATGAGAGCATTATACTGCCTCTGTACAAATCTCTGGATAGACCGCTCATTGAGTACTGTGTACAGTTTGGGGCACCGGTTCTCAGGAAGGATATAATAGAACTAGAGCGAGTACAAAGGAAGGCAACAAAATTAATAAAAGGATGAGGGAACTACAATATCTAGAGAGATTAGCAAAATTAGGATTATTTAGTTTAGAAAAAAGATGACTGATAACCATGTAAAAGTATATAAGGGGACAATACAAATATCTCTCCGAGGATCTCTTTATACCAAGGAAGGTGATGGTCACAAGGGGGAATTCTCTGTGTCTGATGGAGAGAAGGTTTTTCCATCAACATAGAAGAGGATTCTTTACTGTACGCGCAGTGAGAATCTGGAATTCTTTGCCTGAGCAGGTGGTGATGACAAACTCAGGCGAGGTGTTCAAGAGAGGCCTGGATGTCTTCCTGGAGCGTAAGAATATTGCATCTTACAGTTATCGAGTATTTTAGAAGGACGCAGATCTGGGGATTTATTCTGACGGAATATAGGCTGAACTGGATGGACAAATTTCTTTTTTTCTGCCTTGCTAACTATGTTAATATGTTATTATAGAGGCCTGATCCATAGGCCACAAAAAAAATCTTCTGTTATTAACATCAGACAGTAAGGGACCTGACTTTAAAAATGTTTGTAGCATAACTTCTTTGTCATACAGACCTCATCCACACTCAAACAGTTCTTTTTTCTGTGACTAACACAATACAGCACGCCATATTTCAACTTTGAATTTAATGTTGCAGAAATTCAGCTGTTTGCATAAGTGGTGCAGAGATTAAAATCTAATTTTTTGTTGCTAATACTGTGCTCCTACCACACTATCTGAGCAATATGACAGGGAAAAAGCGAGGCCGTGGTGGCAGGGGAATTAGGTGTACGTGGGGTAGGTGGTAATGTTTGCGAAAGCACTAGGGTAGCAATGTCACGTCCTATGCAAAAACAACTGACAACTTATGTTACTGGACAGGCTACACCACTACCTTTCTTTGGAAGATGCACAGCAGTATGCCTTATCAATGGTGCGCAGAAAGAGCATGCACTCGAATGGATGGCAAGTGCAGCTTCAAGTGGCCTCTCCTCCTTTTCCTCCACCTTAAAATCACAACCAGTACAGTCCACAGATGTGGCACCAAAATTCCCCTTGCTTCCCCCCTCGTCCCAACTATCCAACCGTTCTACTGACTGTACGGAACCACAGATGGGTGAGTCTGAAGAGATGTTCACACATTCTATGCCATGTTCATCAGTAATGTATTCAATAGCTTTGCATAGGAGGAAATCTGCACCGATGGCCAAAAGTTTTAGCTTGTATCCGGGGTAGGACGAAGTACAGTCTGAACAGCATCCTGACCCTCGTCATCAGATGTTAACCCCTGGTGGTAAGGTGATCCTGATGTGACTTAGATATCTGAGGCTCATGCGGACTGTACTGTGCTGTAAGGGCAAGAAGAGGAGGAGGGTGACTCCAATGGCGAGGAATGTGATAACACAGAGGATGATGATGAGGTGTTAGATCCCAGTTGGCATGAACATAGTGGCACACAGCTGAGTAGGTCACCTGAGGAGGAAGACAAGGAGGTTACGTTGTGCCATTCATTGCAGACACCTAATGAGGCAGCGCTACGAGCAATGCATCCTCAGCCACAACTGTGCCTCTGATCAGCAGCATCCGCAGCTCTGCAGCTCACAGGGGTGGCAAGGGTTGCCTGGCCTTTTTTGACACTGCAAAGGATGGGCCAACTCACATAATCTGCCAACTTTGCAAAAAAAACTGAGTTGAGGTAAAAAGTGTAATAATTTGACTACTGCATGTATGAACCTTCACATGCGCAATCAACATGCTTTACTGTGGGAATCCCACTGGGCAAAAATGCATACCAGCGGACCTTAACAACCATCAGCCGCCCCATCAATCGCATCTGCCGATTCTTCCTCCTCCTCTGTTACCGTGCCTACTTTTGAGATGCAAGTCTTCGACCGCAGAACCTCGGGTTCTTTACCCGCTCCAGTCACGCTGACTGAGAGGCCGCCTTCAGCTGTAACAGAAGCAGACATGCCTGCTGTTTTTGACTGATCTCAGAAAACAATCACACCACAAGTTTCTCAATCCACAGTAACATCTCCACCTGCACCTCTCTCATGGTCCAGCAGTTTGTCCGTTTCACCGTACTCCGCCCTTTCACAGCACTGCAGCCAGCCCACGGTTCCACAGTTGTAGTCACGTAAAACACTGTTTCCTCTTACGCATGACAAAGCTATAAGGTTAAACTCTACCATCTCCAATTTGTTGGCCACATAAATGCTGCCTTTCCACCTGGCAGATAGAGATGGTTTCAAAACTGATGACCGTCGCAGTCCCCCAGTACCAATTACCCAGTCGCCATTACTTTGCTAAGAAAGTTGTGCTTGCACCACACCAGCATGTCACACACAACATCACCCATTCCTTGACAAAATCTCGGTCTGCCAGGGTGCATTTCACCATAGACACTTGAACAAGTAGGCATGGCAAAGGGCGTTACATCTCGCTGACTAGGCACTGAGTGACTCTGGTGGCTGTGGGGACAGGCGCTGCTCCACAAGTCTTGGAATCACCAAGGCTTGCAGGACACACCTCTACATTTAACACTTCCCTCACTGCTTCTGCCTCCTCTATCTCCTCTAGGGCCTCCACCTTTGCCCTCAACCTCTGTCTTAACGAGACACACATTCCAACAGTACAGAGCGAACCCCCACCACCTTCCTACTGTGCAGCCAGGGCTCACTGCAATAAGGCAGTCTTAAAATTGATATGCCTTGGAGATTTCAGTCATACAGCTGAAGAGATGTGGACAGCTCTCCAGTCTGAGTTTTATCAATGGCTGACTTCTCTGAACCTGCATCCAGGGAAGGCCGTGTCCGATAGTGGTGCAAACCTGGTGGCAGCCTTACAGTGAGGCAAGCTCACACACATGCCTTGCATGGCTCACGTCCTCAAACTGGTGGTACAGCATTTTATCCACCAATATCTTGGCCTGGGTGAGCTGCTCCAGAAAGCATGTAAACTGTGTGCTCATTTCCGTCGTTCACACCCTTCTGCTCATCAACTTGCCAGTTAACAGGATGATATGCAATGTGCTGACAAGGCGGAATTCTACTTTGCACATGTTGCAGCGACTGTGGCAGTAGGAATGAGCCCTGACACAGTATATCATGTCGTATATAGCCTTGGCCAACAAAGTACGGACATTGCGCATATCACTTTTACAGAGTGGGCACAGATTAAGGACCTCTGCACCCTTCTGCACAGTTTCGAAATGGATACTAAGATGGTTAGTGCTGACAGTGACGACACCATAATCAGCATCACTATTCCGGTCATCTGTATGCTGGAGCAGACTTTGAATAGCCTGCAGGAAGAGATGGTGATCCCAGAAGAAGAGGAGAAAGCATAGCAGCCTGTGAAAGGGATAGCTTTATCTCTAAGTTCCAGACTGTCGCCACACAGGCAGGTGCCAAGGTGAGGGTGGATTACTGTGATTGAGGAGAGCTGGGGATAACAAACTGTTATTGAAGGTGCAAGATTCGAGGAACAAATGGAGGAGGAAGAGGTGATGGGCGAGCAACTGTTGGATGAAGAGGATAATCCTCCCCTCTCTGTTGTTTGTGGTTGGCGGGAGGGGACGGAGGAAACAAGCCTCATTGTTACCCAGTCACCAACACATCATGGGCTTGGACCTCTTGGTTTAGCCTGACATATGAGAGCCTTCTTGCTACACTATCTGCAACATGATCCCCGTATAGTTATGATTACGAATAATACTGATTATTGGGTTGCCACTTTATTAGATCCACATTTTAAAACCAAAATTTGCCAGATGATTCCTGCCCTAGAAAGAGACCCGCGAATGCTGGAGTATCTAAGCACGCTTTTACACAACCTTAAGAGAGCTTTTCCCCAATACAGCAGTGAAGCACACAGTTCGCATTGCAGCTCTAGACTTCCAACTTCCGGCCATCAATTTGTCAACGCCAAAACATTAGCAGCAGCAGCAGTGGTGGAAGTGGAAGAAGCAATTTCTGTGAGTCTTTTGACACTTTTTTTTGACCAACTTGTGCACCAGCACAACAGAGTCCAAATCTTAAATGTGGTGAACGAATGGAGAGGATGGTGCAGGTGTATCTAAAACAAAATATCAATACCATCAGTAAGGGTTTGGACCCTTTCACATTTTGGTCTTCCAAAATTGATAAGTGGCCTGAGCTCGCCTCAAATGCCTTGGAGGTTTTATCATGCCCGGCAGCCAGCGTTCTCTCAGAACGTGTCTTCATCACTGACGGATGAAGACTGACGGATAAATGCAGCCAGCTGTCCCCTGAAAGTGTAGACCACCTAACTTTCATTAAGATGAACAAGTCATGGATCTCCAAGGACTTTTGCACCCCAATTGCAGACTGTACAGACTAGGTGATGTTGCGTTTTTTAGTGTGATGCATTAATGTCACATTACTGCACTCTGTGATATCTTTAGTGTGGCTTCTGTGCCTGCTGTGGCTGCTGCTGCTGATGTTGTTAACACAAATTTGTGGAAATGAGAACAGTCATGGTTGATCACATCTGCTGGGTTAGCTTTACTAGAAGACGTGTCGGTCCCAATTATGCTATTTCTATTCTTGTGACAGTTATTCCACTTCTGTGGGGTAAGGCCCTTATTTCTTTAAATGTGAACACTCCATGTTGGGTGTCTATCTGCTGGATTGGGTGTAGTGAAAGATCTGTCGGTCCCTATTATACTATTTTTACTGTGATGAAATTGATGCAACTTTGGTGGTGTCTGTCAATAATTTTTAGAAATGTGAACTCTCCTTGTTGTGTGTCCATCTGCTGGATTGGGTGTAGTGGAATACCTGTTGGTCCCTATTATACTATTTCTACTGTGGTGAAATTGATGCCACATTTGTGGTGTCTGCCAATAATTTTTGGAAATGTGAACTCTCCTGTTTGGGTGTCCATCTGCTGTATTGGAAGACCTGTCAGTCCCTATTATACCATTTCTAGTGTGGTGAAATTGATGCCACTTTGGTGGTGTCTGCCATTTATTTTTGGAAATTGTGAACACTCCTGGTTGGGTATCCTTCATTTTTGTTGCCTGAACTGGGAGGCCTCCAAGACCGTTAGGCCTCCACTTCCTTAGACTCAGCTACCCATGTTACTATGCTCAAATTTTTCTGACAATTGTAGTCTACAAAACTGATATTTGTGCCACCTGAGTGTGGCTCAGTATGAAAGCAGGTAGAGGCGCTACATGTGGTATTAGGGCTCCCAGCAAAGGGGGCCCATACCGATCCCTCACCGACGTCATCTTACTGTGAGGTTCAATTGAAAGCAGTAAATGCGGTCCCAGACGCCGATATCTCATGCCTGGCTGATTGCTGCAGTTCCATGCTGCAATTTGTACTGTGGGTGAATTGAGGCCACTTTCCTGGTGTTTGTCCCTTATTTGATGCATTTTGGCAGGATTTGGGGCCATTATAAGGTGTTGTGCATGCGTTTTGTTTTTGTCTCCCATTGACGTGAATGGCGTTCGATAATGTTCGGTGAATAGTTGACAAATTAATCAGCGAATATTGCAAATTCGGTGAACGTAATCCGAACATTGAAATAGTCACTCATCTCTACTCATTACTTCACTGCCATGCGCTGCTCGTGATTGGGTGATATCCGCCTCTAATTTGCTAGCAGCATGTATCCCAGTACAGGAATTTGGCGGGTCTCAGTACAGCAATACATTACAGCTAAGTGTGCGTCATTAGACGCACATTCAGCTGAAATAGGTGCAGGCGGGCCCCGCTCCCACAAGGGCCTAGTCGCGGTTGCACCCATCACGATCGTTGTGCACCTTGTTCTATGATTTTTTTTGCTATTTGTACAATTGTTTAGAATATGTAACAATTAAGTTACTTTTTCCAGTTAGCAGTGGACCTTGTTTTTTATGCTGTCTGAGACAAAGCAGTATATTTTTGTCATTTTCTTTATGTCAGATATTAATTCAGCCTGTGGAGAGCTACATAACTTGTTGGTTCTCTATAAATAAAAGATGCTAATAATTAATGACAGTTAAAGTAGTCCAAGAATAAAAAAAAGCCAAGAACTTCACAGAGTACAAGGGATCAGCAGGCACTTTCAAATTCTAAGACACAAGGGGAGGGGGTTTACAAATCAATTTTCTAACCTTAGAATTGAGGACAAACGATTGCACCACACATAGAAAACGTAATTTCAGTTTTGATAAACATGGTGCTGCATGTTAGCTCTGAAGTTGACCCAGTTTCCTAGATGTTTATGTTGTCAGGCAGTTCCCTATTGTATTAAATAAGATCTTTAGTAAATGACTTGTTTTGACAGTCGGATAAAATACAAAAAAACAGCAGCTCTATGGACGGGAAAATATCACAAGCATCTATTGTATGTGCTGCTAGGCCTTATGGAGAAAGAAATAGAAGAGACATATTAAGAAGAATGCTTGTCTGCTGCCACCCAGTGCTTATTAAGTGCATATCATGTAATGTTGAGGATTGCTTGGTCTGAATTTCATCAGTGTTTTGCACCCAATTTTCATCAGTGTTTCAGTTTCTACCTTGATTGTTACAGCACCGATTTTGTTCTATGAATACAAAAATGGAAAGCTTCCCCTACACATTACACTGTCCAAAACGTACAGCACAGGGATTGCACATGGATGATTATGTGTGCGGTCAATGATTCTTCATGGATCCATATACTTGTGTAGATAAATGTGATCCATGATTCAGATCAAAAGCAAACCTGTCTCCGTGATTTTTTTTGCAGACACACAATCAGCAAAAAAAATGTGAGCACGTGAACGGTTCCATAGATTATAATGGGTATGTGTTCTAACCACACTGGTAGATGTACGTACGAGAAAAATTATCATCTAAAAGACCATAGACTGGAAAGCCATTGCGTTGTCCATAGGTCAGCATCTGGACCAATGCAAGTCAATGTGCTAGTTCACATGAATGTTTCTACACATGGAACGCTAGCCTGCATGGAAAAAAAATTGTTGCAAACCCTAACTCGATCCATATTCTGAATCAGATTTGCCAATTTTAAATCAATAGGTGTGTGCAAACCTCGGATTACATTTGAGTTACCATCCACATGTCAGGTGTTTTTCATGGATCTGTAACAATATCCTGTTTTTACAAACAGGTACTGTAGTTCAGGCTACAGAGCGCTAATGCGCTGTTCTCAGCTGTGTCATAAGCAGTGCCGTGCCCTATGAGTGATCAGAGGCTCATTGTTCTTGACAGAAGGGGCCTGAATATTGGGATAATAAACTGGCCGCCTACAGTGATAGAAACAAGAAAGAAGCCATATGGGAGAAGATATTGGTACGTACTATCAGACTTGTGATCCTATATGTATGTAATTATGAAGAATGACACATGGTTTAACAATGCTTTAGTGGTGAGAAGCAATTGACCTATTCTGGAAGCAGTAAAGATCCTATAATCTGTGGTGCTTCCATAGGCCCCCATTATCTACAACTTCACTACCCTGCCCACATGATTCGGTCAATCCCAGTTGGGCAATTCCTTAGGCTACGCCGTATATGCTCCACTCATAAGGATTTTGAGAGGAGGGCTGGGGAATTGAGGGAGCGTTTCCTGGCATGTGGATATAGTGGCAGGGCACTAAAAAGAGCATACCACAGGGCCAAATATACCCTTCGACAAGATTTACTCTACAGGGTTAGACCGGAGTCGAGACATCATGGTGATGGTAAAATGAGATTTATCACATCATTTGACTCTCAATCCAGTAGAGTAAGAGGGGTACTAGAGACGGCATGGCCTATACTCAGGGTAGACCCTATAGTCAGTAATTTTCTCCTGGACAGACCGTCCATTACCTTTAGACATGCCAAGAAGTGACCACCTCACGCAGAGTCATTACATTGGACCCCGTCAGACTACATTCTTGGACGGTTTCTCGGTTAGGGGTGGTTGTGTTCCGTGTGGTAGGTGCATTGCCTGTCCCAACATTGACCGGTGTGTTTCCTTCACGGACTCTAGCGGTAAGAAAACCTTTGATATTAGACAACATATTACATGCACTACGAGATATGTCATATACCATGCTACATGTCCATGTGGGTTAATATATGTTGGTCTAACAATACGCCAGCTGAAGGTCTGTGTTAGGGAACACATGTTGGGTATCCAGGCGGCATCTACTTACACGGACACCTCCACCCTGAAAATGATACCCCGGCACTTTAAGACATTCCATGCCTATGATAGCTCATTGTTGAGGGTGCGTGGCATTGTTGCCCTCCACATTAATATCAGGTGAGGCCAATTAACCCCTTTCTGACATGGGACGTACTATCCCGTCGAGGTGGGGTGGGCCCCCATGACCATGGACGGGATAGTACGTCCAGCGCGATCGGCGGCGCTCACGGGGGAAGCGCCGCCGATCGCGGCCGGGTGTCAGCTGTTTATCGCAGCTGACATCCGGCACTATGTGCCAGGAGCGGTCACGGACCGCCCCCGGCACATTAACCCCTGGCACACCGCGATCAAAGATGATCGCGATGTGCCGGCGGTATAGGGAAGCTTCCCGCAGGGAGGGGGCTCCCTGCGGGCTTCCCTGAGCCCCCCGCAGCAACGCGATGTGATCGCGTTGCTGCGAGGGTCTCACCTCCCTCCCTGCTCCCTCCAGCCCCGGATCCAAGATGGCCGCGGATCCGGGTCCTGCAGGGAGGGAGGTGGCTTCACAGAGCCTGCTCAGAGCAGGCACTGTGAAGGCTGCAGCGCTGCATGTCAGATCAGTGATCTGACAGAGTGCTGTGCACACTGTCAGATCACTGATCTGTGATGTCCCCCCCTGGGACAATGTAAGAAAGTTAAAAAAAAAAATTTCAAAATGTGTAAAAATAAAAATAAAAAAAAATATTCCTAAATAATGAAAAAAAAAAATAAAAAATATTATTCCCCTAAATACATTTCTTTATCTAAATTTAAAAAAAACAATAAAAGTACACATATTTAGTATCGCCGCGTCCGTAACGACCCGACCTATAAAACTGGCCCACTAGTTAACCCCTTCAGTAAACAAAGGAAAAAAAAAAAAAAAACGAGGCAAAAAACAACGCTTTATTATCATACCGCCGAACAAAAAGTGGAATAACACGCGATCAAAAAGACAGATATAAATAACCATGGTACCGCTGAAAGCGTCATCTTGTCCCGCAAAAAGCGAGCCGCCATACAGCATCATCAGCAAAAAAAAAAAAAAGTTATAGTCCTGAGAAAATAATTATTTTTTCTCTAAAATAGTTTTTATCGTATAAAAGCGCCAAAACATAAAAAAATGATATAAATGAGGTGTCGCTGTAATCGTACTGACCCGAAGAATAAAACTGCTTTATCAATTTTACCAAAAGCGGAACGGTATAAACGCCTCCCCCAAAAGAAATTCATGAATAGCTGGTTTTTGGTCATTCGCAAAAATCGGAATAAAAAGCGATCAAAAAATGTAACGTGCCCGAAAATGTTACCAATAAAAACGTCAACTCGTCCCGCAAAAAACAAGACCTCACATGACTCTGTGGACCAAAATATGGAAAAATTATAGCTCTCAAAATGTGGTAACGCAAAAAATATTTTTTGCAATAAAAAGCGTCTTTCAGTGTGTGACGGCTGCCAATCATAAAAATCCGCTAAAAAACCCGCTATAAAAGTAAATCAAACCCCCCTTCATCACCCCCTTAGTTAGGGAAAAATTAAAAAAATGTATTTATTTCCATTTTTCCATTAGGGCTAGGGTTAGGGTTAGGGCTAGGGTTAGGGCTAGGGTTAGGGCTAGGGTTAGGGCTATGGTTAGGGCTAGGGTTAAGGCTACAGTTAGGGTTGGGGTTAGGGCTATGGTTAGGGCTAGGGTTAGGGCTACAGTTTGGGTTGGGGCTAAAGTTAGGGTTGGGGCTAGGGTTAAGGCTACAGTTAGGGTTGGGGCTAAAGTTACGGTTAGGATTGGGGCTAAAGTTACAGTTAGGGTTTAGATTACATTTACAGTTGGGTATAGGGTTGGGATTAGGGTTAGGTGTGTGTCAGGGTTAGAGGTGTGGTTAGGGTTACTGTTGGGATTAGGGTTAGGGGTGTGTTTGGATTAGGGTTTCAGTTATAATTGGAGGGTTTCCACTGTTTAGGCACATCAGGGGCTCTCCAAACGCGACATGGCGTCCGATCTCAATTCCAGCCAATTCTGCGTTGAAAAAGTAAAACAGTGCTCCTTCCCTTCCGAGCCCTCCCATGCGCCCAAACGGTGGTTCCCCCCAACATATGGGGTATCAGCGTACTCAGGACAAATTGGACAACAACTTTTGGGGTCAAATTTCTCCTCTTACCCTCGGGAAAATACAAAACTGGGGGCTAAAAAATAATTTTGGGGGGAAAGATTTTTTTTTTCAATTTTCACGGCTCTGCGTTACAAAATGTAGTGAAACACTTGGGGGTTCAAAGCTCTCACAACACATCTAGATGAGTTCCTTAGGGGGTCTAGTTTCCAAAATGGTGTCACTTGTGGGGGGTTTCTACTGTTTCGGTACATTAGGGGCTCTGCAAATGCAATGTGACACCTGCAGACCATTCCATCTAAGCCTGCATTCCAAATGGAGCTCCTTCCCTTCCGAGCCCTCCCATGCGCCCAAACAGTGGTTCCCCCCCACATATGGGGTATCAGCGCACTCAGAACAAATTGGACAACAAATTTTGGGGTCCAATTTCTCCTGTTACCCTCGGGAAAATACAAAACTGGGGGCTAAAAAATAATTTTTGTGGGAAAAAATTTTTGTTTTATTTTTACGGCTCTCCATTATAAACTTCTGTGAAGCCCTTGGTGGGTCAAAGTGCTCACCACACATGTAGATAAGTTCCTTAGGGGGTCTACTTTCCAAAATGGTGTCACTTGTGGGGGGTTTCTACTGTTTAGGTACATTAGGGGCTCTGCAAACGCAATGTGACACCTGCAGACCATTCCATCTAAGTCTGCATTCAAATGGCACTCCTTCCCTTCCGAACCCTCCCATGCGCCCAAACAGTGGTTCCCCCCACATATGGTGTGTGATCGCACTCAGGACAAATTGGGCAACAAATGTTGGGGTCCACTTTCTCCTGTTACCCTCGGGAAAATACAAAACTGGGGGCTAAAAAAATAATTTTTGTGGGAAAAATTTTTTGCTTTATTTTTACGGCTCTGCATTATAAACTTCTGTGAAGCACTTGGTGGGTCAAAGTGCTCACCACACATCTAGATAAGTTCCTTAGGCGGTCTACTTTCCAAAATGGTGTCACTTGTAGGGGGTTTCAATGTTTAGGCACATCAGTGGCTCTCCAAATGCAACATGGCATCCCATCTCAATTCCTGTCAATTTTGCATTGAAAAGTCAAACGGTGCTCCTTCCCTTCCGAGCTCTCCCATCCGCCCAAACAGTGGTTTACCCCCACATATGGGGTATCAGCGTACTCAGGACAAATTGTACAACAACTTTTTGGGTCCAATTTCTTCTCTTACCCTTGGGAAAATAAAAAATTGGGGGCGGAAAGTTAATTTTTGTGAAAAAATATGATTTTTTATTTTTACGGTTCTACATTATAAACTTCTGTGAAGCACTTGGTGGGTCAAAGTGCTCACCACACATTTAGATAAGTTCCTTAAGGGGTCTACTTTCCAAAATGGTGTCACTTGTGGGGGGTTTTAATGTTTAGGCACATCAGGGGCTCTCCAAACGAAACATGGCGTCCCATCTCAATTCCAGTCAAGTTTGCATTGAAAAGTCAAATGGCGCTCCTTCGCTTCCGAGCTCTGCCATGCGCCCAAACAGTGGTTTACCCCCACATGTGGGGTATTGTCGTGCTTAGGACAAATTGTACAACAATGTTTGGGGTCTATTTTCTCCTGTTACCCTTGGTAAAATTAAACAAATTGGAGCTGAATTAAATTTTTTGTGAAAAAAAGTTAAATGTTCATTTTTATTTAAACATTCAAAAAATTCCTGTGAAGCACCAGAAGGGTTAATAAACTTCTTGAATATGGTTTTGAGCACCTTGAGGGGTGTAGTTTTTAGAATGGTGTCACACTTGGGTATTTTCTATCATATAGACCCCTCAAAATGACTTCAAATGAGATGTGGTCCCTAAAATAAAATGGTGTTGTAGAAATGAGAAATTGCTGGTCAACTTTTAACCCTTATAACTCCCTAACAAAAAAAAATTTTGGTTCCAAAATTGTGCTGATGTAAAGTAGACATGTGGGAAATGTTACTTATTAAGTATTTTGTGTGACATATCTCTGTGATTTAATTGCATAAAAATTCAAATTTGGAAAATTGCGAAATTTTCAAAATTTTCGCCATATTTCCGTTTTTTTCACAAATAAACGCAGGTAATATCAAAGAAATTTTACCATTGTCATGAAGTACAATATGTCACGAGAAAACAATGTCAGAATCACTGGGATCCGTTGAAGCGTTCCAGAGTTATAACCTCACAAAGGGACAGTGGTCAGAATTGTAAAAATTGGCCCGGTCATTAACGTGCAAACCACCCTTGGGGGTAAAGGGGTTAACTAAACATGTGGGTAGGTTGTAGACTCTCTGGATTTGGACTTTACAGACAGTCCAGCCATACGGCTTAAACGAGAATCTCTCCTTTGTTCCATTTTTATGATCGCCCACTTGCTGTGTTGTGTGTTATGTCATGCTGCAGTTGCCACATACATTGTTTTTAATTTTTAATATATTATTATTTTTCGGTTCCTTATTTAGTATTATTCCCTTGGGATGGTCGGGGTGGGCTGTGGACGGCGCGGGGCTTGGAACTTGTATTTATGGTATGTTCACCATCAATTTATCTCACATTGAATATTCTGTAGTACTGAGTTAGCACACATGTTATACATAATAGTTATTTTGATATTTGCGATGTGTTCTGACCCAGTTTGACCTATGATACTATTGGTGGGGTTACCTTAACACTTATTACCAACACCAACTCCTCGTGCTGTTAAGTGGCCCCTGTCTATGTGCTCTTTTGTGTCTTCAAGTTTCTTGGTGGTGGGTGAACAGGTTCCTACAGACTTGTTCATTGTGCAAGTAGCCCATGTGTTTCTGGTTCTGTAATTGTTCTCTTGTTTCTACAAGACTAGGGAGTCCACCACTCCTTATGGGTCATTTGCATCAAAGCTGTTCCATCCAGCATGTCCACATGAAAATTCCATCTCTGAACCCTGCTTATACAGGTACTATACAGATGATCAGGTTTTTAAATACATCAGATAGGGATTATATACATTAGGTAGGACTGTATGGGTATACATTGACGATTGGTGGAGCAGCTTAGTATACATTTTTTTTGCAAAAAAAAAACGTATCAACTAAATACCCTGTTTTTTCCATCTTTTGACCAGCACTTGCTTATTACTGTGATTTTTTTTTTACAACAGAGTATTTTTGACCTCACTGTGCTCTGTTGTGTCTTCAAGTTTC
Source organism: Ranitomeya imitator (assembly GCF_032444005.1). Taxonomy (NCBI): domain Eukaryota; kingdom Metazoa; phylum Chordata; class Amphibia; order Anura; family Dendrobatidae; genus Ranitomeya; species Ranitomeya imitator. Next base: position 554,561,110 of record NC_091285.1, read on the forward strand.
TTGGTGGTGTGTGAACAGGTTCCTACAGACTTGTTCATTGTGCAAGTAGCCCATGTGTTTCTGGTTCTGTAAGTGTTCACATTGGGTAGTTAGGTCAGGGACCCATCCAATTCATGAGATTACCTTGATGATGGTGGATGGGCTCACATTATTTGGCCAAATTTTGTGCTAAGCGTCTCTTGTGTATTTCTCCCCATATATATAGCATGATGGCTCCAGTTCTCCCCATATATATAGTATAATGGCCTCAGTTCCTCCATATATAGTATGATGGCCCCAGTTCTCCCCATATATAAAATATGATTGATGGCCCCAGCCCCCATATATACAGTATGATGGCCCCAGTCCCCCGCATATATAGTATGATGGTTCCAGTTCCCATATATAGTATGATGGCCCCAACCCCAGTATGTACAGTATTGCAGTATGATGGCCCCAGTTCCCCCATATATAAAGTATACTGGCCCCAGCCCCCATATATACAAAATTACAGTATGATGGCCCCAGTTCCCCCCATATATACAGTATGATAGTCCCAGTTTCTCCCATATCTACAGTATGATGGCCCCAGTCCCCATATATACAGTATTATGGCCCCAATTTCCCCCATATATACGGTATGATGGCCCCAGTTTCCCCCATATATACAGTATGATGGCCCCAGTTTTCCCCATATATACAGTATGATGGCCCCAGTTTCCCCATATATACAGCATGATGGCCTCAGTTTCCCCATATATACAGTATGATGGCCTCAGTTTCCCCATATATACAGTATGATGGCCCCAGTTTCCCCCATATATACAGTATGATGGCCCCAGTTTCCCTCATATATACAGCATGATGGTTCCAGTTTCCCCCATATATACAGTATGATGGCCTCAGTTTCCCCATATATACAGTATGATGGCCCCAGCCCCCATATATACAGTATGATGGCCCATCCTCATATATACAGTATGATGGCCCCACAGCCCGTTTATACTCACCTCATCCTGATTCCTGGCACCACAGCCTCCGTCCTCTCTTCTGGCCTGTATAGTGGCATGAGACAATGATGTCCTTACGCCCCCCTGCAGAAGCATTTTGAGGTCTCACAAGCTGCAGTCTGCAGCTTAAGAGAAGGACTGATGCGCATGGCCGTATCTGCTGCCGGCCGCGTCACAGCACAGCAGACACGGCTGCGCACAGTTTGCTGTGCGCGGCCATCAGGCGGCCGGCTTTGCACAGCTGCTGGGGTAGCAGCCTGGGGGGAATTTGCCTCTCTGCCATCCGGCCCAGCCTGCCCCGATTATATCCTGTCAGGCCATATAGGCCACATTGCTGAAGTTGCTGGGAGGGACTGCTCTGTTTTCACTCCCACACACCAAATAGGTCAAAAATAAGCATTTGCTTACAGATGGCCTGATGGGCTGAACTGTTATTTTTCTCTTTTTATTTGTATTGTGCCTTTTCTGCTGGATTAAGGGCACCTACGCAGCTTGAGGGTTCTACACCCTCAGCTATAGACTGAGCCGATCCACAAATATGTTTTTCCATCTTTATGGACTGTTATTGATTATAAGAACTGTTATCCATTCGTGTTCTGGTGTCCTTACCAAGAAGGACAAAAATGATTCCGAGAACTGTTGTAACTTCAGTAAGATGAAGTTCCAGATCGTTTCAAGTTTAGAAATGCATTTTATTGTGTTTTAGTCCATCGCTGCTTTTATTGTCTTACTGGTCCTGGATTGCCAAGGATGGCAATCATAAAAGAAAAGGGATAGTGTAAAGGAGTGAAAGAGCTGTCGCCACCTCTCCTGAAGATTTTGTAGTAATACATTAACCTCTTTTGTATGTTGTTTTATCTATTGTGTGGCTTGGCTTACAACAGAGAGCTAGCTTACAGACTGGGTTGGCTGTTGGGCCAGCACATAGTGGAGGAAGTTAAGATTGTATAGGACCTCAGCTCTTGTTTGTTAGTGAGTTGTGGTGAAGTACTAGAAGAAAGAACTGCTTGTTGTTAGCAGACCACCATTGCTTAAAGGTGTTATGTGTGAAGAAGAGAGAACTATACTATAGCAAGTTCTGAAGTAACCAAGTATCAAGTGGTAGGAGTGGATGAAAGGTCCTGGACTCTGCTGTCGTTTGTAGAAGGAAAATCCAAGGTGGATCAATAGGATATCGTCTTAGATTACATTATATAAAAAAAAAAACATCTTTATTAAAAATATATTTTATACAAAATATTTTGTTGGAGCGGTAAGATGGATTTTGTAAATGCTACCAACCTTATTAAAATGAAGAAATGCTAATGCAACGCGTTTCAGTTGTCTCCGACATCTTATGAAGGCTCTATTACCAAAACGCATTATGATAGCACTCCTTAATTTGCTTCAGCCAAATTATTTTTTTTTCAAAACCAATACTTACAGTAATAAGTAATACAAATGCCTTAAGACATTCTCTCTTTCTCTTTCTCATAATTCTGGCATTTGGCAAATATTATTAATTATGGTTATCCTAATTGACCATGTGTATGTGTCTTTTTATATATATATATATAGTATGTAAACTTCTGGTTTCAACTGTACATGCAGTATTTAAAATAGGAGGCAGGTTACTGAAGGATCAGTGACCTGTCATAACTCTATTAGGATGCATATGTAAGCAGAGCACCACATGAAGACCCCCCTCCAGGCCACCCTGGAGCACAAGCATATCATTAACTCAAAACTGAAAATAAAGATTAACTCCCTTCATGACCGGAGGTATTTTCGTTTTTGCGTTTTCATTTTTTGCTCCTTTCTTCCCATAACTTTTTTATTTTTCTGTCAATTTGGCCATGTGAGGGCTTGTTTTTTGCAGGACGAGTTGTATTTTGTTTTGCTTTTTTCCTATGTTCACTAAATGCTAAAACTGACCTGCCATTATGATTCTCCAGGTCATTATGATTTTATAGGCAAAACTGATACAATACGAGGTGCTGGTGTAACAGACCGTAAGAGTCCACTATTAATGAAGTTTGGAATACACCGCACACTCTTAGTGGAATATCTTTCAGAAATTTATTATGAATGCATACATCAATCAATTATTCAATTACACTGTAGTCGCAATCACCCCTTTCCAGTGTAATTGAATAATTGATTGATTTATGCATTCATAATAAATTTCTGAAAGATATTCCACTAAGAGTGTGCGGTGTATTTGGAACGCTGGCCAGGGCAGTGAGGTACTCGGTACCGGGTCCAGTTGAAATTAAAGGGGATGTCACGGTGGCTGTGACCGGGTCCATTGCCTTGAGCACCCAATTAAAAGGGGGAAAGGTCTTTTATACAAAGGGATTTGTATTAAAGTTTGTGTTCATGACGCCACCTGTGGTTCTCGGTCAGTAGGGACCGACGCTGCTTAAAGGGGTCCTCTGGGGTGATGTTACTGCAGCATAGATGATGACGCTTCCCACACGTGAAGCGCGGTCCCCAGGGCTCCCGGTATGTTGGGCAGGGATGGGGTATGCCGGCAATAAATGCTATTTGGCCAAATCCTGTGCAAAGCGTCTCTCAAATATTTTTCCTAATGTTCAAAAGCCATTTTGCTATTCATATTTCATGTATTTCATATTAGACAATGCTTTGGCACGATAGAGTGCAACCATTTCTTGTATATTGTATATGGAGGCAGCTGCTCCTGGTATGCACCTATTCACACTAGTTTGGATGTGCAAGTCGTTTTTCTGTCATTTCTATGTTAGCTTACTGACTGAGCACTCCTTCCTTCACAATGTGGTTTTTAATTACATCTAATCACACTTGGTTCTGGCCGGCCCATATGTGGGCTTTGCTGACAGAGGTGTCCAAATTCACCCAAGCATACAGACATTGGCTTTCAGTAAGTGTTCACATTTGGACAGGGAGGTAAGGGACCCATCAGTTTAGTGAGACCACCTTGACGATGGTTGATGGGCGCACACTATTTGACCAAATCCTGTGTAAAGTGTCTCTCAAATATTTTTCCTAATGTTCAAAAGCCATTTTGCTATTCATATTTCATGTATTCCATTGCAACCTTTTCTTGTATATTGTATATGGAGGTAGGTGCTCCTGGTATGCACCTAGTCCCACTAGTTTGGATGTGCCAGTCTTTTTTCTGTCATGGCAATAAATGGAGAACACAGAGTTGTAATGTCTTTACCTGGTTTACTGGTTGTAAGCAGGCCACAGTCCAGGGTACCAGGAACAGGTGGTGATGTGGTCCGGCAGGCCTAGAGGCAAAGGTTCATCCCTCTCCCAGGTGAGGTCCGTAAGCCTTCCTACTCGCGCTCATATGTGAGGTCCTTGCTGCCTGTGGCCTCCGTACAAAGTCCTCTCTTTCCTGTCCTGGGACAGTTACCTGTATGATGGGCAGTGTGAGCCTTTTTATAGGGTCTCTATCACGACCCAGTGTAACAGGCCAGATTAACCCCCCCGCCCAGAATATACCCGGGGCTAAAGTGGCCTAGGCCAGATTGTACCCCGGGTATATTCTGGCCTAGGCCAAACTGTACCCCGGGATATAAATTGGACTAGGCCACTTTATACCCCTCTGGGCCAGAATATACCCCAGCTGCTGTAGGTCAGATTTTTCAGGGTTTTGAGAACCATTGAGTGATATATTCAGTAACGGAGCCCCAAGCAGCACACGGGGTCCCAGGCAGAATACGGGGCCCTAGGTAGGACATGGGCGGCGCTCATAGCAATCCGGCAGTGACAACTGTAGAGGTCTGCAGGAGACCTCTGGTTGTCATGCCAACCCATTGGTGACCTGCAATCACCAGGTGTCATCGATAGGCAGATTCCTGGTGTGCTTGCCGTATTGTCAGACACTGACAGTGGCATTGAATGGGATAACAGCTGCGTGAGAGTCGCAATTCCTTCCGCGGGTGAGTCACACATGTCAGCTGTTCAAAACAGCTGACGTGCTAGAAAAGATGTGGGTTTACCGCCGGAGCACACATCAAAGGGAGGGTATTCACTATTTGCGTATTATTACGCCCGATGTCGGAAAGGGGATACACAACAACAACAACAAGACGGATTTCATCAACCAAGGTGTTATTTTAATCAGTATAAGGGCACCAACACTGTCTGTAGTTTACTGAGCACAATCCTGCTAACAAGGTCACTTGAACAAAGAAAATTTTATTTTCCTACTCCAGTCTCTCTCATTCATCTCTATTTCGTAGCGTCCAGGCCTGCCTTATGAAGCGGAAGTACCTGGTATGCAGCCGAGTCTATACACACCCAGCCAGGTACCATTCTCTGTAGTGTTTGGGGGCACAGAAGCAACCCTCGGCCTGAGTGTCCCCTTGCACTGCAGTACTACCACCGCAGCTCTGCAGTAATGTAATGAGTTGTTACCTTGAGAAAGACTCAAAGCTGAAATGTTACTTTATAGGTCATGAAGATACTTTGGTGAAACATTGCTATGCAAAACTGTGATCACTGCAGTTTTCTTTACATAATATATTTCTAAATTATGTGAATTTGATCTTGTATTAAATATTGTATGAGTAGTAGTGTTGAGCGATACCTTCCGATATCGGAAAGTATCGGTATCGGATAGGATCGGCCGATATTCAAAAAATATCGGATATCGCCGATACCGCTACCCGATCCCAATGCAAGTCAATGGGACCAAAATATCGGAATTAAAATAATCCCTTTCTTTCCTTGTAGGTTCATTCTACATGAAGGAAAACAACTAAGAATAATGCAGGATGTATTTGGGGAGGTGGCGGAGACATTAAAGTCATAGAGGTTTAGCTCAATCAAATAGAATAGCATGTTTTTTATGTTTTTTTTAAAGACGTTCGGAGTGACAAAGATATTGACTATGTAAATATTTTTTTTATTTTGTCAGATATTGATGTTTCACTATTCCACGACCTTCCCCTTCTTTTTTTTTTACTTTTCCCACACTTTCATCTTCATCATCATCAGCATCTTTGACATCAACTTCTTCTTCACCTTATTCATCTTCTTCTTCATCCTTTACCTTTTTTTTTTTTTATTACATTCTTCATATTCATTTTATTCAACTATTATTATTCTTCCTATTCTACATATTCATTTTATTCAACTGTATTATTCTTCCTATTCTACTTCTTCATCATATTCTCATTTGTGACAGGCATTCCCGTAGTTGTTATCTATAAAAGTTGGAAGATTACACCTTCCGTTCTGCCAGTCACAAAAGTTACATTTGTCCGCGTTCAGTTTGGCCTGCAGCATCAGGCTTTATCCAGGGGCACCACGAGGAGGAACGGACTCACCCCCATACACTGCTTAGTCTTCTTCTGCATATAATTGAGATAATATCTTTTGCTCTGATATTAAGTGTTATGCTTAATGTTCTTCTGCTCTTTGTTCTGCAGCCTCTTGTTCTTCTGCTTCTCGGTCTTCCATGTCGTCGTCTCCAGTGTCGTCATCTCCGCCGTCGTCGTCTCCGCCGTCGTCGTCTCCGCCGTCGTCGTCGTCATCGGGGTGGTCTTCCGGGTTGTCGTCGTCGTCATCGGGGTGGTCTTCCGGGTCGTCGACTTTAGGGTCTTCTACTTGGAAATGTAGCAGAAGGTACAAGAAGGCAGAGAAAATGCCAAGAACCTGATGATGGAACTGGAACTCGGATGGCTACCCGAAGGTTCAAGAGCCTATGGAACTACCGAGGACCAGCTGACGTTACTGGAACCCGGTTACTAAGCAGGAGGTACCCGTGCTAAAAAGCACTACCAAGGACCGCCTGACGTTGGCGGAACTCGGATACCCAGAAGGAGGCACCTAAGCCAAAGGCTCTGCCCGGAACCAGCTGACGGTACTGGAACCAGGATGGGGAGCAGAAGGTACAAGAGCAAAAGACACTGCCGAGAACCAGCTGACGGTACTGGAACCCAGATGGGTAGCCGAAGGTCCAAGAGCCAATGGAACTACCGAGGACCAGCTGACATTACTGGAACCCGGTTACTAAGCAGGAGGTACCCGTGCCTGAAAGCACTACGAAGTACCACCTGACGTTGGTGGAACTTGGATACACAGAAGGAGGCACCTAAGTCAAAGGCTCTGCCCGGAACCAGCTGACGGTACTGGAACCAGGATGGGGAGCAGAAGGTACAAGAGCAAAAGACACTGCCGAGAACCAGCTGACGGTGCTGGAACCAGGTGGTGAACCCGAAGGCCCACAGGAGAGGAGAGAACAGCTAGGCCGCGAGGCAGCCGCAGTTACCGAACCCCAACAGTCCTACAGGGGGAGCTGGGCCTACTGGCACTACAGAACCAGCCTTGACTACCAGTTCACGCAGCCCACATAGGAAGCTCCTAAACTGGAGGCACCCTGGAGTTGGCTAACCCGACCGCACCACGACGGGGCAAGCATAGGCGTCTCAGTGAGCTTGACACTACCCGGAAACAGCTGACGGTGCTGAAACCAGGTTTGGCACGAGGGAGTACCTGTGACAAAAACACTGCCGAGAACCAGCTGGCAGTGCTGGAACCCAGATGCGTTGCCCCAGTGTGCAAGAGCCAATGGCACGACCGAGGACCAGCTGACGGTGCTGGAACCCGGTTACTAAGCTGTAGGTGCCCGCGCTTAAAAGCACTACCAAGGACCGCCTGACGTTGACGGAACTCGGATACCCAGGAGGAGGCACCTAAGCCAAAGGCTCAGCCCGGAACCAGCTGACGGTGCTGGAACCAGGTGGTGGACCCCAAGGCCCACAGGAGAGGAGAGAACAGCTAGGCCGCGAGGCAGCCGCAGTTACCGAACCCCAACAGTCCTACAGGGGGAGCTGGGCCTACTGGCACTACAGAACCAGCCTTGACTACCAGTTCACGCAGCCCACATAGGAAGCTCCTAAACTGGAGGCACCCTGGAGTTGGCTAACCCGACCGCACCACGACGGGGCAAGCATAGGCGTCTCAGTGAGCTTGACACTACCCGGAAACAGCTGACGGTGCTGAAACCAGGTTTGGCACGAGGGAGTACCTGTGACAAAAACACTGCCGAGAACCAGCTGGCGGTGCTGGAACCCGGATGCGTTGCCTATCAAAGATTGTCTTCCTACAGCCCCAACTAGCGGTGTTGGAGCAAAGGGTAAGCAGGGGGAGCAGAGTGTAGGCCGAAGCCTGCACTGGAGTCAGCTTTGTGTCTGCGTTGCGTTTGCAGGACACTTTGCCGGCTACACAGTGGGGGAACAGCAGGCGGTGCTGAACCCCACTAACACATTGGTGTTTTTCTCTGTGCAGCTAGCACCCCCTGGGCAAAAACTAGCGGTGTTATAGCCCAGGGGCAGCAGGAGGAGGAGAGGAGCAGAGTGTAGGCCAAAGCCTAGTTGAACCAATTTCAAAGGTAACCTTTAACCCCCCCTCAGGTGTTACAAAGTACAAGAGCCACACCTTGTGCAGCATTAATGCTGCACAAGTAAAAGGTTGCTCTATTAATTTTTCTACTTGCACACGCTGAATGCAACACGTACACAATTTAGCCCATTCTACAGTCAAACTGTAGTTGAGGCGTGACTTGTATTTTTAAGGAGACGCAGCATAGGTGTCCCAAATAACGCCTTTGTGCTTGGCGCAGCTTCCTGAGCGTTGTTTTTTGCTGTACAGGAGTCTGCGCTCTTGTGTTATCCCTTGGCAATGCCCTGTTAGCGCTGCCCGTCTTATGACCTCATTTCATGTTGGCCGCTGCGGTTAACGATGGCCATAAATCCCAGACCCACAGTGCCTTTTCATAAAGTCACACTGCGGTGCTGGGATTCGTGGCCTTGAGCAGTAAATATTTTTGACTCTCACACACGTCCTTACACCTGCTTCAGACTGGGCGGCCTCTGCTGATCCCTTTTCGCATGCCGCGGCCATGAGGCCGCACAGTCTGAAGAAGGCGGAAGGAGATGAGTGACGACAGGCGAACATATGCACTGCTCGTGCCCATAAACCACACCCTCGCTGACAAAATAAATAAGACAACGAGGGGCGTTGTTTCACGCAGGGCGGATGCACAGGCGCAGCCAGCTAACCATGATGTCAAAAGACGGGAAGCGCTACCAGGGGGGGTGCTGCGTATCATTAGAAAGGAAAGTCACACCTCAGGGACAGTGGAATGGTCTCAATGATACACATTTTGTACGTGTTGAGTTCCACGTGGGCAAGGAGAAAAAGTCAGCCACCTTGTACAAATGCAGCAGTACTGCTGAACAAGGTGGCTGTTATACATAGAAACACCTGGGGGGGTGGGGCCAGGTTCCCTTTAATTTCAGTTCATGTGCCTGCGTGGCGTTTTCAGGTCACGTTGCCGGCTACACAGCAGGGGAACAGCTGGCGTTGCTGAACCCCACTAACACATTGGCTGGTGTTTTTCTCTGTGCAGCTAGCACTTCCAGGCTAAAACTGGCGGTGTTATGAGCCCAGGGTCAGCAGGAGGAGGAGAGGAGCAGAGTGTAGGCCGAAGCCTGCACTGGTGGCAGCTTTTGTTCTGTTGTGCCTGCGTGGCGTTTGCAGGTCACGTTGCCGGCTACACAGCTGGGGAACAGCTGGCGGTGCTGAACCCCACTAACACATTGGCTGGTGTTTTTCTCTGTGCAGCTAGCAATTCCGGGCAACAACTAGCGGTGTTAGAGCCCAGGGTCAGCAGGAGGAGGAGATGAGCAGAGTGTAGGCCGAAGCCTCCACTGGTGGCAGCTTTTGGTTGGTTGTGCCAGCGTGGCTTGTGCTGGACACGATGCCGGCTACACAGCAGGGGAACAGCTGGCGGTGCTGAACCCCACTAACACATTGGCTGGTGTTTTTCTCTGTGCAGCTAGCACTTCAGGGCAAAAACTAGCGGTGTTAGAGCCCAGGGTCAGCAGGAGGAGGAGAGGAGCAGAGTGTAGGCCGAAGCCTAGTTGAACCAATTTCAAAGGTAACTTTTAACCCCCCCTCAGGTGTTGCAAGGTACAAGAGCCACACCTTGTGCAGCATTAATGCTGCACAAGTAAAAGGTTGCTCTCTTCATTTTGCTCCTTGCACACGCTGAATAAAACACGTACACTATTTAGCCCATTATACTGTCAAACAGTAGTGGAGGCGTGACTTTTCTTTTGAAGAAGACGCAGCACAGGTGTCAAAATTTACACCTAGGTGCTGGGCGCAGACTCCTTACCGTTGTTATTTGCAGTACAGGAGAGTGCGCTCTTGTGTTATCCCTTGGCAATACCCTGTTAGTGCAGGCCGTCTTATGACCTCATTTCATGTTGGCCGATGCGGTTAACGATGGCCATAAATCCCAGACCCACAGTGCCTTTCCATAAAGTCACACTGCGGTGCTGGGATTCGTGGCCTTGTGCAGTAAATATGTTTGCCGCTCACACATGTCCTTACACCTGCTTCACACTGGGAGGCCTCATCTGATCCCTTATCGCATGCCGCGGCCATGAGGCCGCACAGTCTGAAGAAGGCGGAAGGAGATGAGTTAAGACAGACGAACATATGCACTGCACATGCCCATCAATAACACCCTCGCAGCCAAAATATATGAGACAACGAGGGGTGTTGTGTTGGGCAGGGCGGACGCACAGGCGCAGCCAGCTAACCAATGATGTCAAAAGACGGGCAGCGCTAACAAGGGTGGTGCTGCGTATCATTAGAAAGGAAAGTCACACCTCAGGGACAGTGGAATGGTCTCAATGAGACACATTTAGTACGTGTTTAATTAAACGTGGGCAAGGAGAAAAAGTCAGCCACCTTGTACAAATGCAGCAGTACTGCTGTACAAGGTGGCTGTTATACATAGAAACACCTGGGGGTGGGGGGCAGGCTTCCTTCAATTTCAGTTCATGTGCCTGCGTGGCGTTTGCAGGACACGTTGCCAGCTGCACAGCAGGGGAACAGCTGGCGTTGCTGAACCCCACTAACACATTGGCTGGTGTTTTTCTCTGTGAAGCTCGCATTTCCGGGCAAAAACTAGCGGTGTTAGAGCCCAGGGTCAGCAGGAGGAGGAGAGGAGCAGAGTGTAGGCCGAAGCCTAGTTGAACCAATTTCAAAGGTAACCTTTAACCCCCCCTCTGGTGTTGCAAGGTACAAGAGCCACACCTTGTGCAGCGTTAATGCTGCACAAGTAAAAGTTTGCTCTATTTAGTTTGCTCCTTGCACACGCTGAATAAAACACGTACACTATTTAGCCCATTATACTGTCAAACAGTAGTGGAGGCGTGACTTGTCTTTTTAAGGAGACGCAGCACAGGTGTCAAAATTTACACCTAGGTGCTGGGCGCAGATTCCTGAGCATTGTTATTAGCTGTACAGGAGTCTGCGCTATTGTGATCCCTTGGCCATGCGCTGAGCGCTGCCTGTCTTCTCACCTCATTTCATGTTGGCCGTTGCGGTTAGCAATGGATATGAATCCCAGGCCCGCAGTGTGTTTTCAAAAAATCACACTGCGTGGCTGGGATTCGTGGCCTTGTGCAGTAAATATGTTTGCCGCTCACACATGTCCTTACACCTGCTTCAGACTGGGCGGCCTCAGCTGATCCCTTATCGCCTACCACGGCCAGGAGGCCGCACAGTCTGAAGAAGGCGGAAGGAGATGAGTTAAGACAGGCGAACATATGCACTGCACATGCCCATGAATCACATCCTCGCAGCAAAAATATATGAAACGAGGGGGGTTGTGTCGGGCAGGGTGGACGCACAGGCACAGGCAGCCAACCAATGATGTCAGAAGACGGGCAGCGCTACCAAGGGGGGTGGTGCGTGTCATTAAAAAGGAAAGTCACACCTCAGGGACATTGTAATGGTCTGTAATGAGACACATATTTTACGTGTTTAATTCTACGTGGGCAAGGATAAAAAATCAGCCACCTTGTACAAATGCAGCAGTACTGCTGTACTAGGTGGCTGTTATACATAGAAACACCTGGGGGGTTGGGGCCAGGTTCCCTTTAATTTCAGTTCATGTGCCTGCGTGGCGTTTGCAGGTCACGTTGCCGGCTACACAGCAGGGGAACAGCTGGCATTGCTGAACCCCACTAACACATTGGCTGGTGTTTTTCTCTGTGCAGCTAGCACGTCCGGGCAAAAACTAGCGGTGTTTAAGCCCAGGGTCAGCAGGAGGAGGAGAGGAGCAGAGTGTGGGCCGAAGCCTGCACTGGTGGCAGCTTTTGTTCTGTTGTGCCAGCGTGGCTTGTGCTGGATACGTTGCCGACTACACAGCAGGGGAACAGCTGGCGGTGCTGAACCCCACTGACACATCACCTAGTGTTTTTTCTGTGTAGACAACACTTCCAGGTGGCAACTGACAGTGTTGAAACCCAGGGAATCAAAGAGGAGCAGGGTGTAGGCCGAAGCCTGCAGTGGAGCAAGTTGAAAGGGAACCTTTAACCCCCCCCCCCCCCCAGGCATTTGTTGCTAAAAGAGCCATCTTGTACAGCAGTAATACTGCACATGGAAAATGGTGGCTCCGAAAATTATGCTCCTTGCAAACGCTGAAGTACACACTCATATAATGTGACCCCTCACACTGTCAAACCGTCCCGGAAGTGGGACTTTCCTTTGTAATGTGACACAGCAAAGCCGTCATTCCAACCCCCTTGGTGCCGTGCGCCACCTCCTCAACGTTGTTTGGTTCTGTCACGGAGCCCACGCTGTAATCTTATCCCTTGGCCATGCACAGTTAGCGGTGCCCGTCTTCTGACATCATGTAGGTGTCAGGCTGGCAGTGCCTGTGCGTCCAAGCTGCCCGAGATCCAACCTTGCAGTGTCATCTAATGTAGTCCCACTGCGGGCCAGGGATCCATGGGCATGCGCAGTGCATATCATCGCCTCTCACTCACCTCCTTCCTGCTTCTTCAGACTGTGCGGCGTCACGGCCGTGGCATGCTATTAGGGATCAGCTGACGCCGCCTAGTCTGAAGAAGCGTGAAGAAGGGGAGTGAGAGGCTAGTATATGCACTGCGCATGGCCATGGATACCAGGCCCACTGTGGGATCACATTAGACGACACTGCGAGGTGGGATTTCGGGCAGCGTGGACGCACAGGCGCAGCCAGGACGACAACAAATGATGTCAGAGGACGGGCAGCGCAAACTGTGCATGGCCAAGGGATAACATAACAGCGCAGGGTCCATGACGGAATCAAACAACGCTAAGGAGCCAGCGCACGGTGGCAAGGGGGTAGCAATGACGGCTGTGCTGCGTCACATTACAAAGGTAAGTCCCACCTCCGGGACGGTTGGACGGTGTGAGGGGACACATTACATGAGTGTGTAGTTCAGCGTTTGCAAAGAGCATAATTTCAAGAGCGACCTTTCCCTTGTGCAGTATTAGTGCTGCACATGGTGGCTCTTTCAGTAACAAACGCCGGGGGGGGGGGACAGGTCCCCTTACATTTTAGTTGTGCCAGCGTGGCGGTCGCATGACACGTTGCCGGATACACAGCTGGGGATCAGCTGATGTTACTGAATCCCAATAACAGAGGAGGGACTGTTGACTGTGCAGACAGCACTTCCAGGCACCAACTGGCGGTGTTAGAGCCCAGGGACAGCAGGAGGAGCAGATTGGAGGTATTGCCGCACACAGAGCTGGGGATCAGCTGACGTTACTGAACCCCAATAACAGAGGAGCGACTATTAACTGTGCACACAGCACTTCCAGGCACCAACTGGCGGTGTTAGAGCCCAGGGACAGCAGGAGGAGCAGATTGGAGGTATTGCCGCACACAGCTGGGGATCAGCTGACGTTACTGAACCCCAATAACAGAGGAGCGACTGTTAACTGTGCACACAGCACTTCCAGGCACCAACTGGCGGTGTTAGAGCCCAGGGACAGCAGGAGGAGCAGATTGGAGGTATTGCCGCACACACAGCTGGGGATCAGCTGACGTTACTGAACCCCAATAACAGAGGAGCGACTGTTAACTGTGCACACAGCACTTCCAGGCACCAACTGGCGGTGTTAGAGCCCAGGGTCAGCAGGAGGAGCAGAGGAACAGAGTGTAGGCCGAAGCCTGATTGGAGCAAGTTGAAAGGGAACCTTTAACCCCCCCCCCCAAGACGTTTGTAGCTGAAAGAGCCATCTTGTGCAGCACTAAGGATGCAAAAGGAAAAGGTTGCTCTTTTAATTATGCTCCTTGCAAACACAGAAGTAAACACTAAAAATGTGTCCCCTTATACAGTTCAACCGTCCCGGAGGTGCGAATTTCCTTCGTAATGGGACACAGCACAGCTGTCATTCCTATCCCCTTGGTGCCGTGCGCTGCCTCCTCAGCGTTGTTTTAAGCTGTCACGGAGCCTGCGCTGTTCTGTTAGCCCTTGGCCATGCCCAATTAGTGCTGCCTGTCTTCTGACATAATTTGGTGTCAGGCTGTCAGTGCCTGTGCGTCCACGCTGCTCCAGATCCCACCTCGCAGTCTCGTCTAACGTAATCCCACTGCGGGCCTTGGATCCATGGGCATGCACAGTGCATAACCTCGACTCTCACTCCCCTCCTTCCCTCTTCTTCAGACTGTGCGGTGTCACGGCCGTGGCATGCTATTAGGGATCAGCTGACGGTGCACAGTCTAAAGAAGGTGGAGGGAAATGAGCGAGAGCCCGATGGGAAGATATGCACTGCGCATGCCCATGGATCCCAGGCCCGCAGTGTGACTCAATCAGAAGACACTGCGAGGTGGGATCTCGGGCAGCGCGGCCGCACAGGCGCAGCCAGCCTGACACCAAATTATGTCAGAAGACAGGCAGCGCAAATAGGGCATGCCCAAGGGATAACAGAACAGCGCAGGCTCCATGACAGCTTAAAACAATGCTGAGGAGGCAGCGCATGGCACCAAGGGGGTAGGAATGACGGCTGTGCTGCGTCACATTACGAAGGAAAGTCCCAGCTCTGGGACGGTATAACGGTATCAGTGAACACATTTTATAAGTGTTAAGTTCTGCGTGTGCAAGGAGCTAAACCAAAAGAGCTACCTTTTCCTTGGGCAGCATTACTGCTGCACAAGACGGCTCTTTCAGTAACAAACGATGGGGGGGGGGGGGACAGGTTCCCTTACATTTAGGTTGTTGTGCCAGCATGGCGGTCGCAGGACACATTGCCGGCTACACAGCTGGGGATCAGCTGACGTTACTGAAACCCAATAACACTGGGTCGTATGTTTTTACTGTGCAGCCTGCACTTCTGAGCCGCAACTGGCGGTGTTGGAGCCCAGGAATAGCAGTTCAGGTGGTAGAAAGATGAACACAGCAGGAGACCTGGATGACACCCAATTACTTAATCAGGCAGAGGAGTGGCAAATTCCTGCGAGATCCAGGCCTGGTTCATTTTCAGGAAAGTAAGCCGGTCAACGTTATCGGAGGACAGTCGCATGCGACGGTCTGTTTGTACACCACCTGCGGCACTAAAGACACGTTCCGATAAGACACTAGCCGCAGGGCAAGCCAGCACCTCCAATGCATACTGGCTTAGCTCTGGCCATGTATCCAGCTTAGAGACCCAAAACTTGAACGGGGAAGAGCCGTCTGGGAGTACAGTAAGAGGGCAAGCCATGTAGTCTGTCACCATCTGACGGAACCGTTGCCTCCTGCTGACTGGAGCCGCCGGTGATGGTGTAGACATTTGGGGCGGGCACACAAAAGTGTGCCAGAGTTGTGCCATACTGGGCTTGCCTTGGGCCGAGGCACTGCTTCTGCTCCCTCTTTGGGCAGAGCCTCCCCCACTGCCTCGACGCACTGAGCTGCTTTGTAAAGCACTAGCAGCACTCCTCTCAGTTGGACAGGAGAAGATGATGGAATTCACCAGTGTGTCATGGTACTCCCACAATTTACGCTCCCGGGTCAACGCTGGGATGAGGTTTTGGACGTTGTCCCGGTAGCGAGGATCGAGGAGGGTGAACACCCAATAATCAGGCATGTTGAGAATGTGGTCGATGCGGCGGTCGTTTCTCAGGCACTGCAGCATGAAATCCACCATGTGCTGCAGAGTGCCAACTGGCCCAGAAACGCTGTCCCCTGCTTGAGACATGATCTCTGCCCGCTCGTCATCACCCCACCCTCGCTTTACACACTGACCACTGGACAATTGTGTCGCTCCCTCCTCTGGACGGAGCTCTTCCTCCTCCATTGACTCCTCCTCATCCTCCTCACAAATTGGCCCCTGCGTACCCCTTTGTGAGGAACCACGTGGCGCTGACTCTCCAGAAGCTGATGGAAAAGGTGACTCCTCATCCTCCACCTCTTCCACAACATCATCCCTTAACCCTTGCAAAGTTTGCTGAAGCAGGCAGATAAGGGGGACAGTCATGCTGACTAGTGCATCATCTGCACTTGCCATCCGCGTGGAATAATCAAAAGGACGCAAAACCTGGCAGACGTCCTTCATAGTGGCCCACTCTGTGGTTGTGAAGTCTGATCGGCGCTGACTGCGACTTCTTTGCGCCTGATGCAGCTGGTACTCCATAACTGCTTGCTGCTGCTCACACAACCGCTCCAACATATGTAACGTGGAATTCCACCGGGTAGGTAGGTCACATATGATGCGGTGTTCCGGAAGGCGGAATCGGCGCTGCAGAGCAGCAATGCGGGATCTGGCCAAGCTGGAACGCCGCAAGTGAGCACACTCTAGGCGGACCTTGTGCAGCAGGGCATCAAGATCCGGATAGTCCCTCAGAAAACTCTGCACAACCAAATTGAGCACATGTGCCAGACATGGGATGTGAGTGAGGTTGCCAAGGGCCAAAGCTGCCACCAGATTTCGGCCATTGTCACACACTACCATGCCTGGCTGGAGATTCGCTGGCAGTAACCACACATCGCTCTCCTGCTTGATGGCATTCCAGAGCTCCTGCGCTGTGTGGCTTCGATTCCCCAATGAAACAAGTTTCAAGACGGCCTGCTGACGTTTGGCCACGGCTGTGCTCATGTCGGTCATAGGTAAACGTTCACGGGTCCATGTGGAGGTGGACTGTGACGGCTCCTGCAGAGTTGATTCTGAGGAACTTGTGTAAGAGGAGTCAATGCGTACAGACTGGATTCCTGCAATCCTTGGAGTGGGCAGGACACGTCCTGCGCCACTCGCACGATCTGTACCTGGCTCAACAACATTAACCCAATGGGCAGTGAGGGAAACGTATCGCCCCTGTCCATGCTGACTGGTCCACGCATCGGTGGTGAGGTGGACCTTGCTACTGACGGCGTTCAGTAGCGCATGTTTTATGTTTCCCTCAACATGCCTGTGCAGGGCAGGGACAGCTTGCCTGCTGAAGTAAAAGCGGCTGGGCACCTTGTACTGTGGGACTGCCAATGCCATCAAGTCACGGAAGCTGTCAGTCTCCACCAGCCTGAACGAGAGCATTTCCAGGGACAACAGTTTGGCAATGCCTGCATTCAGAGCCTGTGCTCGGGGGTGGTTGGCCGAGAATGCCCGCCTTTTCTCCCATGCCTGTACTACCGATGGCTGTAGAGTAGACTGGGAGTGTGAGGATGACTGGGAAGGTGGTGCTGTGGGTGGAATTACACAAGGTCTCTGGACAACAGTGCCAGAGGTTCTTCCATGGCGATCCTGGGAGGAAGCCAAACCAGCTGTGCGTGAGCTGGAGGAAGAGGCAACACGAGCTGAAGAGGTGGTAGCTGCCGCTGTTGGTTGGCCTACATCTTCAGTCTGTTTCTGTAACTCCACCGCGTGCCTGGTCCGCACATGTTTCCACATATTTGTGGTATTGAGGTTGCTGACATTTTTCCCTCTTTTTACTTTCTGATGACACAGCTTGCATTTGACAAAACAAATGTCATCTGCAACTGTGTCAAAAAAGGACCAGGCACTGCAAGTCTTGGGAGCGCCCTTTTTGGCTTTGGAAAGAGACAGGCTCCTAACGGGTGCCAAAGTGGAGGCTACAGGCTCCGCAGTCTTCCCCCTCCCTCTCCCTCTTTGGCCCGTAAGGGGAATCTCTTCCTCAGAGCTGCTCCCACCACCTTCCTGTTCCTCACGCCACGATGGGTCAACGACCTCATCATCTCCACTACCCTCTGCCACCAACTGCTCCTCCTGGGTAGTCTCGGCAGCACAGTACGCACCAGAAAGCGTCACCTGAGTTTCATCATCAGATGCGTACTGCGCTGTGGTCACCGGAGGCACTGGCCCACCCGCCTCTTCAGAGTCAGAGAGACAAAGCTGTTGGGCATCACTGCACACTGCCTCTTCTTCCATTTCTCCAATGCTGCTTGGCTGGCCCCCTGTTTCCAAGCCAAGAGATTCAGAGAACAGAAGTAGAGACGGCTCCTGTCCTGGGCTCTCTGACTGCCTGGCCAATTTGGCAGGTGGTGAAGAGACAGATGGCTGCTCTCCAGTGGTCTGTGCAAGAGAGGATGTGGCACTAACTGAAGTCGATGCCGAGGCGTTAGCTGCCATCCACCCGACAACGGCTTCAATTTGGTCTTCACGCAGCAGCGGTGCATGGCGCTCTCCGACAAAGCTGCGCATGAAGGACTGTTCCCTGCTGAAACTGAGTGACGACGAGTCACCGGCGCCCGCAGCAGGCACAGAATCACCACGTCCTCTCCCTGCTCCTCTCCCTGCTCCGCGCCCACGCCCACGTGCCTTACTCCCTGCCCTCTTCATCTTGGTTGAGAGATAAAGATAAGCAGAAAAGTACTAAGGCCTTAGTGTGCTTATTCCTGAAATGCTCCTCCTAACAGGTGTAAGAAACACTAATGTTGTAAAGTGTGGACTAAACTTTATTATTTTTCAAATGTGGCCTACACAAGTGTTAAGTTGTGTTTGGTGAACTTTAATTTTTTTTTTTTTGCAGATCGGGCTACAGAGCTAGTTTAAATTACACGGAGACCGTGCAGACAGCCGTAAACGGCGCTGCAAGGCCCAAAAAAAACCCTCTAGGTTATCCTATGTAGTGTTTTTCCACAATTTAGCTGGAGACGGGTGGAAAAACACTAATAGGAATTTTTTTTTTTAAATTTTAAACAGGCTGCACTATTTGAAAAAAAGGAAAATTTTTCTCAAGGTATGAGGCAGTAACGAACCCTGAGCTGAATCCAACCGGCTATGGCTGCACACAGACTACAGGGCGAGCTGGGCTCACACGGAGACCGTGCAGACAGTCGTAAACGGCGCTGCAACACCCAAAAACCCCCCTCTAGGTTATCCTATGTAGTGTTTTTCCACAATTTAGCTGGAGACGGGTGGAAAAACACTAATAGGAAATTTGAGAAAAAATGTGCAGCAGGCTGCACTATGAGCAAAAAAGGACAACTATGTGAGGCAGTGTGAACCCCCCCTGAGCTGAATACAACCGGGTATATGGCTGCACACAGACTACAGAGTGAGCTGCACACACACACACAGAGACCTTGCAGAACGCTGTTAAAACAGCGCTGCAAGGCAAGAGCAAGGTGAACAGTGAAGAACACACAGCGTTTTGCTACATTAGCCTTTGGAAAGGAAAATAAAGCAATTAGCTATCTCAACTGGCCCTCAGTTAGAACACAGCGTCCTGTCCCTAACTGAAATCACAGCAGAGTGAGCGCAAAATGGCGGCAGCGTTTTTTATAGTGCAGAGTGACATCATTTCAGCAGCCAATCACAGCCTTGCCAGTACTTACATGCCCACCATGCTAAACAGGATGTGCCCACACTTCCAATCATTCCTCATTGGCTGCTGCGTTCAGTTTGAATTCTGGGAACTTCCGATTCCGGTATCCGATGCGCGGGAAGTATCGGAATTCGGTATCGGAATTCCGATACCGCAAATATCGGCCGATACCCGATACTTGCGGTATCGGAATGCTCAACACTGATGAGTAGTTGCTTGTTACCACTAGAGGTCAGTAAGTACACAACTAAAATGTTCTGCTTTGATCAAAAACTGATGGATTCACACTAATTTTCGGAAAATGTCCCATTCATCAGAATGCAGTTTACAGAATCTCGTATATTCAAAGGGTTGATAAGGTTTATGTGACTGCAGACTTATGAATCCTCACATTGCGAGCAGGGCGTGCGGTGAGGATCCTCCGGTAGCAAGAACGAGTGGTAACATTACTGCAGGTATGCGCTACACATACTCCTGGCCACATTCCGACTTGATCCGCATAGCTTCCCTCGATTCACTTGTATTGAATGAGACCAGGCAAATCTAGACAGAATGTGGCCAGAAGTATGTATATCGCATACTTAAGGTCACCGGATAAAAATCACAGACAGACATGTTTTACGTATATAATGGAAAACCTTAATAAATAATACAGTAAGTGATCCATCTCTATAGCCCATAATTCAGATATGCAGATATCATCTGCAATCACTGTAAACTGTAAAATAATAATAATTGCAGTCAAAATAATCTGTATAAGTTTCTGCAGCTTCAAAAAAAATCACGAACGCCTTAAAAGAAAATTTATGGGCAGGGTAAAAAAGTGCCCTATTACCAGGAACTGTCCAGGAATTATTGGTAACCCTGGCTGTGGCCGATGTGAGGATTCACAAGTCTACAGTCACATAAAGTAACTGCAGACTTTCATGATAAACCTGGAAACTAAGAGAAGTAGCAAGAAAAGCTCATTGTCACATGACTGTAAGTATGAAAATCGCATATGATTGAAGTGGCCATGTGATGACTGCTTCATCTAGTAAGCAGAGCTGATGACTGCTTCATCTAGCAAGCAGAGCTGAATCCTGACAGTGAGTATATTACAAATTTAGGATTGGCATGCTACAGGGCTTCATTTTATAATTAAATGGCTTGTCCAGGTTTGAAATGAAAATCTGCAGTCACTCTAGGTTCTGAGTTCTCAGAGCGCATGCACTGCCCACTTTTGGGATTCTCCCTTGCTGGTTGCAAGAGTGGACAGTCATGTGAGCACAAGTATGCGATTTGTATACTTCTGGCCACATACCGACTAGACGTGACTGGCCTTGCTCAATTCATTTTTATTGAGCAAGGTTACATGTCTAGTTGGTATGTGACTGCATGTATGCAGATCGCATCAATGAAACATCGATTGCATACTTGCAATTTTATGACCTCCCATTCTCACCACCAACACCAAAAAGTCCTATATATATCAAAAAGGTGTCTGTTGTGGCACCATTGCCACCAGACCAGAAACGATTCCAACAAATGTAAAGTTAAAAAATAAATATTTATTAATAATCCATTTAAAATAATAAATGGAAGATGCGAGCAGCGAAACGGCGCCCGTCGGGTGGGACGGAGAGCACAACCCTGTTACAGGCATTCGTGGCCAGCACTACCACCCACACAATCTACTCACCAGCACTACGTAGGTAATGAATGTTTCATAGGAGGCATATTTTTAGCCCCACTACTGGTGATTTTTAGGTATATAGATTGTGGTCTTATCAGATACCTTGGTATACTACCTTTTGGATAGCTTGCTTAAGGGATCAGCATATTGGTATATTTATTTCTTGCATTAGGTCGATCTCAACTTTGAAATATCCTTTTGGATTCATTTGTCTACCACCATATTACTATAATTATCTTGATTCATTGTATTTTTTGTCTATTGAATCCCATATTGATAATACCACATATATTGCAATTGAATTTATAATATATTAGCTATTCGATAACCTTCATATTGATATACTGATATTATTATTATTGCTCTGATACACTTTCATACCATTGTGCTAAGATAATGAGTTGTTTCTTTCCTTAATGGAGGTTTTAGCCCTGTCAATATTTTATATCCATTTATTATTTTAGATTGATTATTAATAAATATTTATTTTTAAACTTTACATTTGTTGGAATCGCTTCTGATCTGGTGGCAATGGTGCCACAACAGACACCTTTTTGATATACATTGTTTGAAGTGTCTAACTACTAATTACTATGGACTCATAGGTATTACCGAAAAATCCTGACAGCGTGCTGTCAGAAGACACAACAGTTTACTATTATACAGAAATACATCACTAGAATCCCCACCAGTAAAGAAACACTGCATCACAACCCTCATCAGTACAGAAATACATCACCAGAACTACCAGCAGTACAAACAATTAATCATCACAACCACCAACAGTACAGAAATTCATCATCAGAACCATCAGCAGCAGGGCCCATACTTGCAAAATTTTTGGACCCCCTTGAGACTCTGCCCAAGCTTCAACACAGCTCTGATATGGAAATTTGGGTTGGATAAATCTATCCCGTGTGTGCTGTGGCCGTTCCCAATAAGACTGAGTATTTTGAGCGCTCAAGAATGAAACTGTACACGATTGTGACAGGAAAGCATTCCATCAATACTGATCCTTTATTTCCTGATACATAGTTTTATAATTGCAAATAGAAAGGAGTGGTTAGGGGTGGTTAGTTAATTAACATATTGTCTAGCTCAGGGGTCCCCAACTCCAGGCCTCGAGGGCCGCCAACAGTGCAGGTTTTCAGGATTTCTTTAGTATTGCATCAGTGATAATGTGATCATCTGCACAGGTGATGATTCCAACCCCTGTGGAATACTAAGGAAATCCTGAAAACCTGCACTGTTGGCGGCCCTCGAGGCCTGGAGTTGGGGACCACTGGTCTAGCTCCTCTGTTATTGGTTATCTGAATATATATGGAATATTGTGATTAATGCACATATGACTGCTGATTAAGCAACTAAAATGAAGTTCTCTGCATCTGGGACAAAGTTGAGACAACTCATCAGCACTTAATACATTTGGAGTTCTTCTGCTTTTTGGGTGGAAAACACCGAACTGTCTGTCTGGCTTATATCAGTTTGTTAGCCATTTTAAGCAATTGATTATAGTGTATATAGATATATTTGCGTTTATATGAGTATATATGATTATAGAGGAGTATACATGCAAGTGAGATCTACATGATATAAATATTTCTATCACAAGCCCCCCTTAGATATCACTTGCCCTAATCCTAGCCTCCTGCCCCAAAGCGCTGCAACTCTTTTGTGCTGCCGGCGAACTGACGCAAGCCTAGTGCCTACGCCCTACACCGTACAGACTTTTCACAAATGGGCGATCAGGAGATCTGTCCCTAACGGGGGTTAGTTGCAATCAGTCTCTTAGTCAATAGCATGTGTAGTGTATTCTTTATCAGGTAGGTCATCTATTCGGTCAGGCAGGGTATCCACAACATCGTTCTGGCTTGGGTGTCAACTTCTGGTCGGGGAGCTTTCTTGCAATGCGATGTGTGGATCCAAGTGGGTCTTCCCTCCAGCTTCACAGAGGTTGGTGTCATCAGCGACACTTGGACAGGACCATCAGATCTGAGATCGAGTGGTGTTCTCCTTGCATACTTTTTTCACCAACACCCAGTCTCCTGGCTTCAAGGAGTGCGTACCGGACACTGAATCTGGATCTGGCAATGAAGAAAAAAACTCGAGAATGGATGTTAGCAAGTTTCTTGGTGAGTTCAATTACATAAGCAGACAAAGTATCATATTGCATAGTCAGCTGCTGAGGGAAAGAATACCCCTAACCTGGGACTAGACCCAAACAAAATTTCATATGGTGACAGCTTTTCTGAGCCTCTAGGAGTGTGCCTTACACGAAGTAGTGTGATTGGGAGTGTCTCATGCCATGGTTTTTTTGTTTCTTGGGCAACTTTCAACATCCTGTTCTTAAGGGTCCCATTCAGTCTATCCATTTTCTCGCTACTCTGGGGATTGTAAGAAGTGTGTAAGCCTAAATCTGACCCTACTGCTGACCAGATCTCCCATGTGAGATTTGCTGTGAATGCGGGTCCCTGGTCACTGCCTACCACTTCTGGCACCCCATATCTGCGTATCTCATCTCTGAGGGTAGTCTCTTTGCAGTAGTCTTTGCTGACTGGTTCCTCACTGGGAAAAACTTCTGGCCATCCTGAGAACACGTCCAAGACCACAAGGGCATATTCAAAATCTCCACTTGGCGGCATCTGGATATGGTCTATCTGGATCCTCTGGAAAGGGTACAGCGGGCTGGCAAGATGATGTGTGGGAACTTTCTCCATTCTTCCAGGGTTGCATTTGCCGCAGGTCAGACAGCTGCTAGTGAACTTGGCTGTTAGGGTGGAGATCCCTGGAGCGAACCAGTAAGCACCAATCAGATCATTCATCTGTATCTTTGATCTGTGTGTGGGCCCATGTGCCCACTGGACCACCATTGTACATGCTTCGAGGTAAACAGGGTTTGTAGTCCATGGAGTATACCCTTTCTTCTTCATGTGTTGCTCCCTTCCGCATCCAGCATTCCTTCTTGCTCTTCTGGTCAGGTTTCTTGTCTTCAGTAGTCATGTAGCAGCCGTCCGGCTCTACGACCTCTCCCACTTCTCCATTTTGCCTTCCTTTGGCTGCTTCTTTGGCTGCCATATCCGCCATGTTGTTACCCCGTGCCTCTACTGTGTTCAATTTTCCATGTGCTTTGACTTTTAGTACTGCCACCTTTTTTGGGGGGGAAGTTGGAGTGCATCCAGCAGGTCCTTGATGGCTCCATGATGCTTCACGGCTGTTCTGCTTGCTGTGATGAAGTCTCTTGCAGTCCAGACGGGTCCAGAGTCGTGTGCTATGCCATGCGAGTACCTTGAATCGGTGTACATGTTCGCAGTTTTGCCTTCTGCAATCTGGCAGGCCTTCGTCAGTGCTATCAGTTCTGTTTCCTGAGCTGACAGAGTAGGCGGCAGACTACTGGACCACAGGATCTCTTGATTTCTGGTCTCTGCACATCCTGTCTGGAATCTTCCTTCATCATCTGCAAATCTGGAACCATCCACGTAGAGGATCAACTCTGGGTTGGTCAGTGGCTCTTCTGCCACCTTGGGTAGTCCTGCTGTTTCCTGTTGCCTGATGCTGAAGCAATCATGGTGATCCATCTGGAGCAAATCCAGATCCCTGCGGAAAGTATTATGCAGATTTTTTATCTGAGGGTCCATATCTGTATTCCCCCTTGGGAGTGGGAGTAGAGTGGATGGGTTGAGGACTGTGCATCTGGAGACGAAGATGCCTGGCGGTGGAGAGATGTTTTGGCTGGGTTTGGTTGAGGATTTCTGAGATGTCATGCGGAGCCAGGATTTCCAATCTGCAATCCAAGAATGATGTCAGCAGTCTTGTCTAGGAGGGCCGGTGCTGCAAATACTGCTCTCATGCAGGAGGGGGCTTCCCTTGTAACTGGATCCAAGCAAGCTGAAAATTAGCCCAAAGGTCTCGGCTTTCCCCCTGAAGCTCTGTCAGGACTCCAGTAGCAAGGCCTTCTTTTTTCATCAGGTAGAGACGGAATGGCTTCTCGTAGTCAGGTAAGCCTAGTGCTGGCGCTGAGACTACAGAGTCTTTTAACTTCTTGAACGAGCTGAAGATTGCATCTGTCAGGAGGAACGGGGTTATGTTGACACAGTCATACAGAGGCTGCATTAGGACTGAAGCATCAGGGATCCAGGCTCTGCAATATGAAACTAGACCAAGGAAGTCCTGTAGTGCCTTTGGAGTTGTTGGAGGAACCATCTTCTCCACTGTGGTCTTCCGGTCATCTGTCAGGTGTTTCATCTGGTAAGCAATACAGTGTCTCTGGAACATAACTCGCTTCAGACACCATTTGACATTGTTCTTTGAGACCTTGCAGTGCTGCTCCACCAGATAGAGTAGGAGAGACAAGGAACAGGCTTTACACATGCACAAAGGAGTAGATTGTCCACATATTGTAGCAGGGTTACTTCTGCATGTTCTGTGACCCATTTGGTGAGGACTGTGGACATTGCTTTGCTGAACTGTGAAGGGCTGTTCTGGGCCCGCTGTGGCATCACCGTCCATGTGTGCTGTCCCCCCTGGTGCGTTAAGGCAAACAGGTACTGGTCTTCTGGATGAAGTGAACACTTTTGCTGTGGAAGGCACATTTGAGAGCAGAGTGTGCGGATTCGGCACAATTGGAGTTTCAAACACCGTGGTGTCATTCACGTCTCTCAGGTCAGGTACCATTTTGAACTTGGCTGGCTCTCCTTTTACAGTCTTTTTTTTCCTTGACTGGGAAAAGCGGGGTATTGCAAGGCGATGTGCAAGGAACAATGATTCCTATTTCCCAGTAGACCTTCAGTTGGTCAGAGGCAGCTTGACTCTAGGCCTGGCCTGGGCCTTACAAGGGTACGGGGTACCTGGCTTGAGTGACACCCTTCCTGGGCAACTTGAGGTTTTCCCACATCCTGAGGTCCCTTAGACCATAAACTTTCTGGTACTACGTCCAGTACCTCCTTGGATAGGCCTCCGTCGGTTGTTTGAGGTTCTTGTAGGGCTGCCAGCATGACCATGATTCCTCTTGGGTCAGGGATGAAGAAAGTGTCATGGTCCCATCTTCCTGGAACACTGTGGTTGCCTTCAGCTTCTGCAGTAGGTCCGCTCTCAGCAGGTTGAGTGGCTGGTTCTTGACACCACAAACTGGGACAGGATAGAGTGTTCTGGCTGAGTGCACACGCTCAGAGGCTTTGTAAGCTGAGAATGTCTGACTTGACCATCAATGCCCATGCGAGACACAGAGGATTCTGATAGGCAGGTGGGATCAGCGAGTTCCGCAGGTCTCATCACACTTCTGGCTGCACCGGTGTGCAGAAGAAAAGATCTGACATTGCCATCCACTTTCAGGGCAATTTGAGGTATTGGTCCTGCAGACGGGGTTTTACATGTCAGGAGCATAGTGTCTTGCAGACCTGGCTTGCTTACCCCTGTCCCATGGATGGGGTAATTCACTGCCTTCTGTACTTCTTCCTTGACCTGTTTCTCTGGACCAACTCTTGGGTTGCATGGGTGCTCTGCACTGGTTCCAGAAATGACCAAACTTGCCATAGATGTAACACTTGACACTTCCTTTGTCTTTGTAGGGTGGTTGCGCTTCCAGGTCAGTGGTCACCATGAGAGGGGCTGTCTTCTGCACTCCTGGTTGGGACTCAATCCCTTTGGCTACTGTGGACAACGGCATGATGGGAACTGTAGCAGCAGCGGGGTCCTGCCTGCTGACTGAAGCTGCGGGGCCTGGTGGTAAGATGGGGCCTGCAGGTGCGTCCGTGTTGAGGCCCAGGGGTGCCATGAAACCTGCGGCTGCATCCAACCCGAGGTCTTGGGGCATTACAGGGGCTGCGGCTGCATCTGCCACCACTTCTTCCCCCTGGTTTGACATAACTTCTCCCCTTTGCTAACCTTATTGAGGTCAGTGTCTCCTCTCCGGAGTCTGCAGCGGCTCTTCCGGCGTGTCGCTTGACACTTTGCAGTGTCTTCACCTCTGGCTCCCCTTCCGGCATTCTCAGCAGCACGGCACTCGTTTCCTTCTTCGCGCTCTTTGTGGCGCTATAATGGCAGCAGTTTTGGTGACAATTGGCAATAAACAGTCTCCCAGGCGCACATAACCCGTTTTGCTGGGTCAGTCCACTGCTATTGACCTGTTCTCGGGCCTAGCCACAATCAGTGGTTTCCTGATTGGCTGTCTCAGTCCATGCACAAAGGCCTGTGCCAACATTTGCGTGTGTATCTGGTCATGAATGGTGAATCCCAAGTCTTGGAATACTTGCATTACTCTGCCATGAAACTTCTTTACAGACTCTGTCTTGTCTTGGCTCATGTCATGTAAGCTGAGGGCTTGTCCTGCCAATCTGCCTTTGGCTCACACTCTGAGCTGTTCAATTAGCTATGGCCCTGACTCCCAAGCATGTACATCTAATTCTGCTGGAAGTTTGAATTGTTCCTTCATGATTGGCCAGATTGCATCACCTGTTTTTCAGTTCCATTTATGGCCCAGAGATCATTCCAGGTGGCTATATATGTTTGCTGGTTCTGCTACATTCTTCAGTAAAATGGCATGGGTCTGGAAGATTGTCACCTGACTTGAAGTGCACATAGTGTAATGGTGGTGCCTCTATCTGCCCCTGCATTATTGGTGCCTGTGGGTTTCTTTTCCTGGTACTGGGCAGCATGTATGATGTTCCCTCCACATCTTCATCAGAGGAATAGTTGTGATAGCATGTGCTGGGGTCATACACTGGCTGATTTTTGGACTTAGAAGTTGCCTTTTTGTGTGAGGATGTCTCCCCCCTTGCTGAAGCTGTGGTGGACTAGGCTTATAGCTCTATGTTGATGTGAATGTAGGCAGCTCTGACCGGTGCTGAAGTTGTACATTATCAACAGATAATGATGATGATAATGTCAGTCCTCCCCCCCTCTGCACCCAGGGCTGAGCTGTCTGCCGCCTACTGCAGCTTGGGGGGTGCCTTCTACCGGGGGATCTCCACCTTCCTCCCTCGATACCATGACTGTCAGAGGCTGGGCTGTATTGGGAACATAGAATGTGCCTTGTGCTGTGAGCACCGGATACAGAGACACCTCACTGCTTGAATCTGGCATCTGCCCAACAGGCAACAAAGCAGGAGAAGGAGAGTGTGAAACAGGAAAAGATACATGGTGCAGAGGAAAAGAAGGAGGTAGAGATGTAAGGTGCGCAGAAGGCGGGACGTGAGGAGGTGAAGAGGGAGGGAGGGGAGCTGGTAGTGCAAAAGATGGGTGGTTTAGAGAAGTGGAGAGAGAGAGGGAGGCAAAGGGTGTGGTGAAAGAGAAGGAGGAGGTAGGGAGTGTGATGTAGAAGGAGGGAGGAGAAGATGGGAGGTGTGGAGGAGAGAGAGGAGGAGGAGGAGATGTGTAGAGGAGATAGAGAGGGAGAGGAAAAGAGAGAGAAGGAGGAGAGAAAGAGTGACAGAGAAAAAGGAAGATAGAGAGAGGAAAGATGGAGGAGAAAGACAAGAAGAAAATTACTTCTTCTTTGATGGCAGATGCAGCCTGAGACTGCATGGTCAGAGCAACAGCGCCATCTCCATGTACAAAGGTTGGGCGGGGCGCACCACATACTGTGCAAAAAACTCCCTATACCATGTAATCTGCTGAGAGCAGACTGCGCAGATCCAATATCTCCCGTCTTATACACACAAAAATCACTTCTTGGTTTGCTCACATATCTCTTTGTACCACTTAAACGATGTAAGCTCTCCTGCTACTGTATACCACGTATCAGCATTGAGCAATGTAACATCAGCTAACTTCCCTTATTTTCCTTTCTACGTCATGCCATTCTGCAGCTTGAATTCTGTCGTTCTTATGAATTTCACATACTTTATACCTTCTAAAATTCTTCACGTACTTAACACCTTCGTGTTTTACCACTATCTGGTTGGCTGTTTTCTTATTAGGAAGTAAAAGGCCCTCCTGTTGCTTGGCCACATTATTCCCCATGGCAAAAACCAAAATGAAAAACAAACAAAAAAAAAGAAAAAAAACAGCAAAAACTTCTAAAAATGAGTATATAAAAACTCCAAAAAAACAGAAAACAATCAATAATCTGGTACTCGATCAAAAACTCAGGATCTTTACCCCTACTCGAACCTTCCACAGTAAAACAGCCCACTCTTGGAAAAACTCCACTTCTGCACTACATCCTTACCAATCACACATTACCAGTTCCCTGGAACTCCATATCACATACATAGCCATCAGCTTTTGTTTTAACCGAAAGATTTTTTAAACCTGCCACCACCAAAGGGTGAACTTTTTTGGCAGAGCCCTACTCTAACCTATTAAATATTTCTTAAAATATCAAATACTTTTTTAGGTATATTTTGATTTTTTTCTCTTTAAAGGAATGTTGACATACATTTTTTTAAATGACCAATTGTTAGGAGTCGAGTTTCCTCTGCTGCACAGGGGGAATCTCGATCCGTCTCCGCTGCGGTCTCCCATTCTCCTCCAGCCGCAGTGGAGTCTGCTCAGCAGGGACGTCGCTCCCAGTTTCTTGCTCACTCTCACTCTGTACAGAGAGTTACTGCTGCTTCTTCAGCTCCTGCCATTAAAGTCAGTGCTGGTCAGCGGCGAGCG
The DNA here is from genome assembly GCF_032444005.1 of Ranitomeya imitator. Lineage (NCBI taxonomy): Eukaryota > Metazoa > Chordata > Amphibia > Anura > Dendrobatidae > Ranitomeya > Ranitomeya imitator. The sequence goes on from NC_091285.1 coordinate 554,590,955, forward strand.
GACTTCCCTGGGACTAAGTCCTTGTTTGCGCACACTGAGCATGCCCAGAGCAAGATCTCCCGTTGGAGATCGAGGGTCATGTGCTCTGGCTCTGCAGCGCATTCCATTGGTCCTCTTGGAAGGCCCTGGAAGGGCAAAGTTTCTGTGGCCACTTCCTGTCCTGCAATTATATAAACTGCGCATGACCGCACGGCCATGCGCTAGTGTACAATTGAATACGTGTGTTTGTTGTGAGTGCAAGTCGTTTATTAAATACCCCTACCCTATTGTATGACTGTTCGCGTATGGAGTATGGCTGCTATCTAGCGCCCGACAAATCACTCAACGTGTCACACACGTATCAGCGTCTATTGCTGTGACCGCCAGTGCGGCGCCACGCGCCAGTAGTGCGCTTCCTGACCCACGTCTGGGTGCTTAGTGGTGCCTGCCAGCACGGCACAGTTCGCACTTCGGTGCTCTAATTATAAGAGTTGCCTAACACACCCAGTTGCGGTGTTGTGCCAGCAAGGGTCTAATCGGACTTCAATCCTAGTTGGGGTTAAGTTCGCTGACTGCTTGCTCGCCTTCTATGTGCGGTACCGCGATCCTGTGACGCAACAGGATCGCTTCCTTCACGTTGGGTGAAGTTTAACCCACGCGAGTATACTTATGAGTACCGCCATATAGTCCGTCATTACTCAGCAGCAGGTTCCATCTCTGCACGGTGGACCCCGGGCTACGAACGCACCGTACACTATCAGTCTTATTATTTGGTGCGTTCCGCTAGCCCTAACACCAATAATATCACTTACAAGGGACAAATACTGTCATACCATGGCCGGACCACATATTACCACCACATAGTGACAGAATAATACCATGTACAAGAGAGAGATATCGTCACACTATGACCAGACCACATATTACCACCACATAGTGACCAAATACCACATACAAGGAACAAATACCACCGCATTGTGACCAGATCACATATTACCACAACATAGTAGCCGACCAATACAAGGAACAAATACCACCACACCATGACCAGACCATATATTACCACCACATAGTGACCGAATACTACAATACTGGTTGCACTGGTCAATGCAATTTTTCTGACAAAAAGGTTTTAAAACATATTTTAAGTCAATTTTGGCTGCTTATTATGAATATTAACTCCGTTTTTGGCTATCACATCAGGATTACGAGATCTTTTCAATTTTTGATGAAAATTACTTCTAATGTTTTATTATAAAAACACATGCTTTTCGGTACTACATTTTGTATATTTTTAATCAAGGAATAACAAAGATTACAAAGTATATGTACAGCAAATCAAATATACTTACAGAATTAAGCTACAAAATATAAAAACACATATATATGGCACACAGATGAATGACAAATGGCAGTTATTTGAACTTTCTTTTCTTGGCTGATCTGTGAAGTACAGCTTCTGGGTTGTCTCTCATCAAGCTCCTGCAAGAGTCAGCCATCATATGTGAGTCCCACCGGCCTTGATATCGTTCTTCCATTGTTTTAATGTCCTGATGAAAACGCTCCCCTTGTTCCTCGCTCACATCCCCAAGGTTCTCTGGAAAAAAGTCCAAATAGTGAATCTTGATACTCATTCTACATCCAAGATTTCGCAGACTCATTAGTAGCTCTTCCACAATCTCTTCATAGTTGTCTGCTTTCTTATTCCCTAGAAAATTCTGCACCACATTACAAAATGCATTCCAAGCTCTTTCTTCTGTCTCATTCATTGATGTGATAAAATTTGGGTCTCTCATAAGTGTTCTTATTTGACGTCCATCAAATATTCCAGCCTTTTTCTTCTCTTCACTAAGACCAGGAAAAGTTGAACATATACAGTATAGTTAAAGCATTCTCCACTGTGATTGAGAGCTTTGACGAACTGCTTCATCAATCCAAGTTTTATGTGTAAGGGAGGAAAGACAATGTCCTTCCTATCCACTAGAGGATCATGGATGACATTCTTATCGCCAGATGCCAAACTCTGTCGCTGAGGCCATTCAGGTTTCACCCAATGCTCTGCTGTAGCTCTACTGTCCCAGTAGCACAGAAAACAAGGGTGCTATCATAACAAATGGGAATTATGCACATTCAAAGAAAACAAAGATATTCACACATTTATTGGGAGACTAAAATGAAAACTAAATTTACCTTAGTGAACTGTATAAACCGGCACTTTTCATACACTACTTATATTTATCATGGAATTAATGAAAATGGGCTATATACCTGTAGCGCAAAAACGTGATGTGATAGAGAAATTAAAAGATCAGATTTTAATTCAGCACCCTCAAATTAGTCTTAAACTGTTCTTAAAGTCCATGCCAGAATTTTTTTTTTTTGTAGACCAGTGTTATTAATAAAAAAACACAATACTAATATTACCATAAGTGCCATTATACACAGGAGTTCTGTATATTATGTAAATGGTGCAGGTAATACAGGGATCACCAGTGACAATATACACAGAAGCTTTGTATATAGTGTCAGTGTACAGGTAATACTGGGATCACCAGTGACAATATACACAGGACGGAGTTCTTTACATAGTATACAGTGTATAGTGTAAGGGCATAGGTAATACACTAACTCACCGGTGATGTCTCTAGTTGAAGTCCTTCATCTTCGCTTTTCTTCTTCATCCAACGCAGAACACCATTACTTCTTCCATCCAGGACTCGTCTCTGCATGAAGTTATATAGATGAAGGCTTCCAGAGCACATTCCCCACTTCAACACTTCCCAGCTGAATACAGATGTGCACTCACCAAAAAATATTTAAAAAATATATAAAAGTTCAAATCAGCACCTTTTCCTCCCATTCAAAATAAAACAATAAAAAAAATAAAACATACACATACTTGGCATCACAGCGTACAGAATCACCCGATCTATCAATATAAAAGAAAATTAACCAGATCGCTAAACAGCGTAACAAGAAAAAAAGTAAAAACGCCAGAATTACGTTTTTTACGCCACAACTTTGCATTAAAAGGCAATAACAGGCGATCTAAAGATCGTATCTGCACCAAGATGGTATCATTAAAAACATCAGCTCGGCATGCAAAGAATAAGCCCTCACGCAACCTAAGATCACAAAAAATGGAGACGCTGCAGGTATTGGAAATGGTGCAATTTTTTTTTTTAACCCCTTTAGCCCCGAGGGTGGTTTGCACGTTAATGACCGGGCCAATTTTTACAATTCTGACCACTGTCCCTTTATGAGGTTATAACTCTGGAACGCTTCAACGGATCTTGGCGATTCTGACAATGTTTTCTCATGACGTATTGTACTTCATGTTAGTGGTAAAATTTATTCGATATAACTTGCATTTATTTGGGAAAAAAAAGGAAATTTGGCAAAAATTTTGAAAATTTCGCAATTTTCCAACTTTGAATTTTTATACCCTTAAATCACAGAGATATGTCATGGAAAATACTTAATAAGTAACATTTCCCACATGTCTACTTTACATCAGCACAATTTTGGAACCAAATTTTTTTTTTGTTAGGGAGTTATAAGGGTTAAAATTTGACCAGCAATTTCTCATTTTTGCAACACCATTTTTTTTTTAGGGACCACATCTCATTTGAAGTCATTTTGAGGGGTCTATATGATAGAAAATACCCAAGTGTGACACCATTCTAAAAACTGCACCCCTCAAGGTGCTCAAAACCACATTCAAGAAGTTTATTAACCCTTCAGGTGTTTTACAGGAATTTTTGGAATGTTTAAATAAAAATGAACATTTAACTTTTTTTCACACAAAATTTATTTCAGCTCCAATTTGTTTTATTTTACCAAGGGTAACAGGAGAAAATGGACCCCAAAAGTTGTTGTACAATTTGTCCTGAGTACGTTGATACCCCATATGTGGGGATAAACCACTGTTTGGGCGCATGGCAGAGCTCGGAAGGAAAGGAGCGCCATTTGACTTTTCAATGCAAAATTGACTGGAATTGAGATGGGACGCCATGTTGCGTTTGGAGAGCCCCTGATGTGCCTAAACATTGAAACTCCCCACAAGTGACACCATTTTGGAAAGTAGACCCCTTAAGGAACTTATCTAGATGTGTGGTGAGCACTTTGACCCACCAAGTGCTTCATAGAAGTTTATAATGCAGAGCCGTAAAAATAAAAAATCATATTTTTTCACAAAAATGATCTTTTTGTCCCCAATTTTTTATTTTCCCAAGGGTAAGAGAAGAAATTTGACCACAAAAGTTGTTGTGCAATTGGTCCTGAGTACGCTGACACCCCATATGTGGGTGTAAACCATTGTTTGGGCACATGGCAGAGCTCGGAAGGGAAGGAGCGCCATTGACTTTTCAATGCAAAATTGACTGGAATTGAGATGGGACGCCATGTTGCGTTTGGAGAGCCCTTGATGTGCCTAAACATTGAAACCACCCAAAAATGACACCATTTTGGAAAGTAGACCCCCTAAGGAACTTATCTAGAAGTGTTTTGAGAGCTTTGAGCGCCCAAGTGTTTCACTACAGTTTATAACGCAGAGCCGTGAAAATAAAAATTCTTTTTTTTTTTTCACAAAAATGATTTTTTAGTCCCCAGTTTTGTATTTTCACAAGGGTAACAGGATAAATTGGACCCCAAAAGTTGTTGACCAATTTGTCCTGAGTATGCTGATACCCCATATGTTGGGGGGAAGCACTGTTTGGGCACATTGCAGAGCTCGGAAGGGGAGGAGCGCCATTTGGAATACAGACTTAGATGCATTGGTCTGCAGGCGTCACGTTGCATTTGCAGAGCCCCTGATGTACCCAAACAGTACAAACCCCCCACAAGTGACCCCATATTGGAAACTAGACCTCCCAAGGAACCTATCTAGATGTGTTGTGAGAACTTTGAACCCCCAAGTGTTTCACTGCAGTTTACAACGCAGAGCCGCAAAAATAAAAAAAATCTTATTTTTCCCACAAAAATGATTTTTAGCCCCCCACATTTTTATTTTCCCAAGGATAACAAGAGAACTTGGACCCCAAAAGTTGTTGTCCAATTTGTCCTGAGTACGCTGATACCCCATATGTTGGGGTAAACCCCTGTTTGGGCGCACCGGAGAGCTCGGGAGGGAAGGAGCACTGTTTTACTTTTTCAACGCAGAATTGGCTGGAATTGAGATCGGATGCCATGTCGCGTTAGGAGAGCCCCTGATGTGCCTGAACAGTGGAAACTCCCCAATTCTACCTGAAACCCTAACCCTAACACACCCCTAACCCTAATCCCAACGGTAACCCTAACCACACCCCTAACCCTGACACACCCCTAATTCTAATCCCAACCCTAATCCCAACCGTAAATATAGTCCAAACCCTAACCCTAACTTTAGCCTCAACCCTAACCCCAACTTTAGCCCCAACCCTAACCCTAACTTTAGCCCCAACCCTAACTTTAGCTCCAACCCTAACCCCAACCCTAACCCTAGCCCCAACCCTAACCCTAGACCTAGCCCCAACCCTAGCCCCAACCCTAGCCCCAACCCTAGCCCCAACCCTAACCCTAACTTTAGCCCCAACCCTAACTTTAGCCCCAACCCTAACCCTAACTTTAGCTCCAACCCTAACCCTAACCCTAGCCCTAACCCTAACCCTAGCCTTAACCCTAGCCCTAACCCTAGCCCTAACCCTAACCCTAGCCCTGATGGGAAAATGGAAATAAATACATTTTTTTAATTTTATTATTTTTCCCTAAGGGGGTGATGAAGGGGGGTTTGATTTACTTTTAAAGCGTTTTTTATATCGGATTATTATGATTGGCAGCCGTCACACACTAAAATACACTTTTTTTATAGCAAAAAAGTTTTTGCGTCTCCACATTTTGTGACCTATAATTTTTCCATATTTTGGTCCACAGAGTTATGTGAGGTCTTATTTTTTGCGGGACGAGTTGACGTTTTCATTGGTACGATCTAGATAAGCTTGAACAATGGGCAGCAACTAAAAGAATGATATTTAACAGGAAGAAGTGCAAGATTCTACATCTGGGCAAGAAAAACAAAAATTACTTCTATAGAATGGGAGGAATAGAACTAAGCAACAGCATGTGTGAAAAAGACTAGGGTATACTAATAGATCATAGACTGCACATGAGTCAAGAGTGTGATGCAACAGCAAAAAAAACAAACACAGTTCTAGGATGTATTAAGAGAAGAACAGAGTCTAGATCACATGAAGTAATTTCCCCCCTCCACTCCTCCTTCGTCAGGCCTCATCTGGAATATTGTGTCCAGATCTGGGCACCACATTTTAAAAAAAGACATTAAAAAACTGCAGCAAGTTCAGAGAAGAAATACCAGGATGGTAAGCAGCCTGAAAAGTATGTCCTATGAGGAAAGGTTAAAGTATCTGGGAATGTTTATCTTGCAAAAAAGAAGGCTAAGAGGATAATAATAATAATAATCATCTTTATTTATATAGCGCCAACATATTCCGCAGTGCTTTACAGTTTAACAGTTTCAAACACAACAGTCATAAGTAGGGTTGAGCGAAACGGATCGGACAAATTGAAAAATCGCCAACTTTCAGCAAAGTCGGGTTTCGTGAAACCCGACCCGGTCCCAGTGTGGGATTGGCCATGAGGTCGCGATCAGCGCGCCAAAGTCGCATTTTTTATGATGTTTTCAGCGCCATTTTTCATCCAATGAAGGAGGACGCAGAGTGTGGGCAGGGCAGTGTGATGACATAGGTCTCGGTCCCCACCATCTTAGAGAAGCACATAACAGTGATTGGCTTGCTTTCTGCGGCGTCACAGGGGCTATAAAGGGGCGTGCACGCCAACCACCATCTTACTTCTGCCGATCTTAGCATAGGGAGAGGTTGCTGCAGCTGCATCAGAAGAAGGGATATAGTTAGGGAGAGAAGATTAAGTCCCGAAACTGCTTGTGCTGTAGTGATTTTCACTGTCCAACACCATGTTTTCTTTGCAGGGACAGTGGAGTTTATATTTTTTTGCATCAGCACTGTAGCTTATTAGGCTGCCTTATAAGGCTCCCTGATAGCTGCATTGCTGTTTGTACGCCGCTGTGCAAACCAACTGCTTTTTTAAAAGCAAAAATCCTGTTTCTCCTTTCTGTACAGTTCTCTTGTTTATTTGCCCACACTTTTGTGTGCAGCAGTCCTTTTTATTGCTGCCATACTTGTCCTGAGATCATCGTAGGGAGATTGAAATTGTACTACAGCCCTAGTATTTTTTGATATATAGTTATATGAAAAAGTTTGGGCACCCCTATTAATCATAAGCTTAATGTTTTATAAAAATTGTTTTTTTTGCAACGGCTAGTTCAGTTTTATATATCTAATAACTATTGGACACAGTAATGTTTCTGCCTTGAAATGAGGTTTATTGTACTAACAGAAAATGTGCAATCTGCATTCATACAAAATTTGACTGGTACATAAGTATGGGCACTCTTATCATTTTCTTGTTTTAAATACTCCTACCTACTTTTTACTGACTTACTAAAGCACTTTTTTGGGTTTTCTAACCTCACTGAGCTTTGAACTTCATAGCCAGGTGTATGCAATCATGAGAAAAGCTACTTAAAGTGGCCACTTGCAAGTTGTTCTCCTGTTTGAATCTCCTCTGAAGAGTGGCATCATGGGCTCCTCAAAACAACTGTCTAATGATCTGAAAACAAAGATTATTCAACGTAGTTGTTCAGGGGAAGGATACAAAAAGCTGTCTCAGAGATTTAACCTGTGAATTTCCACAGTGAGGAACATAGTAAGGAAATGGAAGAACAAAGGTACAGTTCTTGTTAAGGCCAGAAGTGGCAGGCCAAGAAAAACATCAGAAAGGCAGAGACGAAGAATGGTGAGATCAGTCAAGGACAATCCTCAGACCACCTCCAGAGAGCTGCAGCATCAACTTGCTGCAGATGGTGTCACTGTGCATCGGTTAACTATACAACGCACTTTGCACAAGGAGAAGCTGTATGGGAAAGTGATGCGAAAGAAGCCATTTCTGCAAGCACGCCACAAACAGAGTCGGCTGAGGTATGCAAAAGCACATTTGGAGAAGCCAATTTCTTTTTGGAAGAAGGTCCTGTGGACTGATGAAACTAAGATTGAGTTGTTTGGTCATACAAAAAGGCGTTATGCATGGCGGCCAAAAAACACAGCATTCCAAGAAAAATACTTGCTACCCACAGTAAAATTTGGTGTGGAGGTTCCATCATGCTTTGGGGCTATATGGTCAATGCCGGCACCAGGAATCTTGTTAAAGTTGAGGGACGCATGGATTCCTCTCATTATCAGCAGATTCTTGAAAATAATGTTCATGAATCAGTGACAAAGTTGAAGTTACGCAGGGGATGGATCTTTCAACAAGACAATGATCCAAAACACCGCTCCAAATCTACTCAGGCATTCATACAGAGGAACAATTACACTGTTCTGGAATGGCCATCCCAGTCCCCAGACCTGAATATCATTGAACATCTGTGGGATCAATTGAAGAGGGCTATCCATGCTTGGTGACCATCAAACTTAACTGAACTGGAATTGTTTTGTAAAGAGGAATGGTCAAAAATACCTTCATCCAGGATCCAGGAACTCATTAAGAGCTACAGGAAGCGACTAGAGGCTGTTATTTTTGCAAAAGGAGAAACTACTAAATATTAATGTCACTTTTCTGGTGTGGTGCCTATACTTATGCATCTTTCAAATTTTGTTTGAATGCAGATTGCACATTTTCTGTTAGTACAATAAACCTCATTCCAAGGCCGAAACATTACTGTGTCCAACAGTTATTAGATATATGAAACTGAAATAGCTGTTGCAAAAAAAAACAATTTTTATAAAACATTAAGCTTAAGATTAATAGGGGTGCAAAAAAAGAAAGGAATGTCCAGCTTCACCAAGTCCGTAAAAAAGAGTTTTCTTTATGTCATGATTAAGGGAGCCTAGTCTCCAGAAACGCGTTGAGATTCTTACCCATATGGTTGTGCTGAAGTCTGTATCCTCCATGTTTAAAGTTTGTGAATAAAGAAAACGCTTTTTTACAGTTGGAGCGCCCCCAGACACAGGGCCACAAGTCACTCGGTACCGGTCCCTTCTCTTTCTGTTCTGCGGTTGTCACGGTGGCTGGACCCGGTCGTGACCCTGCTAAGAGGCGTCCAATGGAAATGGTAGTACAGTCTGTCAGGGGTTCGTGACGCCACCTGTGGTGTTCGGTCAGGGTGACCGACGCTGCTGTGGGGTCCGCTGGGGTGATGGAATAGCAGCTGGATGGTATACCTTCCCACAGGTGAAGTGAAACCCAGGGCTTCCCAGTAAGGTGGATGGTGATGGTGTGAGGTGCAGGCAATAACGAGGACAGAGGGTTGCAGTCTCTTTACCTTTTACTGAAGGCTTCAGTGCACTCAGTCCAGAGCACGTTCAACCGGGCTATCAGAGACCGGCCGGTCCGATGGGCACATCCAGAGTTTCCCTCGCAGATGGAAATCGTTGCCTACCAATAGCGCCTGTGTGTTGTAGTCCTACCCTGCTGAGCATTCGGAATAGTCCTCACAACTGCTGTTCTCTTTCGTTCGTTCTCTACAGCTCTCTCTCTCTCTCTCGTTCTTTGGTTCCAGATGTTGCTAGTTTCTAACGTCCCCCAGATAAAGTATGGCTAGGACGCCACCCATTTAATGGGAAGGCTTGGAGGTCTTCCGGGACCCTAGAGACGCCCCTCTCCCAATGTTGCCCCCTATGTCTTCGTAGGTGTAGAAGGTAGATAGCCAACCTATAATCAACTGTCCAGCGGAATTTGAAGTAAGGCCTGAAGTCAGTTACTCCTACGGTGATCCGGCCACCGACTACGCGCCTCAGTAAGATGTTGCCTTCCTCTCTCGGCACGACTCTTACTGGCTCTCCTTTGTGCTGATCTCGTTTACACTGTTCCACAATATTCTTCCCCTCTTGTCTCTTCCTTAGGATACCGCCGCAAGGTGTGCAGGCGCGGCTCTGTTACGTTCTGTTCTGTCGCTAGGCACCTGCCAGGTTCCCACGCCTGACAGGGACCCACCTGTGTCTTCTCCCCGCAACACCCCCTGCCACGGGATGTTGCCTGGTTCCAACCCAGTCAGTTTCTGACTAACTTCCTCCCCAGCCCCTAGTTTTACCAGTGTGAGGAGTGGCCCAATAAATAAAGCCTTTTGCTCTCCCTAGTGGCCGGAGTGTGAAGTGTAATGTGTTCTGGTGATACCTGGTCAGGAGAACTCTTTAGTGCCATCGGACGTACCGCTACTCGCCTTGGGGCCATACTGCAACGACCTGGTCTCTGGGGCGCTGCACTCCCCCCGGTTAAATCCAGTACTCCTGGACTGGGAAGAAGAACAACAATATAATGCAGTGAAAGACATACAACATTTTTGGATGCTAAGAACAAATAAATAGAAAAGGTGCTTCCTTTTATGGGAGGTAAGGACACTTGAACGTTACAAACAAATATAACAGTTAAATATTTTTAAATAACATTATGACTATAAATAACTCTCTGTACCCAGCCGGGTATTCTACTAAGTGCAAAATTTTCGAACATTAAACTAACTCTTCCTTTAAGGGCGTATAAGCTGAACCCACTAAAGGCCTACTATCAAGTACTACAATAACTCAACTTTCTTTTCCGTTCTCACTTCACCAATGCAGGACCGCCTAGCTCCTTGGCTGAGCCTACTGCCATTGTGCCGACCATCTTTCTACGTTTCTCAGGAGGACTCTCTCTCTAACCCCTTCGGGCTCACTTCAAACTTTCCTGTCCTCAATCTTTATTAACATTATTAAACTATCTAAATTCTTCAGCGTTATTAACGTATTAGTAAAACAATCATCAAACATTCCCTTTAAGAGGGACCCAAGTCTCTGGTGCAGACTCTCTTTCAGCAAGTTCACAGCAATCAAGTCTTTCTGCAGCGAGTCTTCGCAAAGTCTTTGCAAAGTCTTCCTCGACTTATAAAACCAGTAGGGGACACCTTTAAGAAGGTGCAACTATATACAAAACAGTTCTGAATCATTCACCATCCATGATCCGACAGTCTTTAAAACAATGATGAACTTTGTGCAAAAGTAGAAAAAGAAATAGAAAACAATAGGGATCCCGGGTAAACAAAGGGACCCCTTTAAGAAATAAACCTGGTTGGGTTTAAAGTAGCAGCAACAGCAGGAAACAGTTAAATAACTATGTACATTTGTCGGGGTTTCGAGGTTTAGTGCTGTAACTCAGGGGGTAGTACCGGTCGAGGTAGCTCAGCTGGATACTGGCGACTACCAGGTGCCACATAAGGGGCTCCCTCACTCCAGATGGGGGCCTTATGGCTTTGCATATCTCTTTTCTCATCCGATGTGGTATCAATGTCACTAATCAGTTTTTCAGGTATCATCTGGGTTCGAATGTCAATTTTGGTAGTAGGTTCAGTAGCGGCAATAATGCCCACTGTGGTAGTAGTATTAGGATTTGTCAGTTCAGAGTTATTCTTAGTCATGGCAGCAGGTGGCGCTGCTACGTAGCTTATCAGTAGGTCTTCTGTCACTGGGGCAGGGTCGGCGTTCTTACCTGCCACCACTGTGTCCTCGGGGTCGGCCGACTGCCGACGGCGGGCTCCGGAACACCAACCGCGGGGCCTTACGCTGCGGCGTTGCCATCTCTGTTTGCAGTAGCTCGCTTTCCGGCAGGACCTTGCTTTCTGGCTTCGGAGCGCTGGAACTTCTTTCTTGCTCCGGACCAGACGAGGCTGCCGACAGACGTCTGGTGAGGCCTCTGGTGACGGTCTCCTTCCGCCCGGCCTCAGCGCTCAGCTGCATCCGCCGGAGTCGATCGCCGAGCTCGTCCACTCCGGCCTGCAGGAAGTCGGGGCTCACAGGTGACGCTTGGCCGCGGTATCTCTCTGGGTAGCTGGGGGAGTCCTCGGCTCCGACCCCACGCTCCGATACCGATCGGCTGGCCATGGCGTCTCCCACGTGGTTCATTTCTTTTCCCTCCTTGTCCTTTTCCCGCTCTCTCCTCCATGGGCGGTTTCGTTTTCTTTGTCTCTGCCCTCCACTGAGGATCAGGAGGCGGATCTCGGCCGCTGACGGACACGTCCTCAAGGCACAGAAATATTTAGACTGGGCGGCCATTGTCGTTCGCGCTCTTCAGCTTGCTCACGCCCACTTCCACTCCCTTCTTCTTTTCCTGCGCTCCTCGTGGTGCGGCAATGGCGGCGGTTTTGGCAGGAATCTTGCGGCAGATAGCAATACACAGTCTTTGCAATAACCACAGTCCAAACACGTTTCAATCACAATTCCAAGGCACACATAACCTGCTTCTCAGGCTTAAATACGATCCTGTTCGTGACGCCAAGTTGGAGCGCCCCCAGACACAGGGCCACAAGTCACTCGGTACTGGTCCCTTCTCCTTTTGTTCTGCGGTTGTCACGGTGGCTGGACCTGGTCGAGACCCTGCTAAGGGGCGTCCAAAGGAAATGGTAGTACAGTCTGTCAGGGGTTCGTGACGCCACCTGTGGTGTTCGGTCAGGCTGACCGACGCTGCTGTGGGGTCCGCTGGGGTGATGGAATAGCAGCTGGATGGTATAATAATAATAATAATAATAATCTTTATTTTTATATAGCGCTAACATATTCTGCAGCGCTTTACAGTTTTGCACACATTAACAGGTGAAGTGAATCCCCAGGGCTTCCCAGTAAGGTGGATGGTGATGGTGTGAGGTGCAGGCAATAACGAGGACACAGGGTTGCAGTCTCTTTACCTTTTACTGAAGGCTTCAGTGCACTCAGTCCAGAGCACGTTCAACCGGGCTATCAGAGACCGGCCGGTCCGATGGGCACATCCAGAGTTTCCCTCGCAGATGGAAATCGTTGCCTACCAATAGCGCCTGTGTGTTGTAGTCCTACCCTGCTGAGCATTCGGAATAGTCCTCACAACTGCTGTTCTCTTTTGTTCGTTCTCTACAGCTCTCTCTCTCGTTCTTTGGTTCCAGATGTTTCTAGTTTCTAACGTCCCCCAGATAAAGTATGGCTAGGACGCCACCCGTTTGACGGGAAGGCTTGGAGGTCTTCCGGGACCCTAGAGACGCCCCTCTCCCAATGTTGCCCCCTATGTCTTCGTAGGTGTAGAAGGTAGACAGCCAACCTATAATCAACTGTCCAGCGGAATTTGAAGTAAGGCCTGAAGTCAGTTACTCCTACGGTGATCCGGCCACCGACTACGCGCCTCAGTAAGATGTTGCCTTCCTCTCTCGGCACGACTCTTACTGGCTCTCCTTTGTGCTGATCTCGTTTACACTGTTCCACAATATTCTTCCCCTCTTGTCTCTTCCTTAGGATACCGCCACAAGGTGTGCAGGCGCGGCTCCGTTACGTTCTGTTCTGTCGCTAGGCACCTGCCAGGTTCCCACGCCTGACAGGGACCCCCCTGTGTCTTCTCCCCGCAACACCCCCTGCCATGGGATGTTGCCTGGTTCCAACCCAGTCAGCTTCTGACTAACTTCCTCCCCAGCCCCTAGTTTTACCAGTGTGAGGAGTGGCCCAATAAATAAAGCCTTTTGCTCCCCCTAGTGGCCGGAGTGTGAAGTGTAATGTGTTCTGGTGATACCTGGTCAGGAGAACTCTTTAGTGCCATTGGACGTACCGCTACTCGCCTTGAGGCCATACTGCAACGACCAGGTCTCTGGGGCGCTGCACGGACTCGGTGAAGCTGGACATTCCTTTCTTTTTTTGGATCTTGTACGCCTGGACACAGCGGGTCCGTGCTCCCGAGGTTTGGTTGTTGAATCACGGGTGAGCTGGTTTATGTTCCTTATTAATAGGGGTGCCCAAACTTTTTCATATAACTGTATCTTCCAGCCACGTTCTGCCACTTACATTGTGTAGTGTAATACACTGGGCCTGAGTTTTGGTACAGTCTCCCCCCCAAAAAGGGGAGATTAAAATTGGCGCTAAGTGGATCTACGTCAGTTCTGTTTGTCGTATATCTTCCAGCCACGTTCTGCCACTTACATTGTGTAGTGTAATACACTGGGCCTGAGTTTTGGTGCAGTCTCCCCCCAAAAAAAGGGAGATTTAAATTGGCACTAAGTGGATCTACGTCAGTTCTGTTAGTTTGTCGTACATCTTCCAGCCACGTTCTGCCACTTACATTGTGTAGTTTAATACACTGGGCCTAAGTTTTGTTGCAGTCTCCCCCCCAAAAAAGGGAGATTTAAATTGGCACTAAGTGGATCTACGTCAGTTCTGTTAGTTTGTCGTACATCTTCCAGCCACGTTCTGTCACTTACATTGTGTAGTGTAATACACTGGGCCTGAGTTTTGTTGCAGTCTCCCCCCAAAAAAGGGAGATTTAAATTGGCACTAAGTGGATCTATGTCAGTTTTGTTGGTTTGTTGTATATCTTCCAGCCACGTTCTGCCACTTACATTGTGTAGTGTAATACACTGGGCCTGAGTTTTGGTGCAGTCTCCCCCCCAAAAAAGGGAGATTTAAATTGGCACTAAGTGGATCTACGTCAGTTCTGTTAGTTTGTCGTACACCTTCCAGCCACGTTCTGTCACTTACATTGTGTAGTGCAATACACTGGGCCTGAGTTTTGGTGCAGTCTCCCCCCCAAAAAAGGGAGATTTAAATTGGCACTAAGTGGATCTCCGTCAGTTCTGTTAGTTTGTCGTATATCTTCCAGCCACGTTCTGCTACTTACATTGTGTAGTGTAATACACTGGGCCTGAGTTTTGTTGCTGTCTCCCCCCCCAAAAAAGGGAGATTTAAATTGGCACTAAGTGGATCTACGTCAGTTCTGTTAGTTTGTCGTACATCTACCAGCCACGTTCTGCCACTTACATTGTGTAGTGTAATACACTGGGCCTGAGTTTTGGTGCAGTCTCCCCCCAAAAAAAGGGAGATTTAAATTGGCACTAAGTGGATCTACGTCAGTTCTGTTAGTTTGTCGTACATCTTCCAGCCACGTTCTGCCACTTACATTGTGTAGTTTAATACACTGGGCCTAAGTTTTGTTGCAGTCTCCCCCCCAAAAAAAGGGAGATTTAAATTGGCACTAAGTGGATCTACGTCAGTTCTGTTAGTTTGTCGTACATCTTCCAGCCACGTTCTGTCACTTACATTGTGTAGTGTAATACACTGGGCCTGAGTTTTGTTGCAGTCTCCCCCCAAAAAAGGGAGATTTAAATTGGCACTAAGTGGATCTATGTCAGTTTTGTTGGTTTGTTGTATATCTTCCAGCCACGTTCTGCCACTTACATTGTGTAGTGTAATACACTGGGCCTGAGTTTTGTTGCAATCTCCCCCCCAAAAAAGGGAGATTTAAATTGGCTCTAAGTGGATCTACGTCAGTTCTGTTAGTTTGTCGTACATCTTCCAGCCACGTTCTGTCACTTACATTGTGTAGTGCAATACACTGGGCCTGAGTTTTGGTGCAGTCTCCCCCCCAAAAAAGGGAGATTTAAATTGGCACTAAGTGGATCTACGTCAGTTCTGTTAGTTTGTCGTACACCTTCCAGCCACGTTCTGTCACTTACATTGTGTAGTGTAATACACTGGGCCTGAGTTTTGTTGCTGTCTCCCCCCCCCAAAAAAGGGAGATTTAAATTGGCACTAAGTGGATCTACGTCAGTTCTGTTAGTTTGTCGTACATCTACCAGCCACGTTCTGCCACTTACATTGTGTAGTGTAATACACTGGGCCTGAGTTTTGGTGCAGTCTCCTCAAAAAGAAAGGGAGATTTCAATTCTCAACAAGTTTATATACACCTTCTACCTTGTTTCACAGTACCGTATAACGGTTGTTATTTTGGTTAGATTTTTCCAAAAATGAGGAAGTCTGGTGGAAGAGGCCATGGGCGGTCGTTGCCAGCTGGTACTGATGGTGGTGGTGGTGGAGCATCTGGTGGTAGTGGGAATAGCAAAATAGCACCAAAGGCTCGAGGTGTTGAGCCAGTGTCATCGTCTGGCTACACAAGGCTTTGAAGGCTCCCTTATCTGGGAGTAGGAAAACAGCTTTTAAAGCCGGAGCAGCAGGAAAAAGTTTTGGCTTTCCTTGCTGACTCAGACTCTAGCTCTTTCGCCTCCTCTTCAGAAAGTTTGAAATATAAAAGCATTGAGTCATCAGTGGATGCTCCCGGTTAGGAACAAGTCGCTTCCTTGTGTCCTTCACCCAAACCAAAAGTGAAGGATGCGGCACGCGACACTACAGTTTACTCCATGGAGCTGTTTAAACATACTGTGCCTGGGTTAGAGAGGGAAATTGCTAAAAGCCCATTACAAGATGAATAGGACAGGGAGTGCACAGATGCACAGCCACAGCTAGAATATTATGCTGTTCCATTGACTGAGATCACTACATTGCCCTCGCAGTGTACTAAGCCAGAATCTGACCCTGAAGAGACTATGGTGCCCCGTCTCGAACGCTATAGCACCTTACACGATGACACAGAGGAAGGTGCACATGAAATTGAAGAGGAGGTGATAGATGACCCAGTTGTTGACCTAGATTGGCAGCCATTGGGGGAAGAAGGTGCTGCTGCCAGTAGCTCAGAAGTGGAGGAGGATGATCCGCAGCAGCCATCTACATCGCAACAGCTTTCATCTTTCAGGCTCGTATCTGGCCAAAAACATTTGTCAAAACCAAAAACAGTTTTAGGACAGCGTGGCCATCTGGTTAAAGTAGCACAGCGTGCAATGCCTTAAAAGGTATTCCATAGTAGGAAGAGTGCTGTGTGGGAATTTTTTAACCAAGATCCAAATGATCAGTGCAAAGTTATCTGTAAGAAATGCTCAAAGACCTTTAGCAGAGGGAAGAATCTCCAAAATTTAAATACAACGTGCATGCATAGACATTTAACCAGCATGCACTTGCAGCGCCCCTGGTCGTTGCAGTAATGTCGCACTGCCGCTAAGGAGGGTGATGTTATGTCTGATTGCACTAAAGGAGTTCATCTGACCAGGTATCACAGCACACATTACACTTTACACTCCGGCCACTAGGGGGAGCAAAAGGCACTATGTATTAGGCCACTCCTCACACTGGTAAAACTAGGGGTCGGATAGGAAGTTAGAACAGAACGCAGCCTGGGAGAGCTCCAGGGAGGACCTGTCAGGGGTGGGTTCCTGACAGGGGCCTAGCAGAACGAACAGAAAGCAAAGGAACCGCGCCTGCACTACCTTGCGGTGGTATCCTAAGAAAGGACACGAAGAGAAGGATATTGTGGAAAGTGAGAAACGAGATCAAGCACAAAAGAGAGCCAGTAGGAGTCGTGCCCCGAGAACGGCAACTTCCTACTGAGGCGCGTAGCCGGTGACCGGAACACCGAGGAAGTAACAGACTCTATGCCATACTTCAAAAACCGCAGGACAGTTAATTATAGGTTGGCTGTCTACCATACATCACCTAAGCAGACATAGGGGGCAAGCGTGGAGAGGGATGTCTCTAGGGTCCAAGAATAGCTCCGAGCCTTCCCGTCAAACGGGTGCATCCTATCCAGATGAACTTGGGGGACGGAGAGAGAGAAAGAGAAAGAACGAGAACAGAAGTTGTGAGGACTATCCAGAATGCTCAGCAGGGAAGAACTACAACACACAGGCGCTAGTCGTAGGCAACGATTTCCACCTGCAAAGGGAACTCTGGATATGCCTTAGGACCGGCCGGTCTCAGACAGCCCTGTTAACAGTGCTCTGGATTGCGGATCCCGAAGTCTTCAGTAAAAGGTAAAGAGACTGCAACCCTGTTTTCTCGTTATTGTCTGCGCCTCACACCATCGCCACCTACACTACTGGGAAGCCCTGGGGATATACTTCACTTGTGGGAAGGTAAACCATCTAGCTGCCATCACATAACCCCAGTGGACCCCGAGCAGGTGGTTACCACAGGTGGCGTCACAAAACTTTAACCGACTTTCATCACCCCTTTTATTGGACGCCCCTTAGCAGGGTCACAGACCGGATCCAGCCACCGTGACACCCCTAGAACTGAGACGGAGCGGACCGGTACCAAGTAACCCGCGGCCCTGCGTCTGGGGGCGCTCCACACTTGCAAGCCTGGACTAACTACCAAATGTCCCGTACCATTGGTGCACATGCTCTGAATGAAGGTAGTCAGCAACGCTACATTGCTTCCCTCACTGTAAGCCCACCGGTTAGGACAACACCAGCAGCAAATGTGGAGGTATCGTCACAAGGCCAAAGCAATCAGGGAATCACAAAGTTCTTGGTAGGAAACACTGTATGTAGGTCAACATCAAGAATACCATCACCAACCCTCTCTCAATCTGCCATGTCCACCACCACCCCCGCTAGTTCCACCATATGCAGCTCTCCAGTCCAGCTCACCCTACAAGAGACTCTCGTTAGGAAAAGAAAGTACTCATCCTGTCATCCGCGTACACAGGGTTTGAACGCCCATATTGCTAGACTAATCTCGTTAGAGATGATGCCTGTTGTGAATTCTGTTATCGAACTCCCTCCTGTGGTCATGAATGGTACTTCGGCGAGTTCTGTCCATGGACTCCCCCTGGTGGCTGTGAGTGGAGCTGCTGCTTCTGAGGTTCCTTCCACAGGTGATGTAGTTTATTCTTTGGCTGGCTGTTCTATTTAACTCCACTCAGATCATTACTCCATGCCAGCTGTCAATGTTCTTGTACTGGTTCAGTTCGCTCTTGGATCTTTCTGGTGACCTGTCTACTCCAGCAGAAGCTAAGTCCCTGCTAGTTATTTATTTGTTTATTGTTTCCTTGTCCAGCTGGCTATCATGATCTTGCCCTGCTAGCTGGAAGCTCTGGAATGCAGAGTGGCACCTCCGCACCGTGAGTCGGTGCGGAGGTCTTTTTGCACACTCTGCGTGGTCTTTTTGTAGGGTTTTGTGCTGATCGCAAAGATACCTTTCCTATCCTCAGTCTGTTTAGTAAGTCTGACCTCCCTTTGCTAAAAACCTGTTTCATTTCTGTGTTTGTGACTTTCATCTTAACTCACAGTCAATATATGTGGGGGGCTGCCTTTTCCTTTGGGGAATTTCTCAGAGGCAAGGTAGGCTTTATTTTCTATCTCTAGGGCTAGTTAGCTCTTTGGCTGTGAAGAGGCGTCTAGGTCGTGTTAGGTACGCTCCACAGCTATTTCTAGTTGTGTGATAGGATTAGGGGTTGCCGTCAGCAGAGTTCCCACTTTCCAGAGCTTGTCCTGTTATATTTGCTAATGACAGGTGTTATGAAGGCAATCCAGAAACACAGTGTGCTTAGCGATCAGAGCGCACACAGTGATCTGACAAATACCCAAAAATACAAGAACGAGCTCTGAGACGTGGAAACTCTGTAGACTGCACACCTGATCCTATCCTAAACACAACTAAAAGCGGCTGTGGATTGCGCCTAACAACTACCTAGGCAACTCGGCACAGCCTAAGAAACTAGCTAGCCTGAAGATAGAAAAATAGGCCTGACTTGCCCCAGAGAAATTCCCCAAAGGAAAAGGCAGCCCCCCACATATAATGACTGTGAGTAAGATGAAAAGACAAAACGTAGGGATGAAATAGATTCAGCAAAGTGGGGCCCGATATTCTAGGACAGAGCGAGGACAGTAAAGCGAACTTTGCAGTCTACAAAAAACCCTAAAGCAAAACCACGCAAAGGGGGCAAAAAAAACCCACCGTGCCGAACTAACGGCACGGCGGTACACCCTTTGCGTCTCAGAGCTTCCAGCAAAACAAAAGACAAGCTGGACAGAAAAAAGCAACAAAAAAGCAAAAAGCACTTAACTATACAGAGCAGCAGGTCACAGGAACAATCAGGAGAAGCTCAGATCCAACACTGAAACATTGACAAGGAGCAAGGATAGCAGCATCAGGCGGAGTTAAGTAATGAAGCAGTTAACGAGCTCACCAGAACACCTGAGGGAGGAAGCTCAGAAGCTGCAGTACCACTTGTGACCACAGGAGTGAATTCAGCCACAGAATTCACAACAGTACCCCCCCCCCTTGAGGAGGGGTCACCGAACCCTCACCAGAGCCCCCAGGCCGACCAGGATGAGCCGCATGAAAGGCACGAACAAGATCGGAAGCATGAACATCAGAGGCAAAAACCCAGGAATTATCTTCCTGAGCATAACCCTTCCATTTAACCAGATACTGGAGTTTCCGTCTAGAAACACGAGAATCCAAAATCTTCTCCACAATATACTCCAATTCCCCCTCCACCAAAACCGGGGCAGGAGGCTCAACAGATGGAACCATAGGTGCCACGTATCTCCGCAACAACGACCTATGGAATACATTATGTATGGAAAAGGAGTCTGGGAGGGTCAAACGGAAAGACACAGGATTGAGAACCTCAGAAATCCTATACGGACCAATAAAACGAGGTTTAAATTTAGGAGAGGAAACCTTCATAGGAATATGAGGAGAAGATAACCAAACCAGATCCCCAACACGAAGTCGGGGACCCACACGGCGTCTGCGATTAGCGAAAAGTTGAGCTTTCTCCTGGGACAAGATCAAATTGTCCACTACCTGAGTCCAGATCTGCTGCAACCTATCCACCACAGAATCCACACCAGGACAGTCCGAAGACTCAACCTGTCCTGAAGAGAAACGAGGATGGAACCCAGAATTGCAAAAAAATGGAGAAACCAAGGTAGCCGAGCTGGCCCGATTATTAAGGGCGAACTCAGCCAACGGCAAAAAGGACACCCAATCATCCTGGTCTGCAGAAACAAAACATCTCAGATATGTTTCCAAGGTCTGATTGGTTCGTTCGGTCTGGCCATTAGTCTGAGGATGGAAAGCCGAGGAAAAGGATAGGTCAATGCCCATCCTACCACAAAAGGCTCGCCAAAACCTTGAAACAAACTGGGAACCTCTGTCAGAAACAATATTCTCAGGAATGCCATGCAACCGAACCACATGCTGAAAGAACAAAGGTACCAAATCAGAGGAGGAAGGCAATTTAGCCAAGGGCACCAGATGGACCATTTTAGAAAAGCGATCACAGACCACCCAAATGACTGACATCTTTTGAGAAACGGGAAGGTCAGAAATGAAATCCATCGAAATATGTGTCCAAGGCCTCTTTGGGACCGGCAAGGGCAAAAGCAACCCACTGGCACGAGAACAGCAGGGCTTAGCCCTAGCACAAATCCCACAGGACTGCACAAAAGTACGTACATCCCGTGACAGAGATGGCCACCAGAAGGATCTAGCCACTAACTCTCTGGTACCAAAGATTCCAGGATGACCAGCCAACACCGAACAATGAAGTTCAGAGATAAGTTTATTAGTCCACCTATCAGGGACGAACAGTTTCTCTGCTGGACAACGATCAGGTTTATTCGCCTGAAATTTTTGCAGCACCCGCCGCAAATCAGGGGAGATGGCAGACACAATGACTCCTTCCTTGAGGATACCCGCTGGCTCAGATAAACCCGGAGAGTCGGGCACAAAACTCCTAGACAGAGCATCCGCCTTCACATTTTTAGAGCCCGGAAGGTACGAAATCACAAAGTCGAAGCGGGCAAAAAATAACGACCAACGGGCCTGTCTAGGATTCAAGCGCTTGGCAGACTCGAGATAAGTCAAGTTCTTATGATCAGTCAATACCACCACGCGATGCTTAGCTCCTTCAAGCCAATGACGCCACTCCTCGAATGCCCACTTCATGGCCAGCAACTCTCGATTGCCCACATCATAATTACGCTCAGCGGGCGAAAACTTCCTGGAAAAGAAAGCACATGGTTTCATCACTGAGCAATCAGAACCTCTCTGTGACAAAACCGCCCCTGCTCCAATCTCAGAAGCATCAACCTCGACCTGGAACGGAAGAGAAACATCTGGCTGACACAACACAGGGGCAGAACAAAAACGACGCTTCAACTCCTGAAAAGCTTCCACAGCAGCAGAAGACCAATTACCCAAATCAGCACCCTTCTTGGTCAAATCGGTCAATGGTTTGGCAATGCTAGAAAAATTACAGATGAAGCGACGATAAAAATTAGCAAAGCCCAGGAACTTTTGCAGACTTTTCAGAGATGTCGGCTGAATCCAATCCTGGATGGCTTGGACCTTAACTGGATCCATCTCGATAGTAGAAGGGGTAAAGATGAACCCCAAAAATGAAACTTTCTGCACACCGAAGAGACACTTTGATCCCTTCACAAACAAAGAGTTAGCACGCAGGACCTGAAAAACCATTCTGACCTGCTTCACATGAGACTCCCAATCATCTGAGAAGATCAAAATGTCATCCAAGTAAACAATCAGGAATTTATCCAGATACTCACGGAAGATGTCATGCATAAAAGACTGAAACACAGATGGAGCATTGGCAAGTCCGAACGGCATCACTAGATACTCAAAATGACCCTCGGGCGTATTGAATGCAGTTTTCCATTCATCTCCTTGCCTGATTCTCACCAGATTATACGCACCACGAAGATCTATCTTAGTGAACCAACTAGCCCCCTTAATCCGAGCAAACAAGTCAGATAACAATGGCAAGGGATACTGAAATTTAACAGTGATCTTATTAAGAAGGCGGTAATCAATACACGGTCTCAGCGAACCATCCTTCTTGGCTACAAAGAAGAACCCTGCTCCCAGTGGTGATGACGATGGGCGAAAATGTCCCTTCTCCAGGGATTCCTTCACATAACTGCGCATAGCGGCGTGTTCGGGCACGGATAAATTAAATAATCTACCTTTAGGGAATTTACTACCAGGAATCAAATTGATAGCACAATCACAATCCCTATGCGGAGGTAGAGCATCGGACTTGGGCTCTTCAAATACATCCTGATAATCAGACAAGAACTCTGGGACCTCAGAAGGGGTGGATGACGAAATCGACAAAAATGGAACATCACCATGTACCCCCTGACAACCCCAGCTGGATACCGACATGGAATTCCAATCCAATACTGGATTATGGGTTTGTAGCCATGGCAACCCCAACACGACCACATCATGCAGATTATGCAACACCAGAAAGCGAATAACTTCCTGATGTGCAGGAGCCATGCACATGGTCAGCTGGGCCCAGTATTGAGGTTTATTCTTGGCCAAAGGTGTAGCATCAATTCCTCTCAATGGAACAGGACACCGCAAAGGCTCCAAGAAAAACCCACAACGTTTAGCATAATCCAAATCCATCAGATTCAGGGCAGCGCCCGAATCCACAAACGCCATGACAGAAAACGACGACAAAGAGCATATCAAGGTAATGGACAGAAGGAATTTGGACTGTACAGTACCAATGACGGCAGACCTAGCAGACCGCTTAGTGCGCTTAGGACAATCAGAAATAGCATGAGTGGAATCACCACAGTAGAAACACAGACCATTCAGACGTCTGTATTCCTGCCGTTCAACTCTAGTCATAGTCCTATCGCACTGCATAGGCTGAGGTTTAACCTCAGGCAGTACCGCCAAATGGTGCACAGATTTACGCTCGCGCAAGCGTCGACCAATCTGAATGGCCAAAGACAAAGACTCATTCAAACCAGCAGGCATAGGAAATCCCACCATGACATCCTTAAGAGCCTCAGAGAGACCCTTTCTGAACAAAGCTGCCAGCGCAGATTCATTCCACTGAGTGAGTACTGACCATTTCCTAAATTTCTGACAATATACTTCTATATCATCCTGACCCTGGCACAAAGCCAGCAAATTTTTCTCAGCCTGATCCACTGAATTAGGCTCATCGTACAGCAATCCGAGCGCCAGGAAAAACGCATCGACACTACTCAATGCAGGGTCTCCTGGCGCAAGAGAAAAGGCCCAGTCTTGAGGGTCGCCGCGCAAAAAAGAAATAATAATCAAAACCTGTTGAATAGGATTACCAGAAGAATGAGGTTTCAAGGCCAGAAATAGCTTACAATTATTTTTGAAACTTAGAAACTTAGTTCTATCTCCAAAAAACAAATCAGGAATAGGAATTCTTGGTTCTAACATAGATTTCTGATCAATAGTATCTTGAATTTTTTGTACATTTATAACGAGATTATCCATTGAAGAGCACAGACCCTGAATATCCATGTCCACACCTGTGTCCAGAATCACCCAAATGTCTAGGGGAAAAAAAAAAAGTGAACACAGAGCAGAAAAAAAAAAAAAAAATGATGTCAGAACTTTTTCTTTCCCTCTATTGAGAATCATTAGTTTGGGCACCTTGTACTGTTATGTTTGCTAATGACAGGTGTTATGAAGGCAATCCAGAAACACAGTGTGCTTAGCGATCAGAGCACACACAGTGATCTGACAAATACCCAAAAATACAAAAACGAGCTCTGAGACGTGGAAACTCTGTAGACTGCACACCTGATCCTATCCTAAACACAACTAAAAGCGGCTGTGGATTGCGCCTAACAACTACCTAGGCAACTCGGCACAGCCTAAGAAACTAGCTAGCCTGAAGATAGAAAAATAGGCCTGACTTGCCCCAGAGAAATTCCCCAAAGGAAAAGGCAGCCCCCCACATATAATGACTGTGAGTAAGATGAAAAGACAAAACGTAGGGATGAAATAGATTCAGCAAAGTGGGGCCCGATATTCTAGGACAGAGCGAGGACAGTAAAGCGAACTTTGCAGTCTACAAAAAACCCTAAAGCAAAACCACGCAAAGGGGGCAAAAAAAAACCACCGTGCCGAACTAACGGCACGGCGGTACACCCTTTGCGTCTCAGAGCTTCCAGCAAAACAAAAGACAAGCTGGACAGAAAAAAGCAACAAAAAAGCAAAAAGCACTTAGCTATACAGAGCAGCAGGTCACAGGAACAATCAGGAGAAGCTCAGATCCAACACTGAAACATTGACAAGGAGCAAGGATAGCAGCATCAGGCGGAGTTAAGTAATGAAGCAGTTAACGAGCTCACCAGAACACCTGAGGGAGGAAGCTCAGAAGCTGCAGTACCACTTGTGACCACAGGAGTGAATTCAGCCACAGAATTCACAACATTGTCCTGTGTGAGTTTAACCATCAGGTCGTTCCAGGTGCTCCTAACCACCAGGTCCATAACAGATGCCCTACCGTTTGGTTGAAAGTGAAGCTTTCAAAGTCCTGATGGCCTACGCAGTACCACGCTATGACCTACCCAGTTGACACTTCTTTGCGAGAAAAGCCATCCCAGCCCTCCACCAGCATGTCAAAGACCGCATTGTCCATGCACTGAGGCAATCAGTTAGTAGAAAGGTGCACCTCACAACAGACGCATGGACCAGTAGGCATGGGCAGGGACGTTAAGTGTCCATCATGGTGCACTGGGTTAATGTGGTGAATGCAGGGTCCACAGGGGAGAGCCATAGTGGGACAGTTCTGCCTAGCCCACGGTCTAGGAAACAGTTGGCTGTAGGCGTTCGTCACCCCTCCTCCTCCTCCTCCTCCAGAAGCGAAAGCTAGTCCACAGAGCACAGTCGCACGACCACTCCGTCCGCTGCTGCCAGTGTTGCACACGAGGTGTCCCATTATGGAACAGCTAGTGGTAAGCGTCAGCAGGCTGTGCTACAAATGAAGTGTTTGGGCGACAACTGACACACCGCGGAAGTACTGGCCGAGTACTTGCAGCAAGAAACTCAGTCATGGCTGGGCAGTGTACATCTTGAGGCAGGCAAGGTAGTCAGTGATAACGGAAGGAATTTTATGGCTGCCATAGCCCTTTCAGAACTGAAACACATACCTTGCCTGGCTCACACCTTGAACCTGGTGGTGCAGTGCTTCCTGAAAAATTATCCGGAGTTACCAGCCATGCTCCTGAAGGTGCGAAGACTTTGCTTGCACATCCGCCGGTCGCCCGTACACTCCAGCCGTGTGCTGAACCTTCAGCGATCGCTGAATCTTCCCCAGCACCACCTAATAATCGATGTTGCAACAAGGTGGAACTCCACTCTGCACATGCTTCAGAGGCTGTGCGAACAGAGGCGTGCTGTCATTTATTTGTGGGAGGATACACATACACGGGCAGGCAGTTGGATGGCAGACATGGAGTTGTCTGGTGTGCAGTGGTCGAAGCTGCAAGACCTCTATCAAGTCCTTCAGTGTATTGAGGAATGCACACGGCTGGTAAGTGCAGACGACGCCATCATAAGCATGAGCATCCCACTAATGCGTCTGCTGATGCAAAGTTTGACACACGTTAAGGAGCAGTCAGCCATTGTCTGCTCAGGGAACTCTCCTGGACGAGGTGGCGGACGAAGAGGAGGAGGAGGAGGATGATGATGGGGATGAATATTTATGGGAGGAGGATGCTTCTCAGGGGGCAATAGAAACTGGTGGCGTTGCAAGGTCAGGTACAGGGTTTTTGCGGGCCACAAGTGATGTTGATTTGCAAGAAAGTGCTCCTCAACCCAGCACAAGCAGTGAATTGACACCAGGAGCATTGGCCCACATGGCTGAGTATGCCTTGCGTATCCTAAAAAGGGACCCCCGCATTATCAAAATGATGACCGATGATGATTAATGGTTGGCCTGCCTCCTGGATCCACGATACAAAGGAAAATTACAAAATATCATGCACACTTGAGAACCTTAAGCAAATATTGGCTACCATACAAGCAACTCTTGTAGCCCGTTTGGTTCAGGCATTGCCAGCACACAGCGGTGGTAATTGGTTCTCACATGAACTGTAGGGGGCAACATGGCAGAGGTGTTAGAGTGGCGTTGGACAGAGGGGTTTTATGACCAGGTTGTGGAGTATTTCACAATGACCGCAGACACGACAGGTACTGCTGCATCGATTCAAAGTGACAGGAGACAGCATTTGTCCAGTATGGTTACCAACTATTTTTCCTCCCTTATCAATGTTCTCCCTCACAGGTCATTCCCCTTTGATTACTGGGCATCTAAAATAGACACCTGGCCTGAATTGGCAGAAAATGCATTACAGGAGCTCGCTTGCCCAGCTGCTTGTGTGCTATCAGAAAGAGTCTTCAGTGCTGCTGGTTCAATACTGACCGAAAAAAGGACACGTCTGGCTACCCGAAATGTTGATGATCTAAAGTTCATTAAAATGAACCAATCATGGATTTCAAATTATTTTGCCCCACCTTCCCCTGCTGACACATAGCTTGCCTGAAAAATGTCTTGCTTTGGCCTCCTCTTACTGACTGCTCCAATTCCTCCATTTGCAGCTGCTGAATGTCCACCATAGGCCATTTTTATACCTCCCTAAATGGGCTGACTCCCCCCACAGGGCCGTAGTCACCATTTGGCGCAAGCACCCGTGCGAGTGCCGTTTGCCTGGACGGGTGGGTGTGCCCAATCTTGGGCGACGGCACTGGCACAGGGTCCCTCATAGTTTTAATGAAGTATCTCTGATGGTGGTGGTGCACAACCAACGTCAGACACACCGTTGCAATATGAGGGGCCCTGTGCCAGTACCGCCGCCCACGAGAGAGTGTTCCCCCCAGCTCGAACAGTGCTCTACCACTTGCAAAACTTACCTCTCCGTGCTCCACCACTGTGTAGTCTGTGCTGTTAAATCCTTCAATGGCACTGCCAATACAAATTTGTTGAAATGATAGATGATGGTAAAAATATACAGGGGCTCTGGCCTCCATTTAGACCAGTTAATACTTTGCGCCAACTACCACTGTCTGCTACTCAGCAGAGGAGCCCACCCCTGTACCTAGCTATGCCACCAGTTTATTTATGAACATTTTTTTGGCTGACATTTAGCCCACTTTATTATTTTGGCCTACTAACTGTGTCAGCCACTCATTACAGTTGTCCTCCACTGAACAAAGCAATGCCACCTGTGTACTCCTCTTACCAATTTTGAACTGCATTTAGCCTACTTTTTTATTTTAGGCCTACTAAGTCTGTGTGAGAATCTCATAACAGTTGTCATCCTCCACTGAAAAAAGCTATGCCGCCTGTGTACTCCTCTTACCAATTTTGAACTGCATTTAGCCTACTTACTTACTTGGGCCTAGTAACTGTGTGAGCCTCTCATTACAGTTATTCTCCTCCGCTGAACAAAGCTATGCCGCCTGTGTACTCCTCTTACCAATTTTGAACTGCATTTAGCCTACTTTTTTATTTTAGGCCTACTAAGTCTGTGTGAGAATCTCATAACAGTTGTCCTCCTCCACTGAAAAAAGCTATGCCGCCTGTGTACTCCTCTTACCAATTTTGAACTGCATTTAGCCTACTTACTTACTTGGGCCTAGTAACTGTGTGAGCCTCTCATTACAGTTATTCTCCGCTGAACAAAGCTATGCCGCCTGTGTACTCCTCTTACCAATTTTGAACTGCATTTAGCCTACTTAC
This sequence comes from Ranitomeya imitator, assembly GCF_032444005.1. NCBI lineage: Eukaryota > Metazoa > Chordata > Amphibia > Anura > Dendrobatidae > Ranitomeya > Ranitomeya imitator. Next base: position 554,619,215 of record NC_091285.1, read on the forward strand.
TTACTTGGGCCTAGTAACTGTGTGAGCCACTCATTACAGCTGTCCTCCTCCGCTGAACAAAGCTATGCCGCCTGTGTACTCCTCTTACCTATTTTGAACTGCATTTAGCCTACTTTTTTATTTTAGGCCTACTAAGTCTGTGTGAGCCTCTCATAACAGTTGTCCTCCTCCACTGAAAAAAGCTATGCCGCCTGTGTACTCCTCTTACCAATTTTGAACTGCATTTAGCCTACTTACTTACTTGGGCCTAGTAACTGTGTGAGCCTCTCATTACAGTTGTCCGCCTCCGCTGAACAAAGCTATGCCGCCTGTGTACTCCTCTTACCAATTTTGAACTGCATTTCGCCTACTTACTTACTTGGGCCTACTAACTGTGTGAGCCTCTTATTACAGTTGTCCTCCACTGAACAAAGCTATGCCACATGTGTACTCCTCTTACCAATTTTGAACTGCATTTCGCCTACTTACTTACTTGGGCCTAGTAACTGTGTGAGCCTCTCATTACAGTTGTCCGCCTCCGCTGAACAAAGCTATGCCGCTTGTGTACTCCTCTTACCAATTTTGAACTGCATTTCGCCTACTTACTTACTTGGGCCTACTAACTGTGTGAGCCTCTTATTACAGTTGTCCTCCACTGAACAAAGCTATGCCGCCTGTGTACTCCTGTTACCAATTTTGAACTGCATTTATCCTACTTTTTTATTTTAGGCCTACTAAGTCTGTCTGAGCCACTCGTTACAATTGTCCTCCACTGAACAAAGCAATGCCGCCTGTTTAGTCCTGTTACCCATTTTGAACTGCTTTTAGCCTATTTTTTCATTTTGGACCTATATCTGTGTTTCCTCCTCATCCTGCCCATTGCCCAGCCACTGCTAGATGAGACTGCTGGTACATTGACTCGGACCACTACATTCCCCTTGCACTCTACACAGCCAGAATCTGACCCTGCTGAAAGTCAGGTTCCCCTTCCCACATACTATACAACCTTACACGGGGACAAAGAGGAAGGTGCAGATGAAAGTGCAGGTTCCTTCATCAGGTTGGGGGGGCATACTCGTTGGCACTGGCAGAGGGCCCCTCATAGTATGCAAAAGTGTCTCTGGCAGTGGGAGGCGCCTCCCGCCATCAAACACACCGGCGTACTATGAGGGGCCCTGTGCCAGTGCCAACTAATGACCCCCCCTTGCTTGCTCAGGATCACAGCACTTGCAAAGTTTAAATACTTACCTCTCCCTGCTCCACTGCCGTGACATATTCCGCGTTTCCTGGGCCCACGAAAATCTTGAGCCAGCCCTACCCCCCACAACTTTAGCCAAGTGAGCCCCTGTTTTCAATGCCTAACTATTATTATAAAGTAAATTAAGATTGACAAGGTTCAGTAATACAAATTGATGTTTTTGGCATTAAAATGGGCACTGTAGGTGTTTTCCTGTCCTCCACTCACTGCCGACTTTGATTCCCCATTGACTTGCACTGGGTTTCGTGTTTCGATCAGCCCCCGACTTTTCGCAATAATCGGCTGATTTCACCCGACCCGACTTTTGAGAAAGTCGGGTTTCGCAAAACCCGACTCGATCCTAAAAAAGAAAAAGTCACTCAACTCTATTCAAGAACATATTTATGATGTAGAAATACATCACAAGTTTCCAAACATTTTATTAATCAACATCAATCCAATCTTGAATCACTCAAAGTTTATGCAATAGAAAAAACGCACAAACCATTCAGAGGAGGGGATACGGAGGTAACACTGAGGAACAGAGAAGCCTGGTGGATTTTCAAACTTGGCACTAGAATACCGCATGGTCTAAATAAGAGGAAGGATATTATGCTTTTCTACTAATGCTGCCTAATTATGCATATATTGAATAACCATATGCAAAAACTATAAATTTATATGTTTTGTTGTTTTTCTATCACCCAAAAAATCAAATTTTCAGTTTACTTATATTTTGAAAAATTCCCTTTTTCTTTTTTCTTTTTTTATCAGATGATATCATACAATATAGCTCATTAAAAGTTCCCCTTTACCAGGGAAGAAATGCTATTACAAATAAGCGGCAATAGACTAGCATAGATCCCTTATTTCCTCTACAGGACTTGACCTTGAGTCTATTTAGACTTCAGTACCTGTTTTCTTAACTGGCTATATCAGGACATAAATCGCCACTGTCTCTCTTTAGCACTCAAACTGATTTAGGGCAATCAAGCATAACGGCATCAGACGCACGCAGCTCTGCTTTCTCCCCTTTGAGGATCTGACAGTGAGTCTACTTACATCCTAGTATTTGCTTCCACTGATAAGAGACTTTGCACTTATATATAACTTGTAACGAACTTTAAATTCAAGGATGTCTCACCTAATTTGTGCCAGCAATTAACATGTGTTGGATACTTTTTTTTAAAGGCGTTTTTAACTAAAAGAGCCACCTTGTGCAGCAGTAATGCTGCATTCTGACAAGGTGGCTCTTTTAGTTCTGGGTGCTGTAACTGCCGAAATAATCAGTTTTGTAATTTGTCCTAAATACCTTTTCTTCAGTGAAGGAGGCAGGCCTTTCCCCCCTGCTGCAGACACCACACAGCCATCACTCCAATCTTCTTGGCGCCGGGCGCCGCCTCCTCACCGCTGTTTTGAAATGAGCCGGCGCCTGCGCTCTTTTCTCCTGCCTTGGGCAGGCGCAGTGAGCGCTGCCCGTCTGTCCTCATATGCAGTCCAGCTGACTGCGCCTGTGCGGACGCCCTGCTTGTGAATCCCAGCCCCGTAGTATGAATAAATAAAATGACACTGCGGGGCTGGGATTCACAGGCAGGGCGTCCGCACAGGCGCAGTCAGCTGGACTGCATATGAGGACAGACAGGCAGCGCTCACTGCGCCTGCCCAAGACAGGAGAAAAGAGCGCAGGCGCCGGCTCATTTCAAAACAGCGGTGAGGAGGCGGCGCCCGGCGCCGAGAAGATCTGAGTGACGGCTGTGTGGCGTCTGCAGCAGGGGGAAAAGGCCTGCCTCCTTGACTGAAGAAAAGGTATTTAGGACAAATTACAAAGCTGATTATTTTGCCAGTTACAGCACCCAGAACTAAAAGAGCCATTTAGTTAAAAACGCGCGTGTGGGGGCGGGGGGGGGGAGGCTAGGGGTGACAGGTTCCCTTTAAATCTGCCACTAACTTCAATAGATCGCTTATACATATGGTGTCTGAATTATTCCATCAAATTTAGATCCTAAAATTGTTTGCTAGCTTTGGATTTGCCCTTATACTGGACGTGTTAATAACTTTAGCAAACTTTATATGCTTGTGAAACAATGATACCAAACGAAATTGGATACATTTCAGATATTTCTTGCTACTAATTTTATGTGAAAGAAATCATGACTTCAAAACTATTTAATCTTGTGAATCCCACATTGTTTATTCTGTATTTTTATCTAGCCAAAGTACTTGTTCTTAGTTAGTTCTTAAGGTACCGTCAAATTAAGCGACGCTGCAGCGATCTAGACAACGATCCCGATCGCTGCAGCGTCACTGTGTGGTCGCTGGAGAGCTGTCACACAGACAGCTCTCCAGCGACCAACGATGCCGGTCCCCTGGTAAGCAGGGTAAACATCGGGTTACTAAGCGCAGGGCCGCGCTTAGTAACCCGATGTTTACCCTGGTTACCAGTGCTAATGTAAAAAAAACCCAAACACTACATACTTACATTCCGGCGTCTGTCCTCTCTGGCGCTGTGCTTCTCTGCACTAAGCGCCGGCCGGAAAGCAGAGCACAGCGGTGACGTCACCGCTGTGCTTTCCGGCCGCTGCGCTTACACAGTGCAGAGAAGCACAGCGCCGGGGGACAGACACCGGAATGTGTAGTGTTTGGTTTTTTTTACATTTACGCTGGTAACCAGGGTAAACATCGGGTTACTAAGCGCGGCCCTGCGCTTAGTAACCCGATGTTTACCCTGGTTACCAGTGAAGACATCGCTGAATCGGCGTCACACACACCGATTCAGCGATGTCTGCGGGAGGTCCAGCGACAAAATAAAGCTCTGGACTTTCTGTGCCGACCAACGATGTCACAGCAGGATCCTGATCGCTGCTGCCTGTCAAACTGAACGATATCGCCAGGACGCTGCAACGTCACGGATCGCTAGCGATATCGTTCAGTGTGACGGTACCTTTATTCATTTTCATGTGTCCCCACTTCACTCAGCAATTATGCTAATTAATTACAACACTGGTGTGTTCACCGGATCTTAGTATAAAAGTGTGAGACAAGTCATATACTGGATATCATGATTAAGGGTGCTTGTTCACCAGAAACGCGTTGATATCGCATTTTAATCCATGTTGTTGCTGATGTTTTATCCTCCACTGAACATGATTTGAAGTGAATAAAGAAAGGTTTTTTTTCACTACGTCGTTGAGCTGGATTCCTCATCATTTCTTGTGTACAAGGTGTGCGGAGCGGAAGCCGTGTGTGCAAGGTGTATGTGCAGCGCCCCAGAGTCCTGGTCATTGCAGTAATGTCGCTCTGCCACTAAGGGGAGTGATGTTATGTCTGATTGAACTAAAGGAGTTCACCTGACCAGGTATCAAAGTCACACATTACACTTCACACTCCAGCCACCAGGGGGAGCAAAAGGCACTATGTATTAGGCCACTCCTCACACTCTGGTAAAACTGGGGGTTGGATAGGAAGTTAGAGAGAACGCAGCCTGGGAGAGCTCCAGGGAGGACCTGTCAGGGGTGGGTTCCTGGCAGGTACCTAGCAGAAGGACAGAACGCAAAGGAGCCGCACCTGCACTACCTTGCGGCGGCATCCTAAGGAAGGACACGAAGCGAAGGATATTGTGGAGAAGTGAAAAACGAGATCACAGCACAAAGGAGAGCCAGTAGGAGTCGTGCCCCGAGATCGGCAACATCCTACTGAGGCGAGTAGCCGGTGGCCGGAATGCCGAGGAAGTAACTGACTCCAAGCATTACTTCAAACAGCGGCAGGACAGTTGATTATAGGTTGGCTGTCTACCATATATCACCTAAGAAGACATAGGGCGCAAACGTGGAGAGGGGCATCTCTAGGGTCCCAGAATAGCTCCGAGCCTTCCCGTCAAACGGGTGCATCCTATCCAGATAAACTTGGGGGACGGAGAGAGAGAGAGAACGAACGAATACGAAAGTTGTGAGGACTATCCCGAATGCTCAGCAGGGAAGAACTACAACACACAGGCGCTAGTTGGTAGGCACTGATTTCCACCTGCAAAGGGAACTCTGGATGTGCCTTCGGACCGGCCGGTCTCAGCCAGCCCTGTTAACAGTGCTCTGGATTGCGGATCCTGAAGTCATCAGTAAAAAGGTAAAGAGACTGCAACCCTGTGTCCTCGTTATTAACTGCGCCTCACACCATCGCCACCTACACTACTACAGGGAAGCCCTGGGGATATACTTCGCCTGTGGGAAGGTGTTCCATCTAGCTGCCATTCCATCACCCAAGCGGACCCCTAAGCAGCGTCGGTCACCCTGAGCGAATACCACAGGTGGCGTCACGAATCCTTGACAAACTTACACCACCCTTTCATTGGACACCCCCTAGCAGGGTCACGGACCGGGTCCAGCCACCGTGACAACCCTAGAACCGAGACAAAGAGGACCGGTACCGAGTAACCCAAGGCCCTGTGTCTGAGGGCGCTCCAACTTGGCGTCACGAACAGGATGTACTTAAGCCTGAAGAATCAGGTCATGTGTGCCTTGGAACTGTGTCAGAATTGTGCTTGAACTGTGATTTATTGCCAAGACTGTCTATTGCAAAAGACCGCCAAGATTCCCGCCAAAACCACCGCCATTACAGCGCCACAAGGAGCGCAGGAGAAGAAGAAGGGCGTGGAGTTGTGGGCGTGAACGAACTGAGAAGCGCGAAAACCAATGGCCGCCCAGTCTAAATAATTCTGTACCTTGAGGATGTGTCCATCAGCAGCCGAGATCCGCCTCCTGATCCTCAATGGTGGGCGGAGACCAAAGAAGCGAAACCGCCCACGAAGGAGAGAGCGGGAAAAGGACAAGGAGGGAGAAGTGAGCCATGTGAGAGATGCCATGGCCAGCCGCCCGGGATCAGAGCGTGGGGTCGGAGCAGAGGACTCCCCCAGCTACCCAGAGAGATACCGTGGCCAGGCGTCACCTTTTGGCCCCGACTTCCTGCAGGCCGGAGTGAACGAGCTCAGCGATCAACTCCGGCGGACGCAGCTGAGCACTGAGGCCGGGTGGAAGGAGACTTTTCAAAAACCTGACCTGCACATCCAAACATAGACTAAATGTGAACAGGTGCTGAACCTAGAGTCGCCAACTCGTATATAGTTAAGTAAATAAGGCAGCACACTGCAGCACTAGAACATGCAAACTTGAAAACACGAAATTTGAACTGCATTACTGCACTAGACATATGAAAAATGAGAGCGTTTAGCGCATAAAAATGGCCAATTTTATGTGTACCTGGTAGCCCCTTTACGGCATCTCTCTTATACCAGGTCCTAAACTTGCCTTACCTCGCTGAGAATAAACGTCTCCATCTGAACGGGTACATGTGAAACCTCTTCTTAGACTAAAATTCTCTCTCTCTGTGGAGGGGTATTGGACCTGCTGTAGGTGGAAGGAGACTGTCATCGGGGGCCTCACCAGATGTCTGTCGGCAGCCTCGTCTGGTCTGGAGCAAGAAAGAAGTTCCAGCGCTCCGAAGCCAGAAAGCAAGGCCCTGCCGAAAAGCGAGATACTGCAAACAGGGATGACAACACCACAGCGCAAGGCCCCACAGTCAGCGTTCCAGATCCCAGCGGAGACGGAGCAGGCCGGCACCGGAGGGACCGCATCTGAAGCAGGTATGAAGAACGACCCTGCCCCAGGGACAGAAGACCTACTGGTAGGCCCCGTAGCAGCGCCACCTGCTGTCATGACTAAGACTAACTCTGAACTGACAAATCCTAATACTACTACCACAGTGGGCATTATTGCTGCTACTGAACCTACTGCCAAAATTGACATTTGAACCCAGATTATACCTGAAAAACCGATTAGTGCCATTGATACCGCATCGGATGAGAAGTCGAATACAGATCTTCCCAGGCCAGGAAGTGTTCGCTACCAACTGATGCCTTGCAACCTACCGTCGCGGGGATAAACCTCGAAACCCCGACAAATGTAAATAGTTAACTGTTTGTTTCCTTCTCTATTGCTGCTTAAACCCGTAGGGGTTAGAGAGTCCTCCTGAAAACCATAGAGAGATGGTTGCCGTGGACCTAGAAGAAGGGATGCAGTAGGCCCAGACAAGTAGTTAGGTGTTGTGAATTCTGTGGTCAAGCTCCCTCCTGTGGTCATGAGTGGTACTTCGGCTAGTTCTGTCTATGAGCTTCCTCTGGTGGATGTGAGTGGGGCTGCGGCTTCTGAGTTTCCTTCCTCAGGTGACGAGGTTGAGTCGTTAGGTGCTGCTCTATTTAACTAAACCTAGTTCTTTGTTCCTGGCCTCCAGTCAATGTTCCAGTATTGGTCTTGCTCTCTCCTGGATCGTTCTTGTGGCCTGTCTGCCCTGCATAAGCTAAGTTTTGCTGGTGTTACTTTTGTTTGCTATTTTTTCTGTCCAGCTTGCTATATTGGTTTTTCTTGCTTGCTGGAAGCTCTGAGACGCAGAGGGAGCACCTCCGTACCGTTAGTCGTTGCGGAGGGTCTTTTTGCGCCCTCTGCGTGGTTGTTTGTAGGTTTTTGTGCTGACCTTAAAGCTATCTTTCCTATCCTCGGTCTATTCAGTAAGTCGGGCCTCACTTTGCTAAAATCTATTTAATCTCTGTGTTTGTATTTTCATCTTTACTCACAGTCATTATATGTGGGGGGCTGCCTTTTTCTTTGGGGAATTTCTCTGAGGCAAGGTAGGCTTATTTTTCTATCTTCAGGGCTAGCTAGTTTCTCAGGCTGTGCCCGAGGCGCCTAGGTCTGGTCAGGAGCACTCCACGGCTACCTCTAGTGTGGTATGATAGGATTAGGGATTGCGGTCAGCAGAGTTCCCACGTCTCAGAGCTCGTCCTATGTTATTAGTAACTATCAGGTCACTTTGTGTGCTCTTAACCACTAGGTCCATTGTGGTTCTGAATCACCAGTTCATAACAGTACTGGAGGCCCAAAGTACTAATGTTTCTCAATAGAGGGAAAAGAGAAGTTCTGAGACCATTTTTTTTTCTCTGCACTGTGTTTTGTCTTTCTTTTCCCCTAGACATTTGGGTGGTTCAGGACACAGGTGTAGTGATGGACATTAAAGGTCTGTCTTCTTGTGTGGATCATCTCACTGCAAGAGTACAAAATATTCAAGACTTTGTGGTTCAGAATTCTATGTTAGAACCAAGAATTCCTATTCCTGATTTGTTTTCTGGAGATAGAGCTAAGTTTCTGAGTTTTAAAAATAATTGTAAACTGTTTCTGGCTTTGAAACCCCGCTCCTCTGGTGACCCAGTTCAACAAGTTAAGATCATTATTTCTTTATTACGTGGCGACCCTCAAGACTGGGCATTTTCCCTTGCGCCAGGAGATCCTGCATTATGTAATATTGATGCGTTTTTTCTGGCGCTCGGATTGCTTTATGATGAACCTAATTCAGTGGATCAGGCAGAGAAAAATTTGCTGGCTCTGTGTCAGGGTCAGGATGAGGTGGAGATATATTGTCAGAAGTTTAGGAAGTGGTCTGTGATCACTCAATGGAATGAATGTGCGCTGGCAGCAATTTTCAGAAAGGGTCTCTCTGAAGACCTTAAGGATGTCATGGTGGGATTTCCTATGCCTGCTGGTCTGAATGAGTCTATGTCTTTGGCCATTCAGATCGGTCGACGCTTGCGTGAGCGTAAAACTGTGCACCATTTGGCGGTATTATCTGAGCATAAACCTGAGCCTATGCAGTGCGATAGGACTTTGACCAGAGCTGAACGGCAAGAGCACAGACGTCGGAATGGGCTGTGTTTCTACTGTGGTGATTCCACTCATGCTATCTCCGATTGTCCTTAGCACACTAAGCGGTTCGCTAGGTCTGCCACCATTGGTACGGTACAGTCGAAATTTCTTTTGTCCTTTACTTTGATCTGCTCTTTGTCATCCTATTCTGTCATGGCATTTGTGGATTCAGGCGCTGCCCTGAATTTGATGGACTTGGAGTTTGCTAGGCGCTGTGGGATTTTCTTTGAGCCCTTGCAGTATCCTATTCCATTGAGAGGAATTGATGCTACGCCTTTGGCCAAGAATAAGCCTCAGTACTGGACCCAGCTGACCATGTGCATGGCTCCTGCGCATCAGGAGGATATTCGCTTTTTGGTGTTGCATAATCTGCATGATGTGGTCGTGTTGGGGTTACCATGGCTACAAGTCCATAACCCAGTATTGGATTGGAAATCAATGTCTGTGTCCAGCTGGGGTTGTCAGGGGGTACATGGTGATGTTCCATTTCTGTCTATTTCATCATCCACCCCTTCTGAGGTCCCAGAGTTCTTGTCAGATTACCGGGATGTATTTGATGAGCCCAAGTCCAGTGCCCTACCTCCGCATAGGGATTGCGATTGTGCTATCGATTTGATTCCTGGTAGTAAGTTTCCTAAAGGTCGACTGTTTAAATTGTCTGTGCCTGAGCACGCCGCTATGCGGAGTTACGTAAAGGAATCCTTGGAGAAGGGTCATATTCGCCCGTCGTCGTCACCATTGGGAGCAGGGATCTTTTTTGTGGCCAAGAAGGATGGTTCGCTGAGACCTTGTATTGATTACCGCCTTCTAAATAAAATCACAGTCAAATTTCAGTACCCCTTGCCGCTGCTGTCTGATTTGTTTGCTCGGATTAAGGGGGCTAGTTGGTTCACCAAGATAGATCTTCGTGGTGCGTATAATCTTGTGCGTATTAAACAGGGCGATGAATGGAAAACAGCATTTAATACGCCCGAGGGCCATTTTGAGTACCTGGTTATGCCATTCGGGCTTTCTAATGCTCCATCAGTGTTTCAGTCCTTTATGCATGACATCTTCCGAGAGTACCTGGATAAATTCCTGATTGTATACTTGGATGATATTTTGGTCTTCTCGGATGATTGGGAGTCTCACGTGAAGCAGGTCAGAATGGTGTTCCAGGTCCGTCCTGCGTGCGAATTCTTTGTTTGTGAAGGGGTCAAAGTGTCTCTTTGGTGTTCAGAAGGTTTCATTTTTGGGTTTCATTTTTTCCCCTTCTACTATCGAGATGGACCCTGTTAAAGTTCAGGCCATTTATGATTGGACTCAGCTGACATCTCTGAAGAGTCTGCAAAAGTTCCTGGGCTTTGCTAATTTTTATCGTCGCTTCATTAATAATTTTTCTAGTATTGCTAAACCGTTGACTGATTTAACCAAGAAGGGTGCTGATGTGGTCAATTGGTCTTCTGCTGCTGTGGAAGCTTTTCAAGAGTTGAAGCGTCGTTTTTCTTCTGCCCCTGTGTTGTGCCAACCAGATGTTTCGCTCCCGTTCCAGGTCGAGGTTGCAGCTTCTGAGATTGGAGCAGGGGCTGTTTTGTCGCAAAGAAGTTCTGATGGCTCGGTGATGAAACCATGCGCCTTCTTTTCTAGGAAGTTTTCGCCTGCTGAGCGTAATTATGATGTTGGCAATCGAGAGTTGCTGGCCATGAAGTGGGCATTCGAGGAGTGGCGTCATTGGCTTGAAGGAGTTAAGCATCGCGTGGTGGTCTTGACTGATCACAAGAACTTGACTTATCTCGAGTCTGCCAAACGGTTGAATCCTAGACAGGCTCGTTGGTCGCTGTTTTTCTCCCGTTTTGACTTTGTGGTTTCGTACCTTCCGGGCTTTACAAATGTGAAGGCGGATGCCCTGTCTAGGAGTTTTGTGCCTGACTCTCCGAGTTTGTCTGAGCCGGCGGGTATTCTCAAAGAGGGGGTAATTTTGTCTGCCATCTCCCCTGATTTGCGGCGGGTGCTGCAAAAATTTCAGGCTAATAGACCTGACCGTTGCCCAACGGAGAAACTGTTTGTCCCTGATAAATGGACGAGTAGAGTTATCTCTGAGGTTCATTGTTCGGTGTTGGCTGGTCATCCTGGAATCTTTGGTACCAGAGATTTGGTGGCTAGATCCTTTTGGTGGCCGTCTCTGTCGCGGGATGTGCGTTCGTTTGTGCAGTCCTGTGGGATTTGTGCTCGGGCTAAGCCCTGCTGTTCTAGTGCCAGTGGGTTGCTTTTGCCCTTGCCAGTCCCGAAGAGGCCCTGGACACATATCTCTATGGATTTTATTTCGGATCTCCCCGTCTCTCAAAAAATGTCGGTCATTTGGGTGGTTTGTGATCGCTTTTCTAAGATGGTCCATTTGGTACCCTTGTCTAAATTGCCTTCCTCCTCTGATTTGGTGCCATTGTTCTCCCAGCATGTGGTTCGTTTACATGGCATTCCGGAGAACATTGTTTCTGACAGAGGTTCCCAGTTTGTTTCGAGGTTTTGGCGAGCCTTTTGTGCTAGGATGGGCATTGATTTGTCTTTTTCCTCGGCTTTCCATCCTCAGACAAATGGCCAGACTGAACGAACCAATCAGACCTTGGAAACATATCTGAGATGTTTTGTTTCTGCTGATCAGGATGATTGGGTGTCCTTTTTTCCTTTGGCTGAGTTCGCCCTTAATAATCGGACCAGCTCGGCTACTTTGGTTTCGCCGTTTTTCTGCAATTCTGGTTTCCATCCTCGTTTCTCTTCAGGGCAGGTTGAGTCTTCTGACTGTCCTGGTGTGGATACTGTGGTGGATAGGTTGCAGCAGATTTGGACTCATGTAGTGGACAATTTGACATTGTCTCAGGAGAAGGCTCAACGTTTCGCTAACCGCAGGCGCTGTGTGGGTCCCCGACTTCGTGTTGGGGATTTGGTTTGGTTGTCATCTCGTTATATTCCTATGAAAGTTTCCTCTCCTAAGTTTAAACCTCGTTTCATTGGTCCGCATAGGATTTCTGAGGTTCTTAATCCTGTGTCTTTTCGTTTTACCCTTCCAGCTTCTTTTTCCATCCATAACGTATTCCATAGGTCATTGTTGCGGAGATACGTGGCACCTGTAGTTCCATCCATTGATCCTCCTGCCCCGGTTTTGGTTGAGGGGGAGTTGGAGTATATAGTGGAGAAGATTTTGGATTCTCGTATTTCGAGACGGAAACTCCAGTACCTGGTTAAGTGGAAGGGTTATGGTCAGGAAGATAATTCCTGGGTCTTTGCCTCTGATGTTCATGCTGCCGATCTGGTTCGTGCCTTTCATTTGGCTCATCCTGGTCGGCCTGGGGGCTCTGGTGAGGGTTCGGTGACCCCTCCTCAAGGGGGGGTACTGTTGTGAATTCTGTGGTCAAGCTCCCTCCTGTGGTCATGAGTGCTACTTCGGCTGGTTCTGTCTATGAGCTTCCTCTGGTGGATATGAGTGGGGCTGCGGCTTCTGAGTTTCCTTCCTCAGGTGACGAGATTAAGTCGTTAGGTGCTGCTCTATTTAACTCCACCTAGTTCTTTGTTCCTGGCCTCCAGTCAATGTTCCAGTATTGGTCTTGCTCTCTCCTGGATCGTTCTTGTGGCCTGTCTGCCCTGCATAAGCTAAGTTTTGCTGGTGTTACTTTTGTTTGCTATTTTTTCTGTCCAGCTTGCTATATTGGTTTTTCTTGCTTGCTGGAAGCTCTGAGACGCAGAGGGAGCACCTCCGTACCGTTAGTCGGTGCGGAGGGTCTTTTTGCGCCCTCTGCGTGGTTGTTTGTAGGTTTTTGTGCTGACCTTAAAGCTATCTTTCCTATCCTCGGTCTATTCAGTAAGTCGGGCCTCACTTTGCTAAAATCTATTTAATCTCTGTGTTTGTATTTTCATCTTTACTCACAGTCATTATATGTGGGGGGCTGCCTTTTTCTTTGGGGAATTTCTCTGAGGCAAGGTAGGCTTATTTTTCTATCTTCAGGGCTAGCTAGTTTCTCAGGCTGTGCCCGAGGCGCCTAGGTCTGGTCAGGAGCGCTCCACGGCTACCTCTAGTGTGGTATGATAGGATTAGGGATTGCGGTCAGCAGAGTTCCCACGTCTCAGAGCTCGTCCTATGTTATTAGTAACTATCAGGTCACTTTGTGTGCTCTTAACCACTAGGTCCATTGTGGTTCTGAATCACCAGTTCATAACAGTTAGGCGGTCCTGCATAGGTGAAGTCGAAGAAGTAAAAAAATGTTAGCTTTGTACCATAGTGTTTTGATAGTAAGCCTTTAGTGGGTTCAGCTTATACGTCCTTAAAGGAAAAGTTAAATTATTGTTCAAAGATTTGCACTTAGTAGAATACCCGGCTGGGTAATAGAAATTATTTATAGTAAGTAGATTAGAATGTTATTTAAAATGTTTCAATATGTTTCTGTTTGTAACGTTCAAGTGACCTCACCTCCCATAAAGGGAAGCATTGTTATATTTACTTATTCATAGCATTTCAAAATTTTATATGTCTTTTTCTAACATGTATTGTTGTTCTTCTTTTCTCAGTCCGGGAGTACTGGATTTAACGGGGGGGGGGGGTGCAGCGCCCCAGAGTCTTGGTCGTTGCAGTAATGTCGCTCTGCCACTAAGGGGAGTGATGTTATGTTTGATTGCACTAATGGAGTTCACCTGACCAGGTATCACAGTCACACATTACTTTTCACACTTTGGCCACCAGGGGGAGCAAAAGGCACTATGTATTAGGCAACTCCTCACACTCTGGTAAAACTGGGGGTTGGATAGGAAGTTAGAGAGAATGCAGCCTGGGAGAGCTCCAGGGAGGACCTGTCAGGGGTGGGTTTCTGGCAGGTACCTAGCAGAAGGACAGAACGCAAAGGAGCCACGCCTGCACTACCTTGCGGCGGCATCCTAAGGAAGGACACGAAGCGAAGGATATTGTGGAGAAGTGAGAAACTAAATTGCAGCACAAGGAGATAAACCAGTAGGAGTCGTGCCCCGAGATCGGCAACATCCTACTGAGGCGCGTAGCCTGTTGCCGGAACACCGAGGAAGTAACTGACTCCAAGCATTACTTCAAACAGCGGCAGGACAGTTGATTATAGGTTGGCTGTCTACCATATATCACCTAAGAAGACATAGGGGGAAAACGTGGAGAGGAGTGTCTCTAGGGTCCCAGAATAGCTCCGAGCCTTCCCGTCAAACGGGTGCATCCTATCCAGATAAACTTGGGGGACGGAGAGAGAGAGAGAATGAACGAATATGAAAGTTGTGAGGACTATCCCGAATGCTCAGCAGGGAAGAACTACAACACACAGGCGATAGTTGGTAGGCACTGATTTCCACCTGCAAAGGGAACTCTGGATGTGCCTTCGGACCGGCCGGTCTCAGCCAGCCCTGTTAACAGTGCTCTGGATTGCGGATCCCGAAGTCATCAGTAAAAAGGTAAAGAGACTGCAACCCTGTGTCCTCGTTATTAACTGCGCCTCACACCATCGCCACCTACACTACTACAGGGAAGCCCTGGGGATATACTTCGCCTGTGGGAAGGTGTTCCATCTAGCTGCCATTCCATCACCCCACCCCGACCAAATACCACAGGTGGCATCACGAATCCTTGACAAACTTACACTTTTTTTCATTGGTCGCCCCTTAGCAGGGTCACGGACCGGGTCCAGCCACCGTGACAACCCTAGAACCGAGACAGAGAGGACCGGTACCGAGTAACCTGCGGCCCTGTGTCTGGGGGCGCTCCATATGGAGCGGAGCTGGGTGTGTACGAGGTGTACAGCGCGGAAGCCGTGTGTGAAAGGTGTATGGAGCGGAGCTGGGTATGTACGAGGTGTGCAGAGCCGAAGCCATGTGTGAAAGGTGTATGGAGCGGAGCCAGGTATGTACGGAGCAGAGCCGTGTGTGTACGAGGTGTACAGAGCGGAGCCGTGTGTGTATGAGGTGTACAGAGTGGAACTGGGTGTGTGCAAGGTGTATGGAGTGGAGCCATGTGTGTACGAGGTGTACTGAGCGGAACTGGGTGTGTGCAAGGTATATGGAGCGGAGCCGTGTGTGTGCAAGGTGTATGGAGCGGAGCCGTGTGTGTACGAGGTGTACAGAGTGGAGCCGTGTGTGTACGAGGTGTACTGAGCAGAACTGGGTGTGTGCAAGGTATATGGAGCAGAGCCGTGTGTGTGCAAGGTGTATGGAGCGGAGCCGTGTGTGTACGAGGTGTACGGAGCGGAACTGGGTGTGTGCAAGGTGTATGGAGCGGAGCCGTGTGTGTACAAGGTGTACGGAGCAGAACTGGGTGTGTGCAACGTGTATAGAGCGGAGCCGTGTGTGTGCAAGGTGTATGGAGTGGAGCCGTGTGTGTACGAGGTGTACAGAGTGGAGCCGTGTGTGTACGAGGTGTACAGAGCGGATCTGGGTGTGTGCAAGGTGTATGGAGCAGAGCCGTGTGTGTATGAGGTGTACGGAGCAGAACTGGGTGTGTGCAACGTGTATAGAGCGGAGCCGTGTGTGTGCAAGGTGTATGGAGCTGAGCCGTGTGTGTACGAGGTGTACGGAGTGGAGCCATTTGTGTACGAGGTGTATGGAGCGTAACTGGGTGAGTGCAAGGTGTATGGAGCGGAGCCGTGTGTGTACGAGGTGTACATAGCGGAACTGGGTGTGTGCAAGGTGTAAGGACCTGAGCCGTGTGTGTACGAGGTGTACAGAACGGATCTGGGCGTGTGCAAGGTGTATGGAGCAGAGCCGTGTGTGTACAAGGTGTATGGAGCGGAACTGGGTGTGTGCAAGGTGTATGGAGTGGAGCCGTGTGTGTACGAAGTGTACAGACTGGAGCCGTGTGTGTACGAGGTGTATGGACCGGAACTGGGTGTGTGCAAGGTGTATGGAGCGGAGCCGTGTGTGTATGAGGTGTACGGAGCAGAACTGGGTGTGTGCAAGGTGTATAGAGCGGAGCCGTGTGTGTGCAAGGTGTATGGAGCGGAGCCATGTGTGTACGAGGTGTACAGAGTGGAGCCGTGTGTGTACGAGGTGTACAGAGCGGAACTGGGTGTGTGCAAGGTGTATGGAGCGGAGCCGTGTGTGTACGAGGTGTATGGAGCGGAACTGGGTGTGTGCAAGGTGTATGGAGCTGAGCCGTGTGTGTACGAGGTGTACGGAGTGGAGCCGTGTGTGTACGAAGTGTACAGAGCGGAACTGGGTGTGTGCAAGGTGTATGGAGCGGAGCCGTGTGTGTACGAAGTGTACAGAGCGGAACTGGGTGTGTGCAAGGTGTAAGGACCTGAGCCGTGTGTGTACGAGGTGTACAGAGCGGAGCCGTGTGCGTACGACGTGTACGGAGTGGAGCCGGGTGCGTACGAGGTGTACGGAGCGGAGCCGTGTGCGTACGAGGTGTACGGAGCGGAGCCGCATGCATACGAGGAGTACGGAGCGGAGCCGCGTGCGTACGAGGTGTACGAAGCGGAGCTGCGTGCGTACGAGGTGTATCGAGCGGAGCCGCGTGCGTACGAGGTGTATGGAGCGGAGCTGCATGCGTACGAGGTGTAGGGAGCGGAGCCATGTGTGCAAGGTGTACGGAGCTCAGCCGCATGTGTAGGAGTAACTAGATGTGGCATTTATACTGTACGCAATAGGTGTGTGTGTTTGTGCGTGCATGCGTAGCGCTGCGGGTGAATGTGCAGAGACGTAAATGCATTTGTGTGTGTGTACGGGGAGGAGAGGCGAGGGCAATGATGGGGCTGACGGGGAGAGGGCAATAATTGGGATGGAGGGGAGGAGGAAATTATGGATGTGGTGGAATGGGCAATGATGGAGGTTGAATGGGCAAAAATGGAGGTGAAAATTGGAATGGGCAATGATGGTGGTGGGGGGAGAATGCAATGATGGTGGGGAGGAGGAAATCATGGAGGTGGTGGAAAGGGCAATAATGAGGGGGGAATAAATGATGGAGGTGGTAGAATGGACAAGGATGGTGGTAGTGGAAAGCACACTGATGATATTGGAGGGGGAGAATATGATGGAGGTGGTGGAATGGGCAAGTATGGAGATGGCGGAAAGGACAATGATGATGGTGGTGGAAAGGGCAAAGATGGGGATGGTGGGGGAAGAGAAAATGATGGATATGGTGGAAAAGGCAAAGGAGGAAATGATGGAGGTGGTGGAATGGGAAATTATGGGTTGGTGGGGGAAAAGCAATGATAGTGGTGGTGGAGAAGGCAAAGATGGAGGTGGTGAAGAGAGCAATGATGAGGTGGGGTAGAGGAAAATGATGGGCATATATGAGGAAACAGTACAGGAGAATGGGGGGCATGTATGAGGAAACAGTACTGGGGAATTGGGGGCATGTATGAGGAAACAGTACAGGAGAATGGGGGCATATCTGAGGAAACAGTATGGGGATGGGTGCAGACAGTATGAGGAGTGAACGGAGGAATGTATGCGGACACAGTATGAGTAGCAGCGTGAAAAATGTATGTGGACAGCGTACAGGGAGTGAGGGTGATGGAATGTGTGCAGACACAGTATAGGGAGTCAGGTGAGCAGGCAGTATAGAAAGTGAGGGGTAAATATATGAGAAGACAGTTTGGTGAACAGGAGGGATGTGAGAGGAGACAGTATGAGGAGGGAGGGGAATAGTGTGAGGAGACAGTATGGGGGAGAAAAGTGAGTGGGCACAGAATAGAAACTGAGTTGTGGGGGCATAGCATGGAGGGACAGTGTAAGGGCACAGCCAGGAGCGGACAGTATACCAAGGAGGGGGGGTTTGATGAGAGAGTACAGTATAAATACTGGGCTCTATAGGGGGGACACAGTGTGAGAGAACAGTGTGAAGAGGGGGCCGGTATGGAAAGGAGAGGTCAGTGTGAAGAGAATGACTCCAGAGGCGACGTCATCAATAAGGTACCTGGATGTAAATGTTATTTGTAATACTGACTAATTCTCATGTTTTTATTTATGTTAGGAGCATTAAAGGGGATGTCCAGGTTTGTGATGAGTCTGCAGTCATTCTTTGTGACTGCAGACTTCTGACTTCTCACAGTGCACACTGCACGCTGTCAGGATTCTCTCGTGCTGGCAATTTACATACATGCTGTCACGTGCTGACTAGATATGTGTGGCCTCACTCAATGAAAATGAACTGAGAGAGTCAGGGCACGTCTAGTCGGAATGTGGTCAGAAGTGTACAAATCGCATGCTTGTGCTGACATGACTGTCCACCGGCAAGGGAGAATCCTAAAAGTGTGCAGTTTTGAGAATGCAGAAGCTGCAATGTCAGGATTCAGCTCTGAAGGTTCCAGTACTCATCATTGGACACTTCACTCACATGCGACTTTCATACTTATGGTCTTGTGACATCGAGCTTCTCTTCTGCTTCTCTCAGTTTTTCACTGAATATTGAGAGCATTAGGGAGAGGAGCTTATCGGTACATGACTAAGTGTGCAAATCACATATGTCCTGGGGGGGGCGCCAAAATGAATTCTTTCCCCGAGTGCCAGAAACCCTAGATACGCCACTGCCAGTGAGGCAGCTTTCCCCTGTGAACCAGCACTGGCAGGAGTCAGTGTGTGGAGCTGAAGCTCCTGAAAGGTAACTCCAGGTAACAAGGGGTTACGGGCAGACTCAGATCTGCAATTGGAACAGACTGTCGATGGTAAATGTGTTCCGTTGATCTATATAATGAAATAGACTGTATGTCATGTGGTTTATGATGTTCAATAAACCGGATTAGACTGTTTAAGTGGAGAAATCGTGCCTGAGTGCTTAAATCCCGTGCCAAGCGAGTGTTCCCCAACCCACTCTGGTAGCGTTTCAACACAATATGTATATATATTACATAGATAGAAGAAAAGCCGGCAATTCAGCAGCTGCTTAGAGTAATATTACAGCAGGAGCCTACAGGATAGCACAGATAGATTACACACAGTAAATCCAAATAGAATATCCAAAAGACATACTGATAGGGAATTTAGATTGTGAGCCCCATTGGGGACAGTGACAATAATGTGTGCAAACTGTAAAGCGCTGCGGAATATGTTAGCGCTATATAAAAATAAAGGTTATTGTTATTATAGGTAGATATACAGATGTCAGTGATAAATACAATTAATACAGTGTGTGTGCAGCTTACTGTACATGTATGTAATTATTAAAAGGTAATTTTTCTGAAAAAAAATGGTGTGGGCTCCTGCATAATTTTTGTAACCAGGAGAGGGGAAGTCAATGGCTGGGGTCCAATGTTTATAGCCTGGGAAAGGGGTAATACCCATGGAGCTTCCCAGGCTATTAATATCAGCTCACAACTGTATACTTAGCCTTTTATTGGCTTTTAAAATGAGGGACCCTAAAAAAATTACGTAGGATCCCCCTATAATTAATAACCAGCAAAGGCTATGCAGACAGCTGCAGGCTCATATTAATAGACTAGGAAGGGTCCATGGATACTGCCCCCAGGCTAAAAATATAAACTCTCAGCTGCACCAGAAAAGGTACATCTCTAATATGTGCCAATTGTGGCACTTAGCCTCGCTCTTCCCACTTTCCCTGTAGCGGTGGCAAGTGGGGTGATAGTTGGGGGAGTTGATGTCACCTTTCTATTGTAAGGTGACATCAAGCCCTGAGGTTAGTAATGGAGATGAGTCAATAAGACACCCCCATTACTAACCCCATAGTTACATTGTACGAAAACATAGACACCCAGGATAAAGTCCTTTATTTGAAAGAATGACACAGACTCCTTTAATAAATCTTAATTAAACCATACTTATGACCCTGCCCATTCCATTGATGTCCTTGTTATCTGCAAAAGAGTTAAAAATAAAAAACAACAATATTCCTCACCTTTTCACAGGGATGCTGCTAATCCATTTGTACCATGATGGGTCTAGCTCTTCTACATCTATACGGCAGGCTGCATGGTGGCATGATGTGACCATACAGCCTGTCATCCAGCAGAAACACTGAGCAGCGTGTGCTCAGTGTTTCCCTGTGAATTCCTATTCCCTGTCTGAGGACACTACGAGGGTGACAAAGTTCTCATGCTCAAGGTGCCGTCGGACAGGTACTGGGAGTTCGCAGCCAACAAATTTATATTTATCTACCCTCCTGACTCCATTTTAGATATTCTACATGCATTTCCTGTTTTACGGAATGGAGTTTGAGTCTGTGTGCATGTTTTGAGATAAGGAGTTTTGTCTTTGTCTAACAGACTTAGAGAAAACATAGGAAAGAAATGAAACTAAAAAGTGGAAGGCACACCCAAATTCTTCAGCTGGATGTAGACAGTATTACCTTTAGCCAATGAGATGTATGCTAATGCCAGCACATTTTTGGCATAAGCTGAGCCAATTACTGTACATTGTTTCAATGCATGACTATTAATAACCTATATTAGATGATGTCATGATGTAATAAAGAGAGATCTGCCTTGATGCTCAATATATTAGCGTGGCTCTTCCATGCACGTATTTGGATTTTAAAATTTAATTTGGAACATGCACAACGTCTCAGAATGTCCCACATTATGTGGCAACAACAAAACCTGGTGCAACAAACAGGGATCCTCTAGTTCAAAGGACCATCTGATCCAAACATTTTGCTGGCGCCTAGATAGACAGACAACTCAGGACAACTGCAGAACAAGGTAATAATCTTTATTCTTACACTAACTGAACTTTCTGTCTTGGTGGTTCCAGTGTGTTTTGGGTAGTTCTGCAGGTCACTCAATCTGTTCATGACTTCCCCTTGAGGAAGCGGCGTGTGTACGCCGCGAAACGCGCGTCGGGGCGTTCCCACCGGTGGGATTCCTTTCCCCCCTTCATCTCCTTCCCCTCCAGTTACACGGGTAAGCAATTATCCTTGGGCTTTACTATGGCCGTTGGGGTTTTCTCAGCTGTCACGGCATGTTGGTCTGCACCTCTAATCTAGATACTGTCTCCTGCTGTTACTTCTTTATTTCTCCACCGCTTCCCCATCCTTGTTGGGCTATTGATAGGCAGTTTTTCCTTGGGGTACATATAGGGCCATTATGGCCGTTACTTTGGACTGGCCCCATTCTGTCCATTAGGCTCTACACATGCCTTGGGTGGGGGCACATTTCTAGTCACAGCAGTTATTATAGCTTATTTTATTGATTCCTAGCTAGGTGCCAGGCCCTGCTTTGATTGCTTTGTTCCCCTTCTCATTTTCTAGTACACATATCATGTGATGTGTTTTACAATTATAGTACCTTGTATTGTAGGTTGGGGTTGTTAGGTGTGGGGGGGTCGTCTTCCCCCTTTTTCATGTGTATGGTCGTGGGTACAATTACTGATGTCCAATTACTGTTTTTTATTGGGTTGTAATAATAAAGATGTTTTATGGATATATTTACCATATGCTCCCGTTGTCTTTCTCCTTGTTGTATAAGTAGCTTTTGGAGCGGATATATGATCCGGGTGTTTTCTATAGAGATTACTTTTCTCTCTCTTCCCGGATTTTTGTTAATATGCATTCAGAATTTTGTTTTACTGTTCATAGTAAGTGGGTCCATTATTGTTAGACAAAGAACCTTTAGGAGACCTTGTGTACTGTGTTGAATTCCTGTTCTGTATCTTGTAATGGGAGTGTGGATTTAGCATTTCACTGGTCAACTGTGGGGTTAGATTGTAACGATTAGTTGTTTGTACCCACAGGATGAAAAGAAAATGCGTAGAATTTGTTCAGTGTCTGGTTGTCCACCAGGTAGTACAGGAAAGATATATATCTTTGTATCATGTTAGCCAGTAGATAGAATAATATTTGGAATTGAGAGTCCTCAGTGGTTGATACTTTTTAATGGCTAACTGAAAAGATGGTAATAAATAGCAAGCTTTTGAGACTACTCAGGCCTCTTCATCAGGCATAGACTAATACAACATCTGAAGAATCACATATTTACACACAACACAGCACAGAACTGTCATTATGGGAGAGTGATAAACAGTTGTGTCCATAAATATTGGAACAGTTCACAGATAAAGAGTGAATGTTTTATTGTCCTCTGATTGGGATAGTTTTTGATGTGTTTTGGATGGAAATTGTCCCATTTAAGGTATGTTGGACGGTCGATTGGCTTCTGATACAGGGATGTCTCTATTTAATTGTTCTGCAGCTTAATGATGGTGTCCAAAAGTTAATTTCAGTACAGGAGTAGTTGAGTGTTAAGTTGATGTTGGGATGAAAATGATTACACTGTTCATAGAACGTCTTTAGCTGTTGCTCAGACTCCGCCCAGATGATTAAAATATCATCAATGTAGCGGTAGTACGCCAGAGGCCTGATGGGACATGAGGAGAAAAAGTCACTTTCAAGCTTGGCTATGAAAAGATTTGCATACTGTGGAGCCATTTTACTTCCCATTGCTGTGCCAGTCTCCTGTAGATATATCTTGTTGTCCATTTATAATGACCACGGACAAGATAAAGATCTCCAATTCACATCAGAACTACAAGATCCCAGGTACTTTCAGCTGCATCACATCTAATGTGGTGTACCTAATTATATGTACCAAATGTCCAGCTGGGGGTCTGTATGTTGGGGAGACAGGGCAAAAACTGAGAACAAGGATAAATTCTCACTGCCACACAATAAGAGAAAAAAGAATGGATCTACATGTGGCCAAACATTTTTGTATGCCTGATCACAGTGGAGCGCCCCCGTGGGCAGTGGGGTACTCGGTACCGGGTCCTTCGGTTCTCAAGGGGGATGTCACGGTGGCTGACCCTGTCTGTGGCCTTCAGGACATCCGTTGTTAAAGGGAAAGGTCTTTCAAGGGATATGTTCATGATGCCACCTGTGGTATTCGGTCAGGGTGACCGATGCTGCTTTAAGGGTTCCGCTGGGGTGATGTTATGGCAGCTAGATGGTATAACTTCCAACAGGTGAAGTGTATCCCCAGGGCTTCCCAGTGTGTAGATGGTGGATGGTGTGAGGCACAGTGAAGAATGGGGACACAAGGTTGCAGTCTCTTTACCTTTTACTGAAGGCTTCAGCATCCACAGTCCAGAGCACCAGATCACAGGGCAGGCAGAGTCCGGCCGGTTTGGAAGCAAATCCAGAGTCCCCTTATCCAGGTGGAAATCAGTAGCCTTCCTCTAGCGCCTGAGTGTTGTAGTACATTATTGCTGAGCCTCTCATAAGGTCCTCACAGATGTTGTAGATATTATCGGTGTTATCTCTCTCTCTGTCCCCCAGATGGCCTCCAGTGGGTGTCACCTTGCCTCCTGGGTATGGGGCGGATCAGTAACTTGCAATTAGCTGTCCTGCCGGTCTCTGGAGCAAGGCATAAAGGACTGTTGCTCCCTCAGTGTTCCGACTACCGGGATCCTGCGCCTTAGAAGGAGGCAGCCTCTGTAGGGCAGAACTCCTTCTGGTATCCACTCCTTTGCTATGACTTCTTCTCACTCTCTACAATACAGTTCTCTGTTCGTGTCCTTTCTTAGGAACTGCTGCACTTAGGGCAGGCGCAGCTCCGTGACCTTCTGTCTAGGCCTCTGACAGGCTCCCACTCCTGTCAGGGACCAACTACCTGAGCAAAGCTCAGCCAGCAACTGCCTAACTTCCTCTCCAGGCCACCAGTTTTACCTAAGTGTGAAGAGTGCCATAGTAAATAGGAGCATAGCTCCCCCTGGTGTACTGGAATATGAAATGTGTTGTATGTTTGTGGTACCTGGCAAAGAGATCTCCTTTATTGCCTCCAAACGTAACATCACTCCCCCTAGAGGAAAATGATATTACTGCAACGACCAGGAACCTGGGTCGCTGCACTCCCCCTTCCCCGTTAAATCCAGTACTCTGGGACTGGGAAAAGAAAACAACAATACATTAGCAAAAAGACATACAATTTTTAAAATGCTATAAAACAAGTTAATATAATTGTGCTTCCCTTTATGGGAGGTGAGAACACTTGAACGTTGCATAACAAAAACATATTTACATTGTGTGCACACTATCTGGTCATAAAACAATTTTGTTATAAGCTAACTATGAAAACACAAGTACCTTTACAGGTATACTAACTGAAAACCTCAAAGTGCAAATCAACATTTGATTACTTTTATTCTTTTCTAAGTGCAAATTATCAACCAACCCCCACGGGTTTACTTTATTCAAATGCAGAGCAGTCTATCAACCTCCATGGGCTTACTGCATCGTTTCCTTCAGTTTATTCAAAAGTGCATCATTAAACATTTTTCTATCATCTAACTCAATCTCAATTTTATTCAAAGTGCTTTATATATTTTCAGACTATCTAACTAACTGAATGGTATTCTTTCCTTCCCAGGTTCCTCTTTCCTGCCAGGAGTTGCAGACTCCCATGTCTGCTCAGCTATTCTCCTATAGTACCAGCTCCACCTCAGCTGAAGTTCCAGGACAAGCTCCCTTCTGCCAATCTCTCTCTTTAATACATTAACTTTCTAATATACCGACTAACTAGCATGATAATTCAACTCTAAGCACGAGTTCAGCAAAGTGCGATGATTCAACATTCCCTTTAAGGGTTCAAATAACATTCAAGTCTTTCAATGAGGTAGTGCAAATAATACTCTAGTCAGTCAGTAACTTTAAGACAGCAGCAACAATAACTTTCACGAAGCAGTCTCTTCAAAAGCTTCTCTTGTAAAAGCAGTAGAAAGCACCTTTAAGAAGGTGCAAACTATATACAAGCAAGTCCAGCCGTACCCATGCTGGCAAGTGGGTAGAACCAGGGTGCACCTTGGAGGTGTCAGCTATGTGCAATGGAAAGTTCATGGACCATTCACTGTCCATGATCCAAATGTCCTTGAAGCAAAAACGAAACTCTGTAAGCAGAGGATCCCTTTAACATGGGAACCCTTTAAATGGAAACCCTAGCTGGGTTCAATAAACTCGAAAACCGCAACAGTCCTTTCAGGAACTTGCAGCAAACAGTTAACTATTTACAGTCACATTCTTTCTTTTACTTTCTCTTATGCTGGGAGCGGACCGACCAGTGACTCTTCGGCCTGCAGTGTGCCACAGTCAGGTGTCGCGGCAAGATCAGTCACTGGTGTGGGGTCAGTAGCTGTGGTACGAGCAGTCGCTGGGGTGGGGTCGGTCTCCGGGGCAGGGTTGTTCCTCATACCTGCTTCAGATGCGATCCCTCCGGTGCCGGGCTGCTCCGTCTCCGCTATGGACTGGAACGCTGGTTGCAGGGCCTTGTGCTGCTGCGTTGTCATCTCTGTTTGCAGCATCTCACTTTCTGGCAGGGCCTTGCTTTCTGGCTTCAGAGCGCCGGAACTTCTTTCTCGCTCCGGACCAGATGAGGCTGCCGACGGATGTCTCGTGAGGCTCTCAATGAAGGTCTTCTTCCACCCGGCCACAGTGCTCAGCTGTGTCCGCAGGAGTTGGTCGCTGAGCTCTTCCACCTCCGCTTTCAGGAACTCCAGGACCTCTGGTGACGGCTCGCTGCAGCTTCCATCCTGGTAGCTGGGGGAGTCCTCGGCTTCCACCCCACGCTCCGAGTCCTGGCCGTTCGCCATCTTGTCCCCCATGTTCCTTCTTCCTCCACCATCCCAGACTAGGAGGCGGATCTCTGTTGCTGATGGACATGTCTGCATGGTACAGTAGTACTTGGAATGGGCGGCCATTATTTTTCGCGCTTTCAGTTAGTTTAAGCCCACGATGGCATGCCCTTCTTCTTCTCCTGCGCTCCTCGTGGCGCTGCAATGGCGGCGGTTTTGATGGGGATTTTGGCGGTATTTTGCAATACACAGTCCTTTAGTAAATCACATTTCAAGCACGATTCTGGCACAGTCTCTAGGCACACATGACCCGATTTTGAGGCTTATGTAGATCCTGTTCGTGACGCCAAAATTGGAGCGCCCCCGTGGGCAGTGCTGTACTCGGCACCGGGTCCGTCAGTTCTCAAGGGGGATGTCACGGTGGCTGACCTGGTCCGTGGCCCTCGGGACGTCCGTTGTTAAATGGAAAGGTCTTTAAAGGGATATGTTCGTGATGCCACCTGTGGTATTCGGTTAGGGTGACCGATGCTGCTTTAAGGGGTCCGCTGAGGTGATGTTATGGCAGCTAGATGGTATAACTTCCCACAGGTGAAGTGTTTCCCCAGGGCTTCCCAGTGTGTAGATGGTGGATGGTGTGAGGCACAGTGAAGAACGAGGACACAAGGTTGCAGTCTCTTTACCTTTTACTGAAGGCTTCAGCATCCACAGTCCAGAGCACCAGACAACAGGGCAGGCAGAGTCCGGCTGATATGGAAGCAAATCCAGAGTCCCCTTATCGAGGTGGAAATCAGTAGCCTTCCTCTAGCGCCTGGGTGTTGTAGTACCTTATTGCTGAGCCTCTCATAAGGTCCTCACAGATGTTGTAGATATTATCGGTGTTATCTCTCTGTCCCCCAGATGGATAGGACAAACCCATATGACCGGTGGCTTGAGGCTTTTTACAGGGACTCTATCATGCCCTGGCCTCCAGTGGGTGCCACCTTGCCTCCTGGGTATGGGGCGGATCAGTAACTTGCAATTAGCTGTCCTGCTGGTGTCTGGAGCAAGGCATAAAGGACTGTTGCTCCCTCAGTGTTCCAGCTACCGGGATCCTGCTCCTCAGAAGGAGGCAGCCTGTGCAGGGCAGAACTCCTTCTGATATCCACTCCTTTGCTATGACTTCTTTTCACTCTCTACAATACAGTTCTCTGTTCGTGTATTTTCTTAGGAACTGCCGCACTTAGGGCAGGCGCAGCTCCGTGACCTTCTGTCTAGGCCTCTGACAGGCTCCCACACCTGTCACGGACCAACTATTTGAGCTCAGCCAGCAACTGCCTAACTTCCTCTCCAGGCCACCAGTTTTACCTAAGTGTGAAGAGTGCCCTAATAAATAGGAGCATAGCTCCCCCTGGTGTACTGGAGTATGAAATGTGTTGTATGTTTGTGGTACCTGGTAAAGATATCTCCTTTATTGCCTCCAAACGTAACATCTCTCCCCCCTAGAGGAAAATGATATTACTGCAACGAACAGGAACCTGGGGCGCTGCACTAGCATCATGGACCTGAAATTACTTGTATTGATAGGTAACTTCAAATCCCAGAGAGACAGGAGAATCTGGGAGTATAAACTTATGACAACCTTTGATACACTTAGTGCAGGAATGAATGTATTGCATGGATTTATGTCTTTTTACATCAATTAAGGAATTATTTGCACTTCAGACCTTATGGGGCATCATAACAAAGAACCATACCCCAATCACAGGACAATAAAACATTCACTCCTTATCTGTGAACTTTTCCAATATTTATTTATCACTCTCCCATAATGACAGTTATGTGCTGTGTTGTGTATAAATATGTGATTCTTCAGATGTTGTATTAGTCCAAGCCTGATGAAGAGGCCTGAGTGGTCTCGAAAGCTTGCAATTTGTTACCATCTTTTCAGTTAGCGATTAAAAGGTATCAACCACTGAGGACTCTCAATTCCAAATATTATTCCACCAGGTAGTAGGCATTATGAGGGTTTCTGGAAGTGTATTGAAGGAACATACAGTAGAAGATGTTTAATTGACTCTGGCTTGTTATATCAGGTTGAGATATGGTGGAAAAACCTCTATATGAGTAACTAGAGGTGAGTTAAAGGAAGAAAAACTTGGTGATACTTTTTTTGGATGTTAAAGTATGTAACAAAGATGGTATTGATCCCCTTGCTGCTCTGTACATATCGTGTATGTAGGAATCAGAGTCCAGATTGGGTGGGGACCTGTTGTGTATGTGGTGCCCCGTCGGAACATAGAAACCATTAAACCTCCTACCTCTACGAAAGGATTGTATCTTTTGTTATCACTTCTCAATCCGTTTGCATAGAGTCACCCCCCCCCTTTGGCCAGTGCCCCAAGTGCTACGCCACCACAAGTCTCGGCCATGCCCCCAATAAATATCATGCCTGCACTGGATGGCACTATTGCCCCTTCAGGACCTGTCCTGCCCTCCAGTTCCTCCCCTGACCCAACCCAAATAGATGCAGCAGTTATACATCAGTGTTTCACTGCCATCCAAGACTCACTAGGACGATTACTCAGTCAAGGTGGACAATTCACCTCAATCCCTGGTGCTCGCCCGCAGCTCTCGCCCAGATTGCTACCACCACACCTCACATCCCAGTATATGAGACCCGATACTGTAGAGTGTTGTGAATTCCGCTCTTGGGCTCCCACCGGTGGTTGTAAGTGGCACTTTTGTGAGTTCTCCTCTTGGGCTCCCTCTTGTGGTTTCAAGTGGTATGGCTGCTCCTTGGATTTAGCTGTCAGCAGCTGCTTCTACTGATTGTCTTTTCTGCTCCGCTA
The DNA here is from genome assembly GCF_032444005.1 of Ranitomeya imitator. Lineage (NCBI taxonomy): Eukaryota > Metazoa > Chordata > Amphibia > Anura > Dendrobatidae > Ranitomeya > Ranitomeya imitator. Next base: position 554,647,489 of record NC_091285.1, read on the forward strand.
TTTATGCCTGGCTCTTTCCTTCAGCCAGTGCCACTTGTAAATGGTTCCTGGTTGGATTCACATCTCTTTGGATTTCCCTGTTATCCTGACCAGTTCAGCAAAGCTAAGTTCTTGCTTGCTCTTTTCTGTCCACAGATTGTGGACTTATCCGTTCTGTGCTTTCTATGTTTGTCCAGCTTATCAGTATGAAATATCTCTGTGTTGCTGGAAGCTCTGGGTAGCAGATTTACCCTCCACAACTTTAGTCAGGTGTGGAGATTTTTGTAATCTCTGCGTGGATTTTTGTAGTGTTTTATACTGACTGCACAGTATTCCATCCTGTCCTATCTGTCTAGCTAGACTGGCCTCCTGTGCTCATCCTGGTTTCATTCTGTGTATGTCTTTTCCCTCTCCACTCACAGTCATTATTTGTGGGGGGCTAATCTATCCTTTGGGGATTTTCTCTGAGGCAAGATAGTTTTCCTGCTTCTATCTTTAGGGGTAGTTAGCTCTTAGGCTGTGACGAGATGCCTAGGGAGAGTTAGGAGCATCCCACGGCTACTTCTAGTGTTGTGTTGAGCTTAGGGACTGCGGTCAGTACAGATACCACTTCCTTCAGAGCTCGTTCCATGTTGCTCCTAAACCACCAGATCATAACAGTACAAGTGGCCATAAATGAATTAAATGCATCTCAAAAAGAAGGAAAAAATTCTGAGCCATTTTTTTTTCTGTGCTCTCTTTTTGTCTTTTTTTTTCCTCTTGACCTTTGGGTGGTGCAGGATTTGTGCTCTGGCATGGATGTTCAGGGTTTGTTTTCTCGTGTGGATCAACTTGCTGCAAGAGTACAGAGTATCCAGGATTATGTTGTCCAGACTCCAGCTTTGGAGCCTAAAATTCCTACTCCTGATTTGTTTTTTGGAGACAGATCCAAGTTTTTGAACTTTAAAAATAACTGCAAATTGTTTTTTGCTTTGAAGCCTCGTTCTTCTGGCGATCCCATTCAGCAAGTAAAAATCATTATATCCTTGCTGCGTGGTGACCCTCAGGACTGGGCATTCTCCCTTGAATCAGGGGATCCGGCATTGTTGAATGTAGACGCATTTTTTCAAGCGCTCGGATTATTGTATGATGAACCTAATTCTGTGGATCATGCAGAAAAAAACCCTGTTGGCCTTGTGTCAAGGTCAGGAAGCGGCAGAATTATACTGCCAGAAATTTAGGAAATGGTCTGTGCTTACTAAATGGAATGAGGATGCTCTGGCTGCTATTTTCAGAAAGGGTCTTTCTGAAGCCCTTAAAGATGTTATGGTGGGCTTCCCTACGCCTACTGGTTTGAGCGAGTCTATGTCTCTAGCCATTCAGATTGATCGGCGTTTGCGCGAGCGCAAAGTTGTGCACCATATGGCAGTGTCCTCTGAGCAGAGTCCTGAATCTATGCAATGTGATAGAATTTTGACTAAAACAGGACGGCAGGAATTCAGACGTCAGAATAGGCTGTGTTTTTACTTTGGTGATTCTGCTCATGTTATTTCTAATTGCCCTAAACGTACTAGGAGGGTCGCTAGGTCTGTTACCATTAGTACTGTACAGCCTAAATTTCTTTTATCTGTGACCCTGATTTGCTCATTGTCGTCCTTTTCTGTCATGGCATTTGTGGATTCAGGCACTGCCCTGAACCTAATGGACTTAGAATTCGCCAGGCGCTGTGGTTTTTCCTTGCAGCCTTTACAGAGCCCTATTCCTTTGAGGGGCATTGATGCTACTCCATTGGCCAAGGATAAACCTCAGTACTGGACGCAGATGACCATGTACATGGCTCCTGCACATCAGGAAAATTGCCGTTTTCTGGTGTTTCATAACCTGCATGATGTTGTTGTACTGGGTTTTCCATGGTTACAGGAACATAATCCGGTGCTGGATTGGAAATCTATGTCTGTGACTAGTTGGGGTTGTCAAGGGGTACATAGTGACGTTCCTTTGATGTCAATTTCCTCTTCCCCCTCTTCTGAGGTCCCTGAGTTTTTGTTGGATTTCCAGGATGTATTTGATGAGCCCAAGTCCAGTTCCCTTCCTCCACATAGGGACTGTGATTGTGCTATTAACTTGATTCCAGGTTGTAAGTTCCCTAAAGGCCGACTTTTCAATCTGTCTGTGCCAGAGCATGCCGCCATGCGGAGCTATGTTAAGGAATCTTTGGAGAAAGGGCATATTCGGCCATCTTCGTCACCATTGGGAGCGGGTTTCTTTTTTGTTGCTAAGAAGGATGGCTCCTTGAGACCCTGTATAGATTATCGTCTTCTTAATAAGATCACGGTCAAATTCCAATACCCCTTGCCTTTGCTTACTGATTTGTTTGCTCAGATTAAGGGGGCTAGTTGGTTTACTAAGATTGACCTCCGAGGGGCATATAATCTTGTTCGTATTAAACAGGGTGACGAATGGAAAACTGCATTTAATACATCCGAAGGCCATTTTGAATACCTTGTGATGCCATTTGGGCTCTCTAATGCTCCATCTGTGTTCCAGTCCTTCATGCATGATATTTTCCGCAATTATCTTGATAAATTCATGGTTGTATATTTGGATGATATTTTGATTTTTTCCGATGATTGGGAGTCTCATGTGAAGCTGTTTGTTCCTGATGGATGGACAAGTAAGGTGATTTCTGAGGTTCATTGTTCAGTGTTGGCTGGTCATCCTGGGATTTTTGGTACCAGAGATTTGGTTGCTAGGTCCTTTTGGTGGCCTTCCTTGTCGCGCGATGTCCGTGCTTTTGTGCAGTCCTGTGGAACTTGCGCCCGAGCCAAGCCTTGCTGTTCCCGCGCTAGTGGGTTGCTTTTGCCTTTGCCGGTCCCTGAGAGGCCCTGGACGCATATTTCCATGGATTTTATTTCGGATCTTCCTGTTTCCCAGAAGATGTCTGTTATCTGGGTTGTTTGTGACCGGTTCTCTAAAATGGTCAATCTGGTACCTTTGCCTAAGTTGCCTTCCTCCTCAGATCTGGTTCCATTGTTTTTTCAGCATGTGGTTCGTTTGCATGGCATTCCGGAGAATATTGTGTCTGACAGTGGTTCTCAGTTTGTCTCTAAGTTTTGGCGGGCCTTTTGTGCTAGGATAGGCATTGATTTGTCTTTTTCTTCGGCGTTTCATCCTCAGACTAATGGCCAAACTGAGCGAACTAATCAGACCTTGGAGACCTATTTGAGATGCTTTGTGTCTGCTGATTGGGTGTCTTTCTTGCCGTTGGCCGAGTTTGCCCTTAATAATCGGGCTAGTTCGGCTACTTTGGTTTCACCTTTTTTTTGTAATTTTGGTTTTCATCCTCGTTTTTCTTCTGGGCAGGTTGAGCCTTCTGATTGTCCTGGTGTTGATTCTGTGGTGGACAGGCTGCAGCAGATTTGGACTCATGTGGTGGACAATTTGACGTTGTCTCAGGAAAGGGCTCAACGTTTTGCTAACCGCCGTCGGTGTGTTGGCCCCCGGCTTCGTGTGGGGGATTTGGTTTGGTTGTCTTCTCGTCATGTTCCTATGAAGGTTTCTTCCCCTAAATTTAAGCCTCGGTTTATTGGTCCTTATAAAGTTTCTGAAATTATTAATCCGGTGTCTTTTCGTTTGGCTCTTCCAGCCTCTTTTGCCATTCATAATGTTTTCCATAGATCTTTGTTGCGGAGATATGTGGTGCCCGTTGTTCCCTCGGTTGACCCTCCTGCCCCGGTGTTGGTTGAGGGAGAGTTGGAATATGAGGTTGAGAAGATTTTGGATTCTCGTTTTTCGAGGCGGAGGCTTCAGTATCTTGTCAAGTGGAAGGGTTATGGCCAGGAGGATAATTCTTGGGTTGTTGCCTCCAATGTCCATGCCACCGATTTGGTTCGTGCATTTCACTTGGCTCGTCCTGATCGGCCTGGGGGCTCTGGTGAGGGTTCGGTGACCCCTCCTCAAGGGGGGGTACTGTTGTGAATTCCGCTCTTGGGCTCCCTCCAGTGGTTGTAAGTGGCACTTTTGTGAGTTCTGCTCTTGGGCTCCCTCTTGTGGTTTCAAGTGGTATGGCTGCTCCTTGGATTTAACTGTCAGCAGCTGCTTCTACTGATTGTCTTTTCTGCTCCGCTATTTATGCCTGGCTCTTTCCTTCAGCCAGTGCCACTTGTAAATGGTTCCTGGTTGGATTCACATCTCTTTGGATTTCCCTGTTATCCTGACCAGTTCAGCAAAGCTAAGTTCTTGCTTGCTCTTTTCTGTCCACAGATTGTGGACTTATCCGTTCTGTGCTTTCTATGTTTGTCCAGCTTATCAGTATGAAATATCTCTGTGTTGCTGGAAGCTCTGGGAAGCAGATTTACCCTCCACACCTTTAGTCAGGTGTGGAGATTTTTGTAATCTCTGCGTGGATTTTTGTAGTGTTTTATACTGACCGCACAGTATTCCATCCTGTCCTATCTGTCTAGCTAGACTGGCCTCCTGTGCTCATCCTGGTTTCATTCTGTGTATGTCTTTTCCCTCTCCACTCACAGTCATTATTTGTGGGGGGCTAATCTATCCTTTGAGGATTTTCTCTGAGGCAAGATAGTTTTCCTGCTTCTATCTTTAGGGGTAGTTAGCTCTTAGGCTGTGACGAGATGCCTAGGGAGAGTTAGGAGCATCCCACGGCTACTTCTAGTGTTGTGTTGAGCTTAGGGACTGCGGTCAGTACAGATACCACTTCCTTCAGAGCTCGTTCCATGTTGCTCCTAAACCACCAGATCATAACAGTAGAGCGTGACAAGGGGGTGTGGTGTGCTTGGATTCTACTGAAATGCTGGCTATGATTAGTAGAATGCTAGACCCTGAAATGTTTCCCATGCCATTTGATAGGGAGGTAGAGAAAATTAAACAGATTTTCTCCTGTTGTTGATGAGATTAGAGGACCTGATGTCAGTAGAGATAGGGGATACCTTCTACCCCCTTGTGGTAGGGGCAATAGGTGCTCTACCCGCAAATGTTGCTTAAGTAGAATTGGGGAAGCAGTATATGAGAATGCTCACACAGTGGGGACAGGCCAGGTTTGCGCCCCAATCAGCCACCCTTCATGATATCCAAAAGGATGCTAGAATCAGTAGAAAAATATTATACCTGGCTCTGGCAAAAATGGCAGGACTTAGAATACAAGAGCACGCGTGTAAGCCACATCTGTTTACTCTCCTGTGCCTTTGTTGAAGGTTTAAAGCCGATCATTATGGAGCCACTAATAGAGTAAGAATTGGAGTACCACACCATAGTCACAGCCGTGATTCTCAAAGTAACCAACAATGTGGCAATAAGGCAAAACTCCGGTCCAGATCCCATCTTATGTACGACCAAACAAAGCAAGGATGAAGAAATGTCACATCTTATAATTATGGAATGCCTGGACACAGACAAATTGCAGTTTATCTCCTAGATTCAGAGGAGAGCATGATAACCCCTCTCCTCCCCCTTCTCCAGCGTGTGCCACGGGTGTGCCAGGTGCGACAGACAGTCATTTTGGATCCAACTGTAGAAAATCCTTGTACTTGGCTTTGCAAGCACCTTCTTGATTTTTCATCTCTGTTATGGAGTGATATCCCTCTCCCTCTAGGATCTAACAGCGACCTCCACCTTCTGCTACTTATTGACACTCATGCAAAGGACGACTCAACTACTGCTAAAGGCAAACACCTGACTGACCAGCAAACAAAATCTGCAGCTTCCCAACGAAGAGACAACCCTACCAGGTGACCTGATGGAAGCACGCAGGGAGGGAGCTCACTACTGACAGCGGCATCAGAGGGGTTAAATGCCTGTGATCAGTGCTAGCACTGATTGTGGGCGTTGCTACGGGGTGTCAGCTGTTACATACAGCTGACACCCGCACCCAATCATGGTGGCGCTCAGCATGAGGCCGCGCGATCAGTGCACCGTACTAGTACTTCTGTTTGCGGGAACGCAGTTCCCACAGAGCAGTACCAGTACGGCGCAGCGCATGTCGGGAAGGGGTTAAGGTTGTCAGGGACCAACCTGTTCTAACTAAAACTAAGACCTCACTAACTAACTAAGCCTAATAATTCCAAAACCTCATTCCTGGTGCCCCTAACCTATAACCAACCAGACAAACCTCATTGCTTTCTCCTGCTTAATTCAGCTATTTTCTGTTACAGAAGGAGAAAATATTTCAGAGTGTAATCTGCTCCGGCTGTTGTATTTCCCCCCATAAACCCTAAACATGTGAAGGCCAATGAAGTTAGCCCCTATCCCGGGAATTACACGTGTTTCCAGAGTTGAATGGGTACAATTGACCTAAAGCCCTTAGGTTCCTCATACTGTAGTCTCACCACCACCAATAACTTGGTACAAGGCCATGGCCTCCTGAATTAGCTGGTAGCTAGGGATGACTTGTGGTGAATGTGTGGAAATGGTGACTTATATTCAATATCGCCAGTGGGGATGTGAGGGTACATGTGCTATTGGTAAATTTCAGATACCACTCTAGATTGTGACTCCAAATATAGACAAGTTCCATGAATATGCAACGGAAAACCAGAGACACCAGTATTCCTACTCTTTTCGACCGTCACGTGTACATCAACACTATTGGAGTCCCAAGAGGAGCACCAGAAGAGTTCAAAGATAGGGATCAACTAGCAGCGGGATTAGAATTGCCATTCCCCATCATTACAGTGAACAACAATGTAGACTGGATAAATTATATCTATTATGACCAACTGTTGGATGCTAACTCTGACCTTCAAATAAATGTGGCACCCGTATAGTTTTCTTGTCTATTTTGGCATGTGTATGGGTCCATCCGTTGGTGTGACAGATAGGCCAATCCGGAGAATTCGGTGAAGCAGTATAGAAAGGTTGGCTTCTTCTATTAGGGCAGGAGAATGTATCTGGTAAAGTCTGTAGGCGCGCACTTCGTCTGGTACAGTAACCCACTGCCACAAGATAAGGGAACTATGAAAGCAGGATTTATATTTATCTATCCTGACAACTCCATTTTGGATAGTCTACATGCATTTACTGATTTCCGGAATGGAGTTTGAGTCTGTACCCGTGTCTTGAGATAAGCAGTTTTAGGAATGTCTAATGGACTAAGAGAAAACATGGGAAAGAAACAAAATTATAAAGTGAAAGACCCACCTATATTCTTCAAGTGGGTGTAGACAGTATTACCTTTAGCCAATAAGATGTATGAATGCTAATACCGGCACATTTTTAGAGATAAGCTAAACTGCAAGCTGGTATTTTTAAGCTCTGAAGGGCCCACTTACCAGGGACATTCCCAGCCTGATAATATCAGCCCACAGCTGTCTGCTTGGTCTTACAGACACCTCTCGATTACTAACCCTTGGGGTTGATGTCAGCTAACTAGTGATGAGCGAGTATGCTCATTACTCGAGTTTCTCCAAGCATGCCGAAATACTTGGAGACCACCCGAGCATGCTCGGAGAAACTCGAGTAACGTGCATACTCGCTCATCACTACAGCTGACACTTCCATTTATTTATGAGCAAGTTATTAATAAATAAACAAGAAAAAACAAACAAATGTGGGCTTCCCCCTCTCCCCCAATTTTTGATAACCAGCCAAGGTAAAGCAGACAGCTGGGGGCTGGTATCAGGCTGGGAAGGTCCATGGGTATTGGCCCTTCTCAGCCTAAAAATACCTACCCGAAGCACCCAAAAATTGGAGCATCCACTAGATGCTGCTTTGATCGGCTTTTCCTGATTGCCCTGGTGCATTGGCAATTGGGGTAATATTTTTTTGGGTTGAAGTCAGCTGTATAGTGTCAACTGGCATCATTACCAGGGGTTAGTAATTGAGAAGTGCCTGTCAGACAACCCCATTAATAACTCAGGAAACGCGTCATTACCTCCTCCCATCGGCGCCCATGTCACATGACCGCGGGTCGCCGATGGGTTCGCATGATGACCAGGGGTCAGCAGGAGTCTCCTGTGGTTGTCATAGCCGGAGACTATTGAAGCAAGTAAAAAGTTAAAAAAAAGTTTAAAAAAATATTAAATATATATATCTAATATATTAAGCTGAATGTGTGTGTGTGTGTATGTATGTATGTATGTCCGGGATTGGCATCTGCACCGTCGCAGCTACAGCCACAAAATTTTGCACATTCACACGTCTGGACCCCGAGAGCGTCATAGGCTATGTTGTGAGGCGAAATTTTAACCCCACGCGTTCCAATTCACCAAACAATTTTGCCCCTATCTACATAATGGGGAAAAAGTGAAAGGAAAAGTGTTGGAGGCAAATTGACAGCTGCCAGATGTGAACAAGGGGGACTTAAAGAGTGAGAGCGATGGCGCCAAAGAGTATATACCGTACAGATGCTAAGGTGGGGCCCCGACAGGGGATACTCACCACACACGGGGATTTGAACACACACACAAAAGGCGCCACAAACTACCACGTGCTTGAACACATACACCAATCTCGCCATATAAAAGTCGAAACACAAAAGTCGCCACTCAAAACTCACCACGCGCAAAACTCGCCACATGCAAAACTAGGCTCACGCAAAACTCGCCACACGTGCAAAACTTGCACACGCGGAAAAATTGCCACATGTGCAAAAGTTGCAACACATGCAAAAGTTGCCTCACACAAAACTTGCACATACTCAAAACGCACCACACATAAAATTCGCCACGCACAAAACTCGCCATGCGCAAAACTTGCTGCACACAACTTGCTACACTAACCTGTCACATGCAACTCGACACACAAAAAGTTGCTACACGCATGTCGCCATACAAAACTCATCTCACAAAAGTCGATACATGCATGTCGCCACATGCAACTCAACACACACAACTTGACACATGAAACTTGCTCTAACACACACACAAGTCTGGTATTATCCTTCAAAAATAAAAATCTGATTAATAAGCAGACAAACTACAAGACAGACAAATGTACCATATAGGAAATACGGCAGCTGTCAGTCACATGACCTGTCTATTATGTGTATGTGTGAGCTAATATATACTGCCAGGGGGAGGGCTGTTGTGAATTCTGTGATCAAGCTCCCTCCTGTGGTCACGAGTGGTACTGCGGCTTCTGAGTTTCCTTCCTCAGGTGATGAGGTTAAGTCGTTAGGTGCTGCTCTATTTAACTCCACCTAGTGCTTTGATCCTGGCCTCCAGTCAATGTTCTAATATTGGTCTTGCTTCCTCCTGGATCGTTCCTGTGGCCTGTCTGCTCAGCATAAGCTAAGTTCTGCTTGTGTTACTTTTGTTGCTATATTTTCTGTCCAGCTTGCTTTTTTGGTTTTGCTTGCTTGCTGGAAGCTCTGAGACGCAGAGGGAGCACCTCCGTACCGTTAGTCGGTGCGGAGGGTCTTTTTGCCCCTCTGCGTGGTTGTTTGTAGGTTTTTGTGTTGACCGCAAAGCTATCTTTCCTTTCCTCGGTCTATTCAGTAAGTCGGGCCTCACTTTGCTAAATCTATTTCATCTCTGTGTTTGTATTTTCATCTTAACTCACAGTCATTATATGTGGGGGGCTGCCTTTTCCTTTGGGGAATTTCTCTGAGGCAAGGTAGGCTTATTTTTCTTTCTTCAGGACTAGCTAGTTTCTCAGGCTGTGCTGAGTTGCATAGGGAGCGTTAGACGCAATCCACAGCTACCTCTAGTGTGGTTTGATAGGTTTAGGGATTGCGGTCAGCAGAGTTTCCACGTCTCAGAGCTCGTCCTATGTTTTGTGGTTTTTGTCAGGTCACTTGTGTGCTCTGAACTTCAAGGTCCATTGTGGTTCTGAATTACCTATTCATAACAGTACTGGAGGCCCAAAGTACTATGCTTCTCAATAGAGGGAAAAAAGAAGTTCTGAGACCATTTTTTTTTCTTTGCACTGTGTTTTGCCTTTTTTTTTTCCTAGACATTTGGGTGGTTCAGGACACAGGTGTGGTGATGGACATTAAAGGTCTGTCTTCATGTGTGGATCTTCTCACTGCAAGAGTACAAAATATTCAAGACTTTGTGGCTCAGAATTCTATGTTAGAACCAAGAATTCCTATTCCTGATTTGTTTTCTGGAGGTAGAGCTAAATTTCTGAGTTTCAAAAATAATTGCAAACTGTTTCTGGCGTTGAAACCTCGCTCCTCTGGTGACCCAGTTCAACAAGTTAAGATCATTATTTCTTTATTACGTGGCGACCCTCAAGACTGGGCATTTTCCCTTGCGCCAGGAGATCCTGCATTATGTAATATTGATGCGTTTTTTCTGGCGCTCGGATTACTGTACGATGAATCTAATTCAGTGGATCAGGCAGAGAAAAATTTGCTGGCTCTGTGTCAGGGTCAGGATGAGATAGAGATTTATTGTCAGAAGTTTAGAAAGTGGTCTGTGCTCACTCAATGGAATGAATGTGCTTTGTCAGCAATCTTCAGAAAGGGTCTCTCTGAAGCCCTTAAGGATGTCATGGTGGGATTTCCTATGCCTGCTGGTCTGAATGAGTCTATGTCTTTGGCCATTCAGATCGGTCGACGCTTGCGTGAGCGTAAATCTGTGCACCATTTGGCGGTATTATCTGAGCATAAACCTGAGCCTATGCAGTGCGATAGGACTTTGACCAGAGCTGAAAGGCAAGAACACAGACGTCAGAATGGGCTGTGTTTCTACTGTGGTGATTCCACTCATGCTATCTCCGATTGTCCTAAGCGCACTAAGCGGTTCGCTAAGTCTGCCACCATTGGTACGGTACAGTCGAAATTTCTTTTGTCCGTTACTTTGATCTGCTCTTTGTCTTCCTATTCTGTCATGGCATTTGTGGATTCAGGCGCTGCCCTGAATTTGATGGACTTGGAGTATGCTAGGCGCTGTGGGTTTGTCTTGGAGCCCTTGCAGTGTCTTATTCCATTGAGAGGAATTGATGCTACGCCTTTGGCCAAGAATAAGCCTCAGTATTGGACCCAGCTGACCATGTGCATGGCTCCCGCGCACCAGGAGGATATTCGCTTTCTGGTGTTGCAAAATCTGCATGATGTGGTCGTGTTGGGGTTGCCATGGCTACAAGTCCATAACCCAGTATTAGATTGGAAATTAATGTCTGTGTCCAGCTGGGGTTGTCAGGGGGTACATGGTGATGTTCCATTTCTGTCTATTTCATCATCCACCCCTTCTGAGGTCCCAGAGTTCTTGTCTGATTACCGGGATGTATTCGATGAGCCCAAGTCCAATGCCCTACCTCCGCATAGGGATTGTGATTGTGCTATCGAGTTGATTCCTGGTAGTAAGTTTCCTAAGGGTCGACTGTTTAATTTATCTGTACCTGAGCACGCCACTATGCGGAGTTACGTAAAAGAATCCTTGGAGAAGGGTCATATTCGGCCGTCGTCATCGCCATTGGGAGCAGGGTTCTTTTTTGTGGCCAAGAAGGATGGTTCGCTGAAACCTTGTATTGATTACCGCCTTCTAAATAAAATCACGGTCAAATTTCAGTACCCCTTGCCGCTGCTATCTGATTTGTTTGCTCGGATTAAGGGGGCTAGTTGGTTCACCAAGATAGATCTTCGTGGTGCATATAATCTTGTGCGTATTAAACGGGGCGATGAATGGAAAACTGCATTTAATACGCCCGAGGGCCATTTTGAGTACCTAGTTATGCCATTCGGACTTGCCAATGCTCCATCAGTATTTCAGTCCTTTATGCATGACATCTTCCGAGAGTACCTGGATAAATTCCTGATTGTATACTTGGATAATATTTTGGTCTTCTCGGATGATTGGGAGTCTCATGTGAAGCAGGTCAGAATGGTGTTCCAGGTCCTGCGTGCTAATTCTTTGTTTGTGAAGGGATCAAAGTTTCTCTTTGGTGTTCAGAAGGTTTCATTTTTGGGGTTCATTTTTTCCCCTTCTACCATCGAGATGGACCCTGTTAAGGTCCAGGCCATTTATGATTGGACTCAGCCGACATCTCTGAAGAGTTTGCAAAAGTTCCTTGGCTTTGCTAATTTTTATCGTCGCTTCATCTGTAATTTTTCTAGTATTGCTAAACCATTGACCGATTTGACCAAGAAGGGTGCTGATGTGGTCAATTGGTCTTCTGCTGCTGTGGAAGCTTTTCAAGAGTTAAAGCATCGTTTTTCTTCTGCCCCTGTGTTGTGTCAACCAGATGTTTCGCTTCCGTTCCAGGTTGAGGTTGATGCTTCTGAAATTGGAGCGGGGGCTGTTTTGTCGCAAAGAGGTGCTGATTGCTCGGTGATGAAGCCATGCGCCTTCTTTTCCAGGAAGTTTTCGCCTGCTGAGCGAAATTATGATGTTGGCAATCGAGAGTTGCTGGCCATGAAGTGGGCATTCGAGGAGTGGCGTCATTGGCTTGAAGGAGCTAAGCATCGCGTGGTGGTCTTGACTGATCACAAGAACTTGACTTATCTCGAGTCTGCCAAACGGTTGAATCCTAGACAGGCTCGTTGGTCGCTGTTTTTCTCCCGTTTTGACTTTGTGGTTTCGTACCTTCCGGGCTCTAAAAATGTGAAGGCGGATGCTCTGTCTAGGAGTTTTGTGCCCGACTCTCCGGGTTTGCCTGAGCCGGCGGGTATTCTCAAAGAGGGAGTAATTGTGTCTGCCATCTCCCCTGATTTGCGGCGGGTGCTGCAAAAATTTCAGGCTAATAAACCTGATCGTTGCCCAGCAGAGAAACTGTTTGTCCCTGATAGGTGGACGAATAAAGTTATCTCTGAGGTTCATTGTTCGGTGTTGGCTGGTCATCCTGGAATCTTTGGTACCAGAGATTTGGTGGCTAGATCCTTTTGGTGGCCGTCTCTGTCGCGGGATGTGCGTTCTTTTGTGCAGTCCTGTGGGATTTGTGCTCGGGCTAAGCCCTGCTGTTCTCGCGCCAGTGGGTTGCTTTTGCCCTTGAGGATCCCGAAGAGGCCTTGGACACATATCTCTATGGATTTTATTTCGGATCTCCCCGTCTCTCAAAAAATGTCGGTCATTTGGGTAGTTTGTGATCGCTTCTCTAAGATGATCCATTTGGTACCCTTGTCTAAATTACCTTCCTCCTCTGATTTGGTGCCATTGTTCTTCCAGCATGTGGTTCGTTTACATGGCATTCCAGAGAACATCGTTTCTGACAGAGGTTCCCAGTTTGTTTCGAGGTTTTGGCGAGCCTTTTGTGCTAGGATGGGCATTGATTTGTCTTTTTCCTCGGCTTTCCATCCTCAGACAAATGGCCAGACTGAACGAACCAATCAGACCTTGGAAACATATCTGAGATGTTTTGTTTCTGCTGATCAGGATGATTGGGTGTCATTTTTGCCGTTGGCTGAGTTCGCTCTTAATAATCGGGCCAGCTCGGCTACCTTGGTTTCACCGTTTTTCTGCAATTCTGGGTTCCATCCTCGTTTCTCTTCAGGGCAGGTTGAGTCTTCGGATTGTCCTGGTGTGGATACTGTGGTGGACAGGTTGCAGCGGATTTGGACTGTAGTGGACAATTTGACCTTGTCCCAGGAGAAGGCTCAACGTTTCGCTAATCGCAGACGCTGTGTGGGTCCCCGACTTCGTGTTGGGGATTTGGTTTGGTTGTCATCTCGTTATATTCCTATGAAGGTTTCCTCTCCTAAGTTTAAGCCTCGTTTCATTGGTCCGTATAGGATTTCTGAGGTTCTTCATCCTGTGTCTTTTCGTTTGACCCTTCCAGATTCTTTTTCCATCCATAATGTATTCCATAGGTCATTGTTGCGGAAATACGTGGCGCCTGTGGTTCCATCTGTTGATCCTCCTGCCCCGGTTTTGGTGGAGGGAGAGTTGGAGTATATAGTGGAGAAGATTTTGGATTCTCGTGTTTCGAGACGGAAACTCCAGTATCTGGTTAAGTGGAAGGGTTATGGTCAGGAAGATAATTCCTGGGTCTTTGCCTCTGATGTCCATGCTGCCGATCTTGTTCGTGCCTTTCATATGGCTCATCCTGGTCGGCCTGGGGGCTCTGGTGAGGGTTCGGTGACCCCTCCTCAAGGGGGGGGTACTGTTGTGAATTCTGTGATCAAGCTCCCTCCTGTGGTCACGAGTGGTACTGCGGCTTCTGAGTTTCCTTCCTCAGGTGATGAGGTTAAGTCGTTAGGTGCTGCTCTATTTAACTCCACCTAGTGCTTTGATCCTGGCCTCCAGTCAATGTTCTAGTATTGGTCTTGCTTCCTCCTGGATCGTTCCTGTGGCCTGTCTGCTCAGCATAAGCTAAGTTCTGCTTGTGTTACTTTTGTTGCTATATTTTCTGTCCAGCTTGCTTTTTTGGTTTTGCTTGCTTGCTGGAAGCTCTGAGACGCAGAGGGAGCACCTCCGTACCGTTAGTCGGTGCGGAGGGTCTTTTTGCCCCTCTGCGTGGTTGTTTGTAGGTTTTTGTGTTGACCGCAAAGCTATCTTTCCTTTCCTCGGTCTATTCAGTAAGTCAGGCCTCACTTTGCTAAATCTATTTCATCTCTGTGTTTGTATTTTCATCTTAACTCACAGTCATTATATGTGGGGGGCTGCCTTTTCCTTTGGGGAATTTCTCTGAGGCAAGGTAGGCTTATTTTTCTTTCTTCAGGACTAGCTAGTTTCTCAGGCTGTGCCGAGCTGCATAGGGAGCGTTAGGCGCAATCCACGGCTACCTCTAGTGTGGTTTGATAGGTTTAGGGATTGCGGTCAGCAGAGTTTCCACGTCTCAGAGCTCGTCCTATGTTTTGTGGTTTTTGTCAGGTCACTTGTGTGCTCTGAAATTCAAGGTCCATTGTGGTTCTGAATTACCTATTCATAACAGAGGGCTTCCTGTTGGCTGGGGATTTATCAGGCTGCCAATTTACCTTACAAATACTGAGGTAAAAATACTGACCAAATAACGTGTGAACGCGGTCTAATACAGGAGGAGATGACAAACAGATATATACTATATACAGGAGAGATGACACACAGGTATATACTATATACAGGAGGAGATAACACACGTATATACTATATACAGGAGGAGATGACACAGGTATATACTATATACAGGAGCAGATGACACACAGGTATATAGTATATACAGGAGCAGATGACAAACACGTATATACTATATACAGGAGCAGATGACTTACAGGTATATACTATATACAGGAGGAAATGACACACGTATATACTATATACAGGAGGAGATGACATACAGGTATATACTATATACAGGAGGAGATGACACATAGGTATATACTATATACAGGAGGATATGACACATAGGTATATACTATATACAGGAGATGACACACACATATATACTATATACAGGGGAGATGACACACAGGTATATACTATATACAGGAGGAGATGACATACAGGTATATACTATGTACAGGAGGAGATGACATACAGGTATATACTATATACAGGAGGACATGACACACAGGTATATACTATATACAGGAGGAGATGACATACAGGTATATACTATATACAGGAGGAGATTACAACCTGGTATATACTATATACAGGGGAGATGACATACAGGTACATACTATATACAGGGGCGATGACACACAGGTGTATATACTATATACAGTGGAGATGACACACAGGTATATACTATATACAGGAGCAGATGATACACAGGTATATACTATATACAGGAGGAGATGACTTACAGGTACATACCATATACAGGAGGAGATGACACATGTATATACTATATACAGGAGGAGATGACATACAGGTATATACTATATAAAAGAGGAGATGACACATAGGTATATAGAGGAGGAGATGACATACAGCAGGTATATACTATATACAGGGGAGATGACATACAGGTATATACTATATACAGGAGATGACATACAGGTATATAGTATATACAGAAGAGATGACATACAGGTATATAATATATACAGGAGGAGATTACACATGGGTATATACAATATACAGGAGGAGATGACATACAGCAGGTATATACTATTTACAGGTGAGATGACATACAGGTATATACTATTTACAAGAGAAGACATACAGGTGTATACTATATATAAGGGAGATGACAAACATGTATATACTGAGGTAAAAATGAGGGGTGTGAGGTGAAAATGAAAAGGTGTGAGTGCAAAATGAGAGTAGTGAGGGAAAATAGTGGAGTGATTGGAAAATGACAGATGTGAGGTCGAAATGACAAGTGTTAGGGGGGAATGAGAGGAGTGAGGGGGAAAATGAGAGGTGTAAGGGACAAAATGAGAGGCATGATGGGAAAATAAGAGACGTGAGGTGCTATAACTAACCACAGATATTTACTATGCCCAGGCAACGCTGGGCTCTTCAGCTAGTATATATATATATATATATATATATATATACACACACAATGCCTACAAGTAGTATTCAACCCCCTGCAGATTTAGCAGGTTTAATAAGATGCAAATAAGTTAGAGCCTTCAAACTTCAAACAAGAGCAGGATTTATTAACAGATGCATAAATCTTACAAACCAAAAAGTTTTGTTGCTCAGTTAAATTTTTATAAATTTTAAACATAAAAGTGTGGGTCAATTATTATTCAACCCCTAGGTTTAATATTTTGTGGAATAACCTTTGTTTGCAATTACAGCTAATAATCGTCTTTTATAAGACCTGATCAGGCCGGCACAGGTCTCTGGAGTTATCTTGGCCCACTCCTCCATGCAGATCTTCTCCAAATTATCTAGGTTCTTTGGGTGTCTCATGTGGACTTTAATCTTGAGCTCCTTCCACAAGTTTTCAATTGGGTTAAGGTCAGGAGACTGACTAGGCCACTGCAACACCTTGATTTTTTGCCTCTTGAACCAGGCCTTGGTTTTCTTGGCTGTGTGCTTTGGGTTGTTGTCTTGTTGGAAGATGAAATGACGACCCATCTTAAGATCCTTGATGGAGGAGCGGAGGTTCTTGGCCAAAATCTCCAGGTAGGCCGTGCTATCCATCCTCCCATGGATGTGGATCAGATGGCCAGGCCCCTTGGCTGAGAAACAGCCCCACAGCATGATGCTGCCACCACCATGCTTGACTGTAGGGATGGTATTCTTGGGGTCGTATGCAGTGCCATCCAGTCTCCAAACGTCATGTGTGTGGTTGGCACCAAAGATCTCGATCTTGTTCTCATCAGACCAGAGAACCTTGAACCAGTCAGTCTCAGAGTCCTCCAAGTGATCATGAGCAAACTGTAGACGAGCCTTGACATGACGCTTTGAAAGTAAAAGTACCTTACGGGCTCGTCTGGAACTGAAACCATTGCGGTGGAGTACGTTACTTATGGTATTGACTGAAACCAATGTCCCCACTGCCATGAGATCTTCCCGGAGCTCCTTCCTTGTTGTCCTTGGGTTAGCCTTGACTCTTCGGACAAGCCTGGCCTTGGCACGGGAGGAAACTTTCAAAGGCTGTCCAGGCCGTGGAAGGCTAACAGTAGTTCCATAAGCCTTCCACTTCTGGATAATGCTCCCAACAGTGGAGACAGGTAGGCCCAACTCCTTGGAAAGGGTTTTGTACCCCTTGCCAGCCTTGTGACCCTCCACGATCTTGTCTCTGATGGCCTTGGAATGCTCCTTTGTCTTTCCCATGTTGACCATGTATGAGTGCTGTTCACAAGTTTGGGGAGGGTCTTAAATAGTCAGAAAAGGCTGGAAAAAGAGATAATTAATCCAAACATGTGCAGCTCATTGTTCTTTGTGCCTGAACTACTTCTTAATACTTTAGGGGAACCAAACAGAATTCTGGTGGGTTGAGGGGTTGAATAATAAATGACCCTCTGAAAAGACTTTTCACAATTTAAAAAAAAAATAAACAAAGAAATAACATTCTTTTTTGCTGCAGTGCATTTCACACTTCCAGGCTGATCTACAGTCCAAATGTCACAATTATCTCTAAACCAATTTCCCATCACACCATATGATAGGAATAAAGAGGCTATGGCTGGAATCATAGAATAAAATAATGTTTATTAATGAAGATAAAAATTCAACAGCAGAAAAATTCTAACGTAAAAACATACGCTCGGAACAACACACAGCTAGACCACTCAGTATAAATAGCATAATGCGAAATAACCTAGTACAGCCATACAAGTAGGAAATAGGAATATGCAAAAAACACCACAATAATATACAAATAAATTGCTGGCTAAAAAAAGAGAGAGGAATATGCAGGATGAATCTGGAAAAAGTACCAAAACTCTAAATGAGGATACAGCAAAAGTTGCTAAAAAATATCCTCATAGAGAATCCAGATTAATCCCCACACATTACAATATCCGCAGCAACTAAGCATAATATGCAGTACAGACACAGTATAATGTAACCTAAATATACACCCTGGCGGGCTAAAGAGCCTCCTGAGTTCAAGGAAAACAATGTGCAATGTACTCCTACCATATACTGCATAACCAGGTGCTTAACCAAGATACAAGTAACAGTCTCTATGTGGATCTCCTAACAGGCCCATAGTACCAGATAATAAGTAATGTAAACTTACATAAGCAAGTGGTCTAAAACCGGAGTGTCCCACAGCGACCCCGACAGCGCCGTTTCGCCTGACCGGCTTCCTCAACAAGGGGGCGTAAGTGTCTAGCAGCTGACTGACCTAGCTATATAGGCGCAACACAGCTGGAGAGCGGCGTCTGTGTAATGATTCAACTAGCGGCGCATGCGCTGATACACGGCCGTCATAGAAGCGGCAACTTCCGGTACGCCGCACCTGGAAAGTGAGCGTGTAACGCTTCACTCTCCTATGTGCACGGCGCCTGAAGTTGCCATGACGACGCCCGACCAGCGCATGAGCATACCACACACAGAGGCAGGAACTAACTCCAAGCGCAACGCAGAAAGGTAATGCCAAAATGAAAGAAAAAAGGAAGGGAACCTATATTACTGGTAATCCAGAAGTCAAAAGGGGAGAAAGAAAAACTAAACTAATACTACTACTAATGTGAATAACGAGAATATTGTGAATAAATAAATACTACAATGGAAAATAAAAAATGGTGTTAATAAAACATATACAATAACGTAAATAAATAAATAAATATAAATATCTAAATAAATATAAATCTCTATAAATAATACCTCAAAATTACAGTACCTATGACCTAAATAGTATGTACTAAAAAATACACCATTACTCCTCACAATTGCACACACCATATATGGTAATAAATAAACACTTAATATTAATACATGTACAAAATACATAACCATGATCCAGTGATACAATACACCTATATACAAAAAGGGAAAATTAATTCCCAATATATACAAAAAAAAGGGGGGAAAATGTTAAATAGTCATATTATAAAGTTGTAAAATACACTAGTACATACACATGCTACTAGAAATATATAATATTCTTGTATAAATTCTTCTCTCCTCCAATCTTCTTTCTTTATCCAGGAAAAAAGCGGCTTCCAGAACACCAAAAACCACCAACACACCGACAATAACACCAGGTAAGTAGCTGCCAATAATGTAAAACGAATAACTCTAATAAATGAAAAAAACAAAATTAGTATCCAAAAATTACATAAAGACACATACGAACAATTAAAAACTAAAGACCACAGGATATATCCAAAAAAGTACTAATAGAGAAAATATGTCCATATATAAAGACAGGTGGGCCAATGAAAACTAAAAGACATAAAAGAGGCTCATAAGGAAAGAACCATATGGCAAAGATTTCAAATCAACCCAGTAAATATATTTATAAAAATGAGCTGAAGCCCTGAGTTTCATTAAGGCCACATGGGGCCAGTGTACCTAGTAAATAAATCCATTTACTCTCTTTTTGAGCAAGCATCTTGCCCAAATTTCCTCCCCTATTTCCTAATACAATTTGGTCTATAGCTTGAATTTTAAGCCCTCTAGGATCTGATTGATGATACGACTTAAAATGTCTAGGTAAGGTTTTCAACATACTAGGGTCAGTAACAGTAACAGATTTTTCAATATCTCTTACGTGTTCTCTTGTCCTGACACGCAACTCCCGTGTGGTCAAGCCAATATAGACTTTGCCACACGGGCAATGTGCGTGATAAATAACGCCTTTGGACGTACAGGTGAGCCACTTTCTAATTTCAAAGACCCTCGATCCATCATGGTTGTTGAATGTCTTACTCTTAAACATATTAGAGCACCCTTTACACATATTGCATGGAAAGAAGCCATTACCCCCAACTGTACCTGATTTAGAAGTGGTTGCAGAATAGTGACTGTGTACAAGAAGATCTTTAAGGTTCCTAGATCTTTTGGGAACCATCAAAGGGCGATCCGGTAATATTGTCTTCAAGATAGGATCAGATTGTAGGATGTTCCAATGTTTATGCATAATTCTAGACAATTCCGGCCACTGTTTATTAAATCTCGTTATAAATCGTACTTCATTTTTCACCTTATTTTCACCTTATTAGTGTCTAATGTATTTAGGAAACCAACAGCGACTAATACATTATTACACGCCTCCTCTGCCCAGCATAGGTCTACTATTAATGGCATACCCACAGGACAATTTCTCCGAATCAAAAGGATCTGCACTACTGTTGATGATTATGATGATCAAGCGTCAGATTTGGCCAGAAGATTTTCTGACAGAGGATACAGTAATCGTCAAATTAAAAAAGGCCTTAGAAAAGCAGCTAATGTCTCATGGGATGAATTGTTATATGGTAACAGTAAAAAGAGCAAAACAAATAAGGTGAAAAATGAAGGTAGGAGTACATTGCACATTGTTTTCCTTGAACTCAGGAGGCTCTTTAGCCCGCCAGGGTGTATATTTAGGTTACATTATACTGTGTCTGTACTGCATATTATGCTTAGTTGCTGCGGATATTGTAATGTGTGGGGATTAATCTGGATTCTCTATGAGGATATTTTTTAGCAACTTTTGCTGTATCCTCATTTAGAGTTTTGGTACTTTTTCCAGATTCATCCTGCATATTCCTCTCTCTTTTTTTAGCCAGCAATTTATTTGTATATTATTGTGGTGTTTTTTGCATACTCCTATTTCCTACTTGTATGGCTGTACTAGGTTATTTCGCATTATGCTATTTATACTGAGTGGTCTAGCTGTGTGTTGTTCCGAGCGTATGTTTTTACGTTAGAATTTTTCTGCTGTTGAATTTTTATCTTCATTAATAAACATTATTTTATTCTATGATTCCAGCCATAGCCTCTTTATTCCTATCATATGGTGTGATGGGAAATTGATTTAGATATGAATTACTTGAGGTGTGCTCTATATTGTATATGGACATATGATATTATCCAAATGTCACAATGCAAAGTTAATTCCAAATGTGTAAACCTGCTAAATCTGCAGGGGGTTGAATACTACTTGTAGGCACTGTATATATATGTTCAAATCACCTCCCATTTGCCCCATTCAAAATAAAACAATAAAAAATCAAATATTCACATATTTGGTATTGCCGCATTAAGAATCGCCCAATCTATCAATATATAAAAAGAATGAATCAAATTGGCAAAGAGCGTAGCTGGAAAAAAAATCAAAATGCCAGAATTACGTTTTCTTTTGTCGCTGCAACATTGCAAAAAAAATTAATAACGGGCTATCAAGAGATTGTATACACACTGAAATTGTATTAATAAAAAAGTCAGATCGGCGCACAAAAGATAAGCCCTCACCCGGCCCCGGATCTCGAAAAATGGAGACGCTATGGGTCTCGGAAAGTGGCAACATTTTAATATTTTTTTTTTACAAATTTTGGATTTTTTTTTCACCACTTAAATAGAAAAGAACCTAGACATGTTTGGTGTGTGTGCTCTCATAATGACCTGGAGAATAATAATCACAGGTCAGTTTTAGCATTTAGTGAACATGGTAAAAAAAAAATCTAAAAACAATTATGGAATTGCACTATTTTTGCAATTTCACCACATTTGGAATTTTTTTCCCATATCCCAGTACATAATATGGTAAAATCAATGGTGCCATTCAAAAGTACAACTCGTCCCGCAACAAACAAGTCCTCACATGGCCATATTTACATAAAAATAAAAAAGTTATGGCCGTGGGACGAAGGGGAGTAAAAATGGAAAAGCAAAAACGGAAATACCCCTTGTCTTTAAGGGGTTAAAGGAAAACTTCAGTGAAAACTGATGTTTCCTATCAAACTTATTGTTGTCAATATACTTTAGATTTTTGGCTCCCTTTCCGATAGTTGAAGAAAAAAGTGTTGACCGGTTTTGATATAACTTTTTTTTTTTTAAAGCGTCTTCTCTCTGAGATATCCCTTATTGAAATTAAAAAAAAGCATTATAGGAAGCCAAGCAGGTTTCTATTAACAAATAGTGATAGTGAGAATTGAACCAATCTGTTTTTTTTCCATATTGTTTTAGGCTCTACCACACAGATTTTGCTTAATACATGAAACATTCAGTAGAGGGCGCTCTTGTTTTATGTATTGTGGTTCTATTCCTAGGTACACTACCTTGTTTCTGTACTTGTTAAACAGACTGTGAACATGAGTTATTTTCTGATTTTATAGCCGTTGCGGAATTATTTACGGCACTTGGATCATAAATTCCATCTTGTCTATCGACTATCCCCTGATAGGTTTCATGCTGTGGTACTGTTTAAAGACCACACAGCATAAGATATACCTCACATCTTTTAAGACCGTGTACCAAGTGAACTTGTACAAATACAGTGCGTACGGAAAGTATTCAGACCCCTTTACATTTTTCACTCTTTGGTTCACTGCAGCCATTTGGTAAATTCATAAAAGTTCATTTTTTTCTCATTAATGTGCACTCTGCACCCCATCTTGACTGAAAACCCCCCATAAATGTAATAATTTTTGCAACTTTATCTAAAAATAAAAACTGAAATATCACATGGTTATAAGTAGTGTTGAGCATTCCGATACCGCAAGTATCGGGTATCAGCCGATATTTGCGGTATCGGAATTCCGATACCGAGTTCCGATATTTTTGCGATATCGGGAATCGGTATCGGGAAGAAGAATCATGTGTAAAATAAAGAATAAAAAAAAAATATTGATATACTCACCCTCGGACGCGCCCTGGTTGTAACCGCTGCAACCGCCATGCTTCTGTTCCTAAGAATGAGCGCGTGAAGGACCTGCGATGACGTCGCGGCTTGTGATTGGTCGCGTGAGCGGTCACATGAGCGGTCACGTGACCAATCACAAGCCGCGACGTCATCGAAGGTCCTTCATGCGCTCATTCTTAGGAAGGGAAGCATGGCGGTTGCAGCGGTTACAACCAGGGCGCGTCCGAGGGTAAGTATATCAATATTTTTTTTTTTATTCTTTATTTTACACATGAATATGGATCCCAGGGCCTGAAGGAGAGTTTCCTCTCCTTCAGACCCTGGGAACCATTACAGGATACATTCCGATATTTGTGTCCCATTGACTTGTATTGGTATCGGATATCGGTATCGGCGATATCCGATATTTTTCGGATATCGGCCGATACAATCCGATACCGATACTTTCAAATATCGGAAGGTATCGCTCAACACTAGTTATAAGTATTCAGACCCTTTGCTCAGTAGTGAGAAGAAGCACCCTTTTGAGCTAGTACAACCTTGAGTCTTCTTGGGAATGATGCAACCTGTATTTGGGGATCCTCTGCCATTCTTCGCTGCAGATCCTCTCCAGTTCTGTCAGGTTGGATGGTGAACATTGGTAGACAGGCATTTTCAGGTCTCTCCAGAGATGCACAATTGGGTTTAGGTCAGGGCTCTGAGGTCCAGAGCACTCTGGAAAAAGTTTTCAACCAGGATATCTCTGTACTTGGCCGCATTCAGGTTTCTTTCAATGGCATCCAGTCGTCTTGTTTCTGCAGCTGAAAAACATCCCCATAGCATGATACTGCCAACACCATGTTTTACTGTTGGGATTGTATTGGGCAGGTGATGAGCAGTGGCTGGTTTTCTAAACACATATCGCTTAGAATTATCACCGAAAAGGTCTATCTTCATCTCATTAGACCAGAGAATCTTATTTCTCATAGTCTGGGGGTCCTTCATGTGTTTTTTAGCAAACTCTGTGCGGGCTTTCATGTCTTGCACTGAGGAGAGGCTTCCGTTGGGCCACTCTGCCATAAAGGCCCAACTGGTGGAGGCAGGGGCGGATTATAATAGGGTCAATCTGGGTGGTAGCCCAGGGCCCAGTGGTTTGGGGGGGCCCTGGGCTACCGCTCAGTTTGCCCACCGCCATCAGGGCATTACTGCCCTGACTGGCGTATGGGCCCGGTGAGCAGAGGGGGCCCACATCGGGCCCCATCTCATCTGCTCACCGGGCCCCTACCGGCACTGCGGCAGTTAAACGCTATTGATGTGGGGGCACGCGCCCGCACATCAATAGTTAACAGCCGCCAGCCAATCAGAGGCTGGCAGCTGACATCAGCCGCAGCGCGCATGATGCCGGCGTCTGACGTAATTGTCAGTCGCCGTTGAGTGCATGCTGCTGGAGGGAGCTGCTTCGCCGAAGGAGCGCAGACAGGTAAGAACTCTTTTTTTTTTTAATTGCGAACGGCAATCAGGGGGGCCCGGGCCAGTATGCTGGACACTGGGGGCAGAGATGCTGGACACACTGGGGGCAATATGCTAGAGACACTGGGGGCAATATGCTGGACAAACTGGGGCAGATTGCTGGACACACTGAGGGCAATATGCTGGAGACACTGGGGCAGAATGCTGGACAAACTGGGGGCAATATGCTGGACACACTGGGGGCAATATGCTGGACACACTGGGGGCAGAATGCTGGAGCACTGGAGGCAGATTGCTGGACACACTGGGGGCAATATGCTGGAGACACTGGGGCAGATTGCTGGACACTCTTGGGGCAGGATGCTGGACACACTGGGGGCAATATGCTGGACACCCTGGGGGCAATATGCTGGACACACTGGGGGCAATATGCTGGACACACTGGTGCAGATTGCTGGACACTCTGAGGACAATATGCTGGAAACACTGGGGCAGATTGCTGGTTACACTGGGGGCAATATGCTGGAGACACTAGGGCAGATTGTTGGATACACTGGGAGTAATATGCTGGAGACACTGGGGCAGATTGCTGGACACACTGGGGGCAATATGCTGGAGATACTGGGGCAGATTGCTGGACACACTGGGGGTAATATGCTGGAGACACTGGGGCAGATAGCTGGACACACTGGGGACAATATGCTGGAGACACTGGGGCAGGATGCTGGACACACTGGGGGCAGGATGCTGGACATTGGGGGCAGAGATGCTGGACACACTGGGGGCAGAGATGCTGCACACTGGGGGCAGAGATGCTGGACACTGGGGGCAGAGATGCTGGACATTGGGGGTAGAGATGCTGGACACACTGGAAGCAGGACTGGAGACAGATGGGGCAGAATTGGAGACATAGGCAGAATGTAGATACGGGGCAGGATTGGAGACAAGGGGCTGAATGAAAGACATGGGGCAGGATTGGAGACAGATCGTGCAGGATCATGGGGCAGGATGGATATGATGGAGACTGATGGGGCAGGATGGGGAGATCATATGGGGCAGAATGGATACTCATGAGGGCAGGATGGGAGAACATATGGCTGGAGCCAGGAATGAGATACACGGGGCCAGGATGGGGGATATTATTACCATAGGGGCTAATTAAGGGATATTATTACTGCAGTGATGTATTTATTTTATTTTTTGAGGACACTGTTTTAAATGGGGGGGCGGTCCTGTTACTGTGCAGAGTGACACTATGTTGCCTCTTTTTCTTCATATGGTGTAATGTAGAAGTTGGGAAAAATTAAGTAATGTGTTCTGCAAGTGGAGCTTGAGATAACTGTGTTATTTCCTGCAGAGACGAGTCCTGGCTGGATGAAGTGATGGCGGTTTGTGCTGGATGAAAGATGAAGGACTTCACCTAGAGACGTCACTGGTGAGTCAGTGTTACCTATACACTGACACTATACACTGTATATTATATATAGAGGTCCTGCGTACAATGTCACCAGTGATCACTGTATTACCTCTACACAGACACTGCATACTAAGTACAGATCTCCTGTGAATACTGGCACTTATAGTGATAGTATTGTGGGTTTTTTTCTTCCTAACTGTAGGGTAAATTGACTAGATCAATGGATGTTTGACAGGTTATAGTTTCACACAGCAACTATTTTTCTGGAATAATCTGGTTCAGGTATATGATAACCCCGTTGCATGACCCCATCACATGACCCCGTCGCATGACCGGGAGGCCCACAGTGTCTGAACAGCCTGGGGCCCTGGCTACCATTAATCCACCCCTGGGTGGAGGGCTGCAGTGATAGTTGACTTTGTTGAACTTTCTCCCATCTCCCTATTGCATCTCTGAAGCTCAGCCACAGTGATCTTGGGGTTCTTCTTTACCTCTCTCACCAAGGCTCTTCTCCTACGATTGCTCAGTTTGGCTGGAGGGCCAAGTCTAGGAAGACTTCTTGTGGTACCAAATTTCTTCAATTTAAGGATTATGGAGGTCACTGTGCGCTTAGGAACCTTGAGTACTGCAGAAATTCTTTTGTATCCTTGGCCAGGTCAGTGCCTTGCCACAATTCTGTCTCTGAACTCATTGGCAAAGTTTATTTGACCTCATGATTCTCATTTGGTCTGACTGTGCACTGTGAGGTCTTATCTATGTGTGTGCCTCCCAAATCAAGTCCTATCAGTTTAATTAAACACAGCTGGCCTCCAAAGAAAGAGTAGAACCATCTTAAGGGTATGTGCACACGTTCAGGTTTTTTTGTGTTTTTTTCGCGTTTTTTCACGATAAAAACGCTATAAAAACTCATTAAAAACGCATACATTATGCATCCTATCATTTAGAATACATTTGGCATGTTTTGTGCACATGATGCGTTTTTTCCGCGAAA
Organism: Ranitomeya imitator; assembly: GCF_032444005.1. Lineage (NCBI taxonomy): Eukaryota > Metazoa > Chordata > Amphibia > Anura > Dendrobatidae > Ranitomeya > Ranitomeya imitator. Next base: position 554,674,323 of record NC_091285.1, read on the forward strand.
AAAACGCATTGCGGTAAAAAAAAAGCAGCATGTTTATTAATTTTGCGGATTTTCTGCGTTTTTTCCGCTATTCTATGCATTAGGAAAAAAACGCACAAAAAAAGGCACCAAAAACGCATGAAAAACCGCGAAAAAAACACATGCGGATTTCTGGCAGAAATGTCCAGTTTTTGTCAGGAAAATTTCTGCAAGAAATTCTGACGTGTGCACATGCCCTAAGGAAGATCACAAGGAAATGGATAGCATGTGACTTAAATATGAGTGTCTGAGCAAAGGGTCTGAATACTTATGACCATGTGATATGTTAGTTTTTCTTTTTTAATAAATTTGCAAAAATTTCTACATTTCTGTTTTTTTTTTTCAGTCAAGATGGGATGCAGAGTGTACATTAGCCCCTTCATGATCCAGCCTATTTTGACCTTAATGACCTGGCCATTTTTTGCAATTCTGACCTTTTTCCCTTATTAGGGTAATAACTCAGGAACGCTTCAACGGATCCTAGCGATTCTGAGATTGTTTTTTCGTGACATATTGGGCTTCATATCAGTGGTAAATTTAGGTCGATGATTTTTGCGTTTATTTGTGAAAAAAATGGAAATTTGGTGAAAATTTCACAATTTTCTCATTTTGAATTTGTTAAACCAGAGAGTTATGTAACACAAAATAGTTAATAAATAACATTACCCACATGTCTACTTTACATCAGCGCAATTTTGGAAACAAAACATTTTTTTGCTAAGAAGTTATAAGGGTTAAAATTTGACCAGCGATTTCCCATTTTTACAACAAAATTTACAAAACCATTTTTTTTAGGGACCACCTCACATTTGAAGTCAGTTTGAGGGGTCTATATGGCTGAAAATACCCAAAAGTGACACCATTCTAAAAACTGCACCCCTCAAGGTGCTCAAAACCACATTCATTAAGTTTATTAACCCTTCAGGTGTTTCACAGCAGCAGAAACAACATGGAAGGAAAAAATGAACATTAAACTTTTTAGTCACAAAAATGATCTTTTAGCAACAATTTTTTTATTTTCCCCGTGGGTAAAAGGAGAAACTGGACCCCGAAAGTTGTTGTACAATTTGTCCTGAGTACACCGATACCCCATATGTGGGGGGGACCACTGTTTGGGCACACGTCAGGGCTTGGAAGGGAAGGAGTGCCATTTGACTTTTTGAATGAAAAATTGACTCCAATCTTTAGCGGACACCATGTTGCGTTTGGAGAGCCCCTGTGTGCCTAAACATTGGAGCTCCCCCACAAGTGACCCCATTTTGGAAACTAGACCCCCCAAGGAACTTTTTCCAGATGCAAAGTAAGCACTTTGAACCCCCAGGTGCTTCACAAATTGATCCGTAAATATGAAAAAGTACTTTTTTTCACAAAAATTTCTTTTAGCCTCAATTTTTTCATTTTTACATGGGCAACAGGATAAAATGGATCCTAAAATTTGTTAGGCAATTTCTTCTGAGTACATCGATACCTCACATGTGGGGGTAAATGACTGTTTGGGCACACGGCAGGGCTCGGAAGGGAAGGAGCGCCATTTGACTTGAATGAAAAATTAGCTCCAATCGTTAGCGGACACCATGTCCCGTTTGGAGAGCCCCTGTGTGCCTAAACATTAGAGCTCCCCACCAAGTGACCCCTTTTTGGAAACTAGACCTCCCAAGGAACTAATCTAGATGTGCAGTGAGCATTTGGAACCCCCAAGTGCTTCACAGAAGTTTATAACGTAGAGCCCTGAAAACAAAAAATCATTATTCTTTCCTCAAAAATTATTTTTTAGCCCACATTTTTTTATTTTCACAAGGGTAACGGGAAAAATTGGACCCCATTAGTTGTTGTCCAGTTTGTCCTGAGTACGCTGATACCCCATATGTGGGGGGAACCACTGTTTGGGCACAAGTTGAGGCTCGGAATGGAAGTAGTGACGTTTTGAAATGCAGACTTTGATGGAATGGTCTGCGGGCATCATGTTACATTTGCAGAGCCCCTGATGTGCCTAAACAGTATATACCCCCCACAAGTGACCCATTTTGGAAACTAGACCCCCCAAGGAACTTATCTAGATGTGTGGTGAGCACTTTGAACCCCCAAGTGCTTCACATAATTTTATAACGCAGAGCCGTGAAAATAAAAAATCATTTTTTCCCACAAAAATAATTTTTTAGCCCCCATTTCTTTTATTTTTCCAAGGGTAACAGGAGAAATTAGACCCCCAACGTTGTTGTGCAATTTGTCCTGAGTACGCTTATGCCCCATATGTTTGGGTAAACCACTGTCTGGGCGCACGTCGGGGCTCAGAACGGAGGGAGCACCATTTGACTTTTTGAACACAAGATTGGCTGTAATCAATGGTGGCGCCATGTCGCGTTTGGAGACCCCTGATGCGCCCAAACAGTGAAACCCCCTGAATTCTTACTCCAACACTAACCCCAACACACCCCTAACTCTAATCTCAGCTCTAGCCATAACCCTAATCACAACTCTAACCCCAACACACCCCTAACCACAACCCTAACCCCAACACACCCCTAACCTTAATCCCAACCCTAACCACAACCCTAACCCACCCCTAATCCTAATCCCAACCCTAACCATAACCCTAACCACAAGCCTAACCCAAACACAACCCTAATCTTAACCCTATTTCCAACCCTAACCCTAATTCCAACCCTAACCCTAAGGCTATGTGCCCACGTTGTGGATTTTTCCGCACCGTTTTTGAAAAATCTGCAGGTAAAACGCAGTGCGTTTTACCTGCAGATTTAATGCTGATTTCCAGTGTTTTTTGTGCAGATTTCACCTGCGGATTCCTAGTGAAGAACAGGTGTAAAACGCTGCGGAATCCACACAAAGAATTGACATGCTGCGGAAAATACAACGCAGCGTCTCCACACGGTATTTTCCGCATCATGGGCACAGCGGATTTGGTTTTCCATAGGTTTACATGGTACTGTAAACGTGATGGAAAACTGCTATGAATCCGCAGCGGCCAATCCGCACCGTGTGCACGTAGCCTAATTCTAACCCTAATTATAACCTTAATTATAACCACAACCCTAATTGCAGCCCTAACCCTGATTCAAACCCTAACCCTAATTCTAATCCTAATTGCAACCCTAACCCTAATTGCAACCCTAACCCTAATTCTAACCCTAATTGCAACCCTAACCGTAATTGCAACCCTAATCCTAACCCTAATTGCAACCCTAACCCTAGTGGAAAAATAAAAGTAAATATATTTTCTTTATTTTATTTTTTTTCCCTACCTATGGGAGTGATAAAAGAAGGGGTATTTGCTATTTTTTTATTTTGATCACTGTGATAGGATGTATCACAGTGATTAAAATGAGTGAACGAATCTGCCGACCAGCGAATTCAAAGGGCACACTGCGCATGCGCCCGTCATTTTGGAAGATGGCGGCGCCCATCCTAGCAGATGGACGGACACTGGGAGGGACTCCAGGACCCCGGAGGTACAGGGAGTGGGATCGGACAGCGGGGGGGCGCCGGACAGGATGGAGGGGAGAGGATGGCAGCGGAGGACAGAACGGAGGGGAGAAAAGACTGACGGTGGCTGCAGATCGTCGCCGTCAGTTGGTGGCAGGGGCAGATCGGGGTCTCCAGCCATGGCTGATTGTATTGCATCATCAGCCATGGCTGGATTGTAATATTTCACCAAATTTCATTGGTGAAATATTACAAATTGCTCTGCTTGGCTGTTTCACTTTCACAGGTCGGATTGGCACTGACTTTCATGACACATACGCTGTGTCGGGAAGGGGTTAATGTGAAAAAATTAACTTTTTTGAATTTACCAAATGGCTGCAATGAAACAAAGAGTGAAAAATTTAAAGGGGTCTGAATACTTTTCGTACCCACTGTAATTCACTTTTTCATGGATATTTATACACTTCAATATTTTTACATTTACACATTGTTTTAAATGTTGGGTCTGATATATGGCTAGAAATAAGAGATGCTTTCTAGTGCATGGGCAAAATATGGTTTCCTAGCATTGAAAACCCCTCTGAGTAGGTAGAAACATTGAGCTAAAGAGGCTAACTTCACAAAATAATACAAAAAATAATGTATTCAAAGCATGGACACATTTGTTTTTTAGATTCTTTATGGCACTATTGTTTGAACATGCTGCAATTTTAAACAGAATGGTCCTGGAGCACCCAAAACACCAAAAACTGTGAGGTCAATTCATCAAGACTGGTGTTTTATAGACAAGTCTTGATTCAAGGTGAACTAGAGAAAGGGGTTGTCTAGGTAACCTTTCTGGTTTGGCTTCACATCCTAAGACATGTGGCATGGTCCTTTAAAGGATCAATATTGACTTTTAGGATTAATACGGTGGCGCAGTGGTTAGCACGGTGGCGCAGTGGTTAGCACAGCAGCCTTGCAGCGCTGGAGTCCTGGGTTCAAACCCCACCAAGGACAACATCTGCAAAGAGTTTGTATGTTCTCTCCGTGTTTGCGTGGGTTTCCTCCGGGCACTCCGGTTTCCTCCCACATTCCAAAAGACATACTGATAGGGAATTTAGATTGTGAGCCCCAACGGGGACAGCGATGATAATGTGTGCAACCTGTAAAGCGCTGCAGAATATGTTAGCGCTATATAAAAATAAAAATAAAAGATTATTATAATACCTCCAATAAGTGGTACTACAGTTCTAGTACGCTCCCTCTCTGAAGAAGCTATAGGCATTATTATGACTCCATAACTAGGTTGAGTGTGTGGCGTGCTTGAGACACCATTTGCATGGCTCTCTATGTACCGTACTCACAAAGTGATTTCATTGGATAGCTTGAACTTGAATGAAGCAGGCACTTGTGAAAATTCCAGAAGAAGGTTTATTTTCCAGCTGAATTCTTGTCGTTATGCACAATTACAGCAGGTAAAAATAACCTATTCTGAACCAGAGATGCAGACACTTGTGCTTCTTAACATGGCTGACATACAGAACGAGGAAGAAGAAGGGCGGGGTTAATAACATCAGAGTCACATGGAGAACAGCTTCTAAAAGAGGCAAACCCTATTGGAATTAAGCATAACAACAACACGAGGATAATACCTGTATGATTCGTAAACAATTCGTAAAAAATTCATAAACTGGGGGGACATGACACCCCCAGTCTGAAATCTTTAGATTTCAAGATAATTCCATTTTTACGTGATATCTTTTTACGATGTCCACCTCCATTCTTGGGACCTGAAAGACAAAGAAGAAATAAATATGCAACAATAAAACTGTAAACAACTGTAAAGTCCAATTTACGGTTGGTGACATGTAGTCCACAACAGTAGTAGAATAATCCAAGTCCAATTGGAAACCTATCTTCGGATTAGGGAAACTGCAACACTCCAGACAGTTCCACCACCCCAATAATCCAAGTGAAGAATGTTTGAAGTTCTAACACAGCTGGAGGTATGTAGAGGTATTCTCACCGCCATGAGAGGTGTCCAGCAGTAGTGTCCTACTTCAATTGATAGCCTCCTTTAGCAACAGCAGAACAAGTTCAGTGACAGGACACAGGAAAACTCATGCTAAGCAACTTTTTGTCACCTTAGCTTTCGGTCTCCTGCTAGGGAGTTAGGCCTTGAAGTCTGCCATTTGTGACAGCCTTAAAGCAAATGCAAGTATTTAGTCTTCCAGCTGTGCAAAAACACATTGGACAGGTGTTGTACTTGCTTACATTGGCATCTGAAAATGTCATAGTGGTAAAAATTCACTGGAGCTTCAACCTTCTGCGTAAGAAGTGTGGCCGGAGTAAGAAATATTGGAGCATCAGGGTCCGGTGATACCTGTACTAATGGTCTTGAATTTATAATAGCAAAAACTTCAGAGAGAAGTGTGACCAGCAACATCAAATCGATGCCAGCCAAAACACTGATGATTTGTTGCTGGTAAAGCGATGAGCGATGTGAATAGGATCACTTATGGCCTACACAACAGCTGACCAATATGGCGCTCAAAGTGATGAGACTTTAGCTTCAATTTTGGTATCACAGAAGTGTAGTGAGTAGAGATAATTGGTCTAACTTCTTTATCAGATTCTGTTTCCAACAGTGCATGAATGTTCTTGGCGTCAATTAAACAAGAAAACTCGTATATGAGACTAGGAGGTGACAGCCGCATCTCATTGAGCTTAGATGCAGTTGCGAGTCTTGTCCCTCGGTCAACTGGGTTCATGAATTGCTTGCCTGAGGAGGTGGTGATGGCGAACTCAGTCGAGGGGTTCAAGAGAGGCCTGGATGTCTTCCTGGAGCAGAACAATATTGTATCATACAATTATTAGGTTCTGTAGAAGGACGTAGATCTGGGTATTTATTATGATGGAATATAGGCTGAACTGGATGGACAAATGTCTTTTTTTGGCCTTACTAACTATGTTACTATGTTACTATGACAGTGGAGATGTGATGACACTGCTCAGATAGGCTACTGCAGCTATGACCTCTGTAGATAATTCAGAGAAAATGTGGACTTATCATATGATGGCAAATTAAACGGATTTTAAGGAATAATAATGTGGAACTTGGAGATGCTCTGAGAGACTTCTTAAATGTCTCCCACCTTTGCTGTTTCTGGGACAGTAGCGGAGTGTCCCAATCCGTATTTTCAGCGGTCAACTGTGTCAACAGCATCTTGCCTTGAATGGTGATGGGTACTTTTAACCTAAGATTATAGATACTGTTACAGCACATAAGATGCCTCGTTTGGTGAAGGGTTTATAGCAGGCAAACACTTGATATGTGAATGTGTCCTGTTTAATGTCCCATAACAGACCATGGCTGCATTGCATGGGAGGAACGTCACAGCCCAGAATGAGATTCTTTAAGCTCATTGGTTTTCAGAAGGGAGTACTTTCATTACTTCCTGGCTGTTGGATTTGATCTTGACAAGTCTCAGCAGGGCCAGCGTCAGCACCCAGTGCATCCGGGCAAGTGCTGGGGTCCTCAGCAGGTGGGGGGCTCACTTGCTGTCAGGGACACTGGAACTATGTGGACTTGGTGCTAGTGCCTGCAAGTTGGCCCCTTCCAGCTTGCTCAGAGCCCTGGTTCTTGCAATACTCACCTTTCCCCATTCCTCCACTGTGGTGTCTTCCGCATCTCCTGAACGTGGTGTTTCAGGTCAAAGGACGCAATGACGTGACTAGGGTGCACCTTCTGCCTGATCTGTCACAGTACAGAGAGCCAGAAGATGGCGACACTGAGGAGTCTGGAGGAGAGCAGCGGCCAACGAGGAGAGGTATTTCTTTTTTTCTTAATGTTTGGAGCATTATATGGGGCCCATCATATACCGGATCATTATATTGGGCCCAGCATATACTTTAACATTATAGGAGGCCCGGAATATACTGGAGCATTATATGGAGCCCAGCATATAGTGAAGAAGAGCGCCCCATGGGGCCATGGGGAACTCGTACCGGATCCGACACGGCAGTTCTTAAAGGTGAAGATTACGGCAGCAGTGACCCGGTCCGTGGCCCTGGGCATCCAATAATAAAGTTGTCATGATCCGTTCCAGAGTTTAGTCCTGTCTGCTCTTTTTCCGGGCGGATCATGTCAAGGGTTAACTTTGCTCTGCCTCATTCTGGGCTCAGGTTTGCTATTTATCTCCCAGGTATCCTGCTGGTGGTGTCAGCTATAGTTCTGTCTGTGTGTGAACCTGACTCTGATAACTCTTGATTTGTCCTGCTGTGATCCCTAACTTGTCCCGTGTCTGTTTACTCCCTCTGTCTGCCCTTTTCCCATCATTTCTCTGTTTATCTGCTTGATTCTCCGGATCTGACCTCCTGGCTTGGCTATTGACTGTTTGCCCTTATTGTACCTTATATTGCCCGTTCTGGTTTACTGATCTCTTGCTACGTCCTGACTATCCGTTCTGTCTAATCCTTTTGTACTGTTGTACTATCTCGTGCTTTGACTCTGCTTGTCTTACCACTTGGTGGCGTCTGTTCTGCTGCTCTGTGTGTGCACTCTCACTTCCCTCTCAAGCTCCCCCTGGTGGAGGTTGCACTGTACTGCATTGCAGCATGACAAAAGTGAAGTTTTTGTGGTAAATGCAAAATGGGAATTGTTTGGGACGCTACCCATGGTGTTCGGCAATGAGATGGTGGCCGGCGCTGCAGTTCAGATCTTCTGGGGCAGATGGTGATGCAGCAGAGTTGGTGCAGCTCTCCATGGGTAGAGCTAACCCCAGGGCAGATGTAGTGTTGAGATGTAAGATGGAGGTGGTTCTATGCCGGGCAGGTGGGATAGGAATAACGCAAAGGACACAGCAAGGTGCAGTTTCCAGATTTTTTTCACAGTTCTTTATGGCACCAAGCTGGGTGCGCTGTGTCATCCGGGTCTGTGGCCCAGCAAACACCTTTCCAGGACTCCTTTCATATGCCTTTCTCTAGCCGTCTCTCTACCCTGGCTTTCCTCTTCTCCTGGCCAGCGCCTTACCCACAATGTCCCAAGTCAGCAGCCACAAACCTGGTCGAGCGACGTCCTCTGAGTCCCCTGGATTCTATCCGTCTGCCTTTTTGGCGAAGTATGGGTGGATGTGGCTGTGCTTCTTGCAAAAGCCACAACCTCCGGTTTCTTAGCTAGACCTGTAGTTTCTCACTAAGTTGGGGCCGGTCCCCTGACTGCGACTTGCTCCCTCCACGTCTGGATGCAGGCCCCACGGGTGGCTTCTGTACTTCCTGTGCCCTTAGAACCCCTTCTTGCCTCCGGAGCTTCTTTCTGTCTCTATTTCACACTTCTTCTGTCTGTCTGTCAGGAGCTGTAGACCTGCACATCTACTCTGCTCCACTTCCTCCCTCCTTCTCCTCACTTTCCCTCCTAATTAGCTCCTCTCCTACTCTACCTACCCCACCCACTCCCAACACCCATTCCTATCCAGCCTGGGATGAGGCCTTCCTCCCTAAGGGTAAGCCCAGGTGCCCTGACTAAACTGGTGTGTGTTGGATGTGAGTGTTAGAGTCCTGGGTAGTGCTCCCTCCTTACCTGAGAGTGGGATACCACACCTCTGGATGAGGTGCAGTATCTCTGTGGCGACTGGACCCCAGGGGCGCCCCAGAAGCATTACATGGGGCCCAGCATTAACTGGAGTATTATATAGGGCCCATTATGTACGGAGCAATATATGGGGCTCATTATTCTGCATGGAGCAATATATGGGGTCCATTATACTGAATGAAGCACTATATGGGGCTCATTATACTGTATGGAGCAATATCCAGCTCTGGCAAAAATTAAGAGACCACCACATCAAAACCCTGTGATGGGCAGCCCAATCTCCAAACCTGAACCCCATTGAAAACCTCTAGAATATAATTAAGATGATGATGGATAGTCACAAGCCATCAAACAAATAAGATCTGCTTAAATTTTTGCTCCAGAAGCAGTGTGAAAGAATGGTGGAAAGCATGCCAACATGCATGAAAGCAGTGATTAAAAATCATGGTTATTCCACAAAATATTGATTTCTGTACTCTTCCTGCGTTAAAACATTAGTATTGTTGTTTCTAAATGATTATGGACTTGTTTTCTTTGCATTATTTGAGGTGGGAAAGTACTGTTTGTTTGTTTTTTAATTTTGACCATTTTTCTTTGTCAGAAAAAAAATACAAAATTTATTGCTTGGAACTTCGTATACATATTATCAGAAGTTTGAAGAACATAGTAACATAGTAGCATAGTTAGTAAGGCCGAAAAAAGACATTTGTCCATCCAGTTCAGCCTATATTCCATCATAATAAATCCCCATATCTACGTCCTTCTACAGAACCTAATAATTGTATGATGCAATATTGTTCTGCTCCAGGAAGACATCCAGGCCTCTCTTGAACCCCTCGACTGAGTTCATCATCTTCACCTCCTCAGGCAAGCAATTCCAGATTCTCACTGCCCTAACAGTAAAGAATCCTCTTCTATGTTGGTGGAAAAACCTTCTCTCCTCAAGACGCAAAGAATGCCCCCTTGTGCCCGTCACCTTCCTTGGTATAAACAGATCCTCAGCGAGATATTTGTATTGTCCCCTTATATACTTATACATGGTTATTAGATCGCCCCTCAGTCGTCTTTTTTCTAGACTAAATAATCCTAATTTTGCTCATCTATCTGGGTATTGTAGTTCTCCCATCCCCTTTATTAATTTTGTTGCCCTCCTTTGTACTCTCTCTAGTTCCATTATATCCTTCCTGAGCACCGGTGCCCAAAACTGGACACAGTACTCCATGTGCGGTCTAACTAGGGATTTGTACAGAGCCAGTATAATGCTCTCATCATGTGTATCCAGACCTCTTTTAATGCACCCCATGATCCTGTTTGCCTTGGCAGCTGCTGCCTGGCACTGGCTGCTCCAGGTAAGTTTATCATTAACTAGGATCCCCAAGTCCTTCTCCCTGTCAGATTTACCCAGTGGTTTCCCGTTCAGTGTGTATTGGTGATATTGATTCCTTCTTCCCATGTGTATAACCTTACATTTATCATTGTTAAACCTCATCTGCCACCTTTCAGCCCAAGTTTCTAACTTATCCAGATCCATCTTTAGCAGAATACTATCTTCTCTTGTATTAACTGCTTTACATAGTTTTGTATCATCTGCAAATATCGATATTTTACTGTGTAAACCTTCTACCACATCATTAATGAATATGTTGAAGAGAACAGGTCCCAATACTGACCCCTGCGGTACCCCACTGGTCACAGCGACCCAGTTAGAGACTATACCATTTATAACCACCCTCTGCTTTTTATCACTAAGCCAGTTACTAACCCATTTACACACATTTTCCCCCAGACCAAGCATTCTCATTTTGTGTATCAACCTCTTGTGCGACACGGTATCAAACGCTTTGGAAAAATCGAGATATACCAATTCACATTTTACTCAAAAATACACCTGTAAAGAGAAAAATCAGACAAACTGAACATTTTGCAGTGGTCTCTTAATTTTTGCCAGAACTGTATGTGGCTCATTATACTGTATGGAGCATTATATGGGCTCATTATTTTGTATGGAGCACTATGTAGTGCCCATAGTACTGTATGGATGACTATACTGTCTGGTTTCTACGCTATTGCAAAATTTACAATAGATATCACTCATGTAATGTAAGAAGTAAGTGAAACCTTTGGCATTGAACTATACCTGTATTTATATGCCGTATCTGTGCATCATGAATTGTGGCATGTGTTAAAGAGGCCCACTGAGACTCTTTCACCCACGACCCACAAAAACCTGGAGCTGGCCCTGAGTCTCAGGGCTGCTGCAGACAGCATTTCCTGTGTTATAGAGGGCAGATCAATTTCTTGTTCACTTGTGGGCAAAAATGTAAGTCCGTCATCTACGTAGAAGGTTTTCTCCACAAATAGACGAGCATTAGATCTGTACTCTTTTGAACTTTCCTAGGCTGTCCATCTCAGTCCATAGATCACCACAGCAGGTAAGGGGCTGTTGCCAAAGATATGAACACTGATGAGCAAAAGGGTGACAATGTTTTGAACTCTTGACTGTCAGGCTTGTGAGGCAGTGACCGGTGTTACATGTGAGGGTCTCTGTGTGTTCCCCCAGGATGCGCACAGAGGCGTATTGAGGCCATGGGAGTGCACTGCAATGCAGAATAAAAGCAAGTATAGGTCTTGGATAAGCTATTTGTCCAGGGCAGATTTAAGAAAACCTGCTGGGCTTTTATTTTTTAAAAGGACTACAGGATGGTAGTGTGACAGTCTGTTTCCTTTCTGTCCGAGCTTTCTATGTGGCCAAAGGCCACAGATTCCAGTTAAGAACCCTGCAGTAAAGAGTTTGTGTCACGACTCCCGGGTATTACTGCTGCGGGGAGAGCTGTGCACCACAGCAAGGGAGCTGAGAGCAGAGCGGCGGGGAACTCACCGGTTAGCAAACAGGACCTGCACCACGTGACAGGGAAGGAGGTAGTTGAGGGTGACACCAGATGCCGGGGAGCAGAGGAGAAGATGTACACTGGAGAGTAGTTGAACGTGCCAAGATCAAACCAGGAGATAACGAGGTAACCAAGGGTGAGACGGAGGGATAGTCAGAAAGGGAGGCAAAGGTCAGAAAACCAGCAGAACAAACAAGCAGAGTAACGCACAGAGCGCAAAGCAAACAAATGCAAACTGAGCACACACTGAAGGGGTCAGACATACAGACTAAACGAAAGTATAGCTGACAGGGAATCCTAGTCTGGAGTGTGTATAAATACCCCTCCCAGATCCAAAGAGAGTCCAGCAACATTAACCCTGAGAGAGCAAGACATGAACCATGTCCTATACCATAACAGTTTGGGTGTGTCAGTGTCAGTCTCGTGTTTGCAAAAGTGCAGAGCAGAAGGCTCTGCAGAGCTCCACCTGTGTGAGGCAACACAGGCAAGGGAGCTGAGAGGCCTGGCACCCACAGTGTACACAGCGGTGCAGTCGCCCATGGCAACAGGTCTCGGAGGTGGACTGGAGTGTTTATTGGCTGCAATCTGGAGGATATGGTTCCTGGCTGCGATCCAAAGGATATTGTGTGCTGTGTATTGCTGTGAGCTGAGGATTAAAGAGACTTTTGTTTTGAACGTTCCTGGGTAACTGCCTCATCATTGCACTGCGTGGATACCGCTGCACTACAGGCTCCATATCTCATCAACCACTACTGCTTTGAACTTGAGACTACTATCATTTTATAGACAATCCTCTTGACTATCTCATACATAATTTTGTCTTGCAACTATTTAGTATATGACTAGTTATGCAGATTCTAGTCACGTCACTGCATTGTTACTGTTTTTCTCCTGCTGGTGGAATAAATCTTTTTCTTCATGTATACTACAAAATACAACCTGTTCTCACATTCCCCAATAGCTCAGTGTGTTATTAGGTTGATTCCCAAGTGTTCTGTAAGGTCACTAGTTCTGAGTAGAAGCCATGAAGATTTCCCAAGAAAAGAGAAACAGCATCATCCAGCTCATCGATAGCGATATCTCGGCAAAGAAATTTACCAAACTGCATCATGTGAGTGACATGACAGCTGGAAGAATACAAAAGGAAATTCATAAATTCAAAAGCCAAGAGGTGGACGTCCAGGCAAAATATCGGAGTCAACTAGTTGGCTCATCACATATCTATCAGTTCTTGCGCAACAAACATTGCAGTGGTGGTGGCTTGTATGCTTCGTAATAATGAGATCATAGACATCCATGCAAGAATGTGTGACACACGTTACTCAAATCTGGAATGGTGGCTCGAAAAAAGGTTAAGAAATCTCAAATTTCATATGAAATATTGGCTTGAGTTTGCAAAATAGTTCGAAAAGTGGACAGTAGAAATTGGAAACAGGTGATTTGTAGCGATGAGATGAAAATCAATAGACTAGGCTCTGATGGGTGCATATGGGTTGGGAAGAAACAAAGGAAAATGGAAATACCAGATAGAGAAATTTGTCAAGTGCGGTGGAGTAAGCCGGACAATATGGGGTCGTTTCACAGCCAAAAGCGTTAGATACTTGACCAGGATCTATGGTGGTTCCAATGATGAGTTATATGTGAGTATACTACAAGATGAGTTACTATGCACACTCATGTACTGTGGGTATGAAAAGGACAACATAGTGTTCCAGCAGGAAAATAATCCGAAGCATACATCGTGATTTATGAAGCAATGGTTCAATGACAATGAAGTAGAGATGCTGGATTGGCCCCACCGTCGCCAGACCACAACCCAATTGTACACAGATATCATTGCAGCTTACTTGGATACCTCCACCTCATCTCTATCTCCGTATTGCATCATAGTAACCTGTTCACATTTGGCATATATGACACCCCAGAGTCCTGGTCGTCACAGTGACATTGCTTTCCTCACGGGGAGAGTGATGTTATGCTTAGAAGCGATGAAGGATATCTCTTTATCAGGTAATCACAATGCACACAACATGTTCACACTCCAGGCCACAAGGGGGAGCTTTTGATCCTATTCCTAGGTGACTCCCCTATATATATTTTGGTTTGGAGGGAAAGTTAGTTCCTGTCAGAGAGGCAGAGGAGAGTGCAGGCTGACATAGAGTGTCAGAAGGTCTGAAGAGGCTCTGTAGTCTGAAGTACTACAACCCCTGGAGAACGAGACACAGAAGGAAAGAACATCGTTCAGTGAGCGCGCAGGAGAGCGAAGCACAGGAGAGTGATATCAGGGGAGACCAGCTGCGAATGATCTGCCTCCCTCTGAAGCGCAGATCACCAGTAGCTGGAACACCGAGGTTCTAAGGGACTCTAAGACTTACAGCAGAGACCGGCAGGACAGCGGAACTGCAAGTTACCTGTCCACCTCAATACCCAGGAGGCACAATGATGCATAGAGCCCGGGTCATGATAGAGATCCAGTAAAAAGGCTTGATTCACTTGCCATACGGGTTTGTGTCCTATCCTATATGGGGGACAGAGAAGAACAGTGAGGATCTTATCAGAAGCCATAGGCAGTAAGGGACTACAACACCACCATGCTAGAGGAAGGCTTTATCTCCATCTGGTAAAGGGGAACTCTGAAATCACTTCCAAGCCGGCCGGATTCTGCCTATCCTGTGATCTGGTACCCTGGACTGTGGCTGCCTGCACCATTCACCATCTTCCATCTACATATTGGAAGCCCTGGGGATATTGTGGGAAGTTATACCATCTAGCTGCCATAACATCACCCCATAGGACTCCTTAAAGCAGCGTCGGTCCCTACTGACTGACTACCACAGGTGGCGTCACGAACATCAACTTTATTCAATTATCCCTTTTATATGGGCGCCCAGGTCCACGGACCAAGTCGCCACGTGACATCCCCCTGTGAACACTGGACCCAGTACCGGGTACCCCACGGCCTTGGCGGGCGTCTCACATACAGTCACGGTCAAAAGTATTGACACCACTGCAATTCTGTCAGATAATACTCATTTTCTTCCTGAAAATGATTGCAAACACAAATTATTTGGTATTATCTTCATTTAATGTGTCCTAAATGAAAAAAAACACAAAAGAGAATGAAGCAAAAACATTGATCATTTCACACTAAACTCCAAAAATGGGCCAGACAAAAGTATTGGCACCCTCAGCCTAATACTTGGTTGCACAACCTTTAGCCAAAATAACTGCGACCAACCGCTTCCGGCAACCATCAATGAGTTTCTTACAATGCTCTGCTGGAATTTTAGACCATTCTTCTTTGGCAAACTGCTCCAGGTCCCTGATATTTGAAGGGTGCCTTCTCCAAACTGCCATTTTTAGATCTCTCCACAGGTGTTCTATGGGATTCAGGTCTGGACTCATTGCTGGCCACCTTAGAAGTCTCCAGTGCTTTCTCTCAATCCATTTTCTAGTGCTTTTTGAAGTGTGTTTTGAGTCACTGTCCTGCTTGAAGACCCATGACCTCTGAGGGAGACCCAGCTTTCTCACACTGGGCCCTACATTATGCTGCAACTAGGGAGGTTAGCCACAGTGCCATGGGCTTTAAACTTCTTGATGACATTGTGCACGGTAGACACAGGAACATTCAGGTCTTTGGAGATGGACTTGTAGCCTTGAGATTGCTCATGCTTCCTCACAATTTGGTTTCTCAAGTCCTCAGACAGTTCTTTGGTCTCCTTTCTTTTCTCCATGCTCAATGTGGTACACACAAGTACACAGGACAGAGGTTGAGTCAACTTTAATCCATGTCAACTGGCTGCAAGTGTGATTTAGTTATTGCCAACCCATTAGGTGCCACAGGTAAGTTACAGGTGCTGTTAATTACACAAATTAGAGATGCTTCACATGATTTTTTGAACAGTGCCGATACTTTTGTCCACCCCCTTTTTTATGTTTGGTGTGGAATTATAAACAGCTAACATAGAAAAAACTCAGAAAAAATACATACCATGAGATACGGCCTTCCCAAAACCCTGTCTGATGACAAATGCACACTTAGCAGGATGCAGCAGGCCTCCACTGATAAAGGCTAGGGGCGGCATAGGTGCAAACTACTTGATAAAAACAGCCACCCCAACCAAACATTGCAGGGGTTGGCTGCCTAGCAGAAAAAATGCACATTGATATGACTCACATAGGACGCCAGTCACACTGATAAGTGTGGTGCACAGTGTCTGTATGCAACCTATTGATGACGCCCCTTGTATTAACAGGCGGGCTGCCCAGCACTAAAAAAATGCAGCACACAGTGACAGACGCCCCAGAAAAACCTAGCCAACATAAAGAGGCCTGGCCACATCCTGCAAAAAAGGATATGATAAAGTGCAAAAAAATGCATGCATATGATAAATGCATACACTATATGGGGCATCCTGCTAAGTGTGCATTTGTCATCAGACAGGGTTTTGGGAAGGCCGTATCTCATGGTATGTATTTTTTTTGGTGTGGAATTATATCCAATTTGGCTTTAGGACAATTCTTTTTGTGTTTTTTCATTTAAGACAAATTAAATGAAGATAATAATACCAAATAATTTGTGTTTGCAATCATTTTCAGGAAGAAAATGAGTATTATCTGACAGAATTGCAGGGGTGTCAATACTTTTGGCCATGACTGTAGTCAGCAGGATGCAACATTCTAGCACTGAAATGGCTGATCAGTCACTAACCAAGTCATCCAGGGGCAGCATTCCTCTGGGTGCGATGCTTAGAACCTCCCAAAGTTTACGAGGAGCAATTTGTTTCTATGGGACTTGTTGGAGCGCCTGAGGAGTATGCTACGCCTGCACCCAATGACATCCGCCTTAGCCTTATAGGCTGAGATGGCCCTGCTGACCCTAGAGGGAGAGGCCCGACAGACTGTTATGTTCCGACAACCAAGAGACCGTGATACGGTAGACAAAGTAATTGGGATTCAAGAGTATATTCATAGTGACACCACTGACTTGAGTAACTTCCGCATATACCTGTTCCATCGGGTTCAGAGGGAGGGTGAGACAGTTGCCCAGTATGTGAACACTCTGCAGGATGTAAAGAGTAGACCCATATCACTAAGAGGACTCATGAAGAGTATTGAGGGCTGGGACCACTGGATGAGGTGCTGAGGAACCAATCAGTTATGGGCCTGAAGAACCCCTACCTGTGATAGGTCCTGAAGGATCACCTACATTATAACCCTAATATGAGTTTCCTACAAGTCAGGGCGGAAGCCAGGGTTTGAGAACAAGAGACCCCAATCATGACAGGTAAGGTCCGAAGCCATGAAGTAACAGTCTCAGAGTCGCCAAATGCCGAGCTTGACTGGGCGCGAGAATTATGGGCGGCAATATGAGATATTAGGGAAGAATTACGCAGCATCATGGGAACCTTCCCTAATATCACAATACCTAGTGCTGTGACCCTGTATAAGGAGAAGTCAGAACAGGAATATCTCTCTCCCCATGGCCAAGAACACCTATTACATCGCACAGAGGTGTATCTAGGTTTTCTGGAACCCCCCCCCCATAGCAGATAAGTGATTTGAACACTTGGTCATGTGCCGACATGCTGCTCTCCCTAATTCTCTCAATGTTCAGTGAAAAACTGAGAGAAGCAGGAAGAAAAGCAAGCTGTCACATGACCCTAGGAATGAAAATCGCATATGAGTGAGGTGGCTTGAACCTGCAAGCAGAGCGGAATCCTGGCAGTGAGTATATGGCATGCTGTTAGTATTGGCATGCTACAGGGTTTTATTTTATAATTAAATGACTTTTCCAGGTTTGAGATTAAAGTCTGCAGTCACTCTATATGACTGCAGGCTTCTGAATTCTTACAGCATATGTAGTGCACACTTTTAGGATTCTCCCTTACCGGTGTAAAAGTGGACGATCATGTCAGCACACTTATGCAATTTGTATACTTCTGGCCACATTCCAACTAGACATGTCTGGCCCAGCATGAGAGAATCCTGACAGCGTGCAGTGCGCACTGTGACAATTCAGACATCTGCAGTCACAAGGAGCAGAATCACCACAAACTTGGACAATCCCTTTAATGCTCCAAACAAATGAAAATATGAGAATTAGTATCACAAGAAACATTTACATCCAGGTACCTTTTTAGATGAACAACTCCAGAGACAGTGGCTCTTTATTTTTATTTTTGTTTTGTCCAGACGCCATGATGGTCATCCACATCTCGTCGCTGCAGACCTTCATCTTCTCCGTCTTGTGCAGCCATCCCCACACATTGCCCTTAAAGATAGCAGTGTGATAATAATGCTCCTGAATAAAAATATCTGCCCTATGCTGAGCCCCACAGTACATACTTTCTCCTCACTATATTCCCTGCACAAAATATGAACCACATTGTCCCTCTTATGGTACATGTCCTCCACACTGCCCTCTGCTTTCCATATTGGGGCTCCTCTTCACTCTGTGTCCCCCTTATAGGTCCCAGTCTCTATTCTATTCCCCCTTACCACACTCCCCTTTCCTGGCTGTGACCTTACACTGATCTCCCATGCTACCATCCCACACTACTACTACTACTACTGTCTCCTCACATTAGTCCCCTCAATAGTCTCCTCACACATTTCCTCCTGCCTCCTTATGCTGTCTTCTCTCACATCCCCGTTAACTATATTGTCTCCTCACAAATCCCTCCGACTCCCCATACTGTGTCTGTACCCATTACCCCCTTCACTCCCCATACTGTGTTCGCACCCATACTCACCACTCTGTGTCTGCACTAATCTCCTACTCCTCATACTATGTCTGCACCTCTCTCTCCCAATCACCATACTGTGAATGCACTGATACCCTCCATACTGTTAAATCATACATGCCCCCCATCTCCCCTCTTGCCCATCATACTGTGGTTTCAAATCTTTCTCGTTCTCCATAGTCTGTCTGCACATGTCCTTCCCTTGCTCCCCAAACTGGTGTCCTCCAATCTTCCCCCTTTACACTAAATCTTCCCCACTGAATAAAACTTCCTCCCACAGAATAAATGGCCCCACAGAATAATTCATCCCAAACAGAATAAATCATCCCCCACAAAATAAATCTCCCCCCACTGAATACATCCTCCCTGCTGAATAAATCTCCCCCCACCGAATAAATCCTCCTCACAGAATAAATCTCCCCCCACAGACTAAATCTCACCCACCCCACTGAATAAATCCTCCCCATACGGTTTCCTCATACATGCCCCAAATGTCTCCACTTGCCCCTCATACTGTGGTTTCAAGTCTTTCCCGTTCTCCATATTGTGTCTGCACCTGTCCCTTACTTGCTCCCCAAACTTATCTCATCAAATCTTCCCCCACAGAATAATTCTTCCCCTCCACAGAATAAATCTCCCCACACAGAATAAATCTCCCCCCACAGAATAAATCATCCCCTACAGAATAAATCCCCCACACAGAATAAATCCTCCTCCTACAACCCCTGGCAAAAATTATGTAATCACCGGCCTTGGAGGATGTTAATTCAGTTGTTTAATTTTGTAGAGAAAAAAGCAGATCACAGACATGGCACAAAACTAAAGTCATTTCAAATGGCAACTTTCTGGCTTTAAAGGGACTCTGTCACCTGAATTTAGAGGGAACAATTTTCAGCCATAGGGGCGGGGTTTCGGGTGTTTGATTCACCCTTTACTTACCCGCCGACTGCATGCTGGCTGCAATATTGGATTGAAGTTCATTCTCTGTCCTCCGTAGTACATGCCTGCGAAAGGCAATCTTGCCTTGCGCAGGCGTGTACTATGGAGGACAGAGAATGAACTTCAATCCAATATTGCAGCCAGCATGCAGCCAGCGGGTAAGGAAAGGGTGAATCAAACACCCGAAAACCCCGCCTCCATGGCTGAAAATTGTTCCCTCTAAATTCAGGTGACAGAGTCCCTTTAAAGCAATATGTTTCCAAAACAGGAAATGCACAACAAAGCAAATGAGGAACAAATGGGTGGAAACTGGAGTCAACGTTTTTGACCGAACTGTAAGAAACCAGCTAAAAGAAATGGGATTTACATACAGAAAAGCTAAACGAAAGCCATCATTAACACCTAAAACAGAAAAAAACAAGGTTACAATGGGCTAAGGAAAAGCAATCGTGCACTGTGGATGACTGGATGAAAGTCATATTCAGTGATGAATGGCGAATCTGTATTGGGCAAGGTGATGATGCTGGAACTTTTGTTTGGTGCCGTTCCAATGAGATTTATAAAGATGACTGCCTGAAGACAACATGCAATTTTCCACAGTCATTGATAATATGGCGCTGTATGTCAGGTAAAGGCACCGGGGAGATGGCTGTCATTACATCTTCAATAAATGCACAAGTTTATGTTGATATTTCGACACTTATCTTATCCCATCAATTGAAAGGATGTTTGGGGATGATGATAATAATAATAATTTTTATTTATATAGCGCCAACATATTCCGCAGCACTTTTCAATTAAGCGGGGACATGTACAAACAATAAATTCGGTACGAGTTAAGACACTTTAAACAGTGACATTAGGAGTGAGGTCCCTGCTCTCAAGCTTACAATCTACAAGGAAATGGGGGGGGGGACAATAGGTGAAAACTGAAAAGTGATTGTTATTTCAGGTCTGGCAATTATAATAAATAGGGATTTCTATACAAAGCTGGTGATCCGGTCATCAGCCCGTGTGTTTAAGTGCAATAGTCAAGTATCAAGTGCAGTTATCATGTGTATGGAGGGTGTGGAGACAGATGAATAGTAGGGTGCAGATTCAAAGTAATATTTGGAAGGAGGGAACAGGGCAAATTTAGTTTACTGAGTAGTTAAGTCATGTATTGATGATAATGCATCCTGCCATAGAGCAAAAACTGTGAAAACATTCCTTGAAAAAAAAGACACATAAGGTCAATGTCATGGCCTGCAAATAGTCCGGATCTCAATACAATTGAAAATCTTTGGTGGAAGTTGAAGAAAATGGTCCATGACAAGGCTCCAACCTGCAAAGCTGATCTGGCAACAGCAGTCAGAGAAACTTGGAGCCAGATTGATGAAGAGTACTGTTTGACACTCATTAAGGGCAGTCCCACACGTCCAGATAATTCCGGTACCGGAAAAATCGGCACCGGAATTATCCGTGTCCGTGTGCCCGTGCGTTTCTGTGGCACATCAGTGTGGCACACGTGCGGCACACGTGTGCTGCCCGTGTGCCCACTGGGTACCACACGCACCGTGCAGGAGACAGCGCTAAAGTTTAGCGCTGTCCCCTGCATCTGGTGCTGAAGCCGCCATTGATATCTTCTCTGCAGCAGCGTTTGCTGTAGAGAAGATATGAATATTCCTTTTTTTTTGTTTCTCATGTTTAAAATAAAGATCCATGTCCCCATCCCCTGGGCGCCCGCCCGCTGTTCTTAAAATACTCACCCGGCTCCCTCGCTGGCTGGCGCTGCTTCCTGTCCTGGCCGCACCTTCTACTGTATGAGCGGTCACGTGGGGCCGCTCATTTACAGTAATGAATATGCGGCTCCACCCCTATGGGAGGTGGAGCCGCATATTCATGACTGTAATCGGCGCGGCCCCACGTGACCGCTTATACAGTAGAAGGTGCGGCCAGGCCAGGACAGGAAGCAGTGCCAGCGAGGGAGCCGGGTGAGTATTTTAAGAACAGCGGGCGGGCGCACAGGGGGTGGGAGGGGGGTGGGGACATGGATCTTTATTTTAAACACAAGAAACAAAAAAAAAGGAATATTCATATCTTCTCTACAATAAACGCTGCTGCAGAGAAGATATCAATGGCGGCTTCAGCACCAGTGGGGGGACAGCGCTTACTGTAGCACTGTCTCCTGCACGGCACACGGACTGCACACGGACAACGTCCGTGTGCGGTACATGTTTTACACGGACCCATTGACTTTAATGGGTCGGTGTAATCCGTGCGCTCCCACGAACACTGACATGTCTCCGTGTTTGGCACACGGAGACACGGTCCGCAAAAAATCAATGACATCTGCACAGATGCATTGATTTCAATGTGTCTACGTGTGTCAGTGGCTCCGGTACGTGAGGAAACTGTCACCTCACGTACCGGAGCCACTGATGTATGAAACCAGCCTAAGCCCATGCCTCAGAGACTGCAAGCTGTTATAAAAGCCAGAGGTGGTGCAACAAAATACTAGTGATGTGTTGGAGTTTTTTTTTGTGTGTTTTTCATGATTCTATAATTTTTTCCCTCAGAATTGAGTGACTCCATAATTTTTCCCCTATGCGTGGTTAAAAAAGTAACCATTACTGACTACTACATTTTTTGCTCTTGATTTCTTTTAGTGTTTCTTAAAGCCAGAAAGTTGCCATTTGAAATGACTTTAGTTTTGTGCCATGTCTGTGATCTGCTTTTTTTCTACAAAATTAAACAACTGAATGAACATCCTCCAAGGCCATTGATTACATAATTTTTGCCAGGGGTTGTAGAATAAATGTCTCCCACAGAATAAATCTCTCCAACTGAATAAATTCCTCCACAGAATAAATCCTCCCCACTGAATAAATCTTGCCCCACAGAATAAATCCCCCCACAGAACAAATCTTCCTCACGGAATAAATCTCCCCCACAGAATTAATCTCCCCAACAGAATAAATCCCCCCACAGAAGAAATCTTCCCCCCAAAAATAAATCTCCCCAACCCCACTGAATAAATGCTCCCCATATGGTTTCCCCATACTTGCCCCTCATACTGTGGTTTTAAGTCTTTCCTATTCTCTATATTGTGTCTGCACCTCTTCCTCACTTGCTCCCCAAAGTTATGTCCTCAAATCTTCCCCGTTACAATAAATCTTCCCCTCCACAGAATAAATCGCCCCCACAGAATAATTCTCCTACACAGAATAAATCTCCTCCACAGAATAAATCATCCCCCACAGAATAAATTTCCCCTCACAGAATAAATCCCCCCAAAGAATAAATCATCTCCCACAGAATAAATCCCTCACACAGAATGAATCTTCCTCCCAGAATAAATCTCCTCCCCACTGAATAAATCCCCCCCACAGAATAAATGTTGTCCAACATAATATATCGCCCCTGCAGAATAAATCTCACCCCACATAATTAATCTCCCCCACCCCACTGAATAAATCCTCCCCATACATACAAGTGCAGCGCCCCAGAGACCTGGTCGTTGCAGTAATGTCGCTCTGCCGCTAAGGTGAGTGATGTTATGTCTGATTGCACTACAGGAGTTCACCTGACCAGGTATCACAAGCACACATTACACTTCACACTCTGGCCACTAGGGGGAGCAAAAGGCACTATGTATTAGGCCACTCCTCACACTGGTAAAACTAGGGGTCGGATAGGACGTTAGGACAGAACGCAGCCTGGGGAGAGTCCAGGGAGGACCTGTCAGGGGTGGGTTCCTGACAGGGGCCTAGCAGAATGAATAGAAAGCAACGGAACCGCGCCTGCACTACCTTGCGACGGTATCCTAAGAAAGGACAAGAAGAGAAGGATATTGTATAAAGTGAGAAACCAGATCAAGCACAAAGGAGAGCCAGTAGGAGTCGTGCCCCGAGAACGGCAACATCCTACTGAGGTGCGTAGCCGGTGACTGGAACACCGAGGAAGTAACTGACTTTATGCCTTACTTCAAATACCGCAGGACAGTTAATTATAGGTTGGCTGTCTACCATACATCACCTAAGCAGACATAGGGGGCAAGCGTGGAGAGGGGCGTCTCTAGGGTCCCAGAATAGCTCCGAGCCTTCCTGTCAAACGGGTGCGTCCTATCCAGATAAACTTGGGGGACGGAGAGAGAGAGAAAGAGAAAGAATGAGAACAGACGTTGTGAGGACTATCCCGAATGCTCAGCAGGGAAGAACTACAACACACAGGCGCTAGTGGTAGGCAACAATTTCCTCCTGCAAAGGGAACTCTGGATGTGCCTTCGGACCGGCCGGTCTCAGACAGCCCTGTTGACATTGCTCTGGATTGCGGATCCCGAAGTCTTCAGTAAAAAGTAAATAGACTGCAACCCTGTGTCCTCGTTATTGACTGCACCCCACACCATCGCCACCTACATTACTGGGAAGCCCTGGGGATATACTTCACCTGTGGGAAGGTATACCATCTAGCTGCCATCACATCACCCCAGTGGACCCCAAGCAGCGTCGGTCGACCGGACCGAATACCACAGGTGGCGTCACGAAACTTTAGCCGACTTTCATCACCCTTTTTATTGGACGCCCCTTAGCAGGGTCACGGACCGGGTCCCGCTACCATTACAACCCTAGAACTGAGACAGAGAGGACCGGTACCGAGTAACCCGCGGCCCTGCATCTTGTGGCGATCCACATGTCCACACTTGCCACTCACACTGTCGTTTCAAGTCTTTCCCGTTCTGCATATTGTGTCGGCACCTTACTTGCTCTCTAAACTTATATCCTCAGAATAAATCTTTGCGCCACAGAATAAAGCTCCCCCCACTAAATAAATCTCCCCCACCCAACTGAATAAATCCTCCCCTATTAAATAAATCCCCCCCACAGATACATTTGATCTTCAGTGTTTTCAGCTCCTGTGTGGAGCACTTACCACCGATGTTCTTCGTGCTTCCAGGTGTGAATGACGTCAGCAGCACAATCACATGACCTGATCATGCTGCTGGAGTCCCTCTGACCCGGAGGTCAGAGCTTCAATAGTACTCGCGCCTGTAAGACATGAGTGCAATTGAACACATGCGCTGCAGCTTCTCTGTGCCAGATGTCGCCTGACAGACGGAATTAGGTGTTGTGATGACTTCAGAGGCATAGACTGAAAATAAAACCCTGGCGGTATCAACTGCCATGATGGAAAAGGTTGTAGAGTACCTGTCAGGATCAGAGAAACATGTACGAACTGATAACAACCCACTTGCACACCTGGAAAATGCCAAGCTGGGTGCGCTGGAACATAAGTGGGTTGCGAAATTGTCCAAGTACCAGTAAAGACCTCCTAATGGTCGAAAGGTGAGAATATGCATTCAGACACACTGTCCAGAGTAACCCAGGAATATTTAAAGCGTGATTCAGATGAAGAACTGGAAGGTGACGAGACTCCAGACTTCAAACACTTCGTTACAGCTGTAGTAGCCACTCTCGAATCAAGGGAGGAACCGCAACCCACTCGTATCCTGGAACGCCCAAAGGACGAGTGGGTGCAATTTCAAAAATCTGATCCTGAGTTAGCAGAGTTGTGGAAGTGGGTTACCTTAAGTTAGAGACCCAACAGGGAGGCAAGAGCAGCTTTATCTGCCAGTGCCCTACAGACCATTTGGCAATGGAAGAGGCCACGAATGAGGAATGGTTTATTGTACCAAAGAAATTGGCTACCTCGAGAATTCAGTGTCATGTGGCAAGTGGCGGTCCCAGAAGGAATGGCACTAAGCTTAGCCACAGAAGCGCAAGAGAGAGGTGTGCACTTTGGCCCCAAGAGAACATTCTGGTTATTGCAGCGGCTGGTGTATTGGCCCCAACTATGCCGAGCAGTGGAAGAAATTTGCCAAAAGTGTGTGATGACCAAACACCCAGAACAAATTGCCTCTGTCCAAGTGATTCAAAATACTGAGCCACTAGAAGTCTTGATGGTCGGCTACTTGATAATTGGTTAGTTCCATAATGGCTACAAATAATTACCTACTTGGTCATAAGTTAACTCTTCAACAAGTTTGCAGTAGTGACTCAAACCAAGGATCAGACATCAGAAGTGGCCACCAGGGCTATATGCCAGGATTTAATTTGTGTGTATGGGTGCCCGAAGAGGATACACTTGTACCAGGGAGCCTGCTTCCAAGGGAAAGTGATGGAAGAATAACACCAATTCTATGGCATATATGTCCAGAACAACACATTGCATCATCCACAAAGAAATGGGCCGTGCAAATACTTCAATAGAACTTTGTTGCAAATGTTTTCAAATGTTGGAGTAATATCGGAAGATGGCCCAAATTTGTTTCTGAGTTGGTGTGGGTATACAATAATCGGGTCCATACCACCACCGGGCACACCAATGTATGTTGCTGTTTGGTTGTAATGTTTGAGAAATCACTGAATTAGAGCTGGATCCGGAGGACGACTGCATGAGGAACAGTCCAAGAACTTAGGTCCGGAAGCATAGACATTGGCTTCAGATGATGAGATGACAGTTGGAGCAAAAACTTCGGGAGCTGGATCATTCGGATATAACCCCTGAAAAAGAGCAACTGCTCCAGCCAGAAGATCAGGTGCTGATCAGGTGCCAAACGGCCTAAAAATAAACTAGATTATTGCTGGGAGCAGGAACACATGGGCTACTTGCACAGTGAACAAGTCTGTATGATCATGTTCACACACCACCAAGAAACCTGAAGACACAAAAGAGAATAGTAAAACCAAAAACACTCAGTTTGAAAAAATGTTGCAGTAATCCGCAAGTGCTAGTAAAAGATGTAAAAAACAGGGTATTTGGTTGATACGTTTTTTGCAAAAAATGTATACTAAGCTGCTCTACCAATCTTCACGGTATACCCTTATCAGAGCAGTCCTAACTAACGTATGCAATCCCTATCTGATGTATTTAAAAACCTGATCATCTGTATATAACCTGTGTGAACAGGGTTCAGAGAGGAAAAATCCATGTGTGCATACAGGGTAGAACAGCTTTTGTGCAGATAGCCCAAGAGGAGTGGTGGAACTCCCCAGTCTTGTAGACACAAGAGAACAATTATGGAAACAGGAACACATGGGCTACTTGCACAGTGAACAAGTCTGTATGATCATGTTCACACACCACCAAGAAACCTGAAGACACAAAAGAGAATAGTAAAACCAAAAACACTCAGTTTGAAAAAATGTTGCAGTAATCCGCAAGTGCTAGTAAAAGATGTAAAAAACAGGGTATTTGGTTGATACGTTTTTTGCAAAAAATGTATACTAAGCTGCTCTACCAATCTTCACGGTATACCCTTATCAGAGCAGTCCTAACTAATGTATGCAATCCCTATCTGATGTATTTAAAAACCTGATCATCTGTATATAACCTGTGTGAACAGGGTTCAGAGAGGAAAAATCCATGTGTGCATACAGGGTAGAACAGCTTTTGTGCAGATAGCCCAAGAGGAGTGGTGGAACTCCCCAGTCTTGTAGACACAAGAGAACAATTATGGAAACAGGAACACATGGGCTACTTGCACAGTGAACAAGTCTGTATGATCATGTTCACACACCACCAAGAAACCTGAAGACACAAAAGAGAATAGTAAAACCAAAAACACTCAGTTTGAAAAAATGTTGCAGTAATCCGCAAGTGCTAGTAAAAGATGTAAAAAACAGGGTATTTGGTTGATACGTTTTTTGCAAAAAATGTATACTAAGCTGCTCTACCAATCTTCACGGTATACCCTTATCAGAGCAGTCCTAACTAATGTATGCAATCCCTATCTGATGTATTTAAAAACCTGATCATCTGTATATAACCTGTGTGAACAGGGTTCAGAGAGGAAAAATCCATGTGTGCATACAGGGTAGAACAGCTTTTGTGCAGATAGCCCAAGAGGAGTGGTGCTGGGAGGCAGTGTCCCACTGAGTAATGAGGAGAGTCCATCCCAACAACCCGATGTACGAAGACCAACCTGAAGGAGAAGAAGAAGCTCATGGCCGGGTGTTGCACCCTGCTCTGAGAAACAGAAGAAATTAAGAAGATTGAGTCCCCGAAAGAACAGCATAATGCTGCAACTAAGAAGGCTGTCGGTGACAAGGAAACAAGGGCACAGACCCCAGCAGAACCAGAAAACGGGCCTGAGAACGAACCTCCGCATGAAGTGTGCAAAGTTCCAAGGACCCCTAAAGTGCCCTTGCAGGAAGTACTGAGTAGAACTGAACGCACCAATGACGGTGTACCCCCTGAACAGATACGTACAAGATAAGTTTATCTGGCAGCACATTAGGCAGAAGAATTAGGCTCGAGTTCATATGAGGACATCCAGCAGAGGGCGCATCACCGCAACTCGAGGTAACTACAGGTCATTGACCTACATTCCATTCATTTGCTGGGGTTTTACTGGCATGAGCACAGCTGCATTAGCAGAGCTCCTGCTTGTAAAATTAGTTAACCCCTTCAGATGGATTTACAGCGTGGGATGAGACTGATCATCGGAAGGTATGGGATATTGTTGTTTTTTTATTTTACCCTTTTTACAGAGCAAGGGTCTTCTGGTGGATTACCAGTATAATAAACTATTCCAACAACCTGTGTATTTATTTCATTAAAAGACTTTGTAATAATGTGTGTGTGTTTTTTTAACTATTTCATACTATTGGATTAATAATGGATAGGTGTCATAATTGTCATAATCCATTACCCCATATCCCACATGGGGTAATGGGAAGAGAGTGGCCAAGTGCCAGAATAGGCGCATCTTACAGATGTGCCTTTTCTGGGGAAGCCAGGGGGGGGGGAGGGGCAATAACCATGGACCCTCTCCAGGCTATTAATATCTGCCCTGGCTTTACCACTCTGGCGGAGAAAATTGCGCGGTAGCCCATGTTTTCCGCGATTTAACCCTTTAAATTAATAGTTAGAGCGCCCAAATTTTGCACATACACACTACTAACATTAGTAGTGTGGAATATGCAAAAAAAAGGGATATGAGATGGTTTACTGTATGTAAACCATGTCTCATATCATGTCGGGTTTGGGAAGGAGATAGCAAAAGCCGGCAATTGAATTACCGGCTTTTAAGCTATCTAGCGCTGTATGAAATATTAATATATATACATATATGTGTCTCACTGACATATATATATATTTATATATATATCTATATATATATATACCCCTATACTATGTGTAGACATTTATTTTAGCTATTCTATTGTAACCTGTCAGTGTGATTTTACTGTACACCGCACTGAATTGCCGGCTTTTCTATAGAACACCGCTGCATATTTCTCGCAAGTCTCACTTCTGGTCCGTGTGTAATCCGTATTTTTCTGGCCCCCATAGACTTTCATTGGCGTATTTTTTGCGCAATGCGATTTCCTACGGCCTTAGAAGACCGTATAATACGGATCAGTAAATTACAGCTGATAGGAGCTGGGGCATAGAGAAGCATAGTACCGTATGCAATCCGTATTTTCAGCACCTCTCTTACGTCCGTAAAACACGCTAGTGTGAGGCCGGCCTAAGTGTCGCCCGTGAAAGTTAAAGCAGAAGGACATTAAAGTGCTGTTAACACTGAAAGATAGAATAGAGAATAAGATATCGAAACTGTTACATTGTAGTTATTGACGCTACTGCTAATATTGTGCGACTTAATCCCTTGTATCCAAATAACTGTTTCTGTAATTAACACCTTCACCACTGTGTTGGGAAAATGAATTCATTACTTCTGCCTAATCTCTATCTGCGTGTGGCATCCTAGTAACCTGTTCACAATACATGATTTAACAGCAGAATAGTGATTGCAGCTCTGGAAGGGACTGGAATATAAAACACGATTTCCATTCCTTCTTATTGCAGCCCTGGCTTCTCAGTCGGCTGTGTACTTGTACAGAGCATGTAAGTGTATGGGCAGTGCTAACTTTCACCAAGAAACAAAAATCATGAACAGTTCTTTTTTCTGCCAGAGACTACGGATGGCACGTTTTTTGCGGGCTATCTCTGAATTTACATACGGTTGGCATGCCAGGATCTGGGTCATAACATATTGGTGCTTCTTACAGACTTTGCACTCAAGACCAATGACAACAGTCAAATCGGCAGTGATAAAGAGTATATTCTGTCTACGAAACTCTAAAATTAACCTGGAGAATCTCAGAATCTCAACATATAGTGAATTACTTGTAATCCACAGCAGCATACAGCAGGGGGCAGATCTGCTCAAGCACAGGCTTTTTAAAAGTACAATTACTAAGCGTCAATTTTTGTGCGTAGCTAAACCAGATCATGCTTTTGCTTTTCAAAAATTGTCCCTTTTCTGTCTCTTAAACAGAAAATGTTGTCAGCTATGCGTGAAATATGCAAAAATATATCATATCTAGCTTTAGAAATTTGACCCGGACACTGTAAACAACATTTTAATCTCATTTTCTCCCACTTATCAGTCAAAAATATGGATCAAAGGTGTTTACACAAATAGATCTATTGATTCATGCCAGGAAAGTAAGGTCCAGACCTAGAAAATAACATCTGACGCCCATAAAACAGATAAAACATTTGGTAATGTGAACGGCTTGATTTACCAAAGACATACCTGATAGGGATTCTAGATTGTGAGCCCCAATGGGGACAGTGTAAATAATTTTTGTAAAGTGTTGTGGAATTAATAGCGCTATATAAGGCCGGTTTCACACGTCAGTGGCTCCGATACGTGTGGTGACAGTTTTCTCACGTACCGAGACACTGACACACGTAGACACATTAAAATAAATGTGTCTCTGCAGATGTCAGCGTGTTTTCACAGACCATGTGTCCATGTGCAAAACACGGGGACATGTCAGTGTTCGTGGGAGTGCACGGATCACACGGACCCATACAAGTAAATGGGTGCGTGTAAACACGTACCGCACACGGATGCCGTCAGTGTGCAGTCCGCATGCTGTGCGTGTGCTTTTTTAAAATCATAGGGTTAAAATTGAAACAAATTGTTTCAAAACACGGACACTGACAGCACACTGATGATAAACACGGACAGCACACGGATGACACACGGATGACCTACGTGCACACATGGACACAAGGACACGGATAGCTTCGGGACCATTTCTTCCAGTACCGGAAATATCTGGACGTGTGAGACTGGCCTAAGTGAGTAAAATAAATAAATTACCTAGTTGACCAATACCAATAGTATCAATAGTACTAAAATATCCCAAATACATGACCTGTGTGGGTGAAATATGCTCATAATAGCCACGTGTGAGATATATCTTGATGATGGGGTGTAGCCTTTTCAATGCTGTCTGGTACTTAACAATATCTAAAGACAGGATTCTGGTTGGACTTACACTTGTGCATTCATTACATTCAACGTGTAGGTTTGATTTGTGCAGTGACTTCCAGGCCCATAAAGATGCAACTGTGCGGCTTTAAAATTCCATGCATTTGGCACAGACATTAAGGCTATGTTCACACGCTGCGGATTTTGCTGCGGATCCACAGCAGTTTCCCATGCGTTTACAGTACAATGTAAACCTATGGAAAACGCAATCCGCAGTGCACATGCTGCGGAAAAAAACACGCGGAAACACAGAAACGCAGCGGTTTACATTCCGTAGCATGTCAATTCTTTGTGCGGATTCCACAGCGGTTTTACAGTTGCTCCATAATAGAAAAATGCAGGTGTAAAACCGCAGTGGAATCCGCACAAAAACCACGGTAAATCCGCAATAAATCCGTAGGAAAAAAGCAGTACTTTTGCCCTGCGGATTTATGAAATCCGCAGTGGACCATTCTACGTGTGCACATACCCTAAGGCCGGGATCACACACAGCGAGATACGGCTGAGTCTTGCTGGTTAAAAACAAGCTCTGGCACCGGCACTCCAGAGCGGAGCGTGCGGCCGCATAGCAATACATGGAGCTGCACGCTCCGCTCTGGAATGCCGGTGCTAGAGCTTGCTTTTAACCAGCGAGACTCGTCCGTATCTCGCTGTAGTGTGACTCCGGCCTAAAGATCATTTTCACATAGGCCAATTATCGGCCTTGTGAGACTTTTTTTGCCATGTCATGGTAAAACGATCAATTATTGATGCCAAAAAAAAAAACCAGTGCGGCTGCAAATTGTGAATGCAGCCTATGCGGTCAGTAAACGCTGCGAGTAGGACATCCGCAACGAGCAATGAGCAATGGCCAGATGTTACAGCATAGTGGATGGGATTTGAAGAAATCCCATCTCCACTATGCATACATCGGCACCACGGCTTCCCTGCGGAGACGGACATGCGGCGTGTCTTTCCAGACCGCAGCATGTCAATTTATCTTGTGGAGACACTCAGTCTCCGCAAGATAAATGTCCCCATACAATGTATTGGGTGCGGTGATTACGCACAGTTCAATGAATACATGCAGAATCACCGGTGATACAACAGAGGGAACGCATCCAGTGTTATGACGGATGCGTCGGCTGAGCTTTCCCGTTGAAGATATGGGACCTTGTATTCCGCGGGGGACAACGGACAGCGCAGGACCCGTCACTAACCAATTTTCCAACGTGCAGAAAAAACGTTCCTCTGAACGTCTTCTCTCCAGGACGGACCGCTATTTTCCGACGGATCCAGTGCATGACGGATGAAACGGATGGCTATCCGTCACAATCCGTTGCTAATACAAGTCTATGGGAAAAAAACAGGATCCTGCAGAAAAATTTGCAGGATCCTGTTTTTTCAAAAATCGACGGATTTCGATGTGAGACAAAAGACAGAAGTGTGAAAGAGGCTTTACTGACTGGTAATAGCTGCTGAGTAAAAAAACAAATTATATGTGCACACACCCTAATGGGGCAGATGGATTTACCTTTGCCTTCATACTGGTTGTGTCCATCGTTTTTAGGTGGACACAGAAGAATGAGACCTACTAGAAGGACACCGCTGGAATGGAGGCCAAAAGTGACTCCATCTGCCCCATGAAAGTGAATGCTCCGTCAGGGTTCCATTTCAATGCTGTTTTTTTGTGATTTAAGGTTTGTGCACACGCTGCATTTTTGCTGCGTTTTTCTTTCCTGTGTAGTTTTCAAGGGAAAAAAAAGCCGCACGTTACAGTACCAGTAAAGCGAATGAGATTTCTGGTATCTGCTGCTTATTTTTCCCCTTTTGGATATGTACCATCAAAGTATGTTTTCAGATCAGCAGCATGGTAATTGTTTTTAGCATTTTTGCAGCGTTTTTTACTTATTCAAATAATTATGAAAAAAACGCAAGTAAAAACATGAAAAACGCACTAATTTTACGCAGTTTCCCTATGAACACTCAGGCTCTGTGCACACGATGCAGATTTTGCTGCGGATCCGCAGCATTTCCGCAGCTGCGGGTCCGCAGCAGTTTCCCATGAGTTTACAGTGCAATGTAAACCTATGGGAAACCAAAAACGCTGTGCCCATGCTGCGGAAAAAAACGCGCGGAAGCGCCGCGGTTTACATTCCGCAGCATGGCAATCCTTTGTGCGGAATCCGCAGCGGTTTTACACCTGCTCCATAATAGAAAACCGCAGGTGTAAAACCGCAGTGGAATCCGTACAAAAACCGCGGTAAATCAGCCGTAAATCTGCGATAAATCCGCAGGAAAAACGCAGTGTTTTTGCCCTGCGCATTTATCAAATCCGCTGCGGAAAAATCCGCAGAGGACCATTCTACGTGTGCACATACCCAATGAGTGCACATACTTAATGAAGCCAAAGTACACTTCATTACGAACAAATTCAATTTTTGTTCTTCACCAGGTATTTGAGGAATTAAGTAACTGAATGTCGGTCTGACTGCAGACAAAATTGTAATGGGGAATCCAGTTTTACAAGTATTTGAAGACTAAACTTGCAGGGGTGCATTCGTGCACTTGTATTCGTGTATTTTTATTCAAAGTACTTTTTTTTCTAAGTACTCGGCAGTTATAACATGGCAGAATATAATCAAGCATCTCTTCTCTCTTCATACAGGTAAACAGATCATTCATTCTCTGAGCTGAAATATCCTGCATGTCTATTGCTCCAGTCCCTGACAGCAAGCAGCTTGAATGGTAAACAGATCATTCATTCTCTGAGCTGAAATATCCTGCATGTCTATTGCTCCAGTCCCTGACAGCAAGCAGCTTGAATGGTAAACAGATCATTCATTCTCTGAGCTGAAATATCCTGCATGTCTATTGCTCCAGTCCCTGACAGCAAGCAGCTTGAATGGTAAACAGATCATTCATTCTCTGAGCTGAAATATCCTGCATGTCTATTGCTCCAGTCCCTGACAGCAAGCAGCTTGAATGGTAAACAGATCATTCATTCTCTGAGCTGAAATATCCTGCATGTCTATTGCTCCAGTCCCTGACAGCAAGCAGCTTGAATGGTAAACAGATCATTCATTCTCTGAGCTGAAATATCCTGCATGTCTATTGCTCCAGTCCCTGACAGCAAGCAGCTTGAATGGTAAACAGATCATTCATTCTCTGAGCTGAAATATCCTGCATGTCTATTGCTCCAGTCCCTGACAGCAAGCAGCTTGAATGGTAAACAGATCATTCATTCTCTGAGCTGAAATATCCTGCATGTCTATTGCTCCAGTCCCTGACAGCAAGCAGCTTGAATGGTAAACAGATCATTCATTCTCTGAGCTGAAATATCCTGCATGTCTATTGCTCCAGTCCCTGACAGCAAGCAGCTTGAATGGTAAACAGATCATTCATTCTCTGAGCTGAAATATCCTGCATGTCTATTGCTCCAGTCCCTGACAGCAAGCAGCTTGAATGGTAAACAGATCATTCATTCTCTGAGCTGAAATATCCTGCATGTCTATTGCTCCAGTCCCTGACAGCAAGCAGCTTGAATGGTAAACAGATCATTCATTCTCTGAGCTGAAATATCCTGCATGTCTATTGCTCCAGTCCCTGACAGCAAGCAGCTTGAATGGTAAACAGATCATTCATTCTCTGAGCTGAAATATCCTGCATGTCTATTGCTCCAGTCCCTGACAGCAAGCAGCTTGAATGGTAAACAGATCATTCATTCTCTGAGCTGAAATATCCTGCATGTCTATTGCTCCAGTCCCTGACAGCAAGCAGCTTGAATGGTATCTGAGTCATTCCATCTTCGGCATTGAATCCTGCATATATCTATATATGTTAGTCATCCTATTATGCATTTTTTGTGTTTATAGATATTTAATCTGACTTTGCATGTCCTTACTCAGCGAGATCACATAACTGTTTCAAAGTGGTCTATGATCCATGTAGACCTGGACATTTGTTTATCTGATCACTACATTTATTGTGTCCTGTTGTCTCAACTGAGTTTGATTGATTGCTAACGAGCTTTAACACAAAAAAAAAAAAAAAAAAAAAAGGAAGATCTAAGGGCTAGCCTTCTATAAATGTAGACTTAGCTTGGGGAAGCATTCATGCAGGGGTGCATTCGTGCACTTGTATTCGTGTATTTTTATTCAAAGTACTTTTTTTTCTAAGTACTCGGCAGTTATAACATGGCAGAATATAATCAAGCATCTCTTCTCTCTTCATACAGGTAAACAGATCATTCATTCTCTGAGCTGAAATATCCTGCATGTCTATTGCTCCAGTCCCTGACAGCAAGCAGCTTGAATGGTAAACAGATCATTCATTCTCTGAGCTGAAATATCCTGCATGTCTATTGCTCCAGTCCCTGACAGCAAGCAGCTTGAATGGTAAACAGATCATTCATTCTCTGAGCTGAAATATCCTGCATGTCTATTGCTCCAGTCCCTGACAGCAAGCAGCTTGAATGGTAAACAGATCATTCATTCTCTGAGCTGAAATATCCTGCATGTCTATTGCTCCAGTCCCTGACAGCAAGCAGCTTGAATGGTAAACAGATCATTCATTCTCTGAGCTGAAATATCCTGCATGTCTATTGCTCCAGTCCCTGACAGCAAGCAGCTTGAATGGTAAACAGATCATTCATTCTCTGAGCTGAAATATCCTGCATGTCTATTGCTCCAGTCCCTGACAGCAAGCAGCTTGAATGGTAAACAGATCATTCATTCTCTGAGCTGAAATATCCTGCATGTCTATTGCTCCAGTCCCTGACAGCAAGCAGCTTGAATGGTAAACAGATCATTCATTCTCTGAGCTGAAATATCCTGCATGTCTATTGCTCCAGTCCCTGACAGCAAGCAGCTTGAATGGTAAACAGATCATTCATTCTCTGAGCTGAAATATCCTGCATGTCTATTGCTCCAGTCCCTGACAGCAAGCAGCTTGAATGGTAAACAGATCATTCATTCTCTGAGCTGAAATATCCTGCATGTCTATTGCTCCAGTCCCTGACAGCAAGCAGCTTGAATGGTAAACAGATCATTCATTCTCTGAGCTGAAATATCCTGCATGTCTATTGCTCCAGTCCCTGACAGCAAGCAGCTTGAATGGTAAACAGATCATTCATTCTCTGAGCTGAAATATCCTGCATGTCTATTGCTCCAGTCCCTGACAGCAAGCAGCTTGAATGGTATCTGAGTCATTCCATCTTCGGCATTGAATCCTGCATATATCTATATATGTTAGTCATCCTATTATGCATTTTTTGTGTTTATAGATATTTAATCTGACTTTGCATGTCCTTACTCAGCGAGATCACATAACTGTTTCAAAGTGGTCTATGATCCATGTAGACCTGGACATTTGTTTATCTGATCACTACATTTATTGTGTCCTGTTGTCTCAACTGAGTTTGATTGATTGCTAACGAGCTTTAACACAAAAAAAAAAAAAAAAAAAAAAAGGAAGATCTAAGGGCTAGCCTTCTATAAATGTAGACTTAGCTTGGGGAAGCATTCATGCAGGGGTGCATTCGTGCACTTGTATTCGTGTATTTTTATTCAAAGTACTTTTTTTTCTAAGTACTCGGCAGTTATAACATGGCAGAATATAATCAAGCATCTCTTCTCTCTTCATACAGGTAAACAGATCATTCATTCTCTGAGCTGAAATATCCTGCATGTCTATTGCTCCAGTCCCTGACAGCAAGCAGCTTGAATGGTAAACAGATCATTCATTCTCTGAGCTGAAATATCCTGCATGTCTATTGCTCCAGTCCCTGACAGCAAGCAGCTTGAATGGTAAACAGATCATTCATTCTCTGAGCTGAAATATCCTGCATGTCTATTGCTCCAGTCCCTGACAGCAAGCAGCTTGAATGGTAAACAGATCATTCATTCTCTGAGCTGAAATATCCTGCATGTCTATTGCTCCAGTCCCTGACAGCAAGCAGCTTGAATGGTAAACAGATCATTCATTCTCTGAGCTGAAATATCCTGCATGTCTATTGCTCCAGTCCCTGACAGCAAGCAGCTTGAATGGTAAACAGATCATTCATTCTCTGAGCTGAAATATCCTGCATGTCTATTGCTCCAGTCCCTGACAGCAAGCAGCTTGAATGGTAAACAGATCATTCATTCTCTGAGCTGAAATATCCTGCATGTCTATTGCTCCAGTCCCTGACAGCAAGCAGCTTGAATGGTAAACAGATCATTCATTCTCTGAGCTGAAATATCCTGCATGTCTATTGCTCCAGTCCCTGACAGCAAGCAGCTTGAATGGTAAACAGATCATTCATTCTCTGAGCTGAAATATCCTGCATGTCTATTGCTCCAGTCCCTGACAGCAAGCAGCTTGAATGGTAAACAGATCATTCATTCTCTGAGCTGAAATATCCTGCATGTCTATTGCTCCAGTCCCTGACAGCAAGCAGCTTGAATGGTAAACAGATCATTCATTCTCTGAGCTGAAATATCCTGCATGTCTATTGCTCCAGTCCCTGACAGCAAGCAGCTTGAATGGTAAACAGATCATTCATTCTCTGAGCTGAAATATCCTGCATGTCTATTGCTCCAGTCCCTGACAGCAAGCAGCTTGAATGGTAAACAGATCATTCATTCTCTGAGCTGAAATATCCTGCATGTCTATTGCTCCAGTCCCTGACAGCAAGCAGCTTGAATGGTATCTGAGTCATTCCATCTTCGGCATTGAATCCTGCATATATCTATATATGTTAGTCATCCTATTATGCATTTTTTGTGTTTATAGATATTTAATCTGACTTTGCATGTCCTTACTCAGCGAGATCACATAACTGTTTCAAAGTGGTCTATGATCCATGTAGACCTGGACATTTGTTTATCTGATCACTACATTTATTGTGTCCTGTTGTCTCAACTGAGTTTGATTGATTGCTAACGAGCTTTAACACAAAAAAAAAAAAAAAAAAAAAAGGAAGATCTAAGGGCTAGCCTTCTATAAATGTAGACTTAGCTTGGGGAAGCATTCATGCAGGGGTGCATTCGTGCACTTGTATTCGTGTATTTTTATTCAAAGTACTTTTTTTTCTAAGTACTCGGCAGTTATAACATGGCAGAATATAATCAAGCATCTCTTCTCTCTTCATACAGGTAAACAGATCATTCATTCTCTGAGCTGAAATATCCTGCATGTCTATTGCTCCAGTCCCTGACAGCAAGCAGCTTGAATGGTAAACAGATCATTCATTCTCTGAGCTGAAATATCCTGCATGTCTATTGCTCCAGTCCCTGACAGCAAGCAGCTTGAATGGTAAACAGATCATTCATTCTCTGAGCTGAAATATCCTGCATGTCTATTGCTCCAGTCCCTGACAGCAAGCAGCTTGAATGGTAAACAGATCATTCATTCTCTGAGCTGAAATATCCTGCATGTCTATTGCTCCAGTCCCTGACAGCAAGCAGCTTGAATGGTAAACAGATCATTCATTCTCTGAGCTGAAATATCCTGCATGTCTATTGCTCCAGTCCCTGACAGCAAGCAGCTTGAATGGTAAACAGATCATTCATTCTCTGAGCTGAAATATCCTGCATGTCTATTGCTCCAGTCCCTGACAGCAAGCAGCTTGAATGGTAAACAGATCATTCATTCTCTGAGCTGAAATATCCTGCATGTCTATTGCTCCAGTCCCTGACAGCAAGCAGCTTGAATGGTAAACAGATCATTCATTCTCTGAGCTGAAATATCCTGCATGTCTATTGCTCCAGTCCCTGACAGCAAGCAGCTTGAATGGTAAACAGATCATTCATTCTCTGAGCTGAAATATCCTGCATGTCTATTGCTCCAGTCCCTGACAGCAAGCAGCTTGAATGGTAAACAGATCATTCATTCTCTGAGCTGAAATATCCTGCATGTCTATTGCTCCAGTCCCTGACAGCAAGCAGCTTGAATGGTAAACAGATCATTCATTCTCTGAGCTGAAATATCCTGCATGTCTATTGCTCCAGTCCCTGACAGCAAGCAGCTTGAATGGTAAACAGATCATTCATTCTCTGAGCTGAAATATCCTGCATGTCTATTGCTCCAGTCCCTGACAGCAAGCAGCTTGAATGGTAAACAGATCATTCATTCTCTGAGCTGAAATATCCTGCATGTCTATTGCTCCAGTCCCTGACAGCAAGCAGCTTGAATGGTAAACAGATCATTCATTCTCTGAGCTGAAATATCCTGCATGTCTATTGCTCCAGTCCCTGACAGCAAGCAGCTTGAATGGTAAACAGATCATTCATTCTCTGAGCTGAAATATCCTGCATGTCTATTGCTCCAGTCCCTGACAGCAAGCAGCTTGAATGGTAAACAGATCATTCATTCTCTGAGCTGAAATATCCTGCATGTCTATTGCTCCAGTCCCTGACAGCAAGCAGCTTGAATGGTAAACAGATCATTCATTCTCTGAGCTGAAATATCCTGCATGTCTATTGCTCCAGTCCCTGACAGCAAGCAGCTTGAATGGTAAACAGATCATTCATTCTCTGAGCTGAAATATCCTGCATGTCTATTGCTCCAGTCCCTGACAGCAAGCAGCTTGAATGGTAAACAGATCATTCATTCTCTGAGCTGAAATATCCTGCATGTCTATTGCTCCAGTCCCTGACAGCAAGCAGCTTGAATGGTAAACAGATCATTCATTCTCTGAGCTGAAATATCCTGCATGTCTATTGCTCCAGTCCCTGACAGCAAGCAGCTTGAATGGTAAACAGATCATTCATTCTCTGAGCTGAAATATCCTGCATGTCTATTGCTCCAGTCCCTGACAGCAAGCAGCTTGAATGGTAAACAGATCATTCATTCTCTGAGCTGAAATATCCTGCATGTCTATTGCTCCAGTCCCTGACAGCAAGCAGCTTGAATGGTATCTGAGTCATTCCATCTTCGGCATTGAATCCTGCATATATCTATATATGTTAGTCATCCTATTATGCATTTTTTGTGTTTATAGATATTTAATCTGACTTTGCATGTCCTTACTCAGCGAGATCACATAACTGTTTCAAAGTGGTCTATGATCCATGTAGACCTGGACATTTGTTTATCTGATCACTACATTTATTGTGTCCTGTTGTCTCAACTGAGTTTGATTGATTGCTAACGAGCTTTAACACAAAAAAAAAAAAAAAAAAAAAAGGAAGATCTAAGGGCTAGCCTTCTATAAATGTAGACTTAGCTTGGGGAAGCATTCATGCAGGGGTGCATTCGTGCACTTGTATTCGTGTATTTTTATTCAAAGTACTTTTTTTTCTAAGTACTCGGCAGTTATAACATGGCAGAATATAATCAAGCATCTCTTCTCTCTTCATACAGGTAAACAGATCATTCATTCTCTGAGCTGAAATATCCTGCATGTCTATTGCTCCAGTCCCTGACAGCAAGCAGCTTGAATGGTAAACAGATCATTCATTCTCTGAGCTGAAATATCCTGCATGTCTATTGCTCCAGTCCCTGACAGCAAGCAGCTTGAATGGTAAACAGATCATTCATTCTCTGAGCTGAAATATCCTGCATGTCTATTGCTCCAGTCCCTGACAGCAAGCAGCTTGAATGGTAAACAGATCATTCATTCTCTGAGCTGAAATATCCTGCATGTCTATTGCTCCAGTCCCTGACAGCAAGCAGCTTGAATGGTAAACAGATCATTCATTCTCTGAGCTGAAATATCCTGCATGTCTATTGCTCCAGTCCCTGACAGCAAGCAGCTTGAATGGTAAACAGATCATTCATTCTCTGAGCTGAAATATCCTGCATGTCTATTGCTCCAGTCCCTGACAGCAAGCAGCTTGAATGGTAAACAGATCATTCATTCTCTGAGCTGAAATATCCTGCATGTCTATTGCTCCAGTCCCTGACAGCAAGCAGCTTGAATGGTAAACAGATCATTCATTCTCTGAGCTGAAATATCCTGCATGTCTATTGCTCCAGTCCCTGACAGCAAGCAGCTTGAATGGTAAACAGATCATTCATTCTCTGAGCTGAAATATCCTGCATGTCTATTGCTCCAGTCCCTGACAGCAAGCAGCTTGAATGGTAAACAGATCATTCATTCTCTGAGCTGAAATATCCTGCATGTCTATTGCTCCAGTCCCTGACAGCAAGCAGCTTGAATGGTAAACAGATCATTCATTCTCTGAGCTGAAATATCCTGCATGTCTATTGCTCCAGTCCCTGACAGCAAGCAGCTTGAATGGTAAACAGATCATTCATTCTCTGAGCTGAAATATCCTGCATGTCTATTGCTCCAGTCCCTGACAGCAAGCAGCTTGAATGGTAAACAGATCATTCATTCTCTGAGCTGAAATATCCTGCATGTCTATTGCTCCAGTCCCTGACAGCAAGCAGCTTGAATGGTATCTGAGTCATTCCATCTTCGGCATTGAATCCTGCATATATCTATATATGTTAGTCATCCTATTATGCATTTTTTGTGTTTATAGATATTTAATCTGACTTTGCATGTCCTTACTCAGCGAGATCACATAACTGTTTCAAAGTGGTCTATGATCCATGTAGACCTGGACATTTGTTTATCTGATCACTACATTTATTGTGTCCTGTTGTCTCAACTGAGTTTGATTGATTGCTAACGAGCTTTAACACAAAAAAAAAAAAAAAAAAAAAAGGAAGATCTAAGGGCTAGCCTTCTATAAATGTAGACTTAGCTTGGGGAAGCATTCATGCAGGGGTGCATTCGTGCACTTGTATTCGTGTATTTTTATTCAAAGTACTTTTTTTTCTAAGTACTCGGCAGTTATAACATGGCAGAATATAATCAAGCATCTCTTCTCTCTTCATACAGGTAAACAGATCATTCATTCTCTGAGCTGAAATATCCTGCATGTCTATTGCTCCAGTCCCTGACAGCAAGCAGCTTGAATGGTAAACAGATCATTCATTCTCTGAGCTGAAATATCCTGCATGTCTATTGCTCCAGTCCCTGACAGCAAGCAGCTTGAATGGTAAACAGATCATTCATTCTCTGAGCTGAAATATCCTGCATGTCTATTGCTCCAGTCCCTGACAGCAAGCAGCTTGAATGGTAAACAGATCATTCATTCTCTGAGCTGAAATATCCTGCATGTCTATTGCTCCAGTCCCTGACAGCAAGCAGCTTGAATGGTAAACAGATCATTCATTCTCTGAGCTGAAATATCCTGCATGTCTATTGCTCCAGTCCCTGACAGCAAGCAGCTTGAATGGTAAACAGATCATTCATTCTCTGAGCTGAAATATCCTGCATGTCTATTGCTCCAGTCCCTGACAGCAAGCAGCTTGAATGGTAAACAGATCATTCATTCTCTGAGCTGAAATATCCTGCATGTCTATTGCTCCAGTCCCTGACAGCAAGCAGCTTGAATGGTAAACAGATCATTCATTCTCTGAGCTGAAATATCCTGCATGTCTATTGCTCCAGTCCCTGACAGCAAGCAGCTTGAATGGTAAACAGATCATTCATTCTCTGAGCTGAAATATCCTGCATGTCTATTGCTCCAGTCCCTGACAGCAAGCAGCTTGAATGGTAAACAGATCATTCATTCTCTGAGCTGAAATATCCTGCATGTCTATTGCTCCAGTCCCTGACAGCAAGCAGCTTGAATGGTAAACAGATCATTCATTCTCTGAGCTGAAATATCCTGCATGTCTATTGCTCCAGTCCCTGACAGCAAGCAGCTTGAATGGTAAACAGATCATTCATTCTCTGAGCTGAAATATCCTGCATGTCTATTGCTCCAGTCCCTGACAGCAAGCAGCTTGAATGGTAAACAGATCATTCATTCTCTGAGCTGAAATATCCTGCATGTCTATTGCTCCAGTCCCTGACAGCAAGCAGCTTGAATGGTAAACAGATCATTCATTCTCTGAGCTGAAATATCCTGCATGTCTATTGCTCCAGTCCCTGACAGCAAGCAGCTTGAATGGTAAACAGATCATTCATTCTCTGAGCTGAAATATCCTGCATGTCTATTGCTCCAGTCCCTGACAGCAAGCAGCTTGAATGGTATCTGAGTCATTCCATCTTCGGCATTGAATCCTGCATATATCTATATATGTTAGTCATCCTATTATGCATTTTTTGTGTTTATAGATATTTAATCTGACTTTGCATGTCCTTACTCAGCGAGATCACATAACTGTTTCAAAGTGGTCTATGATCCATGTAGACCTGGACATTTGTTTATCTGATCACTACATTTATTGTGTCCTGTTGTCTCAACTGAGTTTGATTGATTGCTAACGAGCTTTAACACAAAAAAAAAAAAAAAAAAAAAAGGAAGATCTAAGGGCTAGCCTTCTATAAATGTAGACTTAGCTTGGGGAAGCATTCATGCAGGGGTGCATTCGTGCACTTGTATTCGTGTATTTTTATTCAAAGTACTTTTTTTTCTAAGTACTCGGCAGTTATAACATGGCAGAATATAATCAAGCATCTCTTCTCTCTTCATACAGGTAAACAGATCATTCATTCTCTGAGCTGAAATATCCTGCATGTCTATTGCTCCAGTCCCTGACAGCAAGCAGCTTGAATGGTAAACAGATCATTCATTCTCTGAGCTGAAATATCCTGCATGTCTATTGCTCCAGTCCCTGACAGCAAGCAGCTTGAATGGTAAACAGATCATTCATTCTCTGAGCTGAAATATCCTGCATGTCTATTGCTCCAGTCCCTGACAGCAAGCAGCTTGAATGGTAAACAGATCATTCATTCTCTGAGCTGAAATATCCTGCATGTCTATTGCTCCAGTCCCTGACAGCAAGCAGCTTGAATGGTAAACAGATCATTCATTCTCTGAGCTGAAATATCCTGCATGTCTATTGCTCCAGTCCCTGACAGCAAGCAGCTTGAATGGTAAACAGATCATTCATTCTCTGAGCTGAAATATCCTGCATGTCTATTGCTCCAGTCCCTGACAGCAAGCAGCTTGAATGGTAAACAGATCATTCATTCTCTGAGCTGAAATATCCTGCATGTCTATTGCTCCAGTCCCTGACAGCAAGCAGCTTGAATGGTAAACAGATCATTCATTCTCTGAGCTGAAATATCCTGCATGTCTATTGCTCCAGTCCCTGACAGCAAGCAGCTTGAATGGTAAACAGATCATTCATTCTCTGAGCTGAAATATCCTGCATGTCTATTGCTCCAGTCCCTGACAGCAAGCAGCTTGAATGGTATCTGAGTCATTCCATCTTCGGCATTGAATCCTGCATATATCTATATATGTTAGT
Source organism: Ranitomeya imitator (assembly GCF_032444005.1). NCBI lineage: Eukaryota > Metazoa > Chordata > Amphibia > Anura > Dendrobatidae > Ranitomeya > Ranitomeya imitator. Next base: position 554,718,498 of record NC_091285.1, read on the forward strand.
CATCCTATTATGCATTTTTTGTGTTTATAGATATTTAATCTGACTTTGCATGTCCTTACTCAGCGAGATCACATAACTGTTTCAAAGTGGTCTATGATCCATGTAGACCTGGACATTTGTTTATCTGATCACTACATTTATTGTGTCCTGTTGTCTCAACTGAGTTTGATTGATTGCTAACGAGCTTTAACACAAAAAAAAAAAAAAAAAAAAAGGAAGATCTAAGGGCTAGCCTTCTATAAATGTAGACTTAGCTTGGGGAAGCATTCATGCAGGGGTGCATTCGTGCACTTGTATTCGTGTATTTTTATTCAAAGTACTTTTTTTTCTAAGTACTCGGCAGTTATAACATGGCAGAATATAATCAAGCATCTCTTCTCTCTTCATACAGGTAAACAGATCATTCATTCTCTGAGCTGAAATATCCTGCATGTCTATTGCTCCAGTCCCTGACAGCAAGCAGCTTGAATGGTAAACAGATCATTCATTCTCTGAGCTGAAATATCCTGCATGTCTATTGCTCCAGTCCCTGACAGCAAGCAGCTTGAATGGTAAACAGATCATTCATTCTCTGAGCTGAAATATCCTGCATGTCTATTGCTCCAGTCCCTGACAGCAAGCAGCTTGAATGGTAAACAGATCATTCATTCTCTGAGCTGAAATATCCTGCATGTCTATTGCTCCAGTCCCTGACAGCAAGCAGCTTGAATGGTAAACAGATCATTCATTCTCTGAGCTGAAATATCCTGCATGTCTATTGCTCCAGTCCCTGACAGCAAGCAGCTTGAATGGTAAACAGATCATTCATTCTCTGAGCTGAAATATCCTGCATGTCTATTGCTCCAGTCCCTGACAGCAAGCAGCTTGAATGGTAAACAGATCATTCATTCTCTGAGCTGAAATATCCTGCATGTCTATTGCTCCAGTCCCTGACAGCAAGCAGCTTGAATGGTAAACAGATCATTCATTCTCTGAGCTGAAATATCCTGCATGTCTATTGCTCCAGTCCCTGACAGCAAGCAGCTTGAATGGTAAACAGATCATTCATTCTCTGAGCTGAAATATCCTGCATGTCTATTGCTCCAGTCCCTGACAGCAAGCAGCTTGAATGGTAAACAGATCATTCATTCTCTGAGCTGAAATATCCTGCATGTCTATTGCTCCAGTCCCTGACAGCAAGCAGCTTGAATGGTAAACAGATCATTCATTCTCTGAGCTGAAATATCCTGCATGTCTATTGCTCCAGTCCCTGACAGCAAGCAGCTTGAATGGTAAACAGATCATTCATTCTCTGAGCTGAAATATCCTGCATGTCTATTGCTCCAGTCCCTGACAGCAAGCAGCTTGAATGGTAAACAGATCATTCATTCTCTGAGCTGAAATATCCTGCATGTCTATTGCTCCAGTCCCTGACAGCAAGCAGCTTGAATGGTAAACAGATCATTCATTCTCTGAGCTGAAATATCCTGCATGTCTATTGCTCCAGTCCCTGACAGCAAGCAGCTTGAATGGTAAACAGATCATTCATTCTCTGAGCTGAAATATCCTGCATGTCTATTGCTCCAGTCCCTGACAGCAAGCAGCTTGAATGGTAAACAGATCATTCATTCTCTGAGCTGAAATATCCTGCATGTCTATTGCTCCAGTCCCTGACAGCAAGCAGCTTGAATGGTAAACAGATCATTCATTCTCTGAGCTGAAATATCCTGCATGTCTATTGCTCCAGTCCCTGACAGCAAGCAGCTTGAATGGTAAACAGATCATTCATTCTCTGAGCTGAAATATCCTGCATGTCTATTGCTCCAGTCCCTGACAGCAAGCAGCTTGAATGGTAAACAGATCATTCATTCTCTGAGCTGAAATATCCTGCATGTCTATTGCTCCAGTCCCTGACAGCAAGCAGCTTGAATGGTAAACAGATCATTCATTCTCTGAGCTGAAATATCCTGCATGTCTATTGCTCCAGTCCCTGACAGCAAGCAGCTTGAATGGTAAACAGATCATTCATTCTCTGAGCTGAAATATCCTGCATGTCTATTGCTCCAGTCCCTGACAGCAAGCAGCTTGAATGGTAAACAGATCATTCATTCTCTGAGCTGAAATATCCTGCATGTCTATTGCTCCAGTCCCTGACAGCAAGCAGCTTGAATGGTAAACAGATCATTCATTCTCTGAGCTGAAATATCCTGCATGTCTATTGCTCCAGTCCCTGACAGCAAGCAGCTTGAATGGTAAACAGATCATTCATTCTCTGAGCTGAAATATCCTGCATGTCTATTGCTCCAGTCCCTGACAGCAAGCAGCTTGAATGGTATCTGAGTCATTCCATCTTCGGCATTGAATCCTGCATATATCTATATATGTTAGTCATCCTATTATGCATTTTTTGTGTTTATAGATATTTAATCTGACTTTGCATGTCCTTACTCAGCGAGATCACATAACTGTTTCAAAGTGGTCTATGATCCATGTAGACCTGGACATTTGTTTATCTGATCACTACATTTATTGTGTCCTGTTGTCTCAACTGAGTTTGATTGATTGCTAACGAGCTTTAACACAAAAAAAAAAAAAAAAAAAAAAGGAAGATCTAAGGGCTAGCCTTCTATAAATGTAGACTTAGCTTGGGGAAGCATTCATGCAGGGGTGCATTCGTGCACTTGTATTCGTGTATTTTTATTCAAAGTACTTTTTTTTCTAAGTACTCGGCAGTTATAACATGGCAGAATATAATCAAGCATCTCTTCTCTCTTCATACAGGTAAACAGATCATTCATTCTCTGAGCTGAAATATCCTGCATGTCTATTGCTCCAGTCCCTGACAGCAAGCAGCTTGAATGGTAAACAGATCATTCATTCTCTGAGCTGAAATATCCTGCATGTCTATTGCTCCAGTCCCTGACAGCAAGCAGCTTGAATGGTAAACAGATCATTCATTCTCTGAGCTGAAATATCCTGCATGTCTATTGCTCCAGTCCCTGACAGCAAGCAGCTTGAATGGTAAACAGATCATTCATTCTCTGAGCTGAAATATCCTGCATGTCTATTGCTCCAGTCCCTGACAGCAAGCAGCTTGAATGGTAAACAGATCATTCATTCTCTGAGCTGAAATATCCTGCATGTCTATTGCTCCAGTCCCTGACAGCAAGCAGCTTGAATGGTAAACAGATCATTCATTCTCTGAGCTGAAATATCCTGCATGTCTATTGCTCCAGTCCCTGACAGCAAGCAGCTTGAATGGTAAACAGATCATTCATTCTCTGAGCTGAAATATCCTGCATGTCTATTGCTCCAGTCCCTGACAGCAAGCAGCTTGAATGGTAAACAGATCATTCATTCTCTGAGCTGAAATATCCTGCATGTCTATTGCTCCAGTCCCTGACAGCAAGCAGCTTGAATGGTAAACAGATCATTCATTCTCTGAGCTGAAATATCCTGCATGTCTATTGCTCCAGTCCCTGACAGCAAGCAGCTTGAATGGTAAACAGATCATTCATTCTCTGAGCTGAAATATCCTGCATGTCTATTGCTCCAGTCCCTGACAGCAAGCAGCTTGAATGGTAAACAGATCATTCATTCTCTGAGCTGAAATATCCTGCATGTCTATTGCTCCAGTCCCTGACAGCAAGCAGCTTGAATGGTAAACAGATCATTCATTCTCTGAGCTGAAATATCCTGCATGTCTATTGCTCCAGTCCCTGACAGCAAGCAGCTTGAATGGTAAACAGATCATTCATTCTCTGAGCTGAAATATCCTGCATGTCTATTGCTCCAGTCCCTGACAGCAAGCAGCTTGAATGGTAAACAGATCATTCATTCTCTGAGCTGAAATATCCTGCATGTCTATTGCTCCAGTCCCTGACAGCAAGCAGCTTGAATGGTAAACAGATCATTCATTCTCTGAGCTGAAATATCCTGCATGTCTATTGCTCCAGTCCCTGACAGCAAGCAGCTTGAATGGTAAACAGATCATTCATTCTCTGAGCTGAAATATCCTGCATGTCTATTGCTCCAGTCCCTGACAGCAAGCAGCTTGAATGGTAAACAGATCATTCATTCTCTGAGCTGAAATATCCTGCATGTCTATTGCTCCAGTCCCTGACAGCAAGCAGCTTGAATGGTATCTGAGTCATTCCATCTTCGGCATTGAATCCTGCATATATCTATATATGTTAGTCATCCTATTATGCATTTTTTGTGTTTATAGATATTTAATCTGACTTTGCATGTCCTTACTCAGCGAGATCACATAACTGTTTCAAAGTGGTCTATGATCCATGTAGACCTGGACATTTGTTTATCTGATCACTACATTTATTGTGTCCTGTTGTCTCAACTGAGTTTGATTGATTGCTAACGAGCTTTAACACAAAAAAAAAAAAAAAAAAAAAAGGAAGATCTAAGGGCTAGCCTTCTATAAATGTAGACTTAGCTTGGGGAAGCATTCATGCAGGGGTGCATTCGTGCACTTGTATTCGTGTATTTTTATTCAAAGTACTTTTTTTTCTAAGTACTCGGCAGTTATAACATGGCAGAATATAATCAAGCATCTCTTCTCTCTTCATACAGGTAAACAGATCATTCATTCTCTGAGCTGAAATATCCTGCATGTCTATTGCTCCAGTCCCTGACAGCAAGCAGCTTGAATGGTAAACAGATAATTCATTCTCTGAGCTGAAATATCCTGCATGTCTATTGCTCCAGTCCCTGACAGCAAGCAGCTTGAATGGTAAACAGATCATTCATTCTCTGAGCTGAAATATCCTGCATGTCTATTGCTCCAGTCCCTGACAGCAAGCAGCTTGAATGGTAAACAGATCATTCATTCTCTGAGCTGAAATATCCTGCATGTCTATTGCTCCAGTCCCTGACAGCAAGCAGCTTGAATGGTAAACAGATCATTCATTCTCTGAGCTGAAATATCCTGCATGTCTATTGCTCCAGTCCCTGACAGCAAGCAGCTTGAATGGTAAACAGATCATTCATTCTCTGAGCTGAAATATCCTGCATGTCTATTGCTCCAGTCCCTGACAGCAAGCAGCTTGAATGGTATCTGAGTCATTCCATCTTCGGCATTGAATCCTGCATATATCTATATATGTTAGTCATCCTATTATGCATTTTTTGTGTTTATAGATATTTAATCTGACTTTGCATGTCCTTACTCAGCGAGATCACATAACTGTTTCAAAGTGGTCTATGATCCATGTAGACCTGGACATTTGTTTATCTGATCACTACATTTATTGTGTCCTGTTGTCTCAACTGAGTTTGATTGATTGCTAACGAGCTTTAACACAAAAAAAAAAAAAAAAAAAAAAGGAAGATCTAAGGGCTAGCCTTCTATAAATGTAGACTTAGCTTGGGGAAGCATTCATGCAGGGGTGCATTCGTGCACTTGTATTCGTGTATTTTTATTCAAAGTACTTTTTTTTCTAAGTACTCGGCAGTTATAACATGGCAGAATATAATCAAGCATCTCTTCTCTCTTCATACAGGTAAACAGATCATTCATTCTCTGAGCTGAAATATCCTGCATGTCTATTGCTCCAGTCCCTGACAGCAAGCAGCTTGAATGGTAAACAGATCATTCATTCTCTGAGCTGAAATATCCTGCATGTCTATTGCTCCAGTCCCTGACAGCAAGCAGCTTGAATGGTAAACAGATCATTCATTCTCTGAGCTGAAATATCCTGCATGTCTATTGCTCCAGTCCCTGACAGCAAGCAGCTTGAATGGTAAACAGATCATTCATTCTCTGAGCTGAAATATCCTGCATGTCTATTGCTCCAGTCCCTGACAGCAAGCAGCTTGAATGGTAAACAGATCATTCATTCTCTGAGCTGAAATATCCTGCATGTCTATTGCTCCAGTCCCTGACAGCAAGCAGCTTGAATGGTAAACAGATCATTCATTCTCTGAGCTGAAATATCCTGCATGTCTATTGCTCCAGTCCCTGACAGCAAGCAGCTTGAATGGTAAACAGATCATTCATTCTCTGAGCTGAAATATCCTGCATGTCTATTGCTCCAGTCCCTGACAGCAAGCAGCTTGAATGGTAAACAGATCATTCATTCTCTGAGCTGAAATATCCTGCATGTCTATTGCTCCAGTCCCTGACAGCAAGCAGCTTGAATGGTAAACAGATCATTCATTCTCTGAGCTGAAATATCCTGCATGTCTATTGCTCCAGTCCCTGACAGCAAGCAGCTTGAATGGTAAACAGATCATTCATTCTCTGAGCTGAAATATCCTGCATGTCTATTGCTCCAGTCCCTGACAGCAAGCAGCTTGAATGGTAAACAGATCATTCATTCTCTGAGCTGAAATATCCTGCATGTCTATTGCTCCAGTCCCTGACAGCAAGCAGCTTGAATGGTAAACAGATCATTCATTCTCTGAGCTGAAATATCCTGCATGTCTATTGCTCCAGTCCCTGACAGCAAGCAGCTTGAATGGTAAACAGATCATTCATTCTCTGAGCTGAAATATCCTGCATGTCTATTGCTCCAGTCCCTGACAGCAAGCAGCTTGAATGGTAAACAGATCATTCATTCTCTGAGCTGAAATATCCTGCATGTCTATTGCTCCAGTCCCTGACAGCAAGCAGCTTGAATGGTAAACAGATCATTCATTCTCTGAGCTGAAATATCCTGCATGTCTATTGCTCCAGTCCCTGACAGCAAGCAGCTTGAATGGTAAACAGATCATTCATTCTCTGAGCTGAAATATCCTGCATGTCTATTGCTCCAGTCCCTGACAGCAAGCAGCTTGAATGGTAAACAGATCATTCATTCTCTGAGCTGAAATATCCTGCATGTCTATTGCTCCAGTCCCTGACAGCAAGCAGCTTGAATGGTAAACAGATCATTCATTCTCTGAGCTGAAATATCCTGCATGTCTATTGCTCCAGTCCCTGACAGCAAGCAGCTTGAATGGTAAACAGATCATTCATTCTCTGAGCTGAAATATCCTGCATGTCTATTGCTCCAGTCCCTGACAGCAAGCAGCTTGAATGGTAAACAGATCATTCATTCTCTGAGCTGAAATATCCTGCATGTCTATTGCTCCAGTCCCTGACAGCAAGCAGCTTGAATGGTATCTGAGTCATTCCATCTTCGGCATTGAATCCTGCATATATCTATATATGTTAGTCATCCTATTATGCATTTTTTGTGTTTATAGATATTTAATCTGACTTTGCATGTCCTTACTCAGCGAGATCACATAACTGTTTCAAAGTGGTCTATGATCCATGTAGACCTGGACATTTGTTTATCTGATCACTACATTTATTGTGTCCTGTTGTCTCAACTGAGTTTGATTGATTGCTAACGAGCTTTAACACAAAAAAAAAAAAAAAAAAAAAAGGAAGATCTAAGGGCTAGCCTTCTATAAATGTAGACTTAGCTTGGGGAAGCATTCATGCAGGGGTGCATTCGTGCACTTGTATTCGTGTATTTTTATTCAAAGTACTTTTTTTTCTAAGTACTCGGCAGTTATAACATGGCAGAATATAATCAAGCATCTCTTCTCTCTTCATACAGGTAAACAGATCATTCATTCTCTGAGCTGAAATATCCTGCATGTCTATTGCTCCAGTCCCTGACAGCAAGCAGCTTGAATGGTAAACAGATCATTCATTCTCTGAGCTGAAATATCCTGCATGTCTATTGCTCCAGTCCCTGACAGCAAGCAGCTTGAATGGTAAACAGATCATTCATTCTCTGAGCTGAAATATCCTGCATGTCTATTGCTCCAGTCCCTGACAGCAAGCAGCTTGAATGGTAAACAGATCATTCATTCTCTGAGCTGAAATATCCTGCATGTCTATTGCTCCAGTCCCTGACAGCAAGCAGCTTGAATGGTAAACAGATCATTCATTCTCTGAGCTGAAATATCCTGCATGTCTATTGCTCCAGTCCCTGACAGCAAGCAGCTTGAATGGTAAACAGATCATTCATTCTCTGAGCTGAAATATCCTGCATGTCTATTGCTCCAGTCCCTGACAGCAAGCAGCTTGAATGGTAAACAGATCATTCATTCTCTGAGCTGAAATATCCTGCATGTCTATTGCTCCAGTCCCTGACAGCAAGCAGCTTGAATGGTAAACAGATCATTCATTCTCTGAGCTGAAATATCCTGCATGTCTATTGCTCCAGTCCCTGACAGCAAGCAGCTTGAATGGTAAACAGATCATTCATTCTCTGAGCTGAAATATCCTGCATGTCTATTGCTCCAGTCCCTGACAGCAAGCAGCTTGAATGGTAAACAGATCATTCATTCTCTGAGCTGAAATATCCTGCATGTCTATTGCTCCAGTCCCTGACAGCAAGCAGCTTGAATGGTAAACAGATCATTCATTCTCTGAGCTGAAATATCCTGCATGTCTATTGCTCCAGTCCCTGACAGCAAGCAGCTTGAATGGTAAACAGATCATTCATTCTCTGAGCTGAAATATCCTGCATGTCTATTGCTCCAGTCCCTGACAGCAAGCAGCTTGAATGGTAAACAGATCATTCATTCTCTGAGCTGAAATATCCTGCATGTCTATTGCTCCAGTCCCTGACAGCAAGCAGCTTGAATGGTAAACAGATCATTCATTCTCTGAGCTGAAATATCCTGCATGTCTATTGCTCCAGTCCCTGACAGCAAGCAGCTTGAATGGTAAACAGATCATTCATTCTCTGAGCTGAAATATCCTGCATGTCTATTGCTCCAGTCCCTGACAGCAAGCAGCTTGAATGGTATCTGAGTCATTCCATCTTCGGCATTGAATCCTGCATATATCTATATATGTTAGTCATCCTATTATGCATTTTTTGTGTTTATAGATATTTAATCTGACTTTGCATGTCCTTACTCAGCGAGATCACATAACTGTTTCAAAGTGGTCTATGATCCATGTAGACCTGGACATTTGTTTATCTGATCACTACATTTATTGTGTCCTGTTGTCTCAACTGAGTTTGATTGATTGCTAACGAGCTTTAACACAAAAAAAAAAAAAAAAAAAAAAAGGAAGATCTAAGGGCTAGCCTTCTATAAATGTAGACTTAGCTTGGGGAAGCATTCATGCAGGGGTGCATTCGTGCACTTGTATTCGTGTATTTTTATTCAAAGTACTTTTTTTTCTAAGTACTCGGCAGTTATAACATGGCAGAATATAATCAAGCATCTCTTCTCTCTTCATACAGGTAAACAGATCATTCATTCTCTGAGCTGAAATATCCTGCATGTCTATTGCTCCAGTCCCTGACAGCAAGCAGCTTGAATGGTAAACAGATCATTCATTCTCTGAGCTGAAATATCCTGCATGTCTATTGCTCCAGTCCCTGACAGCAAGCAGCTTGAATGGTAAACAGATCATTCATTCTCTGAGCTGAAATATCCTGCATGTCTATTGCTCCAGTCCCTGACAGCAAGCAGCTTGAATGGTAAACAGATCATTCATTCTCTGAGCTGAAATATCCTGCATGTCTATTGCTCCAGTCCCTGACAGCAAGCAGCTTGAATGGTAAACAGATCATTCATTCTCTGAGCTGAAATATCCTGCATGTCTATTGCTCCAGTCCCTGACAGCAAGCAGCTTGAATGGTAAACAGATCATTCATTCTCTGAGCTGAAATATCCTGCATGTCTATTGCTCCAGTCCCTGACAGCAAGCAGCTTGAATGGTAAACAGATCATTCATTCTCTGAGCTGAAATATCCTGCATGTCTATTGCTCCAGTCCCTGACAGCAAGCAGCTTGAATGGTAAACAGATCATTCATTCTCTGAGCTGAAATATCCTGCATGTCTATTGCTCCAGTCCCTGACAGCAAGCAGCTTGAATGGTAAACAGATCATTCATTCTCTGAGCTGAAATATCCTGCATGTCTATTGCTCCAGTCCCTGACAGCAAGCAGCTTGAATGGTAAACAGATCATTCATTCTCTGAGCTGAAATATCCTGCATGTCTATTGCTCCAGTCCCTGACAGCAAGCAGCTTGAATGGTAAACAGATCATTCATTCTCTGAGCTGAAATATCCTGCATGTCTATTGCTCCAGTCCCTGACAGCAAGCAGCTTGAATGGTAAACAGATCATTCATTCTCTGAGCTGAAATATCCTGCATGTCTATTGCTCCAGTCCCTGACAGCAAGCAGCTTGAATGGTAAACAGATCATTCATTCTCTGAGCTGAAATATCCTGCATGTCTATTGCTCCAGTCCCTGACAGCAAGCAGCTTGAATGGTATCTGAGTCATTCCATCTTCGGCATTGAATCCTGCATATATCTATATATGTTAGTCATCCTATTATGCATTTTTTGTGTTTATAGATATTTAATCTGACTTTGCATGTCCTTACTCAGCGAGATCACATAACTGTTTCAAAGTGGTCTATGATCCATGTAGACCTGGACATTTGTTTATCTGATCACTACATTTATTGTGTCCTGTTGTCTCAACTGAGTTTGATTGATTGCTAACGAGCTTTAACACAAAAAAAAAAAAAAAAAAAAAAGGAAGATCTAAGGGCTAGCCTTCTATAAATGTAGACTTAGCTTGGGGAAGCATTCATGCAGGGGTGCATTCGTGCACTTGTATTCGTGTATTTTTATTCAAAGTACTTTTTTTTCTAAGTACTCGGCAGTTATAACATGGCAGAATATAATCAAGCATCTCTTCTCTCTTCATACAGGTAAACAGATCATTCATTCTCTGAGCTGAAATATCCTGCATGTCTATTGCTCCAGTCCCTGACAGCAAGCAGCTTGAATGGTAAACAGATCATTCATTCTCTGAGCTGAAATATCCTGCATGTCTATTGCTCCAGTCCCTGACAGCAAGCAGCTTGAATGGTATCTGAGTCATTCCATCTTCGGCATTGAATCCTGCATATATCTATATATGTTAGTCATCCTATTATGCATTTTTTGTGTTTATAGATATTTAATCTGACTTTGCATGTCCTTACTCAGCGAGATCACATAACTGTTTCAAAGTGGTCTATGATCCATGTAGACCTGGACATTTGTTTATCTGATCACTACATTTATTGTGTCCTGTTGTCTCAACTGAGTTTGATTGATTGCTAACGAGCTTTAACACAAAAAAAAAAAAAAAAAAAAAAGGAAGATCTAAGGGCTAGCCTTCTATAAATGTAGACTTAGCTTGGGGAAGCATTCATGCAGGGGTGCATTCGTGCACTTGTATTCGTGTATTTTTATTCAAAGTACTTTTTTTTCTAAGTACTCGGCAGTTATAACATGGCAGAATATAATCAAGCATCTCTTCTCTCTTCATACAGGTAAACAGATCATTCATTCTCTGAGCTGAAATATCCTGCATGTCTATTGCTCCAGTCCCTGACAGCAAGCAGCTTGAATGGTAAACAGATCATTCATTCTCTGAGCTGAAATATCCTGCATGTCTATTGCTCCAGTCCCTGACAGCAAGCAGCTTGAATGGTAAACAGATCATTCATTCTCTGAGCTGAAATATCCTGCATGTCTATTGCTCCAGTCCCTGACAGCAAGCAGCTTGAATGGTAAACAGATCATTCATTCTCTGAGCTGAAATATCCTGCATGTCTATTGCTCCAGTCCCTGACAGCAAGCAGCTTGAATGGTAAACAGATCATTCATTCTCTGAGCTGAAATATCCTGCATGTCTATTGCTCCAGTCCCTGACAGCAAGCAGCTTGAATGGTAAACAGATCATTCATTCTCTGAGCTGAAATATCCTGCATGTCTATTGCTCCAGTCCCTGACAGCAAGCAGCTTGAATGGTAAACAGATCATTCATTCTCTGAGCTGAAATATCCTGCATGTCTATTGCTCCAGTCCCTGACAGCAAGCAGCTTGAATGGTATCTGAGTCATTCCATCTTCGGCATTGAATCCTGCATATATCTATATATGTTAGTCATCCTATTATGCATTTTTTGTGTTTATAGATATTTAATCTGACTTTGCATGTCCTTACTCAGCGAGATCACATAACTGTTTCAAAGTGGTCTATGATCCATGTAGACCTGGACATTTGTTTATCTGATCACTACATTTATTGTGTCCTGTTGTCTCAACTGAGTTTGATTGATTGCTAACGAGCTTTAACACAAAAAAAAAAAAAAAAAAAAAAGGAAGATCTAAGGGCTAGCCTTCTATAAATGTAGACTTAGCTTGGGGAAGCATTCATGCAGGGGTGCATTCGTGCACTTGTATTCGTGTATTTTTATTCAAAGTACTTTTTTTTCTAAGTACTCGGCAGTTATAACATGGCAGAATATAATCAAGCATCTCTTCTCTCTTCATACAGGTAAACAGATCATTCATTCTCTGAGCTGAAATATCCTGCATGTCTATTGCTCCAGTCCCTGACAGCAAGCAGCTTGAATGGTAAACAGATCATTCATTCTCTGAGCTGAAATATCCTGCATGTCTATTGCTCCAGTCCCTGACAGCAAGCAGCTTGAATGGTATCTGAGTCATTCCATCTTCGGCATTGAATCCTGCATATATCTATATATGTTAGTCATCCTATTATGCATTTTTTGTGTTTATAGATATTTAATCTGACTTTGCATGTCCTTACTCAGCGAGATCACATAACTGTTTCAAAGTGGTCTATGATCCATGTAGACCTGGACATTTGTTTATCTGATCACTACATTTATTGTGTCCTGTTGTCTCAACTGAGTTTGATTGATTGCTAACGAGCTTTAACACAAAAAAAAAAAAAAAAAAAAAAGGAAGATCTAAGGGCTAGCCTTCTATAAATGTAGACTTAGCTTGGGGAAGCATTCATGCAGGGGTGCATTCGTGCACTTGTATTCGTGTATTTTTATTCAAAGTACTTTTTTTTCTAAGTACTCGGCAGTTATAACATGGCAGAATATAATCAAGCATCTCTTCTCTCTTCATACAGGTAAACAGATCATTCATTCTCTGAGCTGAAATATCCTGCATGTCTATTGCTCCAGTCCCTGACAGCAAGCAGCTTGAATGGTAAACAGATCATTCATTCTCTGAGCTGAAATATCCTGCATGTCTATTGCTCCAGTCCCTGACAGCAAGCAGCTTGAATGGTATCTGAGTCATTCCATCTTCGGCATTGAATCCTGCATATATCTATATATGTTAGTCATCCTATTATGCATTTTTTGTGTTTATAGATATTTAATCTGACTTTGCATGTCCTTACTCAGCGAGATCACATAACTGTTTCAAAGTGGTCTATGATCCATGTAGACCTGGACATTTGTTTATCTGATCACTACATTTATTGTGTCCTGTTGTCTCAACTGAGTTTGATTGATTGCTAACGAGCTTTAACACAAAAAAAAAAAAAAAAAAAAAAGGAAGATCTAAGGGCTAGCCTTCTATAAATGTAGACTTAGCTTGGGGAAGCATTCATGCAGGGGTGCATTCGTGCACTTGTATTCGTGTATTTTTATTCAAAGTACTTTTTTTTCTAAGTACTCGGCAGTTATAACATGGCAGAATATAATCAAGCATCTCTTCTCTCTTCATACAGGTAAACAGATCATTCATTCTCTGAGCTGAAATATCCTGCATGTCTATTGCTCCAGTCCCTGACAGCAAGCAGCTTGAATGGTAAACAGATCATTCATTCTCTGAGCTGAAATATCCTGCATGTCTATTGCTCCAGTCCCTGACAGCAAGCAGCTTGAATGGTATCTGAGTCATTCCATCTTCGGCATTGAATCCTGCATATATCTATATATGTTAGTCATCCTATTATGCATTTTTTGTGTTTATAGATATTTAATCTGACTTTGCATGTCCTTACTCAGCGAGATCACATAACTGTTTCAAAGTGGTCTATGATCCATGTAGACCTGGACATTTGTTTATCTGATCACTACATTTATTGTGTCCTGTTGTCTCAACTGAGTTTGATTGATTGCTAACGAGCTTTAACACAAAAAAAAAAAAAAAAAAAAAAGGAAGATCTAAGGGCTAGCCTTCTATAAATGTAGACTTAGCTTGGGGAAGCATTCATGCAGGGGTGCATTCGTGCACTTGTATTCGTGTATTTTTATTCAAAGTACTTTTTTTTCTAAGTACTCGGCAGTTATAACATGGCAGAATATAATCAAGCATCTCTTCTCTCTTCATACAGGTAAACAGATCATTCATTCTCTGAGCTGAAATATCCTGCATGTCTATTGCTCCAGTCCCTGACAGCAAGCAGCTTGAATGGTAAACAGATCATTCATTCTCTGAGCTGAAATATCCTGCATGTCTATTGCTCCAGTCCCTGACAGCAAGCAGCTTGAATGGTATCTGAGTCATTCCATCTTCGGCATTGAATCCTGCATATATCTATATATGTTAGTCATCCTATTATGCATTTTTTGTGTTTATAGATATTTAATCTGACTTTGCATGTCCTTACTCAGCGAGATCACATAACTGTTTCAAAGTGGTCTATGATCCATGTAGACCTGGACATTTGTTTATCTGATCACTACATTTATTGTGTCCTGTTGTCTCAACTGAGTTTGATTGATTGCTAACGAGCTTTAACACAAAAAAAAAAAAAAAAAAAAAAGGAAGATCTAAGGGCTAGCCTTCTATAAATGTAGACTTAGCTTGGGGAAGCATTCATGCAGGGGTGCATTCGTGCACTTGTATTCGTGTATTTTTATTCAAAGTACTTTTTTTTCTAAGTACTCGGCAGTTATAACATGGCAGAATATAATCAAGCATCTCTTCTCTCTTCATACAGGTAAACAGATCATTCATTCTCTGAGCTGAAATATCCTGCATGTCTATTGCTCCAGTCCCTGACAGCAAGCAGCTTGAATGGTAAACAGATCATTCATTCTCTGAGCTGAAATATCCTGCATGTCTATTGCTCCAGTCCCTGACAGCAAGCAGCTTGAATGGTATCTGAGTCATTCCATCTTCGGCATTGAATCCTGCATATATCTATATATGTTAGTCATCCTATTATGCATTTTTTGTGTTTATAGATATTTAATCTGACTTTGCATGTCCTTACTCAGCGAGATCACATAACTGTTTCAAAGTGGTCTATGATCCATGTAGACCTGGACATTTGTTTATCTGATCACTACATTTATTGTGTCCTGTTGTCTCAACTGAGTTTGATTGATTGCTAACGAGCTTTAACACAAAAAAAAAAAAAAAAAAAAAAGGAAGATCTAAGGGCTAGCCTTCTATAAATGTAGACTTAGCTTGGGGAAGCATTCATGCAGGGGTGCATTCGTGCACTTGTATTCGTGTATTTTTATTCAAAGTACTTTTTTTTCTAAGTACTCGGCAGTTATAACATGGCAGTTAGACAGGGCAGGAGACAGGTAAGAAAAACTAAATCTATTCCCTATTCACTTGAAACAACACAAATACTCACCATATTTATTTGCATATTCTATATCCTGGCTGCTGCATTCACTCACATTCACCGCCCTTGCATTAACTCTCTACACTCCATCCATATCGGCCCCTCTGTCCTTGCCTCTCCTATGTATAGCACTCATGCTCTGTTCACATTGCTTAGCAGCGCAGATCCATTCAGTCCCACCATCCAACACAAGAGACGCTCTCACAAATCACTTAACCATCTGCTCACTCTTTCGATCCTCCTCCTCCTAGTTGCTGGAGACATCTCTCCAAACCCCGGCCCCCCATGTTATAGCCAGTCAAACCTCCCAATTTCTACACCCAGAAACCCCTCTAACCTTATTAATATTCCCTGCATGCCTTCTGTCTCTTTGAATTGTGCCCTTTGGAATTCTCGCTCTGTGTGTAATAAACTCTCCTTCATCCATGACTTCTTCCTTTCTAATTCTATTAACCTCCTGGCTCTTACTGAAACCTGGATCCAGCAGTCAGACACCACCGCTGCTGCTGCTCTTTCATATGGTGCACTACACTTTTCTCATACCCCAAGATCGGACAACAGAGCAGGTGGAGGCGTTGGTCTGCTCCTTTCACCAAAATGTACTTTCCAAGTTATCCCCCAAGTACCCTCACTTGTCTTCCCTTCCTTTGAGGTCCATGTGGTCAGACTCTACGTCCCCTTCTCCATGCGAGTGGTGGTGGTGTATCGTCCTCCCGGCCCCTCTCATCAGTTCCTGGATCATTTTGCCACCTGGCTTCCACACTTTCTTTCCTGTGACACCCCCACCCTTATCATGGGTGATTTCAACATCCCTATTGCCTCTC
Source organism: Ranitomeya imitator (assembly GCF_032444005.1). NCBI lineage: Eukaryota > Metazoa > Chordata > Amphibia > Anura > Dendrobatidae > Ranitomeya > Ranitomeya imitator. The sequence continues at coordinate 554,734,701 of NC_091285.1, forward strand.
CCCTCTCCCCATCTGCTTCTCACCTTTTGGCTCTAACCTCCTCTTTCGGCCTCTCGCAGCATACTAACTCGCCAACACATGAAGATGGAAACTCCCTTGACTTGGTCTTCTCCCGGCTTTGCTCAGTGGATGATTTCACAAACTCCCCTCTCCCACTCTCTGACCACCACCTTCTTTCATTCTCTATCAAGAACTGCCATCCCGCTCAGGTCACCCCCACTTTCCACACTTATAGAAACATACAGGCCATTAACACCCAGGAACTTATGAAGAACTTGCAGTCCTCATTGGCCCCAATCTCCTCCATCTCATGTCCTGATTCTGCTCTGAAGCATTACAATGAAACCCTGCAAAGTGCCCTGGATGAAGCTGCTCCTCCTATACATAAAACAACTCGGCACAGACGGCAACAACCGTGGCACACGCTGCAAACACGTTTCCTGCAGCGGTGCTCCAGGTGCGCAGAACGTCTGTGGAGAAAATCTAATCTACCCGAAGATTTCATCCATTATAAGTTCATGCTAAAGACATACAATTCTGCCCTTCACCTCTCCAAACAAACCTACTTCAACACCCTCATCACCTCCCTGTCCAATAACCCTAAACGTCTCTTTGACACGTTCCAGTCCCTACTCAACCCAAGAGCGCAGGCCCCAACCACGGATCTCCGTGCTGACAATCTGGCCAATTACTTCAAAGAAAAAATTGACCATATTCGACAGGAAATCATCTCCCAATCTCTTCATACCATGCACTGTCCTCCCTCCCCCACTGCATCTAGTTCACTCTCTGACTTTGAACCAGTTACAGAAGAAGAAGTAAGCAGGCTCCTTGCATCTTCTCGCCCGACCACTTGCACCAGTGACCCCATTCCGTCACATTTCCTCCAGTCCCTTTCCCCGGCTGTCACCTCTCACCTAACTAAAATATTCAACCTTTCCCTCACTTCCGGTATTTTTCCCTCCTCATTTAAGCATGCCATCATACATCCATTACTTAAAAAACCATCCCTCGACCAAAACTGTGCCGCTAATTATAGACCTGTCTCTAATCTTCCCTTCATCTCTAAACTCCTCGAACGCCTGGTCCACTCCCGTCTTACCCGCTATCTCTCAGATAACTCTCTTCTCGACCCTCTTCAATCTGGTTTCCGCTCTTTACACTCTACTGAAACTGCCCTCACTAAAGTCTCTAATGACCTACTAACAGCTAAATCTAATGGTCACTACTCCATGCTAATCCTCTTGGATCTCTCTGCAGCATTTGATACTGTGGATCATCAGCTCCTCCTCACTATGCTCCGCTCCATCGGCCTCAAGGACACCGTTCTCTCCTGGTTCTCCTCCTATCTCTCTGACCGATCCTTCACTGTATGTTTCGCTGGTTCCTCCTCCTCTCACCTTCCCCTTACTGTTGGGGTTCCTCAAGGATCAGTCCTAGGCCCCCTCCTCTTCTCTTTGTATACTGCCCCTATTGGACAAACAATCAGTAGATTTGGCTTCCAGTACCATCTCTATGCTGACGACACCCAACTATACACTTCTTCTCCTGATCTCACGCCTGCCTTATTAGAAAACACCAGTGATTGTCTTACCGCTGTCTCTAGCATCATGTCCTCCCTCTATCTGAAACTAAACCTGTCAAAAACTGAACTCCTCGTGTTTTCTCCCTCTACTAACCTACCTTTGCCTGACATTGCCATCTCCGTTTGCGGTTCCACCATTACTCCAAAGCAACATGCCCGCTGCCTTGGGGTCATCCTTGATTCTGACCTTTCATTCACCCCCCACATCCGATCACTGGCTCGCTCTTCTTACCTGCATCTCAAAAACATTTCTAGAATTCGCCCTTTTCTTACTTTCGACTCTGCAAAAACTCTTACTGTTTCACTTATTCATTCTCGTCTGGACTATTGTAACTCTCTACTAATCGGCCTCCCTCTTACCAAACTCTCCCCGCTCCAATCTGTCCTGAATGCTGCTGCCAGGATCATATTCCTCACCAACCGTTACACCGATGCCTCTACCTTGTGCCAGTCATTACACTGGTTACCCATCCACTCAAGAATCCAGTACAAAACTACTACCCTCATCCACAAAGCACTCCATGGCTCAGCACCACCCTACATCTCCTCTCTGGTCTCAGTCTACCACCCTACCCGTGCCCTCCGCTCCGCTGATGACCTCAGGTTAGCATCCTCAATAATCAGAACCTCCCACTCCCGTCTCCAAGACTTTACACGTGCTGCGCCGATTCTTTGGAATGCACTACCTAGGATAATACGATTAATCCCCAATCCCCACAGTTTTAAGCGTGCCCTAAAAACTCATTTGTTCAGACTGGCCTACCGCCTCAATGCATTAACCTAACGATCCCTGTGTGGCCTATATTAAAAAAAAAAAAAAAAATTAATTAACTGGTTCATGCAGCTTTACATGAACACCCAAGCCTTACACTATGGCTGGTCCGAATAACTATAGCAATTGTTACCATCCACCTCTCGTGTCTCCCCTTTTCCTCATAGTTTGTAAGCTTACGAGCAGGGCCCTCACTCCTCTTGGTATCTGTTTTGAACTGTATTTCTGTTATGCTGTAATGTCTATTGTATGTACAAGTCCCCTCTATAATTTGTAAAGCGCTGCGGAATATGTTGGCGCTATATAAATAAAAAATTATTATTATTATTATTATTATAAACAAGTATTGCTTGGCACTGCAAGGGTTACGTCAGCCACTGCAGTACACATGGCTCAGACATCTGCCCTTATTAGGAAACACCCTGCAGTAAATTTCATCCAATCAGCAGCCTAGGCCACGTGGCAGGAATTAGTGTGGTGTTACTGGTGTATGATGGGAGATGGGCTTGGCCTGTGCTAGGACGTGCAGTTGCTAGGTGACCGCTAAATTGGTATGCAGGGTGTGGGGGCACTTGTGTTCCACTGCAATTTCTGCTTGTTAAAATTAACTCCTTCAATGCCGATGCAGCTGGCCTTAGTGCGTTGCTGTGGTACAGGATAAAGTGGGAATAAAAAGGGCTTGTTAGATTCAGATGTAAAGGAAAAACACAAAAAATGGTTCTATGGTGATCTGTGTTGTGTCACTAGAACCCCGCGAGGTCCAGGTTTTGCATCTGTAAGGCCATGTTCACACGGTCAGTAGTTGGTCAGTATTTTACCTCAGTATTTGTAAGCCAAAACCAGGAGTGGAACAATCAGAGGAAAAGTATAATAGAGACACGTCACCACTTCTGCATTTATCACCCACTCCTGGTTTTGGCTTACACATACTGAGGTAAAATGAGCAAATGCTGAATATGTGAATGTGGTCTAACGTGGAAGCATCACCGTCATCTGAAAGCAGATTTAGATTCTCTTTTATCTATTTTATACACATACAAATTGAAAAGAATGGCTAAAAAAAAGCCAGGTATCACATCCGTATCCTTGTGACATAAGCTGGGCCAGTGAGAATTGGCTTTAGAGATGGGCAAAAAGATTCGAGCTATACTGGTCCATCGTCATGGTTTGTCCTACGTGCTAGTCAAGAGCAATGGCATCTTCTCTAATCCTATGTCACAAATCCTGAGCACCTCTGCCACTTACTAGGCCCCTGCAATGTCACCTTGGGCACCTTTGCCACCTTATGACGTTCTGCCCTGTTAACTGGCTTAAGCGCCTAGGATGTTGGACACAGAATGGCCGGCTTACAAGTGAACTCTTTACAGAGAACCAGACTGGACTCAGGACGAGTAGAATATTTGCTTACCTCTAATCAACCTATTTTCATTATTTGTGTACTGTATTGGTAACTGCTGCCCTATCATAACATACACAGTACAAGAGGTGTACACCAGGGTTGGGGAACCTCAAGCCCTCAGGCAACTTCCCGCTGCAACGCGTGCGATGAAAGATTGTGTCTGGACACCAGCCATTGTCTGAACATACTCTGTAGATGGAGTTATTGCGTGATGTGTCCTGGTCTACATAAGAAGACAGCAAGTGTCTCCTGTGATGTCTATACAATAGCCCTACAGTAGTGTCTCCTATGTCAATGCGCAGCTCCAGTGCCTCCTTTGATATATATACTGCAGTCCCAGTGTCTCCTGTGATGAATAAACTGCAGCCCCAGCGTCTCCTGTGAAATCTATACCCCAGCTCCAGCGTCTCCTGTGATGTCTATACCTCAACCCAGCGTTTCTTGTGATGTCTATACCGAAGCTCCAGCCTCTCCTGTGGTGATTATTATAGTATGTAAACATTGAATAGATTACATTGAAATTGCGTTACTGCTGTAAAAAAATAAGTTAAAAAATGAAGGTACTTGACGCATAAAATAGCCAATTCATGTGAGTCCAACAGCCATCGGCAAGGTGTATCCTCTCTGTTGGGACCCTGACCTAATATGATAAATCTACCAGGCTAAAAGCCTACAATTTTGTGGGCACGTAGCCCAGCTCTATTTAAAACCGCCATAGACTAATGGGTGAAGTGCTTACGGTGATGTCTATTTCGCAACATCTCCTGTGATGATACCGCCACCCCAGTGACTCCTGTGATGATTGTACCGCAGCCCCAGCATCTGCTGTGATGTCTATACCGCAGCCCTATGTCTCTTGTTATGTTTATACTGCAGCCCCAGCATCTCCTGGCGTTCCTGGCCCAGAGAAGATGACAACAGCAGCAGCTCCTGTGATGTCTATACCGTAATCCCAGCATCTCCTGTGATGTCTGCACCTCAGCCCCAGCATCTCCTGTGATCATTATACTGGAACCCCGGTGCAGAAACCAAAACTCCTTATTAAACTTACATGTATTCTATTCAATACCGCTGTTAGCTGTCTTTAGTGTAGGGATAGCTGATTAAGAAGGGCTAGTAGTGCATTGCAGGCCTTGATGCACAAACCTAAAACCAAAATTCCTTTTCAGGCCTACATCTATTATATTCTAGTCCCTATTAATACTGCTCTTAGTTGCATTCCTAATATAATATGCATAAAGCGTGTGGAGTGCCCCCAGACGCAGGGCCGCGGGGTTCTCGGTACCGGTCCTCTCTGTCTCGGTCATGGGGTTGACACGGTGGTTGGACCCGGTCCGTGACCCTGCTAAGGGGCGTCCAATGAAAGGTGATGAAAGTTTGTCAAGGGTTCGTAACGCCACCTGTGGCACTCGGTCAGGGTGACCGACGCTGCCTGGGGGTCCACTTGGGTGATGCCGTGGCAGCGAGATGGTATACCTTCCCACAGGTGAAGTGCTTCCCCAGGGCTTCCCAGTAGTGTAGGTGGTGATGATGTGAGGCGCGGTTAATAACGAGGACGCAGGGCCGCAGTCTCTTTACCTTTTTACTGAAGACTTCGGGATCCGCAATCCAGAGCACTGCTAACAGGGCTGGCTGTGACCGGCCGGTCCGAAGGCACGTCCAGAGTTCCCTTTGCAGGTGGAAATCAGTGCCTACCAACTAGCGCCTGTGTGTTGTAGTCCTTCCCTGCTGAGCACCACGGGATAGTCCTCACAACTTTCGTATTCATTTGTTCTCTCTCTCTCCGTCCCCCAGTTTATCTGGCTAGGACGCACCCGTATGACGAGTAGGCCTGGAGTTATTCTGGGACCCTAGAGATGCCCCTCTCCAACATTTGTCTCCTATGTCTGCGTAGGGGATTTAAGGTAGACAGCCAATCTATAATCAACTGTCCTGCCGCTGTTTGAAGTAATGCTTGAAGTCTGTTACTTCCTCGGCGTTCCGGCCACCGGCTACGCACCTCAGTAGGATGTTGCCGATCTCGGGGCACGACTCCTACTGGTTCTACCTTCTTTGTGCTGTGATCTCATTTCTCACTTCTCCATAATATACTTCGCTTCGTGTCCTTCCTTAGGATGCCGCCGCAAGGTAGTGCAGGCGCGGCTCCGTAACAATCTGTCCTTTCTGCTAGGTACCTGCCAGGAACCTACCACTGACAGGTCCTCCCTGGAGCTCTCCCAGGCTGCTTTCTGACTAACTTCCTATCCAACCCCCAGTTTTACCAGAGTGTGAGGAGTGGCCTAATACATAGAGCCTTTTGCTCCCCCTGGTGGCCGGAGTGTGAAGTGTAATGTGTGACTGTGATACCTGGTCAGGTGAACTCCTTTAGTGCAATCAGACATAACATCACTCCCCTTAGTGGCAGAGCGACATTACTGCAACGACCAGGACTCTGGGGCGCTGCACGTGCATTCAAGAATGGGGAAGTGAATGTGCTGCTGATTGTGTATGCAGAGTCCATGGGCAAGTTGAAGCTGTGCCTGCTGTGGGAGCACAACGGTCACATGCGCAGGTGGTGCACGTGGTTCGTGGACCCATTGTCCCAAGGGTCCGGGCCGACCTAGGATAGCAGTAGCTAAGTGGTCACATGAAAGGCTGATAGCCAATATGTATATACAAACAGTAACATTTAAAGTGCTAGTGGTCAAAATTAGCCGTGCTCTAGATAAGAAATTGTTATAATAAATTAAATGTGGATTACATCCGCGCTGCTGCGACAAATAATAGATCCAGATATACTTGTAAGATGTTCGGGTGGTTTATTCAAAGCGTTTCGAAGCTCATGGCTTCTTCTTCAGGAAATTTCCACACAAAGATATCTGGATCTATTATTTGTCGCAGCAGCGCGGATGTAATCCACATTTAATTTATTATAATGGTTCTCAGAGGTCGCAGCGCCGACCTGTGGATCTGCAGCAGCTGACAAACTACACGCTTGTACTGTGTACCACCAGGTGAGCAGTTCTCTCACTATTGATTAGAAACAATCCTGGGGATAAGACCCTATTTGCGCTTTTTTTGTCTCCTATTTTTCTATACTAGACAAGAAATTGGTATGACCTCACCAACGTAGTATTTACTTCCTACAGGTGAGTTGTTTCACACGAGGAAAAATGAATTCTTTCCCTTTGATATTAGACAATAGGGAATAGAAAAAAAAGAAAGGGGGCAGTATTTCTTATTTCTTTTAAAACTCTGTGTCGTGCCCCCTGCATTGCTCCTGCCAATAAAGGTTATGTAGCCTCCCAACACGGATCTCCTTCCATTAGGGGGGTACGTCAGGGGGTGGGCGGAGAATTGGTATTTTATAGCAATGTCTCTTGCAGTGGCAAGTTATACCCCACAGACTGACTGTGTCAGCGCAACTGTCTGGGGGAAAAAAAATACCTATGTGGTATTACTTGCCACTGCAAGAATCCTTTAGAGACATTGCTTTAAATAACAAATCACCCCCCACGTTGTACCCCCAAACAGAGGAAGAAACGACTAGATGGGCCAAACATCTGGGTCCACAATCAGTGTCTGTTGGTCACACCACTGTCTCTTCCACTGTACTATGTGCTTGCGAATCCACTGTCCAAGACGTAGTTGCTGATGACTCCTGCCCTGGACCTGTCGTTGGACAGTCGCAAGCACCATCAGCAACCACGTCCGCTTCCTTGTCCCAGCGCAGCATTCATCTGTCTCTACCCCAGGTCTTGAAATGCAAGTGGATATACGCAGCTACCCACCGACAGGCCCAAACACTAAACAGCCCCATTTCCAGACTGTTTGTCCTGTGCTCTGCTTTACGGCCGGCGCTGACACAGTCAGTGCGGGAAGCTGACGGCGGGGGACGTGACAGATGTCGGAATGTGAGTATGTACTGTTTTTTTTTTTTTTAACTTTTACAATGGTAACCAGGGTAAATATCGGGTTACTAAGCGTGGCCCTGCACTTAGTAACCCGATATTTACCCTGGTTAAACTGAAGACAGTTTCAACGATGCCGAAGTCGTTCCCCTGATCGTTGGTCGCTGGAGAGAGCTGTCTGTGTGACAACTCCCCAGCGACCACACAACGACTTACCAACGATCACGGCCAGGTCGTATCGCTGGTCGTGATCGTTGGTAAGTCGTTTAGTGTGATGGTACCTTTATACACATCTTGGCCAATGCTGATTAACGACTGTTCACACTTCTCGACCCATGTTACAAAGAGAACTTTCCATCTCTCCTTTCTGCAGCCAGTTCCATCAGCGTCCAGGCCCTGATACACAGGGTACTGTGACAAAGAGGGAAAAGGTTTGTAAGATGATGGAGTACCTAGCCAACTGTACCAGCCTCCTCCATGATTCCTCTGTGCCATATAACCAGGGCCGCCATCAGGGCATGACAGCCGTGACTGGCGTATGGGGCCCGGTAAGCAGAGGGGGCCCGCATCGGGCCCCGTCTCATCTGGTCACCGGGCCCCTCCCGCAGGCGCTGCGGCAGCTGCACACTATTGACGTGCGGGCCCGCGCCCGCACGTCAATAGTTAACAGCCGCCAGCCAGTCTGAGGCTGGCAGCTGAATAGGGCCGCAGTGCGCACTCGCCGGCGTCGTCGGCGTCTGACGTCATTGTCAGCCGCCGGGCCCGGCGAGTGCGTCTGTGTGGAGCCTGGGGGGATCTTCGCCCGACGCAGGAGCATGGCCAGTTAAGAAGTCGTGGTTTTTTTTTTCTTTGAGAGCTGCGATCCAGGGGGGGCCGGGGGGCAGGATGATGGACACACAAGGGCAGAAATGCTGGACACAGTGGGGCAGAAATGCTGGACACAGTGGGGCAGAATGGTGGACACACAGGGGCAGAAATGCTGGACACAGTGGGACAGAATGGTGGACACACAGTGGGGCAGAATGCTGGACACACAGGGGCAGAATGGTGGACACAGTGGGGCAGAATGCTGGACACACAGGGGCAGAAATGCTGGCCACAGTGGGGCAGAATGGTGGACACAGTGGGGCAGAATGCTGGACACAGTGGGGCAGAAATGCTGGACACAGTGGGGCAGAATGGTGGACACACAGGGGCAGAAATGCTGGACACAGTGGGGCAGAATGCTGGACACACAGGGGCGGAAATGCTGGACAGTGGGGCAGAATGGTGGACACACAGGGGCAGAAATGCTGGACACAGTGGGGCAGAAATGCTGGACACAGGGGCAGAATGGTGGACACACACAGGGGCAGAAATGCTGGACACAGTGGGACAGAATGGTGGACACACACAGGGGCAGAAATGCTGGACACAGTGGGGTAGAATGCTGGACACAGTGGGGCAGAATGCTGGACACACAGGTGCAGAAATGCTGGACACAGTGGGGCAGAATGCTGGACACACAGGGGCAGAAATGCTGGACACACAGTGGGGCAGAATGCTGGACACACAGGGGCAGAAATGCTGGACACAGTGGGACAGAATGGTGGACACAGTGGGGCAGAATGCTGGACACAGTGGGGCAGAAATGCTGGACACAGTGGGGCAGAATGGTGGACACACAGGGGCAGAAATGCTGGACACAGTGGGACAGAATGGTGGACACACAGTGGGGCAGAATGCTGGACACACAGGGGCAGAATGGTGGACACAGTGGGGCAGAATGCTGGACACACAGGGGCAGAAATGCTGGACACAGTGGGGCAGAATGGTGGACACAGTGGGGCAGAATGCTGGACACAGTGGGGCAGAAATGCTGGACACAGTGGGGCAGAATGGTGGACACACAGGGGCAGAAATGCTGGACACAGTGGGGCAGAATGCTGGACACAGTGGGGCAGAATGCTGGACACAGTGGGGCAGAATGCTGGACACACAGGGGCGAAAATGCTGGACACAGTGGGGCAGAATGGTGGACACACAGGGGCAGAAATGCTGGACACAGTGGGGCAGAAATGCTGGACACAGGGGCAGAATGGTGGACACACACAGGGGCAGAAATGCTGGATACAGTGGGACAGAATGGTGGACACACACAGGGGCAGAAATGCTGGACACAGTGGGGCAGAATGCTGGACACACAGGGGCAGAAATGCTGGACACAGTGGGGCAGAATGCTGGACACAGGGGCAGAAATGCTGGACACACAGTGGGGCAGAATGCTGGACACACAGGGGCAGAAATGCTGGACACAGTGGGACAGAATGGTGGACACAGTGGGGCAGAATGCTGGACACAGTGGGGCAGAAATGCTGGACACAGTGGGGCAGAATGGTGGACACACAGGGGCAGAAATGCTGGACACAGTGGGACAGAATGGTGGACACACAGGGGCAGAAATGCTGGACACAGTGGGGCAGAATGCTGGACACAGTGGGGCAGAATGCTGGACACAGTGGGGCAGAATGCTGGACACACAGTGGGGCAGAATGCTGGACACACAGTGGGGCAGAATGCTGGACACACAGTGGGGCAGAATGCTGGACACACAGTGGGGCAGAATGTTGGAGACAGTGGGGCAGAATGCTGGAGACAGTGGGGCAGAATGCTGGACACAGTGACAGGGGCAGAAATGCTGGACACAGTGGGGCAGAATGCTGGACACAGTGACGGGCAGAATGCTGGACACAGTGACGGGCAGAATGCTGGACACTGGGGCAGAATGCGAGACACAGTGGGGCAGAATGCTGGACACAGTGGGGCAGAATGCTGGACACAGTGGGGCAGAATGCTGGACACAGTGGGGCAGAATGCTGGACACACAGTGGGGCAGAATGCTGGACACACAGTGGGGCAGAATGCTGGACACACAGTGGGGCAGAATGCTGGACACACAGTGGGGCAGAATGCTGGAGACAGTGGGGCAGAATGCTGGACACAGTGACAGGGGCAGAATGCTGGACATTGGGGCAGAATGCTGGACATTGGGGCAGAATGCGAGACACGAGGCAGAATGGAGATACGGGGCATGATTGGAGACACGGGGCAGGATGAAAGACATGGGGGCATGACTGGAGACAGATGGGGCAGGATTGGAGACAGATGGGGCAGAATGGAGACACAGGGGGCATGATGGGAGACAAGTGTCAGGATTGCAGACATGGGGGGCATGGTTGGAGACATAGGGGGCAGAATGGAGACATGGGGCATGATTAGAGACACTGGGGGCAGAATTGGAGACAGATCGTACAGGATCATGGGGTAGGATGGATATGATGGAGACAGATGGGGCAGGATGGAGAGATCACATGGGGCGATCATATGGGGCAGGATGGGGAGATCATATGGGGCAGAATGGATACTCATGAGGGCAGGATCGGAGAACATCTAGCTGACGCCAGGAATGAGACACACGGGGCCAGGCTGGGGGATATTATTAATACCATAGGGGCTAATTTAGGGATATTATTACTGCAGTGATGTATTTATTTTATTTTTTGAGTATACTGTTTTAAATGGGGGGCGGTCCTGTTACTGTATAGAGTGATACTATGTCGCCTTCTTCATGTGGTGTAATGTAGAAGTTGTGAAAAATTAAGTAATGTGTTCTGCAAGCGGAGCTCGAGATAACTGTGTTATTTCCTGCAGAGAGAAGTCCTGGCTGGATGAAATGATGGCGGTCTGTGCTGGATGAAAGATGAAGGACTTCACCTAGAGACGTCACTGGTGAGTCAGTGTGTTACCTATACACTGACACTATACACTGTATACAGAGCTCCTGTGTATAATTTCACTAGTGATCACTATATTATCTGTACACAGACACTGCATACTAAGTACAGATATCCTGTGTATAATGGCACTTATGGTGATAGTATGGTGCTTTTTTTAAATTACTGATCAGAATTGTAGTATTCAGTCACTATGTGGTGGTAATATGTGGTCTGGACATAGTGTTGTGGTATTTGTTCCTTGTATGTGATATTATTCGATCACTGTGGTGGTAATATGTGGTCTGGTCATGGTGTTGTGGTATTTGTTCCTTGTATGTGATATTATTCGATCACTGTGGTGGTAATATGTCATCTGGTCATGGTGTTGTGGTATTTGTTCCTTCTATGTGATATTATTGGTCATCTGTTGACATCCCCACTATCATCATGGGTGATTTCAATGTCCCCATTGACACTTTCACCTCAGCTACCTCTAAACTTTTATCACTGACTGCCTCCTTTGGCCTCACTCAATGGTCCTCTGAGGCCACTCACAAAGATGGCCACACGCTGGACCTCATCTTCACCCGCCTCTGCTCCCTTACTAACCTCACTAACACACCCCTCCCCCTGTCTGACCACAACCTACTGACATTCTCGTCCCTCTCCTCTCCTAGTGTGCAACCCCCACTCCACAAACTCACTCACCCTCGCAGAAATCTCAAACATCTCAACTTACAATCACTCTCTGAGTCCCTTCTCCCTCTCACAGACATAGCCTCCCTTCATGACACAGATGCTGCTGCCACTTTTTATAACACCACAATAACAACAACACTCGATTCGGCCACCCCACTCATGCATAGTAAAACTCGTACAATTAACAGGCAGCCCTGGCTGACCAGCCTGACCAAAGAATTGAGACGGGCTTCCAGGATTGCTGAGCGGAGATGGAAGCGATCCCACTCTGCCGACCACTTCACTGCATACAAGCAGTCCCTCGCCAGCTTCAAGTCTGCGCTCACTGCCGCAAAACAAACTTACTTCTCATTCCTCATATCCTCCCTGTCCCACAACCCTAAACAGCTTTTCAACACTTTCAATTCTCTACTCCGTCCCCCCGCACCTCCTCCCTCCCCCCTCATTTCTGCTGATGACTTCGCCTCTTTCTTTAAACAGAAGATCGATACGATCAGAGAAAGCTTTGGCCCACAGCGCCCACTGCCCCTCTTAGCTGCTCAACCCTGCTCCTCCAAAACCAGCTTCTCCACCATGACAGAAGATCAGCTCTCCACCCTCCTGTCAAGATCACACCTCACCACCTGCACGCTTGACCCGCTCCCATCCCACCTCATCCCTAACCTTTCCACGGTCTTCATCCCAACCCTAACACACCTCTTCAACCTCTCACTCACAACAGGTGTCTTTCCCTCATCCTTCAAGCATGCCAAGATCACACCCATCCTCAAAAAGCCCTCCCTCGACCCATCCTCTGTGTCTAGCTATCGCCCAATATCTCTTCTCCCTTATGCCTCCAAATTGCTGGAGCAACACGTCCATCTTGAACTGTCCTCCCACTTCTCCTCCTGCTCCCTCTTTGATCGGTTACAATCAGGCTTCCGTTCCCATCACTCAACTGAAACTGCCCTAACTAAAGTCACCAATGACCTACTAACTGCCAGGAGCAAGCGACACTACTCTGTCCTCCTTCTCCTGGACTTGTCTTCTGCCTTTGACACTGTAGACCACTCCCTTTTGCTACAAATCCTCTCATCCCTTGGCATCACAGACTTGGCCCTTTCCTGGATCTCGTCATATCTGACAGACCGAACATTCAGTGTCTCCCTCCCCCACACCACCTCCTCACTTCGCCCCTTGTCAGTCGGTGTTCCTCAAGGCTCTGTTCTAGGACCCCTACTCTTCTCCATCTACACTTTCGGCCTGGGACAGCTCATAGAATCCCACGGTATGCAGTACCATCTCTACGCTGGCGACACGCAGATCTACCTCTCCGGACCTGACCTCTCCTCCTTGCTTACCAAAATCCCGCACTGTCTGTCTGCCATTTCAGCCTTCTTTTCTGCTCGCTTTCTACAACTGAACATGGACAAAACAGAATTCATCATCTTTCCCCCATCTCACTCTACCCCTCCACCAGACCTATCCATCAATGTCAATGGCTGCTCACTATCCCCAGTCCCACACGCCCGGTGCCTCGGGGTGATCCTCGACTCTGCCCTCTCTTTCAAGCCACATATCCAAGCCCTTGCCTCCTCCTGTCGTCTCAAACTCAAAAATATTTCCCGGATCCGTGCTTTCCTTGACCGCAACACTGCAAAAACGCTAGTGCATGCCCTTATCATCTCCCGCCTCGACTACTGCAACCTCCTACTCTCTGGACTCCCCTCTAGCACTCTGGCACCACTCCAATCCATCCTACACTCTGCTGCCCGACTAATCCACCTGTCCCCCCGCTATTCCCCAGCCTCTCCCCTGTGTCAAGCCCTTCACTGGCTTCCTATCGCCCAGAGACTCCAGTTCAAAACCCTCACACTGACATACAAAGCCATCCACAACCTGTCTCCTCCATACATCTGTGACATGGTCTCCCGGTACCTACCTACACGCGACCTCCGATCCTCCCAAGACCTCCTTCTCTACTCCCCTCTCATCTCTTCTTCCCATAACCGCATCCAAGACTTCTCCCGTGCTTCCCCCATACTCTGGAACTCTCTACCCCAACACATCAGACTTGCGCCTACCATAGAAACCTTCAAAAAGAACCTGAAGACTCATCTCTTCCGACAAGCCTACAGCCTGCAGTGATCCTCAACCTACTGAACAGCCGCACAGCCAGCTCTTCCCTCTCCTAGTGTATCCTCACCCACCCCCTGCAGACTGTGAGCCCTCGCGGGCAGGGTCCTCCCTCCTTATGTACTCGTGTGCCTTGTTATCTGCTCATGTTTAATGTATTTGTCTATATTTGCCCCGTATTCACATGTAAAGCGCCATGGAATAAATGGCGCTATAAAAATGTATAATAATAATAATAATAATAATAATAATTTTAAAAATTGAAAAATAAATAAAAATATACCTAAATTGTATTGCATATTTTAACAAATATTTAATAGGTTACAGTAGAGTAGGGCCCGGCCAAAAGTGTCTACCGTGTTATGGTGGCGGCTTAAAAAATCTTTTGGCCAAAACAAAAGCTGCCTGCTATGTATGTGATCTGGTGATGGGAACTGTTAATGTGTGATTGGTGAGAAGTGGAGTTTTTCCAAGAGAGAGCGGTGGGACTGTGGACAGTTCGAGGGGTGGAGCCTGGAGGCGGGGCTGGGGTGGAGCCTGGGCGGAGTCTCAAGGGGGCCCCGAAAATTTTGCCAGTATGGGGCCCTGAAATTTCTAGTGGCAGCCCTGCATATAACTATTGGGTATCCAAGTTGGACACCTGGCATGAACTGTCCCTTTACACCTTGAAGGTGCACTGCTGCTAGCGTTTTGTCAGTGTGGGTTTTTAATGCAACCGGGGGCATAATAACTGATAGGTGCGTGCACTTATGAAATGAAAAGGCTGAAAAGTTGACTCTTATCAAATTGAAATGAAAAGGCTGAAAGGCTGACTCTTATCAAAATGAACAAGAGCTGGATTAGCTCTTTTTTCTCAACCCCACCGGATGACAGCGGAACATAAAGCCAAATCAAATGATTCTTTTTTTTCTGATGTATTTTCATGCACCCCTTCCAACCCAAACATGGGTATACGGTTCATGGTTTATTCTTTTTTTGTGACCTCCTCCTCATCCATCAAATCAACAGGGTGATCATGTCATGAGACTCTCGCTCCTAAGTTTGTATGATGCCCTCCTTCATCATTTTTTGAGGCCATCCTCTAAAAATCTCATTTATATAGGGATCTCCTGCCTCCTGGCATCCTGCTCGCTGGACGGGGGCATTGCATTCCTAAAGATGGACAGTGATGTTTGCACAACTGGTTAGGCTGGTTAGTTCACACTTGCATTCGGCAGCCCTGCGTAGGGCTGCGTACTTCCTCCCTTAAGCTCCAATGCGGTGTTTGGACCTGCAGACGAACACAAGAAAATGCAGCATGATGCCTTCGGCCGCACATCAAAACGCTGCATGCGGACGCATCTGCATACAACTGCATGTCCCTGCGTACCCAATGTTAAAAATAGGTACGCAGGACGATGCAGGACGCATGCCGAAGTAGGCGGAGCTTAAGGGAGGAAGTACGCAGCCCTACGCAGGGCTGCCGAACGCAAGTGTGAACCCAGCCTTAGAAGTCAACGCTTGCCATTGCTATTAGCAGAAACAGTGTTGCCTCTATAGCAGTGAAAAATCACAGGGACAGTGAAGCCTGCAAGATCCCACCAGCTTCAGAGCATCATTTGCAAACTTTAAAACATAGAGCAAGTGTGTTCCTTTCCTAGGGAGCTGCCTACCTCTGAGACTGCAGAGGTAGCTGGTGACCTAAGCTTCAAGCAGTACACATCAAAATTCCTGTAAATAAAGAGCATTGAGAACAGAGAACATTTTGACCCTTTCACGACCTATGACGTATACGTACGTTCATAGCTTGTGTCCCTGTATTTGATGTGTGCTCCGGCGCAGAGCCCCCATCTTTCCCAGCACATGACAACTGATTTGAACAGCAATGCACTTGTGGCTGTTAATATGTTAAATGCCGCTGTCAATCTCTGACAGCAGCATTAAACTCGCGCCTCGGCGGAAGCAAGTCACAAGACACGCCCACTGTTGCCCTTGTCATGTCATGCGCTGATGGGTTGTCATGACAGCCGGGGGTTTGCAGAAGACCCCCGTACTTGTCATTGCAGATCTCCTATGATTTATCCTACACATAGCAGAGTTGAAGCCCAGTTATTTGTAGCACAAGGTATCAGATGATCACAGCTTCAAGTCTAAGGAGACTATTGCAGCAAGTAAAAAGTATAAAATATTTAAAAAATATAAACATTCTAATCACCCCCCTTTTGCCCACTTCAAAATAAAAAAACATTTAAAAAAACCTATATATTTGATACTGATGCATTCGGAAACTCCCAATATATCAAATTATAAACAAAATTAATCAGATTGGTAAACGGCGTAATGAGAAAAAATATCAAAAAGCCAGAATCATGTTTTTTGGCTGCTGCAACATTGCCAGAGATTCAATAAAAGGCAATCAAAACATAGTGTCTACCCCAAAATGGTATCAATAAAATCGTCACCTCGGCTCACAAAAAATAATCCCCATATCACAGAAAATGGAGACGCTACGGGTCTCAGAAAACGGCACCATTTTTTTTCTTAGAAATTTGGGATTTTATTTTTCACCACTTAAATAAAAAAGAAGCTATACATGCTTGGTATCTGTGTACTCGTAATGACCTGGAGAATCACAATGGGAGGTCAGTTTTACCATTTAGTGAACATGATAAATAGAAAAAAAAAACTATTGTGGAATTGTTCTTTTCTTGCACTTTCACCACAGTTTTTTTCCAGTACAATATATGGTGAAATGAATGTTGTAATTTAAAAGTAAAACTCATCCCACACAAAACCAAGCCCTCACATGGCCATATTGATGGAAAAATACAAAAGTTATGGCTCTGGGATGAGGGGGAGTGAAAAGCAAATCGGGAAAATCGCAAGGTAGTGAAGGGGGTTAAATAAGGTGTAAATGGCAAGATGAATGTTTTTAGGAGAGGAAACCTCCATAATATTTTTTTTTCTTGTTGGATTCTTCACACAATCAAAGGCAACAGGTTGTACAGAACTGTGATACTTCTATGTGCAGGAGTAATTACCGTAATATGATTTCCCATGTCATCCTACTACAAAATATCATGAAGAAATTGTGTTATAAAAAGTTGGATGCATTACTGAGTATGACCAAATTACACATATAACATAGTATGAAATATTATAATTTGAAGTCCATTATGCAAATATCATAGGAACACTATTCTTTTTAGCAAAGCACTGCAGCAATCAGGATGCCATCAAAATGACCACTGCAGCATCTCCACCTTTTCAGACTATTTATCACTGTCAGGCAAAACATTGGTCAATTATTTTAATTTTAAGTGAATAATTGATACGTTTTGCAGCTCCCTTTCAACAAGATGAGAGGTTCTGTTACCCATCCTTATGTTATTATGGTGCACCTAATTGCGGTAGTATCTTTATTACCTATGTATTTAGCTTTTTCTGACTATGGTATACTTCAAAATCAAATAAAAGTGACTGAAATATGAAAGCTGAATACAAGCCTCATGCAAACCCCAAACTGCCTAAGCTGACATGTGACAAAACACTGTGTGCAGTTCCAGCCTTATTCTTGTAATTGTTTGGGACATAGATATTTTCTTCTTTTCCCTTGATAACCTACAAAAGAGGACTGCTTTGTTATTACCTCGTCTACTGCTCTTTGGGATACCCTGAAGAGTATTGGCTTGTCATAAGCATGGGAAGAATAACTATAGTAACTGGAAACTTATTACCGTATATATACTCGAGTATACGCCGACCCCAGTATAAGCCGAGGCACCTAATTTTGCCATGGAAAACTGGGTAAGCTTATTGACTCGAGTATAAGCCGGGTATGCATTGTCCCCTCATCCCTGTCCTGCTATGTGTGGCTCCCCCAGTCTCCTAGTTGTATGCAAGGCTCAGCGTCCTCCCCATTCTCCCCCTTCTATGCATGGCTCAGTATCCTCCCCCTTCTATGCATGGCTCAGCGTCCTCCCCTTCTATGCATGGCTCAGCGTCCTTCCCTTCTATGCATGGCTCAGCGTCCTTCCCTTCTATGCATGGCTCAGCGTCCTCCCCTTCTATGCATGGCTCAGCGTCCTCCCCGTCCTCTGCCTTCTATGCATGGCTCAGCATCTTCTCCCTTCTATGCATGGCTCAGCATCCTCCCCTTCTATGCATGCCTCAGCATCCTCCCCCTTCTATGCATGGCTCAGCGTCCTCCCCTTCTATGCATGGCTCAGCATCTTCCCCCTTCTATGCATGGCTCAGCGTCCTCCCCTTCTATGCATGCCTCAGCATCCTCCCCCTTCTATGCATGGCTCAGCGTCCTTCCCTTCTATGCATGGCTCAGCGTCCTCCCTGTCCTCCCCCTTCTATGCATGGCTCAGCATCTTCTCCCTTCTATGCATGGCTCAGCATCCTCCCCTTCTATGCATGCCTCAGCATCCTCCCCCTTCTATGCATGGCTCAGCGTCCTCCCCTTCTATGCATGCCTCAGCATCCTCCCCCTTCTATGCATGGCTCAGCGTCCTCCCCCTTCTATGCATGGCTCAGCGTCCTTCCCTTCTATGCATGGCTCAGCGTCCTCCCTGTCCTTCCCCTTCTATGCATGGCTCAGCGTCCTCCCTGTCCTTCCCCTTCTATGCATGGCTCAGCGTCCTCCCTCTTCTATGCATGGCTCAGCGTCCTCCCCCTTCTATGCATGGCTCAGCGTCCTCCCCCTTCTATGCATGGCTCAGCGTCCTCCCCCTTCTATGCATGGCTCAGCGTCCTCCCCCTTCTATGCATGGCTCAGCGTCCTCCCCCTTCTATGCATGGCTCAACGTCCTCCCCCTTTTTATACATGGATCAGCATCCTCCCCTTCTATGCATGGATCAGCATCCACCCTGTCCTTCCCCTTCTATGCATGGCTCAGCGTCCTCCCTGTCCTTCCCCTTCTATGCATGGCTCAGCGTCCTCCCTGTCCTCCCCCTTCTATGCATGGCTCAGCGTCCTCCCCTTCTATGCATGGCTCAGCGTCCTCCCCGTCCTCTGCCTTCTATGCATGGCTCAGCGTCCTCCCCCTTCTATGCATGGCTCAGCGTCCACCCCCTTCTATGCATGGCTCAGCGTCCTTCCCTTCTATGCATGGCTCAGCGTCCTCCCCGTCCTCTGCCTTCTATGCATGGCTCAGCATCCTCCCTGTCCTTCCCCTTCTATGCATGGCTCAGCGTCCTCCCTCTTCTATGCATGGCTCAGCGTCCTCCCCCTTCTATGCATGGCTCAGCGTCCACCCCCTTCTATGCATGGCTCAACGTCCTCCCCCTTTTTATACATGGATCAGCATCCTCCCCTTCTATGCATGGATCAGCATCCACCCTGTCCTTCCCCTTCTATGCATGGCTCAGCGTCCTCCCTGTCCTTCCCCTTCTATGCATGGCTCAGCGTCCTCCCTGTCCTCCCCCTTCTATGCATGGCTCAGCGTCCTTCCCTTCTATGCATGGCTCAGCGTCCTCCCCGTCCTCTGCCTTCTATGCATGGCTCAGCATCCTCCCTGTCCTTCCCCTTCTATGCATGGCTCAGCGTCCTCCCTCTTCTATGCATGGCTCAGCGTCCTCCCCCTTCTATGCATGGCTCAGCGTCCACCCCCTTCTATGCATGGCTCAACGTCCTCCCCCTTTTTATACATGGATCAGCATCCTCCCCTTCTATGCATGGCTCAGCGTCCTCCCTGTCCTTCCCCTTCTATGCATGGCTCAGCGTCCTCCCTGTCCTCCCCCTTCTATGCATGGCTCAGCGTCCTTCCCTTCTATGCATGGCTCAGCGTCCTCCCCTTCTATGCATGGCTCAGCGTCCTTCCCTTCTATGCATGGCTCAGCGTCCTTCCCTTCTATGCATGGCTCAGCGTCCTCCCCTTCTATGCATGGCTTAGCGTCCTCCCCCTTCTATGCATGGCTCAGCGTCCTTCCCTTCTATGCATGGCTCAGCGTCCTCCCCTTCTATGCATGGCTCAGCGTCCTCCCTGTCCTTCCCCTTCTATGCATGGCTCAGCGTCCTCCCCTTTCTATGCATGGCTCAGCGTCCTCCCCCTTCTATGCATGGCTCAGCGTCCACCCCCTTCTATGCATGGCTCAGCATCCTCCCTGTCCTTCCCCTTCTATGCATGGCTCAGCGTCCACCCCCTTCTATGCATGGCTCAGCGTCCTCCCCTTCTATGCATGGCTCAGCGTCCTCCCCCTTTTTATACATGGATCAGCATCCTCCCCTTCTATGCATGGATCAGCATCCACCCTGTCCTTCCCCTTCTATGCATGGCTCAGCGTCCTCCCCTTTCTATGCATGGCTCAGCGTCCTTCCCTTCTATGCATGCCTCAGCATCTTCCCCCTTCTATGCATGCCTCAGCATCCTCCCCCTTCTATGCATGGCTCAGCGTCCTTCCCTTCTATGCATGGCTCAGCGTCCTCCCTGTCCTTCCCCTTCTATGCATGGCTCAGCGTCCTCCCTGTCCTTCCCCTTCTATGCATGGCTCAGCATTCTCCCTGTCCTCCCCATTCTATGCATGGCTCAGTGTCATCCCTGTCCTCCCTCTTCTATGCATGGCTCAGCGTCCTCCCCCTTCTATGCATGGCTCAGCGTCCTCCCCGTCCTCCCCCTTCTATGCATGGCTCAGCGTCCTCCCCCTTCTATGCATGGCTCAGCGTCCTCCCCGTCCTCCCCCTTCTATGCATGGCTCAGCGTGCTCCCCCTTCTATGCATGGCTCAGCGTCCACCCCCTTCTATGCATGGCTCAGCGTCCTCCCCCTTCTATGCATGGCTCAGCGTCCTCCCCGTCCTCCCCCTTCTATGCATGGCTCAGCGTGCTCCCCCTTCTATGCATGGCTCAGCGTCCACCCCCTTCTATGCATGGCTCAGCGTCCTCCCCCTTCTATGCATGGCTCAGCGTCCTCCGCCTTCTATGCATGGCTCAGCGTCCTCCCCCTTCTATGCATGGCTCAGCGTCCTCCGCCTTCTATGTATGGCTCAGCGTCCTCCCCGTTCTCCCCCTTCTATGCATGGCTCAGCGTCCTCCCTGTCCTCCTTCTTCTATGCATGGCTAAGCGTCCTCCACGTCCGCGCCCTTCTATGCATGGCTCTGCATGGCTCTCCCCCGTTCTCCCCCATCATACTCACCCACCTTGCGTGGTCCTGCACGTCCCTGCATCTCTGTTGTCCGGCGCCGGCAGCTCTCCTCGCCTCTGCTCAGCGGTCACGTGATACCGCTCATTAAGGTAATGAATATGTACACAAAGAAAAGGAACTACTACTAACTGCCACCGCCAGTTGTGTATACAGGCCGATTGGACACCCGTTACAGGTAGCATATGGCTTCAGGGGTACGGTTTACAAAGCAAGAGGAGCAGAACTATTACATTCTAGATATTTAATCCAGGAAGATAGGCAGTGTTTATAAAAAATATACAAGATTATACAAAACTAGATGGTGGCCCGATTCTAACGCATCGGGTATTCTAGAATTTGCATGAAGACGTAGTATATTGCACAGCCCACGTAGTATATTGCCCAGTCACGTAGTATATTGCCCAGCTACCTAGTATATTGCCCAGTCACAGTAGTATATTGCCCAGCCACGTAGTATATTGCCCAGCCACGTAGTATATTGCCCAGTCACATAGTATATTGCCCAGCGACGTAGTATATTGCCCAGCGACGTAGTATATTGCCCAGCCACATAGTATGTTGCCCAGTCACGTAGTATATTGCCCAGCTACGTAGTATACAGCACAGACACATAGTATATTGCCCAGCTACGTAGTGTATTGCCCATCCACGTAGTATATTGCCCAGTCACGTAGTATATTGCCCAGTCACGTAGTATATTGCCCAGCGACATAGTATACAGCACAGAGCCACGTAGTATACAGCACAGAGCCACGTAGTATACAGCACAGAGCCACGTAGTATACTGCCCAGTCATGTAATATATAGCACAGCCCACGGAGTATATAACACTGCCTATGTAGTATACAGCACAGAGCCACGCGGTATATAACACAGCCCACGTAGTATACAGCAGTGTGGGCACCATATCCCTGTTAAAAAAAATGAAAATAAAAAATAGTTATATACTCACCTCCTGGGATCCAGCGGAGCTCCGGCGAAATTACCCAGATGACTTAGCGGTCTCTGCTTTACGGCCGGCACTGACACAGTCAGTGCAGGGAAGCTGACGGCGGGGGATGTGACAGACATCAGAATGTGAGTATGTAGTGTTTTTTTTTTTTTACTTTTACAATGGCAACCAAGGTAAATATCAGGTTACTAAGCGCGGCCCTGCGCTTAGTAACCCGATATTTACCCTGGTTACCCGGGGACTTCGGCATCGTTGAAGACAGTTTCAACGATGCCGAAGTCGTTCCCCGAATCGTTGGTCGCTGGAGAGAGCTGTCTGTGTGACAGCTCCCCAGCGACCACACAACGACTTACCAACGATCACGGCCAGGTCGTATCGCTGGTCGTGATCGATGGTAAGTCGTTTAGTGTAACGGTACCTTTACCTCTGAAGGTGTTAGATTTTCCACTTATCTGCCCCCTGAATATACAAATCTCTGTGGTAATTACATGGTCACTGCAGAATGTCTCTGCTTGAAAGTTAGAGTGTCAGCTCTTCTCTAGTTATAATTAGCTTTCAATCTTCCCCATACAGTAGGTTTAATATGAATTGGGTGGGGGTGAAATACGTCCTCTCCCTGGAGATGTCTGTATTGATTTTAACTTTCTCTGACACAAACTATCCAGATTATCATCCAGATACACAGTCATATATAAAAAATCTAGGAGTTCGGCCCCTTTCACACATCGGTTTTTTGCCATCAGTCACAACCCATTGACTCGACGGATCGACTGATCCATCACAGATTGTGGAAAACTGATGCGACAGATTCGTTTTTTCGACGGATCCGACTAGCGGATCTGGCTAAATAAATCGGAGCATGCTCAGTTAAAAAAATGGAATCCGTTGCCGGAATCCATCATTTGATGGATCCGGCGCCCATAGGCTTCCATTCGAACAAACGTTCCCCGATTTTGATGATCGACCTCAAGAGGTTCAGCAAGAAATTTGTAAGTACCATCCTTTATGCAAAAATGGGTTTTTATATTGGGTTCATGATAAAAAATAAGCATGAACACATCATATGTGGTGTGTTTATGAGTGAAGTAAATGATCCATGCTCTTGGTTGAAGATGCAAAAACATTACCAAGACACACAAATATGGATGAAATGTAGTAGCTATTGTCCTTTAATATATTCCCCAAGGAATTTTATGTCCCCCTCGGCTCCTGGGCCCGTGTGTGATTGCAAACCCTGTTTGAGTTATGTGCGTGATATTTATATACCAAATGTTGTATCTTTGCAGTCAATGATGTCACTAGACGCTGGCGGAGTTGCCGTAACCAATACCGGCGTGAACGACAACTTCCTGGGCGGAGTAGTGATGCAGCCACAAAAAAAAGAAAATACCTATATTTTGATCGCCTTAATTTTCTTGCACCGGTGATAGAGCTCAGACCGTAAGTGCATGCATGTCTCAAAAAATGTGACACATCTTATTACGTGAATATGTATGTATTTTTTCTAATTAAAAATCTTTTGTGAAATACAGAACAGAGTCAAATCTGACAGAAAGGGAGACTGCATCTGACTCTGAGTTGGTGATTGACCCTGTTGGTGAAGAGGCAGAAATGGCTGGACCATCTGGGCAAACAACAGGCAGCAACCAACCACCACCACCACAACCAGCAGCAGCGTCTTCTGCCACACAGGAGGCAAATCCAGAGGTGGAGGAAGGAGCCCAGAGCAGCAGTCCAACCTTGGCTCTGGATACCTCACCACAGCCTAATACCAGACCAAACCGTGGTCGGCGCAGAAGGGTGGCTTCGAACATTGGCACCAGGAGGCAAGTGGATACAGGGGTGTTGGACTATTTGTCCAGAGCTGCCCATGACGATGGGGAGGAAGCGTACTTCCGCAGTCTTCCCGCTATTTACGGCCCATTCCACGCTCGCTAAGGCTGCGGACCAGAGGTTGTATCCAAATATTGATAGATGCAGCCACACCCCCAAACAACCCCACTGATGTTTTTAATTATCTGGAACGGTGGCAAATGTCAGCTACCAACCTTCTGGCGGTGCAAGACCTTCCACAGGACCAATCACAAACTGTCGCAGCACCAACCCCGCAACCTATAGCTCCACAACATCAGCATGCCCAAAGCACCCAACAACCCCAAAACAGGGCAATTTATGATTATCCTGCAACTGCCCAATATGACCACTTGAACAGACACATGTTTGGAGGCTGGTCCCAACATGTGTCTGCTCGACATGGCCATATTGGGGGGTCTGACCAAATGGGACAAGCCGATACCCAGGACTTGATGCCCTTCTACCCTCAACATCAAGTGTTAAGTCATACACATGATCGAAACTTGCCACAACAACCTCAATTTAGATCAACACTAACACAGGTTGACAGTCTGGTTGGTCAACCACCCAGGCAAAGTTCCGCACATGCTGGACACCCGCCATCACCATCACCACCCCCAACCTACCAGAACCTGTAATTTTGTTTAAAAATTTTTGGCCTGTCATTTTGGCTGTTGTATGGCCTAAGTTTTTTTTTACCTTGGCATGTAAATCTGTTGTTCATATGGCTCTAATTACATATGCTGATAATATGTTTGGAGAATATATAAATATATACTATGAGCAGTAAAAATTTGTTTGCAAATCGGAGTGTTATGTATTGGTCAAACTACATACATGATTTGTCAACTTAACACACTTAGCTAATTTCTGGTTGAGATACATAATACACAATAGAATCCGGAAAATTATGGTATTTATTAACTTACAATCTAATTTAACTTTACTGCAAAACAGCATTGTCTTGCCAAACAGTCGATCCCTCTGGTGACACAAAATAATTTGTTAAAACATCACGAACTTTAAGGCCTGAGGGCTGACGACGTGAAGGAAGAACACGTGTAGTTGTC
The DNA here is from genome assembly GCF_032444005.1 of Ranitomeya imitator. Lineage (NCBI taxonomy): Eukaryota > Metazoa > Chordata > Amphibia > Anura > Dendrobatidae > Ranitomeya > Ranitomeya imitator. Next base: position 554,759,919 of record NC_091285.1, read on the forward strand.
AAGACAGTATTTGCAGAATCAATTTCATTGGAAGCAGATGATGGGCAATCATGGTATCTTGTAAAGTTGTGAAGAACAACACATGCTTTTATCACGCCATTTACATTGCCTTCACTCAGTTGGATTGCAGACTGAAGTACCCGCCATTTTGCACTGAGAATGCCGAATGAACACTCGACCAGACGGCGGGCACAGGTAAGACGCAAATTAAAAATTCTGCGCCGGTAGTCCAGCCCTCTTCGTGGATAGGGCCTCATGACGTTCCTTGATAATTGAAACGCCTCATCTGCTACCATCATGTAAGGCACCGCATCCAAATTAGCACCTGGTATGTGACTTGGGGGTGGGAGATCCAATTCATTGTTGCGCAGCCGCCGACCCATAATGGAAGAACTGAAGACTCTAGAGTCTCCACTTCTCAGATAGGCCCCAATGTCTACAATTATAAACCTGTAGTTGCTGTCGACTAGGGCCAACAGCACTACAGAGAAAAACTGTTTATAATTATAGAATTGGGTCACTGAACCTGGCGGCTTACGCACACGGATGTGCTTTCCGTCAAGTGCCCCAATATAGTGCGGAAACTGGCAGGTGTCCTGAAATCCTTGAGCAATATTGAACCAGTCTGCCATTTTGGGTTCTGGCATCACCTCTTGATGGAGTCTTCTCCAGATTTCCGTGCATGTATCCCGCACAATACCAGAAATTGTAGATTTGCCCAGTAGAAACTCTAAATGCAGTTCCGCATATGATAGGCCAGTGGCAAGGAAGCTAAAAGAAAACAGAGTATTCTTTAAAAATATAAAGTGAAAACAATACAGTGTCATATTTGCAACAACAAAAATGTTTAAAAAAATGGCATGCTTATTAAATCATTAAGGACATGCGATGGCTTTCATCTTTGACAAAATTAAATATTATCTAAGAAGGCCAAATGATGTTGAAGTTACCTAAACATTTAATTAGCTACTTTGAATAAGGGGGAACAACATTACAGTGTTAAATAATTTTGGACAAAGATTATTTAGACATACCGTAAGGTAAGGATAAGGCGCTCCTCTGCTGAAATAGATTTGCGCATCCTGGTGTCCTTCTTCGTGATCCCTGGTCGCAAAATATCCAACAAAATATCAAAGGTTTGAATCCTCATCCGACAATAGTTGAAGAACTTGTCCGGATTTGACCTCAGAGCAGCATACAGACGGCTGAAATGGCCTTTATTGATCCGTTGCTTTATAAGTGGATGTACCCACATCTGTCTCCGCCTCCTTGGATCTACAATAACTGGGTATGGCTGGCCAAAACGCTGGGAAAGTACCCAGTTGTAAAGCACACGCTCTGTGGTGTTAAAAGTCAGTAGATCAGACATGTTGCTCATCAATCCGAAGTGCACCAACACAAGCAGGGACTCTACTGCATAGATTAGTGTGTGGCACCTGTGTTTAGGGCCATTAAATAATGTTCTTGGTGATGATTTAAATTTTTTCAGGTGGAAAATCCGTTATATGTCCATTTTGCAAGCCTGCGAGAAAATCTCGCCATACGGATGCCATACGGATGTCACACGGATGTCAAACGGATCATTTGTTGCGAGAAAATCGCATCCTCGCACTGCACACGGATCACTGTTTTGGTAACATTTGTGCGATTCTCGTCCGACAAAAACGGACCGTTTTTTAATAAGTTGTGTGTGTCCCCGGCCTTACAGAGATACTGATGTTCGTTTTTCCATGGTGCACATCATCAAAAAGTTTACAACCCATGGCACAGTAGCTAATTTCCCTGTAGATGGATGGCTTAGAAAAATTGATGAAAGGATAGTCTGGATGGTGAATAAGCAGCCTTAACCCTTTCACGACATGCACAGTAATAGTACGGCGCATGTCGTGTCTCCCCCTTTGATGTGGGCTCCGGCGGTGAGCCTACATCAAAGTTGCGACATGTCAACTGTTTTGTACAGCTGACATGTGCGCGCAATAGCGGCGGGTGAAATCACTATTCACCCGCCGCTATTAACCTGTTAAATGCCGCTGTCAAACGCAGACAGCGGCATTTAACCGGCGCTTCCGGCCGGGCGGCCGGAAATGATGTCATCACCGACCCCCGTCACATGATCGGGGGTCTGCGATGCATCAGGAAGGTAACCATAGAGGTCCTTGAGACGTCTATGGTTACTGATGCAGGCCTGCTGTGAGCGCCCCCCTGTGGTCGGCGCTCACAGCACACCTGCATTTCTGCTACATAGCAGCGATCTGATGATCGCTGCTATGTAGCAGAGCCGATCAGGCTATGCCAGCTTCTAGCCTCCCATGGAGGCTATTGAAGCATGGCACAAGTAAAAAAAAAATGTTTTTAAAAATATGAAAAAAATATAAAAAATATAAAAGTTTAAATCACCCCCCTTTCGCCCCATCCTAAATAAAACAATAAAAAAAAAAACCTATACGTATTTGGTATCGCCGCGTTCAGAATCGCCCGATCTATCAATAAAAAAAAGCATTAACCTGATCGCTAAACAGCGTAGCGAGAAAAAAATCCGAAACGCCAGAATTAAGTTTTTTTGGTCGCTGCGACATTGCATTAAAATGCAATAACGGGCGATCAAAAGAACGTATCTGCACCGAAATGGTATCATTAAAAACGTCAGCTCGGCACACAAAAAATAAGCCCTCACCTGACCACAGATCACGAAAAATGGAGACGCTTCGGGTATCGGAAAATGGCACTTTTTTTTTTTTTTTAAGCAAAGTTTGGAATTTTTTTTCACCACTTGGATAAAAAATAACCTAGACATGTTAGGTGTCTATGAACTCGTAATGAACTAGAGAATCATAATGGCAGGTTAGTTTTAGCATTTAATGAACCTACCAAAAAAAGCCAAACAAAAAACAAGTGTGGGATTGCACTTTTTTTGCAATTTCACCGCACTTGGAATTTTTTTCCCGTTTTCTAGTAAAAGGCATGGTAAAACCAATGGTGTCGTTCAAAAGTACAACTCGTCCCGCAAAAAAAAAGCCATCACATGACCATATTGACGGAAAAATAAAAAAGTTATGGCTCTGGGAAGGAGGGAAGTGAAAAATGAAAACACAAAAACGAAAAAGGGCCGCGACTTGAAGGGGTTAATCAAGCTCCAAAGAAATTCAATCTGTCCTGAATTCTCAGGGTACATCAGTATCAGCAAGAACTATCTATTGACATATGAATGAAATTAAATGCTATGGCAGGAGACCCAAGAGGACCCCACAGCTGACACAGAGACATGAAAAAAATAGACTTCAGTTTGCCAAATGTACATGAGTAAGTCAAGATTCTTCTGGGAAAATGTCTCATGGACAGATGAGACCAATATCGAGTTTTTGGGCAAAGCACATCATTCTACTGTTTATCGAAAACAGAATGAGGCCTACAAAGAAAAGAATACAGTACCTACAGTCAAATATGGTGGAGGTTCAAAGATGTTTTGGGGTTATTTGCTGACCCTGGCACTAGGTGCCTTGACTGTGTACACGGCATCATGAAATCTGAAGATTACCAAAGGATTTTGGGTAGTAATGTAGTGCCCAGTGACAGAAAGCTGGGTTTGCATGCTAGGTCATGGGTCTTCCAGCAGGACAATGACCCCAAACCTTCAAGAAGCACCCTGAAATAAATGGAAAAAATTGCTTGGGAGATCTGAATTGGCCAGCAATGAGTCCGGATCTAAATCCCATTAATCACCTGTGGAGAGATATTAAAATTGCTGTAGGGAGAAGGCGCCCTTCAAATATGAGACCTGGACCAGTTTGCAAAAGTTAGTTGACAAAAATTCCAGTTGAAAGGTGTTAGACGCTTGCTGATGGTTACATGAAGCAATTGATTGAAGTTATTTATCCTGAAGTGTGCAACCAAATATTACGTTGAGGGTGCCAACAATTTTGTCAGGTCCACTTTGGGGGCTTTGTGTGAAATTATTTCCAATGTGCCTTTTTTTCCTCAGTTTTTTTGTGTTGTTCCAATACACACAAATGAAATAAAAATGTGTATAACTTAACATATGTAATTGCAATAAATTTCTTGAAGAAATATTTCATCTTCTGGAACACCTTCAAGGATGCCAACACTTTCGGCCATGGCTGTATGCATTACGAAATAAATAATGCTGTATGTAGTAAAAGTAGTGATGTGATCACTTTAAAGCAGTACTGAGTAACTTGTAGCCCAGAGGCTCCTGACTTTTCTATCAGACTATTTTATGTGACACAAAGCTGTATACTTGGACAGTGCTGTGAGGATTGTAAGGACTGTGTCGAATCTTGGTCAGCTAAAAGCTATTCCTCCTAACCTAGTCTCTTCTAACTCCTCCACAAACTCGGTCAAGCATATTTTCTCCAATGGAGAGGGGTATTATCCACTGCAAGTCGCAATTCACCAGGGGGGGAACTTTTTTTTTCTGCCAAGGGCCATTTGGATATTTATACGATCCTATGCAGACAAAATTATCAACCTAAGGCCGGGATCACACATGCGAGAAACACGTCCATGTCTCGCATGTGAAATCCAAGCTCTGGTGCCGGCACTCCAGAGCGGAGCGTGCGGCTCCATGTGTTCCTATGCGGCCGCACGCTCCGCTCTGGAGTGCCGGCGCCAGAGCTTGGATTTCACATGCGAGACACGGACGTGTTTCTCGCATGTGTGATCCCGGCCTAAAACATACCCTGCTATATTTGGTCAAACATTTAATTACCTCACCTCTAATGCGATGGCTTGAACTGCTTCTCTTTGGTGGGGTTGTGATGTTAGGTGGTATGGATGATGTTAGTACTTATAAATGAGATTTGTCTCAGTCTGGAGCGCAGGCGAATCTTTGTGATAAGTTTTGTAAAGAACTTGCAGCAGTGAGGCTAGGTTCACTGTTATGATCCGGTGACCTAGGAGCTGCATGAGAACTTTCACTGGAGAAAGTGGCCACTGTACTGACCGCAATCCTGAACTTAACACCGCAACTAGTAGTAGCCGTGGAGTGTACCTAACACACCTAGACACCTCGTCACAGCCGGAGAACTAAATACCCCTAAAGATGGAAATAGGAATACTATCTTGCCTCAGAGAAAATCCCCAAAGGATAGACAGCCCCCCACAAATATTGGCGGTGAGTCGGAGAGGAAAAAACATACACAGGCAGAAAAACAGGATTAGCACAGGAGGCCACTCTAGCTAGATAGGACAGGATAGGACAGAGTTCTGTGCGGTCAGTATAAAAACCCTTCAAAACATCCACAGCAGAATATACAAAAACTTCCTACATCTTTACTAAAAGATGTAGGAGCGTAAATCTGCAACTCCAGTGAATCCTACAATCAGAACAGGAATAAAACTGAAACAAGCACACTGGCAGTGTGCCACAGAAACAAAAACCAAACACTTATCTTTGCTGAAATAGGCAGCGAGCAGGAGAAGCCAGAAAATGATCCAACACTTCACAAGGAACATTGACTACTGGCAAGGGCTAAAGGATCCTGCCCACTTAAATATCCCAGTCAGAATTGTAATCATCCGATACACCTGGCCAGGTCTGTGACTCAAAGACAACTGCATTCCCACCTACAACCACTGGAGGGAACCCAAGAGCAGAATTCACAACAGTACCCCCCCCTTGAGGAGGGGTCACCGAACCCTCACCAGGGCCCCCAGGACGATCAGGACGAGCCAGATGAAAGGCATGGACCAAATCAGCAGCATGGACATCAGAGGCAAAAACCCAAGAATTATCCTCCTGGCCATAACCCTTCCATTTGACCAGGTACTGGAGCTTCCGCCTCGAAAAACGGGAATCCAAAATCTTCTCAACAACATATTCCAACTCCCCATCAACCAACACAGGGGCCGGAGGATCAACAGAGGGAACAACGGGCTCCACATATTTCCGCAACAAAGATCTATGGAAGACATTATGGATAGCAAAAGAGACCGGAAGCGCCAATCGAAAAGACACCGGATTAATAATCTCAGAAATCCTATAAGGACCAATAAACCGAGGCTTAAACTTAGGAGAAGAAACCTTCATAGGAACATGACGGGAAGACAACCAGACCAGATCCCCAACCCGAAGCCGGGAACCAACACACCGACGACGATTAGCAAAACGTTGAGCCTCCTCTTGAGACAACACCAACTTGTCCACCACATGAGCCCAAATCTGCTGCAACCTGTCCACCACAGAGTCCACACCAGGACAGTCAGAAGGCTCAACCTGCCCAGAAGAAAAACGAGGATGAAAACCAAAATTACAAAAGAAAGGCGAAACCAAGGTAGCAGAACTAGCCCGATTATTAAGGGCAAACTCGGCCAATGGCAAGAAGGCCACCCAATCATCCTGATCAGCAGACACAAAGCATCTCAAATAAGTCTCCAAGGTCTGATTAGTTCGCTCGGTCTGGCCATTTGTCTGAGGATGAAACGTGTTGTGAATTCAGCTTTTGGGCTCCCTCCAGTGGTTGTAGAGGGTAATGCAGTTGTGCCTGGACTGCAGGAGTGGACATGTGTATCTACTAATTGCAAAACTGACTGGGGTTTGTGGCTTTGCAGGACTCTTTAGTCGGTGCCAGTTGTTCATTGTTTTTGCAGGATTCACTTCCCTGCTGGTCTCTCCAGTTTGCTGTGCTTTTCTACAAAGATAAGTCCTGGCTTTGTTTTTGCTGTCCACCTGCTGTGGACCTTATAGTTCTGTGCATATTGATGTTTTTTTGTCTTGTGCAGTTTTGTCTGTGAAGGATTTTTTGCAGTCTAGCTATTTCTCTGGAGATGCAGATATACCCCCCATGTCTTTAGTCAGATGTGGTGATTCGTATTTTCTGTGGTGGATATTTTCTAGTGTTTTTTTACTGACCGCATAGTACTCTGTTCTATTCTTTCTTTTTAGCTAGTATGGCCTCCTATGCTAAAATCTGATTTCATATCTGCGTATGTTATTTCCCTCTCCTCTCACAGTCAATATTTGTGGGGGGCTATCTATCCTTTGGGGATTTTCTCTAAGGCAAGATAGGTTTCCTGTTTCTGTCTTTAGGGGTAGTTAGATCTTAGGCTGTGCCGAGGGGTCTAGGGAGTGTTAGGTACCCCCCACGGCTACTTCTAGTTGCGCTGCTAGGTTCAGGGTTTGCGGTCAGTACAGTGACCACCTTCTCCAGAGTCCATCTCATGTGGCTCCTAGGCCACCAGATCATAACAGAAACGCAGAAGAAAAAGACAAATCAATGCCCAGTCTAGCACAAAAGGCCCGCCAAAACCTAGAAACAAACTGGGAACCTCTGTCGGACACAATATTCTCCGGAATACCATGCAAACGAAAACCACATGCTGAAAGAACAACAGAACCAAATCTGAAGAGGAAGGCAATTTAGGTAAGGGCACCAAATGAACCTTCTTAGAGAACCGGTCACAAACAACCCAGATAACAGACATCTTCTGGGAGACCGGAAGATCAGAAATAAAATCCATCGAAATATGCGTCCGGGGCCTCTCAGGGACTGGCAATGGCAAAAGCAACCCACTAGCACAGGAACAACAAGGCTTGGCCCGCGCACAAGTCCCACAGGACTGCACAAAAGAACGCACATCACGTGACAATGAAGGCCACCAAAAGGACCTACCAACCAAATCTCTGGTACCAAAAATGCCAGGATGACCGGCCAACACGGAACAGTGAACCTCAGAAATCACTCTACTCGTCCATCTGTCAGGAATAAACAATTTCGCCACAGGACAGCGGTCAGGTTTGTCAGCCTGAAATTCCTGACGAACCCGTCGTAAATCAGGGGAAATGGCAGAAAGGACCACCCCCTCTTTCAGAATACCGACCGGCTCTAAGACCTCAGGAGAATCAGGCAAAAAACTCCTAGAGAGGGCATCAGCCTTAATATTCTTAGAACCCGGAAGGTACGAGACCACAAAATCAAAACGGGAAAAAAACAAGGACCATCGAGCCTGTCTAGGATTCAGCCGTTTAGCTGACTCGAGGTAAATCAAATTCTTATGATCGGTCAAGACCACAAGACGGTGCTTAGCTCCCTCAAGCCAATGTCGCCACTCCTCAAACGCCCACTTCATAGCCAACAACTCTCAATTGCCGACATCATAATTGCGTTCAGCAGGCGAAAACTTACGGGAAAAGAAGGCACACGGTTTCATTAAGGAACCAACAGGATCCCTCTGAGACAAAACGGCCCCTGCCCCAATCTCAGAAGGGTCAACCTCAACCTGAAACGGAAGAGAAACATCCGGTTGGCGCAACACTGGAGCAGAAGTAAATCGACGTTTAAGCTCCTGAAAGGCAGAGACAGCCGCAGAGGACCAATTCGCCACATCAGCGCCTTTCTTCATCAAATCGGTCAAGGGTTCAACCACGCTGGAAAAATTAGCAATGAAACAGCGATAAAAATTTGCAAAACCCAAAAATTTCTGAAGGCTCTTCACAGATGTGGGCTGAATCCAATCATGAATGGCCTGAACCTTAACCGGATCCATCTCTATAGACGAAGGAGAAGCCCAAAAAAGAGACTTTCTGCACCCCAAAGAGACACTTAGACCCTTTCACAAACAGGGCATTGTCACGAAGGATCTGAAATATCATCTTGACCTGTTGCACATGAGACTCCCAATCATCGGAAAAAATCAAAATATCGTCCAAATATACAATCAAGAATTTATCAAGATAAGTCCGGAAGATATCATGCATGAAGGACTGAAAAACAGATGGAGCATTAGAGAGTCCGAATGGCATCACAAGGTATTCAAAATGGCCTTCGAGCGTATTAAACGCAGTTTTCCATTCATCACCCTGCTTAATACGAACAAGATTATATGCCCCCCAAAGGTCAATCTTCGTAAACCAACTAGCTCCCTTAATCCTAGCAAACAAATCGGAAAGCAAAGGTAAAGGGTGATTTTATTCAAGAGGCGATAATCTATACAGGGTCTCAAGGAACCATCTTTTTTAGCAACAAAAAAGAACCCCGCTCCCAACGGTGAAGAAGTTGGCTGAATATGCCCTTTCTCCAAAGACTCCTTAATATAGTTCCGCATGGCGGTATGTTCAGGCACAGATAGATTAAAAAGTCGACCCTTAGGAAACTTAGAGCCTGGAATCAAGTCAATAGCACAATCGCAGTCCCTGTGCGGTGGAAGGAAACTGGACTTGGGCTCATCGAATACATCCTGAAAATCAGACAAAAACTCTGGAATTTCAGAAGGTGAAGAAGAGGAGATTGACATCAAAGGAACATCATTATGAACCCCCTGACAACCCCAACTAGTCACAGACATGGACTTCCAGTCCAACACAGGATTATGTACCTGCAACCATGGAAAACCCAGCACGATAGCATCATGCAAGTTATGCAACACCAGGAATCGACAATCTTCCTGATGGGCTGGCGCAATGCGCATGGTCACCTGTGTCCAAAACTGGGGCTTATTTTTAGCCAAGGGTGTAGCATCAATGCCTCTTAAATGAATAGGGTTCTGCAAAGGCTGCAAGGGAAAACCACAACGCTTGGCAAACTCAAAATCCATTAAATTCAAGGCGGCGCCTGAATCCACAAACGCCATGACAGAAAATGATGACAATGAGCAGATCAAGGACACAGATAACAGAAATTTAGGTTGTACAGTACTGATGGTAATTGAACTGGCGATCCTCTTTGTCCGCTTAGGGCAGACAGAAATGACATGAGAAGCGTCACCACAATAATAACACAACCTATTTTGGCGTCTGAAACCTTGTCGTTCCGTTCTAGACAGAATCCTATCACACTGCATAGGCTCAGAAATTTGCTCTGAGGATAACGCCACAGCGCGCACAGTTCTGCGCTCCCGCAGGCGTCGGTCAATCTGAATGGCCAGAGACATAGAATCACTCAGACCGGAAGGCGTGGGAAACCCCACCATAACATCTTTAACGGATTCAGAAAGCCCCCTTCTGAAAATTGCCGCCAAAGCATCATTATTCCATTTAGTCAACACAGACCATTTTCTGAATTTCTGACAATACAATTCTGCCGCCTCTTGACCCCGAGACAGGGCCAACAAGGTTTTCTCAGCTTGATCCACAGAATTAGGTTCATCATATAATAGTCCTAAAGCCTGAAAAAAGGAGTCAATACTAAGCAAAGCCGGATTCCCAGATTCCAGGGAAAACGCCCAATCCTGCGGGTCGCCACGCAGCAGGGAGATTACGATTTTTACCTGCTGAATGGAATCACCAGAGGATCGAGGTCTCAGGTCAAAAAACAGTTTACAGTTGTTTTTAAAACTCAAAAATTTAGACCTGTCACCAGAAAACAAATCAGGAATAGGAATCTTCGGTTCTAAAGCAGGAGTTTGAACAATATAATCAGAAATACCTTGCACCCTAGCAGCAAGCTGGTCTACACGAGAAACTAATTCCTGAACATTCATGCTTGCACCAGGCTCCTCAGGCACCCAGAGACAAAGAGGGAGGAGAAGACAAAACAGACTGGAGAAAAAAAATGGCTCAAGAGCTTCCTTCCCTTCTTCTTAGATGCATTTAACTCATTGTTGGCCAGTAGTACTGTTATGATCCGGTGACCTAGGAGCTGCATGAGAACTTTCACTGGAGAAAGTGGCCACTGTACTGACCGCAATCCTGAACTTAACACCGCAACTAGAAGTAGCCGTGGAGTGTACCTAACACACCTAGACACCTCGTTACAGCCAGAGAACTAAATACCCCTAAAGATGGAAATAGGAATACTATCTTGCCTCAGAGAAAATCCCCAAAGGATAGACAGCCCCCCACAAATATTGGCAGTGAGTCGGAGAGGAAAAAACATACACAGGCAGAAAAACAGGATTAGCACAGGAGGCCACTCTAGCTAGATAGGACAGGATAGGACAGAGTTCTGTGCGGTCAGTATAAAAACCCTTCAAAACATCCACAGCAGAATATACAAAAGCTTCCTACATCTTTACTAAAAGATGTAGGAGCGTAAATCTGCAACTCCAGTGAATCCTACAATCAGAGCAGGAATAAAACTGAAACAAGCACACTGGCAGTGTGCCACAGAAACAAAAACCAAACACTTATCTTTGCTGAAATAGGCAGCGAGCAGGAGAAGCCAGAAAGTGATCCAACACTTCACAAGGAACATTGACTACTGGCAAGGGCTAAAGGATCCTTCCCACTTAAATATCCCAGTCAGAATTGTAATAATCCGATACACCTGGCCAGGTCTGTGACTTAAAGACAACTGCATTCCCACCTACAACCACTGGAGGGAACCCAAGAGCAGAATTCACAACAGTTCACATTGGCGTTTCTGTGCATAGCGTATCATCTGCATGCGCAAACGCATACAAATGCATGCTTACGCCTCCGCATCATCTTACACATGACTCAATCCCCCCCTGCGTGTGCATTTAAATGCGTTTTGGCATGCATTTGAATTAGTTATGCGCATGGTGGAGGTGTTGACATCATTTCCTGGACATGCACAGTCTGAAGTATGCATGCATATCGAACGCATGCGTACGCATGTCCTTGCGTACCAATGCGTTCTCATAGACAGTAATGCATTTTTGACGCACTCATCCGCATACGCATGATTGCGCAATATTTGATGCCTCAAAAAATGCAACATGTTGCGTTCGCCGGACACCTCCGCACACCACGAAATGACACATACGTACGCATGTTAAAGATATGTACGCATGACGCATGCGGATCTATTTGGATCATACGCTGCACACAGATACGCTAATGTGAACCCGGCCTTATTCATACTGAACATAGATGAATATTACACTGCAGGTCTCATCACAGTGGGAAATTCATTAATCAGAGATCTGCAATATAAATAACTTTTGAGACACAAAGACTGCTGTATACACATCACATAGGAGACACAGAGAGTGAATGTTTATATACATCACCAACGAGACACTGAGACTGCCATATATATCACATAGGAGACACCGAGACTGCCGTGTACATCACATAGGAGACACCAACACTGCCTTATACCTAACACAGGAGACACCGAGACAGCTATATATACATCACAGGAGACAAAGGGCTGTGGCATATACATTACAGGAAATATGGGACTGCGGCATAAACATCACAGGAGACATGGTGCTGTGGTATAGACATCACAGGAGACATGGGGCTCTGAAATAAGCATTACAGAAGACATGGGGTTGAGGTATAGGCATTCCTGGAGACATGGGTCTGCAGTATAGACTTCAAGGAAAACATGGACATTACAGGAGATATGGGTCTGTGGTATAATCATCACAGGAGAAATAGGGCTGCAGTGTAGACATTACAGGAGATGCTGGGCCTGTTGTATAATCATCACAGGAGACGCTGGGGCTGCGTTATAGCTATCACAGGAGACACTGGGTTGTGGTATAGACATCACAGGAGACGCTGGGGCTGCAGTATAGACGTCACACAAGACATGGGGCTGTGATATAGACATCACAGTAGGCATAGGGCTGTGGTATAGGCATCACAGGAGACATGGGGCTGCCGTATAGATGTTGTAGGAGACATGGGGCTGGACTACAGACATCACAGGAGACATGGTGCTGTGGCATAAACATATGTCTTAGGAGATGCTAGAGCTGTGGTATAATCATCACAGGAGAGGCTGGGACTGCGGTAGACATAATAGGAGATGCTGGGTTGCGGAAGACATCATAGTAGATGCTGGGGCTACCGTAAAGACATCACAGGAGACACGGGACTGCAGTATGGACATCATAGGAGATGCTGAAGCTGCGGTATAATCATTACAGGAAATGCTGAGGCTGCGGCACAGACATCACAGGATACATGGGGCTGTGGTATAAACATCACAGAAGATGCTTGGGCTGCGGTATAGACATCACAGGAGACATGGGGCTGCAGTAAAGATGTCACAGAAGACATGGGGCTGTGGTATAGACATCACAGGAGACATGAGGCTGCAGTATAGGCATTACAGGAGACATGGAACTGCTGTATAAGGAAAGGCAGGAGATGCTGGGCCTGCATATAGACATCACAGAGACGCTGGGTATCTCCAGTAGACATCACAGGAAATATGGGGCTGCATATAGTCATCATAGGAGATGCTGGAGATGTGGTATAATCATGAAAGGAGACGCTGGGACTGTGCCATAACTATCACAGGAGACGCTGGATCTACAGTAAAGACATCACAGGAGACATAGGGCTGCGGTATAGACACCATAGGACACGCTGGAGCTGCAGTATAATCTTCACAGGAGATGCTGAGGCTGCAGCGAAATAATCAGAGACACTGGAGCTGTGGTATAGACATCACGGGAGACGATGGGACTGTGGTACAGACATCACCGGAGACACTGGGGCTGCAGTATAATCATCACAGGAGATGTTGAGGCTGCAGTGAAATCATCAGAGACACTTGAGCTGCGGTATAGACATCACGGGAGACGCTGGTGCTGTGGTACAGACATCACAGGAGACGCTGGGGCTATGGTATAAACATCACAGGAGACGTGGGGCTGGGGTATAGACATCACAGGAGACATGGGGCTGCGCTTTAGAAGTCACGGGTGATGCTGGGACTCTAGTATAAGCATCACAGGAGATGCTGCTGCTGTAGTATAATCCCCACATGAGATGCTGGAGCTGCGTTATAGACATCACATTAGATGCTGGGTTGCAGTATACAAATCACAGGAAACACTGGGCCTGCGGTATAGACATCACAGGAGATGCTATGGCTGCGGTATAGACGTCACAGGAGACATAGAGCTGCGGTATAGACAACACAGGATATGCTGGGTCTGCGGTATAGAAGTCGTAGGAGACATGGGGTGTGGTATAGACATCACAGGAGACATGGGGCTGTGGTATATACATCACAAGAGACGTTGGGGCTGTGGTTTAGACATTGAAAGAGAAATGGGGCTGCCTAATGGAGATCACTGGAGACATGGGGCTGCAACATAAACTTCACTGGAGATGCTGGGGCTTAGACATCACAGGAGACGCTGGAGTTGTGGCTTAGGCTATGTGCACACGATGCGTTTTTAATTTTTTTTACGCGTGTAAATGGTCCAAAAATGCAATGGAATACTTATGCAAGGTAATGCAATCCTGAAGTGTTGTACACACGATCAGTAAATTTCCGTCCGTTTTTTCAGCGTTTTATTTTCTGCAGCATGTCAATTCTTTTTGCGTTTGTGCAGTGTTTTTGACTCATTGACTTCAATTGCGTCAGTCAAATCTGCAGCAAAAAAGCAGGTGTAAAAAGGTTTGCGTATTTGCGGCTTATTTGCTGTACATTTGCTGCCAAAACCGCTGCCATTTGTCAAAGGAAATGATGTCAGAAGGAGGAAGAGTGTGTGGGCGGAGAATAAGTGCGTGTGTCTCCATGTGTGAGCGGAGAACATGTATGTGTGTCTCTGTGGGTGAAGAATGTGCGTGTGTCTATGTGTGTCTGTGTGTGTGTACCCATGTGACGCGCATACCCAGGTGTCGTCTGATGGGACTACTACTCCCATCTGGCTACGTCTTTTGTCACATATAACAGACAGCATGAGCGGATGATGGGACAATAGTCTCATCATCCAGTGCCTGTGTTCAATTGTAAAAAAAAAATCTAACTATTTACATAAGTACATACATATTCACAAACAAAATACATACTCACCGAATGCCTAATCCCCGATGCCCTTGTCTCATGCAGTCATGTTGGTCAAAAATAATAAACCAACATGTACTCACCTTTCCGCCGTAGACCATTTAACACCCATGTCGATCTCACCCACCCTATCTGTTGATCTGCTCCGGTGCTCTCACTTTTGGCATCAGAGCTGATGAACTCCACTGAAGTCTCACGGTGGCGCAGTGATACACTGCGGGAGCGATTGCCTCCTGTCAGTGTATCGCTGGAGGCCGGGTAGAGCGGTCACATCTGCCATGAGATCGACGTGGGACACTCGATATTATATGGACTATGTCAGACAGGATAGTATTATATGTTGGTCCGTTTGTCTCCACATCCCTCCCTGCTGTATCACTGTATGTCCGAATAAAGGTATGACACTTCTACTCCACTCCAGTGCGCTCCACTTTTTTTGCTCTTTTCATGAACTGTTGTGGATCTCTCTTTTTGGATGCAGCACCCGGGTTGTATATGGGGAAACGTCATTACGGCTAAAAAACAGCAAAAAAAAAAGAGTTTGAGGCATTAGGGTCTAACGAATCACAGCAGTGTGAAGGTGTTTTTTTTCTCTTATTTGGTTTCAGAAGTATAGTATTATATGTTGGTATGTTGGTTTATTATTTTTTGATTGTCTGCAGGAGATGAGGGCGCTGGGGATTAGGCGTTCAGTATGGTAAATTTAGATTCAATAAAGGAGTCTGTGTGATTATTTCAAATAAAGGACTTTATTCTGTGTGTCTGTGTTTTATACAATATCACTATGGGGTTAGTAATAGATAGGTGTCTTGTAGATGCCTCTCCATAGCGTTTCACAGCGGCATTTAACTAGTTAATAGCGGCGGGTGAATCGCGATTTCACCCGCCGCTATTGCGGGCACATGTCAGCTGTTCAAAACAGCTGACATGTCCCGGCTTTGATGCGGGCTCACCGCCGCAGCCCGCATCAAAGTGGGGGTTCTGACCTCGGACGTACTATCCCGTCTGAGGTCAGAAAGTGGTTAAAGAGATGTGTTATAAAAGGTCCAATCCAATTAAGGATTCAGTCTCTGAGCTCAGTTTGTTTGTTCAAATGTTCATTTATTATATCATGCCACGTTTTTTGATGTTTATTTGTGCATGTATTTGTGTTTCTTCAGAAACTTTTGTTATACCATGCCTGAGGACAGGACCTAAGTCCCGAAAGCTTGCTTTGGAACATCATTTATTTTATTTTTGCTACCCATTAAAAAGTATCTTAAATACAAGATTATCTTGTTTTTCAGACTGAGAGCATTGTGTTTGAAGAGCACACTTAAAAACGTGGGGGCTAGGTAACAGTCCAATCATCTGAGGTAGTGCATGCCAGAGAACTGGCGCAGCACAGAAGAAGTAACATAGTAACATAGTTAGCAAGGCCAAAAAAAGACATTTGTCCATCCAGTTCAGCCTATATTCCATCAGAATAAATCCCCAGATCTACGTCCTTCTAAAGAACCTAATAACTGTAAGATACAATATTGTTACGCTCCAGGAAGACATCCAGGCCTCTCTTAAACCCCTCGACTGAGTTCGCCATCACCACCTCCTCAGGCAAGGAATTCCAGATTCTCACTGCCCTAACAGTAAAGAATCCTCTTCTATGTTGGTGGAAAAGCCTTCTCTCCTCCAGACACAGAGAATGCCCCCTTGTGACAGTCACCTTCCTTGGTATAAGCATATCCTCGGAGAGATATTTGTATTGTCCCCTTAAGTACTTATACAGTACATGGTTATTAGATCGCCTCTCAGTTGACTTTTTTCTAGACTAAATAATCCTAATTTTGCTAATCTCTCTATTGTAGTTCCCTCATCCCCTTTATTAATTTCATTGCCCTCCTTTGTACTCGCTCTAGTTCCATTATATCCTTCCTGAGCATCAGTGCCCAAAACTGTGCACAGTACTCCATGTGCGGTCTAACCAGGGATTTGTACAGAGGCAGTATAATGCTCTCATCATGTGTATCCAGACCTCTTTTAATGCACTCCATGATCCTGTTTGCCTTGGCAGCAGCTCCTTGACACTGGCTGCACCGGGTAAGTTTATCATTAACTAGGATCCCCAAGTCCTTCTCCATGTCTTGCCTGAGGAGGTGGTGATGGCGAACTCAGTCGAGGGGTTCAAGAGAGGCCTGGATGTCTTCCTGGAGCAGAACAATATTGTATCATACAATTATTAGGTTCTGTAGAAGGACGTAGATCTGGGTATTTATTATAATGGAATATAGGCTGAACTGGATGGACAAATGTCTTTTTTCGGCCTTACTAACTATGTTACTATGTTACTATGTTACATGTCAGATTTATCCAGTAATTTCCCATTCAATGTGTAATGGTGATATTGATTCCTTCTTTCCATGTGTATAACCTTACCTTTACCATGTGTATAACCTTACCTTTAACCTTTCCCTTTATTAAACCGCATCTGCCACCTTTCGGCCCAAGTTTCCAACTTATCCAAATCCATCTATAGCAGAATACTATCTTCTCTTGTATTGTGTTTTACATAGTTTTGTATCATCTGTAAATATCGACATCTTACTGTGTAAACCTTCTGCCAGATTGTTAATAAATATGTTGAAGAGAATAGGTCCCAACACCGACCCCTGCGGTACCCCCCAGGTCACAGCGACCCAGTTAGAGAATATACCTTTTATAACCACCCTCTACTTTCTGTCACTAAGCCAGTTACTTTATTATTATTATACATTTTTATAGCGCCATTTATTCCATGGCGCTTTACATGTGAAAAGGGGGCAAATATAGACAGGCTCGGACTGGCCCATCGGGAAATCGGTGGATCCCCCGGTGGGCCCCTGACTGACAGTGTCTGGCTTCTCAGCATCGCTGAATGCACGATTTAAGCCACGCCCATCCCCGCTCAACAGAAGAGGAGAGAAAAGCTGAGCCCCTGTATTGCCATGTATAACGTAGGGTGGGAATCAGAGGCTCAGCTACAGCATAGGAGTGTGCGGGCTGGATGGATCTCTTCCCTCTCTGGCTAGGATGTAGGGGGGAGGGTCAGCACAGCCATTCCCCCATCTGCACTCACTACGCTGTTCCTGGAGCTTCACAACATTAAGCCCCGCCCACCAGCACGGACTGGCCTGGGTCAGGCTGATGGAGCATGCCTGCAATCACTGCTCCTGAAGAAAGTGCTGCTGGAAGTGAATGATGACCTCTGTCTGCGGCACTGCTGTCAGCCAAGCTCTGTCGTCGGCACTATCAGGAGGGGGAGGGGAGGCTCAGGAGGAACACTGGCCTGAAGTGAGTACTGGAGCTTCCTGTTTATGTCTCTATTCTGACTTTATCCTGTCCTCCATCCCAACAAAAGCTGCTTTTTCCTGTTTGCCCCACACAGCTTTGCTCTCCCTGCCTAATCTACCCTGCCTTGTAGTTAATGATATCACAATACCTTCCTCCACTGCTATTCTGTGATAGTGACTGGGGGTTCCATCTTCTTCATGGCGCTTGCTGCCAGAGATCCATCTTCTGTGCGTAGAAGGGTATGTTTCCACGCTCAGTATTGGCAGCACTTTTGTACGCACGGTGATTCCGCATGTGTTCATTGAACCGTGCGGAATCACCGCATCTGCGCAAGCTAAATAGACATGCTGCGTTCTGGAAAGATGCGCCACATGTCCGTTTACGCAGGTAAGCCGGAGGCGTCCCTGCATGCATAGTAGAGATGAGATTTCCTAAAATCCCCTCCACTATGCTGTAACATCCGGAGGCTTTGGATATACGCAGCCTCCAACCCGCAGCATTTCCTGACCATGGAAACATACCCTAAGGTGTACAAATCGCAAATATACACTATAAAACTAAGTACAGTGTATGTCTGCAATGCATTTATGTGCATAAGTGAATGTGAATACTTGTGACATTTCTAGTGATAGTCAGACATTAAAAAGCATACATGGTTTAGTTAAAAGCGCCACAAAAAATGTACCTTTAAAAAAAAATACCTGCCATTTTTATATGCAGAATGAATAATTAATATATCTATAATGTTATGTATAGCAAAAATATAATCGGAAAAAAAATTGTCACCTCTCATGCCCCAAGAAGTTAATAAAAGTAGATAATTAAAAGGGTTGTCCCATTTCAAAAATTACTCCTCCATAAGCTCCGAGGCATAAAAAAAAAAACAACCCACAGACAACTGAGGCTATGTGCACACGCTGCGGATTTTGCTACGGATCCGCAGCAGTTTTCCATAAGTTTACAGTACCATGTAAACCTATGGAAAATAAAATCCACAGTGCACATGCTGTGGAAAAAACTGCACGGAAACTAAGCAGTTTATATTCCGCAGCATGTCAATTCTTTGTGCGGATTCCGCAGCGTTTTACATCTGCTCCTCAATAGGAATCAGCAGGTGTAAAACCGCAGGTGAAATCTGCACAAAAAACGCAGAAAATCTGCGGTAAATCCGCAGTGCGGTTTACCTGCGGATTTACTAAAATCAATGTCGAAAAATTCGCACACCATTCCGCAGCGTGTACACATACCCTGAGATTTAGGCTATGTGTACACGCTGCGGAAAGGTGTGCGGATTTTTCCACACTGATTTTGGTAAATCCGCAGGTAATCCGCACTGCGGATTTACCACGGAATTGCAGCAGATATTCTGTGCTTTTTGTATGGATTCCACCTGCAATTTTACACCTGCGGATTCCTATTGAGGAGCAGGTGTAAACCGCTGCGAAATCCGCACAAAGAATTGACATGCTGCGGAATATAAACCGTTGCATTTCCGCGTGTTTTTTTTCCACAGCATGGGCACTGCGGATTTTGTTTTCCATAGGTTTACATGGTACTGTAAAGTCATGGAAAATTGCTGCAGATCCGCAGCAAAATCCGCAGCGTGTGCACATACCCTTACTCTCTTTAGCTTTGTTGATTGGCTGCACCAGTGAAATTGTCTGCAGCGCTGCAGACAATCACTGAACCCAGTGTCTGATGTAGCCGTCACAATCCACTGAGTTCGGTGATAGATTACAGCACGGTAGACATTTTGTCTCTGTCTTTTTCAGGAGTAGTTTGCTTGGAAAACGGCTGAAAAAAAACAACAAAAAACTAAGTGATCTGCAATGTGAGGCTGCCGTCACACTAGCAGTATTTGGTCAGTATTTTACATCAGTATTTGTAAGCCAAAACCAGGAGAGGAACAATTAGGCCGGGGTCACACTAGCATATTGCATCCGATGCGAGAACATCGGATGCAATATGCTAATGACCCTCGGCTCCTGCTCGCAGCAGAGCAGGAGCCAAGGGTCATGCGTCTGTGCTCCGATTCTCTCGCACAGGGAGGATCGGAGCACAGCTGCGGAGGAGGCGGAAAAATGAATTTCTCCATCTCCTCCATTGCTGGGGTCCGCTTATAGCGCACATCACTCGGATGATATCCGAGTGGTGTGCGCTGTCTCACTCGCACCCATAGGCTTATATGGATGCGAGTGAGCCGAGAGTTTTCCTGGGTCCGAGACAATCGCAGCATGCTCCGAGGAAAACGGCCGACAAAAAGTCGGCTGGTGGGAGCGGCCCCATATGGTAACATTGGTCCGAGTGCAATGCGATTTTTTTATCGCATTGCACTCGGCCGTATTATGGTCTAGTGTGACCCCGGCCTTAGAGGAAAAGTATAATAGAAACATATGCACCACTTCTGGATTTATCACCCACTCCTGGTTTTGGCTTACAAATACTGATGTAAAATACTGACCAAATACTGATAGTGTGACGGCAGCCTAAAAGTGACTTGTACATAAGTTCACTCATTTTCAGCTTCTCCTAACCGCTTTAGGTTTTCAAAGATGTAAAATGGTTGAAAGAAGTCAGCAACAAGCTCACTATTAACCCCCGCAGTATGTATGTGTGTGTGTGTATGTATATATATATATATATATACATATATATATATCTATAGAAAAACAAAGAAAATCTTAAAAGACGCTTCAGGAAAAACATCTCTGTTGTGTTCCTGAAAATTCTTCTTATACCAAAAAGAATGTGGGCAGGCTGGCTTCTAAAAGACTGCGCACACCCTAGGAGCTCAGTTTTTGTTTTGTGTCCCTGAACCTACAGAGTACTAATCTTTTAGGCCTGTCTCACACATCCAGATAATTCCGGTACCGGAAAAATCGGTACCTGAGTTATCCGTGTCCGTGTGCTCACGTGGCACATCAGTGTGGCACACATGCGGCAGCCGTGTGCCGTCCGTGTGCCGACTGGGTACCATACAGGCCGTGCAGTAGACAGCGCTAGAGTTAAGCGCTGTCCCCTGCTTTGGGTGCTGAATCCAGAATTCATTCCTTCTTCCCAGCAGCGTTCGCTGGAGAGAAGGAATGAAAAATCAGGGGGGGGGGAATTTGTGTGTGTTTAAAATAAATATCCCGGTCAGCTCCCGCCTCCCTCCCCCTGTTCGCCCGCCTGCTGGCATTAAAATACTTACCCAGCTCCCTCGATGCTTCCTCTCAGCGTCGCAGCTTGTCCTGTATGAGCAGTCACGTGGTGCCGCACATTACAGTGATGAATATGCGGCTCCACCTCCCATAGGGGTTGAATTCTGGATTCAGCACACAAAGCAGGGGACAGCGCTTAACTCTAGCGCTGTCTCCTGCACGGTCCGGGTGGTACCCAGTCGGCACACAGACGCCACACGGACAGCATCCGTGTGCGGTACGTGTTTACACGGACCCATTGACTTTAATGGGTCCGTGTG
This sequence comes from Ranitomeya imitator, assembly GCF_032444005.1. Lineage (NCBI taxonomy): Eukaryota > Metazoa > Chordata > Amphibia > Anura > Dendrobatidae > Ranitomeya > Ranitomeya imitator. The sequence goes on from NC_091285.1 coordinate 554,781,360, forward strand.
ATACGTGCGCTCCCACGAACACTGACATGTCCCCGTGTTTTTCAAACAGACACACGGTCCGTGAAATCACGCTGACATGTGCAGAGACACATTTATTTTAATGTGTCTACGTGAGTCAGTGTCTCCGGTACGTGAGGAAACTGTTACCTCACGTACCGGAGCCACTGACGTGTGAAACCGGCCTTATACAGGACAACCCATTTAAATTATATGCATCCTCTGTTGTCGGCATTGTCAAAATCAAGCCCTTATGTAAACTTAAAAATAAAAAAGATTGGTCTCTGGGAAACTAAAAAAAAAATACTGAACCTTGACGGCCTAAAAGTGAACAGGTGTAGCTAGGATCACATCAGTATGCAGGTTTTTTTTTATTTTTAATAGTAGTAAAAAAATTAAGCAAAGGCCACGTTCACACGTTCAGTATTTTACCTCAGCATTTATAAGCCAAAATCGGGAAAGGATCAATCAGAGGAGAAGTATTAATAGAAACATGGCACCACTTCTGTGTTTATCACTCACTGCTGGTTTCGGCTGCCAAATGCTGATGTAAAATACTGACAAAACACTGAACGTGGCCTTAAAGAAATGGATCTGTCACATAACAGACAAAAATGGCGACGGACAGAACCAATTAAATACAGTACTCAGGTCTTTGTTGTTTCTGTTACAGTGTCCATCTTTTTAGAGGACAAAATGTGCTTGTTGGACCTGTTTTTGTATTGTATATAAATGAAACTTACTACTGAGCCTCCTAACCAATACTACAACATAAAAATGTACCTAGCCTGAGCATTGAAATGTAGAGTGGGCCCCTGGAGTCAGTTCCACTGGTGGGCCCTAGGCACCCCAGTCCGACACTGAATATAGACAAATACATTAAACTTTAAACTTACCTATTTACAGACATTTTCCCCCAGACCCAGGATTCTCATTTTGTGTACCAACCTCTTGTGTAGCACGGTAACAAACGCTTTTGAATAATCAAGATATACCATGTCCAATGACTCACCTTGTTCCAGTATATAGCTTACCTGCTCTTAAAAACTGATTAGATTGGTTTGACAGGAGCGATTCCTCATAAACCTATGCTGATATGGAGTTAAACAGTTATTCTCATTGAGATAATCCAGAATAACATCCCTCAGAAACCCTTCAAATATTTTACCAACAATAGAGGTTAGACGTTACTGGCTTATAATTTCCAGGTTCACTTTTAGAGCCCTTTTTGAATATTGGTACCACATTTGCTATGTGCCAGTCCTCTGGAACATTTCAAAAACCTGACCGGCACATCCAAACATAGACTCAGTGTGAACAGGTGCTGAACCTAGAGTCGCCAACTCGTATATAGTTAAGTAAATAAGGCAGCACACTGCAGCGCTAGAACATACAAACTTGAAAAACGAAATTTGAACTGCATTACTGCACTAGAAATATGAAAAATGAGAGCTTTTAGCGCATAAAAATGGCCAATTTTATGTGTACCTGGTAGCCCCGTTACGGCATCTCTCTTATACCAGGTCCTAAACTTGCCTTACCTCGCTGAGAATAAACGTCTTCATCTGAATGGGTACATGTGAAAACCTCTTACTAGACTAAAATTCTCTCTCTCTGTGGAGGGGTATTGGACCTGCTGTAATTAAAACACCTGAAGCTAGGAGGCGGAGTGCACGATCAGAAGGCTAGAGAATACATTTCAAAAACCTGACCGGCACATCCAAACATAGACTCAGTGTGAACAGGTGCTGAACCTAGAGTCGCCAACTTGTATATAGTTAAGTAAATAAGGCAGCACACTGCAGCGCTAGAACATACAAACTTGAAAAACGAAATTTGAACTGCATTACTGCACTAGAAATATGAAAAATAAGAACTTTTAGCGCATAAAAATGGCCAATTTTATGTGTACCTGGTAGCCCCGTTACGGCATCTCTCTTATACCAGGTCCTAAACTTGCCTTACCTCGCTGAGAATAAACGTCTCCATCTGAATGGGTACATGTGAAAACCTCTTCCTAGACTAAAATTCTCTCTCTCTGTGGAGGGGTATTGGACCTGCTGTAATTAAAACACCTAAAGCTAGGAGGCGGAGTGTGTCATGATCCCAATGGCAGGGGATCACAAAAGGACAAGCACAAAAACAAAACAAGCTCTAGGGTGATGGAACCTGAGCTGACCGCGATCCTGAACCTAAACACACAACTAGCAGTAGCCGGGGAACGTGCCTACGATGATTCCTAGACGTCTCGCGCCAGCCGAAGGATTAACTTCCCCTATTAGAAGAAACACAGACCTCACTTGCCTCCAGAGAAACACCCCACAGAAATAGCAGCCCCCCACATGTAATAACGGTGAAATGAGAGGAAAGCACATACGTAGTTATGAAAATAGAATCAGCAAAAATGAGGCCCGCTAAAGCTAGATAGCAGAGGATACAAAAGTGAACTGCGCGGTCAGCGAAAAACCCTTCAAAAAACCATCCTGAAATTACTTGAACTCATGTGCCAACTCATGGAACATGAGGAGTAATTTCAGCCCACTAGAGCAACCAGCAGCAAGGAATCACATATCTGCAAGCTGGACAAAGACAAAAATTAAACAAAACGTGGAACAGGAAAATCAAAACTTAGCTTGTCCTGAAGATAACAGACGCAGGGAGAAGAGGTAAAAAGACACGCTGATTACATTGATAGCCGGCGAGGAAATGACAAAAAAGCCAGGTTAAATAGGAAACTCCCATAACCTGATGGAACAGGTGGACACCAGAGACCGCAGAGAACACAAGTCACCCAGTACCATCAGTAACCACCAGAGGGAGCCCAAAAACAGAACTCACAACAGTACCCACCCTTGAGGAGGGGTCACCGAACCCTCACGAGAACCACCAGGGCGACCAGGATGAGCCCTATGAAAAGCACGGACCAAATCGGCAGCATGAACATCAGAGGCAATCACCCAAGAATTATCCTCCTGACCATAACCCTTCCACTTGACCAAATACTGGAGTTTCCGTCTGGAAACACGAGAATCCAAGATCTTCTCCACAACATACTCCAATTCACCCTCCACCAGCACCAGAGCAGGAGGCTCAAGCGAAGGAACAACAGGTACCTCATACTTCCGCAACAACGACCGATGGAACACATTATGAATAGCAAACGATGCCGGGAGATCCAAACGAAACGACACAGGGTTAAGAATTTCCAAGATCCTATAGGGACCGATGAACCGAGGCTTGAACTTAGGAGAAGAGACCTTCATAGGAACAAAACGAGAAGACAACCACACCAAGTCCCCAACAAGAAGTCGAGGACCCACGCGGCGACGGCGATTAGCAAACTGCTGAGCCCTCTCCTGGGACAACTTCAAATTGTCCACCACATGACTCCAAATCCGATGCAACCTATCCACCACCATGTCCACTCCAGGACAATCAGAAGGCTCCACCTGACCAGAGGAAAAACGACGATGAAACCCCGAATTACAAAAGAAAGGAGAAACCAAGGTAGCAGAACTAGCCCGATTATTAAGGGCAAACTCGGCAAGCGGCAAAAAGGAAACCCAGTCATCTTGATCAGCAGAAACAAAACACCTTAAATAAGTTTCTAAAGTCTGATTAGTTCGTTCCGTCTGGCCATTCGTCTGGGGATGGAATGCAGACGAAAAGGACAAATCAATGCCCATCTTAGCACAGAACGTCCGCCAAAATCTAGACACAAACTGGGATCCCCTGTCAGAAACGATGTTCTCCGGAATGCCATGCAAACGGACCACGTTTTGAAAAAACAGAGGGACCAACTCAGAGGAGGAAGGTAACTTAGGCAAGGGTACCAGATGAACCATCTTAGAAAAGCGGTCACACACAACCCATATGACGGACATTTTTTGAGAGACAGGGAGATCCGAAATAAAGTCCATGGAAATGTGCGTCCAAGGCCTCTTCGGGATAGGCAAAGGTGACAACAATCCACTGGCCCGAGAACAGCAAGGCTTAGCCCGAGCGCAAACTCCACAAGACTGCACGAAAGAACGCACATCCCTCGACAAGGAAGGCCACCAAAAAGACCTGGCCACCAAGTCTCTAGTACCAAATATTCCAGGATGACCTGCCAACACAGAAGAATGGACCTCGGAGATGACTCTACTGGTCCAATTATCCGGAACAAACAGTCTTTCCGGCGGACAACGATCAGGTTTATCCGCCTGAAACTCCTGCAAAGCACGTCGCAAGTCTGGGGAGACAGCCGACAAAATCACCCCATCCCTAAGAATACCAGTGGGCTCAGAATTTCCAGGGGAGTCAGGCGCAAAACTCCTAGAAAGAGCATCCGCCTTCACATTCTTTGAACCTGGCAGGTATGAAACCACAAAATTGAAACGGGAGAAAAACAGTGACCAACGAGCCTGTCTAGGATTCAGACGCTTGGCAGACTCAAGGTACATCAGATTTTTGTGATCAGTCAAGACCACCACACGATGTCTAGCACCCTCAAGCCAATGACACCACTCCTCAAATGCCCACTTCATGGCCAAAAGCTCCCAATTACCAACATCATAATTCCGTTCAGCGGGCGAAAATTTTCTAGAAAAGAACGCACATGGCTTCATCACTGAGCCATCGGAGCTTCTCTGTGACAAAACCGCCCCCGCTCCGATCTCGGAAGCATCAACCTCAACCTGAAAAGGAAGTGACGTATCTGGCTGACGCAACACAGGAGCAGAAGAAAACCGGCGCTTAAGTTCCTGAAAGGCCTCCACAGCCGCAGGAGACCAATCAGTAACATCAGCACCCTTTTTAGTCAAATCCGTCAAAGGCTTAACAACACTAGAAAAATTAGTTATGAAGCGACGATAAAAATTAGCAAAGCCTAAGAACTTCTGTAGACTCTTAAGAGATGTAGGCTGCGTCCAGTCACAAATAGCCTGAACCTTGACGGGATCCATCTCAATAGTAGAAGGGGAAAAATATACCCCAAAAAAGAAATCTTCTGGACTCCAAAGAGGCATTTAGAACCTTTTACAAACAAAGAATTGGCCCGCAGGACCTGAAACACCTTCCTGACCTGCTGAACATGAGACTCCCAGTCATCAGAAAAAACCAAAACATCATCCAAATACACGATAATAAATTTATCCAGATATTCACGGAAAATATCGTGCATAAAAGACTGGAAGACAGAAAGAGCATTAGAAAGTCCAAAAGGCATCACCAAATAATCGAAATGGCCCTCAGGCGTATTAAATGCGGTTTTCCACTCATCACCCTGCCTTATCCGCACAAGATTATACGCACCCCGAAGATCAATCTTAGTGAACCATTTAGCCCCCTTAATGCGAGCGAACAAATCAGTCAACAATGGCAAAGGATACTGATATTTGACTGTAATCTTATTCAAAAGACGATAATCTATGCAAGGCCTCAAGGAACCATCTTTTTTGGCCACAAAAAAAAACCCTTCTCCCAAAGGGGACGAAGATGGACGGATATGTCCCTTTTCCAAGGACTCCTTAACATAATTCCGCATAGCAGTATGCTCTGGCACTGACAGCTTGAACAAACGACCTTTAGGGAATTTACTGCCAGGAATCAAATCTATAGCACAATCGCAATCCCTGTGAGGAGGAAGCGAACTGAGCTTAGGCTCCTCAATAACCTCCCGATAATCAGACAAAAATACCGGAACCTCAGAAGGAGTAGATGAAGCGATAGAAATCGGAGATGCATCATCATGAACCCCCTGACATCCCCAGCTTAACACAGACATTGTTTTCCAGTCCAGGACTGGGTTATGAGTTTGTAACCATGGCAGACCAAGCACTAAGACATCACGTAAATTATACAGTACCAGGAAGCGAATCACCTCCTGATGAACGGGAGTCATACGCATGGTCACTTGTGTCCAGTACTGAGGTTTATTCATAGCCAAAGGTGTAGAGTCAATTCCTTTCAAAGGAATAGGAACTTCCAGAGGTTCCAGACTAAACCCACAGCGATTGGCAAATGACCAATCCATAAGACTCAGGGCAGCGCCTGAATCCACATAGGCATCGACGGAAATGGATGATAATGAACAAATCAGCGTCACAGACAGAATGAACTTAGACTGTAAAGTACCAATGGCAACAGACTTATCAACTTTTTTTGTGCGTTTAGAGCATGCTGATATAACATGAGCTGAATCACCACAATAAAAACACAATCCATTTTTCCGCCTATAATTTTGCCGTTCACTTCTGGACTGAATTCTATCACATTGCATTATCTCAGGTGCCTGTTCAGAAGACACCGCCAAATGGTGCACAGGTTTGCGCTCCCGTAAACGCCGATCAATCTGAATAGCCATAGTCATGGACTCATTCAGACCTGTAGGCGCCGGGAACCCCACCATAACATCTTTAATGGCCTCAGAAAGGCCATCTCTGAATTTTGCAGCCAGAGCGCACTCATTCCACTGAGTAAGCACCGACCATTTCCGAAATTTCTGACAATATATTTCTGCTTCATCTTGCCCCTGAGAGAGAGCCAATAAAGCTTTTTCAGCCTGAATCTCTAGGTTAGGTTCCTCATAGAGCAAACCCAATGCCAGAAAAAACGCATCCACATTGAGCAACGCAGGATCCCCTGGTGCCAATGCAAATGCCCAATTCTGAGGGTCACCCCGCAGGAAAGATATAACAATCTTGACCTGCTGAGCAGGGTCTCCAGAGGAGCGAGATTTCAAGGAAAGAAACAACTTGCAATTGTTCCTAAAATTCAGAAAACTAGATCTATCTCCAGAAAAAAACTCTGGGATAGGAATTCTAGGTTCAGACATAGGCGTATGTACAACAAAATCTTGTATATTTTGAACCTTAGCAGCAAGATTATTCAGGCTGGAAGCCAAACTCTGGACGTCCATGATAAACAGCTGAGGTCAGAGCCATTCAAGGATTAAGAGGAGGAAAGAAGCAGCCAAGCTGCAATTAAGGCTAGGCAGCAAACACTGAGGAGGGGAAAAAAAAAAAAAAAAAAAACTTCCTCAGACTACTTTTCCTCCTACTTCAGCCAAAACGATGACCCATTTTTTTTTTAGGCCGGCTATACTGTCATGATCCCAATGGCAGGGGATCACAAAAGGACAAGCACAAAAACAAAACAAGCTCTAGGGTGATGGAACCTGAGCTGACCGCGATCCTGAACCTAAACACACAACTAGCAGTAGCCGGGGAACGTGCCTACGATGATTCCTAGACGTCTCGCGCCAGCCGAAGGATTAACTTCCCCTATTAGAAGAAACACAGACCTCACTTGAATCCAGAGAAACACCCCACAGAAATAGCAGCCCCCCACATGTAATAACGGTGAAATGAGAGGAAAGCACATACGTAGTTATGAAAATAGAATCAGCAAAAATGAGGCCCGCTAAAGCTAGATAGCAGAGGATACAAAAGTGAACTGCGCGGTCAGCGAAAAACCCTTCAAAAAACCATCCTGAAATTACTTGAACTCATGTGCCAACTCATGGAACATGAGGAGTAATTTCAGCCCACTAGAGCAACCAGCAGCAAGGAATCACATATCTGCAAGCTGGACAAAGACAAAAATTAAACAAAACGTGGAACAGGAAAATCAAAACTTAGCTTGTCCTGAAGATAACAGACGCAGGGAGAAGAGGTAAAAAGACATGCTGATTACATTGATAGCCGGCGAGGAAATGACAAAAAAGCCAGGTTAAATAGGAAACTCCCATAACCTGATGGAACAGGTGGACACCAGAGACCGCAGAGAACACAAGGCACCCAGTACCATCAGTAACCACCAGAGGGAGCCCAAAAACAGAACTCACAACAGGAGTGCACGATCAGAGTCTATGTTTGGATGTGCCGGTCAGGTTTTTGAAATGTATTCTCTAGCCTTCTGATCCTGCACTCCGCCTCCTAGCTTCAGGTGTTTTAATTACAGCAGGTCCAATACCCCTCCACAGAGAGAGAGAATTTTAGTCTAGTAAGAGGTTTTCACATGTACCCATTCAGATGGAGACATTTATTCTCAGCGAGGTAAGGCAAGTTTAGGACCTGGTATAAGAGAGATGCCGTAACGGGGCTACCAGGTACACATAAAATTGGCCATTTTTATGCGCTAAAAGCTCTCATTTTTCATATTTCTAGTGCAGTAATGCAGTTCAAATTTCGTTTTTCAAGTTTGTATGTTCTAGCGCTGCAGTGTGCTGCCTTATTTACTTAACTATATACGAGTTGGCGACTCTAGGTTCAGCACCTGTTCACACTGAGTCTATGTTTGGATGTGCCGGTCAGGTTTTTGAAATGTATTCTCTAGCCTTCTGATCGTGCACTCCGCCTCCTAGCTTCAGGTGTTTTAATTACAGCAGGTCCAATACCCCTCCACAGAGAGAGAGAGAGAATTTTAGTCTAGTAAGAGGTCTTCACATGTACCCATTCAGATGGAGACGTTTATTCTCAGCGAGGTAAGGCAAGTTTAGGACCTGGTATAAGAGAGATGCCGTAACGGGGCTACCAGGTACACATAAAATTGGCCATTTTTATGCGCTAAAAGCTCTCATTTTTCATATTTCTAGTGCAGTAATGCAGTTCAAATTTCGTTTTTCAAGTTTGTATGTTCTAGCGCTGCAGTGTGCTGCCTTATTTACTTAGTCCTCTGGAACAGACCCCATCGCTATAGAGTCCCCAAATATAATAAATAACGGTTTGTCTATTGCATTACTTATCTTAGGACTCGTGGGTATATGCCATCCGGACCCGGAGATTTATTAGCTGGTTTTGCACCTCTTCTTTGGTTAGATTGGTGACCCTTAATATAGGGTTTTCTTTGTCTCCTGGCATTTAACCTAGCATATTATTTTCCACTGTGAATACCGTGGAGAAGAAGGTGTTTAATATATTAGCTTTTTCCTCATCATCTACAACCATTCTTTCCTCAAAATTTTTTAAGGGGCCTACACTTTCACTTATGACTCTTCTACTATTGATAAAGTTGAAGAACAGTTTGGGATTAGCTTTACTCTCCTTAGAAATGTGCTTCTCTGTTTTCTTTTTGGCAGCTTTAATTAGTTTTTTAGATAAAGTATTTTGCTCCCTATAGTTGTTTTAGAGCTTCAACTGTGCATGCTGCTTTAGTAGTTTAAATGCTTTCTTTTTACTGTTAATTGCCAATCTTACATCTTTGTTTGGCCACATTGGGTTTTTCCTATTTCTTGTCCTTTTATTCCCATAAGGTAGAAACCGCTTACAGTGCCTATTTAGGATGTTCTTAAACATTTCCCATTTATTATCTGTATTCTTATTTCTGAGGACATTGTCCCAGTCAACCAGATTAAGGGCATCTCTAATTTGGTCAAACTTTGCCTTCCAAAAGTTAAAGGGAACCTGTCACCCCCAAAATCGATGGTGAGGTAAGCTCACCGTCATCAGGGGCTTATTTACAGCATTCTGTAATGCTGTAGATAAGCCGCCGATGTTACCTGAAAGAGGAGAAAAAGAGGTTAGATTAAACTCACCCAGGGGCAGTCCTGCTCCGATGGGTGTCTCAGGTCCGGAACAGCGCCTCCCATCTTCATTCCCTGGCGTCCTCTTCTGGTCTTCACGCCGCAGATTTGGCGCAGGCGTACTTTGTCTGTTGAGGGCAGAGCAAAGTACTGCAGTGCGCGGCCGCCGGAAAGGTCAGAGAGGCCCGTTGCCTGCGCACTGCAGTACTTTGCTCTGCCCTCAACAGGGCAGACATAGTACGCCTGCGCCGGAGCAGCGGGATGAAGACCAGAAGAGGACGTCATGGAATGAAGATAGGAGGCGCCGGAGCGGACCTGAGACACCCATTTGACCGGACTGCAGCGGGAACGCCCCTGGGTGAGTATAATCTAACCTCTTTTTCTCCTTTTTCAGGTTACATCGGGGGCTTAACTACAGCATTCCAGAAAGCTGTAGATAAGCCCCTGATGACGGTGAGCTTACCTCACCATCAATTTTGGGGGTGACAGGTTCCCTTTAATTCTTTTTGTGACTCCCTGACAAGTCCCCCTGGCGAAAGACAAGTGAAACTGTACAATATTGTGTATGTCTTGGAGACAGAGGTGCAAGGTTTGGATTTTAGAGGATGCTAGTCTTAGGTCAGTTTATACTGGGTATATTGTGCATGGGGAGCTTTGCAGATTTTCTCTGAGCCACTGAGAAGTTTGTGGATCTGTATAAAAGAATGCAGAGGTTAAAGGGGTGGTCCAAAACCAAATTTGAACTTTGCCCTAAATGTCAATTTAAAGAGGACTGGGCTAGTCCCTGATCTATTGAGCATGCGCTGGTTGTCAATTCCAATGCATGCTCTGTATGAGCTCCCTGCTCACAGTGCTGTTCCTTTGAATGCACAGTTACAGTGCACTCCCTTGCCGGCTCTAATGAGGACTGACGAACCTGCAAAAGATTGCACTGTCAGGGCGCATTGTAAAATGAGAACTTGGCAAGCAGAGAGAGGAGAGACTAGCCTAGCTACCAAAGCAGACGTCTCTGATGACAGGGCTGTGATGTTTGCGTTGGGGACTGTCTACAGTAGTCTCTGTTCTCCCTATTTTCCACGCTCTCTCCCCTTCAATGTGCACTGAGAGTGCGCTCTCTTCATTGGAATGCTGACACTGCGCATTCAAAGTAATATAGCGCTGGAAGTACATGCTGAGCATGCATTGGAGTGACAACCGTTGCTTACTCTGTAGAATAGGGACTAGCCCAGCCCCTAAAATGGATGCCACTGATGACACTTCATTTTAGGGTGGGGAAAGTTGCTGTGGCAGTGACCGCTATCCTGGTCCCCTTATAACAGTTCATTTGAGTATCCCAGCATATCCCAGTATCCTCAGTATACCTTGGAATTCTCAGACAAAATGTCTTCGGAATGGAAGTAAAACAAAAGCAGGGCTTTACAGTAGAGAGGGGAGGTAGGAAATTATTATCCAAAGAATTTTAGAAAAGTGATTAAATTAATTTAGAGATCAATCCCAAGGTAGGTGCTCTGAAAAGCTCCATCCGAATGGAGTAGAGGTTGAGCATGCGCAAATCCGATCTATTTTCAGTGTGAGTGCCAGAGCGCAAAGCAGTTTATCTACTTTATTAAATTATAAAAAATAAATTCTCTGTTTTGGTAAGTGACCAAGTTAAGCGAAAAAAAAAAAAATTGTATAAGGGTGATAATGTATGCGGACTGTTGTGGTCCATCCTTGAATTGTACACTTGTGTTTGGGGATGGTGTGTGTGCAATAGTGTGGTGTGAGGATACGTGTGGTTGCAAAGGGTTGAGTGTAAAATGATATCCTGATGTTTGGGGCATAGTTACTAAGTCTGTAAGGAATCCTGCATTACAGAATTCCATTTGCCATCTTTGTTTTAGGAACAGACAACTGGAATGAATGCGCTAAATCGATCGTTTGAATGAGGCTTATTCACATGTCCATGTGAAGAACGGTACCAGTGTATTGGATGAGTGTGAAGGGATAGCAGCCACAGGATAGTATAGGAGCATAGCCATACGGTGACGGTTCGCCCTTGTTGTGCATAGTCATGGCTTATGTATACCTGCGTCCATTCCCTACGTACCATTCCACCATCCTTGGGGTCTCGTGCTGCCATGTCAGCTCACACACTTCACCTATGGGTGCAAGCCTTCCCTTAGGCACTAGCCTTGTATACTATGGCTTGTTCTCCTTTTGTTACACCCTAGTCTGATGAAGGTCGGTCACAAACCAAAACCTCATTTTTGTGGCATTATTCCTAATTGCACCTTACCAAAGGCAGCTTTTCTCTGCTTCATACATGGTGGTCCTGGTCCCTGCACTGTGATGTGTCTTCCTACCTACTGGAGTGGGGTTTACCTCCCCCTTTTAGGAGACATTTTAGAAACCCTTTCCTCACAAAATGGCTTACTTCCTGCCCTGAGAGGAAGTGATGTATCCCAAGGACTGCAACGTTTACTGAGGCGATGGAGACAAAGGAGCCTTGTGGGCTGCAGTGTGTGTCCGGGGCAGGGTGCAGAGCCCGGTCCGGGGCCCCTCTGTGCCCCCGGGGTGCCCCTTCCTAGGGCTGTGGTGATGGTGGCGAGGAGGGGGTGGGTCCTCAGTGCATCACCTGAGTTCTGGGGTAAATGTACCGAGTGTCAATCACAGGCAGAGCTCAGAGCTGGGAAGGAGCTACAGATGGCGGCTGTGCCTTAGAGCCTCCGCTCCGCGCTTTCCCTCTCACTTCAGGGGAACTTTGTGGAACTTGTGCCCCCTCCTGGGCGCCCCCTCACCCGCCGGGACCCCGGGAAGGACCGGACTCCCCGAATTTCTGCGCTTTTCTCCTCTTTTCCCCGCCGCTCCGGAGCCGAGGAGTCTCGTTGTTTTCCAGCTCATGGCGCACCTCCATATTTGTGCGCTGTGATCGGCTGCTCCCTCCTCTGCCGCCGCCGCCGACCCCGGGATCGCGCTCTCGCCCCGCTCCCTCCTCAGCGCTCGGATTTTGCCCCGTTTTGCTCGTTCTTCAGCTTTTATATCGATTTTGTGTTAGTCTCGCGTTTTCCCGATCTCCGCAGTGTTGTCCGGAGTCCGCTCCCCCCGGTGTCGGCTCAGCCCATGTTCTGTGACCACAAATCTGCGGGCGGCCGGTGTAGATGTGCCGCCGGCCTGATGGCAGGGAGTGTATTCTCTGTGGGTCTGTGTACATGTGAGGGGCTGCGGATGAGCCCACCGTGTGCCCGGCGCTGCCGCTTCTGCACGGGGGGCAAATACCTGGGCATCCCCGTACTGGCAAGGTCGGCAGCCTGTCCCGGGCACAAAGATGATGAAGAGCACGGAGGAGGAGGACGGCGGCGGCGGCTCAGCGCGGAGCAATGCATCCAGGTAAGGGGCTGATGGGGGTCCTCTCCTGGAGCACAGCACTGCTGCCCACAAGGTGCCACATTAATTCTCCTCTAGATTTCTCTATCCCCGAGTGAAGAAACTACAACTCCCAGCATCACTAGTTGCAGACCCCTAGGTGCATTTTGTACCTTTATCCCAGCTCTGACCTTGACTCTCATTGCCACACCCTAATTCTCCTGGGCAGTATAGAGGCCCAGAGCCCCCCAGCCTGTGCCCCTCCAGGGTTCTGTTACCTGTGCAGCCATGTTTGGGGGGCTGCTGCTGCTGCTGGTTACATGACCTTGTTACATTGGTGGTCTCTGCTGCATTGCACCATTTCTTCTCAGTATTTTACCTCGTGTATTTGTGAGACAAAGCCAGGAGTGGGTGCAAAATGCATTAATGGCGACATTTCTTTGATAGGTCCACTCGTGGTTTTGGCTTCCAGACACAGGTAAAATACTGATCCAATCCTGACCGTGGCCTGGATGTTAGTACACAGCAGGCCACAGATGAAGCCTGGGACGCCGTGTATGTGGCCCGTGCAGATGAGGGCTTTCATCATTTAGTGCTGCTTATTGTCTGACATACATCCGCCTCTTCGTAAATTTACTTTTGGCTCATGTTTGAGATTTTTTTTTTTAGGACATTAAATTATCTAAATAAATCACACTAAAGTATGTGTAATTATATACAATTATATGTCTCCGATTACCCTCATTTCTAAATGTTGTAGTTTTATTTTTTCATTATATTTTGCCATAAAACATTTCATTTAGTATTTATTTGTATCTTAATATGTAGCCGAAATATAACACCGCACAGCCTTGATAAATGCCAAAGTGGTTAATCATCCAGTTCCATTTATTTTCCTTTTGCCCATGGGTACAGGGATGAGATACAGTCCTGTGTGTCTTATGGTGCATTTCTATGATATCTGCTGATAACTTTTTCTTTGAAAGAATGTATTTTTTTTTTTTCTTTAAACGAAGAAACGCTTATTTAGCTGTTCATCAAGAGTAACAGCAAGCATTTGGAGAAAAATACAATTATACGTCTCGTACATATTTAATGTGCACAAGCATGCGCATGCCCCTCAAAGAGAACACAAATTTAACCCACCACCCCCCTCAACTCCGCCGTCTGCCCCAACAAACTTCTCCCTTTCTGGTGCTCAATAATTTAATTTTTTAAGTTCATTTTATGTGAACTTAAAATATCTCCGACATACGTGTGCTCGTTTTTATGAGCGTTACTGGTGTACGTGTGAGTATTGTTATACTGCTATTATAGAGATTAGTATGTTATCAGTGTATTATGGCTGAATATTGCTATTATAGAGCTATTAGTATGTGGCGGTGGTGTATTTTATCGGTATATGGTGCCATTACATGAAGCACACAGTGACTAGCTGTGCAGCCGTGCTTCTTATGCTACAATTCCCCTAATGATATATACACTTTTATACACTGTCGCTATCGGCAGCTGTGATAAAACACCTGAGTTATTATGACAGACGTATACGGGACATATCTGAGGTAATGTTCTGTCATGGAGCCTGCACATAAAATGCTGGGCTTTCTTTCCTGCGGTGAGAGCCCTCGCCCTCCTCTGTCCTTGGCGTACATTTTGTGACTGGCAGCCATTTTAGAGAAATGCCTCAGATGAAGCTGTAGCAGTTTTCATTAAAAACATGTGTTTTCTGTGATGCATGAGGAGAAAAACAGACGTATGTGAAGGGGCATTGTTATCAGGGGACATATGTGAGAATGCACATTAAAAAATATTAGGTTTTCCTTAACATAATTCCAATATTGCCCCATTAAAAACAATACACACAAAAAATGTGCCAGTGACCAAAAGGAGCTCCGGGTAGAGCAGTAGGTAACACCTAGGGCCTATTGCTACAGAAAACTCTGTTAAAGGGAACCTGTCACCTCGTTTTTTGAGATATAAATACTGTTAAATAGGGCCTGCGCTGTGTGTTACTATAGTGTATGTAGTGTACCCCGATTCCCCACCTATGCTGAGAAATAACTTACCAAAGTCGCCGTTTTCGCCTGTCAATCAGGCTGGTCAGGTCGGGAGGGCGTGTTCACAGTGCTGGTTCTTCCTCAGCTTTACGTTGGTGGCGTAGTGGTGTGCGCCTGTTGAGGTGACTAATCCACTGTGGGCACGTGAACAAGCAGCGCGCGATCTGCGCTGTCATCCCTTTCGTCGGTGGGGGCAGCCATCTTCCTGGGGCCGCGCGTGCGCAGATCGAGTGCTCTGCTGCACGGGGCTTCAGGAAAATGGCCGCGGGATGCCGCGCGTGCGCATTAGAGATCGCGGCGGCCATTTTCCCAAAGCCGAGATGCAAACTCGGCTTTGGGAAAATGGCCGCCGCGATCTCTAATGCGCACGCGCGGCATCCCGCGGCCATTTTCCTGAAGCCCCGTGCAGCAGAGCACTCGATCTGCGCACGCGCGGCACCAGGAAGATGGCCGCCCCCACCGACGAAAGGGATGACAGCGCAGATCGCGCGCTGCTTGTTCACGTGCCCACAGTGGATTAGTCACCTCAACAGGCGCACACCACTACGCCACCAACGTAAAGCTGAGGAAGAACCAGCACTGTGAACACGCCCTCCCGACCTGACCAGCCTGATTGACAGGCGAAAACGGCGACTTTGGTAAGTTATTTCTCAGCATAGGTGGGGAATCGGGGTACACTACATACACTATAGTAACACACAGCGCAGGCCCTATTTAACAGTATTTATATCTCAATCTCAAAAAACGGGGTGACAGGTTCCCTGTAAGGCCCTAAAGATAGTCGTCCGCCTGACTGTGAACGATGGCGCTCTGTAGATGCAAATGGCGGTACGGCTCCGTGTCAAATCTCCCTCGGGGTCCCTATCGGCCCCTATGCTAGGGAAATATTCCCCTTCACTTACCAGACCAGTAGGGAAAAATACAATATATCCTAATCAATACTTGTCTGGATAATCGGAGTACTATAACGGTAATCTATCACCTGGTTTTCCCCATATATACTAGGGCCAGGACTTGTGCCTCTTCATTTACAGCACTCTAGAATATTGTATGCAAGTGCTCCTTGCGCTCTTCATAGCATAAGAGAGGGCTTTTCTTATACTCTCCTATGGCACGGTCCGATGGATGTCTCTGGTGCCTCTTCTCTTGCAATCGTGTGGATGACACATCCTACATGATTTACAGTGTTCCCCATCGAGCTCCTGGGCAGGCACACTTGTGTTTGCCCTGCCGAGGGCAGAGCAATGTATTCTAGTGCGCCGGCACGCTTTGCCTTTTCCTTGTGCATGCGCACTGCAGTACTTTGCACTACCCTCGCCAGGACAAAGAAGTGTACATACACAGGAGTGCGATGTAGGACACATCGTCTACAGGAAGCAAAAAGGAAGATGGCGATGACAAGAAGAGATTAGGCACCGGACCAAGACCAGAGATTTCAATTGAACTGTGCCTTAGGTGAGTATAATAAGAATGTATTTTGTGTTATGACAAGTGTTTTGGGCACATATACACAATACTTGTATCATGTAACAAAGGGCGTACAGGTGCTGGCTCTACTTTTAATGGGGAAAAACCTGGTGACAGATTCTCTTTAAAGGGAACCTGTCACCAGGTTTGGCCGATATAAGATACGGCCATTACCTTTCAGGGCTTATCTACAGCATTCTATAATGCTGCATATAAGCCCCCGATCTGACCTGCAAGAGAAGAAAAATAACTTTCATTATACTAACCTGTGGGGCAGTCTGGTCCGATGGGTGTCGCAGGTTCTGGTCCGGCGCCGCCCTCCTGCTTGCTTCACAGGCTCCCCGGCATCGCGCTCCTACGCAGGTGTACTTATCGGCCCTGTTGAGGGCAGAGCAAAGTACTGCAGTGCACAGGTGCTGGGAATGGTCAGAGAGGCCCTGCGCACTGCAGAACCTGCAACACCCCTTGGACCTGACTGCCCCGCAGGTGAGTATAAGTTATTGTTCTTCTCTTCCAGGTTGGATCTGGGTCTTATCTACAGTATTATAGAATGCTGTAGATAAGCCCTGAAATGTGGTGGCCTTAACTCATCAGCCAAACCTGGTGACAGGTTCCCTTTAAAGAAATTATATGATGTGGACCATATCAAGTAATCCCATCTGAGGGTATGTGCACACGTCAGGATTTTTTCCTGGCAAAATCCTGAGAATTCTGCCAGAAATCCGCGTGCTTTTTTCGCGCGGATTTCTTGCGGATTTTTTGCGTTTTTTTTTTATTTTCCGGAATGTCCTTTTTGATAGGAAATCCGCAGAAAATCCGGAAAAAGATAGAGCATGTCCGGATTTTTTGTGGTATGCGTTTTTTTTGCGGAAAAAAACGCTAACATATGCACAAAAAATACGGAATGCATTCTAAAAGATAGGATGCATAATGTTAGCGTTTTTTTACCGGATTTATAGCGTTTTTATGGCGAAATTCCGCAAAAAAAACCGCTAAAAATCCTGACGTGTGCACATAACTTAACACTTATCAGCGCCCCTTATATCCCTGAAGCCAAGATAAGTAGTATCCTGTAGCACATTGTTCATAGTGCAGTACATTTAGCACTGTGTTTTCGCTGTTCACTACTGAGGAAGATCTCGCGTAGGGGGAAACGTTGAGTAATCTGAGTACCGTTAGTGGTGCTGATTGGAACACCTATGCCATTATATATTCTCACTGTGATCTGGTGTTATATTAATACCCATGTGATTACATACTGTTACAGTGTCTCTGCCACACTGTACTGTTTATATGCTCACAATCTTCACACAGTAGCTATGGTTTAGCTATCATTATTGCTGAATCTCCTTTTTGATTTACTTAAACATGCTATTTTCAAAAAGAGACAGTATTTGACACCTTTATATAATGTGCAATTGCTGAATATCCTCTTTGGTTTATTCCATAGTGTTATCTAATACTGGTTAAGGGCATTAAGTGCTAGATGGGGTTACTTGATCTGGGCCACATTATAATATCATTTCTTTAAAGGGAATCTGTCAGTAGGATCCACCCTCCTGAGCAGTCTATCTGGGCATGTAGGGAATAACAATAATACCTTGAAGTCTGCGATCCAATGTCTTATTCCAATCATATCAACATTTTTCTCATATGTAAATGCCCTCTTCCAGGCTATTAGAATGCTGCCTGGAGGATAACTCTGCCTCCAGAGATTATTTTACATGAAGAGGTGAGTCAAGTAACTAACACAGAACAGGAGAAATTACATTTTGTTTTGTAAATTCATTTTTCCAGCTCTTGATCTCTGCTATATTACAGCACTGTCTGCCTGTGAGATAGAAGCTGAGAGGAACCTGCCGATGTGTCAGGTATAATCACACTGGTAACTCCCCCTTCATGTAAAATAAGCTCTGGAGGCAGAGTTATCTTTCAGGCAGCATCCTCCCCGGAGCCAGGAAGAGGCTTTTATATAAAGCGATAAAAGATGATTTATCAGCAACAAGGCACCTGATATGAGACACACAGGGATCATTTTCCTCAGCAGCCTATAACCTGTATGCATCTGCATATTTCCCATAAGGGATGGGGGCAGTGTTCTGGAATCACTGCGTTGAGAAACACGTGATGGTGTCTCCGCGGTGTTGGATGTTTTGTTCTCCCCGAGGCCAATCATCTGTGCCTTTATAACCTGTATGTCATTATTAATTATTATCCAGAGAAGCATTGATTAGGATATATATATATATATATATATATATATATATATATATATATATATATATATATATATATATATATATATATATTTTTTTTATTTATTTTTTTTTTTTCCCCCTCCTGGTTTGCTAAGTGAAGGGGGATATTTCCCTAGTATAGGGGCTAATCAGACCAGCAGGGATATCTGAGAAAATTAACATTGAGCGGGGGCGCCATCCTCCAAGGTCAGGCAGGCAACTATTTATAGGGCCTTAACAGTGTTTTCCGGAGCAATAGGCCCTAGCTGTTTACTCTGTATGGTTAGTCTTTGATTCGATATGTGAGAATGCCGTGATGATTTGGGCAGGAAAGCGGCTAGCTTCAGTGTTTTCTGGATTTCTATTTCAGTCACAAAATGGCTATTCCTTTGTGCTGCAGCACTGGGCTGCCATTCTGTGCTGCACTGAGCTCTCCACACGCAGGAGGAGGAAGTTGCTTTCTAGGAGTTCAAAGGCCATTTTGTGCCTGCTGCTGATGTGATTGGTTCCTGGGCCTCCTGGTAACGGAGGCGTCGGCAGTGCAGGGTCCTGCCCTCCGTGTGACGTCAGCTGTGCCCGCCTCTCCCAGCTCAGGCTGCCTGTGTCTGCAGGGTTATTACACGTACATGTATCGCAGGGACTAGTGCACACATGGTGCGTGTGTTATTATACACAAGGTATAATTGTTGCTATTCTCTATCTAGCTTTCATGACCCATGTTTGATTTTTAGATATTTTTTATTCCCTAAACGTAAGTTGTCCATGATTGTTAACCCTTACCACAGCATTAACGCTGAACATGTTTAAAGGGGTTGTCCGGTCGAAAGTGAAAAGTGTAATCAAGTGTGTGTGGCATCTAAAACGTTGCTTTCTACGGTAGAAGCAGTGTATTGGCTTTATAGAAATCCCATGCCCACTGTGCTTGTATTTACCGCTGCGTAAACTGATCTGCAGTGTGGGTTTACGAGCCGCAGCATGGCCATTTCTCCCTTGCGGGTTTTGGCCAATTGAATGGTGAATCTTGACAAACTAGTGCAGCAATTAGAACACAGCAAAAATACTCTGCGTCCAAAACGTTGCTGTTCCTAATCGTGAGGACAGAGCCTTAAGCTGAAAAACGTATCTGGACATTTACTTAATTCCGTATGCATCCCCGGGAATGCGCTTATTATGCAGCATGATGCTGCTGTGCTGCAGGCAATACTCCAACCGGTCCTAATGTCATGCAATGTGTGTTTTCACAGGGAGTGGTGGAATGAGTGACCTTGAGGCTCCATACTGAGAATGCAGTGGGAACGGACTCCAGCCTGATTCCTGACCATCTATAGCAGTAAGTTTAGAATATGTCCAGCTAACAGTCATTTTGGGCTTTGTAAAACACCGGAAATAAATGTTAATAATAAATACAGGGATATTGCACACACTGCCTCTTTGGCAGAGCGCCGTCCTCCGGGGTCATGTGATGGTGACGTCAGGGAGGCACTCTGTCATTAGCATGTTGCCGCTCTACGTTGATAAGGAGGCAGCACTGTTCGGAGAAAACAGAAGTGCTGAGGAGATGGAGGAGGATGCAGCAAGATGGAGGGTGGAGAGAAGGGCAGTAAACACAGGCACGGAGCCCCAAGTTCTCAGTGTCAGAGTGGGCGACTGGGGGTGAGGGCTCAGGAGTAGACGGTGGGGGCTGTTTGTTTAGGGGATAGTGGGATTTCACTCCCCGGCTGCCTGTGAGGCAGAGGACGGCATCACATAATGGCGCTGGAGAAGGAGGCAGCAGCCTTTGTTCACAGCTCCACGCTGGATAGCCCGGGTGCTTGGTCTGGGGGGTGAAGGCCGACCCTACCCAGAGCCCAGCCTCTTGACCCTACATATAATTCTGCACATGTCATACATGGAGGGGAGGCTGCTTTAATTTTTATGTAGTGAGGTAAGATCCAGGGGTGCCCCCCAGTTTTGTCTGGGCTCAATTACATAATAGAACCCCTAGTATCCCTGGCTCTGGGGTTGGGGGGAGGGGAGTATATCATTTTAGCCTTTGGATAATGAATTTGCTGCTTCTGTTTTAGAAGAATTATTTTATAAAGGCTGGTCCAGATTGTTCTGTTTTGTGTCTCCTATTCCTATGTCGTATATATTATTAATGTGATGATTATTGTGAGATGTTGTGTTTCTTCATTATATAGTTATAGATGGGTTGGACACTTAATATTCCAAGTATTGTATAGACGATCCCCCACCCCCAGTGCAATGTTTCTGTATTTCCTTGGACAGACCAGTGATATGTATATTTATAGGATTTTTTTTTCTGTTTTTCAGGCGGATGCACATTCCTGGTCTTTATTTATGGAAGTGAGTATGTGCTAGTTCTTACTACACCTTTTATTTCTTCTTTGGAATAAATGATTTTGGATGTCTCTGCTTGACATTAACAATGACTTCTTTATTCGCAGGTAATCAAAAAATAGATGTATGACCGTCTGCAGAGTGATGCCTGTTACCAGGTATGTCTGCGTTCTAGAAATGACAGATTATCTTTGCAATACAAAAATGTATTTTTTTATTTACATTTTATACAAGTTAATTATTTTGAAAAAATACTTTTAAACTGCTTTAATTTTTTATTAACTTAGTATAAATAAGGCTTTATTTGGTAATGTTTAAAAATGTTCAATTAGTGGTTAAAATTATTGTTCTATGTAGAAGTCTTATTACTCGCATAGTGTGTTATACAGATCCTCAGAATAGTAAGTATACATTAAGATCTGTATATTATAATAATATAATTTATAATATTTATAATTATACAGGCTACTACTGTTGGGGTTTAATTTCCACGATTATACGGGATGTCATAAGTTTAGATTTGTGTTATTTCATACAGATCTGATAGCTTACCCTTTTTTTTTAAGATATTTTCTAGAATTTATATATTAATGTACTAGGGCTTGGCATTAACATTCCCAGCAGAAACCATACGACTGCAAAATGATCCAAAGTCCAAAAACTATAGTCATTAGTTGGGGATGTGGAGCCATCGGCTGTAGTTTGTACAAAAATACCTGTAGTAAAGTGAACACATCAAAACTGGTAAAATCAATAATTGCTTTGCGTTCATGCAGACGACCACTCAATATTTGTTCATACGTGTGTGATAGAAATATATATTTTTATTATTATTATTTAGAAACATCTGTTAAGAGTTCTTGAAATATATATTGAAATGTTTGTCTCAATTCTCTAAAATGACTTTAATTGTCTTAAATATACTGTCCATTAGTGTATTAAATTATATAATGCAAATTGCCAGGCTATCCGTTGCAAAGTTAGGAGGTACAGGGGAGGGACATGAAAGGCTTCATCCATCTAACAAAAAATATTCTGATACCTCACATTGTGTAATCTGCCAGACGCCCAGTTTAATTAACAACCTTTTTTATACAAAGTGTCTCTTCAGAGAGGAAGAGGACTTGAACTGTAGAGCCACCTATTGGAAGTGCCAATCCTACAAGTCACTGTTAAGTCACCTTTAACAAGCCTTGCCATATGACTTTGGATAAAAATAAATCTTTGCAGACAGTGTTTTGCGTATTGGCGCTCTTCAGTGCAGCGTACGAGATCTGATTTGGCTGTATGCAAATTGAGATTCTGGTTTCCCTTTTATCTTTAATCATATGGCAAGGCTCATTAAAGGGTTGTAAGTGACTTTTTGGATTGCTGCTTCCCATAAAGTTTTCCTCTGAAGAGGCAATTTGCATATTTAATTTCCCAGAGGAGCATTGCAAGGCTTATAAGCCTCCTCACTTATGAGCCTCACACTCCCCTCATCGGTGTCATTATATGAATTTACTAGTGATGAGCGACTGTACTTGTTGCTCGGGTTTTCCCAAGCACGCTCGAGTGACCTCCGAGTATTTGTTAGTGTTCGGGAGATTTAGTTTTCATCACGGCAGCCTGTTTAATAGCTGTAAATCATACAGCTGAGTACATGTGGGGGTTGCCTGGTTACTAGGGAATCCCCACATGTAATCAAGCTGGCTGATAGCTGTAAATCATGCAGCGGAGGCGATGAAAACTTAGTCTCTGAGCAGTCATAAATACTCGGAGACCACCCGAGCAACAAGTACACTCGCTCAGCACTAGAATTTACCAATGTGTTTTTCCATGTATGGATCTCGCTCACACTTTATGTACCTTGCAATTATTTGCATTTTGTTTCTTTACTTTTCTAGACTACATATTTAGTTTGTATGCAACTCCAGCTAGGAACTTTAGGGACACTTGTTTCATGCGTTTATGAAGCATTACTTTGGTATTGAGTTTAAACTCTAAACTAAATACAGTAAGTGTTTAAAATACAATAAAATGTTAAAAAAAAACTTATTAAATGAAATTGTATTTCTAGACAGATCAATGTTTGCTCATTGCCTACTAAAGAATCAAATACCTGAAACCTTTTGTGAAGAATGTCCCCTATTGCCCCTGGCATAAGGCCACTAGCTGTGTTTCTCACTAATTTCACACAACAGGTTTTCATCTTGTCCAAAACTGTTGTGCCTCATTACAGTGAGTTTTGTCATAAACTCTAGCTATAGATTGTCGGGTCACGGGAGGAAGGTGGACCTTGGGAGCAGCAGTTTTTCAACCCACTAGCACCATTGTATATAAAAAGGGGGGTTAGCCTACAAATAAAAAAAAAAATTATAGATAGATATATTATATTTTTCAGTCAAAATTCTCCCCCTTTAAGCTTCATTCATCCCTCTACAATTTTGGTCTCTTCCTGTGGTGAGAACAGCTTGTCCCATGTGAACAGGAAACAGCAGAATTTCTCAGCAGTGGATTGTTCTCTTCTGCCAACTCCTGTGCTCCTGTCTTCTCATTAGAGAAAATGGTGCTCACACCGCCTCAGTGATCCCAGTAGTGAACAGTTAATCGATGTAGACGTATAGGTATTTATCTCGATACTGTAATTCTCCACCTATTATGGGCCTCTGACAGTCACATCACTGCAGCATGAGCAGGGAAGCTCCTGAGCATGTTAGTCCACCACTGTGTCCCTGCCCTCCAGACTCCGGAGAAACTGCAATACACTACTACAAATAGTAATGGATCTACAAAACCACACATTATTTATTCTTTTTGAAAAGTACTTATATTGAGATAACCACTGTAAATGAATCTAGACCTACTGCTACCATCAAGCTCTCTACGTGAGCCAGTCAACAGTATCTGGGATATCATGGAAAAAGTTGAGATTGCAATGTTTTTAAGTCTGCTCTGGTGAAATGCTGCTGCTATCAGATGGTTAAGCTGCATTAGACCTGTGCAATTTTAGATTAATGCCTCACATCAGTCCTTCTAATGTCTTCCTTTTCAAGTACCTCAATCCTTACTGTGCAAAATCTCTTGGAAATACCCATGAGATTACCAGATGCAATGAAAACGCATGAATTTGCCAAGAATCAACAGTTAAATATCATGTCTATGGCCATCTCCTAAATTCTGTAGTGGTCAGCAAAAGTGGGGAGAACCCTTTAAAACCATGAAGCTGTTAGGACTGCTATTGACAATGTTTCCTCTACCTGCTTAACCCATTGAGGCAGATTTGTCAATACTAATACTTGGATGACAGTCTTGACATGTTTCTTATCATTGTGGGTCATGCTGATGAATCTGTTTAGTGTTAGTTCACACCACTTTTAGTTAGCTTTGCACAAGAAATCTGTCACAGTTCGTCTGCGGGTTTTTTTTTTTTTGCCACATACTGGGCGGTTCTCCTCCAAGAAGTCACACCCTTTTATTTATTTTATTTCATGCTGAAAGTGTGTAAACCATAGCAAATGTAGTGCAAGTCCTAAAATAAGGGGCTGTTAAAGTAAAAAGTGATATTTTTTATTTTCTTTGTAAAAAAAAAAAAGCATAAGTTCAAATTACCTTCCTCTTAAAATTAAAGCAAACCAAAAAAAATACAAATGCACAGTTGGTATCACTGCTTTTTGTAAAAGTCTGATCTATCAAAGTATAAAATAATTTAATCAAATCGGTAAATTGCGTAATGAAAAAAAGAAATCAGAATAGCCAGTTATGTGTTTTTTTGTTTTTTTTTGCCGACTCAGCGTTGCAGTAAGATCGCAAATGCCATCAGTAAAAAAAGTCAGCTCAGGGTGCAAAAAATATGCAGTCACACAGCCCTGTATCCTGAAAAATTAAAACGTCAAGGGTCTCTGAAAATGACAATAAAATAAAACATTTTTTTTTTTACAAATTTCTCAACTTTTTTTCACCCCTTGAATTTGAAGAAAAAAACAACCAAACTGTTTGTTTTTTACGTACTCGGACTGATGTGCAGAATCATATTAGCAGGTCCGCTTTACCATATAGTGAATATGGTAAAAGAAAACAATGTTGGAATTGAAATTTCAGCTAACTTGGAATTATTTTCCCGCTTTCCAGTGCATCATGTGATAAAATGAATTGAATCCAAAAGTACAACTCGTCCTGCAATTAACAAGCTCTCATATGGCTATGGGGACAGAAAAATATAGTTGACTTTTCAGAGAAGGGGAGAGAAACTGGAAATTGCCATGACTTGAATGGGTTAATAGCAGCGTGCGATGTCTTCAGCACCAGACTTGTGAATGTCATGACTGCCAAGGTCAGGAGCAGAGGAGATGCAGTGGCTAAATGTCGCCATAAAGAGCAATAGTTAATATAGGATAGGTAGGAAAGCATTACCCCTGGATAATCAGTTGTGGAGATTTGGCAGTTATGTACTCTAAATTTTTCAGGAAAGTTTTTTTTTTTTTTTTTTACTTTTTCCTGCACCATTTAGATATTCATGACCGTGCAGGGCCTGTTCCCACACACGTGGCTTGCTGTATGTCGGTGCAGATGAATACATGCCAGTATTCTGCAGAGCTCCATGCAATCTAATCTTCAGGCTGAATTCAGACCAGTGATATACACGTCTGAATGAGGCCTTGGTGTTTTCACTTTGGGAAAAAAATTATTTGTGCTCATCTGACAAGTATCAATAGTTGGTTCCTTGCTCCCTTCTAGCTTTAAAGGGAACATGTCACATGATAAACACTGTTGATCTGCAGGTTAATGGCGTTCTGAACCTGCCCGCTGGCACTTAGCTCCCTGCTGCCGTGAGGAAACGAACTCCACCCCTACCAGTAGTGTTCAGGCTGGAGTCACGGGGGTGGCGCTGGCGCGATTTCAGTCACCCCTCTGTGTATAGTGAGCAGCTGCTGTAACTGCACCTCAGTATTAGTCATGCTGGGTGTCGTTACTGTCGGGCTGAAAGGTGGCAGATGAGGTTTAACAATGATAAATGTAAGGTTATACACATGGGAAGAAGGAATCAATATCACCATTACACACTGAATGGGAAACCACTGGGTAAATCTGACAGGGAGAAGGACTTGGGGATCCTAGTTAATGATAAACTTACCTGGAGCAGCCAGTGCCAGGCAGCAGCTGCCAAGGCAAACAGGATCATGGGGTGCATTAAAAGAGGTATGGATACACATGATGAGAGCATTATACTGCCTCTGTACAAATCCCTAGTTAGACCGCACATGGAGTACTGTGTCCAGTTTTGGGCACCGGTGCTCAGGAAGGATATAATGGAACTAGAGAGAGTACAAAGGAGGGCAACAAAATTAATAAAGGGGATGGGAGAACTACAATACCCAGAAAGATTAGCGAAATTAGGATTATTTAGTCTAGAAAAAAGACGACTGAGGGGCGATCTAATAACCATGTATAAGTATATAAGGGGACAATACAAATATCTCACTGAGGATCTGTTTATACCAAGGAAGGTGACGGGCACAAGGGGGCATTCTTTGCGTCTGGAGGAGAGAAGGTTTTTCCACCAACATAGAAGAGGATTCTTTACTGTTAGGGCAGTGAGAATCTGGAATTGCTTGCCTGAGGAGGTGGTGATGGCGAACTCAGTCGAGGGGTTCAAGAGAGGCCTGGATGTCTTCCTGGAGCAGAACAATATTGTATCATACAATTATTAGGTTCTGTAGAAGGACGTAGATCTGGGGATTTATTATGATGGAATATGGGCTGAACTGGATGGACAAATGTCTTTTTTCGGCCTTACTAACTATGTTACTATGTTACATCCGCCACTCTATACATAGAGCGGTGACTGAACCCTTGTTGGTGCCGCCTCCATGACTGAAACCCGAAAGCTACCGGGAGGAGTAACGTTCATTTCCTCCTGGCAGTGGGAGTCTACGTGCCGGCACCAGACAGATTGAAATAGTTTGCACACAGCTTATCACTTGTGATTCTTTAGGTTCACAATTGCGTAGGGCAGAGCTGCTGAGGGCGGTGTAGTTCCTCCGCTAAGCTCCGCCTATGTCGGCATGCGTCCTGCATACCTATCTTTAACACTGGGTACGCAGGCCATGCGAATGTATGTGGATGCCTGTGCATGAGTCATTTGGCGCTACGGAGGCATCCGCATACATTCGCATGGCCTGCGTACCCAGTGTTAAAGATAGGTATGCAGGACACATGCCGACGAAGTCAGAGCTGAATGGAAGAGGTGTGGCAGTGGGCGGGGCTTAACGAAGGAACTACACAGCCCTCCGCAGCTCTACCCTACGCAAATGTGAAGCCAGCCATATTTTCATTGCTTCACCACACTGAATAAAATTGCTGTGTTCTAATGGTCATGTTTCTAACTTTTTTTTTTTTTTTCCTCTCCCCCCTCATTAGACAAACGTGGATCCTCTTATATTTCGGTGAGTTTCATTTTCTTGTCTACAGTTTTATAAGTTGCTGTCTGTGTTTTTGAGCTGTGACTTCCTTTTTTACCAGTAACTTGAATATTGGGGCAGATTTAGACTAACTCCTCAGAATGTGACATTGTCTCTTCTTGCATTGTTCTTCCTTCTACATGTTGTGTCCAGCCCCTACACTGCAGCAGCTGGGGCGATGTTACCCCTCCCCATATGGCAGCAATTGTCCTTGTACTCTACCTTTATGACCTTTCTGCTAATCAGGGCGTTGGTTAGCACGCTCCGTCTTGTGACTAAAAGGCCCTGGTTGAATGGGAGAGACTCAAATTGGAAATGAAATCCTTGTTTGTTTCCAGGCTCATGATGTATCCATCCCCTCACTCTTGGTGTAATTGGGGTCCACTAAGTAATACGTTGTAATGGAGTTGTTCTTTGACCACATGCCTCGATACATAATCTACGATTTCTATGTTAGATTGCTGTAGCATTGAAATATCCTCTATTGTAGCGTGAGTAAGGGCTGCCTATCGTTTCACTACACAATCATGGTTGAAGATGATTTCACCAAATGCAAATGAAGCTGGAGTCGTTGAGCTCAGCAATAGGTTGGTCTGATATGTAGAGTCCATGCTGAACTGTGTGATCGGGAGTCCTTTCAGTTCTGTTACTAACCACAAGCTCCAGGAGAACTGGCCTGTGCTGGCAGCTGCTGCTCTGCAGTTTACTAGCTCCGGCTTCTCATGTGAATCCCTGGGCCCTTGCTCCAGGTTGTCAACAGCATAGTGGTAGTGTGATGCCTAGTTACCCTTTTGCTTTTGTATGTCTCCTAACGGAGAATTGGCCAAGGTACTTAAAACTTTATGTAGTGCCGGCATACTCTGCAGAGTTTACAGACTGTCCCCAGTGGGGACTCACAAGTTCTGTATTGTGTGCAGAGTGGGGCCACGTGTCAGACACATGATTCTTCCAAGCATCTTCCTGTACTTGGGTTCTGGTTTGCCTTATATTTTGCTAATAATGTTAGTGCCTGTGAAATGCAGGCAATTGAGAACTGAAAACTAGCAGTGAGCTGTTGGTGGCTAAATGCCATAGACTGGCAAATACTCAATTTATATGGGCGCTAAAGCTGCAGTGTGCGCCCTTGACTCTACAGACACCAAAGGTGCCCAACACACTGATAACTTATGGGTACTGCCAAGGTGCCCGACAGACTTTCATGGAGCCGATATGACTAGTGTCTTACAAAATCCACTGTGTAGGCTCAAAGTTCTTGTGAGTTCTTCAAAGGACTGGGGACTTCTTAATGTGGCAGTGATTGAGGCAGATGTTATCATTTTCTCTGACACATTGCCACTTCTGATCTCTCATGTTGTAGTAACTCTTCTAAATTGTAAAGGAACTGGGAGGAAAATGATCCCAGCAGCTCCTCATCCTCCTGTTATCTCATCCTGCCTAGTATTTCAGTTAACTTTGAGAAATCTATTTTATATGTCCCAGGAGTCTGGTTCTTTCCTCCAGTCCTTCACAAACATGAGATAAGAATTGGTAGTGCAAAACCTGCACCTCCACTGCTAATCTGAACAAAGCCCACCAAAAATGGAGGTTTAATGTTACCCTAGTGTCCTGTAGAAAGACTTTTTTTTTTTCCTAGATATGCAATTTACCTTTAGCCTCCTTCAAGCCTGAAATGGATGTGTTCAGAGAACAGCAGACGCATTTATGTGCACAGGCGAAAGGGTTAAAATATACCTTCTTTAGAGTTGACAGCCATTTAATTTGTGCTCTTTGTGAGTTTTGGCATATGTGGATTTTTGGATGTTCTATGGTTTCTACTACATTCGTGACAAGATCAAACTTTGGTTTCTTATATAATTGTTGGTGAGCCTAAAGATTTTTGCCTTGTAAATATTGGTCAGCCATGGTTATGCAGTCCTTTCTTTTAGAAGGTAGCTTGCTACATTTTCCTAAAATTTAATTGAAAAGACCAATGTAACCTGAAGTTGATTTCCTATAAATATCCCACGTGCGGGCTCATGTTCTCGCAGCATTTCCCATAGTTTGTGTGCACACAGTGACTCCAATGGGGAGATGTGTCCTTGTGTCCCATTCTTAGACTATCTGAATGTCAGTGGTTTGTGCTATTTAAGAAATCTGTCTGATTTTAAGACTGCTCAGTATGGTTTTGTACCATATGTTTCCGTGCGGTCACCGCACACCACAAATCGCTGAATGCGGACACATCTGCCTACAAAGCATGTCCCTGTCTACCCAATGTTAAAGATGGGTATGCAGGGCAACGCATGGAGAAGTAGGTGGAGCTTCAGGGAGGAAGTACGCTACCGTCCGCAGCCCTCCCGGATGCAAATGTGAAACTAGCCTTACTTTGTGCCAGAAATGTGCACCACAATTTTGGCGCATGGTATAGCACATTAAGCCAGGCCCCCTAGGGAGAAACTTTCAAGTGTCTAAAACCCCTCATAAATATGTTGCATGTCATTGAAAGTTGTTGTGTTTTTTTTTATTTTTGTGTGCAGCTTTATCAATGTGTATTACTATACCAAGAAACTGCAGCCATGCAAGTTCTTAAAGGGGTTGTCCACTGCTAGGACAACCCCTTCTCTCTATTTGGCCCTGTTAGAAGAAAAACACCCATACTCCCCTCCTGTTCTGGTGATGTCGGCACTCGCATTCCCGATGCTCCCGTGAGGTTATTACGTGAGCCCTGCCTCCAATCAGCACCAGCTTCACTATCCAGGCCTTCTGACGTGTTGAACATCAACAGGAGATCAGGGCTGAGGCCGCTCACGCTTCCTCTTGATGATCGATTTGTCTGAAGGCGGAGATGGTGACGACCGTGCTGATTGGGCGCAGGGCTCATGTGACATAAGTTCACTTCATCCCCGAGAGAGCGAGTGCCGACATTACTGGGCTAGCGCCGTGTTGTTTTTATTTTTTTGTACAGGGCCAAAGATGAAGAATGAGAAGGGGTTGTGTCCTAGCAGTGGACAACCCCTTGAATTGTTTGGCTGCATTGTCTTGTAGGTTGCTAGAGTTTGAAAACTGGTTGCTTTCATGGCTACCTGTGTGCTCATATCTTTAGTACTTTGGCAAGATATTTTCAGAGTTCCTGTCTACAGCTATAATCGTTGTTCGGTTCATAGAAATTTCAAAGCAACATGAAGTGGCGCAGTCATAGGACAATATTCACGATACTGCTAGCTGGAAGAACCAGATGTTGGCATTAAAGGCGCTACACATTTTAGTGGTTCAGAAGCTGTTGTTTCAGCATGAATGATGTTTTTGGCCCTCCAGGATACTGTAGTTTGAATGTTCATGGGGGGAGGGGATGTGGGTGAAATAGTGGGTCTGTTGGATTTCATACTCTTCAGGTGTATGTGTCTCTTCACAGTACTGTGATTGGCATCACCAGGAATGTTCTTGGCAGTGCTGCTTGCTTGGCATTTTCCTGCTTGATATCCCCCCCCCAGATGGATACCTGGTTCTGTTTTTGTGTAGTGGTTTTGAAAATGCAAGTTTAACTCGTAGTGTGCATTGTATGAAAGCTTTGCCTTATGAACTTCCAGTGTTCTGCCTGGTGAGGTCTTTTTGGAGCATATTGGTTGCAACATTCACACTTTAATGCAGATTTTGTCCGTGAGGCCATTGCAAGGCTAGCAGTTAGGCTACGTTCACATTTGCGTTGTGCGGCGCTGCGTCGGCGACGCAACGCACAACGCAAATATGAACGCATGCACAAACGCTGCGTTTTGCGACGCATGCGTCGCTTTTTGCATGGTTTTGGACGCAGGAAAAACTGCATCATGCAGCGTTCCCTGCGCCCTGACGCATGCGCTGCAGCGACGCATGCGTCGCAAAACGCAAATGCAACGCATGTCCATGCGCCCCCATGTTAAATATAGGGGCGCATGGCACGTGCGTCGCCGCGGCTGCGCCCGACGCAGCCGGCGCAAATGTGAACGTAGCCAGGCTGAACCCTCTTCCAACCGTAATGATGCGTATTCAGCCGGCTTACGAATCAGCTTGTGCGGGGCACGCATCGCCTTCATTGAACACATCTCTAGCATGTTTTGTGCTCCATTTTGAGGTTACCATGACTGCTAGTCTCCAAGATACATGCATATATCTGCATCTAGCTAAACGGCTTGTTTGGTTTATTGTTACACATTTATCTTATTCCAATACACAAATATAGTAGCATTAAAGTTTTAAGACGTAATTTATACCAATGACATTTTATGGAGCTGGTGCATTGTAGTTGGACCTTCAGTTGAGAATGTTCTGTACTACTGATTACATGGCTGCCTCACTGGCTGTGGATTGGTGCCATGGGTATTCCTGTGCCCACACTGGGTTGTGTGGAGTTGCAGTCTTGTACTGGATCACCCCCCAGCCTCTTGTGTAGATGCGCTCCTGCATACTCTCCTCTTTATTGATGAGTGAATATACTCGTTACTCAAGATTTCCCGAGCACGCTTAGGTGTCCTCCGAGTATGTGTTAGTGCTCGGAGATTTAGTTTTCATCACTACAGCTGAATGATTTACATCTTTTTAGCCAGCACAAGTACATGTGGGGGTTGCTTGGTTGCTAGGGAATCCCCACATGTGATCAAGCTGGCTAACAGATGTAAATCATCCAGCTGCGGCGATGAAAACTAAATCTCCGAGCACTAAAAAATACTCGGAGGACACCCGAGCGTGCTTGGGAAATCTCGAGTAACGAGTATATTCACTCATCACTACTCATCTTCAGTTCAGTACATTTTAGCTCAATAGTTCCTAAAGCTACGTACACGCATTGTTTTTGCTGCGTTTTTTTTTTTTTTTCTTCCATACAGGTTTGTCACCATGCCTAAAGTAGTCCCTGATGCCAGCAAAGTGAATGACAATCCTGACGTCTCATGCACATTTTACAAATTTGTGACTTGCCGATTTTGGTGCTGTTTTTAAATCTACCACATATCGATTCTTTTAGCATTTTTTGCTGCTGATTTTGCCCATACTAATGAGTGGGGAAAAATTTGCATCAAAAACACAAGTAAAACGCAGCAAAATCACACATTTTTGCCGCTGGTTTTTTTTCTTGCCAAGAGATGCAGCAAATTCTGCACCAAATAGTGTACGCACATACCCTAGTAGTCAATGTGGTCACCGATGACTTGGAAAACTGCTGCCAGAGCTTTGGAAACAATGATGGGTGTGTGATAGAGCTGAACTCTGTTGTGCCAACTTGCTGTCAGCTGATCTCTGTTCAGGACCCCCACCACATATACCTGAGTGGGGGTCACGACAGGAAGGCGGCTGCTATTTTCCCTGCCCTTCAGCAAGCTAAATATTTACATTGTTTCAGCAGGAGAGCAAAACAAGGTGCTAATAGGCATTGTCCTGTCCACAAAGTCCTGTCCACTTCTCACAATTATTATTTTTAGATTACTCTGGTAATGGTATTCTTGTTTGAGATTCGGGCATTGTTAGCCTGCAAAAGTCTTTGTATGGAATGTGCATTAGTTTGAGAGTAAATCCTATTCCTTGGCCCAATATCTAATTCCTGGCCTTGTGTTGTGGTCAGATTGTATACACCTAAAGGGGTTGTGCAAGGTTGGAGAAACATGGCTGACCTTCTCCAGAAACTGCACCGCACCTGTGCATGGCAGATCAGTCATACAACCTGTGGACAAATGTGCCACTATTTGTCAACCAACATTTCTGTTCAGTTTATATTCTTTAAATGCCTCTAGACTGTTGGAAGAGCGTTTTTTAGCTTGTGCATTTGTTTGTCCGTTAAGGATGAAAAATAAATATTACAGAAGATTTAAAAAAAAAAAAAAAATCTCTTGTGCCATGTGTTCATGGACTGTGTCTGATATTGCAACTCTGCATCAATTATGCTGTATGGTGATTTATTACATTAGAGCTATATAGATGATTTCTGAAGGCAAGAACTACACTGCTAGGTTTTAGGTTTGGCTTTGCCATATGAAACCTGACTACCACTGTGTATGTTCCATATTCACTTGCCTCTTACGTTTTATTAATATTGTATTTAAAAGCGTTAACTTATACTGACCAGACACGTGGCCTGCCGAGAACACATTTGCCATCTTTGGCTGATAAAAAAAAAAAAAAAAGGTCTCCACACTGGATCCACAAAATAAATATTCCGGCTGACTGAGCCATTTCCAATGTTCTGGACTGAGGATGTGAATGCTTTAATAACAGGTAGAAATGTATGGACAAACTCTCCATAAGTTTAGGTAGAGTATTCCGGCCATCTGACTGCTCTTGTAAGTTTTATTCTTGGCTGCAGTCCTCATGTCACCCCAACAGGTCATGATTTACCCTGTCCCACAGGTACATTAGGGGCAGTTATTTGTGCACTGATTTTATATTCCCAGTGCGATCTTACGGAAGTGCTAAACACGGGACTTGCTCATCTTAATAATTATATAGCCTAGAAAGTGTACACTTTTTTTTTAACCAATCATGATCGGAATTCTTCTTCTGTAGCTGAAAACTATGTATTAAAGACAGGCTGGACAGTGGCCAAATTGCTAAAGATTCAGCTTCATTTTGACAGAAAATAACACCAAAATCTGGGTGGACCTCAATGGATGCTGCAAAAAGAATAACATTATAGACCACACCCCTAATTTTCACTTCCAGAATGGAGGGTCCTGAGACCCACATCTGTGGCCTAAAACAGATCTGAATGGTGCTCCTGTAGGCGTGCACAGAGCAGTGTATAGGGCTCGTCCATCGCTCTGTGCGTGTGCTTATGTAGGAACTTGGCACTTCTGCTTACTGAGTAGCATGCACCAGAAAAGTTTTAGAATTCTAGAATGATCAGTGGGCGTCTCAGGTCCAGGACTCTTGATCCGCTGCTCATGTGAGGAGAGATTGATATATAAAGAAGCACTTCAATCAAAGTTTTTAATACATTGCAATCGTCATATTATATGGCATTGTGTGCTTACAATTGCTCATTTTGCTTTTCTACCCAGTAGATACTCCTCTTTTCTCAGCGCTATGTAGAGACAGGAAGTCTCTTTTCCCTGCAGAAATCATTCCCCTCTTCGACTCCTGACCCAGCTGCCTCCCACCCCCACCCCTTGCCAGGGACCTTTGCAGTGACTCATGCAGGGAAAATAGACCTCCTGTATCTGCTTAGAAGGATTCAGGTCACTTTCTAATCACATGATGTCATAGACCTAATGCAAAAGAGAAGAATTAACTGGGTAGAAAAGCAAAATGAGCAATTGTAAGTACACAGTGCTATAAAATACAATCACTGCACTATATTAAGAGGCTACAAACTTTGGTGGGAGGAGGAGTGCTTCTTTAATGTACTTGCTTTGTTACATCTTTAAAGGGTATCTGTGATTGGTATAGGTACCGTAATGTAACTTAGGAGAAACTTCCTAATGTGTTGAATTCCAACTCTACTGTACATTAGTTTTTGGATAATCAGTTATCAAATTTCGGCAGTTAAATCTACAACTTGAGCATTCATCTTTAAGGGTTGCTCCGGTGCTGATTATATCTCAATAATGGATGTATGCATGGTTGGCTCCTGTCCAATTAGACTGTTGGTGGGATGCCGTCCGCAAAGCTCATCCCTTGATGCTGAAGAAAGCCACTGCGAAGCATACCCTCTAATGCTGCATATACCAGTTATATGGCTTCTTACACTGATTGCCAGGAGGGTATGGTATATTTCAGCAGCATGGACAAAACTAATTCTTGTAAGACTTCTTCTGGAATACATTTCTGTGCTTCACTTACACTTGTCTGATGGCTGAACAGACAGGCATGTTGAGCCAATAACCGTCTGCTGTTGTTGGAGCTAGCTATAGTCGTGATCCATCACCTGTCATCACCCCTGCTATATCGCATTTATTGCAGGTGGATATATCACAGCTAGTATCATGGATTCAGGGCTTCATTCATTCATTCATTCATTCATTCATTCATTCATGTAATGAAATCACTTTTATTTGTGACCTATATGGGATTGCTTGGTTTTGGTTTTCTACTGTTTTGTTTTTTTCCATGTACAGTGTTTGATTTCTAACTGAAGGTGTGGCCTAAATCTGGCTGTAAATATGAAGCATGCTGTTGAGGGTCTCTTGCAGAGTAGTGTCTTCCCCAGTAGGGAGCATTTATGGCACAAGTTTTCGTTTACTAATGCCCCAGGGCAGATGGAAAAGACTGAGGACCAAGGCTTAACCAGTTTCTGAAAGTTTCCATTTTCTTGAGCTGCCTATAGGTACTAACTTATATTCAGCTGGAAGCCCAGAGGTGTAATGAAGCTTCTGGCCCCCAATGCAACATCTGTACCTGTCCCTACAATGCATCATTTATAGACAATGTATTGGCTGATGAGCTTTTAGGATTAGGCCCGGGAGAAACAGAAAGCCTTGCACCCCTTTTATATAGCTACACTACTCTTGAGTGCTTCAAAGATGGCCTGTTGTCTTAATGGCGTTGTTTGGTGCCACTCCCGCATCAGGAGGTGAGTGTCCCCACTTACCTCCCAGGACACTTATGATTGCTGCTCTTCTATGTGGAAATGAGTGCCACTTGGAAGGTGCAGAGAGGCAGGTCTTACAGGGGGTCTGACTGCAACCCAAAGAAATGTCTGAAACTGTCCTATGAGTTACTTGTCCAAGGTAATACCCACATGCCAATGGCCTTTCTCTTTTTGATTTTTAAAGACCTCCGAGTCCGTGTGCAGTTGTGGAGTCTACTGATGAGACGTGAAGGACTTGTACTTGGGTCAGCTCCTTGGGACTAAATGGACTCCATAAACTCCAAGACAAAGTGAGCTTCTCTGCCGAAGTGCCAAGAAGGTGGAGACCTGGGCCAATAATACCTGCCAGGACCTTATGTTGTAAACACTTTCTTTTTGTTATTGCTGACTGTCATGACTGTTCAATAAAGAGAAACTTA
Source organism: Ranitomeya imitator (assembly GCF_032444005.1). NCBI lineage: Eukaryota > Metazoa > Chordata > Amphibia > Anura > Dendrobatidae > Ranitomeya > Ranitomeya imitator. The sequence continues at coordinate 554,817,697 of NC_091285.1, forward strand.
ATTCACCGTAGCTGTCTGGTCTCTTTGTTGGAATGCGTGCGTTGGCCAGTGTTGGACACCATTACTACATTGGTCTTCAGTGGGTCAGTCTTGGTTTTAGGGCACAATGTCTTAATTGGTGCACTAATTTAGAAGTTATGTGGGAATAGATGGGCACTGAGCATCTCATGGGTGTAGACAAACTGTGGCCAGTAATGTTCAGTTCTACCGCAAAACATTGGGGAGCAAGAACCAGGTGACCGCATGCGAGCGTGTGAAACGTCTGAACGTGCTGCCTGTGTCTTCAGGAGGCACCAGTACCATCGGCCTCCTGAGAAGATGAACCTGTACTGCCCCACGTTGGCACCTTGTGCCAATCCTCAACCTACTGTGGTCAACTTCATTGGATGTGGCCATTACTGGTTTTCCAGGGTCTCCTCACAGATTGGGTTGGTGGCAGAACTATTTCGATGTTCTTCAAGGTGGGCGCTGCTCCATTAGTATGGCTCTGCAGTACCCCATGGGATGGCTGCCCATTGTGGCTTGACCACCCTACCACACTGGCCCAGCATGACTGGGGGGTGGTTATAGCTCCTCCCACTGGTGCCCATTCTATACCCATGCCCCATCCATTACCTGGAGTGGGGTTTACCTTCCCCTTTAAGGAGACATTTTAGAAACCCTTTCCTCACAAAATGGCTTACTTCCTGCCCTGAGAGGAAGTGATTTATCCCAAGGACTGCAACGTTTACTGAGGCGATGGAGACAAAGGAGCCTTGTGGGCTGCAGTGTGTGTCCGGGGCAGGGTGCAGAGCCCGGTCCGGGGCCCCTCTGTGCCCCCGGGGTGCCCCTTCCTAGGGCTGTGGTGATGGTGGCGAGGAGGGGGTGGGTCCTCAGTGCATCACCTGAGTTCTGGGGTAAATGTACCGAGTGTCAATCACAGGCAGAGCTCAGAGCTGGGAAGGAGCTACAGATGGCGGCTGTGCCTTAGAGCCTCCGCTCCGCGCTTTCCCTCTCACTTCAGGGGAACTTTGTGGAACTTGTGCCCCCTCCTGGGCGCCCCCTCACCCGCCGGGACCCCGGGAAGGACCTGACTCCCCGAATTTCTGCGCTTTTCTCCTCTTTTCCCCGCCGCTCCGGAGCCGAGGAGTCTCGTTGTTTTCCAGCTCATGGCGCACCTCCATATTTGTGCGCTGTGATCGGCTGCTCCCTCCTCTGCCGCCGCCGCCGACCCCGGGATCGCGCTCTCGCCCCGCTCCCTCCTCAGCGCTCGGATTTTGCCCCTTTTTTACTCGTTTTTCCCCTTTTATTTCGGTTTTGTATTTTTCTCCCGTTTTCCCGATCTCCGGAGTCCGCTCCCCCCGGTGTCGGATCAGCCCATGGAATAGACAGGTGAGCGTCCGATCGCTGCTGCCGCTGGGAATCGCTCATTTCTGCACATTTTGGGCGATTTTCTGGCTTTTTTCTCACTGTTCCGTGTGATGACGTAATCGCAAATCTCCTCTCCGGGCGGACGGGCGAGGCGGCCGGTGTAGATGTGCCGCTGGCCTGTGGTGCCCGGTGCCCGGCCTGCTGGTGTTTCCCATCGCAGGGAGTGTATTCTCTGTGGGTCTGTGTACATGTGAGGGGCTGCGGATGAGCCCACCGTGTGCCCGGCGCCGCTACTGCTGCTGCACGGGGAGACTTCACCTTTTCTTCAACTTTTGACAGCAAATACCTGGGCATCCCTGTACTGGCAAGGCCGGCAGCCTGTCCCGGGCACAAAGATGATGAAGAGCACGGAGGAGGAGGACGGCGGCGGCGGCTCAGCGCGGAGCAATGCATCCAGGTAAGGGGCTGATGGGGGGCCTCTCCTGGAGCACAGCACTGCTGCCCACAAGGTGCCACATTAATTCTCCTCTAGATTTCTCTATCCCCGAGTGAAGAAACTACAACTCCCAGCATCACTAGTTGCAGACCCCTAGGTGCATTTTGTACCTTTATCCCAGCTCTGACCTTGACTCTCATTGCCACACCCTAATTCTCCTGGGCAGTATAGAGGCCCAGAGCCCCCCAGCCTGTGCCCCTCCAGGGTTCTGTTACCTGTGCAGCCATGTTTGGGGGGCTGCTGCTGCTGCTGGATACATGACCTTGTTACATTGGTGGTCTCTGCTGCATTGCACCATTTCTTCTCAGTACACGTTCTAGACGTTACTACACACCAGGCCACAGATAAAGCCTGGGTGTAAAGTAGCTGCTAACCCAGGCCCTGCCCTGTCTCCTGGGAGCGTCGTGTACCTCCATCTCCTCCCGGGGCTGACACTCTACCTGCCTGCATGTGGCCTGTGCAGTGGAGGGTTTTATTGTTATTAATGCTGCTTATTGTCATTTTTGCACATATTGTGATGGCATTGACATGCATACATACATACATACATACATACAGCTTGTGTTATATTTACTTCTGCTTCATAATTGAGGGTTGTTTTTTATTTGAGAACATGGAAATAATATATAAATGAATCACACTACGTATGTTTGTGTGTATATATAATATTTGGATTTGTGTATATCATTTTCATGTTCTCAAATAGAGTACACACAACATTTTAGTCTTTATGTCCTGAATATATATGTGTATGTACTCCGCGTGATGTTTATTAATGTACGGTAGTTATACACATCTCCCGTTACCCCTATTTCTAAATGTTTTGTTTTTCATGTATAATATTTTCAGCGTTTATAGTATTTATTTGTATGTTATTTTGTAGACTGTAAATATAACACTGCACATCCCCGACAGTGTTTATCAAGGCTTTTGGCCCAAATACAAACATGATTAACCATCCAGTTCCATTAACTATTTATTTTCCTTTTGCCCAAGGATGAGATGCGCAGTCCTGTGGGTCTTATGGTACATTTTTATTATCTCAGCTGCTTCTTTTTTCTTTGAAAATAGCTTTATATTAAAAATGAAGTTAATTTCCTGTGATCCCAAAGTATCTCCAACGTACATGTGCTCTTTGTAATAGTTATCGGTGTAAGTGTTATTGACATAGGCCTGAATATTGTATATTATAGCGCTTAGGTGGTATTGTATTTATATTAAAAGCGCCATTAATTCCAGGGTGCTGTACATGTCTTGCATTATGGTCATAAAGTAAAACGGACAGACCGGTACTGAGGTAAGAAGTAATATACACTTGGGGCACGGTCAGTATTTGACCTCAGTATTTGACTTCAGTATGTGTAAGCCACACAGAAGTGGTGACGTGTTTCTATTATACTTTTCCTCTGATTGTTCCTCTCATGGCTTTGGCTTACAAATACTGATGTAAAAAACAAACCAAATAACTTGTGAGCGTAGTCTAACGCTGAATATTGTACTGCTATTTTATAGATTAGTGCGATATTGGTGTAATAATGGTATATATTGGTATATTATACTGCTTTTATAGAGGTGATAATGTGTTACTGGTGAAGTAATGCTGCTAGTGGTTGTTACACGTATACATATGTAATGTTAGTATGTACGTGTTACATGTGTAATATTGGTGTATGGTTGAGTATTGTAGATTATAGCGCTATCAGTATGTTGTTGATGTAATATGGCTAAATACTGTTGTTATACTGCTATTATGGGGATATTAGTTTGTGGACCTGGTGTATTATGGCTGAATATTGTTACTATACCGCTATTCTAAGGATATTAGTATGTTATCGGTGTATTATGGCTGAATATTGTTACTATACCGCTGTTCTAAGGATATTAGTATGTTATCGGTGTATTATGGCTGAATATTGTTACTATACCGCTATTCTAAGGATATTAGTATGTTATCGGTGTATTATGGCTGAATATTGTTACTATACCGCTATTCTAAGGATATTAGTATGTTATCGGTGTATTATGGCTGAATATTGTTACTATACCGCTATTCTAAGGATATTAGTATGTTATCGGTGTATTATGGCTGAATATTGTTACTATACCGATATTCTAAGGATATTAATATGTTATCAGTGTATTATGGCTGAATATTGTTACTATACCGCTATTCTAAGGATATTAGTATGTAATTGGTGTATTATGGCTGAATATTGTTACTATACCGCTATTCTAAGGATATTAGTATGTTATCGGTGTATTATGGCTGAATATTGTTACTATACCGCTGTTCTAAGGATATTAGTATGTTATCAGTGTATTATGGCTGAATATTGTTACTATACCGATATTCTAAGGATATTAATATGTTATCGGTGTATTATGGCTGAATATTGTTACTATACCGCTATTCTAAGGATATTAGTATGTAATTGGTGTATTATGGCTGAATATTTTACATTATACCGCTATTCTAGAGATACTCGTGTCTGGCAGTGGTGTATTTTGGCTGAATATCGGTATATGGAGCCGCCATTACATGAAGCACACAGTGACTAGCTGTGCAGCCGTGCTTCTTATGCTACAATTCCCCTAATGATATATACACTTTTATACACTGTCGCTATCGGCAGCTGTGATAAAACACCTGAGTTATTATGACAGACGTATACGGGACGTATCTGAGGTAATGTTCTGTCATGGAGCCTGCACATAAAATGCTGGGCTTTCTTTCCTGCGGTGAGAGCCCTCGCCCTCCTCTGTCCTTGGCGTACATTTTGTGACTGGCAGCCATTTTAGAGAAATGCCTCAGATGAAGCTGTAGCAGTTTTCATTAAAAACATGTGTTTTCTGTGATGCATGAGGAGAATAACAGACGTATGTGAAGGGGCATTGTTATCAGGGGACATATGTGAGAATGCCGTGATGATTTGGGCAGGAAAGCGGCTAGTTTCGGTGTTTTCTGGATTTCTATTTCAGTCACAAAATGGCTATTCCTTTGTGCTGCAGCACTGGGCTGCCATTCTGTGCTGCACTGAGCTCTCCACACGCAGGAGGAGGAAGTTGCTTTCTAGGAGTTCAAAGGCCATTTTGTGCCTGCTGCTGATGTGATTGGTTCCTGGGCCTCCTGGTAACGGAGGCGTCGGCAGTGCAGGGTCCTGCCCTCCGTGTGACGTCAGCTGTGCCCGCCTCTCCCAGCTCAGTCAGCCAGCCGGGAGGGAGGCAGCCGGTGGGCGCTGCCTGTGTCTGCAGGGTTATTACACGTACATGTGGTGCTTGTGTTATTATACACAAGGAATAATTATTTTTCCGAATCTAACTTTCATGACCCATTTTACATTTAGAGATTTTTTTTCCTTACCGTACCGTACCCATGACTGTTAACCCTTCCCTCCGTTAACCAGGTGCAGGCTAATGCTGACCGGCTGCTATGATTTTCTCTATTTCCTGTGTGACACGACTTCCGTTTCCTAGAAAGCATTCTCCATTTGCATCTGGTTTAGTATAAATTAACCCATTAACCTCTTTGTTTTCACTCACTTTAACCCTTGAACTGAACCCATTTCCTCACGTGTGCAATTCCATTTTTTCCCCACACTGAATTGAGGGTTTGTTTTTTTGCAGCATTTTTTTAATTTACCTTTTGATAAATCATAAAACGAATTCAATTATTTCTGAGACTCAAACTAGCACTGAAGTTAGGCGAAGCCAAGAAAAACCAGGTGTAATTTGTGATAGACTAAACGTAGCGTTTGCAGCTTGGCTCTGTCAGTAGTGGGCGACCAGCGCACATCGCCCACGGTATGTACGGGCACACAAAGGTAGGTACGGGCACAGTCTGTCAGTATTCCAAGAGAAGATGCCTCAGAACACATCAGCATTTTAGGCTTGAAATTTAACTTTTTGCTTGTTTCTTAAATGCTGGTTTATTATTTTTGACTGGCGTTTTTGCTAGCAAATTTCCATAGTTTTTATTTTGTAGTGTTTTTTTTTTTTTTTCTCTCTTTGCATTTTTGCTTGCATTCTCTGGCCCTTTTTGTTTTCTCCATTCAGCATTTTAAGAAACTGGTAGGGGGTTCTGAATCGAAATCTCTCTCTAAAAAAAAAAAATAATAAAAATGTATGGGTGTCTTCTGAGCGGAGACGCCTAAAGAATACCCGCTCTCTTTCTGTATCTGCTTGGTATAATTTGCAGATTATTATTATTTATTATTCTAGCGCCAATTATTTCATGGTGCTTTACATGTGAAAAGGGGTGTACATAAAAAACAAGTAGAATAATTTTAAACATTACAAGTCACTGACTAGTACAGGAAAAGAGGACCCTGCCTGCGAGGGCTCCCAGTCTACAGGGGATGGGTGGTGAGGATACAGTAGGTGAGGGTGGAACAAGGGTTAATGCAGCTTCTAGGCTTGTCAGAAGAGGTAGGTCTTAAGGTTCTTTTGAAGGTTTCCAGATGCACAGCAAGTCGTTTACACTTAGAACTGCTGCATATGTTCATTCTTTTGAGTGTTTTACGAGCAGATTTTGGCCTCGTTTACAGAGGGAGTCCACCTGTATATGATTGTGGGAAGAGGAGATAATAGGGGAGTAGAGAAGGAGATCTTGTGAGGATCGGAGGTTGCGTGCAGGAAAGTACCGGGAGACGAGGTCACAGATGTATGGAGGAGACAGGTTGTGGATGGCTTTGTATGTCATGGTTAGGCTTTTGTACAGGAGTCTGGGTAATGGGGAGCCAGTGAAGGGATTGACAGAGGGGAGAGGCCGGGTAATTGCGGGGGGACAGGTGGATTAGTCGGGCAGCAGAATTTAGAATAGATTGGAGGGGTGCGAGAGTGTTCGAGGGGAGGCCACAGAGCAGGAGGTTACAGTAGTCGAGGCGAGAGTTGATGAGGGCATGGACTAGGGTTTTTGCAGATTCTTGGTTTAGGAATGTATGGATCCGTGAAATATTTTTGAGTTGAAGGCGGCAGGAAGTGGAAAGGGCTTGGATATGCGGTTTGAAGGAGAGATCAGTGTCAAGGATTACTCCGAGGCAGCAAGCTTGTGGGACTGGGGAGAGTGGGCAGCCGTTTACTGTAATGGATAGGTTCATGGGGGGGGTTCGCGTGAGATGGGGGGAAAGACCATGAATATCTACATGAAGCATCAAAACATCACTAAACAGGATGTGTTTAGGTTTCCTGGTCCAAATTTGTTTTCTTTGGAACTACTGCTCTTGGGGGCTTTGAAGTTTTCATTGAGGTGCTTGAACCCTCTACTGCCGTCTGATATAGGTACAGGTAAGCATGCAGACAGTGATGGCATTATGCATGGTCTGGGCTCTTTTCTCCAGTCTCTAACCCCTTGTGCATATTTGGTATTGCCGCGTTCAGAATCGCCTGATCTATCAAGATATAAAAATAATTTATCCGATCGGTAAACGGCATAGCGAAAAAGTCAAAATGCTAGAATTACGTTCTTTGGTCGCCGCAACATTGCATTAAAATGCAGTAGCGGGCGATCAAACAAATGTATCCACACCAAAATGGTATAATTAAAAACGTCAGACACTCAAAAATTAGCTCTCACCCCGGATTCCGAAAAATGGAGGCGTACTTGGAAAATGATGCATTTTGTTAAACTCAATTTTTTTTAACCACTTACGGTAAATAAAAAAAGAACCTATACATGTTTGGTATCTACAAACTGGAGAATCATAATGGCAGGTCAGTTTTAGCATTTGGTGAACATGGTAAAAAAAAACGGTGTGGAATTGCACTTTTTTAAAAATCTTCAACACACTTTGATTTTTTTTTTCCCGTTATCCAGTACACTATATGGTAAAACCAATGGTGCCGTTTAGAAGTAAACATTTCTGACATGCAAAAGCAAAATTTGTGCTCAATATAGCCACCTTTCTTTATGATGACACTCAACAGCCTTCCATCCATAGTCAGTTGCTTGATCTGTTTACGATCAACATTGCGTGCAGCAGCCACCATAGCCTCCCAGACATTTTTCCGAGAGGTTTAAGGCCCCATCACACATAGCGAGATCGCTGCTGAGTCACAAGTTTTGTGACGCAACAGCGATCTCAGTAGCGATCTCGCTATGTGTGACACGTACCAGCGATCAGGCCCCTGCTGTGAGATCGCTGGTCGTGTCGGAATGGCCTGGGCCATTTTTTGATCGTTGAGGTCCCGCTGACATCGCTGAATCGGCGTGTGTGACGCCGATTCAGCGATGTCTTCGCTGGTAACCAGGGTAAACATCGGGTAACTAAGCGCAGGGCCGCGCTTAGTAACCCGATGTTTACCCTGGTTACCATCGTTAAAGTAAAAAAAACAAACGCTACATACTTACCTACCGCTGTCTGTCCCCGGCGCTCTGCTTCTCTGGTCTGGCTGTGAGCGCCGGTCAGCCGGAAAGCAGAGCGGTGACGTCACCGCTCTGCTTTCCGGCCGCTGTGCTCACAGCCAGACCAGAGAAGCAGAGCGCCGAGGACAGACAGCGGTAGGTAAGTATGTAGCGTTTGTTTTTTTTACTTTAACGATGGTAACCAGGGTAAACATCGGGTTACTAAGCGCGGCCCTGCGCTTAGTTACCCGATGTTTACCCTGGTTACCGGGGACCTCGGGATCGTTGGTCGCTGGAGAGCTGTCTGTGTGACAGCTCTCCAGCGACCAAACAGCGACGCTGCAGCGATCCGGATCGTTGTCGGTATCGCTGCAGCGTCGCTATGTGTGACGGGGCCTTTACTGTTTTCCATCCCTGTAGATCTCACATTTTGAGAGACCACAGGTTCTCTATGGGGTTCAGATCAGGTGAACAAGCGGGCCATGTCATTATTTTTTCTTCTTTGAGACCTTTACTGGCCAGCCACGCTGTGGAGTGGTTGGAGGCATGTGATGGAGCATTGTCCTGCATGAAAATCCTGTTTTTCTTGAACTATACAGACTTCTTCCTGTACCACTGCTTGAAGAAGTTGTCTTCCAGAAACTAGCAGTAGGTTTGGGAGTTGAGCTTCACTCCATCCTCAACCCGAAAAGTTCACACAAGTTCATCTTTGATGATCCCAGCCCACACCAGTACCCTACCTCCACCTTGCTGGCATCTGAGTCGGAATGGAGCTCTCTGCCCTTTACTGATCCAGCCTCTGGCCCATCAAGAGTCACTCTCATTTCATCAGTCCATAAAACCTTTGAAAAGTCAGTCTTAAGATATTTCTTGGCCCAGTCTTGACGTTTTATCTTACTTTTCTTGTTCAAAGGTGGTCGTTTTTCAGTCTTCCTTACCTTGGCCATGTCCCTGAGTATCGCACACCTTGTGCTTTTTGTTACTCCAGTAACGTTGCAGCTCTGAAATATGGCAAAACTGGTGGCAAATGACATCTTGGCAGCTTCACGCTTGATTTTCCTCATTTCATGGGCAGTTATTTTGCGCCTTTTTTGCCCAACACGCTTCTTGCGACCCTGTTGGCTATTTGCCATGAAATGCTTGATAGGTGATTGTTACGGAGACGCGGGGTCAGTGGGTGCTCTTGTCCGCTGGCCCGGCTGTCTTTAGCAAGACTGCATGGACCACGGCTCATACCACTGAACGCCCGCTCTATCTCCCAGTGGGCAATGCACTACACAGACAACACAGGGTTAAGGTAAAACAGTGCGGCGATACTTTATTGAACCACAGCACACAATAGCGGACGCTGGCTGGAATCGCTTGGTTACATGGGCGCATATAAAAGATCACTGCGTCTCCACGTGTTTCCAGTATGACATGTCAGAGCTCCCAGGGTCGCTACTCCATCTGTGGATGAACGCACAGAGAAGGGGCAACGATAAGCATAGGGAGATGACTAAGAACTGTCCATAGAGTCCATACAAGGTCCAAAGCCAGTTGACACAAGAGTCACCACCTGTCTTATCGGACCAGCTCCATGGAACCAGGCGACCAGCGGGTCCCAACCCTGGCTTTCTACAAACATATCCATGGTGCAGAGATGGTCACTGGATCCGATCTGTGTCCTTTCAACCGGAGCCGAAAACCCCTAGGTTGTATCCTATAGAATCCTAGATCAGTGTCCCTCGTGATGGTGCCATGATGAATTGCTGCAGTACGTTCTCTTGTCTGTTGGGTGGTTTGCAGAATGTCCGGCTGGTAGCTCTGTTACTTCAGTCTTCCAGGATGTGATCTCTGAGTCAATTTATGCCCAAGGCATGTAAGCTATTTTTAGAATTGCCCAGTGTCCTTTAGTTCAACATCAAGATATGGAAAACAATGGTGATGAGATTAAGTAGCACTATTAGTATATAAGCACACATCATTAAACAAAGCTTAACCCACTCAATGTACAGTCTCTATTACAGACTTAAAGGGAACCTGTCACCCCAAAAATCGCGGGTGAGGTAAGCCCACTGGCATCAGGGGCTTATCTACAGCATTCTGTAATGCTGTAGTTAAGCCCCCGATGTTACCTGAAAGAGGAGAAAAAGACGTTATATTATACTCACCCAGGGGCGGTCCCGCTGGGCGTCTCTGGTCCGCTGCGGCGCCTCCCATCTTCATTCCATGACGTCCTGTTCTGATCTTCAGCCACGGCTCCGGTGCAGGCGTACTTTGTCTGCCCTGTTGAGGGCAGAACAAAGTACTGCAGTGCGCAGGCGCCGGAAAGGTCAGAGAGGCCCGGCGCCTGCGCACTGCAGTACTTTGTTCTGCCCTTAACAGGGCAGACAAAGTACTCCTGCGCCGGAGCCGTGGCTGAAGATCAGAACAGGACGTCATGGAATGAAGATGGGAGGCGCCACAGCGGACCAGAGACTCCCATCCGACCGGACCAGCAGCGGGACCGCCCCTGGGTGAGTATAATATAACGTCTTTTTCTCCTCTTTCAGGTAACATCGGGGGCTTAACTACAGCATTACAGAATGCTGTAGATAAGCCCCTGATGCCGGTGGGCTTACCTCACCCGCGATTTTCGGGGTGACAGGTTCCCTTTAAGGTACCGTCACATTTAGCGACGCTGCAGCGATCTAGACAACGATCCCGATCGCTGCAGTGTCGCTGTGTGGTCGCTGGAGAGCTGTCACACAGACAGCTCTCCAGCGACCAACTATACGAAGTCCCCTGGTAACCAGGGTAAACATCGGGTTACTAAGCGCAGGGCCGCGCTTAGTAACCCGATGTTTATCCTGGTTACCAGCGTAAACGTAAAAACAAACAAACACTACATACTTACATTCCGGTGTCTGTCCCCCGGCGTTCTGCTTCTCTGCACTGTGAGCGCCGGCCGGAAAGCAGAGCACAGCGGTGACGTCACCGCTGTGCTTTCCGGCTGGCGCTCACAGTCAGTGCAGAGAAGCACAGCGCCGGGGGACAGACACCAGAATGTAAGTATGTAGTGTTTTTTTTTTTTTTTACGTTTACGCTGGTAACCAGGGTAAACATCGGGTTACTAAGCGCGGCCCTGCGCTTAGTAACCCGATGTTTACCCTGGTTACCAGTGAAGACATCGCTGAATCTGCGTCACACACGCCGATTCAGCGATGTCTGCGGGAGTCCAGCGACGAAATAAAGTTCTGGATTTTTTGCTCCGACCAACGATGGCACAGCAGGATCCTGATCTCTGCTGCCTGTCAAACTCAACGATATCGCTATCCAGGACGCTGCAACGTCACGGATCGCTAGCGATATCGTTCAGTGTGACGGTACCTTTACACAGTATGTTAGATAGTATATCAGTGGGCAGTCTGTCTTTTTGACCCACCAGACATAAACACTTAAAGGGACACTGTCACCTGAATTTGGAGGGAACAATCTTCAGCCATGGAGGCGGGGTTTTTGGGTGTTTGATTCACCCTTTCCTTACCCGCTGGCTGCAATATTGGATTGAAGTTCATTCTCTGTCCTCCATAGTACACGCCTGCACAAAGCAATCTTGCCTTGCGCAGGCGTGTACTACGGAGGACAGAGAATGAACTTCAATCCAATATTGCAGCCAGCATGCAGCCAGCAGGTAAGGAAAGGGTGAATCAAACACCCAAAAACCCCGCCTCCATAGCTGAAGATTGTTCCCTCCAAATTCAGGTGACAGTGTCCCTTTAAATTCACAAGCCAATATACAGATAAAAAAAACAGTTCTTTTGTTTATGCAAAAACGTAGCTGTCTGGGTAATTAAGATACAATCTGGTTTCTTCACAGTGATCATGCTTCAAAAGTTTGGCAATTTCAAGAATGCTGCATCCCTCTGCAAGACATCTCACAATTTTGGACTTTTCAGAGCCTGTCAAATCTCTTTTCTGACCTATTTTGCCAAAGGAAAGGAAGTTGCCTAATAATTAAGCACACCTTATATAGGGTTTTGATATCATAAGACAACACCCCTCCTCAATACAGAGATGCACATCACCTGCTTTACTTAATTGGTAGTTGGCTCTCAAGCCTGAACAGCTTGGAGTAGGACAACATGTATAAAAAGTATCATGGGATCAAAATACAACTTGCCTAATAATTCTGCGCACCGTGTACAAGGACAGCTAAGGGGGGAGCCACGCATACCAGAACAGCTACGGAGGGAGCCACGCATTCAAGGACAGGATGGGGGAGCCACGCATACAAGGACAGCTGGAGGAGCCACGCATACCAGAACAGCTACGTTCTTTTCCCTCTCCTCTCCTAGTGCGCAACCCCCACTACACAAACTAACTCACCCTCGCAGAAATCTCAAACACCTCAATTTACAATCACTCTCTTGAGTCCCTTCTCCCTCTTACAGACATAGCTTCCCTTCATGACACAGATGCTGCTGCCACTTTTTAAAACACCACAATAACAGCGACACTCGAATCGGCCGCCTCCCTCTTAAATAGCAAAACTCGCACAATCAACAGACAGCCGTGGCTGACCAGCCTGACCAAAGAACTGAGACCGGCTTCCAGGGTCGCTGAGCGGAGATGGAAGAGATCCCACTCTGCCGAGCACTTCATCGCATACAAGTAGTCCCTCGCCAGCTTCAAGTCCGCGCTCACTGCCACAAAACAAACTTCTCATCTCTCATATCCTCCGTCTCACAACCCTAAACAGCTTTTCAACACTTTCAATTCACTACTCTGTCCCCCAGCACCTCCTCCCTCCCCTCTCATTTCTGCTGTAGACTTTGCCTCTTTCTTTAAACAGAAGATAGTTACTACCAGAGAAAGCTTTGGCCCACAGCGCCCAATGCCCCTCTAAGGCCTCTTTCACACTTACATCTTTTAGCTCCTGTCATAATCAGTTGATTTTTTAAAAAACATGATCCTACAAATTTTTCTGCAGGATCCTGTTTCTCTCTCGATCTCTCTCGATCTCTCTCGATCTCTCTCGATCTCTCTCGATCTCTCTCGATCTCTCTCGATCTCTCTCGATCTCTCTCGATCTCTCTCGATCTCTCTCGATCTCTCTCTCTCTCTCGATTCTATATTCTCTTGGAATCACAGACTTGGCCCTATCCTGGATCTCCTCATATCTAACAGACCGAACATTCAAGTGTCTCCCACACCACCTTCTCACCTCGCCCCTTGTCTGTGGATGTTCCTCAAGGTTCAGTTCTAGGACCCCCACTGTTCTCCATCTACACCTTCGGCCTGGGACAGCTCCTAGAATCCCACGGTTTGCAGTATCATCTCTAAGCCAATGACACACAGATCTACCTATCCGGACCTGACCTCACCTCCTTACTCGCCAAAATCCCACAGAGTCTGTCTGCTATCTCGGCCTTCTTTTCTGCTCGCTTTCTAAAACTGAACATGGACAAACAGAATTCCTCATCTTTTCCCCTTCACTCTCACTCTACACCTCCACCAGACCTATCAATCAATGTGAATGGCTGCTCAATTTCCCCAGTCCCACATGCTCGGTGTGATTCTCAACTCTGCCCTCTCTTTCAAGCCACATATCCAAGCCTTTGCCTCCTGCCGTCTCAAACTCAAAAATATTTCCCAGATCCGCGCATTCAGTGACCACGAAACCACAAAAATACTAGTGCACTACTGCAACCTCCTACTCTCTGGCCTCCCCTCCATCACTCTGGCACCATTCCAATCCGTCCTTCACTCTGCTGCCCAACTAATCTGCCTGTCTCCCTGCTATTCCCCAGCCTCCCCCCTATACCAAGCCCTTCACTGGCTTCCTATCGTCCAGACACTCCAGTTCAAAACCCTTACTATGACATACAAAGCCATCCACAACCAGTCTCCTCCATACATCTGTGACATGGTCTCCGAGTACTTATCCCCACGCAACCTTCGATCCTCTCAAGATCTCCTTCTCTATTCCCCTTTTATCTCTTCTTCCCACAACTGCATACAAGACTTCTCCTGTGCTTCCCCCATACTCTGGAACTCTCTACCCCAACACATCAGCCTCTCGCCTACAATAGAAACCTTCAAAAAGAACCTGAGGACCCACCTCTTCTGACAAGCCTACAATGTTCCTCAACCTACTGAACTGCCGCACAACCAGCTCTTCCCTCTCCTACTGTATCCTCACTCATCCACTGTGGACTGTGAGCCCTCGCGGGCAGGGTCCTCCCTCCTTCTGTACCTGTATGTGCCTTGTCTTTTATGTTTATTGTATTTGTCTAGATTTGCCCCCTTTTTCACAAGTAAAGCTACAGGGTCCAGTATAAACTCATCTCTCACCCACAAAGCCCTCCACAATTCTGCACCGCCTTATATTTCCTCTCTCATCTCTGTCTTATCACCCTACACCTGCCCTCCATTCTACAAATGACCCAAGACTAACATCCCCTGTAATCCGAACCTCACACCTCCATCTCCAAGACTTCTCCCTTGCTGCGCCAGCTCTCTGGAATGCACTTCCCCAGGCGATCAGACTGATACCTAGCCCTGAGCTATTCAAGCGCGCTTTAAAAACCCATCTCTTCAAACAAGCCTACCACATCAACTACTCAGTAAACCAACTTTGCCCTGTTCCCTCCTTCCAAATATTATTCTGAATCTGCACCCTACTATTCAACTGCACTTGATACTTGACTATTGCACTTAAACACACGAGCTGATGACCGGATCATGCAGCTTTGTATGAAAATCCCTATTTATTATAATTGCCAGACCTGAAATAGCAATCACTTTTCACCTATTGTGTCCCCCCATTTCCTTGTAGATTGTAAGCTTGCGAGCAAGGACCTCACCCCTAATGTCACTGTTTAAATTGTCTACTGTTAGGGCATGTTAGGGTAGGCTATGGGTTGAACTAGATGGACTTAGTCTTCCTTCAACCTTAATAACTGTTACTATGTTAACTTGTATTGAATTTGTCTGTACATGTCCACGCTTAATTTTAAAGTGCTGCGGAATATGTTGGCACTATATAAATAAAAATTATTTATTATTATAATAATAATAATAATAAATGCACCTTTACATTCTGACGTTGGGTTGTGATTGAACCTGAAAACACACTGCATGTTTTGCTACAATTTCCTGCAGTTTTCAAAGTTTGAGTTTTTCTGAGTGAAGCATTAATTTTACATTAAAACTTGATGTTTTTTTCTTTCATGCAATTTTTTTTTTTCAACTACACCTCATCGTCTGAATATACTCCAAAATTTCTCACACAGCCAGGTTATTTCCATACCTCAACGCTCCCTATCTCTATTCTCTTTATTCCTCTCTGAGTTTTATTTAAGGCCAGAGCTGCAAATGCTGCAATCATCGCATTTAGTGCCAAGTGTGACAACATAAATAATAGTATTGCATACGGACAAATTAATTTTCTTAGAGAACAGTTTGCATTCTGTAAGGCCCCTTTCACACATCAGTTTTTTGGCGTCATGCACACTCCGGCAAAATTTTTTCTCATAGACTTGTATTGGCGACGGATAGCCTCACGTTTCATCCGTTTTTTGCTGGATCAGTCTGAAATCCGTTTTCTGGCGGCTGGAGAAAACTGACATAGAGAGGTTTTTTCTGTCCGTTGAATAAATGGCCAGTGATGGATCCGGCAAAAAACTCCCTCTCCCCCTCACAATGGTAGATAACTACCGTATTTTCCGGCGTATAAGACGACTTTTTGACCCCTAAAAATTGTCCCAAAAGTCGGTGGTCGTCTTATACGCCGGGTACTGCGTGTGCAGGGAGCGATTCTGCATGTCGGCGTGTGGTTCCCAGGGTCTGGAGGAGAGGAGACTCTCCTTCAGGCCCTGCGATCCATATTCATGTAAAAAATAAAGAATAAAAATAAAAAACATGGATATATTCACCCTTTGATGGCCCCTGGCTCACAGCGCTGCTAGCGTCTCCCTCCGTTCCTAAGGAATGCAGTGAGTGAAGGACCTTCGATGGCGTCGCGGTCACATGAACGGTCAGGTGACCGGTCACTTCACCGTGACGTCATCGAAGGTCCTTCACTCACTGCATTCCTTAGGAACGGAGGGAGACGCTAGCAGCACTGAGGGTGAGTATATCCATGTTTTTTATTCTTTATTTTTTACATGAATATGGATCCCAGGGCCTGAAGGAGAGTCTCCTCTCCTCCAGACCCTGGGAACCACACGCTGTATATGATGACTGGGCGAATAAGATGACCCCCGTCTTATACGGCGGGCATATCCCAAATTCCATATTTTATATGGAAAAGTTGGGGGTCGTCTTATACGCCCAGTTGTCTTATACGCCAGAAAATACGGTAGTTGTCACTGAGTTGTCACTGGTTATTTGTGTCCCTATCAGATTTGATAGCTTACCTGCAGGTTCAAAAGATCTGTCTGCAACTTTTCAAAGGCATTATCCAGTGTGATCTACAGGTAAGTTTCTCTGAAGTCAATCTGAAGATGGATCCTAAAGGATATTGTTTTAAAATCTTCTGAAACTGGCCTCAGGGCAGTCCCACACGTCCAGACAATTCCGGTACCGGAAAAAATCGGTACCGGAATTATCCGTGTGCCCCTGCGTTTCTGTGGCACATCAGTGTGGCACACGTGTGCCGCCCGTGTGCCCACTGGGTACCACACGGAGCGTGCAGTAGACAGCGCTAAAGTTTAGCGCTGTCCCCTGCATCGTGCTGAAACCGCGATTCATATCTTCTGTGCAGCAGCGTTTGCTGCAGAGAAGATATGAATAATCTCCCATAGGGGTGGAGCCGCATATTCATTACTGTAAATGAGCGGCCCCACGTGACCGCATACAGTAGAAGGTGCGGCCTGGAGCGGAAGCAGCGACAGCCAATGAGGGAGCTGGGTGAGTATTTTCAGAGCAGCGGGGTGGGGACATGGACCTTTATTTTATACACGATAAACTTAAAAAAAAGGATTATTCATATCTTCTCTGCAGCAAACGCTGCTGCACAGAAGATATGAATCGCGGTTTCAGCATCATGTGGGGGGGACAGCGCTTACTGGAGCGCTGTCCCCTGCACGACACACGGACTGCACACGGACAACGTGTTTTACACAGACCCATTGACTTTAATGGGTCCGTGTAATACGTGCGCTCCCACGAACACTGACATGTCTCCGTGTTTGGCACACGGAGACACGGTCCGCAAAAAATCAATGACATCTGCACAGATGCATTGATTTTAATGCGTCTACGTGTGTCAGTGGCTCCGGTACGTGAGGAAACTGTCACCTCACGTACCGGAGCCACTGACGTGTGAAACCGGCCTAAGGCTGTGTTTGACATGTTTGGGCAGTAGAGTTGCCCATCCGATATATGGGAAGTGTTAGTGTATAGCACTCACATTTCATGCACAGTTAGGCTACGTTTACACGTTGCGTTTTTTTTTTTTCTGCAGGCAAAACCTGCTCTCTTGGCAATAAAGAAGTTGCTTTAAAAAAGTAGGTTTTGCGTTTTTGCTGCATTTTTGTTCCTTAGTTTTCTGCCACCAAAACGCAGCAAAAAGTGATGACTGCGCTTTTTTTTTTCTGCTTTTTTGCACTTACTGCTTTCTATGGGTGTAAAAACGCTGCAAAAATGCTGAAAGTGACATGCTGCAGTTTTAAAAAAACGCAGCAATTTTCCAATTCAGTCAGGAAAAACAAAAAATCTATGTGCTTGAGATTTCTGATATCTCATTGGTTTTTGCTGGTACTTTAAAACACAGCTTTTAATTTGCATAAAAAAAGCAGCAAAAACACAACTCGTGAACATAACCTTAGGCAATGTTCAAACATATTCAGCATTTGCTCAGTATTTTACCTCAGTATTTATGAGCCGAAACCAGGAGTGCGTGAAAATGCAGATTTGGTGACGTGTTTCTATTATACTTTTCCTCTGATTGCTCCACTCTTGACTTTGGCTTACAAATACTGAGGTAAAAAAAACTCCCCAAATACTGAGCGTGTGTACGTGGCCTCGGAGTACTTGCACATGGAGGTTACTTACGGTAGGTGGTATTGGCTGCAGGTCCGCTCTAAAAGCCCTAAAAATTACTTGTTAGAATGACTCTTCCTATTTAGGTAATTTCTGTTGTAAAACTGCTTTGTTGGTGACGTGTTCAGTCTTTGAAGTGTTCTTTTTCATTTATGGTTTTGATAAACACCTGGTGTCAGAAAAGAAGGTGCCCATCACTTCTTTGAAGGATCTGCTGAAGAAAAACGCTCTAAACTAGGTGCAGCCCAATCAAAAGGCTGCAAATCTACTGAGGAAAAAAAACCTGCAAAACGCTTCAAAATGTCTTTGAAATCCCTTCAGGAGATTAAAACAAAACCAAAAACTCCACGAAGATGGAATGTTTCCAGAAATTGTTTTTGTTTAAAAAAAACCTACTGTTTTTGACCACCACAAAAAAAATCTCCACATTCACATACCCTTATGTTGCACAGAGCTTTTGATGGAGAAAAAAAAGTCCACAAATAATCTGGTTGTGTACTGCCAATCAAGTATGTGACACAAATTTATAAATATGTGATTATTCAGAATTGTAGTCTTTGCCTGATGAAAGGACCTGTGTAGTCTCGAAATCTTGCAATTTGTTACCATCTTTTCAGTTAGCCATTAAAAGGTATCAACCACTGAGGACTCTCAATTCTAAATATTTTCCTATCCACTGGCTAACACACTACCATGATATATATCTTTCCTATAAAGAGAAAAATCATACAAACTGAACATTTTGCACTGGTCTCTTAATTTTTGCCAGAGCTGTATTTTTTATATATCATAAATGTCTCTAATAGCAATGCCTTTTTTTTTTTTTTTTGTGAGCCTTGGAAGTAGTTCAATCTAACTATGTGACCCTCAGATTACAAAAGGTTATGCAATGCTGGAATATACCGGTATTGTGACAACAAACATTAGGAGGAGTTGTGTGTGCTCAATATATTTCCTTCTAAGTCATCAAGACAGTCATTCCCATCTGAGCTGAACGCGTCTCCTCAATTTTACAGAAGTTTTTTTAACTGGATACTCTGGTCAGTATTTCACGTCATTGATATCTCAGTGAAGATCTGGAGCGGTGGACACTCATTCCTGTGTAAACCGCTACAAGTGGAAGAAATGATACAGGCAGGAATTTAATATGAGGATAAAGGTAGAAGTCATTGGTGAGCACATAACACAAATGGTTGGTAGATGGACTGGAGATGTAAGGCGAGGGTTGATTACGGCCAGGTTTAGTTTTAGTGCTGAAACTAGAAGAAAAAATGGATAGTGCTTTATGCTAAAGGAACATGAAGTGGCAAACATATTTGGAGATCTTCAGTAAAACAGGTTCACCTGTTGCCACATATTAAGTGCTAAAATCATTAAGTTTTACTTTTTGGTAATAGTTTTTAAAAGTTTTTCCTATATGAACTACCCTTTGAAGTCCAAAGTATAAAAGTAGTAAAATAGGGTGCGCTCTATATTAATTATACAGGCAGCCCGTCATCTGAGTGGATAGCTTTCCTGAGGAGGCATGCAGTCCATTCCCTAAACATGCCCCTCCTGGCTTGTTTGACATATCGCACGCCATGATATGCAAGTCAGAGCGCCATCTGACACGAGTGGTGATGAAGCTGAGACTAATTATTATTTTATTATTATTTATATAGCACCATTGATTCCATGGTGTTGTACATGAGAAGGGGTTACATACAAATCACAGATATCGCTTACAGTAGGCAAACTTAACAATGACACACTGATGTAGAGGGGCGAGGACCCTGCCCTTGCGAGCTTACATTCTACAGGATGGCGGGGAAGGAGACAGTAGGTGGGGGGGTTGCATCATCTCCGATGTTGGTGAGGCGGTAGCTCAGATTGTGGTGAGGAGGCATCGGGGTCAGTGCAGACTGTAGGCTTTCCTGAAGAGGTGGGTTTTCAGTTTCCGTCTGAAGGATCCTAATGTGGTTGATAGTCGGACGTGTTGGGGCAAAGAATTCCAGAAGATGGGGGATATTTGGGAGAAGTTTTGGAGGCTGTTGGGAGAGGAGCGAAGTGTAGAGGAGAGAAGGAAGTTTTGGGAGGACCGGAGATTACGTAAGGGGAGATTAGTTCAGAGATGTGTGGAGGAGACAGGTTATGGATGGCTTTGTGGGTCAGTATTAACGATACAGGAATTAGTCAGTATTAGTAATTTGGACTGGATACGCTGAGGGATTGGGAGCCAGTGAAGAGATTTGCAGAGGTGGGGAAGCTGTGGAGTAGCGAGGAGAGAGATGAATTAGTCGGGCAGCAGAGTTAAGGATGGATTGGAGAGATGCAACGGTGTTAGCAGGAAGGCCACAGAAAAGGATGTTGCAGTAGTCGAGGCAGGAGATGTTGAGGGCATGCACAAGCATTTTAGTAGATTGAAGGTTGAGGAAAGGACGGGTTCTGGAGATATTTTTGAGCTGGAGGTGACAGGAGGTGGAAAGAGCTTGATGTGCAGTTTGAAGGACAGGGCAGAGTCAAGGGTTACTCCGAGGCAGCGGACTTCCGGTACGGGGGAAAGCATGATGTCGTTAATTGCGATAGATAGGTCTGGTAAGGAAGATCTATGAGATGGAGGAAAGATGATGAGTTCAGATTTGTCCACATTGAATTTGAGGAAGCGAGAAGAGTAGGAGGAGGATATGGCTGATAGACACTCCGGGAATCTGGACAGCAGAGAGGTGACGTCTGGGCCAGAGAGGTAGATCTGAGTGTCATCAGCATACGGGCTCATACTCACTTGCGAGAAACTCGGATGAGTCTCTGACGGCAATACCTGGCACTCAGGAGTGGAGCGTGCTGCTGCATGTATTCCTATGCGGCCGCACGCTCCGATCTGAGTGCCGGCAGAAGCGCCAGGTATTAACATGCGAGACTCATCAGAGTTTCTCGAAAGGGAGTATGAGCCCTAAAGGTGGTACAGGAATCATGGGACTTTATGAGACTAATATACCAGTTGGGTACTTCCTTACCTAGATTGTAAAGGCAGGGTTCCCAATTCATCAAAGTATTTTTGCCTTTGAAAGGTCACAAAAGCGGTGCACAACTTGAAATTTGCACAAAAATGTTGAAACTTTTGGCATTTCCACACCTAAGGCTGGTTTCACATTTGCGTCTTTGTGCGCAGCGTTTGATCCACATGCGTATATATATTTAACATTGTGTACGCATGGACATGTGTTTGCATGCTTTTGCTTATGCATGCATTGTTTCGCGGTGGGGCACGGCGAACACATGTTGCATCTTTTGGAGGCGTCAAAAATCCGTCAAATATGCGCAGGCATGCGCATAAGTGCGTAAAAAATGCATTACTGCTTATTTGAATGAATGCGCACGCAAGGACATGCGTTTGATGCGCTTGCGTACTTCGGACTGCGCATGTCCAGGAACTGTTTTGAAACGCCCTCCTGGAAATATCAAACGAATGCGCGTAAACAACGCAAACGCAGGCAAAACGCATACAAACGCATGCGCACACAGTGCTTTTTTCTTTTTTGCCGTCATGCGTAAGCTGATGCAGATAAGAAACGCTGCGTAAACATGCATTTGCATGTGTTTTGGCATACGTATGCAGATGATACGCTGCCCACATGTACACAAATGTGAACTTAGCCGAAGTAAGCACGACATGGCTGGGCCTCGCAAACCCCACACTACAATTCCTTAAACGTTACCCCACAGATGTTGCTAAGTGGTCCCAAGTACTTTTTTCTGATGAAAGCAAATTTTGCATGTCATTCGGAAATCAAGGTGCCAGAGTCTGGAGGAAGACTGGGGAGAAGGAAATGCCAAAATGCCTGAAGTCCAGTGTCAAGTACCCACAGTCAGTGATGGTGTGGGGTGCCATGTCAGCTGCTGGTGTTGGTCCACTGTGTTTTATCAAGGGCAGGGTCAATGCAGCTAGCTATCAGGAGATTTTGGAGCACTTCATGCTTCCATCGGCTGAAATGCTTTATGGAGATGAAGATTTCATTTTTCAGCACGACCTGGCACCTGCTCACAGTGCCAAAACCACTGGTAAATGGTTTACTGACCATGGTATTACTGTGCTCAATTGGCCTGCCAACTCTCCTGACCTGAACCCCATAGAGAATCTGTGGGATATTGTGAAGAGAAAGTTGAGAGACGCAAGACCCAACACTCTGGATGAGCTTAAGGCCGCTATTGAAGCATCCTGGGCCTCCATAACATCTCAGCAGTGTCACAGGCTGATTGCCTCCATGCCACGCCGCATTGAAGCAGTCATTTCTGCCAAAGGATTCCCGACCAAGTATTGAGTGCATAACTGAACATTATTATTTGATGGTTTTTTTGTTTGTTATTAAAAAACACTTTTATTTGATTGGATGGGTGAAATATGCTAATTTATTGAGACAGGTTTTTTGGGTTATCAGGAGTTGTATGCCAAAATCATCAGTATTAAAACAATAAAAGACCTGACAAATTTCAGTTGGTGGATAATGAATCTATAATATATGAAAGTTTAATTGTAATCATTACATTATGGTAAATAATGAAATTTAACACTATATGCTAATTTTTTGAGAAGGACCTGTATATTGGCTCATCACTATTGAAAAGTACTGGTTGGTCGATAGCCCTCCATCAGTAGACTAGGCAGGTTGGTGTCTGAATTACATAATATTAATGGAATAAAAGATTTAAATGAAAAGGAGAGCATATGGGCAGCACGGTGGCGCAGTGGTTAGCACAGCAGCCTTGCAGCGCTGGAGTCCTGGGTTCAAGCCCCACTAAGGACAACATCTGCAAAGAGTTTGTATGTTCTCTCCGTGTTTGCGTGGGTTTCCTCCGGGCACTCCGGTTTCCTCCCACATTCCAAAGACATACTGACAGGGAATTTAGATTGTGAGCCCCAATGGGGACAGCAATGATAATGTGTGTAAAGCGCTGCGGAATATGTTAGCGCTATATAAAAATAAAGATTATTATTATTATTAATGGCTAAATTTGGTAAATTATGGGGTAAATGGACTGGATATCCATTAGTTTTATCTAAGGAGCTGGCAAAAGATGGAGTTTTCAACCAATTAATACTTGGCTAAAAACAGCCTGTTTGGTGGATTGCACACCAGGAGTAGGAGGGTGGGGTGTAGTTGGAGGGAGGGAAAGTTGCTTATTGTAAGACATTATTTTGATAGGAAAACTTGTATGATATTTGAAAACTCATGTATATGTGCTGTATAATGATCATGATTGTTATAAATCATGTAATTTTAATTAGTTCAATAAAAGTTTACTGATTTAAAAAAAAAAACTTGGTGTATTTGTCAATAAAAGTGTAAAAAGATCTAAAAACATTGAAGCAGCAAACTTTGTGAAAACCAAAATTTGTCAGTCTCTAAACCTCTGGCCACAGTTGTACACATGGGTCCATATGCATTATGCGATGCGGAGCATTAAACAATAGCCGTTTAATAATCTGTTTCTATAGGTCAGCGATGCAGAACATATTTTGATCTAATGGCCACATTTCTATACTGAACCTATACAAGGGGACGCAAAAAAAATGTACAGGGGTACTTGCATGAATACAACACTAGAACCACCATCAGTACATTAATACAACACTACAATCACTGTGATGAGGGAACAGCCGCCATCTTGGAACAGGCATACTAACAGATTGGCTTGACTCTATTTTGTCTCCTGGTCACAGGTCTGCAGCGAGTGCTTCTGGCCCCCACCTTTTCTAATGAATAAAGTTCCTATTAGTATGCTAACGGGCTGAGCTCAGTGTAAACTGTAGACGGTATTTCAAAGCTCAATGAGGAAACCACGCCAGCAGGGGGCTTGGAAATGCTTGGGGGCTTAATTAAAACACGCATGCCAAGTGGCCACTGGATACACATCTATTATGGCAGCCCAGTCGAACCGTCTCCAACATGGAATTGTGAATTATGGATGCATCGTCCGAGGTACAGGCTCATAAAAAATATTCTGCTCGCCCTAAAGAAATTGTGCATCTAACAGTGCGACTCCCATGGCGGTGGGAGGTCTGAAACCCGAGATATAGGGATCAGCCTCCCACAGGGACCGAATGGGTCCAGGTTTGATCCCAGTACGACCGGCAGAACAAACCACAGGCGCTGGTACTGCCCGTGTGCTGATCCGATCATCCTGAGGGAAGTTATCCCATTTATTAGAAATTGGAATAAATCTTGCAGGAAGGCAGAGGGGGTGGAGATTGCTAAGCCCACCCAGCTGCAGGCAGGGGGCCTCAGCCATATTTAAGAAGAGCTAAGGTCTCTGGGAGAGTCTCACTCCACAGAAGAAGATGATGATATCTTTTGGAACAGGGTATGCCAGCCAGAGGGGAGCAAGCACACGCTTTCTGGGGGCTGCCCGGCAACTAAGATTTGGACCTGCGGAATGCTGCGCACCCCCGGCTTCCACAAGCGACCTTCAACCTGGTAAATTGACCTCCAGCTTTATACCTTTAAGCCTTGTATTATTGTTGTTATATTGTACTCTGACTGTAACTCTTGATATATTGTGATTGTATATTTCTTGTAATTATCTAGTGCGCCCTTAAGGCAATTAAATCATAAATTAATTTTGGGCTGATCCTTTTACTCTGATTGCGAATCTTAGAATACCCAGTGTGGGTAACAGGGCAGTCTCCCCGGCGGCCATTTGCTCTAGGTGCAGTTCCTTTACTGACCTGAGAGACAAAGGGGGCGCCGGAGAGCTGGGCCTGTGTAGTGACGTGTGAAACCGGCCTTAGTGTGGGATTGCTACTCAGGTGCACTGTGAGGCCCTTCAGTGCAGGCAAAAAATGTAAACAGTTCTTGACAAAGTCTGTTTAGTGCCAGTCCTGGTCACACAGGCTCAGCATGGAGATAAAACACAGGAGGCCTTTTCCTCCACTCACACACACCAGGTGTCAAACAACAGACTCTATTTTAACATGTGAACCACACCCAGAGGTGGGGAATGTGGTCAGCCAGACCCATCCATCCCTAAGGCTGCCGGTAAAACCTGGCCCAGATGCATCAAACAAGCCACTTAGGCTGGTTTCACATTTGCGGTTGTGTCTGCAGCGTTTCTGACGCATACGTCCCCATGCTTCTTGATTTCTTTTTTTTTTTTTTAACATTGTAGATGCAGGTGCATGTGTTTGCCCGCGTTTGCGTTTTTTCGCGGGGCACGGCTATCACACCATTTTGGAATTTTTGAGGCTGCAAATTTCCATCAAATATGCGTAGGCATGCGGATGAGTGCGTTAAGAAAACGCATTACTGTCTATGGGAGTGCATGCGTTCGATGTGCTTGCATACTTTGGACTGCGCATGTCCAGGAACTTATTGAGTCACGCCCTCCTGGAAATATCAAACCCATGCGCATAAAAAGCGCAAACATGTAAAAAAAGCATACAAACGCATGCAAACGCTGCTTTTTTTGCCATCATGCGTATGGCTAAGTTCACTTTGCTTTAAAGCAGCCCGTTCAACACATGCGTTAAACGGGCTGAGTTAACACAAGTGCCGAAATGTGATCATGCTAGCGCAGATAGAGCTAGCAGATGCTCTATCTGCGCTAGCGGTGACAGACCTGGAATCGCTGCAGCCCGCAGAGGTGTTTCCTCTGGTCTTCCATGCTGTCTGAAGTTACAGTATATACTGGCTTATGGCTGTCTACACCCAGGACAAACAGTACCTCTGTGGCTGTCATACGTGTTCCCTGGAAATGCTTTCTGTGTTACGGGTGTGAAAGATGGCACCAGAGAAATCATGCAGAATCCCACCACTGACTGCCAACACCTGTAAAAGATGGCATTAGCGAGATCACATAGAATCCCACCGCTGCCACCACATGTGACAAACTCACACCTGGCCACCCACCTGACGTCATTATTACATCAGATGGATCACTTAATGTTGTCTTCCCACTATCGCCACTGTGACTTTCTGCACCCCCCTGGGGACACGTATGGTCAGCTTGGTACATTTTTACACAGCAGAACTCTATATGGTAAGCAGGCCTTTCTCCTGCTCTGAGCTGGTCAAGGTGTGAGATTTGTCACAGCCTTTGAGGCTTGGTCCCCCTGCTGAGCCAGCTGCACACTGAAGGGGGTCTATGTGTATGTGTTCTGTTACAGCTGCACATTGAAGGTTTTTTTTTTAATCCTGTGCCACATAGGATAGAAATGATTGACATGAAATTATATCATAATCGATCCCGCTCTCTATTTCACACCAAGCAAAAGGTAGCGGGATCGATGCTCACATTCTCCATCAATTATGGGATTGCTACTCACTTGGGTGTGTCGTGAGGCAACACACGGAAGTGTTTCCATTTAAATGTTTATGCTGGTATATTGGTGGTTCATCAACATGCCACAAGCAAAGGAAAAATAAACGGCCTTTCAGTGCAGGCAAAACAAAGTATATGGTTCTTCAAAGTCTGTTTAGAGCCAGTCCTGGTTACACAGGCTGGATAGCATCCAGTATACCGGCTCTTACTGGAGATGACACACAGAAGGCCTTCTTCCGCCACACACAAACCATTTTAACATGTGAACCACACCCAGAGATGGGGTATGTGGGCAGCAAGACATTCCCATCTCTGGGGCCGCCTGTAAAACATAACGACGATGCACCAAACAAGTACTATGTGCACAAGAGCAATACTCCAGGTTTGCATCACAGAGGACAATCACGTCTGTCATACGTACCTCCCATCAACTATGTGTCTGGTAGCCACCTTACAATATACACACACACTGCACACATTTGTAATTGACTTCTGAGATGTCTAGTATTTTAATTACTGTTGGAGTTTTTCTCCATTTTGAGAGAAGCAGCAGCTGGAGCAGAATCGTCTTGTGGATTATGTTCCAAAATGGTGTCTGTGTCTGATGTCCCCTGCTCCCTCATGTAACCTCTAGCGTGCTTCTCCTGCCACCTGCTGGCGGTAAGCTGTACAGCGGAGCTGATCACACCATACTGGTGTGGGGCCTTAGTCATTATGTGAATAATACTGTTTTCTGCACAAATCTTCATCTGTCGCGCAGTTTGCCGACAGTCGCCTTTTCAAAAAACCTGCTTGTTGTACAACTGTTCATAGGTTGTTTGAGGAGTGTTTGCTCAGAAAAATGAAACATGCCTCCCGACGGAGGCAGCCTATACGAGGAAGGAATGAATGAATCCATGTTCTTACAATCGTATTAGTTGTTGGCGATTAAACGTTTAATGTAAAAGGCTAGAAGCTACTTACAGTCCGACAAAAATACATCTGTTTACTGGTAAAGGATTGTTTCCATCCTATAAATAATGGCTTATGGCTAGATCATGGCTTTACTTTATAATAGCAGAGGTCTGACTTCTGGGGCGCTCATTGATCCTCAGACTAGAAGAGATCCGGAGCTCCCTGATTAAACGAGTATTCGGGATACACATACAACTTGATCCTAGGGTGTGCATACTGGGCCTTCTGGGGATGGGGGGAGATGTAAGGTCCCCTGTGACTACCGCCATTCTGAGAACACTGTTTCTGGCCAGGAAATTGTTAACATTGCACTGTTTCGACCGTAATCCCCCAACATTGGAGGAATTAAAAGCCAAATTTCAGACCATATGCCTGGAGAGATGTACGTACATTAAAAGGAACTCAATAAAAAAGTTTATAAATATATGGGATTGGTGGCTGGTCACCCCTGAGGTGGCTTCTGTGGACCTACTCAGCATAACTGTACTAGACCAGTTGGCTATTTCGGCTTTTTAAATATTGTATGTTGAAGACTCATAAATACCAATTATTTTCTGTTCGTAAACATGTTGTTAGTGAACATACAACCAATACTAGGTTTGGTATAATCCCTGTATTTAAATAACTTGTCTCCAGTCTTTGGGAAAATCTTCATTTGGACAAAATTGATAACTTTGTTTGGCATGGACTACCTTGGCAGGTACAGAACTATATAAAGTTTCAGGGTTAAACTTGTTTATTAGGTTTATTGTGTTTGTACTATAATGTATGATGTATGTAACGGTTTATAAAATTATATAATCAATAAAAATGATCTGATTTAAAAAAAAAAAAAAAAGAGATCCAGAGCTATGAGAGTATAGCTGTGCTGGGACATGTAGCCAGCCCCCTTAGACAGGGCTACATGGCCGTACCCCATTCAGAAGGTGGCCAGGATGCTACTCTGTGCTACCCCAGAGCAGAGTCCCCTTCATTCTCCCAGAGGACAGACCTCCTGTCTGTAGTGATACAGTTATATACCATCACTTTGTTGGATAGGAATAAGCCTTTGAATACGATAATGTTGTAAAAATTTTTCGCTGTTGGAGTTTTCAACTCAAAAAACTTAGTTCCCCATTGTATTATTATCTCCTGTTACCTATATTGAGCTGACATATTCCATGGCGCTGTACCATGCAGTGAGTGGATTGTCATCCACATAAGTCCCTGCCGCCTAGCACCAATTCTCTTTTGGTTATATGTTCAGAATATGAGTTTAAGCATCCCGAAAATCTCAGGGAGAGGAGTGTCGTGCTCCAATAGGGTGATGTGCTCCAATAGGGTGATGTGCACATGGCATCTTAAAGAAGGCAAAGCCTCTTTGGGAAACCGTCGGCAGGTGTTTTTCTGAAGCGTCTTTGCCGGTGTGTTATCGGCCATTATCGCAGCTAAGCCGTTACTGGATGCTTTCATACATAGAGAGCGCCGCTGCTCTAGTCATCACTTATTGGCTGTAGCCAGCGCTGCGGCCTATCACTGAGCTCAGCGGTTCTGCCGACATAGACGGTAGTGATGGGCTGCAGCGGTGACGTCACATCTACAGCTCTGCAGGCTATCACTGAGCTCAGCGGTTCTGCCGACATAGACGGTAGTGATAGCCTGCAGCGGTGACGTCACATCTACAGCTCTGCAGGCTATCACTGAGCTCAGCGGTTCTGCCGACATAGACGGTAGTGATAGCCTGCAGCGGTGATGTCACATCTACAGCTCTGCAGGCTATCACTGAGCTCAGCGGTTCTGCCAACATAGATGGTATAAAACCAATATCGAAGTGAACATAAACCAAAATAACCGAAAAAGTATATAAAAGATAAAATTTTATTGAAAATAAAAAATAAAAATTACAAAAAAGGAAAAAACAACCAAGTGAAAAAGCCACTTTGGCGAAACGTACGTTGGAGTCGGAGTCCTTGAGGGTCACAGATCATCTCCACACTGGTACTAGTATTTTTCCAGAGCTTTATGCACTTATTTTGTCTAGGTTAGACTATTTATGATGGATGCATATGCACTTTACTGAGATGGATGACTTATTTTTTTTGGGTCATCTACTTTGTCTCATTTTGTTGCACTTTGGAGGGTTATATGTTTTAGTATATACTTTTTTTGTATCTTTTATATTATATGGATCTGGTCTCCTCATTCAAAATATCCTTTGTTACATGTTGTAGTATTATTGGTTGTTTTTTCCTTTTTTGTAATTTTTATTTTTTATTTTCAATAAAATTATATCTTTTATATACTTTTTCGGTTATTTTGGTTTATGTTCACTTCGATATTGGTTTTATATTTGCTGGTGGACATTAATTCACTAGGGTGAATTGTGTTGTTTATTCAACATAGACGGTAGTGATAGGCTGCAGCAGTGACGTCACATCTACAGCTCTGCAGGCTATCACTGAACTCAGCGGTTCTGCCGACAGACGGTAGTGATAGCCTGCAGAGCTGTAGATGTGACATCACCGCTGCAGCCTATCACTGAGCTCAGCGGTTCTGCTGACATAGACGGTAGTGATAGGCTGCAGCGGTGAAGTCACATCTACAGCTCTGCAGCCTATCACTGAGCTCAGCGGTTCTGCTGACATAGACGGTAGTGATAGCCTGCAGAGCTGTAGATGTGACGTCACCGCTGCAGCCTATCACTGAGCTCAGCGGTTCTGCTGACATAGACGGTAGTGATAGTCTGCAGAGCTGTAGATGTGACGTCACCGCTGCAGCCTATCACTGAGCTCAGCGGTTCTGCTGACATAGACGGTAGTGATAGCCTGCAGAGCTGTAGCTGTGACGTCACTTGGGCAGAGACTGAGGGTTGGCTCAGGATCAGGAAGGATAAGAGTCGGACGATTTTCTTATTTTTATCATGGCAAGCATTATTTTCTTTTTCTCCAAAACATGAAAGGGACAGCCCCTCTAAAGTTGTGTTAATGTCCCCCTTGAATAGACTAAACCACAGTGAGTCCATGCAGAGTTAGGCTAGGGGTACACATACCTTGGAGCTTCTGTTACGAATCTGTCGAAAGTTCTATAATTTTTTTTTTGCTAGAAGTAAAAGCTGAACCTGACGGCATCCCAAACTGAATCCAAGCGGTCCCTACTGCAGTGAGTGGGGTCTGACTACATTTGTATCTGTCACGGTTGAAGAAAAACCACACCAAACACTAGCGTGACTCTCGCCTGACATACGTATTTTCCAGATATCTGTGTAGATTCGTATTCTCTTAATTCCCAGTCAGTCTTACGTATACATTTCACTTCCTAATCTAGCCATTCAGCATCGGAAGAGTCCAATCACTCTGTGACAGAGTCAGGCAGCCAATCAGAGAGTGAGCAGGCGAGTGAGCAGGCCAGCGGCGAATCCAACAGCAGCTCCGAGTCCTCCGAGAGCCAGTCTGAATCCGAGTGCGAATCCAATGGATCCAAAACACAGGAACTGCTCTCCGATGCCAAAGAAAAGTCTGTGCCCAAGAAGGAGAGGCTGGCCGATGTGAAAAAGGTAAGATCTGTGGGGGTGGGAAGAAAAGTGTTGTGCTGCTGGACCACTAAGAAATGTAATTTATGATATCTGGCATGATGCCCTTTCCGTCTTTGCTTTGCCACCATGTTCCCTTCGGTTCCAGTGGAAAGAGCACATCTTAACTAGTGTTGAGCATTCCGATACCGCAAGTATCGGGTATCGGCCGATACTTGCGGTATCGGAATTCCGATACCGAGATCCGATACTTTTGTGGTATCGGGTATCGGTATCGGATACATAGAGATGTGTAAAATAAAGAATTAAAATAAAAAATATTGATATATCTACCTCTCCGGCGGCCCCTGGACTCAGCGCGGGTAACCGGCAGGCTTCGTTGTTCAAAATCAGCGCTTTTAGGACCTGAGAATCACGTCCCGGCTTCTGATTGGTCGCGGGCCGCCCATGTGACCGCCACGCGACCAATCACAAGCCGCGACGTCATTCGCAGGTCCTTAACGCGCTCATTTTTTAAAAATGAGCACGTTAATGGCTTTCAAAGACGTAGCGGCTTGTGATTGGTCGCGGCCACGCGACCAATCACAAGCCGCTACGTCTTTGAAAGTCATTAACGCGCTCATTTTTAAAAATGAGCGCGTTAATAGCTTGCGGTGACGTCGCGGCTTGTGATTGGTCGCGTGGCCGCGACCAATCACAAGCCGCTACGTCTTTGAAAGCCATTAACGCGCTCATTTTTAAAAATGAGCGCGTTAATAGCTTGCGGTGACGTCGCGGCTTGTGATTGGTCGCGTGGCCGCGACCAATCACAAGCCGCTACGTCTTTGAAAGTCATTACCGCGCTCATTTTTAAAAAATGAGCGCGTTAAGGACCTGCGAATGACGTCACGGCTTGTGATTGGTCGCGTGGCGGTCACATGGGCGGCCCGCGACCAATCAGAAGCCGGGACGTGATTCTCAGGTCCTAAAAGCGCTGATTTTGAACAAAGAAGCCTGCCGGTTACCCGCGCTGAGTTCAGGGGCCGCCGGAGAGGTAAATATATCAATATTTTTTATTTTAATTCTTTATTTTACACATCCCTATGGATCCCAGGGCCTGAAGGAGAGTTTCCTCTCCTTCAGACCCTGGGAACCATGAGAATACCTTCCGATACTTGATGTCCCATTGACTTGTATTGGTATCGGATATCGGTATCGGCGATATCCGATATTTTTCGGGTATCGGCCGATACTATCCGATACCGATACTTTCAAGTATCGGACGGTATCGCTCAACACTAATCTTAACAAAAATTTTTTATAGAGGTTGTTTGAGGTAACTGTTCTTGAACTGCTTCTTTACGAGAAAGTAATGACATAGGCACCTATATTAATACATGATTTTACCACACTTTTTACAATAGTCCTGTATATATTAAGTTTTATTAGACTTGACATCAGCACTTGTGGATTGATGTTCTGTATAATTGGACGATTATTTGGAAAAATAAGTTACTTGTAATGTTAGATCAATTTGAGTAAATCAGGCAAGAATATAACATTTACGATATTGTCTTTTATGCCCTCGTATTAGTAACTGTATGATGTGGTTCTGAGATGGAAGCAAATTCTTGAATATCACATCCAGAAAAACCAAGCTCTAGTCGTTGGTATTTGTCCATTGGTAGCATTAGGCAGTATAATAACTATCAGATCATCGTCCCATTATTTTCTTTAGATGTGGGAAGAATACCCTGATGTGTATGGTGTAAGAAGGTCTAACAGGAGCCGACAAGAGCCTTCAAGATTCAACATTAAGGCAGAGGTAAGCAGCGACATCGCAGGCAAGGAAGAAAATGCAGAGTAATTCTCCATTATATAAACTGTGTGAGTAAATGATTTCCTTACACAGAGGCAGATAATTTAGGATTTGTGTTTAGGCATACAAGGGGTGCAGACTAGTGATGAGCGAGTGTACTCGTTGCTTGGGTTTCCCGAGCATGCTCATGTGGTCTCCGAGTATTTGTAAGTGCTCAGAGATTTGGTTTTTGTTGATGCAGCTTTATGATTTACAGCTGCTAGCCAGTCTGAGTACATGTGGGGGTTGCCTGGTTGTATTCAAGCTGTCTAGCAGCTGTAAGTCATTCCGCTGCAAAGAAAACTAAATCTCCGAACACTAACAATTACTCGGAGACCACCCGAGCGTGCTCGGGAAAAGCCGAGCAACGAGTATACTCGCTCATCAGTAATGCAGACCTTTCCATCATACCTTTTTTGTGTTCCTTCCAATCCTGGATTTGACTTGATATACTAATATAAAGCACTGACCAAGATACTGGTGTGTGAAAGTAGAGTTAACAAAATTAAATGTCGGCTGACAATGGAAGGTTGTAGGTCAGGTAGAAATATATTGATTTTTGAGAGCAGTGTACCTTTTCCAAACCTTAACCCTCGGAGCTTTTTTCGGTTTTGCGTTTTCGTTTTTCCCGCACCTTCTTCCCAGCGCCATAACTTTTTTTTTTCCCATCAATATGGCCATGTGAAGGCTTGTGTTTTTGGAGAATGAGTTGTACTTTTGAATAACACAATTGGTTTACCATGTTGTGTACTAGAAAACAGGAAAAAAATTCCAAGTGCGTTTAAATTGTCCGGAAGCACGATTTAAATGCCGCTGTCAGAGTTTGACAGTGGCATTTAACTGGTTAAAGGCCGCAGATGGATCCTGATTCCGCCCGCGGATATTGCGGGCACATGTCAGCTGTTCAAAACAGCTGACATGTACCCGGAAAGATGTGGGCTTACTGTCGGAGCCCATATCAAAGGGAGGGAGACCAACATCGGCATTAATGTATGCCCGATGTAGGTAAGGGGTTAAAGGGAACGTGTCATGTAAAATAATGCTATTACCTGCAGATATGGAGTTAATCTGCAGGTTAAAAGCGTTCTGACACTGCGGCTCCGGATCTGTCCTGGACCCAGTGGTGTTCAGCATTTTTATAAATGATCTAGATAAGGGAACTGAAGGTAAACTAATCAAATTTTCAGCCTATGCAAAGCTAGGAGGGTAGCTAACACTAGAGAAAACATAGAAAGAAAGGATTCAGAAGGATCCAGATACGCTTGAATAATGGGTAGTGACTAGTAGAATGGTATTTAACAGGGACAAAATGCAAGATTCTAGAGCTGGACAAGAAAAACAAAAATGACATCTACAGAATGGGAGGAATATGGCTAAGCAACAGCACGTGTGAAAAAGACTTGAGTATACTAATAGATCACAGACTACACATGAGTCAGCAGTGTGATGCAGCAGCAAAAAAGGCAAATGCAATTCTGGGATGTATTAACAGAAGCATATAGTCTAGATCACGTGAAGTCATTATTGCCCTCTACTCCTCCTTGGTCAGACCTCATCTGTAATACTGTGTACAGCTCTGGGCACCACATTTTAACCCCTTCATGACCTTGGGATTTTTCGTTTTTCCGTGTTCGTTTTTCACTCCCCTCCTTCCCAGAGCCATAACTTTTTTATTTTTCTGTCAATTTGGCCATGTGAGGGCTTATTTTTTGCGGGACGAGTTGTACTTTTGACATCATTGGTTTTAGCATGTCGTGTACTAGAAAACGGGAAAAAAATTCCAAGTGCGGTGAAATTGCAAAAAAAGTGCAGTCCCACACTTGTTTTTTGTTTGGCTTTTTTGCTAGGTTCACTAAATGCTAAAACTGACTTGACATTATGATTCTCCAGGTCAGTACGAGTTCGTAGACACCTAACATGACTAGGCTATTTTTTATCTAAGTGGTGAAAAAAAATTCCAAACTTTGCTAAAAAAATTGCGCCATTTTCCGATACTCATAGCGTCTCCAATTTTCGTGATCTGGGGGTCAGTTGAGGGCTTATTTTTTGCGTGCCGAGATGACGTTTTTAATGATAGCATTTCGGTGCAGATTCGTTCTTTTGATCGGCCGTTATTGCATTTTAATGCAATGTCGCGGTGACCTAAATAACTTAATTCTGGCGTTTCTAATTTTTTTCTCGCTACGCCGTTTAGCGATCAGGTTAATGCTTTTTTTTAATTGATCGGGCTATTCTGAGCGCGGTGATACCAAATATGTGTAGATTTGATTTTTTTTTTATTGATTTATTTTGATTGGGGCGAAAGGGGGGTGATTTAAACTTTTATATTTTTTTTTATTTTTTTCACATTTTTTTAAACTTTTTTTTTTTACTTTTGCCATGCTTCAATAGCCTCCATGGGAGGCTAGAAGCAGGCACAACTCGATCGCCTCTGCTACATAGCAGCGATCTGCTGATCGCTGCTATGTAGCAGAAATGGAGGTGTGCTGTGAGCACCGACCACAGGGTGGCGCTCACAGCCACCGGTGATCAGTAACCATAGAGGTCTCAAGGACCTCTATGGTTACCATCCTGACGCATCGCCGACGCCCGATCATGTGACGGGGGTCGGCAATGACGTCATTTCCGGCCGCCCGGCCGGAAGCGGTAGTTAAATGCCGCTGTCTGCGTTTGACAGCGGCATTTAACTAGTTAATAGGTGCGGGCAGATTGCGATTCTGCCCGCGCCTATTACGGGCACATGTCAGCTGTTCAAAACAGCTGACATGTCCTGGCTTTGATGCGGGCTCACCGCAGAGCCCTGCATCAAAGCAGGGGATCTGACCTTGGACATACTATTCCGTCCAAGGTCAGAAAGGGGTTAAAAAAGACATTGAAAAACTGGAGCAAGTTTGGAGAATCGCTCCCAGGTTGGTGAGCGGACTGCAAACTGTCGAAAAGGACC
This sequence comes from Ranitomeya imitator, assembly GCF_032444005.1. NCBI lineage: Eukaryota > Metazoa > Chordata > Amphibia > Anura > Dendrobatidae > Ranitomeya > Ranitomeya imitator. The sequence continues at coordinate 554,853,432 of NC_091285.1, forward strand.
GTTAAAGGATCTGGGAATGTTTAGCTTGCAAAATAGAAGGCTAAGAGAAGACTTAACAGCTGTCTACAAATATCTGAAGGGATGTCCGTGTAGAGGGATCATCATTATTCTCATTTGTACATGGAAACACGAGAAGCAATGGAATGAAACTGACAGGGAGACGATACAGATTAGATATTAGAAAAAGAAATTTGACAGTGAGGGTGATCAGTGAGTGGAACAGGCTGCCATAAGAGGTTGCAAGTTCTCCTTCATGGAACGGTTGGACATGATGACCCTGGAGGTCCCTTCCAACGCTAACATTCTATGATTCTACTAATTATGCAGTGTGCCCAAACTTTATGTATGTAAATGTATGCATGTGTGTACATATAGATATACAGTATATATATATATATATATATATATATATATATATATACAGGTCCTTCTCAAAAAATTAGCATATAGTGTTAAATTTCATTATTTACCATAATGTAATGATTACAATTAAACTTTCATATATTATAGATTCATTATCCACCAACTGAAATTTGTCAGGTCTTTTATTGTTTTAATACTGATGATTTTGGCATACAACTCCTGATAATCCAAAAAACCTGTCTCAATAAATTAGCATATTTCACCCATCCAATCAAATAAAAGTGTTTTTTAATAACAAACAAAAAAACCAACAAATAATAATGTTCAGTTATGCACTCAATACTTGGTCGGGAATCCTTTGGCAGAAATGACTGCTTCAATGCGGCGTGGCATGGAGGCAATCAGCCTGTGACACTGCTGAGATGTTATGGAGGCCCAGGATGCTTCAATAGCGGCCTTAAGCTCATCCAGAGTGTTGGGTCTTGCGTCTCTCAACTTTCTCTTCACAATATCCCACAGATTCTCTATGGGGTTCAGGTCAGGAGAGTTGGCAGGCCAATTGAGCACAGTAATACCATGGTCAGTAAACCATTTACCAGTGGTTTTGGCACTGTGAGCAGGTGCCAGGTCGTGCTGAAAAATGAAATCTTCATCTCCATAAAGCATTTCAGCCGATGGAAGCATGAAGTGCTCCAAAATCTCCTGATAGCTAGCTGCATTGACCCTGCCCTTGATGAAACACAGTGGACCAACACCAGCAGCTGACATGGCACCCCACACCATCACTGACTGTGGGTACTTGACACTGGACTTCAGGCATTTTGGCATTTCCTTCTCCCCAGTCTTCCTCCAGACTCTGGCACCTTGATTTCCGAATGACATGCAAAATTTGCTTTCATCAGAAAAAAGTACTTGGGACCACTTAGCAACAGTCCAGTGCTGCTTCTCTGTAGCTCAAAAGTGGCTTTACCTGGGGAATGCGGCACCTGTAGCCCATTTCCTGCACACGCCTGTGCACGGTGGCTCTGGATGTTTCCACACCAGACTCAGTCCACTGCTTCCTCAGGTTCCCCAAGGTCTGGAATCGGTCCTTCTCCACAATCTTCCTCAGGGTCCGGTCTCCTCTTCTCGTTGTACAGCGTTTTCTGCCACATTGTTTCCTTCCAACAGACTTACCATTGAGGTGCCTTGATACAGCACTCTGGGAACAGCCTATTTGTTGAGAAATTTCTTTCTGGGTCTTACCCTCTTGCTTGAGGGTGTCAATGATGGCCTTCTTGACATCTGTCAGGTCGCTAGTCTTACCCATGATGGGGGTTTTGAGTAATGAACCAGGCAGGGAGTTTATAAAAGCCTCAGGTATCTTTTGCATGTGTTTAGAGTTAATTAGTTGATTCAGAAGATTAGGGTAATAGGTCGTTTAGAGAACCTTTTCTTGATATGCTAATTTATTGAGACAGGTTTTTTGGGTTATCAGGAGTTGTATGCCAAAATCATCAGTATTAAAACAATAAAAGACCTGACAAATTTCAGTTGGTGGATAATGAATCTATAATATATGAAAGTTTAATTGTAATCATTACATTATGGTAAATAATGAAATTTAACACTATATGCTAATTTTTTGAGAAGGACCTGTATATATATACACCCCCTTTGAAACAGTATGATTGTAATCAATACCTCACCGAACACATGAACAGTTAACAAGATTTGGACAAAACAAGAGTTTCATAGTACAGTTTTTTAATTCATGACATAAAAGTAAGGTTAATAATATACGGTAACTTTCATTACAAAATCTTCAGTTTTGCTTAAATTAGTTGATTCGGTAATGAATGCACCTCACATCGTAAACTGCTACATCTAATTTTTCGTATGAACCCCATGACTTTTAAGTACAGCACCAAGGCTTATAGGTATGGAATGAACAAGTTGGTGACATATTGCGACATCTCTCTTCTTCAATTCTACAAGAACGGCCTCTTTTAGAGCCTGGATGCTGGATGGAGACTGATGCTTGATTTGTGTCTTCAGAATTCCCCATAGGTGTTTCGGGTGGGTTCAGATCAGGAGACATAATGTTGTGTGATAAAAAAAAATGGAAGCAGAATTCTCAAAACATCTCAAATTATTCAATATAGAGTATGAGCACTAAGGCAGAAATACACATACTTACACGTTTTTGCTGCTATTAATGAGGTTATTAATGGTTAATCTACATATGGGGACCTCAGTGCGAATTAACCCCTGAGCCCAAAGAAGAGAACCAAAGGATACCCATAAAATATCTTAGTTTATTACCAAAAATTAAAAAAGAACAGGTATGGTACATACAATGCAAAAAATACCCAGGGGACCAGAACAACACCCTTAATCATATTACATAAATATATGCCAAAAAACACAGCAGAAGAGGAGAATTTAATGCTTATTAGGGTTAGCAAATGCTATGAGCCACTCAAATACTACCTGATCTGCGAAATACATGAGATAAGAATTAATCATTCAGCAGTGCCCTGACCAGGCATACATCGTAAATCATACTCATATACAGGCACAGATCCTAGAGCGTATATTATCTCGCAGCTGTGAACACGTGGATTTGTTAGGGCAGTAAATCAGATGGTATCGGGTGATTCCGTACTCCCCTGTCGCCACGACGCGTGTTTCGCCCCTGGCTTTTGTCCTTTGCTTGTTACAGCGATTTTGTGAACAAGGCCACGGGTTGGCCGAAACGTCAATTCGCCAAGTACCTCTTTCCACTGATTCAAATTTAATAAACTTTTTGATTAATGCAATTGGAAACCATACGAGTGCAGTGATTATTCTGACTTGATGTCCCAAATGTGGTAGATGAGAGGCAAGTCCCATCCAGAGGCCATGGTAGCGCATTATGTCTACGTAGGCTGCTCACAGAAGCATCGCAACATGTGGCCTGGTGTTGTCTTGTTGATAAAATGGCTTATGGGACACTTTGCACTTTGGAGAAATGGCCATACCTCTTGTTATATGACCAAATCAATATAACTCTGACCTGTTAGCACATCTGAAATGAAGACTAGAGGGGTCAAGCTGCCTTACATTTTGCTAACCCACAGCAATCCTAGGAGTCGGACTGTTGTGACATTACCTAGTGAAGCCTTCTTGAGTGCATTGCCCACATGGTTTTGTCAGATTTAAAGAATGGCGTGTAATGATCCTTGTGTATTGAAAGTGAAATTATGTCAGATTAGGTGTCTACACAAACCACCATAAGGCATGTGCATGACATTGGGCCAGATCTCCAGCTACAAGTGTTCAAGTAACTTCACGGCACCGCTCTGAAAGGCTATCATGGTGCATAGCAAGATGGTAATGGAGGCTGAAAATGGATCTATCCTCTTCAGAGACACGCTTTTCTCTTGGATTCCATATTAGCCGAGATTGGTCTGGAGGCTGTAGTCAACTTCTTGAAGAAGTGCTCACAAGGGATTGTGAAAGTGTCTCAGGAACCATTTTTCAACATGAGAACACTAGGCTGCATGTTGCTTGTGCAATTGTGAGCAGCCTGTGTGGGCTAATGGCGCTACCATGGCCTACAACATAAGTGAGTATATTTCTGCCCATCGCGATACTAAATGAATGGAGATGTTCTGAAAATGTTTTTTCATCAATTGCATATAGGTAAAATGTCTTTCAATCCCGTGGTTTCATTATTCCATTGCTTTTCCCTCTTTGTGTTGCAATTTCAAAGATAAAACGTGGCTGTTTATACTCCATGTATGTGCCTATTATTTTCTTTGGGCTGTTTTTTAGACTACAGATTCTGAAAGTGAAAGCCCAAGGAGGAGGAGTACAAGATCAACCTGCAAGAAGTGAGTATTTCTGAACCCCAACCATGTGGCAGGTATAGCTGCCTTCACAATTCCATTTTTAATCTCTCTTTGTCTTTTTAAATTAAAGTTAATATTAAGTTTATATTTGTGTTATGTTCACAGGGAGAAGAAAAAAGTTTCAGATGAAGATGATGATGATGATGAAGACGATGATGATGCTAGCAGTGGCGAAAGTGACTTTGATCTGCCAAAATCTAGATCCAGACAAGTGCCATGTAGAAGGTATGTTTGACTATTTTATGGTTTCCAATGACTTCGTCTGATATGAAGTTAGAGAAATTGTCCCTAGGACAGACCTCTTTACATTACAACCAAAATAAAACTATACTTGTAGATGGAACAGTCGGAGGAGGTATAATTCATCTAGGGGTTATAGTTATAGCCACTACATTGGGGTAGGGATAGTAGGGATGTTGTCATGTTTATGGATCTGACACTTGTCTTATTTGTCACCAAGATATATTTTATACAGTAATTACAATTGTATCAGTTTATAGGTGTAAGACAGCTCTTACTGAGTGTGTTGGGGGACACTCACTTGACCGCGATATTCAGGCACACAGGAACGGGTTTCTCACACAAACAGTCCATGTGGCTTATTTTTATGTAGCATAAACTGGGTCATGCACAGTTCATTATATACATTTTAACTCTTATAATTCATATACGGCTTTAACTCACAGTTCAAACACTACACCCGCGAGTCCTCCTCTGACTAGTTCCCGGGGGTGTCCGTTCACCATATCGACGTCTACTCACATAGCATCACGACATGAGATTGCAGTCTCTAAACACGCTGGTCCTCTGACCAGTGACGGTGGGTGACCGCACAGTTCATAGAAACCCCTTTATCTGGAGTTACCTTGCTGCAGCTCCTACTCCACACGCTGTCTCCTTGTCAGTCCACACTCCTGGGAAGCAGCCTAATGGGGATCACTGTCCTTGTGACCCGGGCACTCATAACTGTCCAGACCCTCCGGAGGTCAGTAGCTCCGCAATGCAGTGCCGTCACTGACCCACTTGGGACCGTCCAACACACAGGCCTCTCCGTGTGCTATTCAGGACATCCGTCCCCACTTGGGACCGTCCAACACACAGGCCACCAGGTCCCAAAGCCTCACCACGTGCTCTTCAGTGAGATAGCACTCCCAACACATAAGCTTTTCCAGGACCTTGCACACAGACCATACAGATCCAAAACACTCTCCACCATGTGACCACACCATGGTCACATTATGTACCTGTAACCCCTCCCCTGGGTGGGAGGTGTATATGGTTAGTCAGACCCGCCCAGCTCTCCAACTAACCCTGTAAGCCTCCCTTTACAACTATAGGTCCCAAAACAACAACATTACTGGCATACAGCACAGATTTCCTCTGCGACACATACCGGCCATATACAATAATGCCAGTCACTATCTCATTATCACCATTACAGTTATGCCTCCATGCGTATCCTGAGGAGCACATACAGCGCCCCCTAGCTGTAGCATGGGTCACTACATCACATAGGTTACTTATTCTTGAAAAGTACTAAGTTAAATTTATTTTTTCTTTTCTTTTAAAAGATCATTAAGAGGTCGAAACGTAAGGAAACCACAGAGGGGAAAGAGGAGAAAGGCCGATTCCAGCGAGGAAGATGATGATGATGATGAGGATGATGATGCTCCGAAAAGACAGACACGACGAAGCACAGCCAAAAATGTTAGGTGGGTACACCTATTTAAATGTCTGCCTATAACTTGGTTTACGTGTTTACTAAGCAGAGTCAGATACACCTGGAGTTAGCTATGGATATGTGATAGCTGTGGATTCTACAGACAGCCACAGATACCAATGATGGGATACAGATAAAAGGCTGCCAGACTCCCTGGGGACAAAATGGATGGACTGCACTTGCTAAAATACAACCTGTTCCTCTCTAATTTCTGTCAGGCAGTCTATATAGGCATACTCATGGTGGAATGGGTCATCATCTTTGGTGTATGCTGTTGTAAAAGACTTAATTTAGGTATGCTTTAACACGTACTGTGCGTGACTGTTACTTGGAGGAACACTGTACAGTGTTGCATAACAGGAACAGACTTTGCACACAGCAAAGTTGGATCTATATGGGCGCCAGCATGTATAAAATAAAAAATATATTTATTGCATTACAGACAATGCAAAAGCGTTTCAGAACCAGCCTACATGTATCCAATGTCGGAGACTACAAAATTGACGTTCGCATTTATTCTCAAACTAGCTGCTTGCCTATTAGAAACATCAGTAACAATAAAACCATACTGACGTTACATAAAATGTATAAAATAGGCACAAAACGTAAAATAATATACTCATGCATGGTTTTATTACAGCCTTAAAAGGAATTTGTCAGTAGGATCAACCCTCCTATTCTATTTGTGCTTACAGGTCAAAGAAAGTAGAATACAATGATACCTTAACATCTGCATCCAATATCTTATTGCAAACAAATCCACGCTTTTCTTGCATGTAAATGAGCTGTTAAGATCTATGGGCTGGACATAGATCTCTCTGAGATTCTGCTTCCAGAGCTTATGTTAACTTAAAGGGAGAATTACTAGTGTGAGACATGTAATGACAGACACATTTCTCTCACTATCACACACAGCTCTACAGTGAGATCAGAACTAACAGTACAGCAGAAATGAACTCATTGCAAATATTTGCAGCACCACTTGTACTCTTATAGTGCTGTGCCTGATTATAACCATCACAGTGCAGCAGAGTTAAACCTTGTCTCATTGCAAACACATTCGCAGTGATGTTCGCTCTCTGCACTGCTCCTCCCCCACACTGGCTGCCAGTGGGATGGAAGCTGGGAGCACTATGAGAGGTCACCTGCAGTGCAAATGTGTCAGTACAACAGAAGTGAACTTCGTCTTATTACAGTGTTAGCTCTTTTGTATGTAGAGCCTGAATATATGAAATGTGTGGATTTCTCTCGAATAAGACATTCGATCGCAGATATAAAGTTAATATTTTATTCAGCTTTCTGTGAGTTACATGCCCATATAGTCGGCTTTACAAGGTTGGTTCTACTGACAGAGTTCCCTTTAACAACATTTACTGTATGTTAATAGCATTTACGGTAGTTAATTTAATTTGAGACACAAACATTTGTATTAATTTACTAATGTTATACTTCTAATATTACAGCTACAAGGAAGATGATGACTTTGAAACAGATTCTGATGATCTGATCGAAATGGCAGGAGAGGAAGTAGAGGAGCAAGAAGATAACCATGAGACTATTGAAAAAGTATTGGAATCCAAGACTGGGAAGAAAGGAGGTATATTTAGCAAGCAGAAGACACTTCTAGGAGGAGTACTGCTTCTTTCTATTTGTGCCCTGCATTTAAAGAGACGCCAAGGAGGAGAACTTCTGATTTCTAATTGTGCTCTGTGTTTACAAGACACACCTAGGAGGAGCACTGCTGCTTTCTATTTGTGCCCTGCATTTACAAGGCACGCCTAGGAGGAACACTGCTGCTTTCTATTTGTGCCCTGCATTTACAAGACACACCTAGGAGGAGCACTGCTGCTTTCTATTTGTGCCCTGCATTTACAAGACACACCTAGGAGGAGCACTGCTGCTTTCTATTTGTGCCCTGCATTTACAAGACACACCTAGGAGGATCACTGCTGCTTTCTATTTATGCACTGCATTTACAAGACACACCTAGGAGGAGCACTGCTGCTTTCTATTTGTGCCCTGCATTTACAAGACACACCTAGGAGGAGCACTGCTGCTTTCTATTTGTGTCCTGCATTTACAAGACACACCTAGGAGGAGCACTGCTGCTCTGCATTTGTGCATTTAAAGAGACACATCTAGAAGGATCACTCTGTTTTTCTGTGCTCTTCAATTACTGTTTTGTTCTTCCAGAGAATTAAGCCAATTCAATGTTTAATTTCAGTTACTGGAGACCCTACAACTGTGTATGCAGTGGAAGCAAATGGGGACCCCTGTGCTGACTTTAATCCTGAAACTGATGAAGGAGAACATCAGTTTCTTATAAAGTGGAAAGGCTGGTCTTACATCCACAGCACTTGGGAGAGCGAGGAGTCCTTACAGCAACAAAAGGTTAAAGGCCTGAAGAAGCTGGAGAACTTTAAGAAGAAAGAGGATGAAATTAAACAATGGTAAATTTGGATAAGTCTATAAACGTTTGATGCAGCATCTTTCTTGTGATATTGATTTTGTGTGCAGCCTTTTTTGCTTCTTCATTGACTGATACATAATCTTGCCAGGGTCGATGTAGCATGGTATTGTTTTCCAAATGAACTTAATGGATAAACTAGTCACCACTAGATTAGAGTATGGTAAGTTACTTTACAGCTACATTTGGTGTATACAGTGGGGCATCTTTATGAATATACGGTAAGTCTAATTCATAGACATCGCAATCTTACACTTGACAGTCTTCAAACACATCAGATTTATAATATGGTACAACTTTGACATTTTGGCTCAATTTTTGATGGACGCTGGGACATACCTCCTTTATAGTAAAGCCACACTTGTAATATGCACATAACAAATATGAAGTCATGAAAGTAATTTGCAGCAGATTCCTGGCGTATTTTGCTTAATAGCTGTAGTTTCCAAAATGGGGTCACTTGTGGGGGGTTTCCACTGTTCAGGCACATCAGGGGCTCTCCAAATGCGACATGGCGCTCGCAGACCATTCCATCAAAATCTGCATTCCAAAACATCACTCTTTTCCTTCTGAGCCCTGCCGTGCACCCAAACAGTAGTTTTCCCCCACATATGGGTATCGCCGTACTCGGGAAATTGCACAACAAATTTTATGGTCCATTTTCTTCAGTTACCCTAAAGGAACAATTTTGTGGAAAATGTAACATTTTTGTTTTTTCCTTCCACATTTCTTTAATTCCTGTGAAGCAGGATCAGATTTTAAAATTGTGTTTCATTTGGGTATTATGTGTCACGTGGGCCCCTCAAAGTGGCTCCTCAAAGTCACTTCAAATGTGATGTGGTCCCTAAAAATATTGTTTTTGTAAATTTTGATGCAAAAATGAGAAATTGCTGATAAAATTTTGACCCTTCAAACTTTGACAAAAAAAAAGTTTATAATAATGTTGCTGATGTGAAGTAGACATTTGGCAAGTGTGTTTATTAACTATTTGTTAACTATTTTGTATGATATAACTCTGGCTTAACGGCAAGAAAAAGGAAAAGTTTGAAAATTGTGAAATTTTTGCCAAAATTCTGATATTTTTACAACTAAATGCAAAAAATATTGATCTTAATTTGCAACTATCATGAAGTACAGTATGTCACGAAAAACTGTCTCTGTATCACTGGGATATATTGAGGCATTCCAGAGTTATTACTCCATAAATTGACACTGGTCAAAATTGAAAAAATTGGACTGCTTGGGAAGGTGAAAACAGGCTCGAGGGTGAAGGGGTGAAGTGATGATATAACTGATCTCTGCTGTCTAACTTTGTGGTTGCCCAATTAAGGCTACTTTCACACTAGTGTTGTTTTCAATACGTCGCAATGCGTCGTTTAGGGGAAAAAACGCATCCTGCAAATTTGTTTGCAGGATGCGTTTTTGCCCCATAGATTAACATTAGCGAAGCATTGCGACGCATTGACACTTGTCGCAACCGTCGTATGACGGTTGCGCCGTGTTGTGGCGGACTGCCGGGAGCAAAAAACGTTACATGTAACATTTTTTGCTGCCGACGGACCGCTTTTTCTGACCGCGCATGCGCGGCCGGAACTCCGCCCCCACCTCCCCGCACCTCACAATGGGGCAGCGGATGCGATGAAAATCTGCATCCGCTGCACCCGTTGTGCGGCGCAAACAACGCTAGCGTCGTTGCCTCTGCACATCGCATCGCGACGTGCAGCGCACGACGCTAGTGTGAAAGTAGCCTAACGCTGCATTCAACAGTTGGGACCAAGAGGCACGATCCACGTTTTGTATGTATCAAAAGTAGCACCTGCATAAAGTACACATCCCCACAGAGCAAATTCTTGTCCAGCTACATCAAAAAAACATTTAAAGTTAGACTGCAAATAGAAAACAGTAAAGAAACGTTTTCTCTGGTCCTTAAGGGGTTAAACAGCAGGTCCAAATGTTTAAAATCCATATCTATGTTTTATTGCTAGGATAGCAAAGATTTCTCCTGAAGATCTGGAGTATTACAATTGCCAGCAGGAGCTAGCCCTGGAACTGAACAAGCAGTACCAGATAGTTGAGCGGGTCATTGGTAAGTGTGTTTCTACTAGCGACAATAGTGTCACTGCTATGGGGCCCTTTATGAGGGGGAGGCCCAGCAATGAGCTCCCTTTTTTTGGTTGCTGACATGCATCCGTAGCATTTTCCAGAAATCACCACTAGGGGGGGGGGGGGGGGGGGGTGTAAAAAAAATGCTACGTATGGAGCTGCCCCTAGTGGTGACTGTGGGTGGACAGTGTTATTATATGGCAGTAGTTTATGGGAGAGATAATGAGGGCCGCTCCTATAGACGCGCCTGTTAACACACAAGTTGTATATAGTGGGTGAGGTGGAGAACTTCTTCTTCATGTAATATAAAATCCTCCAGTTTTAAGGTCAGGCCGGGTATTGTTAGCTGAGCCAGAGCTATCAGCAGGGTGTTCCAGCTACTTGTGGCACATTACCGGGGGATACCGGGCACCCCTTGTACTGTGCATTAGGATAGCACATCTGTACAGTTAGGCTGTGGTGTTGCATTTTTGCTGCGTTTTTTAATGCAAATTTTAAGCTGTGTTTTACAGTACCAGCAAAAGCTGTAAGATTTCAGAAATCTCATGCGCACGCATTGTGTTTTTTTCCTGACTGAATTGGAAAACTGCGTTTTTGCAAGTTGCAGCATGTCCCTTCTTTCAGCAGTTTTGCACCCATGGAAAGCAATGAATAAGTTCAAAAATGCCCGTATCGAAGTTTTTGGTGCATAAACCTAAGGAGTTTGCCTCATTTTTTCAGGGGGGGGGGGGGGGGTTGGGGGCCGCTAAACTTTATCAGCAGACACAAGAGACAATAAAAACGCAGGTTTTTGTAAGCAGGTTCTTTACTGCCAAGAGAGCAGGTTTTGCCTGCAGAAAAAAATGCAGCAAAAATGCAATATGCGAACTTAGCCTTACAGTGATCCTTTACCCTAATACAAATGCAGATTTATCTAACTTCTAACGGGGGCAACCGAAGAGTTTTATATTCTGAGGCCTGGACTGCAATAAGTAACGCTCTGTATATTGCTTTACAGCTGTGAAGACCGGTAAATCTGCCTCTGGACACTCTGACTTCCCAGGTAATATATTCTACCCCAGCATATAGTACGTACACAATACCATCTGGTACTGATTTTATTATCTTTCTCTGCTGTATGTGTTTTCTTTCATTTCCGGTATTTGGGAGTATTTTATACTTGTGCTTCTTCCTTCATTTGGCTGCAGCTTTCCGTGTTTTCCTTCTATTTTGCATGTATTTGCTAATTATATTTTGTTACGATTTTAACACGTTCTTTTTATTCTGTTTTTCATGTCATTTTGTTTGCTGATCTAATTTATAAAATGACATAAAAAAGTCTAACTGTGTGAAATTGTGTTTTGTGTGAGTAGCAGAGCTACAGCCTTGGCGGATTAAACACTGGTAAATTGTGTTGCAGTTCACAGCAGGAAGAATTCGTCCTCCAACGAGCCGGACTACCTCTGCAAGTGGATGGGCCTTCCTTATGCTGAGTGCAGCTGGGAGGATGGCGCACTCATAGGAAAGAAATTCCAGCACTGTATTGATGGCTTCAATAGCCGGAATAACTCAAAAACCACCCCTGTGAAAGATTGTAAGGTGGGCACAGTATTACACTGACCGCTGTCTCATTGTAAACCATCTTCTAGTCCCAGCCAGTGGATGCTGGCTGTGTTGTACAGCTGGCACCTGCCTCTGACAGTAGTGACTGGAGTTTGCTCCAATTGCTGCTGTTCAACCAATGACATCAATGTTTAAATGGATCCTTACTGCCTGCCCAACAGGATCCTGATGTACCAATGCTGTACTCTTATGAAAACCAGTCACCTTTTCCAAATACAAAAATGAAGAAGTTAAAAAATATATTTGATGTCACCGTCTGAAAAAGTTAAATCTATAAAAATATAAAATTCACTCATGCTGCAAATGCCATAAAAAGTAAGCTCCAGAATTGCTGTTTTTTTGCTCACTGCATGTCCGCTAAAAAATCCAATAAAATGTGATCAAAACATCATATGTATCCTAAAATGGTACTAATAAAAACTAAAGCCCTGCAAAAAACGGCTCTTAGAAAAAGGGGGGGGAAAAGTAAGAAGCACAAAAATGTATTGCTGTTGAAGGGGCTAATAAGAATGTTTATTGAATTTCTAGATCTAATATTAATTTCTCTCTATTTTGGGCAGGTCCTAAGACAGAGACCACGGTTTGTGACATTGAAAAAGCAGCCCACCTATATTGGTGGTGAAGGCCTGGAACTCCGTGACTACCAACTCGAGGGTCTCAACTGGCTGGCGCATTCTTGGTGCAAGTATGTGTCAGTCTTCAGCCTTGCAAATATGTGCTAAGTTTCTATGGACGCCTGAGATCATAGTGTGGTTTTAATTGAAGCTAGAATTGTATGTGAGAAAGAAAAAATACACGACTTTCCTGTATAATTTTCCACTGTTTTGATATTTAACCACTCCACTTCCAGACCATTTTTCGTTTTTTTCCTTCCCTTCTTCCAAGAGCCATAACTTTTTAATTTTTCCATCAATATACCCATATGTGGGCTTGTTTTGTGCGTAGTGTACTAGAAAATTGGAAAAAAACAATCCAAGTGCTGCAACAAAAGTGCAATTCCACAATTGTTTTTTTTTTTTTTACTTACCATGTTCACAATATAGTAAAACCGACCTGGCAATATGATTCCACAGGTCAGTACGAGTACACAGATGCCAAGCATGTATAAATATTTTTTTTATTTACCATATATACTCGAGTATAAGCCGACCCGAGTATAAGCCGACCCCCCTAATTTTGCCACAAAAAACTGGGAAAACTTAATGACTTGAGTATAAGCCTAGGGTGGAAAATGCAGCAGCTACCGGTGAATTTCAAAAATAAAAATAGATACCAATAAAAGTAAAATTAACTGAGACATCAGTAGGTTGTGTTTTTGAATATCCATATTGAATCAGGAGCCCCATATAATGCTCCATACAGTTTATGATGGGCTCCATATTAAAATATGCCCTATATAATGCTGCACAAATGTTGATTATGAACCTATAAGATGCTCCATACAGACATTTGCCCCGTATAAGATGCTCCATACAGATAACTCCCCCATATAATTCTGCACATGGCCCCATAAGATGCTCCATACAGATAACTCCCCCATATAATGCTGCACATGGCCCCATAAGATGCTCCATACAGATAACTCCCCCATATAATGCTGCAAATGGCCCCATAAGATGCTCCATACAGATATTTGCCCCATATAATGCTGCACATGGCCACATAAGATGCTCCATACACACAACTGCCCCATATAATGCTACACATGGCCACATAAGATTCTCCATACAGACATTTGCCCCCATATAATGCTGCACATGGCCACATAAGATGCCCCATACAGATATTTGCCCCATATAATGCTGCACATGGCCACATAACATGCTCCATACAGATATTTGGCCCAAAACTGTTGCTGCGATAAAAAAAATGACATACTCACCTTTCCCGTTCCACTGCTGACCGCCGCTGTTTCTTCCCATCCTCTGCACTGACGATCAGAAAGAGGGCGGCACGCACTAATGGCGTCACTGTGCCCTCTGACCTGAGCGTCACTGCAGAGGACGCGGAAGACAGCGGCGCCGCCGATGGCATGAGGAGCAGGTGAGTATCGCGCACTGCCCCCCATCATACGTACCTGCTCCTGGTGCCGTCACTGCAGGTCTGTTCCCCGGCGCCGCATTTTCTTCCTGTAGTGAACGGTCACCGTTACCGCTCATTACAGTAATGAATATGCGGCTCCACCTCTATGGGAGGTGGAGCCGCATATTCATTACTGTAATGAGCGGTACCATGTGACCGCTCAGTAAAGGAAGAAACTGCAGCGCTGGAAGAAGCAGGGACCACGCCTGGAGTAGGTAAGTATAATTACACAGCTCCCCCTCCCCTGCCGACCCCTGCATATGACTCGAGTATAAGCCGAGAGGGGGACTTTCAGCCCAAAAAAGTGCGCTGAAAATCTCGGCTTATACTCAAGTATATACGGTAAGTGGTGAAAGAAATTTGCGTGAAAATTATTTTTTGCTGTTGTCGCCAGTTTTCAAAACCCGTAGGGTTTTTTTTTTGTGCCCTGAGCTGATACCATTTTGGAGTAGATACAATGTTTTGATCGCCTCTAATTGCAAAATGTGGGTGATTTGACCTTTTTTGTGTTTTTTTTTTTCGTTCAAAAAACTTTTTTTTTTTTTTTTTTTACTTTTTACTGTATTTAACTTGAAGCTTCGATCATCCAATCTCTAGTGCTATACATAGCAGAGCTTCATCCCTGCTTTGTCCAACATAAACCATGATCTCCTATGTCACAGGATAATTGTAACGACAGGCAACAGCGGTCATGACAACCCATCGGCTCCTCACGATCACGTCACTGGCCTGTCTATGTGAGTGTGGAATGACGAGCACCCCTGTCGGCAAGTGTTAAATCTCACTGTCAGAGATTGATAGTGAGATTTAACAATTTAACAGCCATGGGCAAAGCATTGCTCCACCCGCAACTGTTAAAGGCGCATGATGGCTGATTAAATCATCCGTCATATACGGGGAAAAAAAAAGCGGGCTCAGCATGTGAGCCCGCAATAAAGACAGTGACACGACATATAATGTAAATATATGTCGTGAAGGGGTTGTTCTAGCATTTTTTTCTAAGACTGAATGTTTGCTGTTTGGCATACGCCTTAGCTGTAACTGATTATTTTCTATAAAAGCCATGAATTTCAAGAGGTTGTCCACTACTTTTTCATTGATGGACAATTTTCAAGATAGGCTATCTGTATCTGATCGGTGGGGGGGGGCACAGCACTGTTGCCAGCAGTGGCCAGAAGTTCTCAGATCCCCACGAAACACAGCAGTTCTGTCACTTCTTTAGTGTCCGCAGATTAGCCTTCAATAAAGTAGTGGCCAACCCCATTTAAATACAGCATTAAGTCTATTTGCATGTTTAACCCCGCCATGACATGCTCCGTGCCTGTCCAGCGCTAAATGTATTGGGCAGGCTCACGAGATGAGCTCGCTTCATACCTGGCAGATCATGGCTGTGTGTTACTCTGACAGTGGAATTTAACAAGTGGCAGCATAGAGGCGTGTCATGTCATGAGCCCATTGGCATGCCTGTGACATGATTGAGGGTTGCTGGTGGGTTGCTATGACAGCCAGGGGTCTGCTGAAGACTACTATGCTTGTCATTATGGAGCACCCTTGAAATCTTTTTTTGTGGCCAGGCTTCAAACGAGGACTTTTACTAAAGGCAATAATGCTGTGGCATCGCAGCATAAAGCCCAAGTGATCAGACGATCGCAGCTTCGTAGCGTCTCTTAAAGGGAACATGTCACCCCGAAAATCGCGGGTGAGGTAAGCCCACCGGCATCAGGGGCTTATCTGCAGCATTCTGTAATGCTGTAGATAAGCCCCCGATGTTACCTGAAAGAGGAGAAAAAGACGTTATATTATACTCACCCAGGGGCGGTCCCGCTGCTGGTCAGGTCGGATGGGTGTCTCCGGTCCGCTGCGGCGCCTCCCATCTTCATTACAAGACGTCCTCTTCTGATCTTCAGCCACGGCTTCGGCGCAGACGTACTTTGCTCTGCCCTGTTGAGGGCAGACAAAGTACTGCAGTGCGCAGGCGCCGGGCCTCTGACCTTTCCGGCGCCTGCGCACTGCAGTACTATCCTCTGCCCTCAAGAGGGCAGAGCAAAGTACGCCTGCGCCGGAGCCGTGGCTGAAGATCAGAAGAGGACGTCTTGTAATGAAGATGGGAGGCACCGCAGCGGACCAGAGACGCCCATCTGACCTGACCAGCAGCGGGATCGCCCCTGGGTGAGTATAATATTACGTCTTTTTCTCCTTTTTCAAGTAACATCGGGGGCTTATCTACAGCATTACAGAATGCTGCAGATAAGCCCCTGACGCCGGTGGGCTTACCTCACCCGCAATTTTCGGGGTGACAGGTTCCCTTTAAGGGGGACTATTAAGAACAGTATAAAGTAAAAAATAAAAAAAAGTAAAATTTTAAATCACCCCTGGTCTTTTCCCCATTAAAAATAAAGATATGAAAAACAAATTCACAAATGTGTTTGGTCTATCAAAATATAAAACACCAATCTGTATACACCATAACTGAATAAAAATCAAGAATGATAAAATAAAAATTTGTTGGTTGCTGCAATTCTGCAAAAAATGCTGTAATAAGCAATCAAAACTTCACATCTATCGAAAATGGCATCAATAAAAACTTCTATTCTCCATCAACAGAAAAATAAAAAGGTTACGGAAAATGGCGACACACTTTTTTTTGCAAACTGCTGATTTTTTTTTCACCACTAAAATAAGAAAAAAACATTGGACATGTTTGGTATCGCCGTAATCATACTGATTAGCAAGAACCATATTGCAAGGTCATTGTTATCACAAAATGTACACTGTAAATACAATTTCCAAAAAACAATGTCAGAATTGATTTTTTTTCACAATTTCTTTCCCATTCGAAATTTTTCGCTGTTCTCCAGTACACTATATGGTAAAATGAATGGTGTCATTCAAAAGTACAACTTGTCCCACAAAAAACAAGCCCTCGTATGTCTATGAAGAGGTGTGGCTCTTGGTAGAAGGGGAGGAAAAAACAAAAATTCGCTACTCCGTCCCCCAGCACCTCCTCCCTCTCCTCTCATTTCTGCTGAAGACTTTGCCTCTTTCTTTAAACAGAAGATCGATACGATCAGAGAAAGCTTTGGCTCACAGCACCCAATGCCCCTCTTAGCTGCTCAACCCTTTTCCTCCAAAACCAGCTTCTCCACTATGACAGAAGATCAGCTCTCCATCCTCCTGTCAAGATCACACCTCACCACTTGCACGCTTGACCTCCTCTCGTCTCACCTCATCCCTAACCTCGCCACAGTCTTCATCCCAACTCTAACACACCTCTTCAACCTCTCACTCACAACTGGTGTCTTCCCCTCATCCTTCAAACATGCAAAGATCACACTTCTCCTCAAAAATCCCCCCCTCAACCCATCCTCTGTGTCTAGCTATCACCCGATATCCCTTCTCCCTTATGCCTCAAAACTACTGGAACAGCATGTACATCTTGAACTGTCCTCCAACCTCTCCTCCTGCTTCCTCTTTGATCGGTTACAATCTGGCTTCCGACCCTATCACTCAACTGAAACTGCCCTAACTAAAGTCATCAATGACCTACTAACTGCCAAGAGCAAGCGATACTACTCTGTCCTCCTTCTCCTGGACCTGTCTTCTGCCTTTGACACTGTGGACCACTCACTCCTGCTACAGATTCTCTCATCTCTTGGCATCACTCTTGGCCCTATCCTGGATCTCATCATATCTAACACACCGAACATTCAGTGTCTCCCTCTCCCACACCACCTCCTCACCTCGCCTCTTGTCTGTCGGTGTTCCTCAAGGCTCAGTTCTAGGACCCCTACTCTCCTACATCTACACCTTCGGCCTGGGACAGCTCATAGATTCCCACAGTTTGCAGTATCATCTCTACGCCAATGACTCGCAGATCTACCTCTCCGGACCTGACCTCATCTCCTTACTCACCAAAATCCCACACTGTCTGTCTGCTATCTCGGCCTTCTTTTCTGCTTGCCTTCTAAAACTGAACATGGACAATACAGAATTCATCATCTTTCCTCCATCTCACTCTACCCCTCCACCAGATCTATCCATCAATGTCAATGGCTGCTCACCTTCCCCAGTCCCGCATGCTCAGTGCCTCGGAATGATCCTCGACTCTGCCCTCTCTTTTAAGCCACATATCCAAGCCCTTGCCTCCTCCTGCCGTCTCAAACTCAAAAATATTTCCCGGATCCGCACATTCCTGGACCACGAAACCACAAAAACACAAGTGCACGCCCTTATCATCTCTCGCCTTGACTACTGCAACCGCCTACTCTTTGGTACCACTCCAATCCATCCTACACTCTGCTGCCCGACTAATCTACCTGTCTCCCTGCTATTCCCCAGCCTCTCCCCTATGCCAAGCCCTTCACTGGCTTCCTATCGTCCAGAGACTCCAGTTCAAAACCCTTACTATCACATACAAAGCCATCCACAACCTGTCTCCTCCATACATCTGTGACATGGTCTCCCAGTACTTACCTACACGCAACCTTCGATCCTCATAAGATCTCCTTCTCTACTCCCCTCTTATCTCCTCTTCCCACAACCGCATCCAAGACTTCTCCCGTGCTTCCCCCAAACTCTGGAACTCTCTACCCCAACACATCAGACTCTCGCCTACCGTTGAAACCTTCAAAAAGAACCTGAGGACCCACCTCTTCCGACAAGCCTACAGCCTGCAGTGATCCTCAACCTACTGAACCGCTGCACGACCAGCTCTACCCTCTCCTAGTGTATACCCTCCCATCCCCTGCAGACTGAGCCCTTGCGGGCAGGGTCGTCCCTTCTTCTGTACCTGTTAGTTCCTTGTCTTTTGCTCATGTTTATTGTGTTTGTCCATATTTGCCCCCTTTTTCACATGTAAAGCGCCATGAAATAAATGGCGCTATAATAAAATGTATAATAATAATAAAATGTTAATTGGTCCCTTCGTGAAAGGTTTAATGCCTGAAAATAAATGCATTTTTTTCCTTTTTTAACCACAGGAATAACAGTGTAATCCTAGCGGATGAGATGGGCCTGGGAAAAACTATTCAGACAATTTCCTTCCTCTCCTACCTGTTTCACCAGCATTTGCTTTACGGCCCATTTCTTTTAGTGGTGCCCTTATCTACTCTAACATCCTGGCAAAGAGAATTTGAGGCCTGGGCTCCTGAAATAAATGTGGTGGTTTATATAGGAGATGTTGGGAGTAGAAATACAGTAAGTAATGAACCGCACTAAAGAATACTTCTGTCCGTAATATGTGTCTCGGTGAATCAACCAATGTAACCGTCTTTTCCCTGATGTAGATAAGGGAGTATGAGTGGGTTCATCAACAGAGCAAGAAGATGAAGTTTAATGCACTACTAACAACATATGAAATTTTACTGAAGGATAAGGTGAGCAGTGCTGACACTTCTATCATTCCTGGAGTCATGGCTTCAGCCATCTGAAACGTCAATGTGCATTTGATAGATTGATCTGTTTGATGGCTTTTGGCAATTGATGTAAGGCCCTCATACACATTAGAATGCTGTTCACAGAACGATGTTTTGTACGATTCTCCGGGAGCCATCTCAGTTGAACGATTGCTCTTGTGTTTTGTATGTCGGCCGGTGGCTTATTTCCTGGAGAACAATATGGTTGGGAGTCTAAAATCGGACAAAAAGCGGCGCTCCCTTATTCATTAGACTGGTGGCTGTACACTTCATTATTGGCGGGTTCAGCCGACATTAGTCTAATAATGTGTATGGGGACATTTAGGCCTCATTATGTGTGATTGGTCATCTGCGTTTTTCATGGATTTCACACGTATCCAATTATAGTCTATGGGGATAAATCCAAAGGAAGAAGAAAGCAGCAACATTTCCGTTATGTGACGAAGAAACCTTAGTCCTTTATTTCCAATATAAATTCATGGACAAGGTAATAAGAGCAGGGACAGTGCAAATAAAAGGACGACAGCCGTTTCGCGTTATGCACGCTTCCACGGGTCCAGATAAATTAGATCTGATTTGCAGATTAAGGTCGAACATTCAGGGGAATTGATCGATCAGAAAACGGACAGAACTTGGATACCATCTGTGTATCATGAATGTTGTTTGTTTTTTTCTGTCAAATGGGTAGGAGACTCTTATACATTTTTTTTTTGCTTGTTATAAAAACAAATCCTACATGGATGGTAAAAATGGGCACACAGACGGAAAATAGATGAAAATAAGATCCAGAAGCACGGTCTGCCATGTCTTACGTGCAAAAAAAAAAAAAAGACTTCTGAATGAGGCCTACTCATGAGTTTCAGACTGCAGCACACAATGCTAATTTAGGTGTCAAAGAGCAACGGCGTAGCATAACAGATGAACAGATCCAATGTTGTTTGTGATATAACTCCTTTTTTTTTCTCTGAAGGCTGTTCTGAGCAGTATTAATTGGGCTTTTCTTGGCGTTGATGAAGCACATCGGTTGAAGAATGATGACTCCCTATTGTACAAGACTCTCATAGACTTCAAGTCAAACCATAGATTGCTGATTACTGGAACGCCCCTCCAAAATTCTTTGAAGGAACTCTGGTCACTCCTGCACTTTATTATGCCAGAAAAGTAAGAACTGCATCTTGTCCATGAGCCCTACCTCGCAGCACTCAAACTGCCAATTTGTAATGGCATCCTCTAAACATTTTGCAGTTCTTGTACTCTTTGTAAAACTGTCCATTTGTTAGCTAAATTTGGGAGGATGAGGGGTCTAGTTATAAAATATACAGTGCACCTTTCAATTTATTATCTAGCTAGCTGGCAATGGGTCCTGGCTCTTCTTCACATGTGTATGAAGTGGCCATTACCTCTTTAGTGACTGTTCGTCGGATTTGTGCACTTACTATATGGACCAGAGTCAAGACCTGAAACCACTCTATACAGTGTGGGTGATGGCTGTGTTATACAGCTGGCACCCCAAAGTAACTCCTGCAATCGGAGCTAGCTCCAAATACAACAGTCAAACCTTGACAGTAACATTCACAGTGACATTTTTAATGTTAGGAACAGATAGATGGGGGTTATTGCTCTTGGAGGGTGAGGTGAAAAGAAGAATGCAAAAAAATGGCTGTGTTTCTAAGGAGTATAACAATTCTTCTATATTTTCAGGTTTGAATATTGGGAAGACTTTGAGGATGAACATGGAAAAGGGAGAGAAAATGGCTATCAAAGTCTCCACAAAGTTCTGGAACCATTTTTGTTGCGAAGAGTTAAGAAAGATGTAGAAAAGTCTCTTCCAGCTAAAGTAGAGCAGATCCTCCGGGTAGAGATGTGTGCTCTGCAGAAACAGTATTACAAGTGAGTTCTTACCTGAAATCTTTTGTGGCACTGTGCCATCTTCATCCTGCTGACAGCACATCTTTCCATGTTTTCATGAAGGTGGATCTTAACAAGAAATTACAAGGCTTTGTCTAAGGGAACAAGAGGTAGCACATCTGGCTTCCTTAACATTGTGATGGAACTAAAAAAATGCTGCAATCACTGCTTCCTTATCAAATTCCCAGAAGATACAGAAAAAGAGACCAAGCTTGAAGGTCTTCAGGTCCGTGAATTATGATGTGTAGTGCATGCCTGCTATAGTAAACTGATGACCTGCTCCTCTTTAGGCCTTCAGTTTGTGTTGTCAAATCTGAAGACAGATTTTATTTTTAAATATCCATGCAAAAAAAATAAAAAAATAAAAAAAAATATATATATATATATATATATATATATATATATAGATATATCTCTCTCTCTCTCTCTCTCTCTCTATATATATATATATTATAGCTTACTGATTAAAAGGATTTATTACATATTATTTTTAATGAGATTTAAGGGAGCCACATTTTTCTTTTAAGCTGTTTTGAGGTGAGATATGAAGGTACCCTGCACCAGGGAATAGGATGCGCCTATTTATGTTCCATAGTACTGTAAACTGACTGTTCACTATTCTACCGCCTGTGCTGAAGAGAGTGCAAAGCAGAGGTGGGCAACCTGCGCATCTCAAGACGTGCACGGAGTCCTTGGGAAAATTGTCACAGCATTTTTTGGTACTTTCTATAAATCCTTTTCTCATAGCCTTTACTGGTAGACACATGAAATTATGGGTGTATACTGAAAGTTGCTGTAGGAAGAAAGGAAGATACTGGATGGGAGACCACCTCATCTCGGAGAAAGACAAAAAACGGAGAGCGACAGGAGAGAGACGCCAGCTGGAATCTGGTCTAATGGAAGTAATTGCTACCAGGAATGCAACTTACCAGAGACGCATGAGCAAGGAGATGTTCTGGATCGGTCAAAGGAGAGGCCTATAAGGTGTCAAGACCAGTATGAGATCCCATTGCTCCAAGAATGACTAGTAAAGAGGAACCGAGTGAGCTACACAATGAAGGAAAGACCTGATTAGGAACTTGGGAAAACAGATGCTTCTAAAAAGAAACAGACACCAAAAATTCATCCCTTGTGGAAACTGAGAACCAGGTCAAACTCAAGACCCAGCCGCATGAAAACTAGAAGACCCAGTAGACAGAAGGGCATAGAGGCGACATGGTTGGACACACACCAATGAAAAAGATGTTCCAAGTATGAAGATGGGAATAAGACAAGGAGGGCATCCTTACTTTAGTACTAGTTAGAATGACTGGAGAAAAACTGAAGACTTCACAACTATGTCTTCAACAGCCATGTCGTTACAGTGAACGACTGCAAACATGAGTAGAAGACAGGTCCTTGTAAATGTAGGTCTAGATGATCCAAAGATCCCCACGGAACATCTGTGGGAAGGTTGATTACTTCCTCTCACCAGGATCTTCTGGAATAGTCTGGGGCGATGAGGATGACATGAACACCTCCCAACTTGATGTTCTTGACCTTCAACAATTTGCTTCAGTCTAAATGGCATCAGATAGACATCTGCAGGAAGACATCCAGGTGAAGAGACCACTTTCCCACGGATAGCTCTTCGTGACTTAGGCAGTCTGCATCATAGTAGTCTACTTTGGGTATGCTGAGATTGCTGGAATTTTTCACTTTGCCAAGACAAAATCATAGCTCTTTGCCATGGCTGAATACCCTGAAAAGTGGACTCCCGGAAGATTGTTCACCTGGGAAGACTGGCGTCAGTCATCGTCATCTACCAAAGATAAGAAAAAGAGCAACCAAAGCAATGGAGGGGGAAAGACCTACCACCGAAACAGAGAGTGCCTTATGCTAAGCAGGAGGAGAATTGGATGTTCCAAAGAGACTACGGTCTTGTGTGCACCAGTACCTGCAAGCCAACTGTATCAGTAAAGGTTCCTGCCATCTAGATGGATGAGGATACCGCCTTCGCAATTACAGACTTTGTTCTCCATCATTAGTCAGAATTAAAAGGTCAATTCCAATCTGTTTCCTTAATCTAAAGGGGAAAAGAGAAAAATATTAGAAAGAAAAAGCATTGTTGGGCAGACAGGTCTGAGGGTCCAGGCCTGTGTCTGCCTCCTAAGTGACACTAAGCCAGGGATGCCAAATTCAAATACACAGAGGGACAAAATTAAATGTTTGGACAAAGTCGCTGGTCAACCATAGCCCTCCATACAGTATAATGGCCCCAAATAGTCCTCCATACAGTATAATGGCTCCACATAGTGCTCCATATAGTATAATGGGCCCCACATAGTTCTCCATAAAGTATAATGACCACGCATAGTACTCCATACAGTCTAATGGCCCCACATAGCATTCCATACAGTATAATGGCCCCACATAGCGTTCCATACCTTATAATGGCCCCACATAATGTTCCATACAGTATAATGGCCCCACATAGCGTTCCATACAGTATAATGGCCCCACATAGCGTTCCATACAGTATAATGGCCCCACATAGCGTTCCATACAGTATAATGGCCCCACATAGTGTATCATACAGTATAATGGAAAATGTTGGGCAGGGGGGCCCGCCTGGTGTAGCAAGCCAAATATACTCACCCTGTGAGCCAGATTTGGCCTGTGGACCAGAGTTTTACATATGTTCCCTAAGTTACAGTAAATTAGTTTATTCTGATGTCTGCAGGTGGGTGCAATCTGCAGGGAAAGAGCTAACTTTTTCTTTAAGTGTAATTCATAGTGTCAGCCTCCTGGTGGCAGCAGCATACACCCATGGTTTATTATTATTATTTATTGTTATAGCGGCATTTATTCCATGGCGCTTTACATGTGAGGAGGGGTATACATAATAAAAACAAGTACAATAATCTTAAACAATACAAGTCATAACTGGTACAGGAGGAGAAAGGACCCTGCCCGCGAGGGATCACAATCTACAAGGGATGGGTGAGGATACAGTAGGTGAGGATAGAGCTGGTCATGCAGTGGTTTGGTCGATCGGTGGTTACTGCAGGTTGTAGGATTGTCGGAAGAGGTGGATCTTCAGGCTCTTTTTGAAGGTTTCGATGGTAGGTGAGAGTCTGATATGTTGTGGTAGAGGGTTCCAGAGTAGGGGTGATACGCGAGAGAAATCTTGTATACGATTGTGGGAAGAGGAGATAAGAGGGGAGTAGAGAAGGAGATCTTTCCTGTGTTCTCCAATGAAGTGACTGAGAAAACTCACTTTTTGTCCCATAATCTAAAAACATTTATTTAATTACTAGGTGGTGGCCCGATTCTAACACATCGGGTATTCTAGAATATGTATGTATATAGCAGCCACATAGTATATAGCACAGGCCACGTAGTATATAACAGACAATTACTACGTGGCCTGTGCTATATACTATGTGGCTGCTATATACATATTGTAGAATACCTGATGCGTTAATACAGGCCACGCAATATATAACAGTGGCCACGCAGTATATAACACAGCCCAAACAGTATATAACACAGCCCACGAACTATATAAAACAGCCCACGCAGTATATAGCAGCCACGCTGTATATAACACAGGCAACGTAGTATACAACACAGGCCACGCAGTATATAACACTGGCCACGTAATATATAGCACAGCCCACGCAGTACATAACACAGCCCACATAGTATCTAACACTGGCCACGTAGTATATAGCAGCCACGCGTTATATTACAGCCCACGTAGTATACAGCAGTGTGGGCATCATATCCCTATTAAAAAATATAATTAAAATAAAAAAATTGTTATATACTCACCCGCCGGGATCCAGCGACGCTCTGCCGCCATCTTCAGTTTCCAGGATGCATTGCGAAATTACCCAGATGACTTGGCGGTCTCGCGAAACCGCTAAGTCTTCTGGGTAATTTCGCAATGCATCTCTGGGAACGGAAGATTGCGCGAGCGCATCGTCGGACGACGGAGGGTGAGAATAGCAGGGTTTTTTATTTTTTTTTTTTTTATTTTTAACATGACATCTTTTTACTATTGATGCTGCATAGGCAGCATCAATAGTAAAAAGTTGGGGACACACAGGGTTAATTGCAGCGTTAACCCTGTGCGTTACCCGCGGCATAACGCGGTCCGTTACCGCTGGCATTAACCCTGTGTGAGCGGTGACTGGAGGGGAGTATGCGGGCGTCTGGCACTGATTGCAGGGGAGTAGGGAGGGACTAATCGGACTGTGCCCGTCGCAGATTGTTCGCGGCAGCCATGACAGGCAGCTGCCGAGACCAATCATAAACATGGGATTTCCGTTACGGAAGTTGCAGACAGAAGGATGGAAGTACCCCTTAGACAATTATATATAGAGATAAATGTGGTTTAAACAATGTCTTATTTTACTGATACATTCCCTTTAAGACTACAATATAGAGTCAAGAATTGGGCATATGCACTGTTAGGCACCAATAAACTTTAGTGATTACGTTTTCTAAAAGTTTTTTTATGAAAATATCTGATAATAAGCTGAGTTTTTTTTTTCTTACAGTCCTTGATCAGGAGCAGTGGGAAACTCATCCTTTTAGACAAGCTGCTGACGCGACTGCGTGAAAGAGGCAACCGAGTGCTGATCTTCTCTCAGATGGTGCGCATGTTGGATATCCTGGCTGAATACCTCACCATTAAACACTACCCTTTTCAGGTACGGCAGCAAGGAAAACACTTGTAAACCCATTTGACATTTGTGAGACTTGTCTGTTGTTCAACCTGAAGAACATTTGCATGGCTGTATTGGGAAGTCCTATAACAGTGGGGGTGGTCCTCACACGCAGAATCGGCCCACTACCGATAGTAATGGCTGTGGCACCAGGCAGGAGGGGAGCTCATGAGACCACCGATGTTGAGGTTCCACCCATCACTTCTCCTGGCTGTTACAGCAGGAGCTCGGCTGTCATTTTTGGCGGATGTTAAGACCTTGATAATTGCAAGCAGAGATCTGGCAAAATCATGGGGAATAGATACAGTAAGAATATTAGAAAATGGTAGAAGTTTTCATTGTACAAAATAAATCTTTTTATTTTCTGTAACCATAGTGCCCTATAAATGCCAAGTAAATTGTTTTGTTTTGTGTGCAACAAATAAAAACGCTTAATTCTCCCATTATCTTCCCCATTTCATTTAAATTGCGTACCTCCTGCTATTGCCGCTGTTCCACTGATCCTGGAACAGTTCTTCTTTGCCCCCGACGTTCCAAAGTCATGTTCCCCGGTAATAAAGGTGGAAAATTCCCTTCAACCAACTGGGTATATATCCCAGAACTTCACTGACGGCGTTAGCCTTCTCACCTCAGATGCTGGCCAATCAGAGCATGACCACGCCCACAGAGAACCTCCATGGTACACGCCCTGTGGGTTGAAAGGAAAACTAGCGCCTTTATTACAAGAGGCACAACTTTGGAACGGAGGGGCACAGAAGAAAAAGAAAACCTGTTCCAGAATCAGGGCAGCAGCACTAATTGGAGAAGGTAATCATATTAAATGTTATAAATCCAGTGTAAAGTCCCCTTTAAGGGCAGTCTTACTCTGTTGGGGTGTGGGAAATAAGCGGTTAGCTGATGCTTGTTTCACACAAAATATTCTACCTGCCTGGTCTGTCCTCCCACTTGTGATTAGAGGCGAGGGCTGGATTTATACAAGTGAAACAAACTGGTAATAGAAGAAAAGTTGAATTCTGACAGATCACATACTGAATTAACCCTATGTGAGGCCGGTCGATCGGAGCAGAGTCAGGAGCTAGTTGCCCAACAGCCTGTAAGCTGATCTGTGGTCACAGGGTGTCTATCTCCGCACCCAGCACCCAGGTTATTTTTACCCCTTCAGTATGATACGCTGGCATTGCAGCGCTCCTGTCATCCTCACAT
The DNA here is from genome assembly GCF_032444005.1 of Ranitomeya imitator. NCBI lineage: Eukaryota > Metazoa > Chordata > Amphibia > Anura > Dendrobatidae > Ranitomeya > Ranitomeya imitator. Next base: position 554,880,884 of record NC_091285.1, read on the forward strand.
TTTTGTTTGTTTGCAGAGACTGGACGGCTCCATAAAGGGAGAGCTTCGTAAGCAGGCACTGGACCACTTTAATGCCGAAGGCTCTGAGGTTAGAGAGTGTTTTATGTTCTCCCTGATCTGTGCCTGTAACACGGCGGGCAGCAGCATTCTGCCATTCTGTGTCGGGCAGCTCCTGTCTTGTGCTGTAGTAAAGTAACAGTAAAATCCCACAATGTAATAACAGCGTCTCTCTTTAATACTTAGGATTTTTGTTTTTTGCTGTCTACTCGCGCTGGTGGGCTTGGAATAAACTTGGCTTCTGCTGACACTGTAGTTATCTTCGACTCCGACTGGAATCCTCAAAATGACTTGCAGGCCCAGGCCAGAGCACACAGGATTGGCCAGAAGAAACAGGTAGCCACCTGCCACATTCTGCAAAAGATGCCATGTCAAAGTGCAATTTCTTGACACCATAAAAATGGAAAAGAAAAAAAAATCCCATAACGGTTTGAGATTACATACGAGCTAATGAACTTAATAAGATGGAGATCCCTGATTCGTTTTCACCTTTTGGGAAGGAACGAGGGAAAGCCTATTCGAACACTGTTGTGAATGATTTGTCCAGCAGAGGGCACTGGTTAGCTATGTGGAGATGATACAAGGCTTGGTAGTTCTCATAGTCTGAATCAAGGGGGCGCTAACTAGGACATGAAGATCCACACTAATAATATGGGTGGTATATTATCTTCAGGTTTTAAAGTGTCGTGGATTAGTTATACTGGCAATTTCTTTACTGCTACAACACTTTGTTGTGAGCAGCAACAGTAAAGAAAATTAATTTGCCCCTAATGACCTCAGATCCATAATAACAAGGTAACACATCGCACTGTGTGACATCCAACACCATGGACACTTCTATGCATGGTTCAGGCAGTATCACAACTTTAAAGTCGTCCGCTACTCGGACATCCCCTTCTTAATCGGCATGTTTGCCCCCAGTAAAATAACAATACTTCTGCTCATCTCTGGTGCTGACGCCGTTACAGTTGTGTCTGCACTGGCTCGCCCGGGGCTCACATGACATGTCACAGCAGCCCTGCAGCCAATCAGTGCTGGCTTCACTTTACCGCCTTCACATGAATCAAACTGAAGAAAAAGTGGGCAGCCAGCCGCAGTCTAGGTTTCGTTTTGATATCTGAAAGCAAGGAGAGACAAGCCAGCGCTGATTGGCTGCAAGGCTCCCATGACATTACAATGTGATGCGATCCCTGAGAGAGAGGTACTGGAGGATAGGGTAAGTGGTGTTATTCTACTGGGGGCAAACATGCTGATAGAGAGCAGGCTGCCAAAGTGGTGGGCAACCCCTTTAAAGAGAACCTATCACACATTGTACTTGCAGCCCAAACACTGTGGTCAGAATTGTATGGAAAATGAGACGTTGAGCTATACTGTGTGTGTGTGTGTATATATATATATATATATATATATCTTAAATATATAATGTAACTTGTCTTTTATTCATTGTAATACCTGATGTTTGTATGAATCAGAGGTTAGTGGGCGGTCCTATCCATGATTGACAGCTATGTCTGCATGCACAGTCATACAGGGCAGACGGTCAGTCACTAATAGGACCCCTCACTGGACTCATGCATACAAACAGCAGGGAATTTAAGGAATAAAATTGCAAGTTTTACTGAAACTTTTCTCTATGACATCCTGCCTACAAATCTGCATCATTTTAAAGGGCGTCTGTCAACACAAAAAGACTGTTCAAACCAATCACTGAGCCTTATAAAGGACATAGCCCTAGTAAAACCTGTACCTTTAGTGTCCAAGTCCATTATTGTGTTTGCCAAACATCGTTTTTTATTCAGATATGCGAATGAGGTGATCTATGCGCTTGGGGTGTTGCCAAGAAGTTTGGTGCACCTTTCACCTACTTATTTTATCTATCTCTGTGCTACTCTAACAGCTGTAAATCCAGAGCTGTCAAACAAGGGCGAAGATACATCTTTCACATGCAGGTGGGAAGATGCACTGAACTGATCAGCCACACCCAGAGTGCATCAAGTGCCTCATTAGCATATTTGACTAAAGGACGATTCCTGCCAAATACAGCTTTGGATTTAGACGGTTGTTGTTAGTCCTTTCTCTCCTACAATGTGCTGTGTTTGATGTGAATAGTCATTATGTGCTGACAGACTCCCTGTAAGATAAGGCCTATTATTCACCCAGGACTAGTGATGGGCGAAAGTGCTCGGATATGGTGTTATCCAACCACGCTCGTGTGTCTTCAGCGTGGTCTAATGCTAATTTCGAGTCTCCGCAGCTGCATGTTTTGCGGATGTTCAACAGCCACATCACACGCAGGGATTACCTGTTTGTTAGCCAACCCCTGCATGTGTTGTGCCTGTCGAACATCCGCGAAACGAGCAGCCGCGGGGACTCGAACATAGTATTGGAGCACGCTGAAGACGCTCTATTTGCACGCTCGCTCATCACTACTCAGGACCTCTAATCGTAGATCCCAATGATCAAATTGTGGCTGAATAATAATGACTGGTACATCCCATTTATCCTTGTGTTCTGATGTATGGTATCACAGTATACAGCTGCCTATCCTCAATAGATTGCTGTACTTTCCAGTGTCCCTAGCCACCTAGGCCTGTACAGCGGCTGGTGCAGTGTGCGAGACGTGTGGGGCGGACAGCCATCCCACATGGATTAGGTTAGCCAAGAGAGAATAGGGTCTAATTCACATGTGGGTTTTTGTGTACCAGAAAAAACGGTCCACTTTTCATTAGTATTCTTTATTGGATCTGTATCCATTTTTGGTCTCTACATACATTTTTAACATCAGTGTGGAATTAGGTTTTTTTTGGGTGCAAAAAAGAATCCACTGTTCTACGCAATAAATAGTAAAAATAATTCAGTGGTCAGATGACATGCCATTTTTTCATGGATAAATTCACTTGAACAGACAAGTTTGATGTGCCAATAGGATTGAAAGGGCACATATCTCTGTTTTCCATTTGTTTTTTTGTAGATATTTAATTTCCAAAATGCAGATGTGTGAACATGCCCCATAGACTTTAATGGGTACTTGTTTTGTACATGAAAGACTGACATCTGCATCAGGACCCCAGCGTTTGCCGATTGTGTTTCCTTGCCCAGTATAGGGCTATTATGCATGTACTAGTCTAGTTCTCTTATGACACAAGTGCAGTGTTTCACTAGTGGGTTTAGATCTGTTTTAATGTCACTTAGCTGTTCCTATAGGCACTAACAATATGTAATTCTCTTACTGTACAGGTGAATATTTACCGCCTTGTAACAAAGGGAACAGTAGAAGAAGAAATCATAGAAAGAGCGAAAAAAAAGATGGTTCTTGACCACCTTGTAATCCAACGTATGGACACCACTGGTCGGACTGTACTGGAAAATAACTCTGGAAGTTCAAAGTAAGTACACCCCAACCTTGTGAGATCTGGTCGGCATTCTGTGTTCTCTTTCTGCGTGTGGTAGCCATCTATGTATTAGCCATCAAATGACAGTGGTTCTTTGTTCTAGCGCCAACCCATTTAACAAGGAGGAGTTAGCTGCTATTCTTAAGTTTGGAGCAGCAGACCTCTTTAAGGAACCAGAAGGCGAGGAATCAGAGCCCCAGGTTAGCGTCACTTACTGTTTGTGTTCGACGTCCATGGGCTGATGTGTTTTCCTAGTAATGCTTATACAAGCCCAGTCAAGATAGCACAGATATCATCACTATGCGCAGAGGTCCAGAAAGTCACGTGGAAGTCTGATATGTGCCAATTTATGCACTGTATCAGGAAGTAAAGCTACCACAAAGTATAGCCCATACTTTATTTGGTGGTGCTAGTATGAATTGGGCCGTATTGTGTGCATAATCTAGTCATTTCCGATCAGTGTAAAATCAGAATTCAGAAAATCAGAAGGGTTGTGGGATCTTGGCTTGCAAAGTGGACAGTCACAATATTCTGCAGCCTCTCCCTTTGCTTCCAAAGAGCGAGATCTCGCGCTTTGCTCTAGCCCAGTTCTGCCGCGTACATCCAACGGTAGCCTTATTAGAGCAGTTATCGTTCAGTGACATCTTAGAAAAGTATGCGGCAGAAGTCTGTTAGTGTAAAGAGTGCAATCTTGCTCTTTCATTGTGAAAAGGGCCTCTGAGAATTGTGTAATCCTATTCTGCACTTCGGAATCCCACTACCCAGATGTTCAGGCCCGACTTTTGCTACAAAGTCAGGGGGGCAATAAGGTTACTTTTGAACACTTGACAGTAACTTATATTTAGAAAAATTTCAACAAGTCTGGGTCTGCCCACTGGTCTATTAAATAAAAATTGCAGCTACAGACGGGTGATTGGTACTCTAACATATACAGTGGATATAAAAAGTCTATACACCCCTGTAAAAATGCCAGGTTTTTCTCATGTACAAAAAAACATACCAAGAAGAATCATTTCAGAACTTTTTCCACTCTTAGTGTAACCCATGATGTGTACGAAACCATTGGAAAACAAACTCATATCTTTGAGTAGAAAAATAACAAAACTAAAATAATGTGGTTGAAAACGTGTGCACACCGTCTTAGAATTGAGGATGAGGATTTGGTTGTGTTCAGAATTGGCCAATCACATTTATATTGTTGTTACATAATAGTCCAAACTACCACTGTTTACAGTGATTCTGATTAATCCCCATATAAAGTTTAGCTTCTAGTAGGATTTTCCAGGCATAGTATGCATTTTACTGCAAAAGCCATGGCCTGTAAACAGCTTACAACACAACAAAGGGATCTCGTTGTTGAAAGTTATCAGTCAGGAGAATATTGCAGTAAAAATTCCAAGGAATTAGATATACTATAGAACACTGTGAAGTGAATTAAATTTGACACAACATGACCGTACTTGCAACTGGAAATCCCAAAAACTTGATGAAAACACCAGAAGAAAATTGGTCCGGGACAGTTCCAAGAGACCATCAGCAACATTAAAGGAGCTGCAGAAATTTCTAGGAAGTACTGGTTGTATACTGCATGTTATTATTATTATTATACATTTTTATAGCACCATTTATTCCTTGGCGCTTTACATTCGAATACGGGGCAAATATAGACATACATTAAACATGAGTAAAAAACAAGGCACACAGGTACATAAGGAGGGAGGACCCTGCCCACGAGGGCTCACAGTCTGCAGGGGATGGGTGAGGATACACTAGGAGAGGGTAGAGCTGGTTGTGCAGCGGTTCAGTAGGTTGAGGATCACTGCAAGCTGTAGGCTTGTCGGAACATGTGAGTCTTCAGGTTCTTTTTGAAAGTTTCTATGGTAGGCGAGAGTCTGATGTGTTGGGGTAGAGAGTTCCAGAGTATGGGGGAAGCAGGGGAGAAGTCTTGGATGCGGTTGTGGGAAGAAGAGATGAGAGGGGGAGTAGAGAAGGAGGTCTTGAGAGAATCGGAGCTTGCATGTAGGTAAGTACCGGGAGACCATGTCACAGATGTCTGGAGGAGATAGGTTGTGGATTGCTTTGTATGTCATTGTGAGGGTTTTGAACTGGAGTCTCTGGGCAATAGGAAGCCAGTGAAGGGCTTGGCTTAGGGGACAGGCTGGGGAATAGCAGGGAGACAGGTAGATTAGTCGGGCAGCAGAGTGTAGGATGGATTGGAGTGGTGCCAGGGAGCTAGAGGGGAATCCATAGAGTAGGAGGTTGCAGTAGTCAAGGCAGGAGATGATAAGGGCATGCACTAGTGTTTTTATGGTGTCGCGGTCAAGGAATAAGCGGATCCGGGAAATATTTTTGAGTTTGAGATGACAGGAGGAGGCAAGGACTTGGATATGTGGCTTGAGTCAAGGATCACCCCGAGGCACCGGGCGTGTGGGACTGGGGAAAGTGAGCAGCCACTGACTGATGGATAGGTCTGGTGGAGGGGTAGAGTGAGATGGGGGAAAGATGATGAATTCTGTTTTGTCCATGTTCAGTTTTAGAAAACGAGCAGAAAAGAAGCTGAAATAGCAGACAGTGCAGGATTTTGGTAAGTAAGGAGGTGAGGTCAGGTCCGAATAGGTAGATCTGCGTGTCATCGGCGTAGAGATAGTACTGCATACCGTGGGATTCTATGAGCTGTCCAAGGCCGAAGGTGTAGATGGAGAAGAGTAGGGGTCCTAGAACTGAGCCTTGAGGAACAGCGACTGACAAGGGGCGAAGTGAGGAGGTGGTGTGGGGGAGGGAGACACTGAATGTTCAGTCTGTCAGATATGACGAGATCCAGGATACGGCCAAGTCTGTGATGCCAAGATCTGAAAGGATCTGTAGCAGAAGGGAGTAGTCCACAGTGTCGAAGGCAGAAGACAGGTCCAGGAGGAGGACAGAGTAGTGTCGCTTGCTCCTGGCAGTTAGTAGGTCATTGGTGACTTTAGTTAGGGCAGTTTCAGTTGAGTGATGGGGTTGGAAGCCAGATTGTAACCGATCAAAGAGGGAGCAGGTGGAGAGGTGGGAGGACAGTTCAAGATGGACATGTTGCTCAAGTAATTTGGAGGCATAAGCGAGAAGAGATATCGAGCCAGAGCTAGACACAGAGGATGGGTCGAGGGAGGGCTTTTTGAGGATGGGTGTGATCTTGGCATGCTTGAAGGATGAGGGGAGGACACCTGTTGTGAGTGAGAGGTTGAAGAGGTGCGTTAGGGTTGGGATGAAGACCGTGGAAAGGTTAGGGATGAGGTGGGATGGGAGCGGGTCGAGCGTGCATGTGATGAAAATCTCCCATATTCTTCATATATCTTATCTCTGGGGTACGGTAGCATGAAAGAAGGCTTTTCTTACAAAGAAAAACATCCAAGCGCAGATATGTTTTGCAAAATCTTCAAGTCTGTCCAAAGAATGTGGGAAAACGACTTATAATCTGATGAGACCAAGGTAGAATTTTTTGGCCATAATTCCAAATGATATGTTTGGTGCAGAGCCAACACTGCATATCGCCAAAAAAACATCATACCCACAGTGAAGGATGGTGGAGGCAGCATTATGCTTTTTCGACTGCTGGAACTGAGACTTTAGTAAAATTGAAGAGAATTATGAACAGTACAAATGTCAGACAATTTTCCACAAAACGTTCAGACCTACACTAAAACGCTGAAGATGAAGAGAAACTTCACCTTTCAGCACGTTAACGACCCTAAACATACTTATAAATCAACAAAAGAATGTATTCTCCATAAGAAAATCTAAATTTTAGAGTGGCCCAGACCTGAATCCAATTGAAAATTTCTGGGAAATCTAAAGGGGCGACATACACAGGAAATGCCCTAACAATCTGTCAGATACGGGTCGCCCCTGCAAGGAGCAGTGTGCAAAGACTGGCAATTCTAGATGTGTAATGCTGATTGACTCCTACCCAAAAAAAACCCTGGCTTTTTAACAGGACTGTGTAGACTTTTTATATTCACTGTACACATGATAAAGATTGGTTAGAGTAAAGAAAGTATGCTGAAAAACATTGGGGGTGTGGGGACACATGGATTCGTTCTATGTGCGATGACTCTTCCCTGTGCATTTATCAAATGTGAAGTAAAGACGAGATGTACAAACGTAATTTTTACTATACAGCACTGGATCTAGTGTGAATGACATGATATTGCAATCTCTCCAGTGTATATCTTCTGTCATCTAATCCACATTTTTATGATTCCTCTTGTTTTCTCTTAATCACAAATAGGAAATGGATATTGATGAAATTTTACGTCTCGCAGAGACCAGAGAGAACGAGCCTAGTTCTAGTGCAACCGATGAGCTGCTGTCTCAGTTCAAGGTAAGCTGCGACTGCAGTGCGCCAGCATCGATTGATGGGAATAATGTCTACTGAACCACGCATATACGGCCATTGTGATAAGAACTCATTCTGCGTCCTATTTCAGGTGGCTAACTTTGCAACCATGGAAGAAGTAGAGAAGGTGCCTGAAAACCAAGGGCAGATAGATTGGGAGAATATCATTCCTGAGGAGCAGAGGAAAAAAGTAGAAGAGGAAGCCCGGCAAAAAGAGCTGGAAGAAATCTACATGCTTCCTAGGATTCGAAGCTTAAACAAAAAGGTAGAATCTGGACTAAAGTTCTTAACCTTTTCACAACTAGGCGATTTTTCATTTATTCGCTTTCTTCCAAGAGCCATAACTTTTTTTATTTTCCTTTGGCGACATAGACGTAATTGGCCTGACAAGTTGAGAGTTTTGAAAGACAATATTCACTGAAACAGTTCACTGAAGTGGGTTAAAATGGTAAAACAAAAATAATAATTACACCAGGAGTTTTGGGTTTTGTGTTTCCATCATTCATAATACAGTAAAAAAAAAATAACCTGGCAGTGATGAATGTTTAAATAAAATCCAGAAGTTTGAGAAAAGAAAATAATTTGGTTTATGTCGTCATTTCTGAGTACCGTCACATTTTTTACGGGTTTGTCGATGTAGCTGTGTGAAGGTTTTATTGGTGCTATGTTGGGGTACAGACATGTTTTGATCGCTTTTTATTGCATATTTGGGGGAAGGTGGTAGGAAAATTGCAATTCTGATGTTTTTTGTTTTATATTTTTTTCAGTGTTTATTGTATGGTATAATTCATTTTATAGTTTCACAGATTGCACTTTTTAAGGACACGTTAATGCCAAATATGAAAAGCCTATATTTCTTTATTTTTATTCGGAAAAGCGAGTGACTTTTCTTTTTAATGTGCTTTAAAGCCTTTTTCTAATGTGTGAGTAACCTGTATGAAATGTAATAAAGCAGTCTAGTTCAGCCCAATTGATACCGATGTATTTATAGGCCCAAGCAAATGAAAGCGAGTCTGATCAGGAGTCCAAGCAGAAAGCCCAGCGATCCTCTGGCTCCGAGAGTGATTCTGACGACTCGGATGATGACAGAAAGCCCAAACGCAGAGGACGTCCCCGCAGTGTTCGGAAGGACACCGTGGAGGGTTTTACTGATGCAGAGATTAGGAGGTATCAAGCCTTTATTTACTGCGCTGAGCTGACCTATCTGCAAATATGATTTCCCATTTTACATTCTTGATTTTTTTCTGTTAGGTTTATAAAAGCCTATAAAAAGTTCCCCACTCCGCTTGAAAGGTACGTTGCTTATTTCTGCATCCAGCATCTTTAAAGTTGGTATATGTCACTTTCCATGGCGCTAAGCTGATTTTTTTTAATGTCTGTTAAGGCTTGAGTGCATTGCACGAGATGCAGAACTCGTGGAGAAATCGGTGGCAGATCTGAAGAGATTGGGAGATCTTTTACACTCAAGCTGTGCTTCAGCCATGCAGGAGTTCGGAGAACAATTGAAAGAGAATCCCACTGATGGTAGGCGGCTCCCTAATGGATGGAGAAATGTATTATTAACGGTGGATATAGTCCGCGGCAGCCAATAGCATCACGTTTCACTTTCTAACATGAAAAATGAAAGATGATTGGGGGTTTGCACAGACCTGATTCACTTTGTGGCACTAGTTTTTTTTTCTTTCCCTAAAGTGTATAAAAATTTCAATTAGTATTAGTCTTTAACCCCTTCACCACCTTGGGATTTTTTGCTCCCCTCCTTCCCAGATCCATAGTTTTTTTTTCTGTCAATATGGCCATGTGAGGGCTTGTTTTTTGCGAGACGAGTTGTACTTTTGAACGACGGCATTGATTTTAAAACATAGTGTACTGGAAAATGGGGGAAAAAAATCCAAGTGATGTGAAAGTGGAAAAAAAAGTGCAATTCCACAATTGTTTTTTTTTTTTTTGTGGGGTGGGTGGGGGTTAGCCATTTTTACTAAATCCTAAAAAAAATGACCTGACATTGTGATTCTCCAGGTCATTGTGAGTTTGATACCAAACATGTCTAGGTTCTTTTTTATTTAAGTGTTGAAAAAAATACAAAGTTTGTTTGAAAAAAAAGCAGGGCCATTTTGTGAGACCTGTAGCGTCTCAATTTTTCTGGATCCAGGGCTGGGTGAGGTTTTACATTTTGCGTGCCGAGCTGAATGTTTTTATTGATAACATTTTGGTGTAGATATGATCTTTTGATCACTTGCATTTTATTGCAATGTTACAGCGACCCCAAAAAAACGTAATTCTGGCTTTTTGATTTTATTTGCTCATTACACAGTCTACCAATTTGATTAATTTTATATTTTCATTGATTGGGCTTTTCTGAACACAGCAATACCAAATATATGTACTTGTATATGTATTTTTGAATTTTGTTTTTTAATTTTTATTTTGAATAGAGCAAAAGGTGGGGGTGGGGTGATTTTAACTTTTTATGTATTTTTTAAAACATTTTTTACTTTTTTTACTTTTCACTTCAATAGTGTCCTTAGGATACTTGAAGCGGCGATGATAGCAGATCCGCAATGAAAAGCACAGGTGTCTCCTGCAGACCCCCCAGTTGTCATGCCAATCCATCGGCCACCGGTGTGACCGGCTCCGATGGCCGAGGTTTTTGATGCGCTCATGTTAGATGCAGCTTTCAGAGATTGAGAGCGTCATTTAACATGTTAACGGCTGCAGTTGAATCACTATTCCACCCATGGCTGTTAGAGCTAATTTGGTCAGCTGTCATGTGCCGAGATAGATGCGGGCTCAGCGTCGGAGCCCTCATCAAAGGGAGGGGAGGCGACGTATTAAAATATATAGGCACGTCATAGGTCGTTAATGAGTTAAAGCACCACTGAAGAGTTGGACATGTCATTACAGTCTAAGGCTGAATTCAGACATCCGTGAAAACACGATCCATGTATGGAACTGATGTATAACTGGCCGCGAGTCTCTTTTCCTGAGCTCCGCATTCTCCTAGGCGTATACGGTATAACGCTGTTGAGTTTGGGTTGGGAGACCCGTGACCAGCCTGTCCATGGTGGTTTGTACACGGACCGTGTTTTTCAGACATCTCAATTCGATCTAACTTTTATTCGCAAAGTCCAAAATGTATTTGAAAAAATTGCAACTTGAGACTTGTAGCCATCATAATTCAGCAAAAACCCCATTGACTTGCAGATTATTAATAAATACTAAAAATTGTATTTACATATATATTGCAAACATATTCCACAAAACTTTACAATTAAGCAGAGACATGTACAAACAATAAGGACAGTGTAAAGTAACACATTATTGAACAATTACAGGAGGAGTGAGGGTCCTGCTCACAAGTTCAAACTCTATATGGAAATGGGGGACACAATAGGCAGCGCGTGCTTGTTATGTACGGTCCAGTCATCATTATGAATAGGGCATTTCAATATGCTGCATGATGCGGTCATCAGCCAGGATCTGTCTAATTAGATTAATACCATTTTCATATCGTACAGATTCTCTGTCCAGATTCAGTGGATTATATCAGCCGCAAAGTGAATGAGATTTATAAAACTCGCACACAATCTAGGCATAATTTCAGTGCGGAAATTGACCTGTGCTGTGGAGTTTTAAGGCTATGTTCACACGCAGTGTTTTTGCTCCATTGTTTTTCTGCAGCCAAAACCTGCTCTCTTGGCAGTTCACAATGCCTGTTTTTCAGCACTTTGGGTGCGGATTACATGTGTGCTTTGTGTGTATAGTACATGTTTAATATTGTTAGTTTTATTCACAAAAAAACTCAGCTAAAAATGCTGTTATTTTTTTTGCATCCTTTTTTTTCTGCAAAAAGGTTGAATGTGAACCGAGCCTCATGGTAGGTTCACACAACTGATTTCTCCACATACGTGAAAAACAGACCAATTATTCTGATCAAACCTTTGGTCAGAGTTTGATCAGAGTGGCATCTGTTTTTCTCGTAAGTAGAATAAAGTTTCTCCTTCTTGTCCTTTCTGTCAGTCCATTAAAATCATGACATCCGTGAGCGGTCTGATTCTCTTCACAGTCTCATAAAATTGCATTGTCAATTTTGATCCTCCCCATCGGATCATAATTGGACGTCTTCAATTTTTTCAGTGGACAACCTGGTCCGAAGAAAAAGTTAGACATGTGCAGAGCCCCATAGAGTATCATAGAGTACTGTCCGTGAAAACCACAGATGGCGCTCGTATGAGAAAAGCGGTCATGAGTCCTAGATCTGCATCTGCATCTTTGTGCAGGTTGTGACTGGATTTCACCCTTTACAATGCAGAGAATGAGATCCACACCAAATTAACATTTTTGTCACAGATCTGCACCAAAATCCGGAACATAATATACACTTTTTCAGTCATATGTGATCATACCCTTAATGCTACTTTGCAGCTTCACCCGCAAATTTGCCAGGATATTAAAAAAACAAAAATATAATACGAAAATGTAGTTTTGTGATACAACCCCATAGTATTGACTGCACCACTTAGCCCAGTTTTGGAGGATAATTTAGAGCTGATCAGGGAGTTTCAGAAGACATCTACTATATTAAGCTGAATGTGTGTATGTGTGTGTGTATGTGTGTATGTCCGGGATTGGCATCTGCACCGTCGCAGCTACAGCCACAAAATTTTGCACAGTCACATGTCTGGACCCTGAGAGCGTCATAGGCTACGTTGTGAGGCGAAATTTTAACCCTGCGTGTTCCAATTCACCAAACAATTTTGCCCCTATCTACATAATGGGGAAAAAAGTGAAAGGAAAAGTGTTGGAGGCGTCGCAGCTACAGAAACAAAATTTTGCACAGTCACACGTCTGGACCCCGAGAGCGTCTTAGGCTATGTTGTGAGGTGAAATTTTAACTCCGCGCTTTCCAATTCACCAAACTATTTTTCCCCTATCTACATAATGGGGAAAAGTGAAATGAAAAGTGTTGGAGGCAAATTGACAGCTGCCAGATGTGAACAAGGTGGACTTAAAGAGTGAGAGCGATGGCGCCAAAGAGTATATACCGTACAGTTGCTAAGGTGGGACCCCGACATGGGATACTCACCACACACGGGGATATGAACACACACACAAAATGCGCCACACACTACCACGTGCTTGAACACATATACCACCCTCAGCACACATTTCACCACACATACACCAACCTCGCCACATAAAAGTCGAAACACAAAAGTCGCCGCTCAAAACTCACCACGCGCAAAACTCGCCACATGCAAAAAATAGGCTCACGCAAAACTCGCCACAAGTGCAAAACTCACCTCATGGAAAACTCGCCACACGCAAAACTTGCACATGCGGAAAAATTGCCACATGCACAAAATTTGCAACACATGCAAAAGTCGCCTCACACAAAACTTGCACATACTCAAAAGGCACCAGACATAAAACTCACCACGCGCAAAACTCGCCATGCGCAAAACTTGCTGCACACAACTTGCTACACTAACCTGTCACATGGAACTCGACACACAAAAAGTTGCTACACGCATGTTGCCACACAAAACTCATCTCACAAAAGTCGATACATGCATGTCGCCACACACAACTCAACACACACAACTTGACAAACGAAACTCGCCCTAAAACACACACAAGTCTGGTATTAGCCTTCAAAAATAAAAATCTGATTAATAAGCAGACAAACTACAAGAGCAACAAATGTACCATATAGGAAATACGGCAGCTATCAGTCACATGACCTGTCTATTATGTGTATGTGTGAGCTAATATATACTGCCAGGGGGAGGGCTTCCTGTTGGCTGGGGATTTATCAGGCTGCCAATTTATCTTACAAATACTGAGGTAAAAATACTGAGCAAATAACGTGTTAACGAGGTCTAATACAGGAGATCACACAGGTATACACTATATACAGGGGAGATGACACACAGATATATACTATATACAGGAGAGATGACACACAGGTATATACTATATAAATGAGGAGATGACATACAGGTACATACTATATACAGGAGGAGATGACATACAGGTATATACTATATACAGGAGCAGATTACCTACAGGTATATACTATATACAGGAGGAGATGACATACAGGTATATGCTATATATAGAAGATGACATACAGGTATATACTATATACAGGAGGAGATGACACACAGATATATACTATATAGAGGGGAGATGACACACAGGTATATACTATATACAGGAGGAAATGACATACAGGTATATACTATATATAGAAGGAGATGACATACAGGTATATACTATATATAGGAGGAGATGACATACAGGTATATACTATATATAGGAGGAGATGACATACAGGTATATACTATATATAGGAGGAGATGACATACAGGTATATACTATATACAGGGGAGATGACATACAGGTATATACTATATACAGGAGATGACATACAGGTGTATACTATATATAAGGGAGATGACAAACATGTATATACTGAGGTGAAAATGAGAGGTGTGAGGTGAAAATGAAAAGGTGTGAGTGCAAAATGAGAGGAGTGAGGGAAAATAGTGTAGTGATCGGAAAATGACAGATGTGAGGTCGAAATGACAAGTGTTAGGCGGGAATGAGAGGAGTGAGGGAGAAAATGAGAGATGTGAGGGGGAAAATGAGAGATGTGATTGGGAAAATGAGAGGCGTGATGGGAAAATAAGAGAAGTGAGGTGCTATAACTAACCACAGATATTTACTATGCCCAGGCAACGCCGGGCTCTTCAGCTAGTTATGAATATAATTAATTTCTAGCTGCTTTTTATGTATTTGCTCTAGGTAAAGGCCCTGGTAAAAGAAGGGGTCCAACGATTAAAATTTCTGGTGTTCAAGTGAATGTAAAGGCTATTATTCAACATGAGGAAGACTTTGAAATCCTTAGTAAATCAATTCCTAAAGATTCAGAGGAAAAGAAAAAGTGAGTGGTGTTTTTCACATTGATTTTCATTTTATGTGAACAGGATGTTCAGGTGTGTTTGTAATTTGTTGTGACTGCTAGCCTATAAACTACAGTATTGTGCAAACGTTTCAGGCAGCTATTGGGAGAAAATCTGCAAAGTAACGATGCTTTGTTTATTTATATCAATTAACAAAATGATTTCAACAAAAGAGAAATCTAAGTCAAATCGATATTTGATGTGAGCATATTTTGCCTTCAAAACAGAATCAGTTGTCTTGGATACACTTGTACACAGTAATTGGAGAAACCCTCCAGGGAGGTTGTGCTAAAAAGCTTTAAAACTAGCCACAGATCTCAGTGATGTTGAGACCAGGGCATCACTTCCGGTAGTCCTTGTTCTTCTTTGATGTCACAGGCCATGCACCATGGCAAGTCTGAGCATAGTAACATGACATAAGGTAGTTATACTGCATCCACAAGGTCTCTCCCAGGCAAGCATTTCAAAGCAGACTGGTTTCAAGATGTGCTGTTCAAGCTGTTTTGAAGAAGCACCAAGAAATGGGCAACAATAAGGACCGTAAACACAACAGCCCTTCAAGGAAACTTATTGCAGCAGATGAAAGACATATCTTTACTTCCCTTTGAAAAAGGAAGATGTCCAGAAGTTCCATTAGTTTAGCACTGGCAGCAACTAATGGGACGTCTGGCAATAAGTGGTCTTCGTGGAAGAATTGTTGCCAAAAAGTCATATCTTTGACATGGAAGGAAGGCCAACCAACTAAGGCTACTTTCACACTTACGTTGTTAGGCGTACGTCGCAATGCGTCGTTTTGGTGAAAAAACGCATCCTGCAAATGTGCTCGCAGGATGCGTTTTTTCTCCATATATTTGTATTACCGACGCATTGCGACCTATGGCCACACGTCGCATCCGTCGTGCAACGGATGCGTCGTTTTTTTGGCGGCCGCAACGCCCAAAAAAAGTTCATTGTAACGTTTTTTGTGCGTCGTGTCTGCCATTTTCGACCATGCATGCTAGGACAAAACTCCGCCCCCTCCTCCCCGCTCATCGCAGTGGGCAGCGGATGTGTTGTACATCGGGCCGACGCAAGTGTGAAAGTAGCCTAAAATATGGACAAAAGCATAGGAACTTGTGAAAAATGGTAGCAAAAATGTTGAATGTCTGCATGCAACATTGAAGCATGGTTGGAGGTTCCTTGTAAGTTTGGGTCTGCATTTCATCAGATGGAGTTGGGGATTTGGTCTGGATTAATGGTGTCTTCAATGGTGAGAAATGCAGGCAGATACCTATCCATCATGTAAGACCATCAGAGAGGAATCTGATTGGCTCCAAATTTGTTCTGCAGCAGGATAATGACCCTAAACATACAGCCGATGCCATTAAGAGCTATATTTAGCATAAATAAGAATGAGTCCTAGAAGTGATAATATGGCCCCCACAGAACCCTTATTTCAGCATTACAGGAAAAGATAGAAGTATTTGCATGAGCCTACATCCACAGAAGATCAGTTGTTGGCTCTCCAAGACGTTTGGAACAACCTCCCTGCAGAGTTCCTTCAAAAAATGTGTGCTAGTGTACCCAGAGGAAATAGGCGAAAAGTGTTCACACCAAATATTGATTTGATTTGGATTTATCTTTTGCTCATCAATTTCTTAATTGATAAAAATAAACTATTTACACTTCTATTTTAGAACACATTCTTACTTTGCAGTATTTTTTCCACACCTGGAACAGTACTGTATCTAGAGTATGGGGAGCTTTTGGGAAGCAGAGCATGCTTCTGATCAGTACCATACTCATAGATTGTTCATAAAAAACGGAGGCCAACATAAAAATTGTATTTCCATGTCTTCTCCCTTTTATCATCTCAGGTTCCAGTTATCTAGTCGGGTTAAAGCTGCTCATTTTGATGTGGATTGGGGTGTAGAAGATGACTCCCATTTGCTCTTGGGAATTGTTGAACATGGCTACGGAAACTGGGAGCTTATGAAAAGTGATGCAGATTTGAAGCTGACAGATAAGGTAATAGTTTTTGCCTTTTTCTTTGCAAACTTTCCTTATGGATTCTTACATGATCTTGAGAGTTTATGTACCACAGTTAATCGCATTTTAGCAAACCATGGAGCACATTTTTATGGTTTTGCTGCTACCTGTCCATAACCTGCCCATATGCCCTATTCAGCTGTATGGATATCATAGAAAGGGTCTGATGAACAAGAGCCATCCTTGTATTACATGAACAGCAATTCAATTGCCCACCACGTAATACTTAATTGCCACAGTAGATGAATTGCCTGGCTGGCAGCAGGAGCCCAGGCTGTGGCAATCATAGACCCAGCTGCTGTACTTTGAGATGGGTGGTCTATGATGAAACAGCCCATTAAAATAGTTGCAGTGGTGTCAATCACAGCAATGAAATTCAGTGGAGTAAGTGTTCATAAAATCCGAGAGCTGCTGCACCCAGTCGTGGGACTGGTTCTTTGCGGCTAATCCTAGCCATATCCCCATTTACAATGTTGGCAGTGCTGATCGTAGCTAAACAATCTGTATATATTCGGGTATATTGTGTGGCAGCATGATTCCAGTAACTGAAGTACATTGCATTAATACAGCAAAGGGTTTCCCATCTAAATTAATGACCTGTCATAGTAATAAGCCAAACTTTACAATATAGGAAAATCCCTTTCAAATCATGTGCTAACTATTATTATTAAAAAAAAATCTACATGTGCTCGATGTATGAATTCTGCAAATATTAATAGCAGTCTTCTGTGGTTAGATCTTACCTGTGGAAACCGACAAAAAGCCTCAAGGGAAACACTTGCAGACCAGAGCAGACTATCTCCTGAAACTCCTTAAGAAAGAAGCGGAAAAAAAAGAAGGAGGTCCGACGGAAGAGGTGAGAGCGTTTGCAGTCAGTTTATTTTCGTATGTCATGTTGTGTGTGTGTGTATATGTATTTATATGGTTGCTAGAAGTTTAGGCATATTTGTCTATTTAATAGGCAAAAAAGAGAAGAAGGCCACGTGCAAAGAGAGATAGTGCAGGCAAAGTGAAGGATGAGCATGGCAATGAGATCTCTTCACCTAGGCTTTCTGACCACCCATCAGAAGATGCCGAAACCAAGGTGTGTACACTTTTTTGCTGTCAAAGTTGCACATAGGCATAACTTGAGACAAGCATGTTCCCCCAACACACAAATTCTCCAGACTCTGCTGCGGGGATTGCTGTCCCTTCAGTCACAGGGTGAGGTTGGCTACTAATACTGAGTGGTTAGGTTGGGCGCTCAGACAACATCTCCGTTCATCTTATAGCTATCTAATCTGAGGTCAGTGCACGGTGCAGGATAGTGAAGTTCTCACACAAAAAAAATAAATTTAAATTTGTTTTCCCAAACTGTTACCATGAAGCTGGGAGCACACTGCTCTCTAGAATCTTTGCCATCAATGTGTAGCAATAGGATTTCCTTTAAGACTAGTGCAGAGCAAAAAGTGGTGCTTCGGTATATAGTGTGTCTGCCCCTGTCCTTCCTAGTATTTGGTGCTGTAGACTAGCACTGCATGTTATAATTTAGTTTGTATAGATAATAACACCCAAATTATTTTCCCTTGTAGACTGATGGAATAGTGATAAATCCAGGATGTAAATAGCAGGTCTTTTGTCCTATTGCTCCCTATGTAGCCAGTTAATCAGGACACCCTGTAGGGGTATTCTCATCCGGTACAGTGTCATCTCCTGTGAGGATGCATTGGCTGAACATGCTGATCAGACGAGGTGCTAACACTTCTGGATATGTGGTGTATGTAGGTCACCTATGAGCCTTTCCGCTGCGTGCAGCTTTTGTCTGTACCCGGCAGTCAGCGCTCTGTCTCCATGCTATTAGACTAATGTAAGCCTTTCTTTTCTCCAGGACGACGGCTCTCTAAAGAGTCCAAACAAGAAGAAACAAAAGAAAAAAGACAACAAGGAAAATAAGGACAAACAGAACCAAAAAAAAGATGGCACCAAAGAGAAGAGGAAGCCAAAGGAAAAGGTATACTTTATGGTAACAATTTGCTGCCACTTTTAAGCCCCCCTCTCCAGCCATACACATTAGACACTATGGCTGGGTTTGGCTGACAGTCTCATGTGTGCAGGAGCTGAGATAATTTATTGTTAGGGAAAATATCGATCGGGCGTGTCTGATTTCGAACTGCCGATTTCATTGCCTCTTGAAGATAAGCCTCCACCAGTCTTGTCTGACAGCGGCTTTCTTATAGAGAACGCAGGAGCTCTTGTTCATCTGAAATGGCTGCTGCCTGACTTATTGGCAGCCATCTAATTTGTATGGCGAACGTTACTGTCCACCATCCCACAAGGTATCTCACAAATGATTGACAAGACCGTGACAGTCATTGCCTTCATCAATGAGATACCGAAGACTTACACTGCAGGTTTACAGCAGAGATTATGAAAATAGCAGAACAAGGCGAAGTACAACCTGCATCTGTGCACTTAGTCTACATTATATGTCCAGAGATTTTTTTGACATATACTCTAATGTTCACATACACCCCCGTTCACTGGACAGAGGCCAAGAGTGTTCCTTCAGCCTCTCTGGCCTGTATACATCTGTATAACATTTGGTGTAGTGAACAGGAGGCTGCAGCAGTCTGTGCTTTCCGAAATAGAAAGCCGGTACATTTTCTCCTTCGCCTCATTGGAGGACACAGATCGTGAGTGTATGCTGCTGCCACCAGGAGGCTGACACTAAGTGATACAAAGAAAGTTCGCTCCTCCCCTGCAGTATACACCCTCCTGCTGGGTCTCAGCTCCTCCCCTGCAGTATACACCCTCCTGCTGGCTCTCAGCTCCTCTCTGCAGTATACACCCTCCTGCTGCCTCTCAGCTCCTCCCCTGCAGTATACACCCTCCTGCTGGCTCTCAGCTCCTCCCTGCAGTGTACACCCTCCTGCTGGCTCTCAGCTCCTCCCTGCAGTATACACCCTCCTGCTGGCTCTCAGCTCCTCCCCTGCAGTATACACCCTCCTGCAGGCTCTCAGCTCCTCCCCTGCAGTATACACCCTCCTGCTGGCTCTCAGCTCCTCCCTGCAGTGTACACCCTCCTGCTGGCTCTCAGCTCCTCCCTGCAGTATACACCCTCCTGCTGGCTCTCAGCTCCTCCCCTGCAGTATACACCCTCCTGCAAGCTCTCAGCTCCTCCCCTGCAGTATACACCCTCCTGCTGGCTCTCAGCTCCTCCCCTGCAGTATACACCCTCCTGCAAGCTCTCAGCTCCTCCCCTGCAGTATACACTCTCCTGCAGGCTCTCAGCTCCTCCCCTGCAGTATACACCCTCCTGCTGGATCACAGCTCCTCCCCTGTAGTATACACCCTCCTGCTGGCTCTCAGCTCCTCCCCTGCAGTGTACACCCGCCTGCTGGCTCTCAGCTCCTCCCCTGCAGTATACACCCTCCTGCTGGCTCTCAGCTCCTCCCCTGCAGTATACACCCTCCTGCTGGCTCTCAGCTCCTCTCTGCAGTATACACCCTCCTGCAGGCTCTCAGCTCCTCCCCTGCAGTATACACCCTCCTGCTGGCTCTCAGCTCCTCCCTGCAGTGTACACCCTCCTGCTGGCTCTCAGCTCCTCCCTGCAGTATACACCCTCCTGCTGGCTCTCAGCTCCTCCCCTGCAGTATACACCCTCCTGCAGGCTCTCAGCTCCTCCCCTGCAGTATACACCCTCCTGCTGGCTCTCAGCTCCTCCCCTGCAGTATACACTCTCCTGCAGGCTCTCAGCTCCTCCCCTGCAGTATACACCCTCCTGCTGGATCACAGCTCCTCCCCTGTAGTATACACCCTCCTGCTGGCTCTCAGCTCCTCCCTGCAGTGTACACCCTCCTGCTGGCTCTCAGCTCCTCCCTGCAGTATACACCCTCCTGCTGGCTCTCAGCTCCTCCCCTGCAGTATACACCCTCCTGCTGGCTCTCAGCTCCTCCCCTGCAGTATACACCCTCCTGCTGGCTCTCAGCTCCTCCCTGCAGTGTACACCCTTCTGCTGGCTCTCAGCTCCTCCCCTGCAGTATACACCCTCCTGCTGGCTCACAGCTCCTCCCCTGCAGTATACACCCTCCTGCTGGATCTCAGCTCCTCCCCTGCAGTATACACCCTCCTGCAGGCTCTCAGCTCCTCCCCTGCAGTATACACCCTCCTGCTGGCTCTCAGCTCCTCCCCTGCAGTATACACCCTCCTGCTGGCTCTCAGCTCCTCCCCTGCAGTATACACTCTCCTGCAGGCTCTCAGCTCCTCCCCTGCAGTATACACACTCCTGCTGGATCTCAGCTCCTCCCCTGTAGTATACACCCTCCTGCTGGCTCTCAGCTCCTCCCCTGCAGTGTACACCCTCCTGCTGCCTCTCAGCTCCTCCCCTGTAGTATACACCCTCCTGCTGGCTCTCAGCTAAGTTCTTGCTTAGTGTCTGTAGGAGGCACAGGGTCTGGTTCAGACCCCAACGTTTTTATTTTACTTTTAACTTTTTTGTAAATTTTTATTTTTTAATTAACAGAGTGAAGGGGCGACAGATCCTTTCAAGGTTCCGATCTCCCCCGAATCATCAACAGGCGAGCATGGCGAGTATACCCTCTCCTGCGACGTGGGAAGCCATGCCTGAGCTCACTTCAGGGGCGACGGTTC
Source organism: Ranitomeya imitator (assembly GCF_032444005.1). NCBI lineage: Eukaryota > Metazoa > Chordata > Amphibia > Anura > Dendrobatidae > Ranitomeya > Ranitomeya imitator. The sequence continues at coordinate 554,902,330 of NC_091285.1, forward strand.
CTTTACGGTCCCAATCTCCCCACACAAGCAACAGGCGAGCACATGGAGTGTCGCCTCCATGTATCCTCTCCTGGAGCCAGGCCTAATGCCGGACAACTGGCCCTGTTCACCCGGACTGAACTCCGTGGATGCACAGAGGCCCCTCTCTATGGCGTCCGAGCAGCCCCCACTGTCCCGCCACTGTGAAAGTGGATGGCACAAGGAGGCGGACGGCTCCTCTCCACCTCCCTAACAAAGGGATGATGGATTGAAGTTTATCCCTGCACCGTCCATGCTGCGCAGAATAGCGCTGAAACCCACATCCGCGGCGGCTCCATGCCGGGACACGCACCGATGGTGGGTGGATCCATCTGCAGCGGGATATCCACATGCTGACAGGCAGCCTCAGCCACTTCCCGTGGCCCACCTCCCTGAGGTAACTCTCCGGCCAACTGCAAAAATGTAGTCCCTGGTTTCGGCCGATGTGTAGGCCGCATCCCGGAAGCCGCGCCCGCACTATGGTGCTAAGGCGGCTCCGCCCGCTTTTCTGGTGCTTCTCGCCTGGCGACAACTCCCCTCACTTCTACCACTGGTGTTGCCAGCCGGCTGCACAAATTTAGGCCCTGGCTTGGGCCTATTCAACATCGTATCCGTGGCTCCGCCCCCCGAATTGGCGCTTCTCGCTCTCTGCGAGATTTTACCAACTTTGCAACTCCCGGTGGCCATCTTGGTCCACCCGGCCGGCTCAACACCGGCGACGGTTTTTGCATTAAAGGGGCACATCGACTCTACATCAGTACCAGTGTAAGGAAGTACCTGACCTAAAGCCACACGCCCTGGTCTTAAAAGCACATGACCAGTATTCCCTGGTCTTAAAGGCACATGACCAGTATTCCCTGGTCTTAAAGGCGCATGACCAGTATTCCCTGGTCTTTAAGGCGTATGTCCAGTATTCCTTGGTCTTAAAGGTGCATGACCAGTATTTCCTGGTCTTAAGGGTGCATGATCAATCCGAGGAGCCCTCCGCCGCTGACCCCAGCTTATCCCAGAGTACCTAGTTCTCCTCAGTGAACTTCGTCAATGACCGCAATCCATGGTTCTCTGACCAAGAGATTGAATCCCTTTGTGTACCCTCTGTGGCTCGGAGTGCTCGCAGGACCGATATACATGGTCCCTATCCTACATGGGAGCCGTGGGCTAGCAGGGGCCGCAAGTATTCTAGAGACGTACAGGCGTCTAGGAACATACAGGCATCTAGAAAACGGAAGTTTTCGTTTCCTGCTCCCTCACCAATGATTTGATGGCAACAAGGCTCTGTATATGGATCAGATATTGCCTGGACTTGCCAGAGCTTCAGAAAAAGATGACTCGCCTATTTATATTTATCAACCAATCTCGGTACATTGACGAGGACTCTGGTTCTGCTATAAACTACGCAGTGTCCCTCATAAGGAGACTAAACTCCCTCATAGAGCATTTGCTATTCAGTCCAGATAAGCGATTCACTGGACAGAAGCCTCTACGTGGGATGCCATGCCTGGTCTGATTTTAGCGGATGATGCAAGAAGGCAGACAATTCCTCTCCACTTCCCTGTTAAGAGGTTGATGGATCGAGGGTTCCTAATTTTTATTTCTCTGATCGCCCATGACGGCACCACGGAGAGAGGGGATCCGCCCACCAAGGACAGGAAACCTACGGATAAAAAGGCGGTACCACTCTCCTGCATCAGTTGGTTTCCTGTCCTTGATGGGAGACCTACGGACTTACCAGTCGTCGTTGGAATTCCGGGGCCAACCAGTCCGATTCAGGCAGCTGGGGTCCCTCTGCCTCGGCTAGGGTGGTGACCCGAAGCGCCACCGCTGGGAGCCAGTGGGCCGAAAGGGTGTGCGGGGGAGGTGACAAGGAGTTCGCGGTCACCTCCCCAGGTAAGATGCAGCAGCGGCAACATCCAGGGGGGTCCCTCTGTGGTTGCGGGAGGTGCAGCGCGACCCTCCCTAAAACAAGCATAAGTCTGCACGCTGCACCGCCATCGGGCGTGCAGAGTAACGCGCTATAGGGACTGCATAGGACCGGGGGCGCCGGTCAGCAGCGCCATATCTGCTTCCCGGGCGCCATCTTGAAAGTTCGGCGCATGCCCGGGATCTAAGCTGGTCTCGCGAGAGGCGCCGATGCGCTCGTGCGCCGGTATGCGCAGGCGCCGGCGGGGCTTCCGGCCGGGCGCTTGGTGCGCTTTGCGCAGGCGCCGGCGGGTCTTCCGGCCGGGCGCCTGGTGCGCTCTGCGCAGGCGCCGGCGGGGCTCCGGCCGGGCGCTTGGCGCGGTCTGTGCAGGCGCCGGCGGGATGGCCGCTAGAGCGCTTTTGGCACAGTGTATGACACAGAGTTACTGCGCAGGCGCCGGCGTTCGGCGCTCCTCTATGGGAGCGGTCGCTACTGCGCAGGTGCGGGGAGCGGCGGGAGGGTTCAAATAGTAGAATCCATATCCTCCCAGTGGCTCTGCAGTAATAAGCAGGAGCCTTAAGAGAATAGGAGCGCCAGCTTAGCCAAGTCTCAAGGCAGCATCCGCAGACCAGCAGCAGTATGAGCGACCCGGCATCACCTTTGCCCGAATCACCTCCACTTGTAGCATCGCCACAGCAGCAGCAACAAAAAAGGCGACAGCAGAAAGGGCACCAGGACACCAGCAAAGAACGCCAAAGGTCTCAACACAGTAAGGAGTCCAGTACGGCGTCGGGGAGAAAGCCAGAGGCAGAGAACCCCCAACCGGTATTTATGGGTCCTGGAGGTGGTAAGTGGATCTTCGTGAATGTCAGAGACAGTAAGAGTGTTATTTGTCTCTTTTAGGGGAGGAAAAGCGTAGCTAAAACTAAGCACAAAAGTTGCGCCATCTGTAGAGAGGATCTTCCACCTACATGGGATAAGAGACTATGCAATACTTGCATTCAGCAGACTGTATCTGAAAACCTTCCAGGGTTTGCAACAGGTCTTAAAAGCCTAATTAAAGAGCAAGTGGAGGACACCTTTAGGTCACTAAAAAGTGGGAAAAAAAGGAGAAAGACTAAACACAGGTCCCCATCTCCAGTCTCAAAATCCGAAAGTGATAGTGAGAGTTCAACGTCCTCCGTCTCCTCCGACTCATCTGCATCATCTACTTCTTCCTCAGGGGGACATAACTGTTTCCCTCTAGAGGATACTGATGGCCTCATAAAGGCGGTGAGAAGTACCATGGGGTTGGTAGACTCCCATCCTAAAAAAACAGTACAAGACATCATGTTTGGGGGCCTAGAACAGAAAAAGAGAAGAGCTTTTCCGCTTAACGAAGCAATCGCAGCCTTAATTAAGAAGGAATGGAAGAAGCCCATGAGGAAGACTCTCTTAACGCCAAAAAGGAAATACCCCTTTGAGGAAGAATCGTGCTCCTTTTGGGAAAAGGCCCCCAAATTAGATGTAGCAATTGCCAAAGCCTCAAAGAAATTCGCCCTCCCGTTTGAGGACATGGGGGTTCTAAAAGACCCCATGGACAAGAAGGCAGATGCCTTTCTCAAGGGTTCCTGGGAGGCAGCAGGAGGAGGCCTGAAGCCGGCAGTTGCAGCAGCATGTACTTCACGCTCGCTGATGATCTGGCTGAACCAACTAGAGGGTCAATTAAAGGGGAAAACTTCCCGGGACTCAATTCTGAACACATTACCCGTAATGAGAGGGGCCGCGGCTTTCCTAGCTGACGCCTCGGCCGACTCCATCAGGCTATCCGCCAGAGCAGCAGTGTTTGCTAATGCGGCCAGGCGCGCCCTCTGGCTTAAGAATTGGCCAGGCGACCTGCAGACGAAAACGAAACTGTGTACCATCCCTTGTGAAGGAGAGTTTCTGTCGGGTCGACTCTAGATGACATCCTGGAAAAAGCAGGGGACAAGAAAAAGTCCTTCCCCTCTCTGGGTCTCCCCGCTTATAGGAAGCCCTTTCGGAACAAGAGGTTTTTCCGTAAGAACCCAGGGAGAGGCCAGGGGAAGTGGGAAGATAAGAAGAGCAAGAATAAAGGATTCATCTTCAACAAAAACCTCAATGACAGCAAGAAACCTCCACAATGAAGGTTCGCCCCAGGTGGGAGGGAGATTATCTCTCTTTCTCCCAGCCTGGGAAAAGATTACCTCCAGTCAATGGATCTTAAACATCATAAAATCAGGACTGAGGTTAACATTCAAGAGGTACCCTCGTCCCTCTTTCAAGATAACATCTACAAGATCCTCGGCAGAAGAGCAGTTAACACTAGAGAACGAGATTGTGGGGTTAGTAAAAAAAGGAGTACTCATGGAAGTTCCCCCTCAAGAAAGAGGGCAAGGGTACTATTCCCCTCTATTCCTGAGAAAGAAACCAGATGGTTCCTTCAGGACTATTATCAATTTGAGGAACCTAAACAATTACCTAGAGGTTCAAGCATTCAAGATGGAAACGATAAAGTCATCAATCAAAATGCTGTTTCCTCAATGCTTCATGGTGGTCCTGGACCTGAAGGACGCATATTATCACGTCCCAATACACAAGGATCACCAAAGATTCCTCAGAATGGCAATCCACATCAAGGGAGTCCTAAGCCACTTCCAGTTCACAGCCCTACCATTTGGCCTAGCAATAGCCCCGAGGGTTTTTACAAAGCTGGTCGCGGAGGTAATGGCTCACCTCAGGGAAGAAAACACCCTGATCGTACCACATCTGGACGATTTTCTGGTGATAGGCTCCTCTCCGTAACATTGCAAGAATCAACTAGATTTAGTGATTCATTCTCTAAAAGACCTGGGCTGGCTAATAAACCTAGAGAAATCCAGATTGGTGCCTTCTCAGGTTCAGGAGTACCTAGGTCTCACTCTAGACTCCAGGGAAATGGAATGCCGGCTCCCAGAGAGCAAAATACAAAAGATAATGAGCTTAGCGTCAACACACAGTACAATCTCTCCCCTCTATAACTCTCCGTCAGGGCATGTCCCTGTTAGGCTCTATGACCTCTTGCATCCCTGCGGTCCAGTGGGCCCAACTACATTCAAGAGATCTCCGATGGCAGCTACTATCAGAGCAAATCCTCCTAGGAGAGCATTTAGACGGGCGGTTAACATTATCTCCTCGCACCAATCACTCTCTGACTTGGTGGACGTTGCAAGAAAATCTTTCCCAGGGAGTCCCATGGGTAATCCCGATATCAAAGGTCCTAACCACGGACGCAAGCCCCTCAGGGTGGGGGGCTCATCTGGACGACCTGGTAGCTCAGGGCATGTGGTCTCCTTCCCTTGCAAACAATTCCTCCAATATGAAGGAACTCCTGGCAGTAAAATTTGCCCTTCAAGAATTCTCGGGAGTCCTTCAATCTCACCATGTAAGGGTGATGTCGGACAATCGGGTGGTAGTGTCTTACATAAACCATCAGGGGGGTACCCGTTCCAAAAGCCTAATGGAAGTGGCCAACTCGATCCTTCAATTAGCCGAGAACAACCTTCTATCCCTGACAAGCCTACACATAAAGGGGGTAGACGATTACAAGGCAGACTTTCTCAGTCGATCCAGCCTAAAACAGGGGGAATGGGAACTAAATCCAGAGATATTTACCCAGATCACGCAAAAATGGTGTGTTCCCAAAATAGATCTCTTCGCGAGCCATTTAAACAAAAAAGTAGCCTCCTTTTGCTCCCTATCTCCCCTGGGGAACCCAGTAGCTGTGGACGCGTTCCTGATTCCTTGGGGTCACCATCTGGTCTATGCCTTTCCTCCCCTCATTCTGATTCCAGCAGTGCTGAGGAAGATTCGGGAGGACGGGGCGCTAGTCATTTTAATTGCCCCGTTCTGGCCGAAGAGACCTTGGTTCTCATGGATGAGGAAGATGTCAATATCCGACCCTTGGGTATTACCAGACCTCCAGGATCTGTTGTCACAGGGCCCAATCTGTCATCCACGAGTCAAGAACTTGCACTTGACAGCCTGGCTCTTGAGAGGAAAATATTAGAAAGCAGAGGGTTCTCTTCGGGGTTAATCTCAACTCTGTTAAAAAGTAGGAAGCCGGTTACAACAAAACAGTACGGCAAAACATGGAAAAAGTTTCTGTCCTTTTCAGGTGCAAAAATAGGGAAAGAGATCCCCCTTAATTCCATATTAGAGTTCCTTCAAAACGGGTTGGATATGGGTTTAGCCACCAGTACCCTAAAAGTTCACGTGGCAGCATTAGGAGCCCTATTTAATTTTGACTTAGCTTCAAATAGGTGGGTCTCTAGATTCATTAAGGCAGCAGGAAGATCGAGGCCTCTGCCAGTAAAAGTGGTTCCTCAATGGGACTTAAACTTGGTCCTTAAAGCCCTGACTAGTCCTCCATTCGAACCATTACATGAATCTACAATAAAAACGCTATCTCTCAAAACAGCTCTATTAGTCGCCCTCACTTCTGCCCGTAGGGTCAGCGACTTACAGGCTCTTTCAGCCAACCCTCCTCACACACAATTTCTAGAGGACAGGGTTGTTCTAAAAACAGACCCAGCATATCTCCCGAAAGTGGCTTCAAAATTTCACAGGTCTCAAGAGATATCTCTTCCCTCCTTCTGCCCCAACCCTAAGAACAAGGAGGAACAAACACTACATACACTAGATGTAAGAAGATGTCTCTTACACTACCTAGAAGTCACTAGAGAGAATAGGGAGGATTCCTCTCTGTGTGTTTCCAGGGTCCCCGGAAGGGGAAAAAAGCATCTAAAGCCACCATAGCAAGATGGATCACAGACGCCATCAGTCTATCATATTCAGCAAGTGGGATGTCCGTTCCCGGGGAGGTTAAGGCTCACTCAACGAGGGCAGTAGCAACTTCCTGGGCGGAGAAGGCCGGAGCTTCCATAGACCAGATATGTAGAGCTGCTACCTGGTCATCACCATCCACATTCTATAGGCACTATAGATTGGACCTAATCTCCTCTTCAGACCTTACTTTTGGTAAAAGGGTTCTGGAGGCGGTGGTCCCCCCCTGAATGTACTATCTATGCAATTCTCTCCGTGGTGCCGTCATGGGCGATCAGAGAAAAATATAGTTCTTACCGATAACGGTATTTCTCTGAGCCCATGACGGCACCCGTACATTCCCTCCCTTCACTTATGGGTGCACACATTAAAATAGTGCCATAGTCCATTTATAGTTTAAAGTCACGCGGTATCTTGTTATGCTAAACAGTTAAAATTTTACAAATGTCTTAAGTAGTCTCCCATAGTTTTCTATGTAAACAACTGATGCAGGAGAGTGGTACCGCCTTTTTATCCGTAGGTTTCCTGTCCTTGGTGGGCGGATCCCCTCTCTCTGTGGTGCCGTCATGGGCTCAGAGAAATACCGTTATCGGTAAGAACTATATTTTTCTGCACCGTCAAAAGAGAGCGGCGATGGCAAGAGACTATGACCTGCTGGATGCAGCCGCGCATTCTGCTGCTTGGCAGATTAACCGGGTAGAATCTCCTGTGGTATACCTACCAGTATCCCTGCCCGATGTATCATCAGTTAAAAATACCACGGACTGTCAGATAGAAAATCTGGTTCGTTCCGTCTTGCAGCTTCGGGTTCAGCGCTCTATGCTCCCTGTTATGAACAGGTGATTCAGAACCACAATGGACCTAGTGGTTAAGAGCACACAAAGTGACCTGATAGTTACTAACATAGGACGAGCTCTGAGATGTGGGAACTCTGCTGACCGCAATCCCTAATCCTATCATACCACACTAGAGGTAGCCGTGGATTGCGCCTAACGCTCCCTATGCAACTCGGCACAGCCTGAGAAACTAGCTAGCCCTGAAGATAGAAAAATAAGCCTACCTTGCCTCAGAGAAATTCCCCAAAGGAAAAGGCAGCCCCCCACATATAATGACTGTGAGTAAAGATATGAAAATACAAGTCTTGAGGGTCGCCACGTAATAAAGAGATAATGATCTTAACTTGTTGAACTGGGTCACCAGAGGAGCGGGGTTTCAAAGCCAGAAACAGTTTACAATTATTCTTAAAACTCAGAAACTTAGCTCTATCTCCAGAAAACAAATCAGGAATAGGAATTCTTGGCTCTAACATAGAATTCTGAACCACAAAGTCTTGAATATTTTGTACTCTTGCAGTGAGATGATCCACACAAAAAGACAGATCTTTAATGTCCATCACTACACCTGTGTCCTGAACCACCCAAATGTCTAGGGGAAAAGAAAGACAAAACACAGTACAGAGAAAAAAAAATGGTCTCAGAACTTCTCTTTTCCCTCTATTGAGAAGCATTAGTACTTTGGGCCTCCAGTACTGTTATGAACAGGTGATTCAGAACCACAATGGACCTAGTGGTTAAGAGCACACAAAGTGACCTGATAGTTACTAACATAGGACGAGCTCTGAGACGTGGGAACTCTGCTGACCGCAATACCTAATCCTATCATACCACACTAGAGGTAGCCGTGGATTGCGCCTAACGCTCCCTATGCAACTCAGCACAGCCTGAGAAACTAGCTAGCCCTGAAGATAGAAAAATAAGCCTACCTTGCCTCAGAGAAATTCCCCAAAGGAAAAGGCAGCACCCCACATATAATGACTGTGAGTTAAGATGAAAATACCAACACAGAGATGAAATAGACTTTAGCAAAGCGAGGCCCGACTTACTGAATAGACCGAGGATAGGAAAGATAGCTTTGCGGTCAGCACAAAAACCTACAAACAACCACGCAGAGGGGGGCAAAAAGACCCTCCGCACCGACTAACGGTACGGAGGTGCTCCCTCTGCGTCTCAGAGCTTCCAGCAAGAAAAACCAATATAGCAAGCTGGACAGAAAATATAGCAACAAAAGTGACACAAGCAAAACTTAGCTTATGCAGGGCAGACAGGCCACAAGAACGATCCAGGAGAAAGCAAGACCAATACTGGAACATTGACTGGAGGCCAGGAACAAAGAACTAGGTGGAGTTAAATAGAGCAGCACCTAACGACTTAACCTCGTCACCTGAGGAAGGAAACTCAGAAGCCGCAGCCCCACTCACATCCACCAGAGGAAGCTCATAGACAGAACCAGCCGAAGTACCACTCATGACCACAGGAGGGAGCTTGACCACAGAATTCACAACAGTACCCCCCCCCCCCCTTGAGGAGGGGTCACCGAACCCTCACCAGAGCCCCCAGGCCGACCAGGATGAGCCAAATGAAAGGCACGAACCAGATAGGCAGCATGAACATCAGAGGCAAAGACCCAGGAATTATCTTCCTGACCATAACCCTTCCACTTAACCAGGTACTGGAGTTTCCGTCTCGAAATACGAGAATCCAAAATCTTCTCCACTATATACTCCAACTCCCCCTCAACCAAAACCGGGGCAGGAGGATCAACGGATGGAACCACAGGTACCACGTATCTCCGCAACAGTGACCTATGGAATACGTTATGGATGGAAAAAGAAGCTGGAAGGGTCAAACGAAAAGACACAGGATTAAGAACCTCAGAAATCCTATACGGACCAATAAAACGATGCTTAAACTTAGGAGAGGAAACTTTCATAGGAATATAACGAGATGACAACCAAACCAAATCCCCAACACGAAGTCGGGGACCCACACAGCGCCTGCGGTTAGCGAAACGTTGAGCCTTCTCCTGAGACAATGTCAAATTGTCCACCACATGAGTCCAAATCTGCTGCAACCTATCCACCACAGTATCCACACCAGGACAGTCAGAAGACTCAACCTGCCCTGAAGAGAAACGATGGAAACCAGAATTGCAGAAAAACGGCGAAACCAAAGTAGCCGAGCTGGCCCGATTATTAAGGGCGAACTCAGCCAAAGGCAAAAAGGACACCCAATCATCCTGATCGGCAGAAACAAAACATCTCAGATATGTTTCCAAGGTCTGATTGGTTCGTTCAGTCTGGCCATTTGTCTGAGGATGGAAAGCCGAAAAAAAAGACAAATCAATGCCCATCCTAGCACAAAAGGCTCGCCAAAACCTCGAAACAAACTGGGAACCTCTGTCAGAAACGATGTTCTCCGGAATGCCGTGTAAACGAACCACATGCTGGAAGAACAGTGGCACCAAATCAGAGGAGGAAGGCAATTTAGACAAGGGTACCAAATGGACCATCTTCGAGAAGCGATCACAAACAACCCAAATGACCGACATTTTTTGAGAGACAGGGAGATCCGAAATAAAATCCATAGAGATATGTGTCCAGGGCCTCTTCGGGACTGGCAAGGGCAAAAGCAACCCACTGGCACGAGAACAGCAGGGCTTAGCCCGAGCACAAATCCCACAGGACTGCACAAACGAACGCACATCCCGTGACAGAGACGGCCACCAAAAGGATCTAGCCACTAAATCTCTGGTACCAAAGATTCCAGGATGACCAGCCAACACCGAACAATGAACCTCAGAGATAACTCTACTTGTCCATTTATCAGGGACAAACAGTTTCTCCGCTGGGCAACGGTCAGGTCTATTAGCCTGAAATTTTTGCAGCACCCGCCGCAAATCAGGGGAGATGGCAGACAAAATTACCCCCTCTTTGAGAATACCCGCCGGCTCAGACAAACCCGGAGAGTCGGGCACAAAACTCCTAGACAGGGCATCCGCCTTCACATTTTTAGAGCCCGGAAGGTACGAAACCACAAAGTCAAAACGGGAGAAAAACAGCGACCAACGAGCCTGTCTAGGATTCAACCGTTTGGCAGACTCGAGATAAGTCAAGTTCTTGTGATCAGTCAAGACCACCACGCGATGCTTAGCTCCTTCAAGCCAATGACGCCACTCCTCGAATGCCCACTTCATGGCCAGCAACTCTCGATTGCCAACATCATAATTACGCTCAGCAGGCGAAAACTTCCTGGAAAAGAAGGCGCATGGTTTCATCACCGAGCCATCAGAACTTCTTTGCGACAAAACAGCCCCTGCTCCAATCTCAGAAGCATCAACCTCGACCTGGAACGGGAGCGAAACATCTGGTTGGCACAACACAGGGGCAGAAGAAAAACGACGCTTCAACTCTTGAAAAGCTTCCACAGCAGCAGAAGACCAATTGACCACATCAGCACCCTTCTTGGTTAACTCCGTCAACGGTTTAGCAATACTAGAAAAATTATTGATGAAGCGACGATAAAAATTAGCAAAGCCCAGGAACTTTTGCAGACTCTTCAGAGATGTCGGCTGAGTCCAATCATAAATGGCCTGGACCTTAACAGGGTCCATCTCGATATTAGAAGGGGAAAAAATGAACCCCAAAAATGAAACCTTCTGAACACCAAAGAGACACTTTGACCCCTTCACAAACAAAGAATTCGCACGCAGAACCTGGAACACCATTCTGACCTGCTTCACGTGAGACTCCCAATCATCCGAGAAGACCAAAATATCATCCAAGTATACAATCAGGAATTTATCCAGGTACTCTCGGAAGATGTCATGCATAAAGGACTGAAACACTGATGGAGCATTAGAAAGCCCGAATGGCATAACCAGGTACTCAAAATGGCCCTCGGGCGTATTAAATGCTGTTTTCCATTCATCGCCCTGTTTAATACGCACAAGATTATAAGCACCACGAAGATCTATCTTGGTGAACCAACTAGCCCCCTTAATCCGAGCAAACAAATCAGACAGCAGCGGCAAGGGGTACTGAAATTTGACCGTGATTTTATTTAGAAGGCGGTAATCAATACAAGGTCTCAGCGAACCATCCTTCTTGGCCATAAAAAAGAACCCTGCTCCCAATGGCGACGACGACGGGCGAATATGACCCTTCTCCAAGGATTCCTTTACGTAACTCCGCATAGCGGCGTGCTCAGGCACAGACAAATTAAACAGTCGACCTTTAGGAAACTTACTACCAGGAATCAAATCAATAGCACAATCACAATCCCTATGCGGAGGTAGGGCACTGGACTTGGGCCCATCAAATACATCCCGGTAATCCGACAAGAACTCTGGGACCTCAGAAGGGGTGGATGATGAAATAGACAGAAAAGGAACATCACCATGTACCCCCTGACAACCCCAGCTGGACACAGACATTGATTTCCAATCCAATACTGGGTTATGGACTTGTAGCCATGGCAACCCCAACACGACCACATCATGCAGATTATGCAACACCAAAAAGCGAATTTCCTCCTGATGCGCAGGAGCCATGCACATGGTCAGCTGGGTCCAGTACTGAGGCTTATTCTTGGCCAAAGGCGTAGCATCAATTCCTCTCAATGGAATAGGATACTGCAAGGGCTCCAAGAAAAACCCACAGCGCCTAGCATACTCCAAGTCCATCAAATTCAGGGCAGCGCCTGAATCCACAAATGCCATGACAGAAAAGGATGACAAAGAGCAGATCAAAGTAACGGACAAAAGAAATTTCGACTGTACCATACCAATGGTGGCAGACCTAGCGAACCGCTTAGTGCGTTTAGGACAATCGGAGATAGCATGAGTGGAATCACCACAGTAAAAACACAGCCAATTCTGACGTCTGTGTTCTTGCCGTTCAGCTCTGGTCAAAGTCCTATCGCACTGCATAGGCTCAGGTCCATGCTCAGATAATACCGCCAAATGGTGCACAGTTTTACGCTCACGCAAGCGGCGACCGATCTGAATGGCCAAAGACATAGACTCACTCAGACCAACAAGCATAGGAAATCCCACCATGACATCCTTAAGGGCTTCAGAGACCTTTTCTGAAAATTGCTGCCAGCGCACATTCATTCCATTGAGTCAGCACAGACCTCTTCCTAAACTTCTGACAATATATCTCTACCTCATCCTGACCCTGAGACAGAGCCAGCAAATTTATCTCTGCCTGATCCACTGAATTAGGTTCATCATACAGCAATCCGAGCGCCAGAAAAAACTCATCAATATTACATAATGCAGGATCTCCTGGCGCAAGGGAAAATGCCCAGTCTTGAGGGTCGCCACGTAATAAAGAGATAATGATCTTAACTTGTTGAACTGGGTCACCAGAGGAGCGGGGTTTCAAAGCCAGAAACAGTTTACAATTATTCTTAAAACTCAGAAACTTAGCTCTATCTCCAGAAAACAAATCAGGAATAGGAATTCTTGGCTCTAACATAGAATTCTGAACCACAAAGTCTTGAATATTTTGTACTCTTGCAGTGAGATGATCCACACAAAAAGACAGATCTTTAATGTCCATCACTACACCTGTGTCCTGAACCACCCAAATGTCTAGGGGAAAAGAAAGACAAAACACAGTACAGAGAAAAAAAAATGGTCTCAGAACTTCTCTTTTCCCTCTATTGAGAAGCATTAGTACTTTGGGCCTCCAGTACTGTTATGAACAGGTGATTCAGAACCACAATGGACCTAGTGGTTAAGAGCACACAAAGTGACCTGATAGTTACTAACATAGGACGAGCTCTGAGACGTGGGAACTCTGCTGACCGCAATCCCTAATCCTATCATACCACACTAGAGGTAGCCGTGGATTGCGCCTAACGCTCCCTATGCAACTTGGCACAGCCTGAGAAACTAGCTAGCCCTGAAGATAGAAAAATAAGCCTACCTTGCCTCAGAGAATTTCCCCAAAGGAAAAGGCAGCCCCCCACATATAATGACTGTGAGTTAAGATGAAAATACCAACACAGAGATGAAATAGACTTTAGCAAAGCGAGGCCGACTTACTGAATAGACCGAGGATAGGAAAGATAGCTTTGCGGTCAGCACAAAAACCTACAAACAACCACGCAGAGGGGGGCAAAAAGACCCTCCGCACCGACTAACGGTACGGAGGTGCTCCCTCTGCGTCTCAGAGCTTCCAGCAAGCAAGAAAAACCAATATAGCAAGCTGGACAGAAAATATAGCAACAAAAGTAACGCAAGCAAAACTTAGCTTATGCAGGGCAGACAGGCCACAAGAACGATCCAGGAGAAAGCAAGACCAATACTGGAACATTGACTGGAGGCCAGGAACAAAGAACTAGGTGGAGTTAAATAGAGCAGCACCTAACGACTTAACCTCGTCACCTGAGGAAGGAAACTCAGAAGCCGCAGCCCCACTCACATCCACCAGAGGAAGCTCATAGACAGAACCAGCCGAAGTACCACTCATGACCACAGGAGGGAGCTTGACCACAGAATTCACAACAGCTCCCTAGCCGCCGCATGGATTGCTAGAGCAATGGTCTCCTGGCTGGAGACCTTAACTACCTTGATTCACACCAGTAACCTTTTCCCAAAGACAGTGCAACTGGCCAATCAAATCTTTTGAGCGGGAGACTGACAAAGGATTGTATAAGGGTTGTGCAGGAAAGTCTAGATCTAAGGGATCTTGGTTCCAAAAAGGGGAATGAAAAGTAAGACCGATCCTGGACCTCAAATTTCTAACAACCTTTGACAAGGTCCTCCTTTTTGAGGATGATCCTGCACACTTCCAGAAGAATGGTAATTCTCCCTCGAGACAAGGTCATGGCCCTTCGACAGGGAGCTCGCGCACTTGATTACTCATCCCCTCATTTCATTCGATTTGCTAGGAGGGTTCTGAGGAAAAATGGTGACGACAGTGCATGCGGTTTCCTCCGCTCCGCTCGTTTTCAGCAAGTCAAGCAGACGATAGTCTCTAAGCGCCTTCTTCATCCAGGGCCTTTCTTCCGGTTCAATGGTTATTAGTAACTACCAATGCCAGTCTTCTACCTCTCATTGCTCTGGAGATCCGAACGGTAGTCCTACAGCAGGTCCACCATCTTCTGGCGGGTCACCCCATCCGAATTCAATTGGATAATGCCACGGCGGTGCAATACGTCAATCGTCTAGCAGGTACCCACGGTCAGGCACCATGGCCGAGGTACCTCATTCTCTGATGGGCCGAGATCTATCATTCGGTGATCTCGGCAGTATTAAAATAAATCCCAGGAGTAGAACTCGCACGGCAAACAAATTCATCCGTCAGGGTTCTGCCTCTAGTCAGTGGGAACTTCACCCCGAAGTCTTCCATCAGATCTGCCTTCACTGGGGCTCTCCAGTTGTAGATCGGATGGCGTCCAGACTGAATGCCAATGTACTCGAGTTCGTGGTTCGGCCTCGAGATCCAAGAGCCATCGCACGGCATGCTCTGGTTCTTCCGGGGTACCAGTTTCCATAACTCCCCTTCCACTACTTCCGAAAGCCTTTCGGAAGCAGAAAGGGGCCCAGTGATCCTCCGAGATCCGCACTGACCACGTCCGTTTTTGTTTGCGGAGCTAGTATCTTTTCGCCTTATTGCAGCAAGACTGCAAGTAGGGACTTTCTCACAGGGAGTTTTCACACGTAGTTCTTCCCTATCGCATACCGGTAGATCATTGGGACATTACTGGTCCTAGGAGTCTTACAGTAGACTCCTTTTCATCCAGGCAGACTTTACTATCAGGGAAGGTAACCCTTTTTTCTCTGCGATATCCTCACCCTGACGAGTCTTCGGAGCTAGCTGCTCTGTTCTTTCAGATTATTTTCCCCTTATTACCTTCAAGGCAAGGTTGTCCTCAGGCCATCCCCATCCCTTGTTACCAAGGTGGTATTGTATTACCACTGTTATGAGGGCATAGTTCTTCCCTCATCTCTTTCGGCACCAGTCCACAAAATGGAATGAGTTCCCCATATTCTGGACGAAGTGAGTGCTCTGAGTAGATACGTCTCGAGGACGGCGTCTTTCCGAAGGTTGGACGCTTTATTTGGGCTTCCTGACGGTAAGAAGGCTTCCTGACGTTTTCAGGAAGGGTTTAGCCGTTTCATCGGCCATGTTAGCCTGGTGGATTCGTTTCACCATCCAGGAGTCCTTCCGTGCTAGATGTCAGCCTATCTCTCTGTCTATCGAGGGTTCTAGGCACTAGGCGTCGGCAAGGCACGCCTGCAAGCTTGCGGATTCATCCAGTCCGCATGCATTCTTGAAGCACTATAATGCCCACACTTCCACAGATGTGAGTCTGGGCAGGCGGACTCTGCAGGCAGCGGTGGCGCACTTGTAAGTAGCGGTTACACAGGGCCTGATCAGATGTTGTCCATACCCAGGGACTGCTTTGGGACGTCCCACGGTCTGTGTCCCCCAATGAGGTGAAGGAGAAGTAGGGATTTTTGTGTAGTCACCGTAAAATCCTTTTCTCCAAGCTATTTATTAAGGCCCTCACATTAAGCGACGCTGCAGCGATACCGACAACGATCCGGATCGCTGCAGCGTCGCTGTTTGGTCGCTGGAGAGCTGTCACACAGACCGCTCTCCAGCGACCAACGATGCCGGTAACCAGGGTAAACATCGGGTAACTAAGCGCAGGGCCGCGCTTAGTAACCCGATGTTTACCCTGGTTACCATCCTAAAAGTAAAAAAAACAAACACTACATACTTACCTACCGCTGTCTGTCCCCGGTGCTCTGCTTCTCTGCACTCCTCCTGTACTGGCTGTGAGCACAGCGGCCGGAAAGCAGAGCGGTGACGTCACCGCTCTGCTTTCCGGCTGACCGACACTCACAGCCAGTACAGGAGGAGTGCAGAGCACAGCGCCGAGGACAGACAGCGGTAGGTAAGTATGTAGTGTTTGTTTTTTTTACTTTTAGGATGGTAACCAGGGTAAACATCGGGTTACTAAGCGCGGCCCTGCGCTTAGTTACCCGATGTTTACCCTGGTTACCAGTGAAGACATCGCTGGATCGGTGTCACACACGCCGATCCAGCGATGTCCACGGGAGATCCAGTGACGAAATAAAGTTCTGGACTTTGTTCAGCGACCAACGATGGCACAGCAGGGGCCTGATCGTTGGTCGCTGTCACACATAGCGATTTCCTTAACGATATCGTTGCAACATCACCAAAAGCAACGATATCGTTAACGATATCGTTATGTGTGAAGGTACCTTTAGGGGACACAGCTCCCACCCTGTTATTAGCTTATGTTTGTTTTTATAATCTGACATGCTATACTCTCCTATATAATATGACATGCTATACGCTCATATGTTGTTATTGATCTCCTACTGCTTTTGTACCGAACTGGTTAGCTGAGAGCCAGCAGGAGGGTGTATACTGCAGGGGAGGAGCTAATTTTCTTTGTATCACTGAGTGTCAGCCACCTAGTGGCAGCAGCATACACCCACGGTCTGTGTCCCCCAATGAATGGCTCGGAGAAAAGGATTTTACAGTGAGTACACAAAAATCCATATTTTATTTTTATGATGCGTCCCGATGGTGGACATATGCCTAGGCCTCCACCCTGATTGGCCACTGTCAGATGTATGTCTCCTGAGTGTATGTGCCCAACAGTGGGATCAGACGCAGTGTGTACCTAGCTTTAGTAGCGAAAATCCCATATAGCTTGTATGATGATAAAAAACTAGTTGGAGCTACAGATAGTCCGCAGTGGAGAATGTGCTGTAAGTTATGGTTAATGTTCTACCTGGTCATTTATTTAACCTTACTAACGTTAGTTTTAATGACTGTCCACTAATGCATTTTTAATTTTTCTCCTTCAATATAGTTGAAGCGGGCTGATACCAAGGGTGGTGCCCGGAGTAGAAAGAACCAGGGACCCGTCCACATTACGGCCGGGAATGATCCTGTCCCCATTGGGGAAGAGGAGGAGGATGATCTTGATCAGGAAACCTTCAGCATTGTAAGGATTTTTGTATTTGAGATCTGTAATCTTGTAATTTGTACTACTAGCTAATAACTAGGTAAGGACGTTAGAGGTGACGTTTCCCACTATAGTCGTAGAGTCCACTCTTTAGTGGATACTTCTCTGGGTGCAATGTCTAGGAGGCCGCCATTCCTTCACAAAACAGAAAGCCAGATGCAGCTGACACATTGCTTGTGTCACATTTCTGGTGAGATGGATGATTCAGTCAAGTGACGTTGACACGTGTTCACACAACTTTGCAGCATAAAGGAGCTGTTTAATGCATGTGTATGCCATCGTAGAATAAATGAAAAGCTGCACTCACCAGGTTCTGCCGTTAAAGGTCCTTTAATCTCGGGAGCAAGACAGTCGGAGCAGTAGGCAGGGGATGTGCAGAAGAGGGGAGAATAGGACGATGGCTGTCTCACGCTACAACAGATCTGGCCCCGTAGAAGCGCGGTTGTATCGCAAAACAGACGTTGTCGTCCCCTCTCCCACACAGGGGTCTTGTGCCTGCGCAGCTTCACAGAATTCATAATACATCTGTATGGGTTTTTTTCTTAAACTAAATGTGGAGGACTGGATCAATCTGCATAGGGTTGCCTTTTGGAGTATTTCTTGCATCTTTTTTTTAAACTTGTTTTATTGAAGATTATACAACGTAACAAGGTTACATCAAAGAACAAACAGTGTTTGTCATTGCTCATTAATACTATCTGGTAAAGTTAACCTTGCCCTTAAGCATACCATGGGTCCAATATCTTAACCATAAGACACTGAGAATACTCCTCATTGCCTTGGGACTAATGTGGGTCAAAGGGGAATCAAACCATGGCTTCCATACCTTATCAAATGAAGATTCTCTGAGTATAAACTCATGAGGACCTTTGACACACTCAGTGCAGGAATGAGTGTTTCTCGTGGATTTGTGTCTTTTTGCATCGAATAAGGAATTTGCTCTTCGGACCTTCTAGGGTCATCACGGCATAGAGCCAGACCAATTCAGAGGACCATAGAACATTAAGACTTCCTTATCTATGAACAGTTTCAATATATGTCTATCCCTCTCACATAATGATAGTTCTGCTTCACGTCACTTGTCTTATCTATTGCCTTCTTTCTCTCTGTGCTGTGTTGTATATAAGTATGTGATTCTTCAGAATTTGCTTTAGTCTGTGCCTGATGATGGGACCTTTGTAGTCTCGAAAGCTTGCAATTTACCATATTTTCAGTTAGCCATTAAAAGGTATCAACCACTGAGGACTCTCACGTCTAAATAATTTTCAAAATTTTTCAGGACAGTGTCTATTTTTATATGCTGCAGTATTTACCATATTGACCCAGTGTGAAATTCATGGGGGTCTTCTATCCATCCATGTCATGGCGATATCCCTGCAAGCCAAAAATGATGTTTCTCTGAGAAGAGTGTGAGGGTGGGTGAGGCCAGGTCTCCTCATCAGGGATTCCTAATAACCACACCTTAAGGGTGGTTTCACACTTGCGTTTTTGTCTGCAGCGTTTTTTTTTTTTTTTTCAAAAAAACGCATGCGTTTTTTTCCCTATCTTTAACATTGAAAACGCATGCGTTTTTTTGTGTTCGCGTTTGGTCGCGTTTTTTGACGCATGCATTTTTTTTACTGCATGCGTTCATTTTCTGAAATGCTACTTGTAGTATTTTTAGAAGCATTTTTTGGACCAAAAAAAACCGCATGCGTTTTCATGCGTTTTTTTTGGGTCAAAAAATACATTGGAGTCAATGGGGACGCATGCGTTTTTTGGTGCATGCGTTTTTTGCGGTAAAAAACGCATGCGTTTTTTTATTAAAAAAACAGAAAACACACTGATATGCCACCCCCCAACATAAAGGTGATAAAGGGAACCTAACCCTACCCCTAACCCTAAGGGATCCTAACCCTACCCCTAACCCTACCCCTAACCATAAAGGGATTAGGGTTAGGGTTAGGATCCCTTAGGGTTAGGGGTAGGGTTAGGGTTAGGATCCCTTAGGGGTAGGGTTATGGTTAGGGGTAGGGTTAGGATCCCTTAGGGGTAGGGTTAGGGTTAGGATCCCTTAGGGTTAGGGGTAGGATCCCTTTAGGGTTAGGGTTATGATCCCTACCCCTAACCCGAACTGTTTCTGTTTATAGTGGGTTTTTTACTTTTTTTTGATGATTGGCAGCTGTCACACATTTCTCAGCATGCATTTAAAAAACGCAAACGCATGTAAAAACGCATGTAAACGCGTCAAAACGCCGCGTTTTTTTCACCACATGCAAAAACGCATGCGTCAAAAAAACGCAGCGTTTACATGCGTTTTTTCACCATGCGGTTTTTTGCGTTTTTTACCGCAAAAACGCACCCAAAAAAACGCCAATGTGAAACCAGCCTAAGGCAGAGTGGTACAGGGGCTGTATGATCTCCATGAGGAAAGCTATGACTTCTTTCCCAAAGTCTGCAATAGGATGGTAATACCACATCAGGTGTATAAAATCTGCCGCCTCCTCCCCACCCATCTGGAAATCCTCAGTGGTGGATCTACCCATTTTATTTAACCTGCTAGGAGTCAGGTATCATTGATGGACAATATTACATTTGGACTAGCTTGTTATTAATTGCTAGTAAAACATATTGTGGTAAAGGACAAGGCCTCGCTCCAATCTTCCTTTGATAGGGAGGGTATTATCCATTTGACCTCAAACAATGGCGATGAGGAGCATCGGCTCCTTAGAATCCCAGTCGGGGGTATGAGGATATGAGAGAATTTCCCAATATCTGGGAACTGGGTATTTAGGGCATGCCTTAGTTGCAGATACCTAATGAAAGCATGCTTGATAGAGTTGTTAACATTGATAAGAGGAAACAAGAACACCCATGATATATAGCTACACCAGTGTCTTGACCCCTAAATTCAACCAAAACTGAGCATCTTGGGAATGTAGCAATTCTGGAAGAGCACTGTTATGCTATTAGGGGGACTCGGCTACTGTGTCCTTGAACTGAAAAATCTTTTTGGTGGCTCGACACTTGAACCACAAAAGAATATTCCACAAGGTTAAATTGCATCAAGATGTTTCCATTCAAGACGTTGTTTGGTCCAAAACCAAAAAGCATGCGCTTCTTCAATCCCCCATTTCAATTCTGATGCTTTTACAGTCTCCTGGAGGTTTAGGCTATGTGCACATGTTGCGGATTCGTGTGCGGATTCTTCCCCACTGTTTTTGCAAAATCCGCAGGTAAAACGCAATGCGTTTTACCTGCGGATTTTCTGCTGTTTTTGTGCGGCTTTCACCTGCGCTTTTACTCCTGCGGATTCCTTTTGAGGAGCAGGTGTAAGCCACTGCAGAATCCGCACAAAAGAATTGACATACTGCGGAAAATACAACACAGCGTATTCGCGCGGTATTTTCTGCAGCATGGGCACTGCCGATTTGGTTTTCCATAGGTTTACATGGTACTGTAAACCACTTGGAAAGCAGCTGCCAATCCGCAGCCAAATCCGCAACGTGTGCACATACCCTTATATTTACAGATTACTTGTGATCTAGTTGCCTTAGCGGACACATATTGTACTACTGGCACATTTTGGCTTTTTTTTTTTTTACCTTTTTGACATTTTTCTAAACTATTCTTTAATTCTTTATTTTAGTGCAAGGAGAGAATGAGGCCTGTGAAGAAAGCCCTGAAACAACTGGATAAACCTGACAAAGGCCTGACTGTCCAAGAACAGCTAGAACACACAAGGACTTGCTTACTGAAAATCGGAGATCGCATCTCTGAGTGCCTTAAATCATACTCTGATCAAGAGCAAATTAAGTTGTGGAGGCGGTAAGTGTAACGTCTGCTGCTTACTGCAGGCTGCACATTTGTTAGAAGTGTTTTTGTTTTTTTTATGTTTTTTTTTTTTTTACTTTATTTTGAACTGAACCCCTAGGAAGGTCTGGTGGTTTTCAGTGTTGATTTATTAGATTTTCCATCCATAGTAAATAATAAAAACTCTACAGAAGATCTATTTCCACCTACTAGGCTCGATGTACCCAGCATCACTAGATATAACCCTGTGACGGATCCAGTTATAGCGCAGGACTTGCCTTGGCCCTTACTGCATGGTATACAATATGGTAGCAGAGCAGACTCTCATAATAGATTAGATAAGGTTTATGAAGTTTTTTTCATGCCAGTGTGTTCTGTCGGGTCAATGTTACGTGATGGGATGAAGAAGAGATCTTGTGATCACAGAATTGGGCCCTCCAGTTTTTTTTAGTATTTTGGGGATTAGTTTGTCAGTTTTTCATCATGTTGCAATGTGTACAGTAGTGCCTTGTGTAATATCAATATTGGGATGGTGGTGGCAAATTGCGATCACAGCAAGAAATTACAAGCACTTTCCGACTGGTTAAAGGATTGCTAGTGACCCACTATTAAGTAACCTGACTTGAAAGATATTTCCATTACTGGTTTCTCTAATGAAATCTGTGAATTGCTTATTTAATCAGATTTCTTTCTAATTTTTCTTGATAGGAATCTCTGGATTTTTGTTTCGAAATTCACTGAATTTGGTGCCAGAAAGCTGCACAAGCTGTACAAGATGGCTCATAAAAAGAGGTCACAGGAGGAGGAGGTAATTACTAAATGCAGAGTATAGATTTCCTTAAATATCTGCATGCTTGGACTCTTGTGCGTCTTTTGTCTGCAGCTTTCGGATGTGCGGTGTCCTACATGGGGCCATTCTTGCTTCTGATAGACCTAGAGGCAACAATGTCTCCAAGCCTTCCAGCTGTAAATGACATTTTCACAATATTGTTAACCGCTATGATCAGTGTAGTTTTCAGTTACTGATTTTTCCTAGACATTGGGCTATGACCGGCATCCCTGTAGGGTTGAATGGGAATGCTGGTCAATGTGACTTTGTATGGCGGCTTTACAGATGTAAATATGCTTCATGCCATTGAATGGCCCTAAGGTACAGAAGCAGCAGGTATATGTAAGTGTTCACACGTCCATTGTGTCTGGCCATTGTTATGCAGATGAAGGGCTCCATAGAGAATGCATAGTCTGTTTTGTGACTGAGGTCCCTGTACCAGTGGTGGCTCGGTGTTAAGTGTTTCACCTATGGTGTCCACAGACCAGAGTTCGATTCCCCAGTAAGACGTGGCAGGCTTTGCATTGTTGCATTAATTGTCGGTTTAATGTGACTTCAGTCTGCCACGTAAATGAAATGGTTCCTGCCGACAGGGCTTGTATAGACATCGGGCTTCCTGTGCGATGGCTCCAGACATAGAAATTTAAGTCTTTCCATTTTTTAATCTACAGATTATTCATGTTCAGTTTTGCAAATGAAATGTGGTGTATTATTATATTATTAATTTATATAGCACCATTGATTGCAAGGTGCTGTACATGAGAAGGGGTTACATACAAATTACAGATATCACTTACAGTAAGCAAACTAACAATTACAGACTGATACAGAGGGGAGAGGACTCTGCCCTTGCGGGCTTACATTCTACAGCAGTGTTCCCCAACTCCGGTCCTCAAGAGCTACCAACAGGTCATGTTTTCAGGATTTGCTCAGTATTGCACAGGTGATTAAATGCTTGCCTGTCCAATTGCAATTATCACCTGTGCAATACTAAGGAAATCCTGAAAACATGACCTGTTGGTGGCTCTTGAGGACCGGAGTTGGAGAACACTGTTCTACAGGATGGTGGGGAAGAAGACAATAGGTTGAGGGTTGCAGGAGCTCCGGTGTTGGTGAGGCGGTAGCTTCAGTAGTGGTGAGTAGGCAGCGGGGTCAGTGCAGGCTGTAAGCTTTCCTGAAGAGGTGGGTTTTCAGGTTCCATCTGAAGGATCCGAATGTGGTTGATAGTCGGATGTGTTGGGGCAAAGAATTCTAAAGGATGGGGGATATTCGGGAGAAGTCTTGGAAGCGGTTGGGTGAGGAGCGAATAAGTGTGGAGGAAAGAAGGAGGTCTTAGGAGGGCCGGAGATTACGTGAGTGAAGATATCGGGAGATTAGTTCAGAGACATATGGAGGAGACAGGTTATGGATGACTTTGTAGGTCAATATTAGTCATGTGAACTGGATACGCTGAGGGAATGGGAGCCAATGAAGAGATTTGCGGAGGAGTAGCAAGGAGAGAGATGAATTAGTCGGGCAGCAGAGTTAAGGATGGACTGGAGAGGTGCAAGGGAGTTAGCAGGGAGGCCACAGAAAATGGGTATTAGACCTAACGGTAATTCAGTTTCCAGGAGTCCATCCTGACAGCACCCTGGAGGACGACCTCCTCCTCCTTGCAGGGACAGGAAATACACACGAGAGGTTAAAAGGTCCCACTCCTCCCCTTCTCTTCAGTGTTTTGACAAGTACCACACCATGGATAGACGCAACAAAATACATTTTTAATTTAACCAAATCATATTACAGCATATGAAACGGTATACTTAAGGAGGGAAAGTAACGGTGCTGTCAGGATGGACTCCTGGAAACCGAATTACCGGTAGGTCTAATACTCATTTTCCAGGACGTCTTCCTGACAGCACCCTGGAGAATACCAAAGAAAACTCCCTTAGGGTGGGACTACTGCTTGGAGAAGTTTTCTCCCAAATTACGTCTGCTGGCCTGCATATCTGTTCTACAGATGCTCCTGCTCGTTCGGTCCATGATGCTGAAATGGCCTTAGTAGAATGTGCTTTATTCCTACTGGGCAGTCTACCCCTTCTGATGTATAGGTTTTAGCAATTAATGTTGTGATCCATCTAGCTATAGATGTTTTGGAAGCTTTTTTGCCTCTATTTTTCCCCCCAAATAGAATAAATATATTAGGGTCCTTTCTCCAGGTACTAGTGGCTTCTAAATAGTCGATAACTGCCCGTCTAACATCCAGGGAATGCAAGGACTGCTCCTTTGCATTTGATGCATTTTCGCAAAGGGAGGGTAGAATTATCTCTTGGTTCCGATTTTGTACCGAAGCTATCTTGGGGATAAAAGACGGGTCTAGTTTTAAAATTATGTGGTCATCGCGAATTTGCAGATAAGGGTCCCTAATTGATAGGGCCTGAATCTCCCCCACCCTTTTAGCTGTCGTACTGGCCACTAGGAAAGCTGTCTTCCATGTAAGGACAGAAATAGGCATGTTTTCATGAAGGGCATAAGGTTCTTTACACAGATCCCTGAGGACCAAGGAAGGGTTAATTGCCTAATAGTGGGGCGCAATCTCTGGATGGCTTTGACAAATCTAATTACCCACGGGTGAGAGGCCAAAGGGTAATCTAAAAAGTGCTGAGGGCCGAAATCTGTACCTTAAGGGTGCTAGATCTAAAGGCACCTTCACACTGAGCAACTTTAGAACGATAGCGATCCGTGACATTGCAGCGTCCTGGATAGCGATATCATTGTGTTTGACACGCAGCAGCGATCAGGATCCTGCTGTGACATCGCTTGTCGGAGCTAGAAGGCCAGAATTTTATTTCGTCCCTGGATCACCCACTGACATCGCTGAACCGGCGTGTGTGACGCCGATCCAGCGATGTGTTCACTTGTAACCAGGGTAAACATCGGGTTACCAAGCACAGGGCCGCGCTTAGTAACCCGATATTTACCCTGGTTACCATTGTAAATGTAAAAAAAAAAAAAACACTACATACTTATATTCCGGTGTCTATCGCGTCCCCCGGCGTCAGCTTCCCTGCACTGTGTCAGCGCCGGCCGGCCGTAAAGCAGAGCACAGCAGTGACTTCACCGCTCTGCTTTACGGCCGGCGCTGACACAGTGCAGGGAAGCTGATGCCGGGGGACGCGACAGACACCGGAATGTAAGTATGTAGTGTTTTTTTTTTTTTTTTAACATTTACAATGGTAACCAGGGTAAACATCGGGTTACTAAGATCTTGTAGTAGATTGCCGAGGTTACAGGTTTCCTGCTAGCTTGAATGGTTGAAATGACTTCCTCTGATAAGCCCCGAGCTTTTAAAATGTCCCTTTCAGGATCCATGCTGACAGGTGTAACTATTCCGGGCTTTGATGTAAGACAGGACCTTGATAGACGATGTCCTTCCACAGAGGAAGCTCGATTGGATTCTCTGTAGCCATGAATCCCAGCAACGGGAACCAACTTCTTTTTGGCCAGAACGGAACAATAATCAGAACTCTTGCCCTGTCTCCCTGGATTTTTCTGAGTACCATCGGAATGAGTACCAGCGGGGGAAAGGCATAGGAGAGTGGTTCATTCCATGCCTGTCTTAAGGAGTCGACTGCTTCTGGCATGTCTAGTCTAAAGGATTTATGGAATAGAATCTGGGCACTTTCGAATTTTTTCTTGCGGCAAACAAATCTATTCTGGGAGTTCCCCAATGGTGGCACAACAGTTGGAAAACTTCGTGGTTTAGTTCCCACTCTGTTGGATGGACTTTTCTTCTGCTCAAGTAGGTGGCCAGAATATTTTGAGACCCTTTCAAGTGCACCGCTGTAATTGAAAGGACCGTATTTTCTGCCCAAACAAATATCTTTTGCACTAGATCTTGTAGCTCTCTGTGTTTGGGACCTCCTTAGTGTCTTAGGAATGATACTGCAGTCATGTCCGTTAAAATCTTCACGTTTGTTCTTTAACCTTGAACGGTTTCTTTTCAGAGTCTCACAGACTGCATAAAGTTCTCTGAGGTTTGATGATTTGTGGCTGATGTCTTTGGGCCACCTGCCCTGAAAGAAATTTCCTTGCAGGTGCGCTCCCCATCCCCACTGACTGGCGTCCATGGTGATTACCACACAAGGGGACGGGATCCATGAGACCCGTATTCAGGTTGCTGGATTGGGTCCACCACCCTAAAGATCTTCTTACTCCTGTTGATAGTCTCATCGGCCTGTCCAGAGACATCTGGCTGCGATCCCATACTGAGAGAACCTGCCTCTGTAATAGTCTTGAATGGGCCTGAGCGCACCGGACACATGATGTCATGATTCCTAAAATCTTCATGGCTGATCTTATAGTAACTCGATGTTTCAGAAACTTCGCGACCATCTTCCTTACTGACTCCTGTTTTTCTTTTGGTAGAAAGGTGGAGTCCAGAAGCACCCCAAGGAATACTTTCCGAGTTTCGGGTTTTAAGTGTGACTTCTTTCGATTCACCACCCAGCCAAGGTGTTCCATCACCGTAATAGTCCGATCCCTGTGTAGGAGTAGGGTCTCTGCTGATCGGGCCACTAGGAGAAAATCGTCCAAATAAGGTATTATTGTAACTCCCTGGCTTCTCAGGTAGACCACTACCTCTGCGACCACTTTGTAAATATTCTGGGAGCTGAGGCCAAGCCGAATGGGAGGCATTGAAACTGGAGGTGGCAGGTTTGGTCTGGTAGACTTATTCAGAACCTTAGAAGTTCCTGAGAGGTTGGATGGATTGGAACCTGATAATAGGCACTCTTCAGGTCGAGAATGCACATTACCGAATTTTTGTCTGAGATGGATGGTTGATCTTACAGATTCCATCCTGAACCTTTTGTATTTGACCCATTCATTTAACAGCTTTAAGTTTATGATGGTGCGCGTTTCCCCTGACTGTTTTGGGATTGAGAATAGGGAAGAGTAGTGACTTCTGCCTATCTCTGATGAGGGGACTCGAATTATGACCTTGGAGCTGACAAGCTCCTGAAGGTCTGTGAACATTGAGGAATTGGCTGCAATGGTGGTCGGCGTGATATACCTTTGAGGCGAGGCAGATATGAGTTCTATTCTGTAGCCCTCTGATATTATATTTAAGACGTATTTGTTTTTTGTGATCTGATCCAGTTGTTCACAAAAAGACTGAGTCTGCCGCCTATACCTATGTCGTCATTGTCTTCTAGACCTAGAGCTTGATCCAAAAAGGGGATTTTTTTCCCCTTCTGCTTTGAGCATAGGAACGCCTATATGTTCCTCTGTTGGATCTCCATTGCTCTCTATAGTCAGGTTGTTTGCGAGTGGGTGGCCTTTTCCGAAAGGGCTGAAATTTTTTGGGTTTATCTTCGGGAAAACCTTTTTTATTATCAGACGCAAACTCTAATATGTCATCTAACGCCTGTCCAAACACCCTAGTGTACAATAGGGAGAGATGAAATTATTTCAGCTCTTGGGGTCTTATTAACTAAATGTTCTTCTAACTGCCGCATCTATAAGAACATGGACCTGGCCACCGAAGTGGCCGCAATATTAGTCCGAATCAGGGCTGCAGACGCTTCCCAAGCTCGGCGTAAAAGAATATCTGCCTTGCGGTCCATGGCATCTCTGAGGCTTGACGAGTCCTCAAATGGAATTGATGTTTTCTTTGTGACCTTGGCCACTAATGCATGGACTTTAGGGATTTCTACCCATGTTTTGATGTCATCTGTGTCAAATAGTAGGCGGCCCTTAAAGTCCTGGGACATCACTAGTCTGCGTTCTGCTTTCTTCCATTCTTGTAATATCATAAGCCGGATATATTCGCTTACAGGGAACTCTGTCTGCCTCTGAGATGCAAGACCTCCGAACATTAGGTCCTGTCTGGACTGTGGACGCGGAACCTCCTTCATCTGCATAGTATTTCTCACCGCCTGTACCAGATCTTCCGTATCCTCTACTGGAAAGAGATACTTTCTTCCTTGATCCTGATCCTCCATTGGAAGTTCACCCTCTTCATGGTCTGAGCCCCCAAAGTCTGATCCCTCATCCGAGGATAGATCAAGATATCTCTGCTCTGGATCCCATCTAGGTCTCTTACGGCTGGGTCCTGGACGGAAGGGCGCTGTTGTGTTATATATAGTAGCCAAGAAGGCTTGAACTTCCTCCCGGATTAAACTCCTCATTTCAGATAGGTGGGTTGGTTGTTCTTCCTGTACCACTTTAGAGATACAGGCGTTGCAGTGCTTTTTCCATCTGGAAGTTTAACGTGACATATGGAGCAACGTTTACTCTTTGCCGAGGCCTTGCCTGGCTTTTTGACCGTTGGGAGGGGTGTCTGTGGGATATCCTTATCCTAGATGACACAAGAGCAGGTGCTTTTTGCGCTATGCGCACTTACCCCTGCATCTTCATCCATATCCTCCTTTGTTTCAGGCATCTAGGAATCCTTGCAAGATGCACTCCTAGCGTAAACCCCGCAACGCAGAATACAAGACACTGAGTCCTGCTTTACCCAAGTGGACGCCCACCAGATCGAGCACACACCTTATCAAAATTGCCGCTTGTTTTACCAACCCCTTCCGCGTCTCACAATGTGGAACGCAGGCCGGAAGCAGCGCTGACGTCATCGGTGCTCGTCCCACGCTGTGGAACGCAGGCCGGATCCAGCGTTGACGTCACCGGAAGTGACGCTTGGGGCTTGTGCCAGCCGCCGACCCCTCCGTGTTCCTGGATGGAACACATGGTTCCGGGCGCTTCTTCTCCCAAGATGGCGCCTGAGGCGAGAGCCTCCCACCGGGAGGAGCAGCTCTTACCCAGGAGCCCGTCCGCTCACTGGTCTTTGGAGCAGAGGGACTCCCCACCGGGAAGTTTCTGCCCTGGGCCACTTGACAAGGGGAAGGATATTGGACCAGCCGCACGATCCCCCTGAGCCCTCCGGTAAGCCGTCGCTCGCTGTGCTCTCTTGTGTGTCCCTCCATGCAGGAACAGGAAAAACACTTAAGAGAAGGGGAGGAGTGGGACCTTTTAACCTCTCGTGTATTTCCTGTCCCTGCAAGGAGGAGGAGGACGTCCTCCAGGGTGTTGTTAGGGGGATGTCCTGGAAAAGGATGTTGCAGTAGTCAAGGTGGGAGATGATGAGGGCATGCACAAGCATTTTAGTAGATTTACGGTTGAGGAAAGGACGGATTCTGGAAAAATATTTGAGCTGGAGGCGACAGTAGGTGGAAAGAGCTTGGATTTGCGGTTTGAAGGACAGGGCAGAGTCAAGGGTTACTCCGAGGCAGTGGACTTCCGGTACGGGGGAAAGCGTTATGTCGTTAATTGCGATAGAAAGGTCAGGTAAGGAAGATCTATGAGATGGAGGAAAGATGATGAGTTCAGATTTGTCCACATTGAGTTTGAGAAAGCGAGAGGAGAAGGAGGATATGGCTGATAGACACTCCAGGATTCTGGACAGCAGAGAGGTGACGTCTGGGCCAGAAAGGTAGATCTGAGTGTCATCAGCATAAAGGTGGTACTGGATGAGCCATGAGATTTTATGAGTTGTCCCAGGCCAAGTATATAGAATAAGAAGAGTAGGGGTCCTAGAACAGAGCCTTGGGGGAATCCAACAGAGAGAGAGGGTTGGGATGAGGAGGTAGTGGGGGAGTGGGAGACGCTGAATGTGCAGTTGGAAAGGTATGAGGACATCCAGGATAGGGCGAGGTCTTTGATGCCAAAGGAGGAGAGGATCTGTAGTAGGAGGCAGTGATCAACTGTGTGGAAAGTAGAGACATCCAGCAGAAGGAGTCTAGAAGGAGTACAGAGTATTGTCCAGTAGCTTTGGCTGTAAGTAGGTCGTTAGTGATTTTGGTCAGGGCTGTCTCAGTTGAGTGATGGGGGCGGAAACCAGATTGTAGATTGTCAAAGAGCAAGTTATATGAGAGGTGGGAGGAAAGTTGAGCGTGGATGTGCTGCTCCGGGAGTTTGGAAGCAAATGGGAGCAGCGATATTGGGCGATAGCTGGACATAGCGGTTGGTGTATGGCACGAGAGATAAAACCTGTGCTGACCAAAGGGGGGAAATAAAATATAAAATTGGCTTCACGTGTATTATGCCCAGGGAAGGAAGAACCGCTGGCCACATCCTTCGCTACGTGAAATCCCTCACATCCAAACCCCATTTTCCCTAATGAAATTATGTCCTCTGGGCTCTGGTAACACTTCTAGATGTCAGAGTTCTGCCGATGACTGGTTCCAGGACCAAAGTCTTGTGTTTATGCTTAAAGGGGTTGTCCATTATATTTATATTGGTGATCTATCCTTAGAATACTGTAGATCATCATTACCAGATCAGTGGGGCTGTGACACTTGGCACCCGACGATCAGCTGTTCCCAGTGCTGGTCATGTTCCAATGCTCTTAGTTGCTGACCGAAACAGCACAGCTCCATCAGCTGTATAGTGGCCACAAGGAGTACTGCACAGCCACCTCTTTCTTTTAAATGTTGTGCAGTTGACTTTGCTGTCCTGTGCAGCTTCTCGACTGATCACCGCCGGCCAGCACTGGGAACAGCTGAATGGTGGGGTGTTTGGTGTCACATCCCCACCTGAGGGTGCTGGGTGTCACATCCCCACCTGAGGGTGCTGGGTGTCACATCCCCACCTGAGGGTGTTGGGTGTCGCATGCCCACCTGAGGGTGCTGGGTGTCGCATCCCCACCTGAGGGTGCTGGGTGTCGCATCCCCACCTGAGGGTGCTGGATGTCGCATCCCCACCTGAGGGTGTTGGGTGTCGCATCCCCACCTGAGGGTGCTGGATGTCGCATGCCCACCTGAGGGTGTTGGGTGTAGCATGCCCACCTGAGGGTGCAGGGTCTCGCATCCCCACCTGAAGGTGCTGGGTGTCGCATGCGCACCTGAGGGTGCTGGGTGTCACATGCCCACCCGAGGGTGCTGGGTGTCGCATGCGCACCTGAGGGTGCTGGGTGTCGCATGCCCACCTGAGGGTGCTGGGTGTCGCATGCCCACCTGAGGGTGCTGGGTGTCGCATGCCCACCTGAGGGTGCTGGGTGTCGCATGCCCACCTGAAGGTGCTGGGTGTCGCATGCGCACCTGAGGGTGCTGGGTGTCACATGCCCACCCGAGGGTGCTGGGTGTCGCATGCGCACCTGAGGGTGCTGGGTCTCGCATGCCCACCTGAGGGTGCTGGGTCTCACATGCCCACCTGAGGGTGCTGGGTGTCGCATCCCCATCAGTCTGGTATTTTAAGACCTATCCTAGGATAGGTAATGGATGTAATGCTATCGGTTAACTCCACTAATGCAGTTTACTAATGATGCACAGCTCTTCCTACTCGGGTAACTCACTATTGTACTGACGTTAGTCTAAAAGCTGACGATACAGGAGTACCTGACGGTAATATACCTGGAGCTGTATTTTGATGGATTTTTACTCTACTTTGTTTCCAAGGAACAGAAGAAAAGAGATACACCACCAAGCAAGAAACTTTTCCGACCAGAGCCATCCAGCTCCAGCCATGACTCTGTGACCTCGCAGCCCCATGGTCTCCATATGCAACACAAGCCTCACGTCATTCTTCCACCACCACCCCAGATGCACGGGCACCAAAGAGAGAGCTACGGCAACCCTAACAAAAGGCCGTTCAATAACGCAGGTGAGTGACAGCTGCTCGTACGCCGCTGACTGTTGGCGTTTCAGCGCTTTTCAGCAATGACATTTGTTTTTAACCCCTTCACAAGAAAATCAATTTCAATTTTTGCTTTTATTTTTTTCCTCCCCTTCATCCCAGGGCAATACCGCTTTTATTTTTCTGTCCACACTGAAGGCTTGTTTTTTGCAGGACGAGTTGTACTTTTGAATGACACCATTAATGTTACCACATAATGTACTGGAATGGGAATGGGTAAAAAAATCCAAGTGGAGAGAAATTGGTAAATAACGCAATTCCGACATTGTTTTTTGGGACTTGTATTTATGGTGTACATTTTGTGGTAACAACGACCTTGCGATATGGTTCTGCTTATCAGTAAAATTCAAAAATTATAAAAGTATCAAACATGTCTACTTTTTATATTATTTTAATGGTGAAAAAATGTGAAGTTTGCAAAAAAAAAATGTTGAGTTGTATCGCCATTTTCCAAAAACAGTAACGATTTTATATTTCTGTCGATGGAGCCGTGTCACAGCTTATTTTTTGCAGGGCAAGACGATGTTTTATTGATACCATTTTGGGATAATGTTTTGATCGCTTCTTACAGCATTTTTTGTGGACCCTCCAAAAAACTAAATTTTGCCGTTCTTTAGTTTTTTCAGCTTTACAGTGTTTACTGATCGGGCTAATTATTTTCTTTATTTTTAATGGAGGGATAGCAAGTGATTTGAACTTTTAGTGTTTTTTCATATTTTTTTTTTTTAAACTTTTTTCCTTCAACTTTTCACTGTTCTTAATAGTCTCCTTTACAGTGATGCCACAGCAGTTCCCCCGGCTATCATAGCAACCTATCGGTGACCCGCCATCACTTCATGGGGGTGCCAATGGGATGTCAATCTCTGACACACCCGCAATTGTTAGATGCAGGTCCTGGCTGTAACGGGACATGAATCTTTTGTGTCTTATTCTCAATTATGGTCACGATTGCAATCTGAGAGTTGGACATAATTATTTTTCTCTGATTTATTTAATTTTTGATACCCATTTTCTATTGTTCAGATCGAGGCGAGTGGAGAGATCGGAAATTTAATTATGGGGGTAATAATAACCAGCAATGGAGTGGGGACCGTCACCACCAGTATGAGCAGCACCGATACAAGGATCATCACTACTCTGACCGGCGCCCCCCTGGGGATCCTCGGAGGAATGCTGCCAACTACAGGCCAAACACTGCATCTCGTAAAAGGCCCTATGAGCAGTATAATAATGAGCGAGATCACCGAGGTCACAGGGAATATTACGACAGGTATTGAACATTGATATACTGTAGTATTTCACTTTAAGGCGTTCGCTGGAAGAAACAAGTTCTCACTTATTCACCCAAAAGGTGATAACTTGTTGATCGGTGGGTGTTCAACATTTGGAAATTGCACCAATCGGCTGAACAGGGAACTTTTATCACATGACTGACCACTACTCCATTACTCGTTATGGGGCTACTGAACGTTGTGCTCAGCTTCTCCCAGCCGCCCCATACAGAATGAATGGAGCAGCAGTCAGGGAAGCCATTTTGTAACTGGAGATAAAAGTTCCCTGTCGAGAATAGAAATTCCCCGTCATGTTAATCTGTATAGCTCCCAGTGCTCGGACCCCCACAAATCAATAAGTTATCACTTATTTTGTGACTAGATGATAACTTGTTTTAACCGGAGAACCCGTTTATGTATTTGCTTGATTTTCACAGTACCATCTCTAGGAATAAGAACTACAAAGTGTCTGAAAACAATGACTATTATTTGCTGACATTGGATTTGTTTCCACAGACATCACCATGACAATAAGCGCAGGCGAGCAGATGAATTTCGGGGTCAAGGTTATCATCAGCAGGACTTTAGACGAATGGGGTCTGACCACAGGCCACCTATGGGATACCATGGCCAAGGACCTTCTGACCACTACCGGTCATTTCATCCAGACAAATCTGGAGATTATAAAGGTTCTTCCCAGCAGTCATCATCTCTTTCAGACCCTCGATCTCCTCCTGTTCAGAGAACCCCTCATGATGCGAAACCTCCATTGGACAGATCCTTAGAGCAGAAGGGCACAGACTACAATTGGAATTCCCGGAGAACATAGGAAAGACTTCTATTACAAGCCCACAATGGCCACTTGCTAATGGTGGACCTAGCTGCTATAGACTGTGCTCTGAGAGTCCGGAGTCCTGGTGTACTGACATGTGGCATATGGCTTCCTCTTCAGGAGATGCCACCTGTGCCGAGCATATGAAGTGAACAGATACATTTCACATGTTAGCTTTTCCATCATTTCAGTTCGGTTTCCCCTCGGGTGCTTAGGTGGTGTATCAGACTCCTACATTATAAAGTATTCCTTGAAGAATAGGCGGCGCGGTCAGCAGAATGGGATTCCTGTTGGTGTCATGTAGTTCAGGGCCGTGAAGACTTGTCCATGAATGAAGTTATGGACACAGCAAGTGTTTATCTGTCAACTATACTTGTGCACAAAGTGCTCACATCGTCGCGCTTTCTAATAGGTGCGAATACAGTGAAGACAAAACACAACATGGCGAAAGCAAAGAAATGCTGCAGACCAGGCAGCAAACATCTTTTACCCATCCAACACAGTAGTATCCTCCCCCCCCCTAAGATTTTAGGCTTCTTAGAAGGTTTTTTGGACTCCACTGATACCTTCACACATTACGCTCCCACATCATATCTACTTACCACCTCAGTATTTTCTACAATACGGACCAGGTAGCCATACTTCTGTATCCATCACCTTGTGTGCAGCCCCCGATGAAGCTGTACACTTCCTATAACCTGGCCATATAGCTTTGCTACAGCTCTGCAGTATCGCCTTAGTATGGCCCTTCCTTATAGGAGGTACCAAATATGGAAGAATATGTGGCCGTCCCTTTTGCTTAGACACGTCTGTGGCACCTTTCATTGAAAGTGAAAACGTTCAAAATATCTATTTCTAATAAATTATGTACTGAAATCCCACGTATAGAGAATATATAATCTGCAAGGGATTATCCAGTATTAGAAAAACGTGGCTGCTATCTTCCAGAAACAGCGCCACACTTGTCCTCAGGTTCTGTGTGGTATTACAGCTTGGATCCACTTAAGAGAATGGGGCCGAGCAGCTATACCAGACACAATCTGTGGACAGGCGCAGTACTGTTTCTGGAAGCAATCAGCCATGTTTCTCTAATCCTGAACAACCCCTTTAGTAGCATTGCAGTATTAGGAGGCTGCTATTACCAGACATGGATGTGTGAGCCCGTGGGTTCCCAAGTCATGCTGAATGTCGGCGTAATCTGGATTAAACGTGGCGTATTTTCTATTATTACTTTCCATATTAATTACCTTTCATTTAACTTTAGTTGCTAGAATCGTTTTCAGCAATGGCGAAATGGAAAATAGTTTTGTGTTTCAGCTTCTGCCAAAACATGAAGGTAAAATAGAAGAGTCCGTCGGGTATGATCCTACAGAACTGTAACTGGACGATTCCGATATTAGGGGAACAGCATTGTGGGTACAGTTATCAGCCTCGCGTTACAGAAAGATGCCATATTGGTGCAGATTTTCAATCCACAATGTCCATTTTGTTACAGATTTTAAACATTGGATTTGACCCCCTTTAATGAGCAAGGTGAAATCCAATGTGAATCCGCAGCAAAAAAGAATAAAAATCTGCATGTAACGCTTGTCATTAACTTCCAGTCTTCTGCACCATTTTTCATTACTTTCATCTAACTGGGGCTGAAATTCTGTTCCAATATAATTTCTTATTAGATCTATGTTCTAATGATAAATTGCTGGTACTTGCATCTGCCACTAGAGGGAGCCTACTGCATACTGTGTTAGTGTGGAGTTCATTGCTCCCTCTAGTGGACACTGCTGGTAGCCAGCATGTTATTCTTCAATTCTAAATTTCTAGAGAAGTGAATTAAAACTACGGTAAGTGATAAATTTGTGTGGTTCAGGAGCATTTCTAATTAAATATTCTAAGCTATTCTACCTGAATAGACCAGAAGATTTAAGTAGAGGCACGTCTTCTTAATTAAATTGGATTGCAGGCTCAAGACTATTTTTTGTGTGTGTGTGTTCATCTTTGCACTATTTGTATTCGTTGACTATATCTAGTGCACATTTGTATAAGAAATCTGTTAGACAATTATGCCATGCTAATATTCCACCAATTTTCATCTGTTTAAATGACAGTAGGATACATCCTACGTTGGACTGTCAGATTGAGGGACAGCACACTTTAAATGCAGGTGGAGCAGACCTCAGCTGGATCTAATGCAGGGTGAGAGGTTGCAACCCCCAAATAATGTCACGTAATATACTGTAATATAATACAGTACATGCAATCTCTTGGATTCTGACATATGAGTACATAGAAATTAATGGGAGTTTCAGAATAAAAAAGCCAATGAGCAAACCTCAAACAGTAGACGGTTACTTAGGCTAGGTTCCCATTGCGTTAATGGGACCGCGCTAACGGACAGCGTTGCACGGCGAAATTAACGCCGTGCAACGCGTCCGTTAGCGCGCCCATTAACAGCAATGGGGACGCGCATCTCTAGAGCGTGCCATTTTCGGCACGCGCTAGCGATGTGCCGGTGTTTTGTGGCGCGCCGCGGACACTGCTTGCAGCGTCCGAGGCGCGCCCGCGGTCCATTCCCCGCTCTCGCAGATCGGAGATCTGCGAGAGCGGGGACGTTTAATGTGACCCCTTTACAACACATTGCGTTAGCGCAATCCACTAGCGCTAGGCGCTAAACGGATTGCACTAACGCAATCTGAACCTAGCCTTAGGCTTTTTTGATGCTTGTTTAGATTTGTTTTAAATCTGTTTGCTTCCAGAAGCAGCTCCACCTTCTTTGACTGATATTTCAACTCACCCCATTGACTTGAACTGGGGTGACACTGTCTCTGGCACCTTCCGTAGTATGCTGCTATGTTCCACTAACGTATAAAAAACCGTGAATTAATGGATTATAATCAAGACTTAACTGTGTGTCATCCTTGTATAATTTGCACTCATTAGTATTAGGCTATAATAATTCAAAAATAAATGATTAATATTCTCCCACTTGTCAACTGCAGCAATAAAAAATACTAGAGATTGTATTAATGAGATACTCCAACATGGCCCGGTATTAATCTGAAAATGTGCCTTAGTAATCGTGTCATACCACTCTGCTGTAGAGAAGCCATGACCTGCTGCCATGTTCACCGCTCATCTTGTGTTCTTGTGCTGTAATCTGTATGATCATAAAGAATCTTCTTCACACCAAGTATTTTAAGTAATCTGTATTTTAAGGGAACTTTGTATTTTCACATGATCACTGCATGTTTGCTTTGCTGTAAAAAAAAAATTAAAAAGGGATCTGGTATATTGTGAAGGCCGTGCCAGTGTACCAGTGTTCAGCATTAAGAAGGCAGTGCCGGTGTACCAGTGTCCAGCGTTGTGAAGGCCGTGCCGGTGTACCTGTGTTCAGCGTTGTGAAGGCCGTGCCGGTGTACCAGTGTCCAACATTAAGAAGGCCGTGCCGGTGTACCAGTGTCCAGCGTTGTGAAGGCCGTACCAGTGTCCAGCATTGTGAAGGCCGTGCCGGTGTACCCGTGTCCAGCATTGTGAAGGCCGTGCCGGTGTACCAGTGTCAAGCATTGTGAAGGCCGTGCCGGTGTACCAGTGTCCAGCATTGTGAAGGCCGTGCCGGTGTACCAGTGTCCAGCATTGTGAAGGGCGTGCCGGTGTACCCGTGTCCAGCGTTGTGACGGCGTGCCGGTGTACCAGTGTCCAGCATTGTGAAGGCCGTGCCGGTATACCAGTGTCCAGCATTGTGAAGGCCGTGCCGGTGTACCAGTGTCCAGCATTGTGAAGGCCGTGCCGGTGTACCAGTATCCAGCATTGTGAAGGCCGTGCCGGTGTACCAGTGTCCAGCATTGTGAAGGCCGTGCCGGTGTACCAGTGTCCAGCATTGTGAAGGCCGTGCCGGTGTACCAGTGTCCAGCATTGTGAAGGCCGTGCCGGTGTACCAGTGTCCAGCATTGTGAAGGCCGTGCCGGTGTACCAGTATCCAGCATTGTGAAGGCCGTGCCGGTGTACCAGTGTCCAGCATTGTGAAGGCCTTGCCGGTGTACCAGTGTCCAGCATTGTGAAGGCCGTGCCGGTGTACCAGTGTCCAGCATTGTGAAGGCCGTGCCGGTGTACCAGTGTCCAGCATTGTGAAGGCCGTGCCGGTGTACCAGTGTCCAGCATTGTGAAGGCCGTGCCGGTGTACCAGTGTCCAGCAGTACTTTCAGGGATTGTCGCTATTGTGGTTGGAATGTAGCTGAATGCCCTGATTCCATTGCTTGCTATGGGCAACGAACGGTTGGACTTTTTTGTCTGCAGCTTTAATAAACGGCGTTCAGTATATCATTTTTTTTTTTTTTCGTGACTTATTCAAACATGGTGATTATTGAAAAATCCTAAATGATGGGATAACGAAATGCAAAAACATTTGATATTTATCTTTCTTCTGAACTGAATGAGAGCTATAACAGACTGATAAAGGCCTCCGAGAAACTCTCAAACATGTCTATGACCTGACGTGGTAAAATCAGTCTGAACCCCCCTTAAACCCTAAGACCATACATAAACCCATTCAGAAATCAGATGTAAACCTTTGTGCACTATGCTGCATGGAGTTTATGTATTTGCAGGATCTTGGTCCATCAGCCAAGTCTGTAGTCCACAGTCACCGGATCTGAGCCTGAACATCCTGCCAGCATCCCCGGTACTTGTGCTAATTAGTAGGCCCGACATGACATGCGTTTATAACTCCACAACGATAACATCTTGCTGGGAATACTAATCAGATGATGATGCCAGCAAGGACTAGGTCTGGTCATAATCTACTGAAGTATCTGCTGGACCAGGGTTTTCGGAATCATCTTTCTCCGCTCTAATTTACATATAAATTCAGAACTTTAGTTGTACATCAGATGAGCGCTCCGCACCACTTTTGACAGCTGTAGCAGATTTTACCCTGATTTTTTACCAAACCAGTCTTGGATGTAACGGAAAAGTTCCCTTTGTATCCAATCCTGGGTTTTGAAAAAAAAAAACACAGGTTGATCACTATGGTCCATGGTTTTACTGATGTTATATCACCTTAAACGCGTCTAGTGATCCAAGTCCAGTTTAGTACAACTGCAGGAGGTGTTGCAGTAAATGACATACATATTACAGCCGTGTAAAATAGGCCTTAAAAACACTAAGGTCCAGAAAAGATTAACTCATTTATTCACAAAAATGAAGTATTTGAAACCTATGATAAACCTAGACTTCGTCTTAGCGCCCTCTCTAAATACAGACACGACTAGTAAGGTATGTTGTTAATTTATATTTGTGAAATGGCCATTTTCTTTGTGTTTCCTGTGTAAATAGATTGTTTATATAGTATGTATTAAATTTTCCTACATTGTAAACTGCTGTACATTTCATTCTTGTATATTAAAATGTGATTGAAGTTTTTTCACGTTTGAGTTTTACTTGTCTTGCTGCTTTGTTTTTATGTAATGATGCAAATGGTCACATCTTGAAAAGCATTATAGCAGTCCGACCAAGGAGAAACTTGAATAACCTGTCTCAAATTTGCCCACTGCCATTCATTGTGGGCAGAAGTATCAGTCAAGCAGCTCAAAAGTGAGCCTTGTCCTTGTTTTAGAAAAAAGGCATTATTTTTATTCTTTGAACAGCTTCACAGAGGGGATATAAATTTATGACAACTTTTATCAATGCAATAAATGAGGAATTCTATGGTTGAGTCCGCTCTGCCTAAGGTACAACCACAAATGCTGTTTTTTATGTCAACGTGTTTCAAAGTTATCAAACCTATTCATCAGGACCAAACCACAATGATATCAATAGTCCTGATGAAGAGGTTTGAAAACCTTGAAACGTGATGACATAAACCGCATTCATTCTAAATCTTCTATAGAAGTTGTGACTTTCACAACCCTATCTGGTGAGCGTACCTATAAAACTTTTATCAGTTTAGACCCTATTTTCGCTTTTCGTCTCCAGTTTTAACATTTGCCTCAACCTTTATCAATGACAATTGTAAAGGTTCATGTAAGGCACCTCAGTTCAGTCTTCAAACTAGGGCTTCTCAATCCTTTTTTACTGAGGCCTCACTAGATAAGATAATGCCTTACACTGGACAAACCAAGAGGATGATTGAAAATATGAGCAAATCGATTTGCAGGGTTCAAATCCAGTGACGACTGAATTATCCCCGGTCAGATCCATCCTTGATCTGGAGAGGTTCAACAGATTTGTGTGGGTCTGAAAATTATGCATGGAATCCTGGTCTGTAGTTGTCACGAGCTAAGAGAATTTCTCTCTTCAGTAGTTATGTGCAACATGCCTTCATTGCGAAGTCCCAACAGCATTTCTGTGATAAATTATCTGGTCAGTCTATGGTCTTTCTCTTCTTTCCTCTCAATCTTCTGCTCTGTGTTCTCAAGTGAGTCAAAATAGAGGGTGTTCCATTGAACCTAATAGCATCAGACTTGCCGAGCATGGTACTATGATCTAATTCAGCTGTGACACTGAGTCACTTCTCACGGACTTGATGTTTTTGAATGACAGCCAAACCCTATTCCCAACCTTAAAAACAGGACCCACCAAATGTCTTCTATCGGCCTTCCGTTTTGGCGAATCTGAGCGGTCCCAATATTCTTTTGAACTTCCCTCCAGACATCCCCAAGTCTCTGCATAACAACTTCCACCCAAGGACATTCAGAACTAATCCCGGAAAACTCACCAGAATGGGGATGAAAACCATAATTACAGAAAAATGGCAAGGTTCCTTTAGACTGATTAACCCGATTGTTAAAGGCAAACTCAGTGAGCGGTAAAAACAAAGACCGATCCTCCTATAAAGCACCTTAAAATTTGTTCAAAAGAACGATTTGTCCTCTTGGTCTGACCATTGGTTTCAGGGTGGTAGGCAAAGGAAAATGACACATCAATCCACAATTTCATCAATACATAGATACACCAAGCAAAAATAACCAGTTTCAGCCAAAAGCATCACTGTAGTTGCTTCTCCAGTACTATATAGTATCAGGAATAGTGGACAAACCAATATTACTACCAAAATATAAGTGCATAAAAGCACTTACAGACCATTATGACACATTAAAATAAAATCAATAAAGTATATTGAAACAAAATCTTAAAACAATACAAAAATACCATGTGAGGATGAGGAAAAAAGACTCAGACAGATTTACATATTTAGGCAGCAAGAAAATATCAAAATATTTTAGGACAAGCATACCGGTATCATATTTGTAAATAGGGTCATGCAAAAAAAAAAAAAGGCCTATACAAATCCTCTAAGGTCCTAGTCTCATTTATATCGACCCGGATAATGGGAATCCAATTGCACTAGACACCTATCGACCAGTAATAAATAAAGTGCTTACCCATAGTGAGTACTGCTGCAGAATTGCCCCGACGCGCGTTTCGCCGATGATGTGCTTTCTCAAGGGGAGTGTATACTTTGCCCCCACCTTACCTCATTAAATACCCCCTGCAGGTGCCCGTTGGCCAATCATATGTCGCATGCGAGGACGCACCACCCCGACACCATGTGCGTCAAATTCGGTACTCCAATCCAGCGCGTGTTAGAGGAAAAACCTCATAGACGTCATTGAACACGCGCCGGAAATTGTAGGAGACCTTCATTAATGCACGGGACAAGGTGCGCGAACACGCATGCGCACACCGGCGCCATTTTCAGGAAGCCCATAAAGGGCTACCATCATTCCGTGTCCTAAAGCTGATCAACTGCGCATGCGCACCCAAGCGCTGTCTCGTACAAAAAGAATAAGTGTATGTGCGTATGTCAACGCTATACAAAAGCACCTCATTTTCTCCAAAAAGCTGACAGCTATTTAATCAAATGCGCCCCTACATATATGTATGCAAGGTGCGCGACCACGCATGCGCACACCGGCGCCATTTTTATTTTTAAGAAGCCCATAAGAGGCTACCATCATTCCGTGTCCTAAGCTGATCAACTGCGCATGCGCACCCGAGCGCTGTCTCATACCCAAAAAATAAATGTACGTGCGTATGTCGGCGCTATACAGGAGCACCTAATATTCCCCAAAATGCTGACAGCTATTTAATCAAATGTGCCCCCTAGTATATATATGCAATCATAGAAGACAACACTCAAATTAAATACCAGACAGAGAGCTCAAGCACGCATGCGCATGTCAGCATCATTTAAGGAAGCCTATAAAGAGCTGCCATCATCCCTTGTCTCAAGTTGGTGAGCTTGTGACTGCATACCCGAGTATCTTCATGCATATGATACTATATATGATTTAAAATAAACGAATGCGCATGCGTATATCCACGCCATTCTTATGCAGTCCACCAAAACTCACCATCATTCCTAAGATCATAATCATACTTAACAAGATGTACTTTGTGCATGTATATATGGTCCTAGGAAATGATGTTATCTAATCTACGGGGAAAGCAGTTCGTGAAAAATAGATGTCTCAACGTGTATCAGATTATCCAATATAATCCAGTACAATCAATTACCTCGTGTCCCGCTGTGCAAGAAGCTCTCATAAGCACAATATATATGATATCGTGTAAAAATCACCTAACAGTGCATACATAATATTTACTATCAAAAAGTATTATGTCAATAATAAAATATACAAAAAATAATAACATACACTAATCTTAGAATATTAATATTGTGCATCCACACTGTCCGTATCTACCAAAGGGTAGTTACGCTGTGTAATAAGCACGGACATCCCTCCCAGAGTACATACGGGCAGAGGAAATAAAGTGCCGTGTTGAAAAATAAAATAAAAATAATATGAAAAAATAAACATTAAGCCAGAAAATTAATCCTTGACAAAGAGATGACCAGATACTCCATTCCGAACATCATCAAGTCCTTACGATGTTCACATAAGTATGTAAAGTCTTTCAAAAGAATCCATACTGTTAATATACACGATGATTCTGACAAGGCTTGACACGAAGCATAACCGCAGGAGGTAAAGAGGTTGGGGGTAAATCTTCTTTTAAGCCAGAGTAGAAACAGAAGTGGCCTAAATCTCACAAGAGATGATATTAGTGCTATAAAAACATATAAGAAAGAAGAAAATTAAAAACACACAAAGACACACATACTTAAAAAAACAGGGATCACAAGAAAGGTACAAAACTAACATTTTCGTTTAACCCGTCAGGAGACATGGTTCCCAACTCAACAATCCACTTGGATTCCAATTGGGCTAAGGCTTTTTTGGTGTTACCTCCCCTAATGCCACAATGAAGCCTATCAATACCGATAACTTTAAAACCTCTTGGATCAGAGTTATGAAGAGCTCTGAAATGTTTCGGTATAGTCTTCAATGCTGAAAGGTCATCCACCTCTCCTGCCGCAACAATATCTCTCACATGCTCCCTAGTCCTGATGCGTAACTCTCTTGATGTTAGTCCAATATAGACCTTACGGCAAGGGCAGATTGCATGATATATGACATAGGTCGTGCTACATGATATATAGCTGGTGACCGCAAAGGACCGAGTCCCATCCACTGAAGAGAAGGAGTTCCCTCTTACAATATTGCCCCTATTGCATGCAAGGCAATCGCCACATGGGAAACATCCCCATTTTTGTTTTCCAGCCCCAAATAGATTTTTCGATTTAACCGTATAGTGGCTCCTAACCAGATGATCTTTTAGGTTTTTGCTACGTCTTGCTGTCATTAATGGAGCCGAAGAAATCTCTTTTTGTAACACTGGATCGGTCATCAAGACTGGCCAATGCTTAGTGAGAATTGTTCGGATAGAGTGCCAACGACAATTAAACGTTGAGATGAATCTGGTCTTAAAATCCTCCTCTTTCACCTTCCTAGTTGTAACTAGGAGTTTCTCCCTAGAGGTGTTTTTAGCCCTATAATATCCATGTTTAATCATCCTATGACTGTAGCCTCTATCTAAGAACCTTTCCTTCAGGTCCAGGGCCTGTGCTTCAAATTTCCCTTCAGTAGAGCATGTACGTTTTGCCCTTAAGTACTGACCGATAGGGATTGCTTTTTTGGTTGCCTGTGTATGAGAAGATGATGCATGCAGCACCGAGTTCACTGATGTCTTTTTGCGGAAAATATCCGTTTGAATTGTCCCATCATGATCTACGGATATTAAGATGTCTAAAAAGTCTATAACGCTTTTTTCAATTTTGTATGTTAGTTTGATATTATATGGATTCTGATTCAATTCAGTAAAAAACTTTTCAAGCTCGATCTTAGGCCCATTCCAAAAAATCAAAAGATCGTCGATATAACGGAGCCAGCACTGCACATGGTCAGCGGCACACGCGCCGTCACAATGCACAACCTCCCTCTCCCAAAATCCGAGAAAAAGGTTGGCATACGACGGCGCGCATGCCGCACCCATGGCAGTGCCGCGCTCCTGTAAATAAAAACGATCCTTAAAAGTAAAAAAATTATGTCTTAAAACAAAATCCAATAATTCCAAAATCAACTCAATTAACAACCTATCCAAGTTGCTCATTTCAAGAAAAAAACGGACAGCTCTTATTCCGTCCTCATGACCAATAGAAGTGTATAGAGACTCGACGTCTGCGGTCACCAGCCATACATCAGGTTCCAGGACAATTCCATCCACCCTCACCAGGACGTCCGAAGAGTCTCTGACATAGGAGGGTAAGGTCTCAACTAATGGTTTTAGATAATAGTCAATAAATTTACAGACCGGATCACATAACCCTCCCATGCCAGAGACTATCGGACGCCCCGGTGGGTCCACAGGATTTTTGTGGATTTTTGGAAGCATATATAAAGTCGGAATCTTGGGAAATTTAACCACCAGTCCGTCCAGCACTTTCTTCGG
This sequence comes from Ranitomeya imitator, assembly GCF_032444005.1. Taxonomy (NCBI): domain Eukaryota; kingdom Metazoa; phylum Chordata; class Amphibia; order Anura; family Dendrobatidae; genus Ranitomeya; species Ranitomeya imitator. The sequence goes on from NC_091285.1 coordinate 554,947,175, forward strand.
AATTATGCCCATTTCAAAGGCCCGCTGCAATATATCATACAATCCTTCAGCAAATCCTTGCAATGGGTTTTTAGGTAGTATAGAGTTAAGGTACCTTCACACATAACGATATTGTTAACGATATCGTTGCTATTTGTGACGTAGCAACGATATCGTTAATGAAATCGTTATGTGTGACAGCGACCAACGATCAGGCCCCTGCTGGGAGATCGTTGGTCGCTGAATAAAGTCCAGAACTTTATTTCGTCGCTGGATCTCCCGTGGACATCGCTGGATCGGCGTGTGTGACACCGATCCAGCGATGTCTTCACTGGTAACCAGGGTAAACATCGGGTAACTAAGCGCAGGGCCGCGCTTAGTAACCCGATGTTTACCCTGGTTACCATGCTAAAAGTAAAAAAAAACAAACAGTACATACTTACCTACAGCTGTCTGTCCTCCAGCGCTGTGCTCTGCTCTCCTCCTGTACTGGCTGTGAGCCGGAAAGCAGAGCGGTGACGTCACCGCTCTGCTTTCCGGCTCCCAGACAGTACAGGAGGAGAGCAGAGAAGCAGAGCGCAGCGCTGGAGGACAGACGGCTGTAGGTAAGTATGTACTGTTTGTTTTTTTTTACTTTTAGCATGGTAACCAGGGTAAACATCGGGTTACTAAGCGCGGCCCTGCGCTTAGTTACCCGATGTTTACCCTGGTTACCGGCATCGTTGGTCGCTGGAGAGCGGTCTGTGTGACAGCTCTCCAGCGACCAAACAGCGACGCTGCAGCGATCCGGATCGTTGTCGGTATCGCTGCAGCGTCGCTAAATGTGAAGGGGCCTTAACTCTCCCTATTTCTCAGCTGTCTAAATACTTCTCGTTCGTATTGCTCTACTGGCCAGATCACCACGTTCCCTCCCTTGTCGGCCGCCTTGACGACAATGTCATCAAGAGCTTTAAGTTCTTTAAGAGCCCGTCTTTGAATACCGTTCAAGTTGTCATTTCGAATATATCGCGGTATCTTTTTAAAATCTTTCATGACCAATTTACAAAAAATCTCAACCTGCGGGCAGACCGACAAAGGAGGGAAGGTTAGTGATCTGGGCAGAATAGAAGTGGGAAATTTACCCACCATAGTTGTTCCCTGTTCCTCTAGTAGCTCCTCCAATATGGTAAGAGTCTCTTGTTCTGTGATGGTGGCAACGTCATTAACCCTTTCATGTCGGTGGTGTAGCTTTTTCAGGACTAGATTGCCTTGCATGCAATAGGGGCAATATTGTAAGAGGGAACTCCTTCTCTTCAGTGGATGGGACTCGGTCCTTTGCGGTCACCAGCTATATATCATGTAGCACAACCTATGTCATATATCATGCAATCTGCCCTTGCCGTAAGGTCTATATTGGACTAACATCAAGAGAGTTACGCATCAGGACTAGGGAGCATGTGAGAGATATTGTTGCGGCAGGAGAGGTGGATGACCTTTCAGCATTGAAGACTATACCGAAACATTTCAGAGCTCTTCATAACTCTGATCCAAGAGGTTTTAAAGTTATCGGTATTGATAGGCTTCATTGTGGCATTAGGGGAGGTAACACCAAAAAAGCCTTAGCCCAATTGGAATCCAAGTGGATTGTTGAGTTGGGAACCATGTCTCCTGACGGGTTAAACGAAAATGTTAGTTTTGTACCTTTCTTGTGATCCCTGTTTTTTTAAGTATGTGTGTCTTTGTGTGTTTTTAATTTTCTTCTTTCTTATATGTTTTTATAGCACTAATATCATCTCTTGTGAGATTTAGGCCACTTCTGTTTCTACTCTGGCTTAAAAGAAGATTTACCCCCAACCTCTTTACCTCCTGCGGTTATGCTTCGTGTCAAGCCTTGTCAGAATCATCGTGTATATTAACAGTATGGATTCTTTTGAAAGACTTTACATACTTATGTGAACATCGTAAGGACTTGATGATGTTCGGAATGGAGTATCTGGTCATCTCTTTGTCAAGGATGAATTTTCTGGCTTAATGTTTATTTTTTCATATTATTTTTATTTTTTATTTTGTTTATTTTTCAACACGGCACTTTATTTCCTCTGCCCGTATGTACTCTGGGAGGGATGTCCGTGCTTATTACACAGCGTAACTACCCTTTGGTAGATACGGACAGTCTGGATGCACAATATTAATATTCTAAGATTAGTGTATGTTATTATTTTTTGTATATTTTATTATTGACATAATACTTTTTGATAGTAAATATTATGTATGCACTGTTAGGTGATTTTTACACGATATCATATATATTGTACTTATGAGAGCTTCTTGCACAGCGGGACACGAGGTAATTGATTGTACTGGATTATATTGGATAATCTGATACACGTTGAGACATCTATTTTTCACGAACTGCTTTCCCCGTAGATTAGATAACATCATTTCCTAGGACCATATATACATGCACAAAGTACATCTTGTTAAGTATGATTATGATCTTAGGAATGATGGTGAGTTTTGGTGGACTGCATAAGAATGGCGTGGATATACGCATGCGCATTCGTTTATTTTAAATCATATATAGTATCATATGCATGAAGATACTCGGGTATGCAGTCACAAGCTCACCAACTTGAGACAAGGGATGATGGCAGCTCTTTATAGGCTTCCTTAAATGATGCTGACATGCGCATGCGTGCTTGAGCTCTCTGTCTGGTATTTAATTTGAGTGTTGTCTTCTATGATTGCATATATATACTAGGGGGTACATTTGATTAAATAGCTGTCAGCATTTTGGGGAATATTAGGTGCTCCTGTATAGCGCCGACATACGCACGTACATTTATTTTTTGGGTATGAGACAGCGCTCGGGTGCGCATGCGCAGTTGATCAGCTTAGGACACAGAATGATGGTAGCCTCTTATGGGCTTCTTAAAAATGGCGCCGGTGTGCGCATGCGTGGTCGCGCACCTTGCATACATATATGTAGGGGCGCATTTGATTAAATAGCTGTCAGCTTTTTGGAGAAAATGAGGTGCTTTTGTATAGCGTTGACATACGCACATACACTTATTCTTTTTGTACGAGACAGCGCTTGGGTGCGCATGCGCAGTTGATCAGCTTTAGGACACGGAATGATGGTAGCCCTTTATGGGCTTCCTGAAAATGGCGCCGGTGTGCGCATGCGTGTTCGCGCACCTTGTCCCGTGCATTAATGAAGGTCTCCTACAATTTCCGGCGCGTGTTCAATGACGTCTATGAGGTTTTTCCTCTAACACGCGCTGGATTGGAGTACCGAATTTGACGCACATGGTGTCGGGGTGGTGCGTCCTCGCATGCGACATATGATTGGCCAACGGGCACCTGCAGGGGGTATTTAATGAGGTAAGGTGGGGGCAAAGTATACACTCCCCTTGAGAAAGCACATCATCGGCGAAACGCGCGTCGGGGAAATTCTGCAGCAGTACTCACTATGGGTAAGCACTTTATTTATTACTGGTCGATAGGTGTCTAGTGCAATTGGATTCCCATTATCCGGGTCGATATAAATGAGACTAGGACCTTAGAGGATTTGTATAGGAGGCCTTTTTTTTTTTTTTTTTTTTTTTTTTGCATGACCCTATTTACAAATATGATACCGGTATGCTTGTCCTAAAATATTTTGATATTTTCTTGCTGCCTAAATATGTAAATCTGTCTGAGTCTTTTTTCCTCATCCTCACATGGTATTTTTGTATTGTTTTAAGATTTTGTTTCAATAAACTTTATTGATTTTATTTTAATGTGTCATAGTGGTCTGTAAGTGCTTTTATGCACTTATATTTTGGTAGTAGTATCAATCCACAATTTACAGTAAAAAGTTCTCCAGAATATAGAGACTAGGGTTGAGCGACCTTGACCTTTTTAGAGTCGAGTCGGGTTTCGCGAAACCCGACTATCTCAAAAGTCGAGTCGAGTGGAATCGGCTGATTATCGCGAAAAGTCGGGGATCGACCGAAACACGAAACCCAATGCAAGTCAATGGGGGAGCATAGTTGGCAGTGAGAAGAGGCCAGGAAAACATGTACAGAGCCCATTTTAATGGCAAAAACATCCATTCTTGTTCCTGAAGCTTGTCAATCTTAATTTAGCTTATAATAATTGTAAGGCATTTGAAATTGGGGGTCATTTGGCTAAAGTTATGGGGGGTAGGGCTGGTTCAAGTAATTAGTGGGCCCAGTAAATCTAGACCACGTCATGGCAGTGGAGCAGGGAGAGGTAAGTATTTCAACTTTGCAAGTGCTGTGATCCTGAGCAAGCAGGGGGGGCCCACTCGTTGGCACTGGCACAGGGCCCCTCAAAGTACAGCGGTGTGTTTGCACGGCGGGGGCGCCTCCCACCGGCAGCAACACTTGCGTACTATGAGGGGCCCTGTGCCAGTGACGTCGCCAACGAGTATTCCTCCCCCCACCAGATGAAGGAACCTGCACCTTCATCTGCACCTTCCTCTTTGTCCCCGTGTAAGGTGGTATGGTATGCGGGAAGGGGAACCTGACTTTCAGCAGGGTCACAATCTTGCAGTGTAGCGTGCACGGGGAATGTTTTGTTATGGGTCAATGTACCAGCAGACTCACCTATCACTGGCTGGGCAATGGGCAGGATGAGGGGGAAACAGATATGGGCCCAAAGAATAAAGTGGGCTAAATGCAGTTCAAAATTGGTAACAGGACTAACCAGGGGGCATTGCTTTGTTCAGTGGAGGACAACTGGAATGAGAGGCTGACACAGAGAGTAGGCCCAAATCAGTAAGTAGTCTAAATGCAGTTAAAAATTGGCAACAGTAGTAAACAGGCGGCACAGCTTTGTTCACTGGAGAACAGCAAGGAGCGGCAGACACCGATAGAAGGCCCCAACCCAACTAGTAGGCCCACTGCAGTTTTAAAATCCCGATAGGCTGAAAACCAGATAATTGTAGGTCATTTTTTGTAAAGAGGACAGCTGTATTGAGTGGGGCAGGCAGACACTACAAGTAGGCCTTGAACCACAAAGTTGGCTCGACGCAGGTTTAAAAAAGGTTACATGGGTACACGGTCTGCATTGTTGTGTTCAGTGGAGGACAATTGGAAGGAGGGACCGCAGAAAGACTTTGTAGGCGTAAAATTACAAAATAGGCTCTATGCAGCTTCGATTATGTGGCAACCTGGAGAACACCTTGGAGCGGCAGACACCGTCTTTACAACCCAGACCCAACTTGTAGGCCTAATGCAGTGTTGTTTTAAACAACTACTAAACGAGAGCTTTAAGATTAAAGCAATGGAGAGGAAACCTGGAGAACACCTTGGAGCGGAAGACACCGTCTCTACAACCCAGACCCAACTTGTAGGCCTAATGCAGTGTTGTTTTCAACAACTACTAAATGAGAGCTTTAAGATTGAAGCAATGGAGAGGAAACCTGGAGAACACCTTGGAGCGGAAGACACCGTCTCTACAACCCAGACCCAACTTGTAGGCCTAATGCAGTGTTGTTTTCAACAACTACTAAACGAGAGCTAGAAGCTCGAAGCTATGGAGAGGAAACCTGGGGAACACCTTGGAGTGGAAGACACCGTCTCTACAACCCAGACCCAACTTGTAGGCGTAATGCAGTGTTGTTTTCAACAACTACTAAACGAGAGCTTTAAGATTGAAGCAATGAAGAGGAAACCTGGAGAACACCTTGGAGCGGAAGACACCGTCTCTACAACCCAGACCCAAAGTGTAGGCCTAATGCAGTGTTGTTTTCAACAACTACTAAACGAGAGCTTTAAGATTAAAGCAATGGAGAGGAAACCTGGAGAACACCTTGGAGCGGAAGACACCGTCTCTACAACCCAGACCCAACTTGTAGGCCTAATGCAGTGTTGTTTTCAACAACTACTAAACAAGAGCTTTAAGATTGAAGCTATGGAGAGGAAAGCTGGAGAACACCTTGGAGCGGAAGACACCGTCTCTACAACCCAGACCCAACTTGTAGGCCTAATGCAGTGTTGTTTTCAACAACTACTAAATGAGAGCTTTAAGATTGAAGCAATGGAGAGGAAAGCTGGCGAACACCTTGGAGCGGAAGACACCGTCTCTACAACCCAGACCCAACTTGTAGGCCTAATGCAGTGTTGTTTTCAACAACTACTAAACGAGAGCTTTAAGATTGAGGCAATGGAGAGGAAACCTGGAGAACACCTTGGAGCGGAAGACACCGTCTCTACAACCCAGACCCAACTTGTAGGCCTAATGCAGTGTTGTTTTCAACAACTACTAAACGAGAGCTAGAAGCTCGAAGCTATGGAAAGGAGACCTGGGGAACACCTTGGAGTGGAAGACACCGTCTCTACAACCCAGACCCAACTTGTAGGCGTAATGCAGTGTTGTTTTCAACAACTACTAAACGAGAGCTTTAAGATTGAAGCAATGGAGAGGAAACCTGGAGAACACCTTGGAGCGGAAGACACCGTCTCTACAACCCAGACCCAAAGTGTAGGCCTAATGCAGTGTTGTTTTCAACAACTACTAAACGAGAGCTTTAAGATTGAAGCAATGGAGAGGAAACCTGGAGAACACCTTGGAGTGGAAGACACAGTCTCTACAACCCAGACCCAACTTGTAGGCCTAATGCAGTGTTGTTTTCAACAACTACTAAACGAGAGCTAGAAGCTCGAAGCTATGGAGAGGAAACCTGGGGAACACCTTGGAGTGGAAGACACCGTCTCTAAAACCCAGACCCATGTTGTAGGCCTAATGCAGTGTTGTTTTCAACAACTACTAAACAAGAGCTTTAAGATTGAAGCTATGGAGAGGAAACCTGGGGAACACCTTGAAGCGGAAGACACCGTCTCTACAACCCAGACCCAACTTGTAGGCCTAATGCAGTGTTGTTTTCAACAACTAAACGAGAGCTAGAAGCTCGAAGCTATGGAGAGGAAACCTGGGGAACACCTTGGAGTGGAAGACACCGTCTCTACAACCCAGACCCAACTTGTAGGCCTAATGCAGTGTTGTTTTCAACAACTACTTAAGAAGTGCTAGAAGATCGAAGCAATCGAGAGGCAACCTGGGGAACACCTTGGAGTGGAACACACCGTCTCTACACCCCAGACCCAACTTGTAGGCCGAATGCAGTGTTGTTTTCAACAACTACTTAAGAAGAGGCAGAAGATCGAAGCAATGGAGAGGAAACCTGGGGAACACCTTGGAGTGGAAGACACCGTCTCTCTACACCCCAGACCCAACTTGTAGGCCTAATGCAGTGTTGTTTTCAACAACTACTAAACGAGAGCCAGAAGATCGAAGCAATGGAGAGGCAACCTGGGGAACACCTTGGAGTGGAACACACCGTCTCTACACCCCAGACCCAACTTGTAGGCCTAATGCAGTGTTGTTTTCAACAACTACTAAACGAGAGCCAGAAGATCGAAGCAATGGAGAGGCAACCTGGTGAACACCTTGGAGTGGAACACACCATCTCTACACCCCAGACCCAACTAGTAGGCCTAATGCGGTGTTGTTTTCACCAACTACTAAACGAGAGGATGAAGATTGAAGCAATGGAGAGGCAACCTGGTGAACACCTTGGAGTGGAACACACCGTCTCTATACCCCAGACCCAACTAGTAGGCCTAATGCGGTGTTGTTTTCACCAACTACTAAACGAGAGGATGAAGATTGAAGCAATGGCGAGGAAACCTGGGGAACACCTTGGAGCGGAAGACACCGTTAGTAGGCCGTAGCAAAGTAGTAGCCCCAATGCAGTTGTCAAATTCCTATAGGCTGAAAACCAGACTATTGACGCTCAGCTTTTTTAAAAGGAGGACAGCTGTATTGAGTGGCGCAGAGAGACACAGGTAGTAGGCCTTAAAAAAATTGCCTCAATGCAGTTTAAAAAAGGTTCCAGGGGTACACGGGCAGCAGTGGTCAGGTCAGTGGAGGACTAATGGAAGGAGGGAACGCAGACAGGCGTAGTAGGCGTAACATAACAACATTTGGCTGTAGGCACTTTAAAATTGGCTCCAGGGGTACACGGGCAGCAGTGGACAGGTCACTGGAGGACTAGTGGAAGGAGGGACCGCAGACAGGCGTAGTAGGCCTAACAACAAAATTTGGCTGTAGGCACTTTAAAATTGGTTCCAGGGGTACACGGGCAGCAGTAGACAGGACACCGAAGGACTAGTGGAAGGAGGGACCGCAGACAGGCGTAGTAGGCCTAACATAACAAAATTTGGCTGTAGGCACTTTAAAATTGGTTCCAGGGGTACACAGGCAGCAGTGGACAGGTCACTGGAGGACTAGTGGAAGGAGGGACCTCAGACAGGCGTAGTAGGCCTAATATAACAAAATTTGGCTGTAGGCACTTTTAAATTGGTTTCAGGGGTACACGGGCAGCAGTGGTCTGGTCAGTGGAGGACTAGTGGAAGGAGGGACCGCAGACAGGCGTAGTAGGCCTAACATAACAAAATTTGGCTGTAGGCACTTTAAAATTGGTTCCAGGGGTACACGGGCAGCAGTGGTCTGGTCAGTGGAGGACTAGTGTAAGGAGGGACCGCAGACAGGCGTAGTAGGCCTAACATAACAAAATTTGGCTGTAGGCACTTTAAAATTGGTTCCAGGGGTACAAGGGCAGCAGTAGACAGGACACTGGAGGACTAGTGGAAGGAGGGACCGCAGACAGGCGTAGTAGGCCTAACATAACAAAATTTGGCTGTAGGCACTTTAAAATTGGTTCCAGGGGTACACGGGCAGCAGTGGACAGGTCACTGGAGGACTAGTGGAAGGAGGGACCGCAGACAGGCGTAGTAGGCGTAACAACAAAATTTGGCTGTAGGCACTTTTAAATTGGTTCCAGGGGTACACGGGCAGCAGTGGTCTGGTCAGTGGAGGACTAGTGGAAGGAGGGACCGCAGACAGGCGTAGTAGGCCTAACATAACAAAATTCGGCTTTAGGCACTTGCAATTCTCTTGCAGGGGTACACAGGCAGCATTGGTGTTGTCAGCGGAGGCCGATTGTAATGAGTGTCTGCCAGTTAGTACTCCAAAAAAATAAATAGATGTTAATGTCTCGCATTACAACAAAACCAAAACACAAAAGGGTGGAATACTTAGGCACAGGGCTGGGCTCCTCTACTGAGTTTTATTCCTAGTAATTTGGCGCTAATTATTTACTGGTGTAAATATAGGACACTGCCCCTGACTATGTTAAGTACCATCATACATGTCAACACAATGGTATTGTCAGTGCCAGGCATTGAATGATGTCAGCGCATAGACTAAACATTGGTGGAACTGTGAGAGATAATTGTGCAAGTGGTAGAGCAATGTTTGAGCTGGGGGGGGGACTCTCTTGTGGCCGGCGGTACAGGCCCAGGGCCCCTCATGTTACCACAGTGTGTCTGACGTTGGGTGCGCACCACCACCGCCAGAGACACTTTATTGTACTATGAGGGACCCAGTGGCAGTGCCATCGACTGAAAGCGGGCACACCCACCAAGTGGCGAGACCACGGCCCCGTGGGGGGAGTTTGGCCATTTAGGGAGGTGTAAACATGTCGTATGCTGGACAATCAGCTGCTGCAAGTTACGCGATTGGAAAAGTCAGTCAGAGTAGTCCACAAGCAAGACCTTTTCATAGGAAAGCTAGGTGTCAGCCGGGCAAGGTGGGGCAAAAGAATTCGAAATCCAGTTGTTCATTTTAATGACGGTTAGATCATCAACATTTTGGGTAGCCAGACGAGTCCTTTTTTCGGTTAATATTGAACCTGCAGCACTGAATACTCTTTCTGATAGGACACTAGCTGCCGGGCAAGCAAGCTCCTGCAATGCATATTCTGCCAATTCTGGCCAGGTGTCTAATTTGGATGCCCAGTAATCAAATGGGAATCACGGTTGAGGGAGAACATTGATAAGGGATGAAAAATAGTAACCATACTGGACAAATGTTGTCTCCTGTCACTTTGAATTTATGCTGTAGTACCTGTCCTGTTTGCGGTCATAGCAAAATCACTCCACAACCTGGTCAGAAAACCCCTCTGTCCAACGCCACTTCTGATTTCTGCACCTCTAACACCTATGGTCTGCTGCCCCCTGCAGCTCGTGTGAGAACGATCACGGGCGCTGTGTGATGGGAATGCCTGAAGCAAACGGTCAACAAGAGTTGATTGTTTGGTTGCTAATATTAGTTCCAAGTTCTCATGTGGCATAATATTTTGCAATTTGCCTTTATAGCGAGGATCAAGGAGGCAGGCCAACCAGTAATCGTCATGGTTCATCATTTTAGTAATGCGTGTGTCCCTTTTGAGGATACGTAAGGCATAATCCGCCATGTGGGCCAAAGTTCCAGTTGTCAAATCTGCGGTTGTGCTGGGTTGAGGGGCTGTTTCAGGCAAATCTACGTCACTTGTGTCCCTCAAAAAACCAGAACCCGGCCTTGCCATGCCACCAATTTCCAGTGGCCCCGGAAAAGCTTCCTCATTAAAAAAATACTCATCCCCATCATCCTCCTCGTCCTCCTCCTCCTGTTCGCCCGCTACCTCGTCCTGTACACTGCCCTGACCAGACAATCGCTGACTGTCATCAAGGCTTTCCTCTTCCTCTGCTGCAGACGCCTGCTCCTTTATGTGCGTCAAACTTTGCATCAGCAGACGCATTAGGGGGATGCTCATGCTTATTATGGCGTTGTCTGCACTAACCAGCCGTGTGCATGCCTCAAAACACTGAAGGACTTGACACATGTCTTGTATCTTCGACCACTGCACACCTGACAACTCCATGTCTGCCATCCTACTGCCTCCCCGTGTATGTGTATCCTCCCACAAATACATAACAGCACGCCTCTGTTCGCACAGTCTCTGACGCATGTGCAGTGTTGAGTTCCACCTTGTTGCAACGTCTATGATTAGGCGATGCTGGGGAAGGTTCAATGACCGCTGATAGATCTGCATACGGATGGAGTGTACGGGCGAACGGCGGATATGCGAGCAAAGTCCGCGCACTTTGAGGAGCAGGTCGGATAACCCCGGATAACTTTTCAGGAAGCACTGCACCACCAGGTTTAAGGTGTGGTGTGAGCCAGGCAAGGAATGTGTTTCAGTTGGGAAAGGGAGAAGGCAGCCATGAAATTCCTTCCGTTATCACTCACTACCTTGCCTGCCTCAAGATCTACAGTGCCCAGCCACGACTGCGTTTCTTTCTGCAAGAACTCGGACAGAACTTCCACGGTGTGTCTGTTGTCGCCCAAACACTTCATAGCCAATACAGCCTGCTGACGCTTGCCAGTAGCTGCCCCATAATGGGACAACTGGTGTGCAACAGTGGCAGCTGCAGATGGAGTGGTTGGGCGACTGCGGTCTGTGGACGAGCTCTCGCTTCTGCAGGAGGACGAGGAGGAAGGGGTGCAAATGGCTACAGCCAACTGTTTCCTAGACCGTGGGCTAGGCAGAACTGTCCCAAAATTGCTGTCCCCTGTGGACCCTGCATCCACCACATTCACCCAGTGTGCCGTGATGGACACGTAACGTCCCTGGCCATGCCTACTGGTCTATGCATCTGTTGTCAGGTGCACCTTTGTACTCACAGATTGAGTGCATGGACGATGCGCTCTTTAACATGCTGGTGGAGGGCTGGGATGGCTTTTCTCGAAAAGAAGTGTCGACTGGGTAGCTCGTAGCGTGGTACAGCGTAGTCCATCAGGGCTTTGAAAGCTTCACTTTCAACTAACCGGTAGGGCATCATCTCTAACGAGATTAGTCTAGCAATGTGGGCGTTCAAACCCTGTGTACGCGGATGCGAGGCTAAGTACTTCCTTTTTCTAACCAGAGTCTCATGTAGGGTGAGCTGGACTGGAGAGCTGGAGATCGTGGAACTAGCGGGGGTGCCGGTGGACATGGCAGACTGAGAGACGGTTGGAGACGGTATTGTTGCCGCCGGTGCCCTAGATGCAGTGTTTCCTACTACGAAACTGGTGATTCCCTGACCCTGACTGCTTTGGCCTGGCAAAGAAACCTGCACAGATACTGCAGGTGGTGCGGAAAATGGTGGCCTTACAGTGAAGGAAGGGATGTAGCGTTGCTGACTAGCTTCATTGGCCGAGGGTGCTACAACCTTAAGGGACGTTTGGTAGTTAGTCCAGGCTTGCAAATGCATGGTGGTTAAATGTCTATGCATGCAACTTGTATTTAGACTTTTCAGATTCTGACCTCTGCTTAAGGTAGTTGAACATTTTTGACAGATGACTTTGCGCTGATCAATTGGATGTTGTTTAAAAAAATGCCAGACTGCACTCTTTCTAGCATCGGATCCCTTTTCAGGCATTGCAGACTGAGCTTTAACCGGATGGCCACGCTGTCCTCCAACAGGTTTTGGCTTTGCCACGCGTTTTAGGCCAGTTACAGGCCCGGCAGATGGAACCTGTTGCGATGTTGATGCCTGCTGCGGCCCCTCCTCCTCCGCTTCAGAATTACTGCCGCCTGCACCCTGTTCCCCCAATGGCTGCCAATCGGGGTCAACAACTGGGTCATCTATAACCTCCTCTTCTAGCTCGTGTGCAACTTCGTCTGTGTCACCGTGTAAGTCGGTGGTATAGCGTTCGTGACTGGGCACCATAGTCTCATCAGGGTCTGATTCTGGATCAGTACCCTGCGAGGGCAATGTTGTGGTCTGAGTCAAAGGACCAGTATAGTAGTCTGGCTGTGGCTGTGCATCAGTGCACTCCATGTCAGATTCAACTTGTAATGGGCATGGCCTGTTAACTGTTTCACTTTCTAAGCCAGGGACGGTATGTGTAAAGAGCTCCATGGAGTAACCCGTTGTGTCGCCTGCTGCATCCTTTTTTGTTGCTGTTTTTGCTGAAGAGGACAAGAAAGCGACTTGTCCCTGACCGTGAACATCCACTAACGACGCGCTGCTTTTACATTTAGCAGTTTCAGAAGAGGAGGCAAAAGAGCTAGAGGCTGAGTCAGCAAGGTAAGCTAAAACTTGCTCTTGCTGCTCCGGCTTTAAAAGCGGTTTTCCTACTCCCAGAAAAGGGAGCGTTCGAGGCCTTGTGTAGCCAGACGACGAACCTGGCTCCACAGCTCGAGACTTAGGTGCTATATTGTTTTTCCCACGTCCACCCGATGCTCCACTACCACTACCATCATTACCAGCTGGCAATGAACGCCCACGGCCACGACCTCTTCCACCAGACTTCCTCATTGTTTTAAAAATGTCACCAAACACGGTATTTGTTACTGTCAAACAACTTACAAGGTGAACTATAACTTCTGTATGATTTAGATATCCCTTTATAGGTGGGTGAGACCGCAAGGAAAATCAGGCACGATGTTACACACTCTGTTTTCTGTGGCACCAAATGAGAGAGATGCCACACACGCAGGACTGTCACTCAAGCACAAAGGCCAATATTAATCTCCCACTGTTTTTTTTTTTTCAGGGAGAATTTAGATACCAAATTTAAAAAAAAAAAAAAAACACTAGGCTTTCTATGGCCCACTATTTAAGAGAGACGGCACACTCAGGACTGGCACACAACCAGAAAGGCCAATATTAACCCCTTTCTGCCATTAGACGTACTATTGCGTCCATGTGGGGTGGGCTTTACTTCCCAAGGACGCAATAGTACGTCATATGCGATCGGCAGCGCTCACGGGGGGAGCGCCGCCGATCGCGGCCGGGTGTCAGCTGTTTATCGCAGCTGACATCCGGCACTATGTGCCAGGAGCGGTCACGGACCGCCCCCGGCACATTAACCCCCGGCACACCGCGATCAAAGATGATCGCGATGTGCCGGCGGTACAGGGAAGCACCGCGCAGGGAGGGGGCTCCCTGCGGGCTTCCCTGAGCCCCCCGCAGCAACGCGATGTGATCGCGTTGCTGCGAGGGTCTCACCTCCCTCCCTGCTCCCTCCAGCCCCGGATCCAAGATGGCCGCGGATCCGGGTCCTGCAGGGAGGGAGGTGGCTTCACAGAGCCTGCTCAGAGCAGGCACTGTGAAGCAGCCTGCACTCCTATCAGATCAGTGATCTGACAGAGTGCTGTGCAAACTGTCAGATCACTGATCTGTGATGTCCCCCCCTGGGACAAAGTAAAAAAGTAAAAAAAAAAAATTTCAAATGTGTAAAAAAAAATAAAAAAAAATATTCCAAAATAATGAAAAAAAAAAAAAAAAAATTATTCCCATAAATACATTTCTTTATCTAAATAAAAAAAAAAAAACAATAAAAGTACACATATTTAGTATCGCCGCGTCCGTAACGGCCCGACCTATAAAACTGGCCCACTAGTTAACCCCTTCAGTAAACACCGTAAGAAAAAAAAAAAAAAAACGAGGCAAAAAACAACGCTTTATTATCATACCGCCGAACAAAAAGTGGAATAACACGCGATCAAAAAGACAGATATAACTAACCATGGTACCGCTGAAAACGTCATCTTGTCCCGCAAAAAACGAGCCGCCATACAGCATCATCAGCAAAAAAATAAAAAAGTTATAGTCCTGAGAATAAAGCGATGCAAAAATAATTATTTTTTCTATAAAATAGTTTTTATCGTATAAAAGCGCCAAAACATAAAAAAATGATATAAATGAGGTGTCGCTGTAATCGTACTGACCCGAAGAATAAAACTGCTTCATCAATTTTACCAAACGCGGAACGGTATAAACGCCTCCCCCAAAAGAAATTCATGAATAGCTGGTTTTTGGTCATTCTGCCTCACAAAAATCGGAATAAAAAGCGATCAAAAAATGTCACGTGCCCGAAAATGTTACCAATAAAAACATCAACTCGTCCCGCAAAAACCAAGACTTCACATGACTCTGTGGACCAGAATATAGAAAAATTATAGCTCTCAAAATGTGGTAACGCAAAAAATATTTTTTGCAATAAAAAGCGTCTCTCAGTGTGTGACGGCTGCCAATCATAAAAATCCGCTAAAAAACCCGCTATAAAAGTAAATCAAACCCCCCTTCATCACCCCCTTAGTTAGGGAAAAATTAAAAAAATGTATTTATTTCCATTTTCCCATTAGGGCTAGGGTTAGAGTTAGGGCTAGGGTTAGGGCTAGGGTTAGGGCTAGGGTTAGGGCTAGGGCTAGGGCTAGGGTTAGGGCTAGGGCTAGGGTTAGGGTTAGGGCTAGGGCTAGGGTTAGGGCTAGGGTTAGGGCTAGGGTTAGGGCTAGGGCTACAGTTTGGGTTGGGGCTAAAGTTACAGTTAGGGTTTAGATTACATTTACGGTTGGGAATAGGGTTGGGATTAGGGTTAGGGGTGTGTCAGGGTTAGAGGTGTGGTTAGGGTTACTGTTGGGATTAGGGTTAGGGATGTGTTTGGATTAGGGTTTCAGTTATAATTGGGGGGTTTCCACTGTTTAGGCACATCAGGGGCTCTCCAAACGCGACATGGCGTCCGATCTCAATTCCAGCCAATTCTGCGTTGAAAAAGTAAAACAGTGCTTCTTCCCTTCCGAGCTCTCCCGTGTGCCCAAACAGGGGTTTACCCCAACATATGGGGTATCAGCGTACTCAGGACAAATAGGACAACAACTTTTGGGGTCCAATTTCTCCTGCTACCCTTGGGAAAATACAAAACTCGGGGCTAAAACATATTTTTTGTGGGAAAAAAAAAGATTTTTTATTTTCACGGCTCTGCGTTACAAACTGTAGTGAAACACTTGGGGGTTCAAAGTTCTCACAACACATCTAGATTAGTTCCCTGGGGGGTCTAGTTTCCAATATGGGGTCACTTGTGGGGGGTTTCTACTGTTTAGGTACATTAGGGGTTCTGCAAACGCAATGTGACGTCTGCAGACCATTCCATCTAAGTCTGCATTCCAAATGGCGCTCCTTCCCTTCCGAGCTCTGCCATGCGCTCAAACGTTGGTTTCCCCCAACATACGGGGTATCAGCGTACTCAGGACAAATTGGACAACAACTTTTGGGGTCGAATTTCTCCTCTTACCCTCGGGAAAATACAAAACTGGGGGCTAAAAAATAATTTTGGGGGGAAAGATTTTTTTTTTTAATTTTCACGGCTCTGCGTTACAAACTGTAGTGAAACACTTGGGGGTTCAAAGCTATCACAACACATCTAGATGAGTTCCTTAGGGGGTCTAGTTTCCAAAATGGTGTCACTTGTGGGAGGTTTCTACTGTTTAGGTACATTAGGGGCTCTGCAAATGCAATGTGACACCTGCAGACCATTCCATCTAAGTCCTCATTCCAAATGGAGCTCCTTCCCTTCCGAGCCCTCCCATGCGCCCAAACAGTGGTTCCCCCCCACATATGGGGTATCAGCGCACTCAGGACAAATTGGACAACAACTTTTGGGGTCGAATTTCTCCTCTTACCCTCGGGAAAATACAAAACTGGGGGCTAAAAAATAATTTTGGGGGGAAAGATTTTTTTTTTTAATTTTCACGGCTCTGCGTTACAAACTGTAGTGAAACACTTGGGGGTTCAAAGCTATCACAACACATCTAGATGAGTTCCTTAGGGGGTCTAGTTTCCAAAATGGTGTCACTTGTGGGAGGTTTCTACTGTTTAGGTACATTAGAGGCTCTGCAAATGCAATGTGACACCTGCAGACCATTCCATCTAAGTCCTCATTCCAAATGGAGCTCCTTCCCTTCCGAGCCCTCCCATGCGCCCAAACAGTGGTTCCCCCCCACATATGGGGTATCAGCGCACTCAGGACAAATTGGACAACAAATTGTGGGGTCGAATTTCTCCTTTTACCCTCGGGAAAATACAAAACTGGGGGCTAAAAAATAATTTTTGTGGGAAAAAATTTTTGTTTTATTTTTACGGCTCTCCATTATAAACTTCTGTGAAGCCCTTGGTGGGTCAAAGCGCTCAGCACACATCTAGATAAGTTCCTAAGGGGGTCTACTTTCCAAAATGGTGTCACTTGTGGGGGGTTTCTACTGTTTAGGTACATTAGGGGCTCTGCAAACGCAATGTGACACCTGCAGACCATTCCATCTAAGTCTGCATTCAAATGGCACTCCTTCCCTTCTGAGCCCTCCCATGTGCCCAAACAGTGGTTCCCCCCACATATGGTGTATCATCGCACTCAGGACAAATTGGGCAACAAATTTTGGGGTCCAATTTCTCCTGTTACCCTCAGGAAAATACAAAACTGGGGGCTAAAAAAATAATTTTTGTGGGAAAAAAATTTTGTTTTATTTTTACGGCTCTGCATTATAAACTTCTGTGAAGCACTTGGTGGGTCAAAGTGCTCACCACACCTCTAGATAAGTTCCTTAGGGGGTCTACTTTCCAAAATGGTGTCATTTGTGGGGGGTTTCAATGTTTAGGCACATCAGTGGCTCTTCAAACGCAACATGGCGTCCCATCTCAATTCCTGTCAATTTTGCTTTGAAAAGTCAAACGGCGCTCCTTCCCTTCCGAGCTCTCCCATCCACCCAAACAGTGGTTTACCCCCACATATGGGGTATCCGCGTACTCAGGACAAATTGTACAACAACTTTTGGGGTCCAATTTCTTCTCTTACCCTTGGGAAAATAAAAAATTGGGGGCAAAAAGATAATTTTTGTGAAAAAATATGATTTTTTATTTTTACGGTTCTACATTATAAACTTCTGTGAAGCACTTGGTGGGTCAAAGTGCTCACCACACCTCTAGATAAGTTCCTTAGGGGGTCTACTTTCCAAAATGGTGTCACTTGTGGGGGGTTTCAATGTTTAGGCACATCAGTGGCTCTTCAAACGCAACATGACGTCCCATCTCAATTCCTGTCAATTTTGCATTGAAAAGTCAAACGGCGCTCCTTCCCTTCCGAGCTCTCCCATCCGCCCAAACAGTGGTTTACCCCCACATATGGGCTATCAGCGTACTCAGGACAAATTGTACAACAACTTTTGGGGTCCAATTTCTTCTCTTACCCTTGGGAAAATAAAAAATTGGGGGCAAAAAGATAATTTTTGTGAAAAAATATGATTTTTTATTTTTACGGTTCTACATTATAAACTTCTGTGAAGCACTTGTTGGGTCAAAGTGCTCACCACACCTCTAGATAAGTTCCTTAGGGGGTCTACTTTCCAAAATGGTGTCACTTGTGGGGGGTTTCAATGTTTAGCCACATCAGGGGCTCTCCAAACGAAACATGGCGTCCCATCTCAATTCCAGTCAATTTTGCATTGAAAAGTCAAATGGCACTCCTTCGCTTCCGAGCTCTGCCATGCGCCCAAACAGTGGTTTACCCCCACATGTGGGGTATTGGCATACTCAGGACAAATTGTACAACAATGTTTGGGGTCCATTTTCTCCTGTTACCCTTGGTAAAATAAAACAAATTGGAGCTGAATTACATTTTTTGTGAAAAAAAGTTAAATGTTCATTTTTATTTAAACATTCAAAAAATTCCTGTGAAGCACCAGAAGGGTTAATAAACTTCTTGAATATGGTTTTGAGCACCTTGAGGGGTGTAGTTTTTAGAATGGTGTCACACTTGGGTATTTTCTATCATATAGACCCCTCAAAATGACTTCAAATGAGATGTGGTCCCTAAAATAAAATGGTGTTGTAGAAATGAGAAATTGCTGGTCAACTTTTAACCCTTATAACTCCCTAACAAAAAAAAATTTTGGTTCCAAAATTGTGCTGATGTAAAGTAGACATGTGGGAAATGTTACTTATTAAGTATTTTGTGTGACATATCTCTGTGATTTAATTGCATAAAAATTCAAAGTTGGAAAATTGCGAAATTTTCATAATTTTCGCCAAATTTCCGTTTTTTTCACAAATAAACGCAGGTTATATCAAATAATTTTTACCATTGTCATGAAGTACAATATGTCACGAGAAAACAATGTCAGAATCACCAGGATCCATTGAAGCGTTCCAGAGTTATAACCTCATAAAGGGACAGTGGTCAGAATTGTAAAAATTGGCCCGGTCATTAACGTGCAAACCACCCTTGGGGGTAAAGGGGTTAATCTCCCACTGTTTTTTTTTTTTTCAGGGAGAATTTAGAAACCAAATTAAAAAAAAAAAACACTAGGCTTTCTATGGCCCACTATTTAAGAGAGATGGCACACTCAGGACTGGCACACAAGCAGAAAGGCCAATATTAATCTCCCACTGGTTTTTTTTTTCAGGGAGAATTTAGATACCAAATTTAAAAAAAAAACACTAGGCTTTCTATGGCCCACTAGGGTTGAGCGACTTTTACTTTTTTAGGTTCAAGTCAGGTTTCGCGAAACCCGACTATCTCTAAAGTCGAGTCGAGTGAAATCGGCCGATTATGGCGAAAAGTCGGGGATCGACCGAAACACGAAACTCAATGCAAAGTCAATGGGAATTTTTTTTTTCTCTCTCTCTCCCCCCTCTGTCCCTGGACAGAAAAGCTGGTGTTACACATTTCAAATCGCTACAGCGCACAAGCGACAAGATGACCTATGTCATCACTCTGCCCACGCTCCTTCATTGGCTGAAAAAATGGCGCCAAGCGCGTCATACGAAACGCGACTTTGGCGCGAAAGTCGCGTACCGCATGGCCGACCCCACACAGGGATCGGGTCGGGTTTCATGAAACCCGACTTTGCCAAAAGTCGGCGACTTTTGAAAATGAATGATCCGTTTCGCTCAACCCTATGGCCCACTATTTAAGAGAGATGGCACACTCAGGACTGGCACACAAGCAGAAAGGCCAATATTAATCTCCCACTGTTTTTTTTATTTTTTCAGGGAGAAGTTAGAAACCAAATTTTTTTTTTTTAAAAAGCACGGGGCTTTTATGGCCCACTATTTAAGAGAGATGGCACACTCAGGACTGGCACACAAGCAGAAAGGCCAATATTAATCTCCCACTGTTTTTATTTTTTCAGGGAGAATTTAGATACCAAATTTAAAAAAAATCACTAGGCTTTCTATGGCCCACTATTTAAGGGAGATGGCACACTCAGGACTGGCACACAAGCAGAAAGGCCAATATTAATCTCCCACTGTTTTTTTTTTTTCAGGGAGAATTTAGATACCAAATTTAAAAAAAAAAAAGGCTTTCTATGGCCCACTATTTAAGAGAGATGGCACACTCAGGACTGGCACACAAGCAGAAAGGCAAATATTAATCTCCCACTGTTTTTTTTTTCAGGGAGAATTTAGATACCAAATTTAAAAAAAAAAAAAGGCTTTCTATGGCCCACTATTTAAGAGAGATGGCACACTCATGACTGGCACACAAGCAGAAAGGCCAATATTAATCTCCCACTGTTTTTTTTATTTTTTCAGGGAGAATTTAGAAACCAAATTAAAAAAGAAAAAAAACACTAGGCTTTCTATGGCCCACTATTTAAGAGAGATGTCACACTCAGGACTGGCACACAAGCAGAAAGGCCAATATTTATCTCCCACTGTTTTTTTAATTTTTTCAGAGAGAAGTTAGAAACCAAATTAAAAAAAAAACACTAGGCTTTCTATGGCCCACTATTTAAGAGAGATGGCACACTCAGGACTGGCACACAAGCAGAAAGGCCAATATTATTCTCCCACGGTTTTTTTTATTTTTTCAGGGAGAATTTAGAAACCAAATTTAAAAAAAAAAACACTAGGCTTTCTATGGCCCACTATTTAAGAGAGATGGCACACTCAGGACTGGCACACAAGCAGAAAGGGCAATATTAATCTCCCACTGTTTTTTTTATTTTTTCAGGGAGAATTTAGATACCAAATTTAAAAAAAAACCACTAGGCTTTCTATGGCCCACTATTTAAGAGAGATGGCACACTCAGGACTGGCACACAAGCAGAAAGGCCAATATTAATCTCCCACTGTTTTTTTTATTTTTTCAGGGAGAATTTAGATACCAAATTTAAAAAAAAAACACTACGCTTTCTATGGCCCACTATTTAAGAGAGATGGCACACTCAGGACTGGCACACAAGCACAAAGGCCAATATTAATCTCCCACTGTTTTTTTTGGTCAGGGAGAATTTATAAACCAAATTTAAAAAAAAAGGCTTTCTATGGCCCACTATTTGAGAGAGATGGCACACACAGGGATGGCACTCTAGCATAAATGCCAATCTTAATCTCCCACAACTTATTTTTTTAGGGAGAATTAAAAAAAAAAAAAAAGAAAAAGGGACTGTCCTACAATTACTATCTCCCTGCAGTAATCTCAGCCAGGTATGGCAGGCAGCAATAAGAAGGAGTGGACTGCTGCACAAATTAAATCAAAAGTGTGGACAAACAAAAAAGATAGCTGTGCAGAAAGGAAGGAACAACAGGATTTGTGCTTTGAAAAAAGCAGTTGGTTTGCACAGCGGCGTACACACAGCAATGCAGCTATCAGGGAGCCTTCTAGGACAGCCCAATGAGCTACAGCGCTGAGGAAAAAAAATGTAGCTTCCACTGTCCCTGCAAACAAAAGGTGGTGTTGGACAGTGGAAATCGCTACAGCACAAGCGGTTTGGTGGTTAATGGACCCTGCCTAACGCTATCCCTGCTTCTGACGAAGCGGCTGCAACCTCTCCCTATGCTCAGATCAGCAGCAGTAACATGGCGGTCGGCGGGAACGCCTCTTTATAGCCCCTGTGACGCCGCAGACAGCAAGCCAATCACTGCAATGCCCTTCTCTAAGATGGTGGGGACCAGGACCTATGTCATCACGCTGCCCACACTCTGCGTCCACCTTCATTGGCTGAGAAATAGCGCTTTTAGCATCATTGAAACGTGACTTTGGCGCGAAAGTCGCGTACCGCATGGCCGACCCCACACAGGGGTCGGGTCGGGTTTCGTGAAACCCGACTGTGCCAAAAGTCGGCGACTTTTGAAAATGAACGATCCGTTTCGCTCAACCCTAATAGAGACAAATTGCACTCCCATATCAGACATAATGTTAAGCAGGACCCCATCTAACCTTAAGGTACCGTCACACAACGATATCGTTAACGATATCATTGCTTTTTGTGACGTAGCAACGATATCGTTAAGGAAATTGTTATGTGTGACAGCGACCAACGATCAGGCCCCTGCTGGGAGATCGTTGGTCGCTGAGGAAAGTCCAGAACTTTATTTCGTTGCTGGATCGGCGTGTGTGACACCGATCCAGCGATGTCTTCACTGGTAACCAGGGTAAACATCGGGTTACTAAGTGCAGGGCCGCGCTTAGTAACCCAATGTTTACCCTGGTTACCAGCGTAAACGTTAAAAAAACAAACACTACATACTTACCTTCAGCTGTCTGTCCCTGGTGCTGTGCTTCTCTACACTCCTCCTGCATCCTGTGTCAGTGCAGAGGAAAGCAGAGCACCGGAGGACAGACAGCTGAAGGTAAGTATGTAGTGTTTGTTTTTTTAACGTTTACGCTGGTAACCAGGGTAAACATCGGGTTACTAAGCTTGGCCCTGCGCTTAGTAACCTGATGTTTACCCTGGTTACCGGGGACCTCGGGATCGTTGGTCGCTGGAGAGCTGTCTGTGTGACAGCTCTCCAGGACCAAACAGTGACGCTGCAGCTATCGACATCGTTGTCGGTATCGCTGCAGCGTCGCTTAGTGTGACGGTACCTTTACAATATAAGAAATAAACCTAGAGAATGTCTCCGCATTTGGTAATCCTGACATAGGAACACAATGAGCTTGTTGTCTGAATCGATCAACTACCACCCAAACAGTAGTTTTCCCTCTATACAGAAGCAAATCCGTGATGAAGTCAGATGAGTCCATGTTTCTGGAATTAGCAATGGAGCCAATTTCCCGGCCGGTCGGCTATGACTGCAGCGCTTGTGCAGAATTAACAAGCGGATACAAAATCTTTAATATCATTGTGCATGGATGGCCACCAATAAAGTCTAGTAATAGCTTTCTGTTTATCAGAAACCCCAGGATGACCTCTCAAGACTGAATCATGAAACTCCTGTAACAGATGCAATTTTAGGTACACAAGCACAACTAATTTGGATCCTGGAGTAGCAAAAGGAGCCAATGACTTGACTTTTACGGATTGAGAACATCAGAGACAGTTTAGTGGACAACCCCCAGAGCCCTTCCAACTACCCGGCCCTCCACCTCCAAAACCAACTTTTCCACCATTACAGAAGATCGACTCTCCACTTCACTCTCAAGATCGCATCTCACTACATGTGCACTTGACTCGATCCCATCCCACTTCATCCCAAACCTCGCCACAGTCTTCATCCCAACCCTAACGCATCTCTTCAACCTATCACTAACAACTGGTGTTTTCCCCTCAAGCTTTAAACATGCCTCAATCACACCTATCCTCAAAAAGCTCTCTCTTGACCCATCCTATGTATCTAGCTATCGCCTTATATCACTTCTCCCCTATGCCTCAAAACAACTGGAACAACACGTCCATCTTGAACTGTCCTCCCATCTATTTTCCTGCTCCCTCTTTGACCGCTTACAATCAGGATTCTGGTCACACCACTCCACTGAAACTGCCTTAACTAAGGTCACCAATGACCTATTAACCGCCAAGAGCAAGCGACACTACTCTATCCTCCTCCTGGACCTGTCCTCTGCCTTTGACACTGGACCATTCTCTGTTGCTGTGGACCCTCTCATCCGTTGGCATCACAGACTTGGCCCTATCCTGGATCTCGTCATACCTAACTGACCAGACATTCAGTGTCTCCCACTCACACACCACCTCCTCACCTCGCCCCCTATCTGTCGGAGTCCCGCAAGGTTCAGTTCTAGGGTCCCTGTTCTCCATCTACACCTTTGGCCTGGGACAGCTCATAGAATCTCACGGCTTTCAGTATCATCTCTATGCTGATGACACACAGATTTACATCTTTGGACCAGATATCACCACCCTACTAACCAGAATCCCTCAATGTCCGCTATTTCATCCTTCTCCGCTAGATTTCTAAAACTTAACATGAACAAAACAGAATTCATCATCTTTCCCCCATCTCACGCGACCCCCCCCCCAACGAACCTATCCATTACAGTAAATGGCTGCCCACTATCCCCATTCCCACAAGCTCGCTGTCTTGGGGTAATACTTGACACTGATCTCTCCTTCAAACCACATATTCAAGCCCTTTCCACTTCCTGCCGCCTTCAACTCAAAAATATTTCACGGATCCGTACATTCTTAAACCAAGAATCTGCAAAAACCCTAGTCCATGCCCTCATCATCTCCCACCTCGACTACTGTAACCTGCTCTGTGGCCTCCCCTCTAACACTCTCGCACCCCTCCAATCTATTCTAAACTCTGCTGCCCGACTAGTCCAACTGTCCCTCCGCTATTCCCCGGCCTCTCCCCTCTGTCAATCCCTTTACTGGCTCCCCGTTACCCAGAGACTCCAGTACAAAAGCCTAACCATGACATACAAAGCCATCCACAACCTGTCTCCTCTATACATCTGTTACCTCCTCTATACATCTGTTACCGCCTCTCCCTGTACTTTCCTGCACGCAACCTCCGATCCTCACAAGATCTCCTTCTCTACTCCCCTCTTATCTCCCCTTCCCACAATCGCATACAAGAATTCTCTCGCGCATCACCCCTACTCTGGAACTCTACCACAACAGACTCTCGCCTACCATCGAAACCTTCAAAAAGAACCTGAAGACCCACCTCTTCCAACAAGCCTACAACCTGCAGTAACCACCGATCGACCAAACCTCTGCAAAACCAGCTCTACCCTCACCTACTGTATCCTCACCCATCCTTTGTAGATTGTGAGCCTTCGCGGGCAGGGTCCTCTCTCCTTCTGTACCAGTTGTGACTTGTACTGTTCAAGATTATTGTACTTGTTTTTATTATGCATATCCTTCCTCACATTCAAAGCGCCATGGAACAAATGGCGCTATAATAATACCGAGGTTGTTATATAAACCACAATACCCTATGGAGAAGGGAGGTTCTGGAGGAGAAACTGCATCGAGACTGGGTGATAACATGTCAGCACACACATTCTTAGAACCCTGCCTGAAAGTGATAGAGAAATTAAACCTAGAGAAAAACTAGGACAATCTGGCCTGTCTGGGGGTTATTTGTTTAGCTGGTTCAATGTAAGCTAGATTCTTGTCATCAGTGACCACAGTAACTTGATGAACCGCCCCTCCAAAAAATGCCTCCATTCCTCAAAGGCCAATTTAACTGCAAGTAATTAACGATTCCCAACATCATAGTTTTTCTCCGCAGATGAGAATTTTTTGGATAAAAAAAAGCACATGGACGTAGATTAGTCATAGTTCTGGCCCCCGAAGCAACCACCTCCACAATGAAAGGTTCTTGGAGATAGGGTTGGACTAGAATGGGAGCAGGTATGAAATACCAATTTAATTTTTCAAAGGCCTTTATAGCATCCAGTGACCAAATCTTGAAATTCGCCCCTTACATGTAATGTCACTAAGAGATTTAGCAATTTGAGAAAAATTCTTGATAAATTTCCTATAATAGTTGGCGAATCCAACAAAACGTTGTAAAGGTTTTAAGGTTACAAGGTTGAACCCAATCATTTATGGTCTGAACCTTCACAGGGTCCATCTTAAACTCTTCTGCTGAGAAGATAAATCCCAAGAATGAAATTTCCTAAACAGAAAAAACACATTTCTCTAATTTCACAGGTGCTTCTCACAAAACTAGAATATCAAAAAGATAATTTATTTCAGTTCTTCAATACAAAACATGAACCTCATCTAACACTGCAGCTATGCAGGTAACTGCAACTTCCACTAGATGGCAATAGAGTGGAAGGATAGTAACAAGTCTGCAAGGGCAGACCTGCAGTGCTGCAGCAAAACTACCACCAGGTGGAAGCAGAATAGTCAAACAAGCCGAGTCAAAACCTAGACCGTCACGCAGTACAAAGAGAAAAAACAAGCACAAAGTCAGTGGAAAGCCAAAGGGTCAATACCGGACAAAAGGCACAAGTACCAGTGACCAGAGGCAAAGTCAATTCAGTGTCAAAGCCTAGTCAAACAGCGGGAAATCCAAAAGCAATCAGGAAACACTATGAAAGGATGGGCAGGGAAGGAGGAATAGACACAGGCAAGGTCAGAAAGCACAGCAGGACCAATCAGGGTATTACCAGAGCCAGATACGCCTCAGGCAGAAAATATAACTGACACTGCCTGCAGGATGCAGCGGAGCTAAATAACAAACCTGAGTCCAGAATGAAGCAGAGCAAAGTTAACCCTTGAAATGATCAGCCTGGGAAAAGGGCAGACAGGACTCAAAACCTGGACTGGATCATGACAGAGTCTTTACAAACTGAGTGATCTATTTCAAGTGTTTATTTCTGTTAATGTTGATGATTATGGCTTACAGCCAATGAAAGCACTAAAGTCATTATCTCAGTAAATTAGAATAATTACCAAAAAACACCTGCAAAGGCTTCCTGAGCATTTAAAAAGGTAGTCATTGACACACTCCACAAGGAGGTTAAGCCTTAAATAGTCATTGCTAAAGAAGCTGGCTGTTCACAGAATGATGTATCCAAGCATTTTAATGGAAAGTTGAGTGGAAGGAAAAAGTGTGGTAGAAAAAGGTGCTCACCCAGGATAACCGCAGCCTTGAAAGGATTGTTAAGAAAAGGCCTTTGAAAATTTTGGGAGTGATTTACAAGGAGTGGACTGCTGCTGGAGTCATTGCTTCAAGAGCTACCACACACAGACGTATCCAGGACATGGGCTACAAGTGTTGCATTCCTTATGTTAAGCCACTCATGACCAATAGACAACACCAGAAGAATCTTACCTGGACCAAGGAGAAAAAGAACTGGACTGTTGCTCAGTGATCCAATGTGTTGTTTTCCGATGAATGTAAATTTTGCATTTCATTTGAAAATCAAGGTCTCAGAGTCTGGAAAAAGAATGGAGAGGAACACAAACCAAGCTGCTTGAGGTCTAGTGTGAAGTTTTCACAATTCGTGATGGTTTGGGGAGTCATATCATCTGCTGGTGTATGTCCATTGTGTATTATCAAGACCAAAGTCAGCGCAGTCGTCTACCAGGAAATTTTAGATCACTACATACTTCCCTCTGTCGACAAGCTTTTTAGAGGTGGAAAATTTTTTCTCCAGCATGACTTGGCACCTGTTCCCACTGCCAAAAGTACAAATACCTGGTTTAAAAATAACAGTATCACTGTGCTTGATTGGCCAGCAAACTCGCATGACCTTGACCCCATAGAGAATCTATGGTGTATTGTCAAGAAGAAGATGAGAGACACCAGACCCAACAATGTAGATGAGCTGAAGGCTGCTAACAAAGCAACCTGGACTTCCATAACGCCTCAGCAGTGCCTCAGGCTGATCGCTTCCATGCCACGACGCATTGATGCAGTAGTTGATGCAAAAGGAGCTCCGACCAAGTATTGAGTGCATATACTGAACATAGATTTCAGTAGGCCAACATTTCGGATTTCAAAATCATTTTTCAAGCTGGTGTTATAAAGTATTCTAATTTATTGAGATGACTTTTTGGGTTTTCATTGGCTGTAAGCCATAATCATCAACATTAACAGAATAAACTGTTTGTAATGACTCTATATAAATGTATGAGTTTCACTTTTTGTACTGAAGAACTGAAATAAATAAATTTTTTGATGATATTCTAATTTTGTTAGAAGCACCTTGTGTTCTCTCTCAACCTTTGTAATACCACACTGACATGTTTCTGGTGAGAGTCCAAATTGAGTGAGAAAATTAGAATATCATACAGGTAAATCACAAGAAATTGGAGTTTCACGGGGAAAAAAAATGTTAAGAAGTATTATTTCATGTACAATGACATGTACAGTGGGGGGAAATACCGTATATACTCGAGTATAAGCTGACCAAAGTATAAGCCGACCCCCCTAATTTTGCCACAAAAAACTGGGAAAACATAATGACTCGAGTATAAGCCTAGGGTGGGAAATGCAGGAGCTACCGGTAAATGTCAAAAGTAAAAATAGATACCAATAAAAGTAAAATTAATTGAGACATCAGTAGGTTAAGTGTTTTTGAATATCCATATTGAATCAGGAGCCCCAAATAATGCTCCACAAAGTTTATGATGGCCCCATAAGATGCTCCATATTAAAATATGCCCCATATAATCCTGCATAAAGGTTAATAATGGCCCCATAAGATGCTCCATAGACACATTTGCCCAATATAATGCTGCACAAACGTTAATAATGGCCCCATAAGATGCTCCATAAAGATCTTTGCCCCATATAGTGCTGCACAAACGTTGATTATGGCCCCATAAGATGCTCCATACAGACACTTGCCAGTTATGATCTGGTGGTTTAGGAACTACATGAGACAAGCTCTGAAGGAGGTGGTATCTGTACTGACCGCAAACCCTGAACCTAGCAGCGCAACTAAAAATAGCCGTGGGGGGTACCTGACGCTCCCTAGACCCCTCGGCACAGCCTAAGATCTAACTTCCCCTAAAGATGGAAACAGGAAACCTATCTTGCCTCAGAGAAAATCCCCAAAGGAAAGATAGTCCCCCACAAATATTGATGGTGAGAGGAGGGAAAAATAACATACACAGAAATGAAATCAGATTTTAGCATAGGAGGCCAGTCTAGCTTGATAGATAGGACAGGAAAGGATACTGTGCGGTCAGTATAAAAACTGCAAAACAATCCACACAGAGTTTACAAAATCTCCACACCTGACTAAAGGTGTGGAGGGTAAATCTGCTTCCCAGAGCTTCCAGCTAACAGAAATAATCCATACTGACAAGTTGGACAAATATAGAATGCACAGAACAATAAGTCCACAACATGTGGACTGAAATGAGCAAAGCCAGAACTTATCTTTGCAGAACTGGTCAGGAAACCAGGAGAATCCAAGCAGAGATGTGAATCCAGCCAGGAAACATTGACAAGTGGGACAGGCTGAAGAAAGAGCCAGACTTAAATAGCGGATGATAAGTGGAGGCAGCTGATGACAGCTAACTCCAAGGAGCAGCCATACCACTAGAAACCACAAGAGGGAGCCCAAGAGCAGAACTCACAAAAGTGCCACTTACAACCACCGGAGGGAGCCCAAGAGCGGAATTCACAACAGTACCCCCCCTTGAGGAGGGGTCACCGAACCCTCACCAGAGCCCCCAGGCCGATCAGGACGAGCCAAGTGAAAAGCACAAACCAAATCGGTAGCATGGACATCGGAGGCAACAACCCAAGAATTATCCTCCTGGCCATAACCCTTCCACTTGACAAGATACTGAAGCCTCCGCCTCGAAAAACGAGAATCCAAAATCTTCTCAACCTCATATTCCAACTCTCCCTCAACCAACACCGGGGCAGGAGGGTCAACCGAAGGAACAACGGGCACCACATATCTCTGCAACAAAGATCTATGGAAAACATCATGAATGGCAAAAGAGGCAGGAAGAGCCAAACGAAAAGACACCGTATTAATAATTTCAGAAATTTTATAAGGACCAATAAACCGAGGCTTAAACTTAGAAGAAGAAACCTTCATAGGAACATGACGAGAAGACAACCAAACCAAATCCCCCACACGAAGCCGGGGACCAACACGGCGACGGCGGTTAGCAAAACGTTGAGCCCTTTCCTGAGACAACCTCAAATTGTCCACCACATGAGTCCAAATCTGCTGCAGCCTGTCCACCACAGAATCAACACCAGGACAATCAGAAGGCTCAACCTGCCCAGAAGAAAAACGAGGATGAAAACCAAAATTACAAAAGAAAGGTGAAACCAAAGTAGCCGAACTAGCCCGATTATTAAGGGCAAACTCGGCCAACGGCAAGAAAGACACCCAATCATCCTGATCAGCAGACACAAAGCATCTCAAATAGGTCTCCAAGATCTGATTAGTTCGCTCAGTTTGGCCATTAGTCTGAGGATGAAACGCCGAAGAAAAAGATAAATCAATGCCCATCCTAGCACAAAAGGCCCGCCAAAATCTAGAGACAAACTGAGAACCTCTGTCAGACACAATATTCTCCGGAATGCCATGCAAACGAACCACATGCTGAAAAAACAATGGAACCAGATCTGAGGAGGAAGGCAACTTAGGCAAAGGTACCAGATGGACCATTTTAGAGAACCGGTCACAAACAACCCAGATAACAGACATCTTCTGGGAAACAGGAAGATCCGAAATAAAATCCATGGAAATATGCGTCCAGGGCCTCTCAGGGACCGGCAAAGGCAAAAGCAACCCACTAGCGCGGGAACAGCAAGGCTTGGCCCGGGCGCAAGTCCCACAGGACTGCACAAAAGCACGCATATCGTGAGACAAGGAAGGCCACCAAAAGGACCTAGCAACCAAATCTCTGGTACCAAAAATCCCAGGATGACCAGCCAACACTGAACAATGAACCTCAGATATTACCTTACTTGTCCATCTATCAGGAACAAACAGCTTCCCCACTGGACAGCGGTCAGGCCTATCAGCCTGAAATTCCTGAAGCACCCACCGCAAATCAGGGGAGATAGCAGAAAGAATCACCCCTTCCTTAAGAATGCCAACCGGCTCGAGGACTCCAGGAGAATCCGGCGAAAAACTCCTAGAGAGGGCATCAGCCTTAACATTCTTAGATCCCGGAAGATACGAGACCACAAAATCAAAACGGGAGAAAAACAGGGACCATCGAGCCTGTCTAGGATTCAGCCGCTTGGCCGACTCGAGGTAAATCAGATTCTTATGATTGGTCAGGACCACAACACGGTGTTTAGCTCCCTCAAGCCAATGTCGCCACTCCTCAAACGCCCACTTCATAGCCAAAAACTCCCGATTGCCGACATCATAATTGCGTTCCGCAGGCGAAAACTTTCTGGAAAAAAAAGCACACTGGTTCATCAAAGAACCATCAGACTCCCTCTGAGACAAAACGGCCCCTGCCCCAATCTCAGAAGCGTCGACCTCAACCTGAAAAGGAAGAGAAACATCCGGTTGACGCAACACAGGGGCTGAAGTAAATCGGCGTTTAAGCTCCTGAAAGGCCTCAACAGCCTCAGAGGACCAATTCGTCACATCAGCGCCTTTCTTTGTCAAATCAGTAAGGGGCTTAACCACACTGGAAAAGTTGGCAATGAAACGGCGATAGAAATTAGCAAAGCCCAAAAATGTTTGAAGTCCCTTCACAGATGTGGGTTGGATTCAGTCATGAATAGCTTGGACCTTAACAGGATCCATTTCTATAGACGAGGGAGAAAAAATAAAACCCAAAAAAGAGACCTTCTGAACTCCGAATAGGCACTTTGACCCCTTCACAAATAAAGCATTATCACGAAGGATCTGGAACACCATCCTGACCTGCTTCACATGAGACTCCCAATCATTGGAAAAAATCAAAATATCATCCAAATATACGACCATGAATTTATCAAGATAATTGCGGAAAATATCATGCATGAAAGACTGGAACACAGATGGAGCATTAGAGAGCCCAAATGGCATCACAAGGTATTCAAAATGGCCTTTGTTCATATTAAATGCAGTTTTCCATTTGTCACCCTGTTTAATACGAACAAGATTATATGCCCCTCGGAGGTCAATCTTAGTAAACCAACTAGCCCCCTTAATCTGAGCAAACAAATCAGTAAGCAAAGGCAAGGGGTATTGGAATTTGACCGTGATCTTATTAAGAAGACGATAATCAATACAGGGTCTCAAGGAGCCATCCTTCTTAGCAACAAAAAAGAAACCCGCTCCCAATAGTGACGAAGAGGGCCGAATATGCCCTTTCTCCAAAGATTCCTTAACATAGCTCCGCATGGCGGCATGCTCTGGCACGGACAGATTGAAAAGTCAGCCCTTAGGGAACTTACAACCAGGAATCAAGTTAGTAGCACAATCACAGTCCCTATGTGGAGGAAGGGAACTGGACTTGGGCTCATCAAATACATCCTGGAAATCCGACAAAAACTCAGGGACCTCAGAAGAGGGGGAAGAGGAAATTGACATCAAAGGAACGTCACTATGTACTCCTCGACAACCCCAACTAGTCACCGACATAGTTTTCCAATCCAGCATCGGATTATGTTCCTGTAACCATGGAAATCCCAGCACAACAACATCATGCAGGTTATGCAACACCAGAAAACGGCAATCTTCCTGATGTGCAGGAGCCATGTACATAGTCATCTGTGTCCAGTACTGAGGTTTATCCTTGGCCAAGGGTGTAGCATCAATGCCCCTCAAAGGAATAGGGCTCTGCAAAGGCTGCAAGGAAAAACCACAGCGCCTGGCGAATTCTAAGTCCATTAAGTTCAGGGCAGCGCCTGAATCCACAAATGCCATGACAGAAAAGGACGACAATGAGCAAATCAGGGTTACAGATAAGAGAAATTTAGGCTGCATAGTACTAATGGTAACAGACCTAGCGACTCTCTTAGTACGCTTAGGGCAATCAGAGATAACATGAGCCGAATCACCACAGTAAAAACACAGCCTATTCTGACGTCTGAATTCCTGCCGTTCTGTTCTAGTCAAAATCCTATCACATTGCATAGGTTCAGGACTATGCTCAGAGGATACTGCCATATGGTGCACAGCTTTGCGCTCGCGCAAACGCCGATCAATCTGAATGGCTAGAGACATAGATTCACTCAAACCGGCAGGCGTAGGAAAGCCCACCATAACATCTTTAAGGGTTTCAGAAAGACCTTTTCTGAAAATAGCAGCCAGAGCCTCTTCATTCCATTTTGTGAGCACAGACCATTTTCTAAATTTCTGGCAGTATAACTCTGCCTCTTTCTGACCTTGAAACAAGGCCAACAGGGTTTTTTCTGCATGATCCACAGAATTAGGTTCGTCATACAATAATCCGAGCGCTTGAAAAAATGCATCTACATTCAATAATGCCGGATCCCCTGTTTCAAGAGAAAAAGCCCAGTCTTGAGGGTCACAACGCAGCAAGGATATGATGATTTTCACCTGCTGAATGGGATCACCAGAAGAACGGGGTTTCAAAGCAAAAAACAATTTGCAGTTATTTTTAAAGTTCAAAAACTTGGATCTGTCCCCAAAAAACAAATCAGGAGTAGGAATTCTGGGCTCTAAAGCCGGAGTCTGGACAACATAGTCCTGGATACTCTGTACTCTTGCAGCAAGTTGATCCACATGAGAAAACAAACCCTGAACATCCATGCCAAAACAAATATCCTGAACCACCCAGATATCAAGAGGAAAAAAAAATACAAACCAAAGCACAGAAAAAAAAATGGTTCAGAACTTTCTTTTCCTTGTTTTGAGATACATTTAATTCATTTGTGGCCACTTGTACTGTTATGATCTGGTGGTTTAGGAACAACATGAGACAAGCTCTGAAGGAGGTGGTATCTGTACTGACCGCAAACCCTGAACCTAGCACCGCAACTAAAAATAGCCGTGGGGGGTACCTGACGCTCCCTAGACCCCTCGGCACAGCCTAAGATCTAACTTCCCCTAAAGATGGAAACAGGAAACCTATCTTGCCTCAGAGAAAATCCCCAAAGGAAAGATAGCCCCCCACAAATATTGACGGTGAGAGGAGGGGAAAATAACATACGCAGAAATGAAATCAGATTTTAGCATAGGAGGCCAGTCTAGCTTGATAGATAGGACAGGAAAGGATACTGTGCGGTCAGTATAAAAACTACAAAACAATCCACACAGAGTTTACAAAATCTCCACACCTGACTAAAGGTGTGGAGGGTAAATCTGCTTCCCAGAGCTTCCAGCTAACAGAAAAAATCCATACTGACAAGCTGGACAAATATAGAATGCATAGAACAATAAGTCCACAACATGTGGACTGAAATGAGCAAAGCCAGAACTTATCTTTGCAGAACTGGTCAGGAAACCAGGAGAATCCAAGCAGAGATGTGAATCCAGCCAGGAAACATTGACAAGTGGCACAGGCTGAAGAAAGAGCCAGACTTAAATAGCGGATGATAAGTGGAGGCAGCTGATGACAGCTAACTCCAAGGAGCAGCCATACCACTAGAAACCACAAGAGGGAGCCCAAGAGCAGAACTCACAAAAGTGCCACTTACAACCACCGGAGGGAGCCCAAGAGCGGAATTCACAACACTTGCCCCATATAGTGCTGCACAAACGATGATTATGGCTCCATACAGACACTTGCCCCATATAATCCTGCACAAACGTTGATTATGGCCCCATACAGACACTTGCCCCATGTAGTGCTGCACAAACGATGATTATGGCTCCATACAGACACTTGCCCCATATAATCCTGCACAAACGTTGATTATGGCCCCATACAGACACTTGCCCCATGTAGTGCTGCACAAACGTTGATTATGGCCCCATACAGACACTTGCCCCATATAGTACTGCACAAACTTTAATTATGGCCCCATAAGATACTCCATACAGACACTTGCCCCATTTGCTGTTGCTGCGATAATAAAAAAAAATCACATACTCACCTTTCCGTCGCTCAGGCCCCTGGCACTTTCAATATTCACCTGACTTTGTTCCGGCGCCGCTCCATCTTCAGCGTCTTCTTCACTGACGTTCAGGCAGAGGGCGCACACTAACCACGTCACCGTGCTCTCTGACCTGAGCATCACTGCAGAAGATGCTGAAGACTGAGTGGCGCCGGAACGGGGAGCAGGTGAATATCACGCAGGGCTGCGCTCCCCCTCCTTGTTACACTCACCTGCTCCTGGCGTGGTGCAGTCCCTGCTTCCCCTGTGCTGGTAGCTTCTTCCTGTACTGAGCGGTCACCGTTACCGCTCATTACAGTAATGAGTATGCAGCTCCACCCCTATGGGAGGTGGAGCAGCATATTCATTACTGTAATGAGCGATACCATGTGACCGCTCAGTACAGGAAGAAGCTGGGGAGCCAGGGACCTACAGGGACCGCGCCAGGAGCAGGTGACTATTATTAGACAGCCCCCTCTCCCCCTCCCCTGCCGACCCCTGGGTATGACTCGAGTATAAGCTGAGAGGGGGACTTTCAGCCCAAAAAAATGGGCTGAAAATCTCGGCTTATACTCGAGTATATACGGTAAATATTTGAATCCTTTCTGATTTTGTAAGTTTGCCCATTGACAAAGGCTGGGTTCACATTAGCATTTCTCTGTGCAGCATATGATCCGCATACATCCGCATGCATCATGTGTACATATCTTTAACATGGTGTGCGCAGGGACATGCTTTTGAATGCGTTCGCATGCGGATGCGTCATTTTGCGGTGTATGGCGGTGTCTGGCAAACGCAACATGTTGCATTTTTTGAGGCGTCAAATATTGCGCAATTGTCCGCATGCAGATGATTGCATCAAAAAAGCACATGACTATGGGAACGCATTGGTACTCAAGGACATGCGTACACATGCGTTCGATACACATGCGTACTTTAGACTGCGCATGTCCAGAAAATGATGTCACCGCCTCCACCATGCGCATAAAAACGCAACCGCATGACAAAAAGCATTAAAATGCATGCACACGCAGCGTTTTTGTTTGCATCATGCACAAGATGATGCGCAGGCGTAAGCATGCTTTTGCATGCATTTTGGCATGCGTTTGCACATACAGATGATACGCTAATGTGAACTTAGCCAAAGACATGAACAGTCTATAATTTTAAGGGTAGGTTAATTTTAAGATTGAGAGATAGAGTATCAAAAATAAAATCCAGAAAATCACATTGTATAAATTATATAAATTTATTTGCATTTTGCAGTGAGAAATAAGTACCGTATTTTCAGGCATATAATATGACTTTTTAACCCCTGCAAATCCCAAAAGTCGGGGTCATCTTATACGCCAGGTACGACATGTGCAGGGAGCATTCCCGGATGGTTCCCAGGGTCTGGAGAACCATTCGGGACCGCTCTCTGCACACGCCGTATAAGACGACACCCGGTGTATAAGATGATCCCCGAAAAGTTGGGGGTTGTCTTATACGCCCAGTCGTTTTATACGCTGAAAAATATGGTATTTGACCCCTCTGGAAAGCAAAACTTAATACTTGGTGGCAAAACTCTTGTTGGCAAGCACAGCAGAGCAGTAGACATTTTTCGTAGTTGATGATGAGGTTTGCCAACATGTCAGGAGGAATATATAAACATAAACGTCAGTACAATACTTATACGGCGACTCTGTACTAAGATCATATATACTGGAGAAACATGAGTCAAAAAGTTGGCCAAAAAGTTACAAAAAATCTATGAGCAATGCATTGGACCCATTAGTACTCAGGTGTAGATAATTTGTACCCTATGTTAACACTTGATTTACCTGTGTTCTGTTTGATTTTCCTGGACTATTGGTTGCATCTAAGGATTTAGTCACAGCGTAATTTTTTGTGCACTGTTATCTACCATACAATTTATGTATGTTTTTAGATGTATACGATATACATTTTCTATACATGAATAAATGATTTTTTGTAACTTTTTGGCCAACTTTTGACTCATGTTTCTTCAGTATATATGATGTCAGGAGGAATGTTGGTTCACTCCTCTTTGCAAATCATGTCTAAATCATTAAGATTTTGAGGCTGTCACTTGGCAACTCGGAGCTTCAACTCTCTCCATAAGTATGGGATTATGGTCTGGAGACTGGCTAAGGCTACGTTCACATTTGCGTTGTTGTGTGTTGCGTCGGCGACGCAATGCACAACGCATGCAAAAACGCATGGTTTAGTGACGCATGCGTCCATTTTTGGCTTGCTTTTGGATGCAAAAAAATTGCAACTTGCTGCGTCCTCTGCACCCTGACGTTTGCGCCAAAAATGACGCATGCATCACAAAACGCAAGACAACGCATGTCCATGCACCCCCATGTTAAATATAGGGGCGCATGACGCATGCGTCGCCGCAGCTGCGCCCGACGCAACGCTAATGTGAACATGGCCTAAGCCACTCCAAGACCTTAATGTGCTTCTTTTTGAGCCAAATTAGATGGAAATGGAAGAGGGCCTCAGATGCACCCTGTATTAGATATAAAGGAGAGCCTCATGCACATTAAGTTCAAATTGTCATGTAGTGGTACGTGTAGACTCATAAAGGCTGTGCACTAAGTTCAAAGCCTGCCAAAAATTACAAGCAGGGACATCCATACACTTTTGAAGGCACCAACTGTAGTGCCTCATTCAAGTATTGTGAACCAAGTGTAGTTGTGATACTCCCACTCTCATAAAAGCTCTGCCCATAATGCAAAGCCTGCATGCAATTACAAGCAGGGTCATCTATACAATCTTGAAGGCACCAAGTGAAGCACCTCATAAAAAAATTAGCAAAGTGTATTCATGGTACTCCTACACTCAAAAGCTATGCACATAGTGCAAAACCTGCATAAAATTACAAGAAGGGTCATCAATACATCTTTGAAAGCACCAAGTGGAGAGCCTCATAAAAAAATTACAACGTCCTCTTGATGTACTCCTACACTCAAAGTCCAAAACCTGGAAAAAATTATAAGGAGGGTCATCCAGTCATCCCTGACCTACTGTCTCCTTCCCCGCAATCCTGTAGAATGTAAGCCTGCAAGGGCAGGGTCATCTCCCCTCTGTATCAGTCTGTCATTGTTAGTTTTGTTTACTGTAAGTGATATTTGTATTTTGAAGTAACATCATCTCGTGTACAGCACCATGGAATCAATGGTGCTATATAAATAAATAATAATACATAGAACCTTGAAGGCAACAACTGGAGGGCCTCATTCAAATATTAAAGTTTAAAAACACTTTATGTGCTACTGTTATCTGCTGGTCTGGAAAAGTTGGGGCTAATCCAGGCTTTATCATGTTTTGACAGAGTAAGCGTGTCAGCATTTTCTGTTCACAGTCGAAAGTACCGGTCTGTTGTGACCTCCCAGGCGATACTAAAAACACACTCAGACAAGACGCTAGCAGCAGGGCAGCACAAAACCTCCAACTCTAAGGGTACCGTCACACTATAACATTTCGATCGCTACGACGGTACGATTCGTGACGTTCCAGCGATATCGTTACGATATCGCTGTGTCTGACACGCAGCAGCGATCAGGGATCCTGCTGAGAATCGTACGTCGTAGCAGATCGTTTGGAACTTTGTTTCATCGCTGGATCTCCCGCTGTCATCGCTAGATCGGTGTGTGTGACACCAATCTAGCGATCTAGCGATGCGATCCAGCGATGCGTTCGCTTGTAACCAGGGTAAACATCGGGTAACTAAGCGCAGGACCGTGCTTAGTTACCCGATGTTTACCCTGGTTACAAGCGTTAAACTAAAAAAAAACAAACAGCACATACTTACATTCTGGTGTCTGTCAGGTCCCTTGCTGTCTCTGCTTCCCGCACTGTGACTGCCGGCCGTAAAGTGAAAGCAGAGCACAGCGGCTGTGCTTTCACTTTCACTTTACGGCCGGCAGTCACTGAGTGCGGGAACCAGACTGCAAGGGACCTGACGGACACCAGAATGTAAGTATGTGCTGTTTGTTTTTTTTTAGTTTAACGCTTGTAACCAGGGTAAACATCGGGTAACTAAGCGCGGTCCTGCGCTTAGTTACCCGATGTTTACCCTGGTTACCCAGGGACCTCGGCATCGTTGGTCGCTGGAGAGCTGTCTGTGTGACAGCTCCCCAGCGACCACACTACGATTTACCTACGATCACGGCCAGGTCATATCGCTGGTCGTGATCGTAGGTAAATCGTATAGTGTGACGGTACCCTAAGAGACAGCTCATGCAAGGTTTCCAGCTGTGAGACCCAATAGTTGAAGGCTGCAGATGAATTAGGGAGTACACTGGTTTTGTCGACCAGGTATTGCTTGACCACCTTTAGAAACTTTTCCCCCCTTGTCAAGAATACCTGATCATCAGGGCCTGGTTACTGGTAGGGTGTCATGAAATTAGCCCAGGCTTTTGACAGTGTGCCTCTGCTGTAAATGATGTGTCTCACTCGCCTCTCCTCCTTAGTTGGGGAACTAAACTTGCTCCCTTCCGCTAGCACCAATTTAGTAGACCTTTCTGCCTCAAGATAGAGAGATGCAAGGTTCTCCTTGTAGCATGGGTCTTACAGGGTAAACAACCAGCACTCTTTTTTTTCTAAGATGAATATAAAGCAAGGGTCACGGGAAATCCAGCCATACATGAAATCGGTCATATGTGCCAAGCTCCCTACAGCCAACACTTCCTTGCCTCCACCATGATGACTACTCTCCATCTTTTCCTCCTCTTTCCCCTTTTCAGCATATCCATGTAGGAGAGATGGTATGAAGCTTGTGTTTGTACTAACCTCTGTTGCGCTAGCAACCAGCTCCTGTTCATCCTCCTCAGCTTCCACCTCCTTATTGTTACCCAATGTGCGCTGAGCAAATGAGATGAGGCTGGGCTGAGTAGTATTTCCCTGTCTCATGTCTTCCTCCATCTCCATCTGGTACGCATACAAAGCTTCAGCTTTATTTATGATCAGTGACTTTTTATGTAGGCACAGAAGTGGGATCATTGCTCTGATTATGACGTCATCGCTGCTCAACATCTTTGTGGAGTCCTCAAAGTCTTGGAGAATCACACAAATGTCAGACATCCACGCCCACTCTTCAGTTGTTATGTGTGGTGGATGCCCAGAATATTGACGGGCATTTTGGAGCTGGTATTCAACAACTGGACTCAGCTGCTAACAATGCCTTGCCAGCATGTGCAGTGTGAAATTCCAGCGGCGGTCACATTGAACCCGAGTCCGTGAGCATGCACTTGCATGCGCTGCCGCAACACTGCCAGAACAGCGGCAGCTGTAGCCGACTTGCAGAAAAAGGGGCTGATGTGGTGTATCTTGACCAGAAGCACTGGATTGGGAAGCACCTGGCACAGAGTAAGAGGCAATGGTACTTGTGGACTTTCTCCTCGGATGATACATTTATCCGTTTCACAATATGAATTTTTCATTGAGTCATGTTTTTACTGATGGAAAAAGTTTGGAATAAAGTTTTGCATTTTATCTGAAGTGCTGGATCAATGTTCTTCTCTTTATGGACTGCCTTTCCATAGATTTTGGATCCTGTGCACTCATGGATGGGTGAGTTGATCATACCACTTTTTCTATAGACTTAACAACAACCTGACTCATTGGCAACTGTGTCTCATCATCATCTACCTCCCTAGACAAAATTTGTCGTTCCCCGCAGTCATCTTCAAGGCTGCGATTGATCTAAAGTTTATGCATCACTAAAAAGCATCTCCTTCTGCCCATCTTGGAACATTCAGGGTGAGCATACCTTACGCATTTTCTAATTGCTAGGTCTCTGGAAACTAAGTTTATTTTTAATAAAACAAAATTGGTCACCTGTAGCAGGCAAACCATATTTTTAATTTAATAACAAATTGAATCCAGACAAATTTTGGAACACTTTTTTGGAGTGTTATATACCACCGAAATGTAAAACACAGCATGTAATACTGTACGGATGACAAATTCAATCCAGAAAAATTGTTGAACTAATTTTTGGAGAGTTACATACCATCGAAATGTAAAACAGTAAAACAAAGCAAAGAGTACTCTATGGATGACTAATATAATCCAGAAAAAATAATGAACTTTTTTTTTGAGTGTTATATACTATCGAACTGTGACACAAAGCACATAATACTCTATGAATAACAAACTCAATACCACAAAAAATTTTAACAGTTTTTTTGAGTTTTGTATACCACCGAAATTTAACCCCTTAGTGAGGGAGCAAAATTTTTGAAATCTGACCAGTGTCACTTTATGTGGTATTAACTCTGGAACGCTTCAACAAATCCCAGTGATTTTTTTTGTGACACATTATACTTTATGAATATGGTAAATGTAGGCTGATATATTTTGTGTTTATTTATAAAAAAATATCAGAAATTTGAGAAAAATGTTAAAAAATTAGCAATTTTCAAACTTTGAATGCTTATTCCTTTAATCCAGATAGTCATACCACAGCAAAACATTAATAAATCACATTTCCCACATGCCTGCTTTACATCAGCACCATTTGTAAAATGTTATTTTATTTTGTTTGGGGAGCATTTGGGGAGGTTTGAAAATGTAGCAGTAATTTTTTATTTTTTCAAGGAAATTTACTAATTTATTTTTTAAGGGTCCTATCCATTTTGAATTGACTTTAAGGGTCCTATATATTGGAAAACCTCCAAAAGTTATACCATTTTAAAAACAGCACCCCCTGACATACTGAAAACTGCAGTCAGGTAGTTTATTAATCCTTCAGGTGATTTTCAGAAAATAATGCAAAGTGGCATGACAGAAATGAAAATGTGTATTTTTACCACCTAAATTCCACTAACATCTGAACAGGTTACAACAGCTATCAGACTCTAAGGCCGCTATTTCAACGTGAATTGCCATGGCAAACAACAGGACCACACAATCATGATCTGAGGGCACAGATTGGGATAAAGAGGAAGCCCCCACACTCTGTTAACCATTTATATGATGTAGTCACTGTTGGCACTCAGCATCTAAGGGGTTCAACAGATTTGGATGGTGCAAACACTGATCGTGGCTGATGCAGCAAGTTGTCAGCTATAGTGTACAGCCGACAGCTGCTGGATTGTCTCCTGTATGGGGAGGCTATTCTCTTATATCTCAGGTCAGTTAAAAGGCGTATTGGTTGTCATTAAGGGGATAAAATAAAGCATGTATTACGCTATAGATGACTATTTGAAGCCAGAAAAATTTTAGACATTTTTTTGGATACAACCCTAATGAAAAATAAAGCATGTAATACACTATGGATGACAATACAGTTAATTTTCACCCAAAAAAGAATGTGGTCACGTGCAACAGCTATATATTTACGACGGATTGCAAAGCCCTAAACCCTACATAAAGGCTGTATTATGCCACTTTCCCTGCTGTCCCTATTCTAAATGCAGAATGTATCTGATACAAACAGCAAAGTAGAAGATTAGCCCTTAGAAGAACTGTTAGGCCGGCGTCACACACAGCGTAAAACAATACGGTCCGTATATTACGGCCGTAATACGCTGAAAAGTCCCCAAAAAAATGGTCCGTTGCTCCTCCGTAGGCAGGCTGTGTCAGCGTTTTTTGCGCATGGCATCCTCCGTATGTAATCCGTATGGCATCCGTACTGCGTGGTTTTCTCGCAGGCTTGCAAAACCAACATACCGCTATAGAAGTGATCCATGTGTCCCAAAAAGAAAAGAATATATATATATATATATATGTCAGTAGACACATATATGTATATATATTAATACTTATTCCAGCGCTATACAGCTTGAAAGCCGGTAATTCAATTACCGGCTTTTTCTTTCTCCTTCATAAAACCCGACATGATTTGAGACATGGTTTACATACAGTAAACCATGTCTTCTCTCCATTTTTTTTGCAGATTCCACACTACTAATGTCAGTAGTGTGTATCTGCAAAATTTGGCCGTTCTAGCTCTTAAAATAAAGGGTTAACTGGCGGAAAAAATTGGCGTGGGCTCCCGCGCA
The DNA here is from genome assembly GCF_032444005.1 of Ranitomeya imitator. NCBI lineage: Eukaryota > Metazoa > Chordata > Amphibia > Anura > Dendrobatidae > Ranitomeya > Ranitomeya imitator. The sequence goes on from NC_091285.1 coordinate 554,989,503, forward strand.
ATTTTCTCCGCCAGAGTAGTAAAGCCAGTGACTGAGGGCAGATATTAATAGCCTGGAGAGGGTCCACGGTTATTGGCCCCCCCCTGGCTAAAAATATCTGCCCCCAGCCACCCCAGAACAGGCACATCTGGAAGATGCGCCTATTCTGGCACTTGGCCACTCTCTTCCCATTCCCGTGTAGCGGTGGGATATGGGGTAATGAAGGGTTAATGCCACCTTGCTATTGTAAGGTGACATTAAGCCTAATTAATAATGGAGAGGCGTCAATTATGACACCTATCCATTATTAATCCAATTGTAGTGAAGGGTTAAATAAAACACAAACACATTCTTTAAAATTATTTTAATGAAATAAAAACAATGGTTGTTGTAGTATTTTATTCAACGCCCAATCCAGTCACTGAAGACCCTCGTTCTGTGAGTAAAGAAACATAATAAACCAACAATATACTTACCCTCCGCAGATCTGTAACGTCCAACGATGTAAATCCTTCTGAAGGGGTTAAAACATTTTGCAGCAAGGAGCTGTGCTAATGCAGGCTGCTCCTCGCTGCAAAACCCCAGGGAATGAGGCTAAAAATAGATCAATGATCTATATTTAGCATCATTTGCGGTGAGGCGCCCTCTGCTGGCTGTTCATAGATCGTGGGAAATTACCTAGAAAGCTCCCTGGCTCCCTGGCTTTCTAGGTAATTTCCCACGATCTATGAACAGCCAGCAGAGGGCGCCTCACCGCAAATGATGCTAAATATAGATCATTGATCTATTTTTAGCCTCATTCCCTGGGGTTTTGCAGCGAGGAGCAGCCTGCATTAGCACAGCTCCTTGCTGCAAAATGTTTTAACCCCTTCAGAAGGATTTACATCGTTGGACGTTACAGATCTGCGGAGGGTAAGTATATTGTTGGTTTATTATGTTTCTTTACTCACAGAACGAGGGTCTTCAGTGACTGGATTGGGCGTTGAATAAAATACTACAACAACCATTGTTTTTATTTCATTAAAATAATTTTAAAGAATGTGTTTGTGTTTTATTTAACCCTTCACTACAATTGGATTAATAATGGATAGGTGTCATAATTGACGCCTCTCCATTATTAATTAGGCTTAATGTCACCTTACAATAGCAAGGTGGCATTAACCCTTCATTACCCCATATCCCACCACTACACGGGAATGGGAAGAGAGTGGCCAAGTGCCAGAATAGGCGCATCTTCCAGATGTGCCTGTTCTGGGGTGGCTGGGGGCAGATATTTTTAGCCAGGGGGGGCCAATAACCGTGGACCCTCTCCAGGCTATTAATATCTGCCCTCAGTCACTGGCTTTACTACTCTGGCGGAGAAAATTGCGCGGGAGCCCACGCCAATTTTTTCCGCCAGTTAACCCTTTATTTTAAGAGCTAGAACAGCCAAATTTTGCAGATACACACTACTGACATTAGTAGTGTGGAATCTGCAAAAAAAATGGAGAGAAGACATGGTTTACTGTATGTAAACCATGTCTCAAATCATGTCGGGTTTTATGAAGGAGAAAGAAAAAGCCGGTAATTGAATTACCGGCTTTCAAGCTGTATAGCGCTGGAATAAATATTAATATATATACATATATGTGTCTCACTGACATATATATATATATATACCTATTCTATGTGTACACATTTATTATATCTATTGGACTGGAAGCTGTCAGTGTGATTTTACTGTACACCGCACTGAATTACCGGCTTTTCTCTCTAACAGCGCTGCGTATTTCTCGCAAGTCACACTGCTTGTCCGTGTGTAATCCGTATTTTTCACGCTTCCATAGACTTTCATTGGCGTATTTCTTGCGCAGTACGGTGACAAACGCAGCATGCTGCGATTTTGTATGGCCGTAGAAAGCCGTATAATACTGATCAGTAAAATACGGCAAATAGGAGCAGGGGCATAGAGAATAATTGTGCCGTATTTTTTGCGAGTTTTACGGACGTAGATTCTGCGCTCTTACGTCCGTAAAACTCGCATGTGTGACGGCGGCCTTAGTATGATGGTTCAGCATGAACAACAGTATCGACACTAGAGGACTCTGATTAGTTAAACTGTGCACGCACAGGCCTGCATAACAGCTCTTTACCTCCAATCAGAACTATCCATGAGCCGAGCACGGTGACGCTAGTCCTATTATAACCTCTGATGAGGCAATATGGCCAGCCAATCACAGTAATGTCATTACCAAGATGGCTCCGGCATTACAGTGACTGGCAGGAATTGCCCGCATGCTTATTTTCTGTGTAACAGTTGCCAAGCATGCAGGGCCGGAATTCAAGCTTCAAATCCGAGTACCAGCCAATGCTCGCTGATTGCCGTGCACTTCTGAGCACCCAGATACTCGAGTGATACCCGAGTATCACCGAGCACGTTCGCTCATACATAGTTAAGACCTTCCTTCAGGAAATGTCTCATTAAGCCACTTCTTACAGTCACCCTTGGGACCTCAATCTTGTTCTGTCTGTGTACCCACAAGAGTTTTGCTTTGAGCCTCTTCACAGATTCTCCCCAAGGTTCCATTTGTGAAGGGTAACATTTTTGATGGCCATTTGCAAGGTGTCTCAGCTTGCTGTTCCTTCTTGGACAGTTCCCTTTACAATACCATCAAAATGCCCTCACTTGCAGTCACTCCGAGCAAGCTTGGTGAAATTTCTCTGCTCTAGAGAAGGCTCAGCATTTCATGTACAGTGGGGAAAATAAGCATTTGATACCCTGCCGGTTTTGCAAGTTTTCCCACCTATAAAGAATGGAGAGGTCTGTAATTTTTATCGTAGGTACACTTCAACTGCAAGAGACAGAATATTAAAAAAAAATCCAGAAAATCACATTTTATGATTTTTACATAATTAATTTGCATTCTATTGCATAAAATAAGTATTTGGTACAATAGAGAAACAGAACTTAATATTTGGTATAAAAATCTTTCTTTGCAATTACAGAAGTCAGACGTTTCCTGTAATTCTTGACCAAGTTTACATACACTGGTGCAGGGATTTTGGCTGGCAGCTCCATACAGATCTTCTCCAGATCTTTCAGTTTCAGGGCTGTCGCTGGGCAACATTGAGTTTCAGCTCCCTCCAAAGATTTTCTATTGGGTTCATGTATGGAGACTGGCTAGGCCACTCCAAGATCTTGAATTGCTTCTTATGGAGCCACTCCTTAGCTGCCCTGTCTGTGTGTTTTGGGTCATTGTCATGTTGGAAGACCAAGTCTCGACCCATCTTCAATGCTCTTACTGAGGGAATGAGATTGTTGGCCAAAATCTCGCGATATATGACACCATCCATCCTCCCTTCAATACGGTGCAGTCGTTCTGTCCCATTTGCAGAAAAACACCCCAAAAGTATGGTGTTTCCCCCACCATGCTTCACAGTTGGGACGAAGTTCTTGGGGTTGTATGCATCCTTCTTCTTCTTCCAAACATGGCGAGTGGAATTGATGCCAAAAGTTCTGTTTTGGTCTCATCTGACCACATGACCATCTCCCATGCCTCCTCTGGATCATCCAGATTGTCATTGGTGAACTTCAAATGTGCCTAGTCATGTGCTGGCATGAGCAGGGGACCTTGTGTGCCCTGCAGGATTTTAATCCATGATGGCGTAGTGTGTTAGGAGTCGAGTTCCTGCCTCTGCACAGGGGGAATCTCGGGCTATCTCCACTGCGGTCTCCCATTCTTCTCCTGCCGCAGTGGAGCTTGCTCAGCAGAGACGTCGATCCCAGCGTCTCGCTCAGTCTGACTCTGTGCTTAGAGTTACTGCTGCGTTTCCTGCTTCTCCCATTGAAGTCAGTGCTGGGCAGCGGCGAGCGGACGCTTCTGGGGCTAAGTCCTGCTTTTCACATTCTGAGCATGCCCAGAGTAAGATCTCTCAGTGGAGATCGAGGGTCACATGATCAGATACTGCAGCTAAGGTCCTTGTAGCTGCTAGGACTAAATCCTGCTTTGCACTCTGAGCATGCCCAGGGCGAGATCTCTCAGTGGAGATCCAGGGTCACATGCTCAGGTGCTGCAGCACTCCATTGGTCCTTCTTTGGAAGGTCCTAAACATGCTGCAGCTATTTAAGCCTCGCATGGCCGCACGGCCATGCGCTAGTATTGTCTTTTGTAAATGTGTGTGTGTTGTGAGTGAAAGTCGTTCTTTAAAATCCCCTCCCTATTGTATGACTGCTCGCGGAAGGTGGGTGATTGCTACCTAGCGCCCGACTTAGCCATCAGCACGGTACACACATTACAGCGTCTTATTGCTGTGACCGCCAGTGCGGCGCCGTGCGCTTTCTCTGAGCTTTTCTAACCCAAGCCTGGGTGGATAGTGGCGTCCGCCAGTGCGGCACCGCACGCACTCTCGTGCCTCTAAAATATATTCTCTTGGTGCGGTACCGCGGCACTGTGACTCAACAGGGTTCGCTTCCTTCACACTGGGTGAAGTTAACCCAAGTGTGTATTCATATTGTACCGCCATCTCGTCCGTCTCTACTAGCAGCAGGGTTTTCACCTGCACGGTGGACCTCGGACGGCGAACGCACCTAATACCATTACACCTTATACTTGGTGCGTTCCGCCAGTCCTAACATAATACTAGCGCCAAGGTCTGGCTAGTAATGATGGACGATCAGCGTTCACAGCGGTACATCCAGCAGCTGGAGGGAAGGTTGGCGGCTCTTGAGCGTTCAACCTCAGCTGTGGATGTTACTGCTGTCGCTGTTCAGGCTGCAAGTGTGGCTGCAGCTACCTTGTCCACTGCCGCCCCTGTACCGACGCTATCTCGTCTCCCGCTACCAGAGAAATTTTCTGGTGACAGTAAGTCCTGTAGGGGTTTCGTGAGTCAGTGCTCAATACATCTCGAGCTTCTGGCCTCTCGTTTCCCTACAGAGCGGGCTAAGGTGGGCTTTATCATATCTTTATTGTCAGACAGGGCGTTGTAGTGGGCTACGCCGCTGTGGGAGCGTGGCGATCATGTGGTGCAGAGTGCTCCGTTATTCCTGAGCACTCTGAAACAGGTCTTTTTAGGACCTCGTGTCCCCCATGATACGGCGCTCCAACTGTTGGCATTGACTCAGGGCTCGTCCTTGGTCAGTCATTTTGCCGTCCACTTCCGCACCCTAGCATCTGAGCTGGAGTGGTCGGATAAGGCCCTTATTCCTATATTTTGGAGGGGGCTGGCTGACCATGTTAAGGACGCCCTGGCCACTAGGGAGATTCCCGCCACACTGGAAGAGTTAATAACAGTGTCTACTCGTATTGACCTCCGTTTTCACGAGCGGAGGTTAGAGCGAGCCCAGTGTAGGCTGAGGTTTCGCCTGGCTCCCACCTTCGCCAAACCTTTAGAGTCTCCAGTCCAGGCTCCTGAGTCCCATGAGCCTATGGTAGTGTCACGAGCGGGATCTAAGTCCCGGACCGCTCGTGCACTCCAGGTTTGTCATGTTTGCCAACAGTCAGGACATCTTGCCACCAGATGTCTCCAGCGGTCGAGGAAACGTCAGCGTCTAGTGGTAGTAGGTGGAGGTCCTTTAAGGGGACAATAACATTAGGCTTTTCCTCCCACTCGGTAGAGCTCTGCATGGATTCTGGGGCGGAGGGCAATTTTATGTCTTCTGCCTTCGCCCAACGTCACGCAATACCCCTGGTTATGCTACCTCAACCAGTAACGGTACGAGTGGTGAATGGGTCGACACTGCCCGCACAGATAACACATCAGACCATCCCTTTTACTCTGTCCATGTCACCATCCCATCAGGAGATGATATCTCTGCTCATCATTCCTGAGGGGATTGATGAGGTCTTGTTGGGGATACCTTGGTTACGGTACCACTCTCCTCACATCGAGTGGTCCTCAGGCAGAATTCTGGGATGGGGTGAATCATGTGGGGGTAGGTGTCACCGAGAGTGCGTTCAGGTTGCTACTACGGAGGTATCCGCAGATCTATCCTCTCTCCCCAAGCAATATTGGTCGTATGCAGACGTGTTCTCCAAAAAGGCGGCGGAGACCCTTCCGCCCCATCGCCCCTATGACTGTCCGATTGATCTCTTGCCTGGTGCTGAGCCTCCCCGGGGTCGAGTCTATCCATTATCTCTCCCGGAGACGGAGGCAATGTCTCAGTACATTCAAGAGAATCTGGCAAGAGGGTTCATCAGGAAGTCAGTGTCACCTGCTGGGGCAGGGTTCTTTTTCGTGCAGAAGAAGATTGGGGAACTACGTCCATGCATAGACTACAGGGGTCTTAACGCTATCACCGTTAAGAACAAGTATCCTTTGCCCTTGATATCTGAGCTTTTCGATAGGCTTCGGGGAGCAAGGGTGTTTACCAAACTAGATCTGCGGGGTGCTTACAACCTGATTCGCATCCGTGAGGGGGACGAATGGAAAACGGCGTTTAACACCAGAGATGGGCACTATGAGTATTTGGTGATGCCCTTTGGGCTCTGTAATGCCCCAGCCGTTTTCCAAGACTTTGTCAACGACATCTTCCGGGATATGCTTTCCACCTCGGTTGTAGTCTATCTGGATGATATTCTCATCTTTTCTCCAGATATTGACTCCCACCGGAGAGATGTTGGCAGAGTCTTCGACCTCCTACGGGCAAACTCTCTTTATGCTAAGTTGGAGAAGTGTATGTTTGAGCAGGAGTCTTTACCGTTCCTGGGCTATATCATCTCCGCCCAGGGATTGGCTATGGATCCTGCAAAACTACAGGCTGTGATGGACTGGCAAGAGCCCCATTCTCTTAAGGCGGTGCAGCGCTTTATGGGGTTCATTAATTATTACCGCCAGTTCATTCCCCACTTCTCAACTCTGGTAGCTCCCTTGGTAGCCCTCACCAAGAAGGGAGCAAATCCCAAAGTGTGGTCTGAAGAGGTCTCCAGGGCCTTTTCTTCTACTAAGTCTCATTTTGCTAGCGCTCCCATCCTACATCGTCCTGATGTCGATAAGCCGTTTATAATGGAGGTGGATGCCTCTTCCATTGGTGCTGGAGCAGTCCTCTTCCAAAAGGATGCTCAAGGTCGGAAGCATCCGTGCTTCTTCTTCTCCAAGACCTTCACACCAGCGGAGAGGAATTATTCCATCGGGGACAGGGAGTTGCTAGCGATGAAATTGGCTTTCTCAGAGTGGAGACATCTCTTGGAGGGGGCTCGTTTTCCCTTTCAAGTTTTCACAGACCACAAAAATTTGCTATATTTGCAAACAGCCCAGCGGCTAAATTCTCGCCAGGCCAGATGGTCCTTATTCTTCTCCCGATTCCACTTCACCCTCCATTATCTCGCTGGGGAGAAGAACATTCGAGCTGATGCCCTTTCTCGCTCTGTTGTGTCATCTGAGGAGGAGGAAGGAGAGCCTCGGCTTATTGTTCCTTCTGAGAGCTTGAGAACCGTGGCTCCGGTGTCGCTTGAGTCTGTGCCTCCGGGCAAGACTTTTGTGCCCATAAATTTGCGACCGGAGGTTCTCCCTTGGGCTCATTCCTCCAGGGTGGGTGGACACTTTGGGACAAAAAGGACATCTGAGCTGCTGGCGAGGACGTACTGGTGGCCGCATATGCTCCGAGATGTCAGAGATTACGTTCTGGCGTGTGTCTCATGCGCCAAAAATAAGTCTCCTCGACAACGGCCGTCTGGGTTACTCTATCCCTTGCGGGATCCCTTACGGTGGCAGACAGGCCCTGGGAGATGGTCGGGATGGACTTTGTAGTGGGTTTGCCCAAGTCTCGCGGCTGTACCGTCATTTGGGTTATTACCGATCATTTCTCGAAAATGGTGCATTTGGTGCCGCTCCCACGGTTACCTTCTGCACGGGCCTTGGCAGCGTTGTTCATAAGACACATCTTCCGCCTACACGGCATGCCAGACAAAATTGTCAGTGACCGGGGTCCCCAGTTTGCGTCTCGGTTCTGGAGAGAGCTTTGTCGTCTTCTCAGCATTGAGTTGAATCTCTCTTCCGCATATCATCCCGAGACGAATGGGTTGGTAGAGAGGGCCAATCAGACTCTGGTCACATATCTACGACATTTTGTTTCTGCCAGGCAGGATGACTGGGCATCTTTATTACCATGGGCAGAGTTCGCCCTTAATAACGCTGTAGCCGACTCCACTGGTCAGACTCCTTTCCTCCTTAATTACGGCCAGCATCCGCGGGTTCCTGTGCCTATGCCCGTGTCCTCTGCTGACTCCAGGGTCGCAGACTGGGCAGTGGAGGCACGGGACATTTGGGACCGCACTCAGGATGCCATTCGGGCCTCAAAGGAGAGAATGAGGTCCTCTGCCGATGCACATCGGCGCCCTGCCCCGACCTTTGCTCCTGGCGATTTAGTGTGGCTCTCCGCCCGTAACATCAGGCTGCGTGTAGAGTCCACTAAGTTTGCACCTCGCTACTTGGGTCCCTTCAAGGTCCTCGAACAGGTTAATCCTGTGGTCTACCGTCTGGCCCTTCCTCCACGCCTTGGTATCACCGACACCTTTCATGTGTCCCTCCTTAAGCCCGTATACATGTCCCGGTTTTCTGAGTCATCTGCCGGGACATCGGGTTCGTCTACGGATGATTACGAGGTGAACGCTATTTTGGGGTACAAGGTGGTACGTGGTAAAAAATTCTATTTGGTGGATTGGAAGGGTTATGGCCCTGAGGACAGGTCCTGGGAGCCTGCTGAGCACATTCGGGCTCCGCAGCTCATTGCTGCCTTCGAACGTAGCGAGGCCCAAGGAGGGGGGGGAGGCCCTAGGGTGGGGGTAATGTTAGGGGTCGAGTTCCTGCCTCTGCACAGGGGGAATCTCAGGCCATCTCCACTGCGGTCTCCCATTCTTCTCCTGCCGCAGTGGAGCTTGCTCAGCGGAGACGTCGATCCCAGCGTCTCGCTCAGTCTGACTCTGTGCTTAGAGTTACTGCTGCGTTTCCTGCTTCTCCCATTGAAGTCAGTGCTGGGCAGCGGCGAGCGGACGCTTCTGGGGCTAAGTCCTGCTATTCATATTCTGAGCATGCCCAGAGTAAGATCTCTCAGTGGAGATCGAGGGTCACATGATCAGATACTGCAGCTAAGGTCCTTGTAGCTGCTAGGACTAAATCCTGCTTTGCACTCTGAGCATGCCCAGGGCGAGATCTCTCAGTGGAGATCCAGGGTCACATGTTCAGGTGCTGCAGCACTCCATTGGTCCTTCTTTGGAAGGTCCTAAACATGCTGCAGCTATTTAAGCCTCGCATGGCCGCACGGCCATGCGCTAGTATTGTCTTTTGTAAATGTGTGTGTGTTGTGAGTGAAAGTCGTTCTTTAAAATCCCCTCCCTATTGTATGACTGCTCGCGGAAGGTGGGTGATTGCTACCTAGCGCCCGACTTAGCCATCAGCACGGTACACACATTACAGCGTCTTATTGCTGTGACCGCCAGTGTGGCGCCGTGCGCTTTCTCTGAGCTTTCCTAACCCAAGCCTGGGTGGATAGTGGCGTCCGCCAGTGCAGCACCGCACGCACTCTCGTGCCTCTAAAATATATTCTCTTGGTGCAGTACCGCGGCCCTGTGACTCAACAGGGTTCGCTTCCTTCACACTGGGTGAAGTTAACCCAAGTGTGTATTGATATTGTACCGCCATCTCGTCCGTCTCTACTAGCAGCAGGGTTTTCACCTGCACGGTGGACCTCGGACGGCGAACGCACCTAATACCATTACATCTTATACTTGGTGCGTTCCGCCAGTCCTAACAGTAAGAGTAATGTTTTAGACTATGGCTTTCTTCAAGTCATTGATCAGGTCATGTCATGTAGTTCTGGGCTGATTTCTGATCTTTCTCAGAATCATCCTTAACCCATGAGGTGAGATTTTGCACGGAGCCCCACACCAACGAAGATGGACAGACATCTTGTGCTTCTTCCATTTTCTAATAATTGTGCCAGCAGTTGGTGCCTTCTTACGAAGTTGCTTGCCTATTATCCTGCAGCCCATCCCAGTCTTGTGCAGGTCTACAATTTTGTCCTTGGTATCCTTAGACCGGTCTTTGGTCTTGGCCATGGTGGAGAGGTTGGAGTGTGATTGAGTGCGTGGACAGGTGTCTTTTATACTGGTAACAATTTCAATCAGGTGCAATTAATACAGGTAATGAGTGCAGATTACAAGGGCTTCTTAATGAAAAACTAACAGGTCTTTGAGAGCCAGAATTCTTGCTGGTTGGTAGGTGATCAAATACTTATTTTATGCAATAAAATGCAATTTAATTATTTAAATGCAATGTGATTTTCTAACTTTCATTTTTACCTTCTGCCTCTCACAGTTGACGTGTACCTACGATAAAAACTACAGACCTCTCCATTCTTTGTAGGTGGGAAAACGTGAAAAAAATCGTCAGTGTGTCAAATGCTTATTTCCCCCACTGTATTAGCTAAATGCTTTGTATTAAATTGTCTATAGTGTTGGAAAAAAGAATGCAGGTTTGCTCATGAACTACATGTTAGCCATCCATGCCAACTCGGGCCTGATGCACTGACAATATTGATGTTACTTGTGCAAAACATTTTATATTTGTATATGGTTAGTTCTATTTTTATATGCACAATAACACAAGAAAGATAATTGTTGGATACAAGTCAGTTCCAAAGTTTTTTTATTTTTGTTTTACACAAAAGCAGTTTTAGGAATATTTTGTTGGATGTTATCATAATATCAATGCAAGACATAGTTTGTCCACCAGGGGGAAACATAGCTATTCAGTTTTTTAACTTTTCCCCACTCCAGAAGAGATGACTAATAAGTAGTCCAAAGGTATGATTAGTGTGATGTTACTGATACAAGATAGGAAAAGCTACGGGTATTTATAAGTCTGGATGAAGTTAAGGTCCTGTAAACAAAGCATTTTAAAAGTAATTTTTAAAAATAAACACACTTTTTTTTTACACTAAGTAAATTTTATTGCACAAAGCCCCAAAAGATAAATTTATATACATCCATTTAGTAAAAAAAAAAAATATGAAGTTTAGCAAGATTGCATTTTTTTTTATAAACTACCGCAATCTTTATGTACTAAAAATGGCACCTTGTGCCATAATAAATCACAGCCTCACACAACAACATTGAATTAAAAATTAAGAACTGACTGAAATAACAGGAAAAATATCACAAATTACTCATGCCCTGAAAGGGGAACCTGTCACCATTTTTTTCCAGTATAAAGTACGGCCACCACCATTAGGGGCTTTTTTTAACAGCATACTGGAATGCTGTTAATAATTCCATAATCCAGGTTGCAGATCCCCAAAAAAGAGCTTTTATTTTACTCACATGAACTGCGGTCCGGTCTGAAGGGCGTCTCTGGTGTAGATCTGGCATCTTCTGGTTATCGCTGTCCTCCTTCACTAATTCGTGTGGATGACGTATCCTACGTCATCCCCACAGTGTCCTCCAAGGCCCTAATGGTGGTGGCTGTACTGCATATGGGGAAAACATGGTGACAGTGCCCCTTTAAAACCTTGAAGAAAAGCAGTTAAGAGCAATAAAATAAATACCTACAAATTATGATTATTTTATTATTTATTATAATACATTTTTTTATAGCTCCATTTATTCCATGGCGCTTTACATGTGAAAAGGGGGCAAATATAGGCAAATACAATAAACATGAGCATGCAAGGCACTAACAGGTACAGAGGGAGGGAGGACCCTGCCTCACAGTCTGCAAGGGATGGGTGAGGATACACTAGGAGAGGGTAAGTTGCTCTCATTTCCTACCATTCAGTTTATTGGGAAAAAAAAGTGGTTAATAGAACAAATAGTTAAGCCCACAGACTGATGCTGAACATTTTGTGTTTTGATCTTTTTGCTCATTTCTACAATTTTCTGTATGGAATCAGACATATAAAATGTGCAATCCACCACCAGGGTTTGTGATGTGGGGGAAAAAGTGGCAACGCTGCTTGCAAAGTTTGAGCATTGCACATCAGCTATACAACTGTGTATCTACCATTAAAAGATTGGAGCAAACAATGTTTGGAAATACTTTGGGGCCAAAGTTTGTGAAGAGGAAATCAAATAAAGTAACTAGGAAGTATCCACATGGTAAACAATTCGGAGGGAATTTCCCTCAAAGAACAATGGTGATTGTCAGAAGGATACATGTAAGAGACCTGAACATACTAAATTGTCTACCAAGTGGCCATTTACACAAACCGACTGCCGACCAGCTAAATTGTAAGCCAATTGGCAGTGGTTTAATGGCCTGCTTATCCTGTACAGGATGACTACACTTCTCTGTGTACATCATTAAAGAAGCACTTCCATAAAATGTTTTATCTTCTTAACATATTGCAGTAATCATCTTGTTCGGTAATTGTCTGCATGCTTAAGTCGATAATTGGAAAAGAAGCATTCCTAATGGGCCTCAACCCCTTCTTGACATCAGACATATAGATTCATCCCATATCAGGTCTCCAGAAGCTGAGCCTGCATCATACCCAACAGGTGATGACTAGAGTTGAGCGACTTTTACTTTTTTTAGGATCAAGTCAGGTTTCGCGAAACCCGACTTTCTCAAAAGTCGGGTCGGGTGAACTTGGCCGATTATTGCTAAAAGTCGGGGGCCGACCGAAACACGAAACCCAATGCAATTGTGACGCCCAGGAGACCGGGATACCCAGCACCGGACCAATGGAGTCTGTCTCTTGAGGGGGATGTCACAGGTGGCTTGACCCGGTGCTGTGGCCTCAGGCAATGCACAGTGTAAGGGGTATCATGAGGGGACAGGCACTTACTTGATCAGCAGCAGGTTCTCCCAGCGGTGACGATCCCGATCCTGGATAGATGGCTATTGTCCAAATGAAAGACTGAGGCACTGAAACGTTTAACCAGTTTACTTTAACATAAAAGGATTCACAACCAGTCCTGTCACCGGAGTCTGTATGGGAACTCTGAGTTACTTTGACCCTGCCGGGGTCTTCGCCTCTTATTGTGCGCAATTTCTGTGTGGCCCTGCTGCTGTATGTGAACTGGCTGCCGGCCCAATCTGTCCCCTCCGGGTCCTGGTTCGACGGGCAACCCGAGTCCTTTTATCGGTTTACCCCCTCTGGGAGTACCGCTGAACTGTGTGTCTGTTGCTGCGTCCGGCCCTAGTGAAGCTGATATCACCTCACGTTTTTCCGGTTGCTGTATTATATATAATGAATACAGCCACGGATCCGGTATCCGTCTTTGCGCCTGTTCTGGGTAGTGATTAATGCTACCCGGTTCTCACAATGTCCTTTTTCTCTATCCCTCTTCTCCTCAGGCCGGTGATTTAGGCCTGGTAACAGTCACAGGGCTGTTAGAGATTCAATTGTATGACCTCTCACTTTCAGCTCCTTAGCCCAACTGCCATTTCTTCTCTCAGACCAGAATGGATCAAGGGGAGTCTCTGGAGCTCCCCCTTCTGGCCGGAGGTGGTAGTGCAGTCTTGCTATTTTAGTATTTGTACTTACTGTCAGTAACTATTTTTGTGGCAAATACCCCTAGGGGTGCCACATTCCCCCTTAGTTAAGAACAGTACTCCGGGACTGTGGGACAATAACATTTTGAAATAACAATTAATATGTACAGAGTCTTAAAAATGAAAAGTTACAAAAACCACTCAAGGAAACAAAAATAGAGTTCTGTAAAAAGTCACTTCAAATAGCGTCCATTAATACAGTTCTATCCTTGAAGGTATTAGGAACGGCACTGTACTTAGTGTCCAGGAATTTAGTTCCATTTTTCCAACGGAGTTATCAATATAAAGTCTAAAGAAAGTTCAAAAAGAGCAAAAAGCAAAGTTCAAAAAGCAGTCTTTCCGGAGCTTTGATTTAATGCCTCCGGGCTGATAAAAAGTTCAAGAATATGCAATAAGTTCATACAGACAAGTCTCTGTAGGCACTGGGCTTAAACGTTGCAGACTGATAGCAATGACTATACTACATTTTCTGTTTAACTATATACGGCATAACATATATACAATTCACATTATGAGCTTTATAGTTGGTAATCTGCATACCTGGCCGGTAATTGACCCTGGGTACTACGCTGTGATCTACGTAATAGCGGTGTCTCTTCATGTGGTGTACTACTGTCTACTGCGGATGTAGTATCTGCCCGCTCTGCTAAAGATAATTCCACGACTATGGAGTTGGCAAGTCCACCGTGAATGGGATTACTCTGACCAGGAATCTGTTCTTCCTGGCCTGGAACCTCCTGTAGTACGGGGTCAGCCTCTTCCTGTCTTGGGACTTCTGGTATTGGGTTCGGTGTTGGGTAAAAGGCCACCATGGGAACCACTACTGCACCATGGTATGTTAGTAGAGTTTTGGGAAAGTCTCCTATACAGGTGTGATACACTTCCTCTTCTTTTTCCTTTACTGGTTGAACCTGTATGGGTTGAATAACTTCTGGTTCTGGCTGGACAACGTCTGGCTCTTTCAATGCTTCCGGACATAATTTAAGATTGTCTCTTGACACTAGTACAGATGATAAGCCTCCGTTTTTGCTAATGAGACACATTTTAGGATTATCCACTCTTGTTGGTAAAACTGTGTAGGGTACGGCTTCCCACTGATTGTCCAGTTTATTGGTTCGACGATTTCTCTTGAGCACTTGGTCACCCGGTCTTAATGGGGTCGCTAGAGCATTCTGGTTGAAAGTTCGCTCTTGTCTTTCTCTAGTTTGCTGAAGGCTTCTTTCCACACTCTCTTGCACTTGGCGATACTGCTTTTGCCGTATGATATCCCAATTGGAGTCTTGAACTTCTGCGTCTGGTTTCAGAATTCCCATTTCTAGATCGATTGGTAATTGGCCGGGTCTTGCACGCATAAGGTAAGCTGGGGTGCAGTTGGTGGAGCTCACCGGGACATGATTATACAGATCCACCAAGTCAGGCAATTTCTCTGGCCATTGATTCCTTTCTGTCTCAGGTAAAGTCTTTAGTAGGTCTATTACAATATGGTTCATCTTCTCGCATAAGCCGTTTGTTTGTGGATGATAGGCCGTCGTCCGGATCTTTTTGCAACCATACATATTACAGAATTCTCTGAAGATCTCTGATTCAAAGGCTGTACCTTGGTCGGTGAGAACCTGTTCCGGATATCCATGGGGTCTACAAAAGTACGTTTGGAACGCTTTGGCTGCTGTTTTTGCTGTCAGATCTTTTATGGGTACTACTACCAAGAAGCGTGAATAATGGTCCACGATGGTCAAGGCATAGACATAGCCGGACCGGCTTGGTGTCAACTTCACATGGTCCATGGCTACAAGTTCAAGTGGTTGTTTGGTGATTATGGGCTGCAGTGGTGCTCTTTGGTTCTTTTGATCGTTTCTTCTGAGGTTGCACGGGCCACAATTTCTGCACCACTGTTCGATTGATTTTCTCATCCCGACCCAATAAAATCTTTCTCTTAGAAGTACTTCTAACTTTTTCCAACCGAAGTGACCAGCACCATTATGGTAAGCTTCGAGGACCATCTTCACATCTTGTTTAGGCACAATAATCTGCCAAACCAATTCATGTGTTTTCGGATTGGTGTATCTTCTACAGAGCTTCCCTTGATACAGGAACATTTTGCCTCTCTCTTTCCAGAGTTGATGCGTCTCTTCTGGGGCATCCTCATCGGGATATGCACTTTGCTCAGTCAACAGTTCTTTCACCAACTTCACAGCCGGATTGCTGTCTTGGGTGTCAGCCCATCTATGGTGTGCTAACGGATTAAAATTCACCTCTTGTTGTTTCTGATAGGTACTTGACTGATGATGTTTTGCCTTGGGACGATGGAAGGCTGGTAGTTCAATTTCTTCAAGCTCCCCCGTTTCCTCTTCTACATCTCTCAAGTGTGGCATCCGGGATAGGGCATCGGCATTTCCATTCTTGCGACCTGCTCGATACTTGATTATGAAGTTGTAATTAGATAACCGGGCTATCCATCGCTGTTCTAACGCACCTAATTTGGCTGTGTCCAGGTGGGTCAACGGATTGTTGTCAGTATAGACAATAAATTCTGCAGCGGCCAGATAGTGTTTGAAACGCTCCGTCACAGCCCAAACTACTGCCAGTAGTTCCAATTTGAAGGAGCTGTAATTTTCTGAATTTCTTTCAGTAGGCCGGAGCTTTCTACTTGCAAAGGCGATGACTTTCTCCCGACCTTCTTGCTTTTGTGACAGCACCGCTCCTAGTCCCACATTACTGGCATCGGTGTAGAGGATGAAAGGTTTATGGTAATCTGGGTATGCCAGAACCTCTTCTCCGGTTAGTGCCTTCTTTAGTTGTTCAAAGGAGTCTTCCCTTT
Organism: Ranitomeya imitator; assembly: GCF_032444005.1. Classification (NCBI taxonomy): domain Eukaryota; kingdom Metazoa; phylum Chordata; class Amphibia; order Anura; family Dendrobatidae; genus Ranitomeya; species Ranitomeya imitator. The sequence goes on from NC_091285.1 coordinate 555,005,770, forward strand.
CGTCGTTCCACTGAAAAGGAGGGTTTCGGTTTGAAGGTTTCTTCGTCTGCCCTACCAAGGTGTCTTGCAAGGGTGCTGCCAACTTGGTAAATCCTTTTATAAATCTGCGATAGTAACCCACCAATCCCAGGAATTGTCTCACTTCTTTTGCGCTGGTAGGTCTTGGCCAATCCCTTATGGCGCTTATTTTCTCGGGATCTGGTGCTACTCCCTCCGAACTCACGATGTGTCCCAGGTACTGTACCTTTGGCTTGAGAAGGTGACATTTGGATGGCTTGACTTTCATGCCATACCTGGATAAGGCTTCGAACACTTCTGCCAGGTCTATTAAGTGTTGTTCGTAAGTCTTTGAGTAGACGATCACATCATCTAGGTACAGGAGGACGGTCTCGAAGTTCTTGTGTCCGAGGCAGCATTCCATCAGCCGCTGGAAGGTACCGGATGCGTTGCAGAGTCCGAACGGCATGCGATTAAATTCACATAGACCCATTGGTGTGGTGAATGCCGTCTTTTCCTTATCTCTCTCAGCCACAGGGACTTGCCAATACCCGCTTGTTAAGTCTAAGGTGGAAAAATAATTAGCAGATTTCAAAGCAGTTAAGGACTCTTCTATCCAAGGCAAGGGGTAGGCGTCTTTATGGGTGATGTTATTAATCTTCCGGTAGTCTACGCACATTCTCATGGTTCCGTCCTTTTTTTTGACAATCACTAGAGGGGCCGCCCAGGGGCTACAGCTGTCTCTTATTACCCCGGCCTGTTTCATTTCCCTCAGCATATCTTTTGCACATTGATAGTGAGCGGGCGGTATGGGTCTATATCTTTCTTTTATTGGGGGATGGTCACCTGTGGGGATTGTGTGTTCTACCCCTTCTATCCGTCCGAAGTCCAATGGGTGTTTACTGAAGACTTGTTCATATTCCGTCACTAGCCTATACACCCCTTGTTTTTGATGGGTAGGTGTTGAATTTATGCCCACGTGTAGCTGTTGGCACCAATCCTCCATTTCTCCATCTGAGCCATTGCCTTCCACCTGACAGGTTGGTTCTAAGGGCTCAATGGTTGTAATGGCATTGTTGTCAACAGTATATAGCTTTGCCATTGTAGCATACCTTGGCAAAGTGACCTCTTCCTCTCCACAGTTCAAAAGTCGTACCGGCACTCGTCCCCGGTGTACCTCGACTATCCCTCGTGCTGTGAGTATAGTGGGCCTGCTGTCGGTGTACACTGGTTCTATTAAGGCTTGATAATCTCGTCCCTTAGTACCAATGGCTGCTCTACACCATACCAGCATTTCTGTTTTTGGTGGGATTACAATAGACGTTGGATCACTTACCCTCACACTGCCGATTTCTCCACCTGCAACTTCTACCTGTTGCCTTAACATCAATACTTTTATTTCCCTTTGGAGAACTCTCTGCTGGCAGGATTGGGCAGTTTCAGCAATTTGCTGTAAGACAGAAATGACTTCGGAAAAGCAGTTCTCTAACACATTCATTCCTATCAATACAGTTGGTTCACAGTTCCGCCGGTCAACATCAACAACAATTATACCCTGTTTCTTCAGTTCTACTTTACCAATCTTTATGGTCATCTCCCTGAATCCTAGTTTCGGTACCAACTTACCATTACTGGCCCATATATCTAGTTCAACATCAGAGGGCCCTTTATCAATATCTGCATCAGCCCAGTACCTCTTATAAAGGATATACGGTATAGATGAAATCTGGGAACCTGTGTCCAGCAAAGCGTTGAGGGGAATTCCGTCCAGCACGATCGGGATAATGGGTCGTCCTCCGATGTACCTGTCGTGCCAGGGTGTTGGGCCTTGAAAGTTCATTCCTGCGAAGCGGCCCGCATTCCCAGGGGATTCCCGTTTAAATCACAATCTCGTGCAAAGTGGCCTGGCTGCTGGCAACGGCGGCAAATGGGCTGTCCAACCGGTTGGTAGCGGTCGCGGGGTCGTCCTCTCCATGTCGGGTATCTCCGGGGTCTCATCCATGGAACATCCTCTCTACAGTTTGCCAACTCCATCTTGTGTCCTCTCATCTCCTGCATGGTTTTAGCCATTGAAGCAACAACATCAGCTAAAGAGTCAAGCTTTTGTTGAAGAGCCTCATTAGTACTGGGCCCCAGGGGCTTAGCAATGGCCCCAGACATAGCTGATGTCACTGGCACTCCCTGTTGTTGAGGTGCCTCTGCCATGGGTTGCGCAGGATCCTGATCCCGAGGTGCCTCTGCCAGCTGGAGACGCATAGCGCTCTCCTTTAATTGGGCAAATGTCAATTCAGGGTTCTTAAAAACAAGCATGCTCACATGCTCCCGGTGAGAAGGGGTGTAGAGTCCCTCAATAAATTGATCTCTTAGCAGTTTATCCGCTCCGGTGTTAAAAATGGGTTCAGCCAGTGTAAGTGATTTAAGGGCTTCCTGCAGGTTTAACGCAAAGTCTCTCACGCCCTCATTAGCTTTTTGTTTGCAATTAAAGAATCGTATTTTAGCTTTGCTGCTGGCCGTGGTTTCAAATGTAGCTTTTAATCCAGCAAATATGCGTTCAACAGTGCCTTTTAGATCAGCTGCCCATGCTGTGTCTTCTCGCTTAGCATGGCCACTTAACTGCATCATCAGGAGACTAACACGCTGAACTTCACCCACAGGGAACATGTCAAAATGGGCCAGCATCTTTTCTCTGAAATCGTCAAGGGTATTAGGCTCACCTTCATACATTGGAAGCCATGGGCCACCCGGGGTATATGGCATCAGCACCGGCATGATGGGCGCCACTCCTTGCACCGCTGCGCTGCCGGACTCTCTATTGACACTCTGTCTTTCAGCTGCATTAGCGTTGCCGGGTGCTGCGGCGTCTTCGTGCTGCGACATACTGTGCCCCCTTAGTTAATCCGGACCCTTCCGGTCCTCCGCTTCCGTCGGGATAGTGTAGATTCGTTCCGCTGTGCAGCAGGATCGATTTTCCCCTTGCTCTGATGTCAGAGCGCTCAGCTTGGTGCCGCCCACAATGACACGCCCCCTGCTGCTCCCACCCACCACGCTCTGTAATGGCGGATTCTGAAGTTTTTCAGTTAGACTGGGGCTCAGGTGATGGCGTAGCTCAATTAACAGTCTCGTGCCTAACGGTTATGAAGTGATTAGCTCAGGGGATGGCGGCCATCTTTACTCCATTATAACCAATGGGGAAAAGTCACTTTCAATAGTTTTCAATGGGGAATGGATTTTTCTTTAATAAAGTCAATTTTCAAGATTTTTCATCCCAGTTTTCACAGTTTTGGGCTCCAATCACGGCACACAATACCCGGTATACGGGCTGGCTAGATCCTGTTCGTGACGCCAATTGTGACGCCCAGGAGACCGGGATACCCAGCACCGGACCAATGGAGTCTGTCTCTTGAGGGGGATGTCACGGGTGGCTTGACCCGGTGCTGTGGCCTCAGGCAATGCACAGTGTAAGGGGTATCATGAGGGGACAGGCACTTACTTGATCAGCAGCAGGTTCTCCCAGCGGTGACGATCCCGATCCTGGATAGATGGCTATTGTCCAAATGAAAGACTGAGGCACTGAAACGTTTAACCAGTTTACTTTAACATAAAATGATTCACAACCAGTCCTGTCACCGGAGTCTGTATGGGAACTCTGAGTTACTTTGACCCTGCCGGGGTCTTCGCCTCTTATTGTGCGCAATTTCTGTGTGGCCCTGCTGCTGTATGTGAACTGGCTGCCGGCCCAATCTGTCCCCTCCGGGTCCTGGTTCGACGGGCAACCCGAGTCCTTTTATCGGTTTACCCCCTCTGGGAGTACCGCTGAACTCTGTGTCTGTTGCTGCGTCCGGCCCTAGTGAAGCTGATATCACCTCACGTTTTTCCGGTTGCTGTATTATATATAATGAATACAGCCATGGATCCGGTATCCGTCTGTGCGCCTGTTCTGGGTAGTGATTAATGCTACCCGGTTCTCACAATGTCCTTTTTCTCTATCCCTCTTCTCCTCAGGCCGGTGATTTAGGCCTGGTAACAGTCACAGGGCTGTTAGAGATTCAATTGTATGACCTCTCACTTTCAGCTCCTTAGCCCAACTGCCATTTCTTCTCTCAGACCAGAATGGATCAAGGGGAGTCTCTGGAGCTCCCCCTTCTGGCCGGAGGTGGTAGTGCAGTCTTGCTATTTTAGTATTTGTACTTACTGTCAGTAACTATTTTTGTGGCAAATACCCCTAGGGGTGCCACACAAGTCAATGGGGAATCAAAGTCGGCAGTGAGTGGAGGACAGGAAAACACCTACAGTGCCCATTTTAATGCCAAAAACATCAATTCGTATTACTGAAGCTTGTCAATCTTAATTTACTTTATAATAATAGTTAGGCATTGAAAACAGGGGCTCATTTGGCTAAAGTTGTGCGGGGGGTAGGGCTGGCTCAAGATTTTCGTGGCGCCAGGAAACGCGGAATAGGTCACGGCGGTGGAGCAGGGAAAGGTAAGTATTTCAACTTTGCAAGTGCTGTGATCCTGAGCAAGCAGGAGGGGGCCCACTAGTTGGCTCTGGCACAGGGCCCCTCATAGTACGGCGGTGTGTTTCATGGCGGGTGGCTCCTCCCACTGCCAGAGACACTTTTGCGTACTATGAAGGGCCCTGTGCCAGTGCCAACGAGTATGCCCCCCCATCTGATGAAGGAACCTGCACTTTCATCTGCACCTTCCTCTTTGTCCCTGTGTAAGGTGGTATAGTATGCGGGAAGGGGAACCTGACTGTCACGCCCGCACATACTTACCCATCTTCTTCCATCCCGCGGCGCACTCACGATCCTGTCCCTCGCCGCTCTGCATCTTCTTTCACTGGCTCTCGGCGTCCAGCGTCTTTGCGCATGCGCGGTCGCGTCTCCTCCGGCGCTGAGCCCTCTGGGAGGTCGCGACCCGATAGCTCCGCCCCAACATGGCGGCACCCGTCGGCTATTTCTTCTCGGCGTCTTCCTAGGTAAGACGCCTTTGCTTTGTAGGTGCACTGTCTTCCGTCAGTGTTCCTATGCCCTAGGCTCCCCTGTATCTGTGTCTTTTCCCAGCTTAGTTCTCGCTTTGTCTCAGTGTTCCTGCTGTGTCCTGCCAAAGTTCCGTGTTCCTGCTGTTTCCTGCCAAAGTCCGTGTTCCTGCTGTGTCCTGCCAAAGTTCCGTGTTCTTGCTGTGTCCTGCCAAAGTCCGTGTTCCTGCTGTGTCCTGCCAAAGTTCCGTGTTCCTGCTGTGTCCTGCCAAAGTCCGTGTTCCTGCTGTGTCCTGCCAAAGTTCCGTGTTCCTGCTGTGTCCTGCCAAGTGCCGTGTTCCTGCTGTGTCCTGCTAAGTTCCGTGTTCCTGCTGTGTCCTGCCAAGTTCCGTGTTCCTGCTGTGTCCTGCCAAGTTCCGTGTTCCCGCTGTGTCCTGTCAAGTTCCGTGTTCCTGCCGTGTCCTGCCAAGTTCCGTGTTCCTGTCATTATCAGTTAAGTCTTGTTTTCCTAATATTCCCCGCCATTCTAATAGCTCTGTGGTCTCCTTCTATATCTTGGGTCGCCCCTTTGGCTCTAGCTGTTGTGTCTCCAATCCTCCGAGGTCCTGCTCCTTACACTCCCTGTATAGGGGGTGATTCCATCTGGTCCGCTCGACTCCGGGGGCTCTGGAGTCACGACCCCGAGGGTCCACTCTCGGATTTCTGTCCGAATCCCTACAGTAAGCAAAGGCCATGGACCCCGCTGGGGCCTCTGCTGCGCAAAAAGAGCTACTCTTTTTGCGGGAGAATCAGTCCCGTATAATGTCCTTTATGAAAGCTATGGATTCTCGCCTGTCTACACTCCTGCCCTCTGATCCTGGCAACGCCGCTCTACTCATTGGCTTACAGCAAGAGTTAGCTCAGCAGCGTGACACCCAGGCCCATATTCTTAGTTATATGTCTTCAATAGACGATCGGCTGCTTTCTATCCAGACAGCCGCTTCTACATCTGCTCCGGCTTCCCACCCTCCACCCCGCTTGGCTAAACCGCCTCGGTACAATGGGGATCCTAAATCCTGCCGAGGATTTTTAAACCAATGCCATCTTCACTTTGAGCTTCTGCCCCAGCATTACCCAACGGATCGGTCCAAGGTTGCTTTTTTGATTTCCCATCTGGAGGGTGACGCCTTGGCATGGGTTAATCCACTCTGGGAGCGAGACGATCCCCTAGTCTCCCGGTTGTCTGAATTTTTGGAGACTTTCCGTCTTGTCTTTGACGAACCTGGACGTCTGGCCTCTACTACTGAAGCTCTACTGTCTCTCCATCAGGGATCGTTATCCGTAGGCCAGTATGCTATTCAGTTCCGCACCCTCTCCTCTGACTTAGGCTGGAACAATGAGGCGTTAGTGGGTGCTTTCTGGCGGGGTCTCTCTGGGCGCATAAAAGATGAGTTAGCTGGTCGGGACACCCCTACAGTTTTGGAGGAATTAATTTCCTTAGCTACCCGCATTGACCTTCGGTTCCAAGAACGCGCCCGAGAGCGGAGATCTCTTCGTCCTTCTCCTGCCACCCGTAAGCCACTCAGCCCACAGCCTAGAACTTCCTCTCAGGCGTCCGCACCGGAACCTATGCAAGTAGACCGTCTTAAGATGTCCGAACAACGACGTAAAGAGAGGCGCACTCAGGGGTTATGTTTTTACTGCGGGAGTGCTGCTCATTTATTGCGGTCTTGCCCTGAACGTCCGGAAAACTTCTCCGCCTAGGTCAGGTAAGAGAGGCCTCCCTAGGTGTGTGTGATCCCTCTCAACCCCTCACTTTGTCCGTTCTTTTGCATATTGCTGGCAAGGGCATTTCTTTGGATGCTTATGTGGATTCAGGCGCAGCAGGGAATTTTATCAGGTTGGAAGAGGTTTTGAAATTCTCCGTTCCAGTCAAAACCTTAGAGGCTCCTGTGATTCTTGCATCTGTGGATGGTAAACCTTTGCAGGAGACCATTACTCAAGTAACTCTTGAGGTGGAACTTCAAGTTGGGGCTCTGCATAAGGAGAGAATTGCATTTTATGTTTTAGCGGGTCTGTCTCATCCTATGCTTTTAGGTCTTCCTTGGTTACGGAATCATGAGCCCATTTTAGATTGGCGCAATGGCAATATCTTGCGCTGGGGAGAGCTTTGTCGGGAACGTTGTCTGCTGCCGGTGCGTCCTGTGGGGTCTTCCTCTAATTCTTCTCCTTCCTCTTCTTTTCCCGCCTTACCCTGTGTCTACAGCGCTTTTTCTGATGTCTTCAACAAGAAGGAGGCTGAGGGTCTCCCGCCTCACCGTCCCTATGATTGTCCCATAGATCTCGTGCCTGGAACTAACCCGCCCAGGGGAAGAATCTATCCTCTCTCTCCTGCTGAGACTCAAGCTATGTCTGAGTACATTCAAGAAAATCTTGCTAAAGGATTTATTCGCAAGTCTTCTTCTCCCGCCGGAGCAGGGTTTTTTTTTGTGAAGAAGAAAGACGGTTCTCTTCGTCCCTGCATTGATTATCGAGGCCTAAACAACATCACGGTGAAGAACAAATATCCTCTGCCACTCATTCCGGAACTCTTCGACCATCTTCGGGGTGCGCAAATTTTTACCAAATTAGATCTACGTGGCGCATACAATCTGGTTCGAATTCGTGCAGGCGATGAGTGGAAGACTGCCTTCAATACTCGTGACGGTCACTACGAATACTTAGTTATGCCGTTTGGTCTCTGCAACGCCCCCGCGGTTTTCCAGGAATTTGTGAACGATGTATTTCGGGATCTTCTCTACTCCTCAGTCGTAGTTTACCTTGACGACATTCTCATCTTTTCTCCGGATATCTCCACTCATAGGCGAGATGTTCGCCGTGTTCTGCAACGGCTAAGAGAGAATCATCTGTTCGCTAAGATTGAGAAGTGCGTCTTTGAGCAATCTTCACTTCCCTTCCTTGGATATATTGTCTCAAGATCTGGCTTAGAGATGGATCCAGAGAAGGTTTCTGCTGCCTGAATTGGCCTCGTCCTCTTGGAACAAAAGCAATCCAACGTTTCCTTGGCTTTGCCAACTACTATAGACAATTTATTCCTCATTTTTCTTCCATGACCAAGCCTATCTCTGCCCTAGTTCACAAGGGAGTCAACTCCAGTCTTTGGACCCCTGAGGCTGAAGAATCCTTTCAGTCCCTTAAACAAAGTTTCGCTACGGCCCCTGTGCTTCATCGTCCTGATGCTAATAGACCGTTTGTCCTTGAGGTCGACGCATCCTCTGTTGGAGCTGGAGCAGTACTTTTGCAAAGATCTTCGTCCGGACGTTTGGTGACCTGTGGTTTTTTTTCTAAAACCTTTTCTGCTCCTGAGCGTAACTACTCTATTGGGGATAAAGAACTATTGGCTATCAAGCTAGCCTTGGAAGAGTGGCGTTATCTCCTTGTGGGGTCTCTTCATCCATTCACCATTTACACAGACCACAAGAATCTGGCCTATATTCAGTCTGCCCAAAGACTAAATCCACGACAAGCCAGATGGTCTTTATTCTTCGGACGATTTGAATTTGAACTTCATTTCCGACCCGGAAATAAGAATGTCAAAGTGGATGCTCTTTCAAGATCCTTTCAGCCTCAGGACATTGAGGATTCTCCGGCTCACATCATTAACCCAGCGAAGATCGTCACTCTTGCTCCTCTAAGAGTGATTTCTGCTCCTCCTGGCAAGACTCTTGTGGCTAATCAAGACAAGGAGAGAGTTTTACGTTGGGGTCACTCCTCCAAAATTGCGGGTCATGTAGGAGTCAAGAAGACACTTTCTCTAATCTCTCGGCACTACTGGTGGCCATCTCTCCGACAAGACGTCACCGAATTCATCGCTTCTTGTTCTTCTTGTGCCAAAAATAAAGTTCCTAGGCAGCTTCCTTCCGGTCTCCTGCATCCTCTGCCTGTACCTTCCGTCCCTTGGAGCCATATCGCTATGGACTTCATCACTGATCTACCTTGTTCCTCGAATTGCTCTGTCATCTTGGTTGTTGTAGATCGGTTCTCTAAGATGGCTCACTTCATCGCATTGCCTGGTCTGCCTTCCGCTCCTGAGTTGGCAAAGATCTTTTTACACCAAGTCTTCCGTCTTCATGGTTTTCCACATCATATAGTCTCAGACCGTGGAGTACAATTTAGGCAACGTTCACACTAGCGTTTCCCGTTTTGGGTCGTGTTTGCGTCGGGCGACGCAGCGGCGACGCATGCGTCATGCGCCCCTATATTTAACATGGGGGACGCATGCGTTTTTTTTCTTGCGTCCGAATTTCGGCAAAAAACGACGCATGCGTCGCAAAACGCAGCATTTTTGCGTGCGTTTTGCTGCGTTTTTGCGTGCGTTGTGCGTTGCATCGCCGACGCAGCGGCGCACAACGCTAGTGTGAACGTAGCCTTACCTCACGTTTTTGGAGAGCTCTCTGCAGTCTATTGAAGGTTAACTTAGACTTCTCTTCCGCCTATCACCCTCAGTCCAACGGTCAAGTGGAGCGAGTTAATCAAGTTCTGACTACATATCTGCGACATTTTTCCAATGCACACCAAGATGACTGGGTCTCCCTTCTCCCCTGGGCTGAATTCTCATATAACAATCTTCCAAGTGAGTCTTCCTCCAAATCTCCCTTTTTTGTAGTCTATGGTCAACATCCGAACATTCCTCTTCCTGTTTCTCTTTCCTCGGGGGTACCGGCAGCGGATTTCTTGTCCCGGGAATTCTCTAAGATTTGGAATGAGACCAAAGTGGCTCTTGAAAGAGCTAGCCTTAATATGAAAAAGTTTGCTGATAAGAAGCATTTGGATGCTCCTCCATATTCTCCGGGTGATAGAGTTTGGCTCTCCTCTCGCTATATCAAGCTTAAAATTCCCTCTTACAAACTGGGTCCTCGCTATATTGGTCCTTTTCCTATCTTGGGTCGCATTAATGATGTCTCTTATAAATTGAAGCTACCTGCCTCTTTACGCATTCCCAATGCCTTCCATGTGTCTCTTCTCAAGCCCGCAGTGTTTAATCGTTTTCACTCCGCTACCTCTCTCTCTCCTCAGTCCTGTACTTCTGATGGAATCTTTAATGTTAAAGATATTCTTGCTAAAAAGGTAGTTAGGGGTAAAACCTATTTTTTGATTGATTGGGAGGGATTTGGTCCTGAGGAGAGGTCCGAGAGAACATCAATGCTCCCCTTATCATGAAAAGATTCCTTTCTAGCCTTAAAAAGAGGGGGACTAAGGAGGGGGGTACTGTCACGCCCGCACATACTTACCCATCTTCTTCCATCCCGCGGCGCACTCACGATCCTGTCCCTCGCCGCTCTGCATCTTCTTTCACTGGCTCTCGGCGTCCAGCGTCTTTGCGCATGCGTGGTCGCGTCTCCTCCGGCGCTGAGCCCTCTGGGAGGTCACGACCCGATAGCTCCGCCTCAACATGGCGGCGCCCGTCGGCTATTTCCTCTCGGCGTCTTCCTAGGTAAGACGCCTTTGCTTTGTAGGTGCACTGTCTTCCGTCAGTGTTCCTATGCCCTAGGCTCCCCTGTATCTGTGTCTTTTCCCAGCTTAGTTCTCGCTTTGTCTCAGTGTTCCTGCTGTGTCCTGCCAAAGTTCCGTGTTCCTGCTGTGTCCTGCCAAAGTCCGTGTTCCTGCTGTGTCCTGCCAAAGTTCCGTGTTCCTGCTGTGTCCTGCCAAAGTCCGTGTTCCTGCTGTGTCCTGCCAAAGTTCCGTGTTCCTGCTGTGTCCTGCCAAAGTCCGTGTTCCTGCTGTGTCCTGCCAAAGTTCCGTGTTCCTGCTGTGTCCTGCCAAGTGCCGTGTTCCTGCTGTGTCCTGCCAAGTTCCGTGTTCCTGCTGTGTCCTGCCAAGTTCCGTGTTCCTGCTGTGTCCTGCCAAGTTCCGTGTTCCCGCTGTGTCCTGTCAAGTTCCGTGTTCCTGCCGTGTCCTGCCAAGTTCCGTGTTCCTGTCATTATCAGTTAAGTCTTGTTTTCCTAATATTCCCCGCCATTCTAATAGCTTTGTGGTCTCCTTCTATATCTTGGGTCGCACCTTTGGCTCTAGCTGTTGTGTCTCCAATCCTCCGAGGTCCTGCTCCTAACACTCCCTGTATAGGGGGTGATTTTATCTGGTCCGCTCGACCCCGGGGGCTCTGGAGTCACGACCCCGAGGGTCCACTCTCGGATTTCTGTCCGAATCCCTACACTGACTTTCAGCAGGGTCAGATTCTGGCTGTGTAGAGTGCAAGGGGAATGTAGTGGTCTGGGTCAATGTACCAGCAGACTCATCAAGCAGTGGCTGGGCAATGGGCAGGGTGAGGAGGAAACACAGATATAGGCCCAAATAATAAAGTAGGCTAAATGCAGTTCAAAATTGGTAACAGGAGTACACAAGCGGCATTGCTTTGTTCAGTGGAGGAGGACAACTGTAATGAGTGGCTGACAGCCAGACACAGGTAGTAGGCCCAAATGATAAAGTAGGCTAAATGCAGTTCAAAATTGGTAACAGGAGTACACAGGCGGCATTGCTTTGTTCAGTGGAGGACAACTGTAATGAGTGGCGCAGAGAGACTTAGTAGGCCCAAAATAAAAAAGTAGGCTAAATGCAGTTCAAAATTGGTAACAGGAGAACACAGGCGGCATTGCTTTTTTCAGTGGAGGAGGACAACTGTATTGAGTGGCGCAGACAGACTTAGTAGGCCCAAAATAAAAAAGTAGGCTAAATGCAGTTCAAAATTGGTAACAGGAGTACACAGGCGGCATAGCTTTGTTCAGTGGAGGAGGACAACTATAATGAGTGGCGCAGAGAGACTTAGTAGGCCCAAAATAAAAAATGTAGGCTAAATGCAGTTCAAAATTGGTAACAGGAGTACACAGGCTGCCGATGCCAACGTTTCGGCCATAGGCCTTTATCAAGGCACTTATCTAAAAAATAATATTACATGAATCAGTAAATAAACATATCTCTATAAAACTGGTTACAAACAAAACAGAAGAGAATATATAATACAACAATCTCATATATAAAACATCCAGTAGAAACGTGTCCTGAAAGAAAAGGGAAAGGAAGGGGAAGAATAAAAGGGGGGGAAAAGAAAAAAGTGAAGGGGAAGAAAAGGAAGGGGGGGGAAGGGGGAATGGAACAACAAGGGAGAAAGAGAGAGGGGGAAAAAAGAAAAAGCACAAAATCACAGTGCAATAACATCTTGCAGTAGACACAAAAAGAACACCCAGTTCCAGGTCCAAAGACATAGGCAGAAAAAAAGTGGCAGGGTACACTGGCAAATTACCTGACAGGAATAGCTGGAGAATGCGGACACCGCCGCTGTAAGGATCGGATGTAACAGGAGGCAGAAGAGCGCTATTTTATAGGGGAACTGACCCTAGGAACCGGAACGGCAAAGTCCCCTGATACGGCCGTACGCTCTGAAAACAACGGCGTGCGCATGCGCAATGGGAATCGGCTGACGGAAGTGGGGCAGGATGATCGACTAATAGGTAACCCGACATAAATGAAATAGGCCGCATGCGCAGTATAAAAAAAGAAAGAAACCGCATGCGCACTGAGAGGAAAACACCCGGAAATGGGGCAGGGAAGTAGCCAGCGGGGAGGACCCCAAAGTACAGAGTAAAGAAGTAAAGAGTCCACAGGAATCTAGCCAAAGGGAAAAGGAGAAAAGAAAATGGGAGAAACACCACAAACCTGAGATGGATGATTAAAGCACCGAAAAGGTGATGGACCACTGGATCAAGTCTAAAAGGCAAAGAAAACTTTATTAAATACATAATAGCGTAATCTCATGTACATAAACCACTTAACCACAGGATCACGTGATATTACCATGTACGAGGAGAATACCATAAAATAAATAGTAATAATAAATAAATAAATCATCATACATATGAAAACCTATATACATACATCCCAAATGAAAAATATATATATATAAAAAAATATATAAAGAACAAATCATAGTATATACAGAGACCACGTGATTTCCCAAACCTACATCATATCCATGTGAAACAGTCTATCCTCAATAAAATGTCTCATACTCCCTATTGAGGCCATATGGTTCAAGAGTTTGAAGAACATGGATCCAATATGCCTCCTTTTGTTTTAATTTTAAAATTCTATTGCCGCCTCTTCTGGCTAACGGGACGCTGTCGATAACTTGAAATCGAAGCTGAGATATGCTATGATTATGGGCTATAAAGTGAGCTGGTACTGGTAGTAATAATTTTTTACACCTGATGGTTGATTTGTGTTGTGAAATGCGGTCCCGGATATGCTGAGTAGTCTCCCCAACATATCCGAGACCGCATGGACATTTAATAAGATAAATGACATATGTGGAGTCACAGCTGAAAAAACCACGAATAGGAAATCGTTTCCCTGATCTAGGGTGGGTGAATGTGTCGCCCCTAGTGATATTAGAACATTGGAGGCAATGCAAGCACGGAAAAGTACCCTTCCGTGCTGTTGCCAAGAAGGTCTGTTTCGTAACCAATTTAGAACTGCCAATATCCGCTGACACCAAAAGGTTACGAAGATTTGGTGGTTTTTTATGACACATAAGGGGGGCAACTTGGAATTCGGAAATATTAGGATATGATGTGCCTAATAAAGGCCAATGTTTTCGTATCAGTCCCTGAAAAATTGACATGAAAGGGTGGTACGTGTTGACAAATGCAATTCTATTGACCTTAGGTTGTGATATAGTAGAGGATGAAGAACCCGAAGGTAAAACCAGGAGCCTATCTGGATAACCCCGATGACGAAATTTAGAGGTCATCTCCTCAAGTCTCACAGAGCGTGACACAGGGTCAGAAACAATACGATTAATCCTGCTATATTGTGATTTAGGAAGGGAACGTTTTATATGGCGGGGGTGGCAGCTGGTAAATAAAAGTAAACTATTCTTGTCAGTGGGTTTAACATAAAGGTCAGTGGATAGGGTTCTATCCTCATTAATGATCACCACAGTATCCAAGAAGGAAATAGATTTTTGATCATGAAGAATGGAAAAAGTCAATTTGTCAACACACGTGTTAATGAACTGATAGAAGGACTGAAGAGAGTCCAAGTCGCCACACCATACAGGAAAAATGTCATCAATGTATCTCTTCCAGAGTGGACAATACTGCTGGAAGAGAACATTGGTATAAATGAATTGAGATTCGAACTCAGCCATGAAAATATTGGCATATGGGGGCGCAACATTACTCCCCATGGCAGTACCGTTTAATTGGATAAAAAACTGGTCATTTTCACATTAGAAACAATATATCTAGATCTGAAAAATTAGCCATTAATAGTCTGCGTTCTAATAAACAACTAGTTATCAAACCCGCCGATAAAGGTGGGGCGGTGGTGGTGATGGATAGGCACTATTATGTCAATGAAATACGCTCTCAATTGAGCGATCCTGACACTTACCTTCGAATCACACATGATCCTACGCCAGCAATCACTAAAGAAATTCGTACCTTATCTCATAGGTTTTGTTCATTGGGGGTCATTGACAATAAACTTAGTAAATTTCTTGTGAACACTCACCCCATTTGCCCGGTCCTTTATACGTTGCCCAAGATTCACAAAAATCTTATGAACCCTCCCGGGAGACCTATAGTGGCCTCCACGGGCTCTCTACTTTCTCCTCCCGCTATGGTACTGGAAAAGATACTATCCCCATTACTTTGCCATATTCCATCTTTTTTACGTGATACGTCACATTTTTTGTCTGCTATACGTAACTTTAACTCAGCACCGGAGGGGTGCAATTTAGTGACGTTAGACGTTAATAGCCTTTATACCAACATCGACAATCACAATGGGATACAGGCTGTTGATAACTTTTTGAATGATACTACCCAATTTCATGCTGATCTGAAGGATTTCTGTAGATCTCTATTGACATTAATTTTGACAAAGAATTTTTTTCTTTTTGAAGACCAGTTTTTTATCCAATTAAACGGTACTGCCATGGGGAGTAATGTTGCGCCCCCATATGCCAATATTTTCATGGCTGAGTTCGAATCTCAATTCATTTATACCAATGTTCTCTTCCAGCAGTATTGTCCACTCTGGAAGAGATACATTGATGACATTTTTCTTGTATGGTGTGGCGACTTGGACTCTCTTCAGTCCTTCCATCAGTTCATTAACACGTGTGTTGACAAATTGACTTTTTCCATTCTTCATGATCAAAAATCTATTTCCTTCTTGGATACTGTGGTGATCATTAATGAGGATAGAACCCTATCCACTGACCTTTATGTTAAACCCACTGACAAGAATAGTTTACTTTTATTTACCAGCTGCCACCCCCGCCATATAAAACGTTCCCTTCCTAAATCACAATATAGCAGGATTAATCGTATTGTTTCTGACCCTGTGTCACGCTCTGTGCGACTTGAGGAGATGACCTCTAAATTTCGTCATCGGGGTTATCCAGATAGGCTCCTGGTTTTACCTTCGGGTTCTTCATCCTCTACTATATCACAACCTAAGGTCAATAGAATTACATTTGTCAACACGTACCACCCTTTCATGTCAATTTTTCAGGGACTGATACGAAAACATTATAATAATAATAATTTTTATTTATATAGCGCCAACATATTCCGCAGCGCTTTACAAATTATAGAGGGGACTTGTACAGACAATAGACATTACAGCATAACAGAAATACAGTTCAAAACAGATACCAGGAGGAATGAGGGCCCTGCTCGCAAGCTTACAAACTATGAGGAAAAGGGGAGACACGAGAGGTGGATGGTAACAATTGCTTTAGTTATTCGGACCGGCCATAGTGTAAGGCTCGGGTGTTCATGTAAAGCTGCATGAACCAGTTATCAGCCTAAGTATGTAGCAGTACACACACAGAGGGCTATTAACTGCATAAAGTGAATGAGAACATGATGCGAGGAACCTGATTATGTTGTGATTTTTTTTTTATAAATAGGCCACACAGGGATCGTTAGGTTAATACATTGAGGCGGTAGGCCAGTCTGAACAAATAAGTTTTTAGGGTACGCTTAAAACTGTGGGGATTGGGGATTAATCGTATTAACCTAGGTAGTGCATTCCAAAGAATCGGCGCAGCACGTGTAAAGTCTTGGAGACGGGAGTGGGAGGTTCTGATTATTGAGGATGCTAGCCTGAGGTCATTAGCGGAGCGGAGGGCACAGGTAGGGTGGTAGACTGAGACCAGAGAGGAGATGTAGGGTGGTGCCGAGCCATGGAGTGCTTTGTGGATGAGGGTAGTAGTTTTGTACTGGATTCTGGAGTGGATGGGTAGCCAGTGTAATGACTGGCACAGGGTAGAAACATTGGCCTTTATTAGGCACATCATATCCTAATATTTCCGAATTCCAAGTTGCCCCCCTTATGTGTCATAAAAAAACCACCAAATCTTCGTAACCTTTTGGTGTCAGCGGATATTGGCAGTTCTAAATTGGTTACGAAACAGACCTTCTTGGCAACAGCACGGAAGGGTACTTTTCCGTGCTTGCATTGCCTCCAATGTTCTAATATCACTAGGGGCGACACATTCACCCACCCTAGATCAGGGAAACGATTTCCTATTCGTGGTTTTTTCAGCTGTGACTCCACATATGTCATTTATCTTATTAAATGTCCATGCGGTCTCGGATATGTTGGGGAGACTACTCAGCATATCCGGGACCGCATTTCACAACACAAATCAACCATCAGGTGTAAAAAATTATTACTACCAGTACCAGCTCACTTTATAGCCCATAATCATAGCATATCTCAGCTTCGATTTCAAGTTATCGACAGCGTCCCGTTAGCCAGAAGAGGCGGCAATAGAATTTTAAAATTAAAACAAAAGGAGGCATATTGGATCCATGTTCTTCAAACTCTTGAACCATATGGCCTCAATAGGGAGTATGAGACATTTTATTGAGGATCCTGTGGTTAAGTGGTTTATGTACATGAGATTACGCTATTATGTATTTAATAAAGTTTTCTTTGCCTTTTAGACTTGATCCAGTGGTCCATCACCTTTTCGGTGCTTTAATCATCCATCTCAGGTTTGTGGTGTTTCTCCCATTTTCTTTTCTCCTTTTCCCTTTGGCTAGATTCCTGTGGACTCTGTAACTATAACTTTTTCATTCCTTGGTATTAGTTCTGGTACTTTGGGGTCCTCCCCGCTGGCTACTTCCCTGCCCCATTTCCGGGTGTTTTCCTCTCAGTGCGCATGCGGTTTCTTTCTTTTTTTATACTGCGCATGCGGCCTATTTCATTTATGTCGGGTTACCTATTAGCCGATCATCCTGCCCCACTTCCGTCAGCCGATTCCCATTGCGCATGCGCACGCCGTTGTTTTCAGAGCGTACGGCCGTATCAGGGGACTTTCCCGTTCCGGTTCATAGGGTCAGTTCCCCTATAAAATAGCGCTCTTCTGCCTCCTGTTACACCCGATCCTTACAGCGGCGGTGTCCGCATTCTCCAGCTATTCCTGTCAGGTAATTTGCCAGTGTACCCTGCCACTTTTTTTCTTTTTTTCTTTTTGTCCATGGGTTATATGGTTCCGATACTCATTGTCCATTTGGATTTATCTTATCTGTATCTTATTTAGCTCCTTCATTACCAACATACAGGTATTTATTTTTCCTACAGGCTATTACTGTAGTTACTATTGGTGATGGATTGTTTTTTCTGCCTATGTCTTTGGACCTGGAACTGGGTGTTCTTTTTGTGTCTACTGCAAGATGTTATTGCACTGTGATTTTGTGCTTTTTCTTTTTTTCCCCTCTCTCTTTCTCCCTTGTTGTTCCATTCCCCCTTCCCCCCTTCCTTTTCTTCCCCTTCACTTTTTTCTTTTTCCCCCCTTTTATTCTTCCCCTTCCTTTCCCTTTTCTTTCAGGACACGTTTCTACTGGATGTTCTATATATGAGATTGTTGTATTATATATTCTCTTCTGTTTTGTTTGTAACCAGTTTTATAGAGATATGTTTATTTACTGATTCATGTAATATTATTTTTTAGATAAGTGCCTTGATAAAGGCCTATGGCCGAAACGTTGGCATCGGCATCCTGTATGACTGGTTATCTTGAATAAATAAATCAAGTTTGATTTACATTTTTCTCTATGGTCTCAGATTAATCTATTTACTATTTGTATATTTTTTTTCTGAGGACCAATTTATATGTAGACTGAGATCCCCCTGATCAATTATACTAGGAGTACACAGGCGGCATTGCTTTGTTCAGTGGAGGACAACTATATCGAGTGGGGCAGACAAACTTAGTAGGCCCAAAATAAAAAAGTAGGCTAAATGCAGTTCAAAATTGGTAACAGGAGAACACAAGCTGCATTGCTTTGTTCAGTGGAGGAGGACAACTGTAATGAGTGGCGCAGAGAGACTTAGTAGTCCCCAAATAAAAAAGTAGGCTAAATGTAGTTCAAAATTGGTAACAGGAGTACACAGGCGGCATTGCTTTGTTCAGTGGAGGACAACTGTATTGAGTTGGCGCAGACAGACTTAGTAGGCCCAAAATAAAAAAGTAGGCTAAATGCAGTTCAAAATTGGTAACAGGAGTACACAGGCGGCATTGCTTTGTTCAGTGGGGGAGGACAACTGTTATGAGTGGCGCAGAGAGACTTAGTAGGCCCAAAATAAAAAAGTAGGTTAATGCAGTTCAAAATTTGTAACAGGAGTACACAGGCGGCATTGCTTTGTTCAGTGGAGGAGGAAAACTGTAATGAGTGGCGCAGAGAGACTTAGTAGGCCCAAAATAAAAAAGTAGGCTAAATGCAGTTCAAAATTGGTAACAGGAGTACACAGGCGGCATTGCTTTGTTCAGCGGAGGACAACTGTAATGAGAGGCTGACACAGTTAGTAGGTCCAAAAAAGTAAGTAGGCTAAATGAAGTTCAAAATTGGTAACAGGACTAAACAGGCGGCATTGCTTTATTCAGTGGGGGACAACTGTAATGAGTGGCTGACACAGTTAGTAGGCCAAAATAATAAAGGGGGCTAAATGTCTGCCAAAAATTGTTCATAAATAAACAGGTGGCATAGCTAGGTACAGGGGTGGGCTCCTCTGCTGAGTAGCAGACAGTGGTAGTTGACACAAAGTATTAACTGGTCTAAATGGAGGCCAGGGCCCCTGTATATTTTTACTATCATCTATCATTTCAACAAATTTGTATTGGCAGTGCCATTGAAGGATTTAACAGCACAGACTACACAGTGGTGGAGCAGGGAGAGGTAAGTTTTGCAAGTGGTAGAGCACTGTTCGAGCTGGGGGGAACACTGTCTCGTGGGCGGTGGTACTGGCACAGGGCCCCTCATATTACGACGGTGTGTCTGACATTGGTTGTGCACCACCACCGTCAGAGACACTTCATTGTACTATGAGGGACCCTGTGCCAGTGCCATCGCCCAAGAGTGGGCACACCCACCTGTCCAGGCAAACAGCACTCGCACAGGTGCTTGCTCCAAGTGGTGACCACGGCCCTGTGGGGGGAGTCAGCCCATTTAGGGAGGTATAAAAATGGCCTATGGTGGACATTCAGCAGCTGCAAATGGAGGAATTAGAGCAGTCAGTAAGAGGAGGCCAAAAGCAAGACATTTTTCAGGCAAGCTACGTGTCAGCAGGGGAAGGTGGGGCAAAATAATTTGAAATCCGTGATTGGTTCATTTTAATGAAGGTTAGATCATCAACATTTCGGGTAGCCAGACGTGTCCTTTTTTCGGTCAGTATTGAATCAGCAGCACTGAAAACTCTTTCTGATAGCACACTAGCAGCTGGGCAAGTGAGCTCCTGTAATGCATATTCTGTCAATTCAGGCCAGGTGTCTATTTTAGATGCCCAGTAATCAAAGGGGAATGACCTGTGAGGGAGAACATCGATAAGGGAGGAAAAATAGTTTGTAACCATACTGGACAAATGCTGTCTCCTGTCACTTTGAATCGATGCATCAGTACCTGTCGTGTCTGCGGTCACTCCACAACCTGGTCGTAAAACCCCTCTGTCCAACGCCACTTCAGATTTATGCACCTCTAACACCTCTGCCATGTTGCCCCCTACAGCTCGTGTGAGAACCATCACCGCCGCTGTGTGCTGGGAATGCCTGAACCAAACGGTCTACAAGAGTTGCTTGTTTGGTAGCCAATATTTGCTCAAGGTTCTCATGTGGCATGATATTTTGTAATTTTCCTTTATATCGTGGATCCAGGAGGCAGGCCAACCAGTAATTGTCATCGGTCATCATTTTGATAATGCGGGGGTCCCTTTTTAGGATACGCAAGGCATACTCTGCATGTGGGCCAATGTTCCAGGTGTCAATTCACTGCTTGCACTGGGTTGAGGAGCACTTTCTTGCAAATCAACATCACTTGTGTCCCGCAAAAACCCTGCACCTGACCTTGCAACGCCACCAGTTTCTATTGCCCCCTGAGAAGCATCCTCCTCCCATAAATATTCATCCCCATCATCTTCCTCTTCATCCGCCACCTCGTCCAGGAGAGTTCCCTGAGCAGACAATGGCTGACTGTCATCAAGGCTTCCCTCCTCCTCGGCTGCAGACGCCTTCTCCTTAATGTGCGTCAAACTTTGCATCAGCAGACGCATTAGTAGGATGCTCATGCTTCTGATGGCGTCATCTGCACTTACCAGCCGTGTGCATTCCTCAAAACCCTGAAGGACTTGACAGAGGTCTTGTAGCTTCGACCACTGCACACCAGACAACTCCATGTCTGCCATCCAACTGCCTGCCCGTGTATGTGTATCCTCCCACAAATAAATTACAGCATGCCTCTG
Source organism: Ranitomeya imitator (assembly GCF_032444005.1). Classification (NCBI taxonomy): domain Eukaryota; kingdom Metazoa; phylum Chordata; class Amphibia; order Anura; family Dendrobatidae; genus Ranitomeya; species Ranitomeya imitator. Next base: position 555,026,533 of record NC_091285.1, read on the forward strand.
TTTGCACAGCATCTGAAGTATGTGCAGTGTGGAGTTCCACCTTGTTGCAACGTCGATTATTAGGTGGTGCTGGTGAAGATTCAGCAATCGCTGATGGTTCAGCATACGGCTGGAGTGTACGGGCGACCGGCGGATGTGCGAGCAAAGTCTTCGCACCTTCAGAAGCAGGGCTGGTAACCCCGGATAATTTTTCAGGAAGCACTGCACCACCAGGTTCAAGGTGTGAGCCAGGCAAGGTATGAGTTTCAGTTCTGAAAGGGCTATGGCAGCCATAAAATTCCTTCCTTTATCACTGACTACCTTGCCTGCCTCAAGATGTACACTGCCCAGCCATGACTGAGTTTGTTGCTGCAAGTACTCGGCCAGTACTTCCGCGGTGTGTCTGTTGTCGCCCAAACACTTCATTTCTAACACAGCCTACTGACGCTTACCGCTAACTGTTCGATAATGGGACACCTCGTTTGCGACACTGGCAGCTGCGGATGGAGTGGTCGTGCGACTGCGAACGCCTACAGCCAACTGTTTCCTAGACCATAGGCTAGGCAGAACTGTCCCACTATGGCTGTCCCCTGTGGACCCTGCATCCACCACATTAACCCCTTCATGACCTTGGGATTTTTCGTTTTTCCGTGTTCGTTTTTCACTCCCCTCCTTCCCAGAGCCATAACTTTTTTATTTTTCCGTCAATTTGGCCATGTGAGGGCATATTTTTTGCGGGACGAGTTGTACTTTTGAAAGACATCATTGGTTTTAGCATGTCGTGTACTAGAAAAAGGGAAAAAAATTCCAAGTGCGGTGAAATTGCAAAAAAAGTGCAATCCCACACTTGTTTTTTGTTTGGCTTTTTTGCTAGGTTCACTAAATGCTAAAACTGACCTGCCATTATGATTCTCCAGGTCAGTACGAGTTCACAGACACCTAACATGACTAGGTTATTTTTTATCTAAGTGGTGAAAAAAAATTCCAAACTTTGCTAAAAAAAAAAAAAAAAAATTCCGATATTCGTAGCGTCTCCATTTTTCGTGATCTGGGGTCGGTTGAGGACTTAGTTTTTGCGTGCTGAGCTGGCGTTTTTAATGATAGCATTTTGATGCAGATACGTTCTTTTGATCGCCCGTTATTGCATTTTAATGCAATGTCGCGGCGACCTAAAAAACGTAATTCTGGCGTTTCAAATTTTTTTCTCGCTACGCCGTTTAGCGATCAGGTTAATGCTTTTTTTAAATTGATAGATCGGGCGATTCTGAGCACGGCGATACCAAATATGTGTAGATTTGATTTTTTTTTAATTGATTTATTTTGATTGGGGCGAAAGGGGGGTGATTTAAACTTTTATATTTTTTTTATTTTTTTCACATTTTTTTTTACTTTTTTTTTTTTTACTTTTGCCATGCTTCAATAGCCTCCTTGGGAGGCTAGAAGCAGGCACAACTCGATCGCCTCTGCCACATAGCAGCGATCTGCTGTTCGCTGCTATGTAGCAGAAATGGAGGTGTGCTGTGAGCGCCGACCACAGGGTGGCGCTCACAGCCACCGGCGATCAGTAACCATAGAGGTCTCAAGGACCTCTATGGTTACAATGGAGACGCATCGCCGACCCCCGATCATGTGACGGGGGTCGGCGATGACGTCATTTCCGGCCGCCCGGCCGGAAGCGGTAGTTAAATGCCGCTGTCTGCGTTTGACAGCGGCATTTAACTAGTTAATAGGTGCGGGCAGATCGCGATTCTGCCCGCGCCTATTACGGGTACATGTCAGCTGTTCAAAACAGCTGACATGTCCCGGCTTTGATGCGGGCTCACCGCGGAGCCCTGCATCAAAGCAGGGGATCTGACCTCGGACGTACTATCCTGTCCGAGGTCAGATAGGGGTTAACTCAGTGTGCCATGATGGACACGTAACGTCCCTGGCCATGCCTACTGATCCATGCATCTGTTGTGAGGTGCACCTTTCTACTGACTGATTGCCTCAGTGCATGGACAATGCGGTCCTTGACATGCTGGTGGAGGGCTGGGATGGCTTTTCTCGCAAAGAAGTGTCGACTGGGTAGGGCATAGCGTGGTACTGCGTAGGCCATCAGGGCTTTGAAAGCTTCGCTTTCAACCAAACGGTAGGGCATCATCCCTAACGAGATTAGTCTAGCAATGTGGGCGTTCAAACCCTGTGTACATGGATGAGAGGATGAGTACTTTCTTTTCCTAACGAGAGTCTTATGTAGGGTGAGCTGGACTGGAGAGCTGCATATGGTGGAACTAGCGGGGGAGGTGGTGGACATGGCAGATTGAGAGAGGGTTGGTGATGGTATTCTTGATGTTGGCCTACATACAGTGTTTCCTACCAAGAACCTTGTGTTTCCCTGACTGCTTTGGCCTTGCGACGATACCTCCACATTTGCTGCTGGTGGTGTCCTAACCGGTGGGCTTACAGTGAGGGAAGCAATGTAGCGTTGCTGACTACCTTCATTCTGAGCAGGTGCACCAATGGTACGGGACGTTTGGTAGTTAGTCCAGGCTTGCAAGTGCATGCTGGTTAAATGTCTAAGCATGCACGTTGTATTTACATTTTGGAGATTCTTCCCTCTGTTAAAGGTCTTTGAGCATTTCTTACAGATAACTTTGCACTGATCATTCGGATCTTGATTAAAAAATTCCCACACTGCACTCTTCCTACTATGGAATACCTTTTCAGGCATTGCACGCTGTGTTACTTTCACCGGATGGCCACACTGTCCTAAAACTGTTTTTGTTTTAAAACTGTTTTTGTCTTTGACAAACGTTTTTGGCCAGATACGGGCCTGCTAGATGAAAACTGTTGCGATGTAGATGGCTGCTGCGGATCATCCTCCTCTGCTTCTGAGCTACTGGCATCGGCACCATCTTCCCCAATGGCTGCCAATCTGGGTCAACAACTGGGTCATCTATCACCTCCTCTTCAATGTCATGTGCACCTTCCTCTGTGTCACCGTGTAAGGTGCTATAGCGTTCGTGACGGGGCACCATAGTCTAATCAGGGTCAGATTTTGGCTCAGTACACTGCGAGGGCAATGTAGTGATCTGAGTCAATGGAACACCATAATAATCTAGCTGTGGCTGTGCATCAGTGCACTCCATGTCCGATTCTTCTTGTAATGGGATGTTAACAATTTCCCTTTCTAACCCAGGTACGGTATGTGTAAAGAGCTCCATGGATTAACTGTAGTGTCGCCTGCCGCATCCTTCACTTTTGGTTTGGGTGAAGGACACAAGGAAGCGACTTGTTCCTGACCGGGAGCATCCACTGACGACTCGCTGCTTTTATATTTCAAACTTTCTGAAGAGGAGGCGAAAGAGCTAGAGGCTGAGTCAGCAAGGAAAGCCAAAACTTTTTCCTGCTGCTCCGGCTTTAAAAGCTGTTTTCCTACTCCCGAATAAGGGAGCCTTTGAGGCCTTTGGTGCTATTTTGCTTTTCCCACTACCACCAGATGCTCCACCACCACCACCACCACCACCATCATTACCAGCTGGCAACGACCGCCCATGGCCTCTTCCACCAGACTTCCCCATTTTTGGGAAAATCTAACCAAAATAACAACCGTTACATGGTACTGTAAAACAAGGTAGAAGGTGTATATAAACTTGTTGAGAATTTAAATCTCTCTTTTTTGGGGGGAGACTGAACCAAAACTCAGGCCCGGTGTATAACACTACACAATGTAAGTTTCAGAACGTGGCTGGCTGATATACAACAAACTAACAGAACTGACATAGATCCACTGAGTGACAATTTAAATCTCCCTTTTTTTGGGGGAGACTGCACCAAAACTCAGGCCCAGTGTATAACACTACACAATGTAAGTGGCAGAACGTAGCTGGCTGATATACGACAAACTAACAGAACTGACATAGATCCAGTTTGTGACAATTTAAATCTCTCTTTTTTGGGGGGGAGACTGCACCAAAACTCAGGCACAGTGTAAACACTACACAATGTAAGTGGCAGAACGTGGCTGGAAGATATACAACAGACTAACAGAACTGACGTAGATCCACTTTGTGACAATTTAAGTCTCCCTTTTTTGGGGGGGAGACTGCATCAAAACTCAGGTCCAGTGTATAACACTACAAAATGTAAGTGGCAGAACGTGGCTGGAAGACATACAACAAACTAACAGAACTGACGTAGATCCACTTAGTGACAATTTAAATCTCCCTTTTTTGGGGGGGAGACTGCACCAAAACTCAGGCAAAGTGTATAACACTACATAATGTAAGTGGCAGAACGTGGCTGGCTGATATACGACAAACTAACAGAACTGACGTAGATCCACTTTGTGACAATTTAAATCTCCCTGCTTTTGGGGGGAGACTGCACCAAAACTCAGGCACAGTGTATAACACTACACAATGTAAGTGGCAGAACGTGGCTGGAAGATATATCAAATAATAAAAGGACTGTAGTACAATTTCAATCTCCCTACAATGATCTCAGGACAAGTATGGCAGCAATAAAAAGTACTGCTGCATACAAACGTGTGGACAAATAAACAAGATAACTGTGCAGAAAGGAGCAACAGGATTTTTGCTTTTAAAAAAGCAGTTGGTTTGCACAGCGGCGTACAAACAGCAATGCAGCTATCAGGGAGCCTTATAGGGCAGCCTAATAAGCTACAGAGCTGATGCACAAAAATATAAACTCCACTGTCCCTGCAAAGAAAAGGTGGTGTTGGACAGTGGAAATCGCTAGAGCACAAGCAGTTTCGGGGCTTAATCTTCCCTCCTTAACTAACTATATCCCTTCTTCTGATGCAGCTGCAGCAACCTCTCCCTATGCTACGATTGGCAGAAGTAAGATTGCGGTCGGCGTGCACATCCCTTGATAGCCCCTGTGACACCGCAGAAAGCAAGCCAATCACTGTCATGCCCTTCTCTAAGATGGTGGGGACCGAGACCTATTTCATCACGCTGCCCACATTCTGCGTCCTCCTTCATTGGCTGAAAAATGGCGCGAAGATCACCGACCTCATGGCCGATCCCACACTAGGATCGGGTCGGGTTTCACGAAACCCGACTTTGCCGAAAGTCGGTGATTTTTTAATAAGTCCGATCCGTTTCGCTCAACCCTAGTGATGACTGTGTTACATAGCCAGCATCTGTCTCTAACAGCATCAAGTTGTCCACAGCTGTTGTGTATCCTTTCAATGCTTCTGTCAACCTTTGCATCATTCTAGGTGTCCACTGACACCCTATGTGCTTGTGGGGAGCCGATGAGTTGCCACCATAGCTCATGCTCCTGTCAAGACTAGCCTGAAGATGACGTTCATAGGAGACCACGATTTTCAGTATATACTGCAATACTGTAGTATTGCAATCTCCTGTTGTGAAAAGGTTAACTAGCATTGATCTTACAATCTACAAAGTCATTGGGCACCTTTTACATTGAGGGATTTGATTTATTAGTCAAAAGTGGACATTGATTTATTGTCAAGGAATAGGCCGTTAAGGAGGGAAGAGCCTTGAAGGAGTGTATAACAAAGAAACAAACACGGCAGATAATACCACACCTTCCTGTGTTAATGTCACTCAAATTAAAATCTACTGTTCATATTGTGGAGCTGTGGAAAAAGCCATATGTTGGCTTACTGTCTGATAGGTGGGATATGCATCCTTGAACCCCCACAGATCACTTAACACAGTGGGCAGAAGCACTCCATTCAGAGCATGTAAATCAATGTATGGGCTCAGCAGAAAGTCTATGGTTGTGTTCAACACATTGCTCACACTGGAGGAGACAAGGGGCCAGACCCGTGGCAAGCAGCCCAACACACCAGACACAGGGCCAGAAGCAAGGTGGGTGGCCAAACATATGAGATAAGGGGCTAGACCCTAGGCAGGAGACCCAACACATGAGACATGGAGCTAGACCTGTAGGCAGGAGGCCAATGCACCAGACACAGGGACAGACCCAAGGTGGACGGCTCAACATACCAGACACGTGGACAGACCAACACACCAGAAAGGGGAGCAGATCGAAAGCGGGTGGACCAACACACAAGACCTGGGGCCAGACCCAAGGCGGGTGGCCCAACACAACTGACCCATGACAGGCTGTCCAACACACCAGACCTAAGACAGGTGGTCAAACACACGAGACTTGGGGCAAGACTTGGCGTGGAAGGCCCAAAATAAAAGATACGGCATCAGACCTGAGGCAGATGGTCCTAAATAAGAGAAAATATTCCAGATTTGAGGAAAGCAGGGTGGTACAACACATGAGACATGGAGCCACACCAGAGGCAGAGCTAGATCTGAATCAGATGGCTCAACATACCAGACACATGGACAGACCAACACACCAGAAAAGAGAGCAGATTGGAGGTGGGTGGCTCAACACACCAGACCTGGGTCCAGACCCAAGGCGAGCGATACAACACTCAAGACACAGGGCCACACCTGAGGCATGTTGACAAACATAAGACAAGGGGCCAGACCCGAGGCCGGCAGCCCAACACCCCAGACACAGTAACTGACCTGAGGTGTGTGCCCCAACACACCAGACCTGTGTCGGGCTGCACAACAAATCAGACCTGAGACGGGCAGCCAAACACATGAGACTCAGGGCAAGACTCGACTTGGGAGGCCCAAAATACAAAACATGATGCCAGACCTAAGGCAGGATGCCCAACACACGAGAAAAGGGGCCAGACCCAAAGCGAGAGGCCCAACACATGAGACATGGGGCCAGTTCAGAGGTGGACAGCCCAACACGACAGACATGGAGCCAGACGAAATGGGACCAGACCCAGGGTTGGTGGCTCAACACACCAGACACGGGGAAAGCTCTGAGGTGGTTAGCCTAACACATGAGACATGGGGCCAGACGCGAGGTGAGTGGCACAACACTTGAGACACAGGGCCAGACCTGAGACAGGTGGCCCAATACACAAGACAAGTAGCCATATCCGAGATGGATGGCCCAACACACCAGACAAGAGGCAAGAACAACACACCAGAAATGGGCCACGCCCAAGGGAGGCGACACAACACACATAACAAGAGACCAGACCCGAGGTGAACGGCCCAACACACCCAACACAGGGCCAGAAGCCAGGTCGGTTTCCCAACACATGGCACAAGGTGCAAGATGCAAGCCAGGTGGTCCGACACACGACACATGGGCCAGACATGAGGCAGGAGACTAACACACCAGACACCAGGCCAGATCCGAAAATCACAGCCCAACATACCAGACATGTGGACAGATCAACACACCAGAAAGAGGAGCAGACCAGACTTGGGTGGCTCAAAACACCAGACATGTGGCCAGACCCAAGGCAGACAGTCCAACACACGATACATGGGGCCGCACCCAAGGCGGGTAGACCAACCCACGAAACAAGGGGCCAGATCCGAGGCAGGTGGCACAACACACCAGACCTGAGACGAGCTGCCCAACACACTAGAACCAAGACAGGTGGCCCAACATACAAGAAAAGGGTCTAGACCTGAAGCAGGATGCCCAATACAGGAGACAAGGGGACAGATCCGAGGCGGATAGCTGAACACGACAGACACAGTGCCAGACCAACACACTGGAAATGGGACCAGACCCGAGGCAGGCAGGCAAACAAACCAGACACAGGACCAGACCCGAGGCGGGTGGTCCAACGCATGAGACAAGTGGACAGTCTAGAAGCGCATGGCCCAACACATCAGACACATGGCCAGACCAACACACCAGAAATGGCACCAGACCCGAGATGTGCAGCCCAACATATCAGACATCGGGCCAGACCGAGGCAGGTGGCAAATAACGCAAGACACAAGGGACCACCAGCAGCTCAACACATAGGACAAGGAATCAGACCTGAGGCGGTTTGCCCAATACTCCAGAAATGGGACCAGACCTGAGGCGGGTGGCCCAACACACCAGACACAGGGTCAGAAGTGAAGCGTGCAGCCCGACACAATAGAAACAAGACCAGACCCAAGGCTTGTGGCCCAAGACACAAGACAAGCATTCTGGCACAAGGCAGATGGCCCAACACACCAGACAGGAGTCATGCTCGAGACAGGTGGCCCATAGCACCAGACACAAGGGTCCTCCAGTGGCCCAACACATGGGATGAGGAGCCAGACCAGAGGTGTTAGGCCCAAGTCTGCAGAAAAGGGACCAGTCCTGATACGGGCGGCCCAACACACCACACACACAAGGCCAGAAGTGAGGTGGGTGGCCTAACTCACCGGAAACAGGACCAGATCTGAGGCTTGTTGCCCAAGACACAGGACAAGCAGCCACACAAGGCAGATGACCCAACACACCAGACATGGGGTCAGAACCAAGACGGGCATCGCAACACACCAGACCTGAGACGGGCTGCCCAACACGCTAGACCCAAGACAGGTGGCCAAACACACAAGATACAGGACCAGACTTGAGTCGGGAGGCCAAACAAAAATACAAGACACAGGTCCAGACCCGAGGCAGCAGACCAAACACATGAGAAAAGGGCCCAGACCTGAAGCAGTAGGCCCAACACATGAGAAATGAGGCCAGATACGAGGTGGACAATCTAGCATAACAGACACGGGCCAGATGAGAAAACCAAAAATGGGACCAGACCCGAGTCGTGCTGCTCTGCACACAAACACGTGGAAAGCCCCAAAGTGAGTGGCCTAACACACATCACAAGATGCCAGACCTGGAAAGACAGCTCAACACACAAGGCACAGGGCCAGACCTGAGGCAAGCAGCCCAACACATCAGACACAGACCCAGAAGTGAGGCGTGTGGCCAAACACATGAGACAAGGGGCTAGACCCAAGGCAGGAGGCCCAACACATGAGACATTGAGCCAGATCCAAGGCAAGAGGCCAATGCACCTGACACTGACCCGAATCAGATGGCTCAACATACCAGAAACAAGGATAGACCAACACACCAGAAAAGGAGAGCAGATCGGAGGTGGTGGGTGGGCCAACACCCAAAGCAGGTGGTCCAACATACGAGACATGGGGCCACACCCGAGGCAGGTATGCCAACACACGAGACAAGGGGTCAGCCCCGAGGCGGGTGGCACAACACACCAGACCTGAGATGGGCTGCCCAACACAATAGACCCAAGACAGGTGGCCAAACACATGAAAAACGGGGTCAGACTTGAGGTGGGAGGCCAAAAATAAAAGACACAGGTCCAGACCCGGGGCAGGAGGACCAACATACAAGAAAAGTGGCCAGAACTTAAGCAGGAGGCCCAATACACGAGACATGAGGCCAGATCCGAGGTAGATAGCTGAACACGACAGACACAGGGCGAGACCAACACACCGGAAATGGGACCAAACCAGAGGCAGGCAAGCAAGCACACCAGATACAGGACAAGACCCAAGGCCGGTGGCTCAATACGAGACAAGTGGCCAGTCGAGAAGCGCATTACCCAACACACCAGACTCACGGCCAGACCAAGACAAAAGAAAAAAAAACAGACCTGTGGCTGGCTGCCCTACACACCAGACATGAGGCCAGACCAAGGCAGGTGGCCCATTACACCAGACACAAGGGGCCACCAGCGGCCCAACACATTGAACAAGGAACCAGACCTGAGGCAGTTGGCTCAATACTCCAGAAATGGGACCAGACCCGAGTCGTGCTGCTCTGCACACAAACACGTGGAAAGCCCCAAAGTGAGTGGCCTAACACACATGACAAGATGCCAGACCTGGAAAGACAGCTCAACACACAAGGCACAGGGCCAGACCTGAGGCAAGCAGCCCAACACACCAGACACAGACCCAGAAGTGAGGCGTGTGGCCAAACACATGAGACAAGGGGCTAGACCCAAGGCAGGAGGCCCAACACATGAGACATTGAGCCAGATCCAAGGCAAGAGGCCAATGCACCTGACACAGACCCGAATCAGATGGCTCAACATACCAGAAACAAGGATAGACCAACACACCAGAAAAGGAGAGCAGATCGGAGGTGGTGGGTGGGCCAACACCCAAAGCAGGTGGTCCAACATACGAGACATGGGGCCACACCCGAGGCAGGTATACCAACACACAAGACAAGGGGTCAGCCCCGAGGCGGGTGGCACAACACACCAGACCTGAGATGGGCTGCCCAACACAATAGACCCAAGACAGGTGGCCAAACACATGAAAAACGGGGTCAGACTTGAGGTGGGAGGCCAAAAATAAAAGACACAGGTTCAGACCCGAGGCAGGAGGACCAACATACAAGAAAAGTGGCCAGAACTTAAGCAGGAGGCCCAATACACGAGACATGAGGCCAGATCCGAGGTGGATAGCTGAACACGACAGACACAGGGCGAGACCAACACACCGGAAATGGGACCAAACCAGAGGCAGGCAAGCAAGCACACCAGATACAGGACAAGACCCAAGGCCGGTGGCTCAATACGAGACAAGTGGCCAGTCGAGAAGCGCATTACCCAACACACCAGACTCACGGCCAGACCAAGACAAAAGAAAAAAAAACAGACCTGTGGCTGGCTGCCCTACACACCAGACATGAGGCCAGACCAAGGCAGGTGACCCATTACACCAGACACAAGGGGCCACCAGCGGCCCAACACATTGAACAAGGAACCAGACCTGAGGCAGTTGGCTCAATACTCCAGAAATGGGACCAGACCTGAGGTGGGCAGCCCAATACACCAGACATGGTGCCAGTATGAGGCAGGCAGCCCATTACACCAGACATAAGGGGCCACCAGCGGTCCAACACATGGGACAAGGAGCCAGACCTAAGGCCGTTGGCTCAATACTCCAGAAATGGGACCAGACCTGAGGCGGGCAGCCCAACACACCAGACACAAGGCCAGAAGCGAGGCGGGTGGCTCAACACACCAGAAAAAGGATCAGACCCGAGGCTTGTAGCCAAAGACACAGGACAAGTAGCCAGACAGAAGGCAGATGGCCCAACACACCAGACATGGGGCCAGACCCCTGGTGGGCATCACAACACATCAGACCTGAGATGGGCTGCCCATTAAACTAGACCCAAAATGGGTGGCCAAAAACATAAGATATGGGGCCAGACTCAAGGCGGGAGGCCAAAAATACAAGACACAGGTCCATACCCGAGGCAGAAGACCAGACATACAAGAAAAGGGGCCAGACCTGAAGCAGGAAGACCAATGCATGAAACATGGGACCAGATCTGAGGCGGATAGCTGAACACGACAGACACAGTCCAGAGCCAGACCAACAGACCAGAAATGGGAACAGACCTGAGGCAGACAGGCAAACACACCAGACACAGGACCAGACCCGAGGCAGGTGGCCCAACGCATGAGACAAGTGATCAGTCCAGAAGCGTATGGACCAAAACATCAGACATGGGGCCAGACCCAAGGTGGACGCCACAACACACCAGACCTAAGACTGGCTGTCCAATACACTAGACAGAAAGATGGGTGGCCAAACACACAAGACACAAGGCGAGATTGGAGGCGGGAGGCCAAAAATACAAGACACCGGTCCAGACCCAAGGCCTCCTGCCCAACATACAATAAAAGGGGTCAGACCTGAAACAGGTGGTCCAATACACGAGACATGGGGCCAGATCCGATGCGGACAGCTGAACATGACAGACACAGGACCAGACCAACACATCAGAAATGGGACCAGATATGAGACAGGCAGGTGAACACAACAGACATGAGGCCAGACCCGAGGCGGGTGGCCCAACGCATGAGACAAGTGGCCAGTCCAGAAGCACATGGCCCAACCCACCAGACACATGGCCAGACCAACACACCAGAAACGGCACCAGACCCGAGGAGGGCAGCCCAATACACCAGACATGGTGCCAGTATGAGGCAGGCAGCCCATTACACCAGACACAAGGGGCCACCAGCGGTCCAACACATGGGACAAGGAGCGAGACCTAAGGCGGTTGGCTCAATACTCTAGAAATGGGACCAGACCTGAGGTGGGCAGCCCAACACACCAAACACAGAGCCAAAAGCGAGGTGGGTGGCCAAACATTCGAGACAATGGGCTAGACCCTAAGCAGGAGGCCCAACACACAAGAGATGGAGCCGGACCCGAAGCAGGAGGACAACACACGAGACACACGACCAGACCCGAACCTGATGGCTCAGCATTACAGACATGTAGACAGATCAATACACCAGAAAGAGAAGCAGATCGGAGGTGGGTAGCCCAACACACCAGACATGGAGCCAGACCTAAGGTGAGTGGTACAACGCACGTGACATGAGGCCACACCCAAGGCGAGCTGACAACCATACAAGGGGCCTGACCCGAGGCCAGCAGCTCAACACACTAGACTCGGGGCCAAACCCGAGGTGCGCAGCCCAACATACCAGACCCATGATGGGCTGGCAACACACCAGACCTGAGACCAGACACCTGTGACAGATGGTCCAAAACAAGAGAAAAGGGGCCAGATCCGAGGCAAGAGGCCAAACACATGAGACGAGGGGCCATACCTGAGGTCTATATGGGTATACCTTGACGTTTGGTGGAGCAGCTTAGTATACATTTTTTGCAAAAAACTTACCAACCAAATACCCTGTTTTTTACATCTTTTTACTAGCACTTGCGGATTACTGTGATTTTTTTTTAAGCTGAGTGTTTTTGGTTTTACTATGCTCTTTTGTGTCTTCAAGTTTATTGGTGGTGTGTGAACATGTTCCTACAGACTTGTTCACTGTGCAAGTAGCCCATGTGTTCCTGTTTCCACAAAAGACAAGAGGCCAACCATGAGGCCAAATCCAAAGCAGGTGCCCAACACACGAGATAAGGGGCCAGACCCATGTTGGACAGCCAAACAGACACACGGCCAGACCAACACAGCAGAAACTAGACCAAACCCGAGGTGGGCAGCCTAACACACCAGACATGGGGCCAAACACGAGGCAGGTGGCCTAACACACCAGTCACCCAGCCAGACCCGAGACGAAAGGTCCACAACACCAGGCACAAGGCCAAATCCAAAGCGGATGGCCCAACACACAAAATAAGGGGCCAGACGCGAAACGGATGACCCAACAGATACGCGACCAGACCAACACACCAGAAAGGAGACCAGACCTGAGGCCCATGGCCCAACATACCAGACCTGGGGCCAGACCACACGTACAACACACGTGATGTGGGGCCACACCCAAGGGGAGCTGACAACCATACAAGACAAGGGGCCAGACCTGAGGCAAGCAGCCCAACACATCAGACACTGGACCAGCGGGGCGGCCCAACATACCAGACCCATGATAGGCTGCCCAACACACCAGACCTAAGACCGGCAGCCAAATACACGAGACTCGGGGCAAGACTCAACTTGGCAGGCTCAAAATACAAGACATGGTGTCACACCTGATGCAGATGGCAGAAAACAAGAGAAAAGGGGCCAGATCTGAAGCAGGAGGCCGAACACATGAAACGAGGGGCCACACCTGAGGCAAGCCGCCCAACATACCAGAAGGCCAGAAGTGAGGTGAGTGGCCAAACATAAGAGATAAGGGTCTAGACCCTAGGAAGGAGGCCCAACACTAGAGACATGGAGCTAGACCCTAAGGCAGGAGGCCAACACACCAGACACAGGGCCAGACCTGAAGCGGACGGTTCAACATACCAGACATGTGGACAGACCAACACACCAGAAAGGGGAGAATATCGGAGGCGGATGGCCCAACACAGCAGACATGGGGCCAAACCCGGGGCGGGTAATCCAACACTCGAGACTTGGGGCCAGACCGAGGCAAAAGGCCCAATACACCAGATACAAGGGGTCACCAGCGGCTCAACACATCGGACAAGTAGCCAGACCTGAGTCAATAGGCCCAATACTCCAGAAACAAGACCAGACCTGAGACGGGCATCCCAACACACCAGAAACCGGACCGGAATTGAGATGGGCAGCTGAACACACCAGATATTGGACCAGACCTGGTGTGGGCAGCTCAAGAAACTAGACACAGGGCCAGACACAAGGTTGACAGCACAAAACACATGACGTGAGGCCAGTCATCAGGCATAAATCCAGACCAACACATCTGAAATGGGACCAAAGCCAAGGCAGGCGGCCCAACACATCAGACATGGGGCCATATCCGATGCAGGCAGCCCAACACATGATACATGGAGACAGATGAATACAACTGAAATTATACCAGACTGGAGGCAGATGGCCAAACATATGAGACACGTGGCCAAACCTGAGGTGGGCAGGCCAACATACCAGACATGGGGCCAGACACGAGGCGCATAGCTCAACACATCAGTCTTGCGGCCAGACCAACAAACTATAAACAAGACCAAACATGAGGTGGGCGACCCAAGACACCAGACACAGGGACAGACCAAAGGCGGGCAGACCAGCACACCAGACAAAGGGCCATACCCAAGGCAGGCAGACTAACACACCAGACACGGTGCCAGTCCCAAAGTGGGTGGTGCAACACACAAGATAAGGAGCCAGACCCTAGGAGGATGGCCTTAAAAAACCAAGACCTGGCCAGACCAACAACCAACACACCAGAATCGGGTCCAGATCTGAGGCCGGTGGAACAGCACACCAGACTAGGGGCTAGATCAACCCACTACAAACGAGGCTATACCAGAGGTGGGTAGGCCAACAAACCAGATATGGAGCCAGGCCCAACACACCAAACTTGTGTCCAGACCAACACATCAGAAACCAAACCCAAGGTGGGCAGCTCAACACACCAGACATGGGGCCAGACCGAGGTGGGTGTCTCAACAAAGCAGAAACACTGCCGGACTCGAGGCGGGTGGCTCAACACACCAGACATGAGGCGAAACCCACTGTGGGTGTCCCAACACACCCGATAAGGGGCCAGACCCGAGGCATACAGCCCAACAGACACGCAGTCAGACCAACACACCAGAATCGAGATCAGACCTGAGGCCAGCAGCCCAACATACCAGACATGGGTCGAGACCTGAGGCGGAAGGCCCAATATACCAGACATAGGGCCAAACCCGAGGCAGGCATCCCAACATACCAGACATGAGGCAAGACCAGCAGATGCATCCAAACATATGAGTCATGGGGCCAGAAACAAAAAGGGCAGCCCAACCAAAGAGACAAGAGGCCAGACTGGGGGCGAATGGATTAACACACCAGAAACAAAGCCAAACCAATACAGAAGATATTGGGCCAAACCCAAGGCGGGAGGTCCAACACATCGGACAAGTGGACCGTTCAACATACCACACATGTGAACAGACCAACACACCAGAAAGGGGAGAAGATCGGAGGTGGGTGGCCCAACACACCAGAAATGGGGCCAGACCCGGGGCAGGTGATCCAACACACGAGACTTGGGGCCAGACCGAGACAGAAGGCCCAATACACCAGATACAAGGGGTCACCAGCGGCCCAACACATCGGACAAGTAGCCAGACCTGAGGCAGTTGACCCAATACTCTTGAAACGACCAGACCTGAGATGGGCAGCGCAACACACCAGAAACTGAACCAGAGTCTAGGTGGGCAGCTGAATACACCAGATATGGGACCAGACCTGGGGTGGGCAGCTCAAGAAAGTAGACACAGGGCCATGCACAAGGTTGGAAGTGCAAAACACATGACGTGAGGCCAGGCATCAGGCATAAATCCAGACCAACACACCTGAAATGAGACCAGAGCCAAGGCAGGAGGCCCAACAAATCAGACATGGGGCCATATCCGATGCAGGCAGCCCAACACATGATACATGAAGACAGATCAATACAACTGAAATTAGACCAGACTGGAGGCAGGTGGCCAAACATATGAGACACGTGGCCAAACCTGAGGCGGGCAGGCCAACAGATCAGACATGGGGCCAGACACGAGGTGCATAGCCCAACACATCAGACTTACGGCCAGACCAACAAACCATAAACAAGACCAGACATGGGGTTGGCGACCCATGTCAGCAGACACAGGGACAGACCAGAGGCGGGCAGACCAGCACACCAGATATGGAGCCAGGCCCAACACACCAAACTTGTGTCCAGACCAACACATCAGAAACCAAACCCAAGGTGGACAGTTCAACACACCAGACATGGGGCCAGACCTGAGGTGGGTGTCCCAACAAAACAGACACACTGCCAGACTCGAGGCGGGTGGCTCAATACACCAGACATGAGGCCAAACCCAAAGTGGGTGTCCCAACACACCAGATAAGGGGCCAGACCCGAGGCATACAGTCCAACAGACACGCGGTCAGACCAACACACCAGAATCGAGATCAGACCTGAGGCCAGCAGCCCAACATACCAGACATGGGTCGAGATCTGAGGCAGAAGGCCCAATATACCAGACATGGGGCCAGACCCAAGGCGGGCATCCCAACATACCAGACATGAGGCAAGACCAGCAAATGCATCCAAACATATGAGACATGGGGCCAGAAACAAAAAGGGCAGCCCAACAAACGAGACAAGTGGCCAGACCCGAGGCGGCAGCCCAACACAAAAGACAAGAGGCCAAACTGGGGGCGAATGGCTTAACACACCAGAAACACAGCCAAACCAATACAGAAGATATTGGGCCAAACCCAAGGTGGGCGGTCCAACACATCGGACAAGGGGCCAGATCCAAGATGGGCGGCCCAACACACCAGACACGAGGCCAGATGCAAGACTGGCGGCCCAAGACGAGACAAGGGGCAAGACCCGAGGCAGACAGCTCAACACACAAGACACACAGCCAGAGCAACACACCAGAAATGGGACCCAAACCCAAGGTGAGCGGTCCAACACATTGGACAAAGGGCCAGATCCAAGGAGGGCAGCCCAACACACCAGACACGAGGCCAGATGCAAGATCTGGGGCCCAATATGAGACACCTTTCACTCCCTCCTCAGGCCAAAGTACAAGCCCCTATCACAGACATTTGTGCTGATGACCTGGCCTCCCACTTTATAGAGAAAATAGACAATATCAGTCAGGAAATCCACTCCCAATCACCAAGTTCAGTGACTCCCATCCGTCCCTGCATTTCCCCTGGCTCACTGTCCACATTCGATCCCATCACAGAAGAAGAAGTCTCCAGGCTCCTCTCCTCTTCTTGTCCGACTACATGCACCACCAACCCCATTCCCTCACACCTCCTCCAGTCTCTCTCTCCAGTCATCACAACTCACCTTACTGCAATCTTTAATCTCTCCCTCTCCTCTGGCATTTTCTCTTCCTCCTTCAAACACTCTACCATTACTCCATTACTAAAGAAACCCGCTCTCGACCCATCCTGCACAAACAACTACAGACCAGTCTCCAATCTCCCCTTCATCCCTAAACTCTTGGAGCGCCTGATATACTCTTGCCTTACCTGTTACCCCTCCACTCACTCCCTCATAGACCCTTGACAGTCCGGCTTCCGCCCCCTACATTCGACAGAAACTGCACTCATCAAAGTGACCAATGACCTTCTGACAGCAAAACATAACGGTGACCACTCTCTGCTCATTCTTCTCGACCTTTCTACAACTTTCAACACTGTTGACTACCCTCTCCTACTCTCTAGGCTCCAGTCACTAGGCATTAAGGACACTGCTCTCTCCTGGTTCTCTTCCTATCTTTCTGACCGCTTCTTCAGTACTCTGTTCTCTGGCTCCACTTCATCTCCTCTTCCTCTCACTGTCAGAGTACCTCAGGGCTCAGTCGTAGGCCCCCTTCTCTTCTCCCTCTACACAGCCCCAATTGGACAGACCATCAGCAGATTTGGCTTTCAGTACCATCTTTATGTTGATGACACAAAACTATACACATCAGCCCCTGACCTTACCCCCGCTGTACTACAAAACGTCACTGACTGTCTGCAGTCTCCAACATCATGTCTGCTCTCTATCTGAAACTCAACCTCTCCAAAACTGTACTTCTTCTGCTCCCACCATCTACTAACCTCCCTAAATCTGATATTTCCCTCTCCGTGGGTGGCACCAAAATAACACCCTGGCAGCAGGCGCACTGTCTGGGTGTTATGTTTGACTCCGATCTCTCCTTCACCTCCCATATACAATCTCTTGCCCGCTCGTGCCTCTTACACCTAAAGAACATCTCTAGAATCCGCCCTTTTCTCACCATGGAAACAACAAAAACCCTCACTGTTGCCCTGATCCACTCCCGCCTGGACTACTGTAACGCTCTATTAATTGGCCTCCCCTGTCACTCGACTTTCCCCTCTACAGTCCATCCTTAATGCAGCAGCCAGGGTCGTCCATCTGGCTAATCATTACTCGGACAAGTCCGCTCTTCGCCAGTCGGTACACTGGCTGCCCATTCATTACAGGATACAATTCAAAGTACCCCCTTACATCTCCTCCCTCATTTCTGTCTATCGGCCTAATCGACTGCTGCGCTCTGCAAATGACTTTCGACTAACCTCTGCACTAATCCGTACCTCCCACTCTCGACTCCAAGACTTCTCCCGTGCTGCGCCAATACTCTGGAATGCTCTACCCCAAGATATTAGGACCATCCACAATTTGCATAGTTTTAGGCGCTCAGTCAAAACACATTTGTTCAGAGCGGCCTACCACGTACACTAAATAAAGTCATTTTATGTTTGTGTGTGTGTAGCCCATTCACTATCTCCATCTATCCCCCACCCCTGAAGATGGCTGGACCATCATTGTAAATACATAATTGTAAATACACACCTGTACTTTGTATCTCCCCAACCTCATTGTAGATTGTAAGCTCTCACGAGCAGGGTCGTCTTATTTCGCTTTAATTATTGTATTGTTAACGTTGTTACTTATGACTGTTGTGTTTCAAACTGTTAAACTGTAAAGCGCTGCAGAATATGTTGGCGCTATATAAATAAAGATTATTATTATTATTAACATGGAGGACAGTCTGTGAGGGCAAGAATAACATGGACAGTGTGTCAGGGAGAGAATAACATGGAGGACAGTCTGTGAGGGAAAGAACTACATGGAGAACAGCGTGTAAGGGAGAGATTAAAAATTTTCCCTGTTTTTAAGTTTATCATATGGTAAAATAAATGGTGTCTTTGAAAACTATAAGTCATCCTGTAGAAAACAAGCTGTCATACAGTGATAGATGACTAATAAAGTTTTGACTCTTAAAATAAAGACAGGAGAAAAACAATGGCAGTGTGTCCAATGGGTTAAAACATAAATGTAAGCACTAGGGTTGAGCGAAACGGGTCGTTCATTTTCAAAAGTCGCCGACTTTTGGCAAAGTCGGGTTTCATGAAACCCGATCCGACCCCTGTGCGGGGTCGGCCATGCGGTACGCGACTTTCGCGCCAAAGTCGCGTTTCAATGACGCGAAAAGCGCCATTTCTCAGCCAATGAAGGTAAACGCAGAGTGTGGGCAGCGTGATGACATAGGTCCTGGTCCCCACCATCTTAGAGAAGGGCATTGCAGTGATTGGCTTGCTGTCTGCGGCGTCACAGGGGCTATAAAGGGGCGTTCCCGCCGACCGCCATGTTACTGCTGCTGATCTGAGCTTAGGGAGAGGTTGCTGCCGCTTCGTCAGAAGCAGGGATAGCGTTAGGCAGGGTCCATTAACCACCAAACCGCTTGTGCTGTAGCGATTTCCACTGCCCAACACCACCTTCGGTGTGCAGGGACAGTGGAAGCTACATTTTTTTTTTTTCCCCCTCAGCGCTGTAGCTCATTGGGCTGCCCTAGAAGGCTCCCTGATAGCTGCATTGCTGTGTGTACGCCGCTGTGCAAACCAACTGCTTTTTTCAAAGCACAAATCCTCTTGTTCCTTCCTTTCTGCACAGCTATCTTTTTGGTTTGTACACACTTTTTATTTAATTTGTGCATCAGTCCACTCCTTATTGCTGCCTGCCATACCTGGCTGAGATTACTGCAGGGAGATAGTAATTGAAGGACACTCCCTGTTTTTTTTTTTTTTTTTGTGGGAGATTAAGATTGACATTTCTGCTAGAGTGCCATCCCTGTCTGTGTCATCTCGCACTCAGTGGGCCATAGAAAGCCTATTTATTTTTTTGCTTGATTTGGGTTATAAAATCTACCTGAAAAAATCACTACATCAATCAGTGGGAGAAAAATATTGGCCTCAGGGCTTGTGTGCCACTCTTGACTCCTGTGTGCATCATCACTCACTCAGTGGGCCATAGAAAGCCTATTTATTTTTTTGCTTGATTTTGGTTCTAAAATCTACCTGAAAAAATCACTACATCAATCAGTGGGAGAAAAATATTGGCCTCAGGGCTTGTGTGCCACTCCTGACTCCTGTGTGCATCATCACTCACTCAGTGGGCCATAGAAAGCCCATTTTTTATTTTTTTTTGCTTTATTTGGGTTCTAAATTCTACCTGAAAAAATCAATAAATCAATCAGTGGGAGATTAATATTGGCCTTTGGGCTTGTGTGCCAGTCCTAAGCGTGCCATCTCTCTCTCTCAGATAGTGGGCCATAGAAAGCCTATTTATTTATTTTTTTTTTTTATTGGGTTTATAAATTTTACCTGGAAAAAAAAAAAAAAGTGGGAGATTAATATTGGCCTCTGGGCTTGTGTGCCAGTCCTGAGCGTGCCATCTCTCTCACAAATAGTGGGCCATAGAAAGCCTATTTATTTATTTTTTTTTGGTTTTATAAATTCTCCCTTAAAAAAAAAAGGGAGATTAATATTGGCCTTTGGGCTTGTGTGCCAGTCCTAAGCGTGCCATCTCTCTCTGTCTCTCAGATAGTGGGCCATAGAAAGCCTATTTATTATTTTTTTTATTGGGTTTATAAATTTTCCCTGGAACAAAAAAAAAAAAGTGGGAAATAAATATTGGCCTCTGGGCTTGTGTGCCACTCCTGACTCCTGTGTGCGTCATCTCTCACTCAGTGGGCCATAGAAAGCCTTTTTTTGTTTTATTTGTTTTCTAAATTCTCCCTGAAAAAATCATTTTATTTTCTTTGGTTTCTAAATTCTTCCTGAAAAAATCATTTTATTCTATTTTTTTTTTCTAAAGTCTCCCTGAAAAACAAAAAAACAAAAAACAAATCAGTGGGAGATTAATATTGCCCTTTCTGCTTGTGTGCCAGTCTTGACTCCTGGGTGTGCCATCTCTCTCTCTCTCTCCAATTGTGGGCCATAGAAAGCCTATTATTTTTTTTAGCTTGATTTGGGTTCCAAAATCTACCTGAAAAAATCACTACATCAATCAGTGGGAGATAAATATTGGCCTCTGGGCTTGTGTGCCACTCCTGACTCCTGTGTGCGTCATCTCTCACTCAGTGGGCCATAGAAAGCCTTTTTTTGTTTTATTTGTTTTCTAAATACTCCCTGAAAAAATCATTTTATTTTATTTGGTTTCTAAATTCTTCCTGAAAAAATCATTTTATTCTATTATTTTTTTTCCTAAAGTCTCCCTTAAAAAAAAAAAAAAAATCAAATCAGTGGGAGATTAATATTTACATTTGTGCTTCAGTGACAGTCCTGCGTGTGTGGCATCTCTCTCATTTGTTGCCACCAACAACAGAGTGTGTAACATTGTGCCTGATTTTCGTTGTGGTCTCACTCACCTGTAAAGGGGTAGCTAAATCATACTGAAGTTATAGCTCACCGTGTAAGTTGTGTGACAGCAACAAATACCGTTAGTTTGTTTACGTTTTTAAAACAATGAGGAAGTATGGTGGAAGAGGTCGTGGCCGGGGGCGTTCATTGTCAGCTGGTAATGAGGGTAGTGGTAGTGGTGGAGCATCAGCTGGTCGTGGGAAAAAAAATATTGCACCTAAGTCTGGAGCTGTGGAGCCAGGTTCGTCGTCTGGCTACACAAGGCCTCGAACGCTCCCTTTTCTGGGAGTAGGAAAACCGCTTTTAAAGCCGGAGCAGCAAGAGCAAGTTTTGGCTTATCTTGCTGACTCAGCCTCTAGCTCTTTTGCCTCCTCTCGTGAAACTGGTAAATGTCAAAGCAGCGCGTCGTTAGTGGATGTTCACGGTCAGGGACAAGTCGCTTCCTTGTCCTCTTCAGCAAAAACAACAACAGAGAAGAATGCAGCAGGCGACACAACGGGTTACTCCATGGAGCTCTTTACACATACCGTCCCTGGCTTAGAAAGTGAAGCAGTTAACAGTCCATGCCCATTACAAGTTGAATCTGACATGGAGTGCACTGATGCACAGCCACAGCCAGACTACTATGCTGGTCCTTTGACTCAGACCACAACATTGCCCTCGCAGGGTGCTGATCAAGAATCAGACCCTGATGAGACTATGTTGCCCCATCACGAACGCTATACCACCGACCGACACGGTGACACAGACGAAGTTGCACACGAGCTACAAGAAGAGGTAATAGATGACCCAGTTCTTGACCCCGATTGGCAGCCATTGGGGGAACAGGGTGCAGGCGGCAGCAGTTCTGAAGCGGAGGAGGAGGGGCCGCAGCAGGCATCAACATCGCAACAGGTTCCATCTGCCGGGCCCGTATCTTGCCCAAAACGCGTGTCAAAGCTAAAACCTGTTGGAGGACAGCGTGGCCATCCGGTTAAAGCTCAGTCTGCAATGCCTGAAAAGGTATCCGATGCTAGAAAGAGTGCAGTCTAGCATTTTTTTAAACAACATCCAATTGATCAGCGCAAAGTCATCTGTCAAAAATGTTCAACTACCTTAAGCAGAGGACAGAATCTGAAAAGTCTCAATACAAGTTGCATGCATAGACATTTAACCACCATGCATTTGCAAGCCTGGACTAACTACCAAACGTCCCTTAAGGTTGTAGCACCCTCGGCCAATGAAGCTAGTCAGCAACGCAACATCCCTTCCGGCAGTGTAGGGCCACCATTTTCCGCACCACCTGCAGTATCTGTGCAGGTTTCTTTGCCAGGCCAAAGCAGTCAGGGTCAGGGAATCACCAGTTTCGTAGTAGGAAACACTGCATCTAGGGCACCGGTGGCAACAATACCATCTCCCACCGTCTCTCAGTCTGCCATGTCCACCGGCACCCCCGCTAGTTCCACGATCTCCAGCTCTCCAGTCCAGCTCACCCTACATGAGACTATGGTTAGAAAAAGGAAGTACTTAGCCTCGCATCCGCGTACACAGGGTTTGAACGCACACATAGCTAGACTAATCTCGTTAGAGATGATGCCCTACCGGTTAGTTGAAAGCGAAGCTTTCAAAGCCCTGATGGACTACGCTGTACCACGCTACGAGCTACCCAGTCGACACTTTTTTTCCAGAAAAGCCATCCCAGCCCTCCACCAGCATGTTAAAGAGCGCATCGTCCATGCACTCAGGCAATCTGTGAGCACAAAGGTGCACCTGACAACAGATGCATGGACCAGTAGGCATGGCCAGGGACGTTACGTGTCCATCACGGCACACTGGGTAAATGTGGTGGATGCAGGGTCCACAGGGGACAGCAAGTTTGGGACAGTTCTGCCTAGCCCACGGTCTAGGAAACAATTGGCTGTAGCCGTTCGCACCCCCTCCTCCTCCTCTTCGTCCTCCTGCAGAAGCGAGAGCTCGTCCACAGACCGCAGTCGCACAACCACTCCATCCGCAGCTGCCACTGTTGCACACAGGTCTCCCATTATGGGGCAGCTACTGGCAAACGTCAGCAGGCTGTATTGGCTATGAAGTGTTTGGGCGACAACAGACACACCGCGGAAGTTCTGTCCGAGTTCTTGCAGAAAGAAACGCAGTCGTGGCTGGGCACTGTAGATCTTGAGGCAGGCAAGGTAGTGAGTGATAACGGAAGGAATTTCATGGCTGCCATCTCCCTTTCCCAACTGAAACACATTCCTTGCCTGGCTCACACCTTAAACCTGGTGGTGCAGTGCTTCCTGAAAAGTTATCCGGGGTTATCCGACCTGCTCCTCAAAGTGCGTGGACTTTGCTCACATATCCGCCGTTCGCCCGTACACTCCAGCCGTATGCAGACCTATCAGCGTTCTTTGAACCTTCCCCAGCATCGCCTAATCATAGACGTTGCAACAAGGTGGAACTCAACACTGCACATGCTTCAGAGACTGTGTGAACAGAGGCGGGCTGTTATGTTTTTGTGGGAGGATACACATACACGGGCAGGCAGTAGGATGGCAGACATGGAGTTGTCAGGTGTGCAGTGGTCGAAGATTCAAGACATGTGTCAAGTCCTTCAGTGTTTTGAGGAATGCACACGGCTGGTTAGTGCAGACAACGCCATAATAAGCATGAGCATCCCCCTAATGCGTCTGCTGATGCAAAGTTTGACGCACATAAAGGATCAGGCGTCTGCAGCTGAGGAAGAGGAAAGCCTTGATGACAGTCAGCCATTGTCTGGCCAGGGCAGTGTACAGGACGAGGTAGCGGGCGAAGAGGAGGAGGAGGACGAGGAGGATGATGGGGATGATTATATTTTTAATGAGGAAGCTTTTCCGGGGCCACTGGAAATTGGTGGCGCGGCAAGGCCGGGTTCTGGTTTTTTGAGGGACACAAGTGACATGGATTTGCCTGAAACTGCCCCTCAACCAAGCACAACCGCAGATTTGAGAACTGGAACTTTGGCCCACATGGCGGATTATGCCTTACGTATCCTCAAAAGGGACACACGCATAACTAAAATGATGAATGATGACGATTACTGGTTGGCCTGCCTCCTTGATCCTCGCTATAAAGGCAAATTGCAAAATATAATGCCACATGAGAACTTGGAACTAATATTAGCAACCAAACAATCAACTCTTGTTGACCGTTTGCTTCTGGCATTCCCTGCACACAGCACCCGTGATCGTTCTCACACGAGCTGCAGGGGCCAGCAGACCAGAGGAGTTAGAGGGGCAGAAATCAGAAGTGGCGTTGGCCAGAGGGGTTTTCTGACCAGGTTGTGGAGTGATTTTGCTATGACCGCAGACAGGACAGGTACTGCAGCATCAATTCAAAGTGACAGGAGACAACATTTGTCCAGTATGGTTACAAACTATTTTTCATCCCTTATCGATGTTCTCCCTCAACCGTCATTCCCATTTGATTACTGGGCATCAAAATTAGACACCTGGCCAGAATTGGCAGAATATGCATTGCAGGAGCTTGCTTGCCCGGCAGCTAGTGTCCTATCAGAAAGAGTATTCAGTGCTGCAGGTTCAATACTAACAGAAAAAAGGACTCGTCTGGCTACCCAAAATGTAGATGATCTAACCTTCATTAAAATGAACCACAACTGGATTTCGAAATCTTTTGCCCCA
Source organism: Ranitomeya imitator (assembly GCF_032444005.1). Taxonomy (NCBI): domain Eukaryota; kingdom Metazoa; phylum Chordata; class Amphibia; order Anura; family Dendrobatidae; genus Ranitomeya; species Ranitomeya imitator. The sequence goes on from NC_091285.1 coordinate 555,051,678, forward strand.
CCTTGCCCGGCTGACACCTAGCTTTCCTATGAAAAGGTCTTGCCTGTGGACTATTCTGAATGCCTTTTCCAATCTCGTAATTTTCTGCACCTGATTGTCCAGCATACGACATGTTTACACCTCACTAAATGGCCAAACTCCCCACACGGGGCCGTGGTAACGACACTTGGCGACAGCACCCGTGAGAGTGCAGTTTGTCTGAAGAGGTGGGTGAGCCCGCTTTTGGTCGACGGCACTGCCACTGGGTCCCTCCTAGTACAATAAAGTGTCTCTGGCGGTGGTGGTGCGCACCCAACGTCAGACACACCGTTGTAATATGAGGGGCCCTGGGCCTGTACCGCCGGCCACAAGACAGTTTCCCCCCACCCCAGCTCAAACAGTGCTCTACCACTTGCAAAATTATCTCACAGCTCCACCAATGTTTAGTCAATGCGCTGACATCCTTCAATGCCTGCCACTGACAATACCATTGTATTGACATTTTTGTTATGTTAGGCCTTCGATGCCTGTCTGTGGTCACTCCTTCCACTAGGCCTCCACTGACCACACCACTGCTGCCCGTGTACCCCTGTAACCAATTTAAAATTGCCTACAGCCATGTGTTATTATTTTAGGCCTTCGATGCCTGTCTGCGGTCACTCCTTCCACTAGGCCTCCACTGACCACACCACTGCTGCCCGTGTACCCCTGGAACCAATTTAAAATTGCCTACAGCCATGTGTTATTATTTTAGGCCTTCGATGCCTGTCTGTGGTCACTCCTTCCACTAGGCCTCCACTGACCACACCACTGCTGCCCGTGTACCCCTGTAACCAATTTAAAATTGCCTACAGCCATGTGTTATTATTTTAGGCCTTCGATGCCTGTCTGCGGTCACTCCTTCCACTAGGCCTCCACTGACCACACCACTGCTGCCTGTGTACCCCTGGAACCAATTTAAAATTGCCTACAGCCATGTGTTATTATTTTAGGCCTTCGATGCCTGTCTGCGGTCACTCCTTCCACTAGGCCTCCACTGACCACACCACTGCTGCCCGTGTACCCCTGGAACCAATTTAAAATTGCCTACAGCCATGTGTTATTATTTTAGGCCTTCGATGCCTGTCTGCGGTCACTCCTTCCACTAGGCCTCCACTGACCACACCACTGCTGCCCGTGTACCCCTGGAACCAATTTAAAATTGCCTACAGCCATGTGTTATTATTTTAGGCCTTCGATGCCTGTCTGCGGTCACTCCTTCCACTAGGCCTCCACTGACCACACCACTGCTGCCCGTGTACCCCTGGAACCAATTTAAAATTGCCTACAGCCATGTGTTATTATTTTAGGCCTTCGATGCCTGTCTGCGGTGACTCCTTCCAGTAGGCCTCCACTGACCACACCACTGCTGCCCGTGTACCCCTGGAACCAATTTAAAATTGCCTACAGCCATGTGTTATTATTTTAGGCCTTCGATGCCTGTCTGCGGTCACTCCTTCCACTAGGCCTCCACTGACCACACCACTGCTGCCCGTGTACCCCTGGAACCAATTTAAAATTGCCTACAGCCATGTGTTATTATTTTAGGCCTTTGATGCCTGTCTGCGGTGACTCCTTCCACTAGGCCTCCACTGACCACACCACTGCTGCCCGTGTACCCCTGGAACCAATTTAAAATTGCCTACAGCCATGTGTTATTATTTTAGGCCTTCGATGCCTGTCTGCGGTGACTCCTTCCACTAGGCCTCCACTGACCACACCACTGCTGCCCGTGTACCCCTGGAACCAATTTAAAATTGCCTACAGCCATGTGTTATTATTTTAGGCCTTCGATGCCTGTCTGCGGTCACTCCTTCCACTAGGCCTCCACTGACCACACCACTGCTGCCCGTGTACCCCTGGAACCAATTTAAAATTGCCTACAGCCATGTGTTATTATTTTAGGCCTTCGATGCCTGTCTGCGGTGACTCCTTCCAGTAGGCCTCCACTGACCACACCACTGCTGCCCGTGTACCCCTGGAACCAATTTAAAATTGCCTACAGCCATCTGTTATTATTTTAGGCCTTCGATGCCTGTCTGCGGTGACTCCTTCCACTAGGCCTCCACTGACCACACCACTGCTGCCCGTGTACCCCTGGAACCAATTTAAAATTGCCTACAGCCATGTGTTATTATTTTAGGCCTTCGATGCCTGTCTGCGGTGACTCCTTCCACTAGGCCTCCACTGACCACACCACTGCTGCCCGTGTACCCCTGGAACCAATTTAAAATTGCCTACAGCCATGTGTTATTATTTTAGGCCTTCGATGCCTGTCTGCGGTGACTCCTTCCAGTAGGCCTCCACTGACCACACCACTGCTGCCCGTGTACCCCTGGAACCAACATCAGAAAATATAAAAATAAGTATGTTGCTTATAAAAAAGAAAATACTGGAGAGATATCAAATGCAGACATTTTAACATTAAAAACAAACACATACAACAAAAATCTGGTACAGTACTAAAAATGGCCACCAGCTACAATAACTTTCTCCTGCAAGTAGTTAACTGAAAGGTTTTTTCAATTTTAAACACAGATATGGCATCCACCGAGTGTTGTCCTGTCGCGTCTTCTTTATATTATTGCCAAGAAGATGCAAAACAATGAAAATAATAAAATCATTATTTACCAAAAAAATAGAGTAAGTCAAAACCACATTGCAAATAAACATTCATTACAAATAAAGAAGCAGGGCGCGTCCGAGGGTGAGTATATACCTAATAAGAATATAATCACCCTCGGACGCGCCCTGCTTCTTTCCGACAGCCTTCCTTCCTAAGAATCAGCCCTTCCGTGGTGTAGAGAGAGGGTTTGTTACACTCCAAGGTGTTCCCCAGGTTGCCTTTCCTGAGCTTCGATCTTCCGGCTCTCGTTTAGTAGTTGTTGGAAACTACGCTGCATTGGGCCTACAAATTGGGTATGGGGTGTAGAGAGATGGTGTGTTCCACTCCAAGGTGTTCCCCAGGTTGCCTTTCCTGAGCTTCGATCTTCCGGCTCTCGTTTGGTAGTTGTTGGAAACTACGCTGCATTAGGCCTACAAATTGGGTATGGGGTGTAGAGAGATGGTGTGTTCCACTGTAGAGAGATGGTGTGTTCCACTCCAAGGTGTTCCCCAGGTTTCCTCGCCAATGCTTCGATCATCATGCTCTCGTTTAGTAGTTGTTGGAAACTACGCTGCATTAGGCCTACAAATTGGGTATGGGGTGTAGAGAGATGGTGTGTTCCACTCCAAGGTGTTCCCCAGGTTTCCTCTCCATTGCTTCGATCTTCATGCTCTCGTTTAGTAGTTGTTGGAAACTACGCTGCATTAGGCCTACAAATTGGGTATGGGGTGTAGAGAGATGGTGTGTTACACTATAAGGTGTTCCCCAGGTTTCCTCTCCATTGCTTTGATCTTCCGGCTCTCGTTTAGTAGTTGTTGGAAACTACGCTGCATTAGGCCTACAAATTGGGTATGGGGTGTAGAGAGATGGTGTGTTACACTCCAAGGTGTTCCCCAGGTTTCCTCTCCATTGCTTCGATCTTCCGGCTCTCGTTTAGTAGTTGTTGGAAACTACGCTGCATTAGGCCTACAAATTGGGTATGGGGTGTAGAGAGATGGTGTGTTACACTCCAAGGTGTTCCCCAGGTTTCCTCTCCATTGCTTCGATCTTCCGGCTCTCGTTTAGTAGTTGTTGGAAACTACGCTGCATTAGGCCTACAAATTGGGTATGGGGTGTAGAGAGATGGTGTGTTACACTCCAAGGTGTTCCCCAGGTTTCCTCTCCATTGCTTCGATCTTCCGGCTCTCGTTTAGTAGTTGTTGGAAACTACGCTGCATTAGGCCTACAAATTGGGTATGGGGTGTAGAGAGATGGTGTGTTACACTCCAAGGTGTTCCCCAGGTTTCCTCTCCATTGCTTCGATCTTCCGGCTCTCGTTTAGTAGTTGTTGGAAACTACGCTGCATTAGGCCTACAAATTGGGTATGGGGTGTAGAGAGATGGTGTGTTCCACTGTAGAGAGATGGTGTGTTCCACTCCAAGGTGTTCCCCAGGTTTCCTCGCCAATGCTTCGATCATCATGCTCTCGTTTAGTAGTTGTTGGAAACTACGCTGCATTAGGCCTACAAATTGGGTATGGGGTGTAGAGAGATGGTGTGTTCCACTCCAAGGTGTTCCCCAGGTTTCCTCTCCATTGCTTCGATCTTCATGCTCTCGTTTAGTAGTTGTTGGAAACTACGCTGCATTAGGCCTACAAATTGGGTATGGGGTGTAGAGAGATGGTGTGTTACACTCCAAGGTGTTCCCCAGGTTTCCTCTCCATTGCTTCGATCTTCATGCTCTCGTTTAGTAGTTGTTGGAAACTACGCTGCATTAGGCCTACAAATTGGGTATGGGGTGTAGAGAGATGGTGTGTTACACTCCAAGGTGTTCCCCAGGTTTCCTCTCCATTGCTTCGATCTTCCGGCTCTCGTTTAGTAGTTGTTGGAAACTACGCTGCATTAGGCCTACAAATTGGGTATGGGGTGTAGAGAGATGGTGTGTTACACTCCAAGGTGTTCCCCAGGTTTCCTCTCCATTGCTTCGATCTTCATGCTCTCGTTTAGTAGTTGTTGGAAACTACGCTGCATTAGGCCTACAAATTGGGTATGGGGTGTAGAGAGATGGTGTGTTACACTCCAAGGTGTTCCCCAGGTTTCCTCTCCATTGCTTCGATCTTCCGGCTCTCGTTTAGTAGTTGTTGGAAACTACGCTGCATTAGGCCTACAAATTGGGTATGGGGTGTAGAGAGATGGTGTGTTCCACTGTAGAGAGATGGTGTGTTCCACTCCAAGGTGTTCCCCAGGTTTCCTCGCCAATGCTTCGATCATCATGCTCTCGTTTAGTAGTTGTTGGAAACTACGCTGCATTAGGCCAACAAATTGGGTATGGGGTGTAGAGAGATGGTGTGTTCCACTCCAAGGTGTTCCCCAGGTTTCCTCGCCAATGCTTCGATCATCATGCTCTCGTTTAGTAGTTGTTGGAAACTACGCTGCATTAGACCTACAAATTGGGTATGGGGTGTAGAGAGATGGTGTGTTCCACTCCAAGGTGTTCTCCAGGTTGCCTTTCCTGAACTTCTATCTTCAGGCTCTCATTAAATTGTGGTTAAACGGAACAACTGCATTTGGCGTACTAGTTGGTTTGGGGCCTACTATCGGTGTCTGCCGCTCCTTGCTGTTCTCCTGGTTTCCTGTCCTGAAATTCCGTTTTCAGGCGCTCGTTAAGTAGTTGTTAATGTTAGACTGCATTTGGCCTACTAGTTGGGTTGGGGCCTACTATCGGTGTCTGCCACTCCTTGCTGTTCTCCTCCACTGAACAAAGCTGTGCCGCCTGTTTACTACAGTTGCCAATTTTGAACTGCATTTCGACTACTTACTGATTTGGGCCTACTCTCTGTGTCAGCCTCTCATTCCAGTTGTCCTCCACTGCAATGCCCCCTGATTAGTCCTGTGTTACCAATTTTGAACTGCATTTAGCCCACTTTATTCTTTGGGCCTATATCTGTGTTTCCTCCTCATCCTGCCCATTGCCCAGCCAGTGATAGATGAGTCTGCTGGTACATTGACCCATAACGCAACATTTCCCGTGCACGCTACACTGCAAGATTGTGACCCTGCTGAAAGTCAGGTCCCCCTTCCCGCATACCATACCACCTTACACGGGGACAAACAGGAAGGTGCAGATGAAAGTGCAGGTTCCTTCATCAGGTGGGGGGAGGAATACTAGTTGGCGACGTCACTGGCACAGGGCCTCTCATGGTACGCAAAAGTGTTGCTGCCGGTGGGAGGCGCCCCCGCCGTGCAAACACACCGCTGTACTTTAAGGGGCCCTGTGCCAGTGCCAATGCCAACGAGTGGGCCCCCCCTGCTTGCTCAGGTTCACAGCACTTGCAAAGTTGAAATACTTACCTCTCCCTGCTCCACTGCCGTGATGTGGTCCAGATTTCCTGGGCCCACTAATTACTTGAACCAGCCCTACCCACCACAACTTTAGCCAAATGACCCCCAATTTCAAATGCCTTCCAATTATTATAAGGTAAATTACGCTTGACAAGCTTCATTAAGAAGAATGGATGGTTTTGACATTAAAATGGGCACTCTAGGTGTTTTCCTGGCCCCCACTCACTGCCGACTATGCTGCCCCATTGACTTGCATTGGGTTTCGTGTTTCGGTCGATCCCGACTTTACGTCATAATCGGCCGATTTCACTCGACCCGACTTTTGAGATAGTCGGGTTTCGCGAAACCCGGCTCGACTCTAAAAAGGTCAAGGTCGCTCAACTCTAGTAAGCACCAAGATTTATATGAATACTAGATGGTGGCCCGATTCTAACGCAACGCGTATCTTCTATATAATCGTCTAATTCTGTCTGTTTGTCTGTAACGGAAATCCCGTGCCGCGTTGCTGATTGGTCTCGCCAGCTGCCCGTGACCAATCAGCGACAGGCGCAGTCCAGCTGCGGGATTTGAACCACTCTTCGCTGACTGGTCGTGCCCGGCCGGCCTCGACCAATCAGGGACAGGCGCAGTCTGGCCACGAATTGGCACGGGATTTGAACCATGCTTCGCTGATTTGTCGCGCTTGGCCAGCCGCGACCAATCAGCGATATTGGCGCGGGATTTAAACACCACTTCGATGATTGGTCGCGTCCGGCCGCAACCAATCAGCGATAATGGCTCGAGATTTAAACCCCGCTGCGCTGATTGGTCGCACCCGGCCGGCTGCGACCAATCAGTGATATTGGCGCAAGATTTAAACACCGCTTCACTGATAATGTATATATTTTACCCAGAAAATCCTGTGTATTCATTGCATTATTCTTAAATCTTCATTAATAAACTACATACCGTATATACTCGAGTATAAGCTGACCCGAGTATAAGCCGACCCCCCTAATTTTGCCACAAAAAACTGGGAAAACTTATTGACTCGAGTATAAGCCTAGGGTAGGAAATGCAGCAGCTACTGGTATATTTCAAAAATAAAAATAGATGCTCTATACCGTTCATTATTGCCCCATAAGATGCTCCATATAAAGCTGTGCCATATATAATGCTCCATACTGTTCATTATTGCCCCATAGATATGCCATAGAAAGCTCTGCCATATAGTGCTCTGCACCGTTCATTTTGCCCCATAGCTGCCATATAGTGCTGTGTGCCGTTCAGTACTGCCCCATAGCTGCCATATACTGCTGTGTGCCGTTCAGTACTGCCCCATAGCTGCCATATAGTGCTGTGTGCCGTTCAGTACTGCCCCATAGCTGCCATATAGTGCTGTGTGCTGTTCAGTACTGCCCCATAGCTGCCATATAGTGCTGTGTGCCGTTCAGTACTGCCCCATAGCTGCCATATACTGCTGTGTGCCGTTCAGTACTGCCCCATAGCTGTGCCATAGAAAGCTCTGCCATTGCTGCTGCTGCTGCAATAAAAAAAAATGCCATACTCACCTCTCTTGATTGCAGCTCCTCTGCGTCCGGTCCCGGCGTCTCTCCGCACTGACTGATCAGGCAGAGGGCGCCGCGCACACTATATGCGTCATCGCGCCCTCTGACCTGAACAGTCAGAGCGGAGCGACGCCGGGAAGATGGAGCGGCGCCCGGCGGCTGGAACGCGGACAGGTGAATATTACATACTTACCTAGTCCCAGCGATCCTAACGCTCCCTCTGCCTGTCACAGCTGGTCTTCGGTGCCGCAGCCTCTTTCTCCACCAGCGGTCACCGGCACCGCTGATTAGAGAAATTAATACGTGGCTCCACCCCTATGGGAGGTGGAGCCACCTATTCATTTTTCTAATGAACGGTCCCACGTGACCGCTGAAGAGGGGAAGAAGCTGCAGCACAGAAGACCGTGGGACGGCAGGGGGAGCATCAGGATCGCTGGGACTAGGTAAGTATACCTCAGCGCCCTCTCCCCCTCACCCGTCGACCCCACCGCTACCGTGACTCGAGTATAAGCCGAGAGGGGCACTTTCAGCCCAAAATTTTGGGCTGAAAATCTCGGCTTATACTCGAGTATATAAGGTACATATTCTAGAATACCCGATGCATTAGAATAGGGCCACCATCTAGTATATAAGAAAACATGTAACACAAAAAAATTTTTATGACACACTTACTTTAAGAAGAGACTGTTAAGAAGAAGTCTTGGTAGATAAACTTTAAGGCTATGTGCACACGTTCAGGTATTTTCGCGTTTTTTCGAGGTAAAAACGTTATAAAAACTCATTAAAAACGCATACATTATGCATCCTATCATTTAGAATGCATTCTGCATGTTTTGTGCACATGATGCGTTTTTTTCCACGAAAAAAACGCATCTCGGTAAAAAAAAGCAGCATGTTCATTAATTTTGCGGATTTTCTGCGTTTTTCCCGCTATTCTATGCATTTGAGAAAAAACGCACCAAAAAACGCACCAAAAACGCGTCAAAAACACATGAAAAAACGCGAAAAAAACGCATGCGGATTTCTGGCAGAAATGTCTGGTTTTTGTCAGGAAAATTTCTGCAAGAAATCCTGACGTGTGCACATACCCTAAGTGCTATTTGGAATGGGACAGGGTACACTGAGAACTCCAGAAGATAAGATCCTGCTTTTGTTAAGGTACCGTCACATTAAGCGACGCTGCAGCGATCTAGACAACGATGTCGATCGCTGCAGTGTCGCTGTTTGGTCGCTGCTGGAGAGCTGTCACACAGACAGCTCTCCAGCGACCAACGATGCCAAAGTCCCTGAGTAACAAGGGTAAACATCGGGTTACTAAGCGCAGGGCTGCGCTTAGTAACCCGATGTTTACCCTGGTTACCATTGTAAAAGTAAAAAAAAAAACACTACATACTTACATTCCGGTGTCTGGTCACGTCCCTCGCCTTCAGCTTCCCGCACTGACTGAGCGCCGGCCGTAAAGCACAGCGGTGACGTCACCGCTGTGCTTTGCTTTATGGCCGGTGCTCACAGTCAGTGCGGGAAGCTGAAGGCGAGGGACATGACCAGACACCGGGAATGTAAGTATGTAGTGTTTTTTTTACATTTACAATGGTAACCAGGGTAAACATCGGGTTACTAAGCGCGGCCCTGCGCTTAGTAACCCGATATTTACCCTGGTTACCAGTGAAGACATCTCTGAATCGGCGTCAAACACGCCGATTCAGCGATGTCAGCGGGAGATCCAGTGACGAAATAAAGTCCTGGACTTTCCCCAGCGACCAACGATCTCCCAGCAGGGGCCTGATCGTTGGTCGCTGTCACGCATAACGATTTCGTTAACGATATCGTTGCTACGTCACAAAAAGCAATGATATCGTTAACAATATCGTTATGTGTGACGGTACCTTTAGAGAGCTGTTTATAAGGGTCTGAGTAAAACAGTGTAAAAAAAATACTGCATCCGAAACTGATAAGCCATTTACAGCCTGGGGGTTATAATCAAAATAGTGTCCACCAACATATCAATCTATAAGAGGGGCCTCAGATAGCCTGAAGCAATTACCTCATAATGGTAAATAGGTGTTGATGAAACATAGGACATCAGAAAAGGGATAAAAATTATCCAAAAGACACCACTTCACAAAGAGATAACTAACAGAAAACATCAATCTTTATTAGAAATATCAATGTACAAATATAAAGATAGCATGAACCGTGTGTACCACGAGACATGTATGAGGTATAGAAACAATAGAGAATCAAGTCCATACATATAGTGGAACAGACCAAAATTCCGGCTGCAACACAGTTAAATGATCATGGCAAAGCTCCACCAGGTCAGAGACAATCCCCCAACCAAATGGAACAATAATTCATCAATTGATCTTACCCATGTTGCTGTAGGCCTTGGTCTTGCCCCGACGCGCGTTTCGCGGATGTGCTTTCTCAAGGGGACACACTTACTTTAATTAGAGACTGTTAAGAAGAAGTCTTCCTAGATAAATGATAAGTGTTATTTGGGTAGGGACAGAGTACACTGAAAACTCCAGGAGAGCCATTCACAGCCTGGGGATAGTAGCTACTAGAGCTGAATGGAGAAAATTACAAACTATACTCACATAATTTGTCAGCTATTTCTCTGAGTATCGCTTCCCGACCTGTCATTTTTCAATGCTGCTAGGAAGAACAGCTAAAGATCTCTTCTCAGTGCTTTTACACTGCTGTCCTGAAAGAATTCTTCTCATGACCTCTCACAAGTTTGCACAATTGACTATAGCTGCACACCACAGAAGAGTAGGGGCCTCACAGCAAAGATGAAATAATACCCCTCATTATGCTGGGTTTTGAGACCCCAAACAGAAAAGTCTGATGTTTCCTTTCTCCTCTTCATGACCCTTAGGCCAGTTTCCCAGCCATTTTATTTGGTAAGTGTGTGGGGCTAAGGCTGTTCTCCTCTCCCCAAGAGCTCCATATCAGCCACATGGGTTGCCTCTTTGGCCACTAGACATTTGTGCACAGCAGTATGAACCCACAATCTAAAATGTCTATTTATCTATTTTACTCACTTATATAGCGTCATTAATTCCACAGCGCATTATATACATTATCAGCACTGTCCCCAATGGGGCTCACAATCTAAATTCCCTATCAGTATGTCTTTGGAGTGTGAGAGGAAACTGGAGAACCCGGAGGAAACCCACACAAACACGGGGAGAACATACAAACTCCTCGCAGATAAACTGGATTTATCTGCAAGACAAGCTACACACCGCTCCAGGGTCACTTAGGAACAAATCTTGTTGAATCTTTATGTGACAATCTTGTCTAGTACAAACTAACACAATTCTGTCAACTTCCTAAGATTTCAGGGTTCCTGGGGTAATATTGTAAATGAGGCTGCATTGTTTGCTATAAATATGTGATACAAAGTCATTTCACCAACGTTAGTAATGCTCCAGATGCATTCAACACCCTTATTTACACGTCTTCTTTTACGCATTCAAAAGAAGGATCGCTCTTCATCAGTGTGCTAGATCAATTTGTCTTCAGTCTTTGGTCGGTGCGTCCAAAGGTCACCTTTAATCAGCTTTAAAACATTCTTATCAAATTAAGATGATTTTTCTAAGACTGGAGCAGACAATTAATTTTCCCGAGGGGTAACATGAGAGACCATGACTGTTGTGGAGGGCTGAAAGGATAGGCTGGAATTTTGCTCAATATTAATATCAATATATTTTAATCATTATATTTTGATAATTATATTGATATTAATTGTATCTCTTAATATTGAACAGAATTAAGGATTCTGACATCCCCCTATACATCGTTTGAACCCCAATACAGCCCCTTCTATATATCTTATGAGCCCCACACAGCCCCTTATGTGCTGTAAGCGCCCCCACACAGCCTCCCCATATACAGCATGAGCCCATCGCACCCTCCCTATGTAATGTATGAGCCCCACACAACCTCTCAATATACAGGATAAGCCCCACACAGCCTCCCCATGTCCAGCATGAGAGGCCCACAGCTACCCTATGTCCAGGATTAGACCCCATAGCCTCCCCATATACATCATGAGCCCCTCACAGCCTCCCCATATACAGCATGAGCCCCACACAGCCTCCTCATGTACAGCATGAGCCCCACACAGTCTCCCCTTATACAGCATGAGCCTCACACAGCTTCCTTATATATTGAATAAGCTCTACAAAGTCCCCATATATATAGCATGAGCCCCACACAGCCTCACCTTCTACAGCATGAGCCTCACACAGCCTTCCCATATACTGCATAAACCCCTCACAGCCTTCTTTAATACAGCATGAGCCCCACACAGCCTCCCTATATACTGTATGAGCCCCACACAGCCTCTCTATATACAGCATGAGCCCCACACAGCCTCCCTATATACTGCATAAACCCCTCACAGCCCCCTTTAATACAGCCTCCCCATATACAGCATGAGAGGCCCACAGCCACCCTATGTCCAGGATTAGACTCCATAGCCTCCCCATGTCCAACATGAGGTCTACATAGCCTCCTCATTTCCAGCCAAACATCCCATACACAAGAAAAAAAAGAACACCACATACTCACCTCGGTCTCGTTCCCTGGGTGCTCTGCTTCTGTTCCTGCATCGGTGTCTCCAGTGCATTGACTCTCCGCAGTACACAGCTGGCACCATGAAATGACATCATCGAGTCAGCTGTTTCACACGCTGATTGGTGGTGGAAGTGACCAGAGGCACCTCCTCCACCAATGAGGTCAGCGCAGATGAAGCTAGCAGAGACAGCGAGCAGGCGGGCGTGGGAGGGCATGGTGCGGCCCGTGGCTGTCTCGATCCAGGGGCTGCACTTTCCCAAGGTCTGACCATCTTGTCAATACATTCCTTTCCCAATGGTTTTGGGTAAGACGAGGAAACTTTGATTTTTCACATCACATATTCCCTCAACTTGGTCCTAGCTGTAGCCTTCCTAATACAATTCCCCTAAAATAGCACGTCAAAAATAGGGGAATAGAACATGAAATTAGAAAATGTATTACATGTTATATATGTAATATACATTACAAAAGTATTAGGTAGATATGGAAAAACCTGCAAAAGTAAGAATGCTTTAAAACAAATAGAAGTGTTAATAGTTTGTTTTTAGCAATTATCAAACTGCAAAGTGATTGAACAAGAAAAATCTAAATTAAATAAATATTTGGTGTGATGAACAATTGCCTTGAAAATGGTATCAAAGCATTACTTCTTCTAGGTACACTTGAACAGAGATTTTATAGGAACTCGGCCGGGTGTTTGTTTTAGACATCATGGAAAATTAACCACAGATCTTCTGTGGATGTAGGCTTGTGCAAATCCTTTTTTCTCTATATGTAATCCCAGACAGACTTGATGATGTTGAGATCCGGGCTCTGTGGGGGCCGTATCACAACTTCCAGGACTCCCACAACGCACATCTTATCAAAAAGTGCACCACTCCAGAAACTTGTACTTTGTTATCTCCTGGAGGACCATATCAAAGAAGCAAATGAGCACTAAATGGGAGCATCAGGCAGCTACACACCTGCAAAGATACTGACAGGAGCAGCTATGTGAGGAATATGCACCCACACCTCAAGGAAGGAAAGTTATTCTTCTTTTCACAAATTCACCCAATGAGCACATGGGCTCACACAAGACTGTCACCAGCACATGAAACCACTGAGGCAGAAGGATAGATTCTACTTTCTTATGTCTATTTGGTAAGGCTACGTTCACATTAGCGTCGCGTCGCTGTTGCGTCGGCGACGCAGCGGCGACGCACGGAAAAACGCGCGCAAACGCGCGCATTTTGCGACGCGTGCGTCGTTTTTTGACGAAATCGGACGCAAGAAAAATGCAACTTGTAGCGTTTTCTAAAACGACGCACGTGTCGGAAAACGCGTGCAAAAAGACGCACGCGTCCCCTATGTTAAACATAGGGGCGCGTCGCCGCTGCGTCGCCGACGCAACAGCGACGCGACGCTAATGTGAACGTAGCCTAAGAGCGTGCCCTCTATCCCTGTATCATGGGTGAAGGAAAAAACTGCAGTCAGCCTTACCAAGCAAGATTGATGCCAATTGTGAAAAGTTAGTGCATGGAAAAAACAGTGGCTGGTAGAGGTGTAGTAATATGATATATTAATCAAAACAACCAAAATAACATTATCTTGTGATAATAACACCTCAAGGGATGGAGTATATCAGGCAGCAATTTAGCTTAATGAAATGTGCCATCAGAAAACGACCAGTAGTTTTAATCATAATTTTGTGTTAACTGTAATTTTTTGGCAATGTTTTTTTCAACATGACAATCTGAACTAAAAAAAAATAAAAGAAATATCTTGCAATTTTCACAATGGCCACTTGTCCTTTTCTACACTCATACTTAGGCCTGTTTCACACATTCTGTTATTTCCGGTACTGGCAAAAGCGGTACTGGAGATATCCGTATTCGTGTGTGTAATACTTGCAGCACACGTGTGGCAACAGTATTCAGCATCAGTACCACATGTATCGGCGCCTGAGAAGCAGCGGTACAGTTAGTGATGTTCCCCAGCGACGGGTGCTGAAGACCGCTCGCATCATTCTCCCCTGCTCTGCCGGCGCTATAAATAAATAAATGAATGAAAAAAAAGGTATGTGTCCCACTGTATTTTTGATAACCAGCTAGGCAAAACCCTCAGCTGTGGGCTGCAACCCTCAGCTCAGTGGCGTAGGAAGGAGGGTTTGGGGGGGGGGGGGGCGGGCCGCCCCAGGCGGCACACTGCGGGGGGCGGGTCACCGGGCCGCGGCCGGCGCTGCAGGAGGAGGGAAAAAAAAAAAAAGATGTGTGCCCTTTAAATCTTCGGGCGCCCCCCCCCCCCCGTGCCAGCGCTAATACTCACCTCTCCTGGTTCCTGCGGCTGCGCGGTAGCTGCAGCGTCTTCAGCGCCCTCTGACTCTGCGACGTCTCAGGGCAGAGGGTGCGATGACGTCATCACTGCGCGCTCAGCCTCTGTCCTGAGCGTTGCAGAGCCGGAGAGACGCTGAGTGCACCGGACCTGCGCTTGGGAATGGGAGAGGTGAGGATTTTACTTTTTTTTTTTTCTTTGTCTGACTCTGTCTGTCTGGGGGCAATGCTGGAGACCCTGGGGCAGATTTCTGGACAGACTGGGGCAGATTTCTGGACAGACTGGGGCAATGCTGGAGACCCTGGGGCAGATTTCGGGACACTGGGGCAATGCTGGACACTGGGGCAGATTGCTGGACACGCTGGGGCAATGCTGGACACTGGGGCAGATTGCTGGACACACTGGGGGCAATGCTGGACACACTGGGGGCAATGCTGGACACACTGGGGCAATGCTGGAGACCCTGGGGCAGATTGCTGGGCACACTGGGGCAGATTGCTGGACACACTGGGGCAATGCTGGACACTGGGGCAGATTGCTGGACACACTGGGGGCAATGCTGGACACACTGGGGCAATGCTGTAGACCCTGGGGCAGATTGCTGGACACACTGGGGCAATGCTGGACACTGGGTCAGATCGCTGGACACACTGGGGGCAATGCTGGACACACTGGGGCAATGCTGGAGACCCTGGGGCAGATTTCTGGACACACTGGGGGCAATGTTGGACACACTGGGGGCAATGCAGGACACACTGGGGCAATGCTGGACACACTGGGGCAGATTTCTGGACATACTGGGGCAGATTGCTGGACACACTGGGGGTAATATGCTGGACACACTGGGGCAGATTGCTGGACAATCTGGGGGTAATATGCTGGACACACTGGGGGTAATATGCTGGACACACTGGGGCAGATTGCTGGACAACCTGGGGGTAATATGCTGGACACACTGGGGGTAATATCATGGACACACTGGGGCAGATTGCTGGACACACTGGGGCAGATTGCTGGACACACTGGGGGAAGGACTTGAGGCATGGACAGAATGTAGATACGGGGCATGATTGGAGACACGGGGCAGAATGAAAGACATGGGGCAGGATTGGATCATGGGGCAGGATGGATACGATGGAGACTGATGGGGCAGGATGGGGAGATCATATGGTGTAGAATGGATACTCATGAGGGCAGGATGCGAGAACATATGGCTGGAGCCAGGAATGAGATAAACGGGGCCAGGGTGGGGAACAGTATTACCATAGGGGCTAATTAAGGGATGTTATTACTGCAGTGATGTATTTATTTTATTTTTTGAGTATACTGTTTTAAATGGGGGGGGCGGTCCTGTTAGTGTGCAGAGTGACACTATATCACCTTTTTTTCTTCATGTGGTGTAATGTAGAAGTTGTTAAAAATTAAGTAATGTGTTCTGCAAGCGGAGCTCGAGATAACTGTGTTATTTCCTGCAGAAACGAGTGCTGGCTGGGAGAAATGATGGCGGTCTGTGCTGGATGAAAGATGAATGAAGGACTTCATCTAGAGACGTCACTGGTGAGTCAGTGTTACCTATACACTGACACTATACACTATATACTATATACAGCGGTCCTGTGTACAATGTCACCAGTGATTACTGTATTACCTATACATTATATACAGAGCTCCTGTGTATAATACCACCAGTGATCTTTGTATTACCTCTACACAGACACTGCATACAAAGTACAGATCTCCTGTGAATACTGGCACTTATGGTGATAGTATTGTGTTTTTTTTTCTTTATTACTGATCAGTATTGTAGTATTCAGTCACTATGTGGTGGTAATATGTGGTCTGGAAATGGTGTTGTGGTATTTGTCCCTTGTATGTGCTATTTGGTCACCAAGTGGTGGTAATATGTGATCTGGTCATGGTGAGGCGGTATTTGTCCCTTGTATATAGCATTATTCGGTCACTATGTGGTCTGGTCATGGTGTGGTGGTGTTTCTTCCTGTATGTGATATTATTGGTCATGGTATAGTGGATTCTGTTGTGTATGGCGGTCATTTGTTCTCTCTGATATTAATTAATTAAAAGTCACAGGTTTGGCATGTGGGGGTGACACCATTAGGCCCAGTTTAAGTTCTACAAAACAGGAAAACTATTTTTGGTAAACTTTGTGTGTATTGAGCGGGGGGGGGGGCAAACTCGGGAGCAGCCCCGGGCGGCAAAAGCTCTAGCTACGCCTCTGCCTCAGCTGTTAAACTGGCACGGAGTCCCCCTCATTTTTGACAACCAGCCCTGCTAAAGCAGACAACTGGAGGCCTGATATTCTCGGGCTGGTAACTGGTCATGGATATTTACCCCCAGTCTAAAAATAGCAGTCCACAGCCATCTAAAAACGGCACATCTATAAGTTGCCCCAATACAGTTGCTTTGCCTGGCTCTTTCCACTTGCCCTGTAGCTATGGCAAGAGGGGTTCATATTTGTGGGGTTGATGTCACCTTTAAATTGTCTGGTGACATCAAACCCACGGCTCAGAAATGGAGAGACATCTATAAGACACCTATCCATTACTAATCCTATAGTTGTATTGTAAATAAAGACACAGCAAGTATAAAATCCTTTATTTGAAATAAAAACAAAATACATTTTTTCATTTTTGTTTAAAAATAACAAACACAGTTATACTCATCTAACGCCCATTCCATTGAACCCCTCGTCTCCTGTAATAAACCAAAAATAAAAAAAAACAACAACAATATCCCTCACCTGTATGATGGTCTGGCCCACGCCATAATCCATGTCTAGGGATCAACAGTTTTCAACCTGGATGTGCCAAAATGCGACTGTCCAGGCTGAGAACCACTGATGAATGAGCTGCTGCGAGCCCAGCATCAGTAAGCAGCGGTGACCTCATTGAGGTTACCGCTGGTCACTGAGGCTGCTTTCCCAGCCAGACCAATGAACTATGGTGACCTCAGCACTGTGAGAAAAAGTCACAGTTCAGCTCAGTGAGTTGGAGAACTCACTGAGCTGAACTGTGGTGTGGTGAACTTTTTCTCAGGGTGCAGAAGTCACAGCAGTTCAGCCTGGCAGGGAACGCAGCCTCAGTGATGTCTGAAAGAGGCCTTACTGTTATTTCAGGAAATCCACATGTACATTAGCAGCAATAGACTGACTCATACCTATCTTTGCTATTGAAGCATCTAATGAGTGTGGGGAAAGGTCAACGTGGAGGGATGGGAGCAGGGACGGCGGTGGCATTACCTATTGTGAATGGCAGATTCTGTATTATCAGCTGTGTAAAGAGTGATTATTATACTCAAGTCTCTGATGATAGTGAGGCTGCTAAATAATTTTCTGTAAAAAAACAGTATGAGTCTAAAATAGCCCAAGTGGCCACGGTATAAATAGCAAAATTGCTATTTTTTTAACCCATAAATGACTGCTTATACACATTAAAATGGCGGTCATAAGGGTACTTTTTCGCTCATTGCTGTTTTAAAATGGTGATGGGGAATAAGGGAATAGCGCCATCAAGTGGAGGTATTTTCCATGGGTGTCAGCTGTACATGACAGCTGACACCATGCAGTATCGAACCCAGACGGTTTTGCGACTGATCGAGGCTGATTAACCCCTTAAATACCGCTGTCAATCGCAACAGTGGTATTTAACTTGTTACAAGGGGGTCACAAGTAATCATCGGACTCCCGTGATGAGAATTGTGGGTTCTGATGGTTATCATGGTACCCTGAGGTCATGTAATGACCTCAGGCTATGGTGGCCTGAGAGATCCAGCAATAAGCTGGCTCTCACAGGCTATGTCAGTGAGACACTGACAGTCTCATACACTGCACACTGCTGTACATGAGTACAGCACTGTATGAGACAAGTGATTAAAGTAAAAATTATATATTTTCCACAGTGAATAAGTGTAAACAAAAATATACATGTAAAAACGTTAATAAAACTAAAAAAAGAAAAAAAAAACACAAAGCACACACAAATCACAAAAATCCATTTTGCCACTCAAAAAACAGCATTTCTGATAAAACAAAAATAAACAAAAAAGTGTACATAATTGGTATTGCCGCATCCGGAACGACCTGCTCTATAAAATTGGCATTTTATTTATTCTATTTGGTGAACGTCGTAAAAAATAATAATAAAAAACATGCCAAAAAATGATGCTTTTCCATCATACTGACTCACAAAAAAGCGATCAAAAAGTCATATGTAAAAAAAAGTTGCAAATTTAAACGCCAAACCGTCTAGCAAAAAAAAAAGCCCTAATGTGGCTCATTCGGCAACAAATAAAAAGCTTACAGCTCTCAGAATATGATGATGCAAAAAACAAATTAATTTAGCTAAAATATTTTTTGTAGTGTGGAAAAATAGCAAAGCTTAAAAAAAATTAAAATCTGATATCGCTGTAATCGTACCGACCGGACGAACCAATCGGTGTTACCACTTTTAACGCACAGTGAACGGCAAAAAATAATAAAATAAAAACAATAACTGAATTGCTAGGTTTTGTTAATTCTGTGTCTGAAAAATCTGAATAAAAAGCCATAAAAAATTATCTGCCCCAAAATAGTACAAAAAAAAATCTGCAACTCGTCCTGCAAAAAAAGAAGCCCTCATACAGCTCTGTTTGTCAAAAAAATATAAAAGTTACAGTTCTCAGAATATGGCGGGAATAAAACAAAAACACTATAAAAAACATTTTTTACTGTGTGATAGCAGCAAAAATTAAAAAAAATATATAAATCTGCTATTGCTGTAATCTCACCTACTTGAAGAATAAATCCATCTTATCACTTATATGGCACGGTGAACCATGCAAAACTAAAAATAAGTACTACTCTTGTAGTGCTGTCTATTTGTTCATTCTACCTCCCAAATAGCGAATAAGGCTTGGCTCACATATATCCTGCGCTCTCAGCTTACGTTGGAATTTCCATGTAAATTCCCCCAAACCGCCATTCAGGCAAGACTGTGGACGGAAATACTCACTTATGAGGCAGATGGAGTCACTTTGGACTGTTCTGTGTTCCGGTGGTGTCCCATCATTTTAATCGTCTTTGTAGTGCACAAATGTGGGAAACCACTGGTCTGTGCACACCTAAAAAGATGGATACCACCTGACGCCAAACTGAGTACGAAGTGTCTCCATCTGCCTTATGGTGGGTGGTTCCATTGGAGGTTTTGTCGAATCAAATTTTTGTGGGAGTTATATGTAACCCTGAGGTAAGTGCTCAGCGTAGAACGCAGGAATGTGATCCCTGTCTTATTCTGGAAGAGATCGAAAAATATAATGCAGCCCAAAATGTTACTAATAAAAACCATAATTTATCCCACACAAAACCAGCCCCCACTCAGGTCCATCATCTGTCACTGGAATTATAGGAGGTTCCCATGTTACTGGTAGAACAAAGACTCAGGAAAAGCAACATGGCTACCACCCCTTCAAATAAAATCCAGTGAATTCTGCCCTCCCAAATCCAAATGTCCACTTCGTCTGAGCCACACTGTGCCTAAACCACAGTAAGCGGCCACATGTTTGACATTATTGTAGTGGGGAGAGAGCACTTAATTTACGGAGTGTGTTTCGCCAGAAGCACAATCTGGGCACAATGTATCAGGGCACAACACTATATGCGGTCTCTACATTGTATGAGGACACAATGTATGGGTACTAGAATGGCAGATCTGTAATTCTCCAGAAAAGAAGCTTTTCTTGGATGTTACAAAATAGTAATTGCAGCCATAGATGAATTCCTTGAGAGGTGCAGTTTCTACAATGGGGTCGCTTTCGTTCTTTTTTCTGCTGTTCTGGCACCTTTGGGTCTCCGCACACTATTGTAGCAAAATCTGTGCTCCAAAAGCCAAAGGGCATGTGCACACATTGCGGAAAGTTGTGCAGATTTTACCGCACTGATTTTGGTAAATCCGCACTGTGGATTTACTGCGGAATTACCGTGGATTTACCGCTTTTTTTTCACGGTTTTTGTGCGGATTCCACCTGCGGTTTTACACCTGAGGATTCCTATTATGGAGCATGTGTAAACCGCTGCGGAATCCGCACAAAGAATTGACATGCTGCGGAATAAACAACGCAGCATTTCCGCGTGTTTTTTTCCACAGCATGTGCACTGCGGATTTTCTTTTCTAAAGGTTTACATGGTACCGTAAACTCATGCAAAACTGCTGCCAATCCGCTGAGGATCTGCAGCGAAATCCGCAACGTGTGCATATACCCAAATAGCGCTCCTTCCTTCTCAGCCCTGACGTGTGGCCTAACAGTTATTTCTGACAACATGTGGAGCAGAACAAATTTGCAATAAATTGTGGGGTCTAGTTTTACCTATTAACCCTTGTGTACCTGACTAATTTGCAGCAAATACAAAAATTCAAAAATTACATTTTTATCACTAAAATGTCATGTTTCCACTTCTCAATCTTATAAAATTCTGTGAGGCACCTATGGGTTCAAAATACTCAGTACACCTCTAGATGAATTTCTTGAGGGGTCTAGTTTCCAAAAAGGGGTAATTGGTGGGCAGTTTCTGATGTTTTCACATGTCAAGGACTATTCAAATGCGACATGGCATTCACAATCTATCCCAGGCTTTGTGAAAAAAATGAAAAAGTTTAATATGACTACCTCGGACTGGGTTGCGGTTAGCGGTGGGGTACCACGGGGGTCAGTATTGGGCCCTCTTCTTTTCAACATATTTATTAATGACCTTGTAGGGGGCATACAGAGCAGAATTTCAATATTTGCAGATGACACTAAACTCTGCATGGTAATCAATACAGAGGAGGACAATTTTATATTACAGGATGATTTATGTAAACTAGAAGCTTGGGCTGATAAATGGCAAATAAGCTTTAATGGGGATAAATGAAAGGTCATGCACTTGGGTAGAAGTAATAAGATGTATAACTATGTGCTTAAGGCCGGGATCACACATGCGAGAAACACGTCCATGTCTCGCATGTGAAATCCAAGCTCTGGCCCCGGCACTCCAGAGCGGAGCGTGCGGCCGCATAGCAACACGCTCCGCTCCCAAGTGCCGGCGCCAGAGCTTGGATTTCACATGCAAGACACGGACGTGTTTCTCGCATGTGTGATCCCAGCCTAATTCTAAAACTCTGGGCAAAACCGTCAATAAAAAAGACCTGGGTGTATAGGTGGATGACAAACTCACATTTAGTGGCCAGTGTCAGGCAGCTGTTACAAAGGCAAATAAAATAATGGGATGCATTAAAAGAGGCATAGATGCTCATGAGGAGAACATAATTTTATCTCTATACAAGTCACTAGTTCGACCACACTTAGAATACTGTATACAGTTCTGGTCTCCGGTGTATAAGAAAGACATAGCTGAACTAGAGTAGGTGCAGAGAAGACCGACCAAGGTTATTAGAGGACTGGGGGGTCTGCAATACCAAGATAGGTTATTACACTTGGGGCTATTTAGTTTGGAAAAACGAAGGCTAAGCGGTGATCTTATTTTAATGTAAAAATATATGAGGGGGCAGTACAAAGACCTTTCTGATGATCTTTTTAATCATAGACCTGAGACAGGGACAAGGGGGCATCCTCTACGTCTGGAGGAAAGAAGGTTTAACCCCTTAAGCCCCGAGGGTGGTTTGCACATTAATGACTGGGCCAATTTTTACAATTCTGACCACTGTCCCTTTATGAGGTTATAACTCTGGAACGCTTCAACAGATCCCAGTGATTCTGACATGGTTTTCTCGGGACATACTGTACTTCATGATAGTGGTAAAAATTCTTTGATAGTACCTGCGTTTGTTTGTGAAAAAAATGGAAATTTGGCGAAAATTATGAAAATTTCGCAATTTTCCAAATTTGAATTTTTATGCAATTAAATCACAGAGATATGTCACACAAAATACTTAATAAGTAACATTTCCCACATGTCTACTTTACATCAGCACAATTTTGGAACCAAAAATTTTTTTTGTTAGGGAGTTATAAGGGTTAAAAGTTGACCAGCAATTTCTCATTTTTACAACACCATTTTTTTAGGGACCACATCTCATTTGAAGTCATTTTGAGGGGTCTATATGATAGAAAATACCCAAGTGTGACACCATTCTAAAAACTGCACCCCTCAAGGTGCTCAAAACCATATTCAAGAAGTTTATTAACCCTTCTGGTGCTTCACAGGAATTTTTGGAATGTTTAAATAAAAATGAACATTTAACTTTTTTTCACAAAAAATTTAATTCAGCTCCAATTTGTTTTATTTTACCAAGGGTAACAGGAGAAAATGGACCCGAAAAGTTGTTGTACAATTTGTCCTGAGTACACCGATACCCCATATGTTGGGGTAAACCACTGTTTGGGCGCATGACAGAGCTCGGAAGCGAAGGAGCGCCATTTGACTTTTCAATGCAAAATTGACTGGAATCGAGATGGGACACCATGTTGCGTTTGGAGAGCCCCTGATGTGCCTAAACTTTGAAACCCCCCACAAGTGACACCATTTTGGAAAGTAGACCCCCTAAGGAACTTATCTAGAGGTGTGGTGAGCACTTTGACTCACCAAGCGCTTCACAGAAGTTTATAATGCAGAACCGTAAAAATAAAAAATCATATTTTTTCACAAAAATTATATTTTCGCCCCCAATTTTTTATTTTCCCAAGGATAAGAGAAGAAATTGGACCCCAAATGTTGTTGTACAATTTGTCCTGAGTACGCTGATATCCCATATGTGGGGGTAAACCACTGTTTGGGCGCATGGGAGAGCTCAGAAGGGAAGGAGCGCCGTTTGACTTTTCAATGCAAAATTGACAGGAATTGAGATGGGACGCCATGTGGCATTTGGAGAGCCACTGATGTGCCTAAGCATTGAAACCCCCCACAAGTGACACCATTTTGGAAAGTAGACCCCCTAAGGAATATATCTAGATGTGTTTTGAGCGCTTTGACCCACCAAGGGCTTCACAGAAGTTTATAATGCAGAGCCGTAAAAATAAAACAAAAATTTTTTCCCACAAAAATTATTTTTTAGCCCCCAGTTTTGTATTTTCCCGAGGGTAAGAAGAGATATTCGACCCCAAAAGTTGTTGTCCAATTTGTCCTGCGTGCGCTGATACCCCATATGTGGGGGGGAACCACTGTTTGTCCGCATGGGAGGGCTCGGAAGGGAAGGAGCGCCATTTGGAATGCAGACTTAGATGGAATGGTCTGCAGGTGTCACATTGCGTTTGCAGAGCCCCTAATGTACCTAAACAGTAGAAACCCCCCACAAGTGACACCATTTTGGAAAGTAGACCCCCTAAGGAACTAATTTAGATGTGTTGTGAGAGCTTTGAACCCCCAAGTGTTTCACTACAGTTTGTAACGCAGAGCCGTGGAAAAAAAAAAAATTTCCCCCCAAAATTATTTTTTAGCCCCCAGTTTTGTATTTTCCAGAGGGTAAGAGGAGAAATTCGACCCCAAAAGTTGTTGTCCAATTTGTCCTGAGTACGCTGATACCCCATATGTGGGGGTAAACCCCTGTTTGGGCACACGGGAAATCTCGGAAGGGAAGGAGCACTGTTTTACTTTTTCAACGCAGAATTGGCTGGAATTGAGATCGGATGCCATGTCGCGTTTGGAGAGCCCCTGATGTGCCTAAACAGTGGAAACCCCTCAATTATAACTGAAACCCTAATCCAAACACACCCCTAACCCTAATCCCAACAGTAACCCTAACCACACCTCTAACCCTGACACACCCCTAACCCTAATCCCAACCCTATTCCCAACTGTAAATGTAATCTAAACCCTAACCGTAACTTTAGCCCCAACCCTAACCCTAACTTTAGCCCCAACCCTAACTGTGGCCCCAACCCTAACCCTAGCCCTAACCCTAGCCCTAGCCCTAACCCTAGCCCTAACCCTAACCCTAGCCCTAACCCTAGCCCTAGCCCTAACCCTAGCCCTAACCCTAGCCCTAACCCTAGCCCTAACCCTAACCCTAGCCCTAACCCTAACCCTAGCCCTAACCCTAATGGGAAAATGGAAATAAATACATTTTTTAAATGTTTCCCTAACTAAGGCGGTGATGAAGGGGGGTTTGATTTACTTTTATATCGGGTTTTTTTAGCGGATTTTTATAATTGGCAGCCGTCACACACTGAAAGACGCTTTTTATTGCAAAAAAATATTTTTAGCGTTACCACATTTTGAGAGCTATAATTTTTCCATATTTTGGTCCACAGAGTCATGTGAGGTCTTGTTTTTTGCGGGACTAGTTGACGTTTTCATTGGTAACATTTTTGGGCACGTGACATTTTTGATCGCTTTTTATTACGATTTTTGTGAGGCAGAATGACCAAAAAACAGCTATTCATGAATTTCTTTTGGGGGAGGCATTTATACCGTTCCGCGTTTGGTAAAATTGATAAAGCAGTTTTATTCTTCGGGTCAGTACGATTACAGCGATACCTCATTTAAATCTTTTTTTTATGTTTTGGCGCTTTTATACGATAAAAACTATTTTATAGAAAAAATAATTATTTTTGCATCGCTTTATTCTCAGGACTATAACTTTTTTATTTTTTTGCTGATGATGCTGTATCATGGCTCGTTTTTTGCGGGACAAGATGATGTTTTCAGCGGTACCATGGTTATTTATTTCTGTCTTTTTGATCGCGTGTTATTCCACTTTTTGTTCGGCGGTATGATAATAAAGCGTTGTTTTTTGCCTCGTTTTATTTATTTTTTTTCTTACGGTGTTTACTGAAGGGGTTAACTAGTGGGCCAGTTTTATAGGTCGGGTCGTTACGGACGCGGCAATACTAAATATGTGTACTTTTATTGTTTTTTTTTATTATTTAGATAAAGAAATGTATTTATGGGAATAATTTTTTTTTTTTCATTATTTAGGAATATTTTTTTTAATTTTTTTTTACACATTTGGAAATTTTTTTTAAAACTTTTTTACTTTGTCCCAGGGGAGGACATCACAGATCGATGATCTGACCGTTTGCACAGCACTCTGTCAGATCACCGATCTGACATGCAGCACTGCAGGCTTCACAGTGCCTGCTCTGAGCAGGCTCTGTGAAGCCACCTCCCTCCCTTCAGGACCCAGATGCCGCGGCCATCTTGGATCCGGGTCCAGCAAGGAGCAAGGAGGTAGGAGACCCTTGCAGCAACGCGATCACATCGCGTTGCTGCGGGGGGCTCAGGGAAGCCCGCAGGGAGCCCCCTCCCTGCGCGATGCTTCCCTATACCGCCGGCACATCGCAATCATGTTTGATCACGGTGTGCCGGGGGTTAATGTGCCGGGGGCGGTCCGTGACTGCTCCTAGCACATAGTGCCGGATGTCAGCTGCGATAGGCAGCTGACACCCGGCCGCGATCGGCGGCGCTCCCCCCGTGAGCGCGGCCGATCGCCTATGACGTACTATCCCATCGGTGGGAATTAAAGCCCACCCCACCTCGACGGGATAGTACGTCATATGGGATTAAGGAGTTAAGCATAATAACAGATGCGGATTCTTTACTGTAAGAGCAGTGAGACTATGGAACTCTCTGCCGTATGATGTTGTAATGAGTGATTCATTACTAAAATTTAAGAGGGGACTGGATGCCTTTCTTGAAAAGTATAATGTTACAGGTTATATATACTAGACTCCTTGATAGGGAGTTGATCCAGGGAACTTGTCCGATTGCCGTATGTGGAGTCGGGAAGGAATTTTTTTCCCCAATGTGGAGCTTACTCTTTGCCACATGGTTTTTTTTGCCTTCCTCTAGATCAACATGTTAGGGCATGTTAGGTTAGGCTATGGGTTGAACTAGATGGACTTAAAGTCTTCCTTCAACCTTAATAACTATGTTACTATGTAAAGTTATCAAATTCTGTGTAGTACCTGTGGGTTCAAAATGCTCACTATACCCCTGGATAAAATCCTTCAGGGGTGTAGTTTCCAAAATGGGGTCACTTGTGTTTTTCACTGTTTAGGCACATCAGTGGCTGTCCAAACACAACTTGACGCATGCATGCCATTCCATCTAAGTCCGCTTCCCTTACGAGCCCTGCCTTGCACCCAAACAGTGGTTTTCCGCCACATATGGGGTTTGGCGTACTCAGAAGAAATGACACAACAATTTTTTTCGGTCCATTTTCTCCTGTAACGCTTGTGAAAATGAAAAGTAATGGAATTATAAGTAATTTTTGTGGGTAAAATCGGATATTGTATTTTCACAGTTCTATGTTATAAATTTCTGTGAAGCACATGGAGGTTCAAGGTGGTCATGACAAATCTAAATATGTTCCTTGAGGGGTCTAGTTTCCAAAATGGGGTCACTTGTGGGAGATTTCCACTGTTTAGGCACATCAGAGGCTCTCCAAGCGCGACATGGCGTCCGCTCTCGATTCCAGACGTTTTTGCATTACAAAAATCAAACAATGCTTCTTACCTTCCAAGCCCTCATCTGCGCCCAAATAGTAGTATTCCCCCACATAAGGGGTATTGTTGTACTCCGTAGAAAATGTACACCAAATTTTGTGGTCCATTTTCTCCTGTTACCCTTGTGAAAATAACAAAAAATTGAGGATAAAGGGATTTTTGTGTTCTCACCGTAAAATCCTTTTCTCCAAGCCACTCATTGGGGGACACAGGACTGTGGGTGTATGCTGCTGCCACTAGGAGGCTGACACTAAGTAAATACAAAAAGGGTTAGCTCCTCCTCTGCAGAATACACCACCCACTGGCTCTGGATAATACTAGTTCGTAGCAAAGCAGTAGGAGATTAACAAGATTTAACCGTAAAAACATGTCAGAGACTAAAAACACTTATCATAGGCAACAAGCCAAAACAAGGGTGGGTGCTGTGTCCCCATTGCCACATTGGGGGACACAGGACCGTGGGACGTCCAAAAGCAGTCCCTGGGTGGGAAATAACAACCCAACAGTGTAAACGTATGGTACCTGTTGACTACAGGTGCGCTACCGCTGCCTGCAGAATGCGCCTACCCAGGCTTGCATCTGAAGATGCCTGAGTATGGACATTGTAATGCTTTGAAAAGTTGTGCAGGCTAGACCAGGTCGCAGCTTTGCAAACCTGCTCTGCAGAAGCTTGATTCTGAATGGCCCAGGAAGCACCCACCGACCGAGTGGAGTGTGCCCTGAGGCCCGCAGGGATAGGCTTGCCTCTGACACGGTAAGCTTCTTGAATAGTTGACTGAATCCATCTGGTGATTGTCGACTTAGAAGCTGCCAGTCCCTTCCGGTGTCCCGCCGGGAGCACGAACAGAGCATCCGTCTGTCGAAAGATGCTGTCCTGGACACGTACTTCCTGAGAGCTCTAACAAGGTCCAAGGAGTGAAGAGCCTTCTCCACGCGGTGCATTGGAGTAGGGCAAAGAGATGGAAGTGCGATATCCTCATTGAGGTGGAAGAAAGACACCACCTTCGGGAGGAAAGTAGGGGACGGTCTGAGGACCACCTTGTCTTGGTGGAACGTAAGGAACGGCGTCCGACAGGAAAGAACAGCCAACTCCGAGACTCATCTGATCATGGTAATAGCGACAAGAAAAGCCACCTTCCATGAAAGGAGAGGTAGAGAGATGTCCTGCAATGGCTCGAAGGGAGATTCCTGCAGGACAACTAGGACCAGATTAAGGTCCCAAGTCTCCAGAGGCGCTTTGTAGGGAGGCATGACGTGAGAGACTCCCTGAAAGAATGTACTGACCTGAGGTTTAGAAGCAATTTTTCATTGAAAAAGGACTGACAAGGCCGAGACCTGCCCTTTTAGGGAACTTGGCGAAAGCCCCAAGTCCAGACCGGATTGGAGGAAATCCAGGATGGTAGGAATGTTGAAAACTATCAGAGGGTGACCTCTGCTTCTGCACCAATCAAAGAAGATCTTCCAGGTCCGATGGTGGATGCGCGATGACACCGGCTTGTGGGCATTGATCAAGGTGTAAACTACCTCACGGGAAAAACCCGCTTGAGTCAGAACCCAGGATTCAACGGCCATGACGTCGAACACAGGGCCCCTGAGTTCTAGTGGTAGATCGGGCCCTGAGAAAGTAGATCTGGACGATCTGGTAGGCGCCAAGCAAAGTCTGCGATGAGCTGGACCAACTCTGCATACCACGCCCGGCGAGGCCAATCCGGGGCGATGAGAATTGCCGGGACACCTTCTGCCCTGATCTTCCTGATGACTCTGGGAAGCAGGGGCAGGGGGGGGGGGAAACAGGTAAGGGAGGCCAAACTGACTCCAAGGAAGGACTAGCACATCCGCCCCGATTGCTCTGGGATCCTGGGACTGGGCCACAAACTGAGGTACCTTGGCATTGAACCAGGAAGCCATCAAGTCTACATCTAGAGTACCCCAACGAGGGCAAATTTGTTGGAATATGTCCTGATGGAGAGACCACTCTCCTGAGGCAAGACCTTGCCAGCTGAGGAAATCCGCGGCCCAATTTTCCACTCCTGGAATGTGAACAGCCGATATGACCAAGTGGTTGTGTTCGGCCCAGCGAAGGATGTACTCTACCTCGCGCATTGCAGCTCTGCTGCGGGTGCCCCCCTGATGATTTATATAAGCCACAGCTGTGGCATTGTCCGACTGGATACGGATTGGGCGGCCTGTTAGGAGATGATGGAATCGGTTTAGGGACAGCCGAATCACACGTATCTCCAGGATATTGATTGGAAGACGAGACTCGTGATGAGTCCACCTTCCCTACGCAGTGTGATGGCGAAAGACCGCTCCCCAGCCTTGGAGGCTGGCGTCAGTAATGACTACCAGCCAGTGGACTGGGATGAAGGACCTCCCTTGGAGAAGAGAGGATCAGATGTTGTGAATTCTGTGACAGAGCTCCCTCCTGTGGTCACAAGTAGTACTGCGGCTTCTGAGTTTCCTTCCTCAGGTGATGTGGTGAAGTCGTTAGGTGCTGCTCTATTTAACTCCACCTAGTGCTTTGCTCCTGGCCTCCAGTCAATGTTCTAGTATTGGTCTTGCTTCCTCCTGGATCGTTCCTGTGGCCTGTCTGCTCTGCATAAGCTAAGTTTTGCTTGTGTTATTTTTGTTTGCTATTTTTTCTGTCCAACTTGCTTAATTGGTTTTTCAGGCTTGCTGGAAGCTCTGGGATGCAGAGGGAGCACCTCCGTACCGTTAGTCGGTGCGGAGGGTCTTTTTGCCCCCTGTCATGATCCCAATGGCAGGGGATCACTAAAGGACAAGCACAGATACAAACAAGCTCTAGGGCGATGGAACCTGAGCTGACCGCGACCCTGAACCTAACACACAAATAAAAGTAGCCGGGGAACGTGCCTACGATGATCCTAGACGTCTCGCTCCAGCCGAAGATCTAACTTCCCCTATTAGAAGAAACACAGACCTCTCTTGCCTCCAGAGAAATACCCCACAGAAATAGCAGCCCCCCACATATAATGACGGTGAAATGAGAGGAAAGCACATACGCAGTATGAAAACAGTTTCAGCAAAATGAGGCCCGCTAAAGCTAGATAGCAGAGGATACAAAAGTGAACTGCGCGGTCAGCGAAAAACCCTTCAAAAAACCATCCTGAAATTACTTGAACTCATGTGCCAACTCATGGTACATGAGGAGCAATTTCAGCCCACTAGAGCAACCAGCAGCAATAATCACATATCTGCAGGCTGGACTAAAAACCAAATAAAGCAAAACACCAAAACAGGAAAATCCAAACTTAGCTTGACCAGAAGATTCTAGGAGCAGGGAGCAGAGGTAACAAGACACACTGGATACATTGATAACCGGCGAGGAAATGCCAGCAAAGCCAGGTTAAATAGGAAACTCCCATATGCTGATGGAACAGGTGGAACCCAGAAACCCAGGAAAGACAAGTCACCCAGTACCATCAGTAACCACCAGAGGGAGCCCAAAAACAGAACTCACAAAAGCCCCCTCTGCGTGGTTGTTTGTAGGGTTTTGTGTTGACCGCAAAGTTATCTTTCCTATCTTCGGTCTGTTCAGTAAGTTGGGCCTCACTTTGCTAAATCTATTTCATCTCTGCGTTTGTATTTTCATCTCTACTCACAGTCATTATATGTGGGGGGCTGCCTTTTCCTTTGGGGTATTTCTCAGAGGCAAGGTAGGCTTATTTTTTCTATCTTAGGCCTAGCTAGTTTCTCAGGCTGTGCCGAGTTGCATAGGGAGCGTTAGGCGCAATCCACGGCTGCCTCTAGTGTGGTTGGGTAGGATTAGGGATTGCGGTCAGCAGAGTTCCCACGTCTCAGAGCTCGTCCTATGTCTTTTGGTTATTGTCAGGTCACTTTGTGTGCTCTGAACTTCAAGGTCCATTGTGGTTCTGAATTACCTAATCATAACAGTACTGGAGGCCGAAAGTACTAATGCTTCTCAATAGAGGGAAAAAAGAAGTTCTGAGACCATTTTTTTTTCTTTGCACTGTGTTTTGCCTTTTTTTTCCCCTAGACATTTGGGTGGTTAAGGACACAGGTGTAGTGATGGACATTAAAGGTCTGTCTTCATGTGTGGATCATCTCACTGCAAGAGTACAAAATATTCAAGACTTTGTGGTTCAGAATTCTATGTTAGAACCAAGAATTCCTATTCCTGATTTGTTTTCTGGAGATAGAGCTAAATTTCTGAGTTTCAAAAATAATTGTAAACTGTTTCTGGCTTTGAAACCTCGCTCCTCTGGTGACCCAGTTCAACAAGTTAGGATCATTATTTCTTTATTACGTGGCGACCCTCAAGACTGGGCATTTTCCCTTGCGCCAAGAGATCCTGCATTATGTAATATTGATGCGTTTTTCCTGGCGCTCGGATTGCTGTACGATGAACCTAATTCGGTGGATCAGGCAGAGAAAAATTTGCTGGCTCTGTGTCAGGGTCAGGATGAGATAGAGATTTATTGTCAGAAGTTCAGAAAGTGGTCCGTGCTCACTCAATGGAATGAAGGTGCGCTGGCAGCTATTTTCAGAAAGGGTCTCTCTGAAGCCCTTAAGGATGTCATGGTGGGATTTCCCATGCCTGCTGGTCTGAATGAGTCTATGTCTTTGGCCATTCAGATCGGTCGACGTTTGCGTGAGCATAAATTTGTGCACCATTTGGCGGTATTATCCAAGCATAAACCTGAGCCTATGCAGTGTGATAGGACTTTGACCAGAGTTGAACGGCAAGAACACAGACGTCAGAATGGGCTGTGTTTCTACTGTGGTGATTCCACTCATGCTATCTCCGATTGTCCTAAGCGCACTAAGCGGTTCGCTAGGTCTGCCACCATTGGTACGGTACAGTCAAAATTTCTTTTGTCCGTTACTTTGATCTGCTCCTTGTCATCTTATTCTGTCATGGCATTTGTGGATTCAGGCGCTGCCCTGAATTTGATGGACTTGGAGTATGCTAGGCGCTGTGGGTTTTTCTTAGAGCCCTTGCAGTGTCCTATTCCATTGAGAGGAATTGATGCTACGCCTTTGGCCAAGAATAAGCCTCAATACTGGACCCAGCTGACCATGTGCATGGCTCCTGCACATCAGGAGGATATTCGCTTTCTGGTGTTGCATAATCTGCATGATGTGGTCGTGTTGGGGTTGCCATGGTTACAAGTCCATAACCAAGTATTAGATTGGAAATCAATGTCTGTGTCCAGCTGGGGTTGTCAGGGGGTACATGGTGATGTTCCATTTCTGTCTATTTCGTCATCCACCCTTTCTGAGGTCCCAGAGTTCTTGTCTGATTACCGGGATGTATTTGATGAGCCCAAGTCCAATGCCCTACCTCCGCATAGGGATTGTGATTGTGCTATCGATTTGATTCCTGGTAGTAAGTTTCCTAAAGGTCGACTGTTTAATTTATCTGTACCTGAGCACGCCGCTATGCGGAGTTACGTGAAGGAGTCCTTGGAGAAAGGTCATATTCGCCCGTCATCGTCGCCATTGGGAGCGGGGTTCTTTTTTGTGGCCAAGAAGGATGGTTCGCTGAGACCTTGTATAGATTACCGCCTTCTAAATAAAATCACGGTCAAATTTCAGTACCCCTTACCACTGCTATCTGATTTGTTTGCTCGGATCAAGGGGGCTAGTTGGTTCACCAAGATAGATCTTCGTGGTGCGTATAATCTTGTGCGTATTAAGCGGGGCGATGAATGGAAAACTGCATTTAATACGCATTTTGAGTACCTAGTTATGCCTTTCGGACTTGCCAATGCTCCATCGGTGTTTCAGTCCTTTATGCATGACATCTTCCGAGAGTACCTGGATAAATTCCTGATTGTATACTTGGATGATATTTTGGTCTTCTCGGATGATTGGGAGTCTCATGTGAAGCAGGTCAGAATGGTGTTCCAGGTCCTGCGTGCTAATTCTTTATTTGTGAAGGGATCAAAGTGTCTCTTTGGTGTTCAGAAGGTTTCATTTTTGGGGTTCCTTTTTTCCCCTTCTACTATCGAGATGGACCCTGTTAAGGTCCAGGCCATCTATGATTGGACTCAGCCGACATCTCTGAAGAGTCTGCAAAAGTTCCTGGGCTTTGCTAATTTTTATCGTCGCTTCATCTGTAATTTTTCTAGTATTGCTAAACCATTGACCGATTTGACCAAGAAGGGTGCTGATGTGGTCAATTGGTCTTCTGCTGCTGTGGAAGCTTTTCAAGAGTTGAAGCGTCGCTTTTCTTCTGCCCCTGTGTTGTGTCAACCAGATGTTTCGCTTCCGTTCCAGGTCGAGGTTGATGCTTCTGAAATTGGAGCGGGGGCTGTTTTGTCGCAGAGAAGTTCTGATTGCTCGGTGATGAAACCATGCGCCTTCTTTTCCAGGAAGTTTTCGCCTGCTGAGCGAAATTATGATGTTGGCAATCGAGAGTTGCTGGCCATGAAGTGGGCATTCGAGGAGTGGCGTCATTGGCTTGAAGGAGCTAAGCATCGCGTGGTGGTCTTGACTGATCACAAGAAATTGACTTATCTCGAGTCTGTCAAACGGTTGAATCCTAGACAGGCTCGTTGGTCGCTGTTTTTCTCCCGTTTTGACTTTGTGGTTTCGTACCTTCCGGGCTCTAAAAATGTGAAGGCGGATGCCCTGTCTAGGAGTTTTGTGCCCAACTCTCCGGGTTTGTCTGAGCCGGCGGGTATTCTCAAAGAGGGAGTAATTGTGTCTGCCATCTCCCCTGATTTGCGGCGGGTGCTGCAAAAATTTCAGGCTGATAAACCTGATCGTTGCCCAGCGGAGAAACTGTTTGTCCCTGATAGGTGGACGAATAGAGTTATCTCTGAGGTTCATTGTTTGGTGTTGGCTGGTCATCCTGGAATTTTTGGTACCAGAGATTTAGTGGCTAGATCCTTTTGGTGGCCGTCTCTGTCGCGGGATGTGCGCTCTTTTATGCAGTCCTGTGGGATTTGTGCTCGGGCTAAGCCCTGCTGTTCTCGTGCCAGTGGGTTGCTTTTGCCCTTGCCGGTCCCGAAGAGGCCTTGGACACATATCTCTATGGATTTTATTTCGGATCTTCCCGTCTCTCAAAAGATGTTGGTCATTTGGGTGGTTTGTGATCGCTTCTCTAAGATGATCCATTTGGTACCCTTGTCTAAATTACCTTCCTCCTCTGATTTGGTGCCATTGTTCTTCCAGCATGTGGTTTGTTTACATGGCATTCCAGAGAACATCGTTTCTGACAGAGGTTCCCAGTTTGTTTCAAGGTTTTGGCGAGCTTTTTGTGCTAGGATGGGCATTGATTTGTCTTTTTCCTCAGCTTTCCATCCTCAGACTAATGGCCAGACCGAACGAACCAATCAGACCTTGGAAACATATCTGAGATGCTTTGTTTCTGCTGATCAGGATGATTGGGTGTCCTTCTTGCCTTTGGCTGAGTTCGCCCTTAATAATTGGGCCAGCTCGGCTACCTTGGTTTCGCCATTTTTCTGCAACTCTGGGTTCCATCCTCGTTTCTCTTCAGGGCAGGTTGAGTCTTCGGACTGTCCTGGTGTGGATACGGTGGTGGACAGGTTACAGCAGATTTGGACTCATGTAGTGGACAATTTGACCTTGTCCCAGGAGAAGGCTCAACGTTTCGCTAATCCCAGACGCTGTGTGGGTCCCCAACTTCGTGTTGGGGATTTGGTTTGGTTGTCATCTCGTCATATTCCTATGAAGGTTTCCTCTCCTAAGTTTAACCCTCCGTCACATACAATAGGCCTGACAGGCACATCTCTTTTACTTTAATTTCTCCCTTCTCACCAGATTTTCAGGAAACCCCCTCCCTCTAGATAGTCTCCTGGCTCTAGCTGCTGTGTGAAACCTGATACCACAGTTGGTCTGCAGAGCTTCGGGAAGGAAGATATAGCTGTGCTGGCTTCTCAGGCTCATTGGTCCCGAACACATCACACTTTATAAGGTTGGTATGTAATGTTTTTAGTCATTACTATTGATTATTTAGCTTGTTTTATGAATGGATAGAGAAAGGTTTGTGGATATTTCATATAAATAAGGCAGATTTTCTTACAAATGAAAGTGTGCGTCTCAGGAGTTTTGAAATTTGTGTATATCAAAGTTATTACTTTTATATTGAGTAAATGGTTTTTTTTGCACCTGATTATGTGTAGTCTCTTTTATTACATCCCTATGAAGGTCATTGATCACTTTTAGAGCACTGAAATTGCAAACATTAGATATTATAGGTATTTTTCTAGCCTGCGCCTGACAGTCACATTGTATGTGAACTCGTTAGAACCGATATTGTATGTGACGGAGGGTTAAGCCTCGTTTCATTGGTCCGTATAGGATTTCTGAGGCTCTTAATCCTGTGTCTTTTCGTTTGACCCTTCCAGATTCTTTTTCCATCCATAACGTATTCCATAGGTCATTGTTGCGGAGATTCGTGGCACCTATGGTTCCATCTGTTGATCCTCCTGCCCCGGTTTTGGTGGAGGGGGAGTCGGAGTATGTTGTGGAGAAGATTTTGGATTCTCGTGTTTCGAGACGGAAACTCCAGTATCTGGTTAAGTGGAAGGGTTATGGTCAGGAAGATAATTCCTGGGTCTTTGCCTCTGATGTCCATGCTGCCGATCTTGTTCGTGCCTTTCATATGGCTCATCCTGGTCGGCCTGGGGGCTCTGGTGAGGGTTCGGTGACCCCTCCTCAAGGGGGGGGGGGTACTGTTGTGAATTCTGTGGCAGAGCTCCCTCCTGTGGTCACAAGTGGTACTGCGGCTTCTGAGTTTCCTTCCTCAGGTGATGTGGTGAAGTCGTTAGGTGCTGCTCTATTTAACTCCACCTAGTGCTTTGCTCCTGGCCTCCAGTCAATGTTCTAGTATTGGTCTTGCTTCCTCCTGGATCGTTCCTGTGGCCTGTCTGCTCTGCATAAGCTAAGTTTTGCTTGTGTTATTTTTGTTTGCTATTTTTTCTGTCCAGCTTGCTTAATTGTTTTTTCTGGCTTGCTGGAAGCTCTGGGACGCAGAGGGAGCACCTCCATACTGTTAGTCGGTGCGGAGGGTCTTTTTGCCCCCTCTGTGTGGTTGTTTGTAGGGTTTTGTGTTGACCGCAAAGTTATCTTTCCTATCTTCGGTCTGTTCAGTAAGTTGGGCCTCACTTTGCTAAATCTATTTCATCTCTGCGTTTGTATTTTCATCTCTACTCACAGTCATTATATGTGGGGGGCTGCCTTTTCCTTTGGGGTATTTCTCAGAGGCAAGGTAGGCTTATTTTTTCTATCTTAGGCCTAGCTAGTTTCTCAGGCTGTGCCGAGTTGCATAGGGAGCGTTAGGCGCAATCCACGGCTGCCTCTAGTGTGGTTGGGTAGGATTAGGGATTGCGGTCAGCAGAGTTCCCACATCTCAGAGCTCGTCCTATGTCTTTTGGTTATTGTCAGGTCACTTTGTGTGCTCTGAACTTCAAGGTCCATTGTGGTTCTGAATTTCCTAATCATAACAATCAGAGCATCCACCATTGGAGTGTCTGCTTGACCCGAGGAGAGAGAGGACATAGTTGGTCGAGGGAAAGCGGACTCCCGTCCCATGTGTCCAGCAGAGCGTGCTGGAGGGGGCGGAGGTGTAGTTGGGCGAATGGAATCGCCTCCATTGCGGCCACCATCTTCCCGAGAATCCTCATGCCGAAACGGATGGAACAGGGGTATGGCTGAAGATGCTTCCAGACTCCCTGTTGAAGAGCCAGGACCTTGTCCCGAGGAAGAAGCACCAACCTTAGGGAAGTGTCCAGGGTCATGCCCAGGAAGGAGATCCATTGAGCTGGAACAGGAGATGACTTTTTTAAGTTGATCAACCAGCCCAGCCGAGAAAGAGTATCCAAGGAAATGTGGACGCACTCCTCGCAGGCTCAGAAAGATGGGCCTTTGACCAGTAAGTCGTCTAGATGGGGAAGCACGACCAGGTCCCGAGAATGCAGAATGGCCATGACCGCCGCCATGACCTTTGTAAAAACCCTGGGGGCGGAGGTGAGGCCGAAAGGCAAGGCCATGAACTGGAAATGTTCCTCTCCGACTGCGAAGCGAAGAAACCTTTGGTGAGGTGGGATGATTGGGATGTGGAGGTACGCATCCCGGATGTCAATGGATGCTAAGAATTCGCCTTGTTCCATCGCGGCAATGATGGAACGGAGGGATTGCATCCTGAAATGATGGACTTTGACAAATCTGTTCAAGAGCTTTAGGTCCAGGATGGGCCTGACTGTTCCACCCTTTTTGGGGACCACAAACAGATTTGAATGAAAACCGCGGAACCTTTCGTCCTCTGGGACAGGGACAATAACTCCATCTTGTCGGAGTGAATCGATAGCCTGGGAAAAAGCCAGAGCGCGCGTTCCCGCTTTGGGAGGGCGGGAGGTGAAGAACTGGTTTGGAGGGAGGGGGGAGGAAAAATCAATTTTGTAGCCGGAGGACACCAGATCCCTGACCCACTCGTCGTGAACGACTGTGAGCCAGGCATGACGAAACAAAAGAAGGCGTCCGCCTACTTTGCTGGTGTCGTTCGGACGAGATTGTGATTTATTTAGAAGAAGATATTTGAGGTCTGGATCCCCTGGACCTAGACTGTGTGGAGCAGCCCCTCCAGGAATGGTTGGGCCTATATGAAGCCTAAGGGCTTTTGTCTCTGCCGGCACGGCGCCCCGAACCAGGGGAACTGGCTGAGGAATGCCATGCGTAAGTTCCACAAAAGGGCCGAAAACGAGCCTGCGGCTGTCGTCGGTACAGTTGCCTGAATCTCTGCTGGGGAAGGGAAATACTTTTTCCCCCTGTAGCGTCTGAAATCAGTTTGTATGTATCAGTGAGGTATGGCAGAGACGTGAGGGACTTTTTAGATACGGAGTCCACTCGCGAGTTCCTGAGGCATAGTGCTCTCCTAATCGCCACAGCATTTGAAGCCGTAGGTGTAGAGCAGTTCGCCGTGTCCAGGGAAGCGTTTACTAAGTAATCGCCAGCCAAGGAAATTTGATTTGCTAGCTCTGCTATGTCAGAAGGAAGGTCACTGTTCTGTAAGGCCTTATGCAGAGAGTCTGCCCAACAAGTAACGCCTTTGGCTACCCAGGTAGCAGCGAATGAGGGAAATAGTGCCGAGCCTGAAGCCTCAAAAGCTGAACTGGCGAGACTGTCAACTAGGCGGTCTGTGGGATCTGTGATAGAAGATCCGTCCGGCACAGATAGGATAGTTTTAGAGGACAAACGTGAGACAGGAGGATCCAGGAGGCGATTCTGTCCATTGTTTGCGGAGATCAGAAGAAAAGGGATATTTGGACTCCAGAAATCTATGGCCCTGAAAGCGTTTGTATGGACGCTCCCTATGTCACTGCACTATGTCCTGGAACTCCGGGTGATTGGCCAACCCCCGTGAGTATGCTTGGTCCTTTTGAAGGACACCAAATTATCCGTACTGGAGGTCGCCGGTTCCTCATCAACCTGAAGGGACTGGTTGACGGCCACAATGAGACTATCTATAGTGCTCTGAAAACCTGGCGACTCCAGATCTTGAGGCCCATCAGACTCAGGATCAGAGTCCTGGTCGGAAGAGGTGCCTGAGGAGCGAGAGCGGGAAGCGGAGCTAACGGACGCCGAGGCACCAGAGGGCCTGGGGGACGAGCTACGGACATGCTTCCTAGATGACCACTTGTGCTTAGAATGAAAGCGGCCCCTGCAGGCTGAAGATTCCGCAGCCGTAGGGGAAGCTTCCTGAAGAGGCGGATTAGTGGTCCTGCTCCTGGTTGGATCCTGGAGGGACTCAATAGCTTTAGTCAAAGAAGCCATAGATTGTGAAAGTGACAAAGCTGACTCAGGGGGACTGGTCACCGTGGGCTCATTTGCGGCGGGGGGCTCCTGAGCGCATTTAGGGTCACAAGCATTACAGAGCGGAGCAGTATGCCCGCTTGGTAGTGCAGCCTGACAGGAGGTGCAAGAAGTGAAGAATAGAGTTGAGCGACCTTGACCTTTTTAGAGTCGAGCCGGGTTTTGCGAAACCCGACTATGTCCAAAGTCGGGTCGAGTGAAATCGGCCGATTATGACGTAAAGTCGGGATCGACCGAAACACGAAACCCAATGCAAGTCAATGGGGCAGCATAGTCGGCAGTGAGTGGGGGCCAGGAAAACACCTAGAGTGCCCATTTTAATGTTAAAACCATCCATTCTTCTTAATGAAGCTTGTCAAGCGTAATTTACCTTATAATAATTGGAAGGCATTTGAAATTGGGGGTCATTTGGCTAAAGTTGTGGGGGGTAGGGCTGGTTCAAGTAATTAGTGGGCCCAGGAAATCTGGACCACGTCACGGCAGTGGAGCAGGGAGAGGTAAGTATTTCAACTTTGCAAGTGCTGTGAACCTGAGCAAGCAGGGGGGGCCCACTCGTTGGCATTGGCACTGGCACAGGGCCCCTCAAAGTACAGCGGTGTGTTTGCACGGCGGGGGCGCCTCCCACCGGCAGCAACACTTTTGCGTACTATGAGAGGCCCTGTGCCAGTGACGTCGCCAACTAGTATTCCTCCCCCCACCTGATGAAGGAACCTGCACTTTCATCTGCACCTTCCTCTTTGTCCCCGTGTAAGGTGGTATGGTATGCGGGAAGAGCAACCTGACTTTCAGCAGGGTCACAATGTTGTTGTGTAGCGTGCACGGGGAATGTTGCGTTATGGGTCAATGTACCAGCAGACTCATCTATCACTGGCTGGGCAATGGGCACGATGAAGTGGAAACACAGATATAGGCCCAAAGAAGAAAGTGGGCTAAATGCAGTTCAAAATTGGTAACACAGGAATAACCAGGGGGCATTGCAGTGGAGGACAACTGGAATGAGAGGCTGACACAGAGAGTAGGGCCAAATCAGTAAGTAGTCGAAATGCAGTTCAAAATTGGCAACCGTAGTAAACAGGCGGCACAGCTTTGTTCAGTGGAGGAGAACAGCAAGGAGTGGCAGACACCGATAGTAGGCCCCAACCCAACTAGTAGGCCAAATGCAGTCTAACATTAACAACTACTTAACGAGAGGCTGAAAATGGTATTTCAGGACAGGAAACCAGGAGAACAGCAAGGAGTGGCAGACACCGATAGTAGGCCCCAAACCAACTAGTACGCCAAATGCAGTTGTTCCATTTAACCACAATTTAATGAGAGCCTGAAGATAGAAGCTCAGGAAAGGCAACCTGGGG
The DNA here is from genome assembly GCF_032444005.1 of Ranitomeya imitator. Taxonomy (NCBI): domain Eukaryota; kingdom Metazoa; phylum Chordata; class Amphibia; order Anura; family Dendrobatidae; genus Ranitomeya; species Ranitomeya imitator. The sequence continues at coordinate 555,091,674 of NC_091285.1, forward strand.
AACACCTTGGAGTGTAACACACCATCTCTCTCCACCCCATACCCATTTTGTAGGCCTAATGCTGTGTACTTTTCTACAACTACTAAACGAGAGTCGGAAGACCGAAGCAATGGCAAGGAAACCTGGGGAACACCTTGGAGTGTAACACACCATCTCTCTCCACCCCATACCCAATTTGTAGGCCTAATGCAGCCTACTTTCCGACACCTACTAAACGAGAGCATGAAGATCGAAGCTCAGGAAAGGCAACCTGGGGAACACCTTGGAGTGTAACACACCATCTCTCTCCACCCCATACCCATTTTTTAGGCCTAATGCAGTGTACTTTTCTACAACTACTAAACGAGAGTCGGAAGACCGAAGCAATGGCAAGGAAACCTGGGGAACACCTTGGAGTGTAACACACCATCTCTCTCCACCCCATTCCCCATTTTTTAGGCCTAATGCAGCCTACTTTCCGACACCTACTAAACGAGAGCATGAAGATCGAAGCTCAGGAAAGGCAACCTGGGGAACACCTTGGAGTGTAACACACCATCTCTCTCCACCCCATACCCATTTTGTATTCCTAATGCTGTGTACTTTTCTACAACTACTAAACGAGAGTCGGAAGACCGAAGCAATGGCAAGGAAACCTGGGGAACACCTTGGAGTGTAATACACCATCTCTCTCCACCCCATACCCAATTTGTAGGCCTAATGCAGCCTACTTTCCGACACCTACTAAACGAGAGCATGAAGATCGAAGCTCAGGAAAGGCAACCTGGGGAACACCTTGGAGTGTAACACACCATCTCTCTCCACCCCATACCCATTTTGTAGGCCTAATGCTGTGTACTTTTCTACAACTACTAAACGAGAGTCGGAAGACCGAAGCAATGGCAAGGAAACCTGGGGAACACCTTGGAGTGTAACACACCATCTCTCTCCACCCCATACCCAATTTGTAGGCCTAATGCAGCCTACTTTCCGACACCTACTAAACGAGAGCATGAAGATCGAAGCTCAGGAAAGGCAACCTGGGGAACACCTTGGAGTGTAACACACCATCTCTCTCCACCCCATACCCATTTTGTAGGCCTAATGCTGTGTACTTTTCTACAACTACTAAACGAAAGTCGGAAGACCGAAGCAATGGCAAGGAAACCTGGGGAACACCTTGGAGTGTAACACACCATCTCTCTCCACCCCATACCCAATTTGTAGGCCTAATGCAGCCTACTTTCCGACACCTACTAAACGAGAGCATGAAGATCGAAGCTCAGGAAAGGCTACCTGGTGAAAACCTTGGAGTGTAACACAACCTGTCTCTACACCCCATACCAAATTTGTAGGCCTAATGCAGCGTAGTTTCCACCAACTACTAAACGAGAGCCGGAAGATCGAAGCTCATGAAAGGCAACCCGGGGAACACCTTGGAGTGTAACACAACCTCTCTCTACACCACGAAAGGGCTGATTCTTAGGAAGGAAGGCTGTTGTAAATAAGCATTGCGCGTCCGAGGGTGATTATATTCTTATTCGGTATCTACTCACCCTCGGACGCGCCATGCTTCTTGATTTGTAATTAATGTTTATTTGCAATGTGCTTTTGACTTACTCAATTATTTTTTTAATTATTGATTTTATTAAATTAATAGTTTAACATCTTATTGGAAATAATTTAAAGGAGACGCGACAGGACAACACTCGGTGGATGCCATATCTGTGTTAACAACTCCAAAAAACTTTCAGTTAACTTCTTGCAGGAGAAAGAAATTGTAGCTGTTGGACCTTTGTAGTACAGTTCCAGATATTTGTTGTGTGTTTGTTTTGATTGTTAAAATGTCTGCATTTGAGATCTCAACACGATCTTATTTTTTATAATCAAATTAATTTTTTAAATATTTTATTAGGTTGGTTCAAGGGGTACACGGGCCGCAGTAGACAGGTCAGTGGAGGCCTAGTGGAAGGAGGGACCGCAGATGCGCCACTGTTTCACCCATACACAATTAGTAGGCCTAATGCAGCGTAGTTTCCAACAGCTACTAAACGAGAGCCGGAAGATCGAAGCTCAGGAAAGGCAACCTGGGGAACACCTTGGAGTGTAACACAACCTCTCTCTACACCACGGAAGGGCTGATTCTTAGGAAGGAAGGCTGTTGTAAATAAGCATTGCGCGTCCGAGGGTGATTATATTCTTATTCGGTATCTACTCACCCTCGGACGCGCCATGCTTCTTGATTTGTAATTAATGTTTATTTGCAATGTGCTTTTGACTTACTCAATTATTTTTTTAATTATTGATTTTATTAAATTAATAGTTTAACATCTTATTGGAAATAATTTAAAGGAGACGCGACAGGACAACACTCGGTGGATGCCATATCTGTGTTAACAACTCCAAAAAACTTTCAGTTAACTTCTTGCAGGAGAAAGAAATTGTAGCTGTTGGACCTTTGTAGTACAGTTCCAGATATTTGTTGTGTGTTTGTTTTGATTGTTAAAATGTCTGCATTTGAGATCTCAACACGATCTTATTTTTTATAATCAAATTAATTTTTTTTATATTTAATGATGTTGGTTCAAGGGGTACACGGGCAGCAATAGACAGGTCAGTGGAGGCCTAGTGGAAGGAGTGACGGCAGACAGGCATCAAAGGCCTAACATTGGGCTGGCTGTAGGCAAGTTAAAATTGGTTCCAGGGGAACACGGCCATCAGTGGCCTGGTCAGTGTAGTTGTAGTTGAAAGAACGGGACGCAGACAGGCTTCGAAGGCCTAACATAATAACATAGGGCTGGCTGTAGGCAAGTTAAAATTGGTTCCAAGGGAACACGGCCATCAGTGGCCTGGTCAGTGTAGTTGTAGTTGAAAGAACGGGACGCAGACAGGCTTCGAAGGCCTAACATAACAAACTTGGGCTGGCTGTAGGCACTTTTAAATTTGTTCCAGGGGTACATGGGCAGCAGTGTATGGTCAGTGGAAGTCTAGTGGAAGGAGTGACCGCAGACAGGCTTCCAAGGCCTAACATAACAAACTTGGGCTGGCTGTAGGCACTTTTAAATTGGTTCCAGGGGTACACGGGCAGCAGTGGTCTGGTCAGTGGAAGTCTAGTGGAAGGAGTGACCGCAGACAGGCTTCCAAGGCCTAACATAACAAACTTGGGCTGGCTGTAGGCACTTTTAAATTGGTTCCAGGGGTACACGGGCAGCAGTGGTCTGGTCAGTGGAAGTCTAGTGGAAGGAGTGACCGCAGACAGGCTTCCAAGGCCTAACATAACAAACTTGGGCTGGCTGTAGGCACTTTTAAATTGGTTGCAGGGGTACACGGGCAGCAGTGGTCTGGTCAGTGGAAGTCTAGTGGAAGGAGTGACCGCAGACAGGCTTCGAAGGCCTAACATAACAAAATTGGGCTGGCTGTAGGCACTTTAAATTGGTTCCAGGGGTACATGGGCAGCAGTGTATGGTCAGTGGAAGTCTAGTGGAAGGAGTGACGGCAGACAGTCTTCGAAGGCCTAACATAACAAAATTGGGCTGACTGTAGGCACTTTTAAATTGGTTCCAGGGTAACACGGCCAGCAGTGGCCTGGTCAGTGTAGTAGTTGTAGAAAGAAGGGACCGCAGACAGGCTTCGAAGGCCTAACATAACAAAAATGTCAAAACAATGGTATTGTCAGTGCCAGGCATTGAAGGATGTCAGCGCCTAGACTACACATTGGTGAAGCTGTGAGAGATAATTTTGCTAGTGGTAGAGCATTGTTTGAGCTGGGGGGGAGAACTGTCTTGTGGCCGGCGGTACAGGCACAGGGCCCCTCATATTACAACGGTGTGTCTGACGTTGGGTGCGCACCACCACCGCCAGAGACACTTTATTGTACTATGAGGGACCCAGTGGCAGTGCCGTCGACCAAAAGCGGCCACACCCACCTCTTCAGACAAACAGCACTCTCAAGGGTCCAAGCGCAAAGTGGCGATAGCACGGCCCCGTGTGGGGAGTTTGGCCATTTCGTGAGGTGGAAACATGTCGTATGCTGGACAATCAGGTGAAGAAAATTACGAGATTGGAAAAGTCATTCAGAATAGTCCACAGGCAAGACCTTTTCATAGGAAAGCTAGGTGTCAGCCGGGCAGGGTGGGGCAAAAGATTTTGAAATCCAGTTGTGGTTCATTTTAATGAAGGTTAGATCATCTACATTTTGGGTAGCCAGACGAGTCCTTTTTTCTGTTAGTATTGAACCTGCAGCACTGAATACTCTTTCTGATAGGACACTAGCTGCCGGGCAAGCAAGCTCCTGCAATGCATATTCTGCCAATTCTGGCCAGGTGTCTAATTTGGATGCCCAGTAATCAAATGGGAATGACGGTTGAGGGAGAACGTCGATAAGGGATGAAAAATAGTTTGTAACCATACTGGACAAATGTTGTCTCCTGTCACTTTGAATTGATGCTGCAGTACCTGTCCTGTCTGCGGTCATAGAAAAATCACTCCACAACCTGGTCAGAAAACCCCTCTGGCCAACGCCACTTCTGATTTCTGCCCCTCTAACACCTCTGGTCTGCTGGCCCCTGGAGCTCGTGTGAGAACGATCACGGGCGCTGTGTGCAGGGAATGCCAGAAGCAAACGGTCAACAAGAGTTGATTGTTTTGTTGCTAATATTAGTTCCAAGTTCTCATGTGGCATAATATTTTGCAATTTGCCTTTATAGCGAGGATCAAGGAGGCAGGCCAACCAGTAATCGTCATCGTTCATCATTTTTGTAATGCGTGTGTTCCTTTTGAGGATACGCAAGGCATAATCCGCCATGTGGGCCAAAGTTCCCGTTGTCAAATCTGCGGTTGTGCTTGGTTGAGGGGCAGTTGCAGGCAAATCTACGTCACTTGTGTCCCTCAAAAAACCAGAACCCGGCCTTGCCACGCCACCAATTTCCCGTGCCCCCGGGAAAGCTTCCTCATTAAAAATATACTCATCCCCATCATCCTCCTCATCCTCCACCTCCTCTTCGCCCGGTACCTCGTCATGTACACTGCCCTGACCAGACAATCGCTGACTGTCATCAAGGCTTTCCTCTTCCTCTGGTGCAGACGCCTGATCCTTTATGTGCGTCAAACTTTGCATCAGCAGACGCATTAGGGGGATGCTCATGCTTATTATGGCGTTGTCTGCACTAACCAGCCGTGTGCATTCCTCAAAACACTGAAGGACTTGACACATGTCTTGAATCTTCGACCACTGCACACCTGACAACTCCATGTCTGCCATCCTACTGCCTGCCCGTGTATGTGTATCCTCCCACAAAAACATAACAGCCCGCCTCTGTTCGCACAGTCTCTGAAGCATGTGCAGTGTTGAGTTCCACCTTGTTGCAACGTCTATGATTAGGCGATGCTGGGGAAGGTTCAAAGAACGCTGATAGGTCTGCATACGGCTGGAGTGTACAGGCGAACGGCGGATATGTGCGCAAAGTCCACGCACTTTGAGGAGCAGGTCGGGTAACCCCGGATAACTTTTCAGGAAGCACTGCACCACCAGGTTTAAGGTGTGAGCCAGGCAAGGAATGTGTTTCAGTTGGGAAAGGGAGATGGCAGCCATGAAATTCCTTCCGTTATCACTCACTACCTTGCCTGCCTCAAGATCTACAGTGCCCAGCCACGACTGCGTTTCTTGCTGCAAGAACTCGGACAGAACTTCCGCGGTGTGTCTATTGTCGCCCAAACACTTCATAGCCAATACAGCCTGCTGACGTATGCCAGTAGCTGCCCCATAATGGGAGACCTGGTGTGCAACAGTGGCAGGTGCGGATGGAGTGTTTGTGCGACTGCGGTCTGTGGACGAGCTCTTGCTTCTGCAGGAGGACGAGGAGGAGGAGGAGGAGGAGGGGGTGCGAACGGCTACAGACAACTGTTTACTAGACCGTGGGCTAGGCAGAACTGTCCCAAACTTGCTGTCCCCTGTGGACCCTGAATCCACCACATTTACCCAGTGTGCCGTGATGGACACGTAACGTCCCTGGCCATGCCTACTGGTCCATGCATCTGTTGTCAGGTGCACCTTTGTGCTCACAGATTGCCTGAGTGCATGGACGATGCACTCTTTAACATGCTGGTGGAGGGCTGGGATGGCTTTTCTGGAAAAAAAGTGTCGACTGGGTAGCTCGTAGCGTGGTACAGCGTAGTCCATCAGGGCTTTGAAAGCTTCGCTTTCAACTAACCGGTAGGGCATCATCTCTAACGAGATTAGTCTAGCTATGTGGGCGTTCAAACCCTGTGTACGCGGATGCGAGGCTAAGTATTTCCTTTTTCTAACCATAGTCTCATGTAGGGTGAGCTGGACTGGAGAGCTGGAGATCGTGGAACTAGCGGGGGTGCCGGTGGACATGGCAGACTGAGAGATGGTGGGAGATGGTATTGTTGCCGCCGGTGCCCTAGATGCAGTGTTTCCTACTACGAAACTGGTGATTCCCTGACCCTGACTGCTTTGGCCTGGCAAAGATACCTGCACAGATACAGCAGGTGGTGCGCTAAATGGTGGTCCTACACTGCCGGAAGGGATGTTGCGTTGATGACTAGCTTCATTGGCCGAGGGTGCAACAACCTTAAGGGACGTTTGGTAGTTAGTCCAAGCTTTCAAATGCATGGTGGTTAAATGTCTATGCATGCAACTAGTATTGAGACTTTTCAGATTCTGACCTCTGCTTAAGGAAGTAGAACATTTTTGACAGATGACTTTGCGCTGATCAATTGGATGTTGTTTAAAAAAATGCCAGACTGCACTCTTTCTAGCATCGGATACCTTTTCAGGCATTGCAGACTGAGCTTTAACCGGATGGCCACGCTGTCCTCCACCAGGTTTTGGCTTTGCCACGCGTTTTGGGCAAGATACGGGCCCGGCAGATAGAACCTGTGGCGATGTTGATGCCTGCTGCGGCCCCTCCTCCTCCTCTGCTTCAGAACTGCTGCCGCCTGCACCCTGTTCCCCCAATGGCTGCCAATCGGGGTCAAGAACTGGGTCATCTAATAACTCTTCTTGTACCTCCTGCGCAACTTCGTCTGTGTCACCGTGTCGTTCGGTGGTATAGCGTTCGTGATGGGGCAACATAGTCTCATCAGGGTCTGATTCTTGATCAGCACCCTGCGAGGGCAATGTTGTGGTCTGAGTCAAAGGACCAGCATAGTAGTCTGGCTGTGGCTGTGCGTCAGTGCACTCCATGTCAGATTCAATTTGTAATGGGCATGGACTGTTAACTGCTTCACTTTCTAAGCCAGGGACGGTATGTGTAAAGAGCTCCATGGAGTAACCCGTTGTGTCGCCTGCTGCATTCTTCTCTGTTGTTGTTTTTGCTGAAGAGGACAAGGAAGTGACTTGTCCCTGACCGTGAACATCCACTAACGACGCGCTGCTTTTACTTTTACCAGTTTCACGAGAGGAGGCAAAAGAGCTAGAGGCTGAGTCAGCAAGATAAGCCAAAACTTGCTCTTGCTGCTCCGGCTTTAAAAGCGGTTTTCCTAATCCCAGAAAAGGGAGCGTTCGAGGCCTTGTGTAGCCGGACGACGAACCTGGCTCCACAGCTCCAGACTTAGGTGCAATATTTTTTTCCCCACGACCACCTGATGCTCCACCACTACCACTACCCTCATTACCAGCTGACAATGAACGCCCCCGGCCACGACCTCTTCCACTAGACTTCCTCATTGTTTTAAAAACGTAACCAAACTAACGTTATTTGTTGCAGTCACACAACTTACACGGTGAGCTATAACTTCAGTATGATTTAGCTACCCCTTTACAGGTTGGTGAGACCACAGCGAAAATCAGGCCCAATGTTACACACTCTTTTTTTGGTGGCTGCAAATTAGAGAGATGCCCCACACGCAGGACTGTCACTGAAGCACAAATGTTAATATTAATGTCACACTATTATTTTTTTTTTATTTTTATTTTTTTCAGGAACACTTTAGAAACCCCCCAAAAAAAAAAAAATAGATTTTTGCAGGGAGAATTTAGAAAACAAATGTAACAAACTATATGCTTTCTATGGGCCACTGAGTGAGAGATGACGCACACAGGAATCAGGAGTGGCACACAAGCCCAGAGGCCAATATTTTTCTACCAATGATTGATGGAGTTATTTTCTCTGGTAGATTTTGGAACCCAAATCAAGGAAAAAAAATATAGGCTTTCTATGGACCACAATTGGAGAGAGAGAGAGAGAGAGAGAGAGAGAGAGAGAGAGAGAGAGATGGCACACCCAGGAGTCAAGACTGGCACACAAGCAGAAAGGCCAATATTAATCTCCCATTTTTTTGGGGGGTTTGTTTTTTTTTTTTTTTTTTTTTTTTTTTTTCAGGGAGACTTTAGAAAAAAAAATAATAAAAAAAATATGATTTTATCAGGAAGAATTTAGAAACCAAATAAAATAAAATTATTTTTTCAGGGAGAATTTATAAAACAAATAAAAACAAAAATAGGCGTTCTATGGCCCACTGACTGAGAGATGACGCACACAGGAGTCAGGAGTGGCACACAAGCCCAGAGGCCAATATTTTTCTACCAATGATTGATGTAGTTATTTTCTCTGGTAGATTTTGGAACCCAAATCAAGGAAAAAAAATATAGGCTTTCTATGGACCACAATTGGAGAGAGAGAGAGAGAGAGAGATGGCACACCCAGGAGTCAAGACTGGCACACAAGCAGAAAGGCCAATATTAATCTCCCACTGTTTTTTTTGTTTGTTTTTTTTTTTTTTTTTTTCAGGGAGACTTTAGAAAAAAAAATAATAAAAAAAATATGATTTTATCAGGAAGAATTTAGAAACCAAATAAAATAAAATGATTTTTTCAGGGAGAATTTATAAAACAAATAAAAACAAAAATAGGCGTTCTATGGCCCACTGACTGAGAGATGACGCACACAGGAGTCAGGAGTGGCACACAAACCCAGAGGCCAATATTTTTCTACCAATGATTGATGTAGTTATTTTCTCTGGTAGATTTTAGAACCCAAATCAAGGAAAAAAAATATAGGCTTTCTATGGACCACAATTGGAGAGAGAGAGAGAGAGAGAGAGAGAGAGAGATGGCACACCCAGGAGTCAAGACTGGCACACAAGCAGAAAGGCCAATATTAATCTCCCACTGTTTTTTTTGGTTGTTTTTTTTTTTTTTTTTTCAGGGAGACTTTAGAAAAAAAAATAATAAAAAAAATATGATTTTATCAGGAAGAATTTAGAAACCAAATAAAATAAAATGATTTTTTCAGGGAGAATTTATAAAACAAATAAAACCAAAAATAGGCGTTCTATGGCCCACTGACTGAGAGATGACGCACCCAGGAGTCAAGACTGGCACACAAGCAGAAAGGCCAATATTAATCTCCCACTGTTTTTTTTTTTTTTTTTCAGGGAGACTTTAGAAAAAAAAATAATAAAAAAAATATGATTTTATCAGGAAGAATTTAGAAACCAAATAAAATAAAATGATTTTTTCAGGGAGAATTTAGAAAACAAATAAAACCAAAAATAGGCGTTCTATGGCCCACTGACTGAGAGAGAGAGAGAGATGGAACGCTTAGTACTGGCACACAAGCCCAAAGGGCAATATTAATCTCCCTTTTTTTTTCCAGGGAGAATTTCTAAAACCCAAAAAAAAAAAAAAAAAGGCTTTCTATGGCCCACTATTTGTGAGAGAGATGGGACGCTCAGGACTGGCACAGATGGCACGCTCAGGACTGGCACAGAAGCCCAGAGGCCAATATTAATCTCCCTTTTTTTCTGGGAGAATTTATAAAACCAAAAAAATATTTAAATAGGCTTTCTATGGCCCACTATTTGTGAGAGAGATGGCACGCTCAGGACTGGCACAGATGGCACGCTCACAACTGGCACACAAGCCCAGAGGCCAATATTAATCTCCCTTTTTTCAGGGAAAATTTATAAAACCAAAAAAAAAATTAAATAGGCTTTCTATGGCCCACTATTTGTGAGAGAGATGGCACGCTCAGGACTGGCACAGATGGCACGCTCACAACTGGCACACAAGCCCAGAGGCCAATATTAATCTCCCTTTTTTCAGGGAAAATTTATAAAACAAAAAAAAAAATTAAATAGGCTTTCTATGGCCCACTATTTGTGAGAGAGATGGCACGCTCAGGGCTGGCACAGATGGCACGCTCAGGACTGGCACACAAGCCCAGAGGCCAATATTAATCTCCCTTTTTTTCAGGGAGAATTTATAAAACCAAAAAAAAAATTAAATAGGCTTTCTATGGCCCACTATTTGTGAGAGAGATGGCACGCTCAGGGCTGGCACAGATGGCACGCTCAGGACTGGCACACAAGCCCAGAGGCCAATATTAATCTCCCTTTTTTTCAGGGAGAATTTATAAAACCCAAAAAAAAATAAAATAGGCTTTCTATGGCCCACTATTTGTGAGAGAGATGGCACACTCAGGACTGGCACACAAGCCCAAAGGCCAATATTAATCTCCCACTGTATTTTTATCAGGGAGAATTTATACACCCCACAAAAAAAAATACAGAAAAATGAAAAGGCTTTCTATGGCCCACTATGTGAGAGAGATGGCACACACAGGGATGGCACTCTAGCAGAAATGCCAAATTGCCAATCTTAATCTCCCACCAAAAAAAAAAAAAAAAAAAAAACAGGGAATGTCCTACAATTACTATCTCCCTGCCTGCAGTAATCTCAGCCAGGTATGGCAGGCAGCTACTATCTCCCTGCCTGCAGTAATCTCAGCCAGGTATGGCAGGCAGCAATAAGGAGTGGACTGATGCACAAATGAAATAAAAAGTGTGGACAAACAAAAAAGATAGCTGTGCAGAAAGGAAGGAACAAGAGGATTTGTGCTTTGAAAAAAGCAGTTGGTTTGCACAGCGGCGTACACACAGCAATGCAGCTATCAGGGAGCCTTCTAGGGCAGCCCAATGAGCTACAGCGCTGAGGGGAAAAAAAAAAAAAAAAAAACTTCCACTGTCCCTGCACACCGAGGGTGGTGTTGGACAGTGCAAATCGCTGCAGCACAAGCGGTTTTGTGGTTAATGGACCCTGCCTAACGCTATCCCTGCTTCTGACAAAGCGGCAGCAACCTCTCCCTAAGCTCAGATCAGCAGCAGTAAGATGGCGGTCGGCGGGAACGCCTCTTTATAGCCCCTGTGACGTCGCAGACAGCAAGCCAATCACTGCAATGCCCTTCTCTAAGATGGTGGGGACCAGGACCTATGTCATCACGCTGCCCACACTCTGCGTTTACCTTCATTGGCTGAGAAATGGCGCTTTTCGCGTCATTGAAACGCGACTTTGGCGCGAAAGTCGCGTACCGCATGGCCGACCCCGCACAGGGGTCGGATCGGGTTTCATGAAACCCCGACTTAGCCAAAAGTCGGCGACTTTTGAAAATGTTCGACCCGTTTCGCTCAACCCTAGTGAAGAACACTGTATGTGCTTTTGTGGACTTTTTGTGCTTAGGCAGAGACATGTCATCAGTTAACCTCCATGAAGGGTTGTGGTGTACCTGTGCAGCTAGAAGTGCGGGTCACTGTGTGCAGGAGTATGAGGGCCTGTGTCAGCGTGCAACGCACCTACCCAGGTCCTGTCGCAGCGCTGTGACCGAGAAGAGCCGGCATCCAGAGGGTTTCCACACATCAAAGATGGCCACCAAGAGTTTGTGAGGCGCTTCTCGCAGTGTGCAAGAAGCACTGAACTGGTGGGAAGGCCCTCACGCGTGACGTGCGCTGTGGGTGGAACGCAGCCTAGCTGAGGCCAAAGCCGGGGACTAAATTAGCAGTGCCTAGCCCGCGGTGCGCTCGGGAGCCCCCCCACTCCTGCCAGACTCACTGCTGATGTTCCTCTTCAGGCGGGATATGAGGGGGGGTGCAGTCAACCTTGATCCACCGCCCTCTTGAGGGGGTGGAGAGGGACTGGGAAGCTCCTTGCAGCACTGCTGTCCTTCAGTGGTGGAGCAGAGGGAGGGCGGCCGGACTGTGTTCATGGGAAGGTGGCCTCTGTGTATCCTAAGGGTTCGCTCCCGTAGGATTTCACAGGGCTAGTTCTCGGCCGAACATCCCACGTGGCAGGAAAAGGTACAAGGAGTAAACTCGCCTGTTGATGTTTCAGGGGAGACCGGCCCGCCTTAAGAGGGTCTGTTGCCCCCTTCATCCTCTTGCGCAAAGTTAAAAATAAAAATGTCTGGAAAAAACAGACGCAGTGTGCCTCCTACGGACACTAAGCAAGAACCGGTATTATCCGGAGCCAGTGGGCAGTGCATACTGCAGAGGAGGAGCTAACCCTTTTTGTATTTACTTAGTGTCAGCCTCCTAGTGGTAGCAGCATACACCCAAGGTCCTGTGTCCCCCAATGTGGTGATGGAGAAAGTACATTTTTGTGGGTAAAATGTGATTTTTTTAAAATTTTCACAGCTCCATGTTATAAACTTCTGTTAAGCACCTGGAGGTACAAGGTGTTCACCACACATCTAGATACATTCTTTAACGGGTCTAGTTTCCAAAATGGGGTCACTTGTGGGGGGGTTCCACTATTTAGACATATCAGGGGCTCTCCTAGCATGACATGCTATATATTCAATATCAACAAAACCAAAGACAAGAGATTAAAGACACAATATTGGACCAAAAATGGGACACTTTAGCAGAACCTACAACCTATACTAGACATAGAGTACAAAGTCTTAATATGTTAATATATATACATTTTTATTACAAAAATACAAGTAATAACTCACATATGATAAGAAAAGTCAGTGGAAAAAGTGGAGCTCAGTGTCAACAGATTCCCACTGCACAAATGCACAAATAGCATATCAGGCATGGGGTAAGAGACGTAAAAACAGTAGTTTGAATATATGAAGATATTTTGGACAACTGTGTACAAGGAAAGACCCTTTTACTGACTGTGCTCCAGTGTACAAAGCAAGGTCCACACAGGCTTGGTTAGGTGAAGTTGATACAGAACTTTACTGTCCCTTACTGAGCCATGACCTCAATATTACAAAACACATTTGGAATGAATTAGAATGGAGATTGCGAGCCAGGCCCTCTATGTCTAGTATAGCGTGACATGCTGTTCGCTCGATTCCAGGCACTTTTGCATTCAAAAAGTCAAACGGTGCTACTTCCCTTCCGAGACCTGCCTTGCGCCCAAACAGTGGATTTCACCCACATATGGGGTATCAGCGTACTCAGGAGAAATTGCACAATAAATTTTGGGGTCCATTTTCTCCTGTTATCCTTGCAAAAATAACAAATGTGGAGTTAAGCAAAATAGTTGTGGAAAAAAAAGTTAAATGTTCATTTTTTCCTTCCTCTTTGTTTTAGTTTCTGCGAAGCACTGGAAGTATTAGTACACTTCTTGAATGTGCTTTTGAGTACTTTGAGGGGTGCAGTTTTTAGAATGGTGTCACTTTTGGGTATTTTCTGTCATGTAGGCCCTCCAAAGTCAATTCAAAACAAAAAAAATGTTTAAAAAATGCTGCAGATGTAAAGTAGACATGTGGGAAATCTTATTTATTAACTATTTTGTGTAACATAACTTCCTGATTTAAGGGCATTACAATTAAAAGTTTAAGCTTGAAAATTGCGAAATTCACTAAATGTTTGCCAAATTTCCAATATTTTCGCAAATAAACGCAAGTCATATCGAACAAATGTAATTACTATTATGAAGTGCAATATGTCACGAAAAACAAACTTAGTGGAAACTGTTCTCGAGTTATTACCACATAAAGTGACACTTCAGATTTAAAAAAATGTGGCCTGGTCAATGAGGTGAAAATTGGCTTGGTCACTAAGAGGTTAATAGGAAAGAGAAGGAGATCCAGCTCAACGAAATAGTGAAAAATCCATAATTTATTTCACTCAAAATACAGTGAAAGGACAAAACATCAGCATACAGAAAAAATTATAAAAACAAGGTCAACGCGTTTCCGGTGACTAAGCACCCTTAATCCATAAATTTAAAAAACAAAAACCTGAGTCATTCTAAAGGAGCTCATTGAATTAGGCCGGCGTCACACTTGCGAGTTTTACGGACGTAAGAGCGCAGAAACTACGTCCGTAAAACACGCCTAACAAACGGCACAATTATTCTCTATGCCCCTGCTCCTATCTGCCGTATTAAACTGATCAGTATTATACGGCTTTCTACGGCCGTAGAAAATCGCAGCATGCTGCGTTTGTCACTGTATTGCGCAAATAAAACGTCAATGAAAGTCTATGGAAGCCCCAAAAATCCGGATTACACACGGACCAGCAGTGTGACTTGCGAGGAATACGCAGCGCTGTTAGAGAGAAAAGCCGGCAATTCAGTGCGGTGTACAGTAAAATCACACTGACAGCTTACAGTAGAATAGGTAGAATAAATGTGTACACATAGAATAGGTATATATATATATATATGTCAGTGAGACACATATATGTATATATATTATTACTTCATCCAGCGCGATATAGCAGAAAGCCGGTAATTCAATTACCGGCTTTTGCTTTCTCCTTCCTAAACCCGACATGATATGAGACATGGTTTACATACAGTAAACCATCTCATATCACCTTTTGTTTTTTTGCATATTCCACACTACTAATGTTAGTAGTGTGTCTATGCAAAATTTGGCCGTTCTAGCTAGTAAATTAAAGGGTTAAATGGCGGAAAAAATTGGCGTGGGCTCCCGCACAATTTTCTCCGCCAGAGTAGTAAAGCCAGTGACTGAGGGCAGATATTAATAGCCTGGAGAGGGTCCACGGTTATTGGCCTCCCCCGGCTAAAAACACCTGCCCCCAGCCACCCCAGAAAAGGCACATCTGGAAGATGCGCCTATTCTGGCACTTGGTCACTCTCTTCCCATTCCCGTGTAGCGGTGGGATATGGGGTAATGAAGGGTTAATGCCACCTTGCTATTGTAAGGTGACATTAAGCCAAATTAATAATGGTGAGGCGTCAATTATGACACCTATCCATTATTAATCCAATACTAGTAAAGGGTTAAAAAAACACACACACACACACATTATTAAAAATTCATTTAATGAAAAAATCACAAAGGTTGTTGTATTAATTTATGCTACTCTCAATCCACTCACTGAAGACCCTCGATCTGTAAATAAAAAAATAATAATAAACCAACAATATACATACCTTCCGAGGATCTGTCACGTCCAACGATGTAAATCCATCTGAAGGGGTTAAAATATTTTGCAGCCACGAGCTTTGCTAATGCAACGTTGCTCATGTCTGCAAAACCCCGGAGAATGTAGGTAAAGTAGGTCATTGACCTATATTTACCTGCATTTGCGGTGAGGCGCCCTCTGCTGGCTGTTCCTAGATCGTGGGAACTTTCCTAGAAAGCTCCCTGGCTCGAGTTCATATGAGGACAACCAGCAGAGGGCGCCCTCTTATAATTTCATTCCTTGACAAGATCCTTAATCCGATTGCCAAGAGAAGCAAATCTTATATCCAAGACACAACAGATTTTTTTAAAAAATTGGAAGGCGTAAAACTAGAGGGGGAAGTGATTTTGGCATCTTATGATGTGGTTTCACTTTATACGTCAATTGAACACCAGACTGGATTAAAAGCTGTAGGAAAGAAACTGGATACAATAGAAGTGTCTATGGAAAGAAAGAAATTTATATTAAGATTATTGGAAATTATTTTGGGGCGGAGCTATTTTCTATTTGGGGATACGTTCTATTCACAACAACGCGGTACAGCAATGGGGGCCAGTATGGCCCCCGCCTATGCAAATCTTGTAATGAGCGTCCTGGAGGAGGATCTCGTCTATGTGTCCCACCACTTCCGGCATGTGCTGGTGTGGTGGCGATACATAGACGACATCTTCCTCCTATGGACAGGAACGGATAAAGAGCTTGAGTATTTCCATGAGTACCTAAATACAATAGATAGAACCATTAAATTTACATTAATCTCTTCAAGGTCAAGTATACAGTTCCTAGATGTTTTGATAAAACAGGAAAATGGGGAACTTAATACAACTTTATTTGTAAAAGAAACGGACAAAAATAATCTTTTAATGTTCAATAGCCAACATCCCCGCGCTATGGTGAGGTCCATACCCCTCAGCCAAATGCTGAGGATACGTAGAATAGTAAAAGAAGAAAATGAAATTGGGGTTGTAGTAGACAATTTGGCAAACAAATTTCTACAGAGAGGCTACCCGAGGGAATTACTTAACAGAGTGAAACATAGGACCCTCATTATAAATAGAAGGGCATTAATTGAGAAAAATACAGAGAAAAAAATGCTGAGTAGAATCCCGTGTGTAATGACATACACGGAAGAAAGTGGACTAATCTCGGAGGTGATTAGGAAACATTGGGGTATGTTGGGCAAATGCCTCCCAAATATCAAGGAATTTAGGGAACCCCCACTCTTTTCATACCGCAGAAATAAAAATCTTGGAGACCATATGGTAAAGTCAGATATTGGTTCCTTTAAAAATATTGTCCAACCCACAATTATAGGAAATAAACAACATGGCTGTTTCCCATGCCTATCATGCATAAATTGTAAACATATGCTTAAGGGATCTAGCTTTAAACATCCAGTTACGAACAAACAATATACAATTCGTGAATACCTTACGTGTAACTCGGACCATGTCATATATTTATTGGAATGTCCCTGCAAATTGTGGTATGTGGGGGAAACGACATGCGAATTTAAAACCCGTATAAACAATCATCGTCACTCAATTAGGAAGCGAAGACAAGATCTTCCGGTGTCGAAACACTTTTTAGATTTTAATCATACGGAAAAAGATTTAAAATTCAGAATAATAGATAGAGTTCCAGCCCAAAGAAGAGGGGGAGACAGAATGAGCCTTTTAAAAAAATTGGAACTCCGTTGGATCTATGAGTTAGACACATTAAAGCCGAAAGGCTTAAATGTAGAGTTTAAGATCCATTTTTAAATGGTCCTTCCTTAAAGGGAAATGCTCAGTTGAATTAGTTGTATATACACTCCGGTTGTTAATATGGATCATGCAGAATGAAGACTGTTCTACTGCTCCTATTTTAATAAGTGTTATGTTTGTATTTTTTAGATGTATCTTCACTCCCAGTGAAAAGGGTCCTTGCCCGGCTGTAAACGGATTGGAAGTTCACAGAGGAGGACACAGTTATCAATTTACTTTAATTTCTACATATATATTCTTTTAAAAAATTTTTTTTTTTTTTTTCCCATGCTCATTTGATGTGGTTTTGCTGGCCAGTTGAGATTGTTTATATTTGAATCAATAAATATGAAATTAGCATTTAACTCTGTGTATATTGGAAGGAAGTTTCTTTCTATTAGAGATACTGGGCATAATAAGAGTACACTTATATGGGTCTTACTACGGAGACAGTGTGATCTGAGAAGGTCACGGGACAAGGTAGAAGCCCATCAGCAGCGGGAGACAGCCTGAATAAGGTGCCGTCCTGCTAGCTGAAAGTGATTAATAGGAATTACCCAATGAGTATCTACATACATAAAAATAACTTTAAAGTGCGGAGGAACAATTGTGAAAGAGCTCCGTTGTATAACACAGAGGGTGGCATTGCCACAACTAAGATGGAGGCGTGGGGCGGACATAGCTCCTATGCGCACGCGCAGGCAGAAGGAAGGAGCGCTTGTAATCTCACTGGCTGGCTCCACACCACGTGGATATGAGAGGCTCTGACATGCGCAGTAAACTCTAGAGAACGCCGAATTTAGCGGCGATACAGTCCTCCATGTGATACAATCTGTCCAGCGGGGTAAGCACTATATTTTATTAATATTAGCGGGTAAGAATCTTTACATATATATGAGAGAATGCCGCAAAAGCAGAAATATCAATGGGAATGTGGAAGAAGAGTCTTAAGCACCTTAGCACATTGCACTTTTATACACCAAAGTAACATATGGAGCGTTTATTAAGTATAATGTAAAACTTATCACAATATATGTAAACATATATATGGCTATTTACTATGTAAATGATTGTACGGTATATGTATATAAGGACACAACTTGTTACCACCCACTGCTTGAGAAAGGCTCAGTGCGAGCCGAAACGTCGCGAGATGTGGGTCTGAAATAAACTTCACAGCTTTTTTCACCTTCATTATCCATTGGAGTGCTGCCTTCCGTTTTTTGTTTGGTATATTACTTGGATGGACATGAGGATGGTCTTTTCCAGGAGGCCTGGCACCCATTGGTGAGCGTTGTGCTGCACTCATTTTTTTCCTATCTATATATATATATATATATATATATATATACAGTGTATAGGTTTGTTTTTTTTTTAAACATGGATCCCTTGTATAGCCGTATGTCGGTTTTGCAAGCCTGCGATAAAAACACGCAGTACGGATGCCATACGGATTACATACGGAGGATGCCATGCGCAAAAAACGCTGAAACACCCTGCCTACGGAGGAGCTACGGACCACTATTTTCGGGACTTTTCAGCGTATTACGGCTGTAATATACGTACCGTATTTTCATACGCTGTGTGTGACGCCGGCCTTAGAGTGTGGTCCTGTAAGAAGATGTTAGCTTTTGAAGTTAGCTTGTTACATTTCTTCACTCCTCAATATTCAGCTGAGTGGTAGTATTGAAAGGTGAAAGGAACAACTGCAAGTCAGTCACAAAGTTGGAAACCACCTACAATTCCATTTTATGCAAAGTTACATAGTAGCTTGCACTCCAGTGCACTGCTGACTGAACATTTTCGGAGCTCCAAATCTGTTCCTTGGGAGTTTCTTTGAATTTCCATGGCCAAACTTCTACGTGCAGCGTTAGATGACCGAGAAAGTCAAGCATTGGATGGTGTGGTGTAAAGGTACCGTCACACTCAGTAACATTGCAAAAAGAACGACAACAATCCGTGACATTGCAGCGTCCTGGATAGCGATCTCGCTGTGTTTGACATGCAGCAGCGATCTGGATCCCGCTGTGCCATCGCTGGTCGGAGCTAGAAGTCCAGAACTTTATTTCGTCGCCAGGTCGGCGTGTATCGTCATGTTTGACATCAAAAGCAACGACGCCAGCAACGAGCATAGGGCCCCTAAATGTGTGTCGGATCGGTACACTCCGGCTGTTTGACATGGAGCCAACAACCAGCGAGAACGAGAAGTGAGTCGCCGTTACGTCACTGGATCGCTCCTGCATCTTTCTGGAGTTGCTGTGTTTGACGTCTCTACAGCAACCTAAACAGCGACGCTCCAGCGATCTAGTTTAGGTCGGCTCGTTGTCTACATCGCTGCAGTGTCGCTGAGTGTGACGGTACCTTAAAGAACACTGCCATTGGAGCAGTGGAAACATGGAATGTTTTGTGCAGTGATGAATCACACTTCTCTACATGGCTGTCTGATGGATGAATCTGGGTTTGATATGGAATGCTACCTCTCTATTGCATTGTGCCAACTGTAAAATTTGTTAGGAGGACGAATATCGCTGTGAGGTTGTTTTCAGGGGTGGGCATAGGCCCCTTGCATGCAGAGGAGGGAATTCTTAATGCTTGAATATATGAAGATATTTTGGACAACTGTGTACAAGGAAAGACCCTTTTACCGACTGTGCTCCAGTGTACAACGCAAGGTCCAAACAGGCTTGGTTAGGTGAGGTTGATACAGAACTTTACTGTCCCTTACTGAGCCAAGACCTCAATATTACCAAACACATTTGGAATGAATTAGAATGGAGATTGCGAGCCAGGCCCTCTTATCCAATATCAGTACCTGACCTCACAAATGTGCTTGAATGAACGAAAAAAACAAACAAACAAAAAAAAAACACATCTACAAACACACTGCACTTCCTTGTACAAAGACTTCCCAGAAGAGTGGAAACTGTTATATCTGCAATGTGGGGGATGACTCGGTCCATGGACTTGGAATGAGATGTCATAAAAGCTCCTGTAGGGGTAAGGTTCCCATTACATCTATATATTTTGTAAAGAAAACATAAAACCTTAGAAGATCAATTCTATACTTGTGTAGCTGCTTGGCAGAATTATAACCTTAAACACACTATAGGACTTTTTATAACTGCAGTCAACAATGTCCTGTACAGGATTACCGTATATATCTTGGCATTGTAATCCAATGTCATCAAGTGAATACATGGAAAATCTGGAAAACTACTCAGGAAAATCACATTGTAAATATCGGTGAGATGGAAAGTCTTGGCCAATAATCAGTGCTGCTATTCCATTAACCATAGAGCAGTTCCTTAGCTACCTTCTTAAACGGAACCTGTCACCCTAAAAATTGCAGGTGAGGTAAGCCCACCGGCATCAGGGGCTTATCTACAGCATTCTGGAATGCTGTAGATAAGCCCCCGATGTATCCTAAAAGATGAGAAAAAGACGTTAGATTATACTCACTCTGGGGCTGTCCTGCTGTTGGTCCGGGTCCGGCGCCTCCCATCTTCATCAGATGACGTCCTCTTCTGGTCTTCACGCTGCGGCTGCGGCGCAGGTGTACTTTGTCTGCCCTGTTGAGGGCAGAGCAAAGTACTGCAGTGCGCAGGCGCCGGGAAAGGTCAGAGAGGCCCAGCACCTACGCACTGCAATACTTTGCAGACAAAGTATGCCTGCGCCGAAGCCGCAGCATGAAGCCAAGAAGCTGATGAAGATGGGAGGCGCCGGACCATCAGCGGGACCGCCCCTGGGTGAGTATAATATAACGTCTTTTTCTCATCTTTTAGGATACATCAGGGGCTTATCTACAGCATTACAGAATGCTGTAGATAAGCCCCTGATGTCGGTGGGCTTACCTCACCTGCGATTTTGGGGGTGACCGGTTCCCTTTAACCATGGAGCAGTGTAAATGTAAAGACTTGTTTCTTCAAGTATGTTCTTAACAGTCTATACGAAAAAAGGCCAAATCAAACATGTATGAAGAACCCCTTAGGCCGGCCTCACACTAGCGTGTTTTACGGACGTAAGAGAGGTGCTGAAAATACGGATTGCATACGGTACAATGCTTCTCTATGCCCCAGCTCCTATCAGCCGTATTTTACTGATCCGTATTATACTGTGTTCTACGGCCGTAGAAAAACGCAGCATGCTGCGTTTGTCACCGTATTGCGCAAAAAATATGCCAATGAAAGTCTATGGGGGCCAGAAAAATACAGATTGCACAGTGTGACTTGAGAGAAATACGCAGCGGTGTTCTAGTGAAAAGCCGGCAATTCAGTGCGGTGTACAGTAAAATCACACTGACAGGTTAGAATAGCTAAAATAAATGTCTACACATAGTATAGGTATATATATATATATATATATATATATATATATATATATATATATATATATATATATATATATATATGTATAAATAAAATCAGTGAGACACATATGTATATATATTGAGATTTCATACAGCGCTAGATAGCTTAAAAGCCGGTAATTCAATTGCCGGCTTTTCCTATCTCCTTCTCAAACCCGACATAATATGAGACATGGTTTACATACAGTAAACCATCTCGTATCCCTTTTTTTTGCATATTCCACACTACTGTTAGTAGTGTGTATGTGCAAAATTTGGGCGCTCTAGCTATTAAAGGGTTAAATCGCGGAAAAAATTGGCATGGGCTCCCGCACAATTTTCTCCGCCAGAATGGTAAAGCCAGTGACTGAGGGCAGATATTAATAGCCTAGAGAGGGTCCATGGTTATTGGCCCCCCTGGCTAAAAACATCTGCCCCCAGCCACCCCAGAAAATGCACATCTGGAAGATGCGCCTATTCTGGCACTTGGCCACTCTCTTCCCATTCCCGTGTAGCGGTGGGATATGGGGTAATGAAGGGTTAATGTCACCTTGCTATTGTAAGGTGACATTAAGCCAGATTATTAATGAAGAGGCGTCAATTATGACACCTATCCATTATTAATCCAATAGTATGAAATGGTTAAAAAACACACACACACACACATTATTACAAAGTATTTTAATGAAATACACAGGTTTTGGTAATATTTTATTATACTGGTAATCCACCTGAAGACCCTCGTTCTGTAAAAAAGGTAAAATAAAAAACAACAATATCCCATACCTTCCGTCGTTCTGTTACGTCCAACGATGTAAATCCATCTGAAGGGGTTAACTAATTTTACAAGCAGAAGCTCTGCTAATGCAGCTGTGCTCCTGCCTGTAAAAACCCCGGGGAATGAATGGAATGTAGGTCAATGACCTGTAGATACCTTCAGTCGCGGTGATGCGCCCTCTGCTGGATGTCCTCATATGAACTCGAGCGTGGGAAAATATTCTGAAAAGTTCCCAGGCTCGAGAGGACATCCAGCAGAGGGCGCATCACCGCGACTGAAGGTAACTACAGGTCATTGACCTACATTCCATTCATTCCCCGGGGTTTTACATCGTTGGACGTAACAGAACGATGGAAGGTATGGGATATTGTTGTTTTTTATTTTACCTTTTTTACAGAACGAGGGTCTTCAGGTGGATTACCAGTATAATAAAATATTACCAAAACCTGTGTATTTCATTAAAATACTTTGTAATAATGTGTGTTTTTTAACCATTTCATACTATTGGATTAATAATGGATAGGTGTCATAATTGACGCCTCTCCATTATTAATCTGGCTTAATGTCACCTTACAATAGCAAGGTGACATTAACCCTTCATAACCCCATATCCCACCACTACACGGGAATGGGAAGAGTGGCAAAGTGCCAGAAGAGGCGCATCTTCCAGATGTGCCTTTTCTGGGGTGGCTGGGGGCAGATGTTTTTAGCCAGGGGGGGGGCAATAACCATGGACCCTCTCCAGGCTATTAATATCTGCCCTCAGTCACTGGCTTTACCGTTCTGGCGGAGAAAATTGCGCGGGAGCCCACATCAATTTTTTCTGCGATTTAACCCTTTAAATAGCTAGAGTGCCCAAATTTTGCACATACACACTACTAACATTAGTAGTGTGGAATATGCAAAAAAAAAAAAAAAAAAAAAAAAGGGATACGAGATGGTTTACTGTATGTCGGGTTTAAGGAGATATGAAGAGCCGGCAATTGAATTACCGTTTTTTACGATTTTTTGAGCACATGGATCCATTGTATGTCCGTATGTCGGTTTTGCAAGCCTGCGATAAAATCGCGCAGTACGGATGCCTTACGAATTACATACGGAGGATGCCATGCGCAAAATACGCTGACACACCCTGCCTACGGATGACATACGGACCATTATTTTGGGGAATTTTCTGCGTATTACGGACGTAAATAACGGACCGTATTTTTATACGCTGAGTGTGAGGCCAGCCTTACACTGCCCCGACAATAAAGTAAATAATGTAAAGGGAGAGGATTGGGTAATTGGAATTTCCAAGGCCGACCCTTTCATGTCAGTTACATAAGCTGCTGCCGATTGGATCAGGCGATTGGCTTTATCTGCTCACTCTGCACTGTAAACACATGAACAATCAAGATAAAGGCTCATGTATATGGGGTAGTTGGAACAGATAGATGTGTGCCGAGCAGTTATACATGTTCAGCTGACAGCTATGCCATGCGTATGGTAGTTTATAAAAAGGTATGTGCCAGCAAAGAATGACTGTTCAAACCAAACATTGGCAAACACAGAAGTGCACCTTCCCTCATCTATTTTGTAGACAGGACAGCACAGCATGACAGATCTCTATAATTAGAGAATTTACCAACTGGAGCATTTTTTCTTGATAACTTATCCAAAACTTGCAAACAGATTCCATTTTGAATTAAAAAAATACTTTGTAATTTGTGCACTTCTGTACAAGTCCTTTTATTGTGTGTGCGTAGGAAGAGACCTGAGAGTTTAAAGGAATTGTGTGGGTAGAAGTGGTGACGGACTAGGCATCCGAGACACAGTGTCCAGCCGGCATTTGAAAATATGTATGTTTTCCCTTGCAATAAGGTAGACATTGTGCGATTTGCACTGCCTCTTCTTTAGACACCATGCATCTCCGGCCAGGTTCCTTTTATAAAGAGTGATTCTTACATGTGCCATATTATTTGGGACCAATCACTCTTTTTAATATGATCTACATTGAACATTAAACAGTTCTAAAGTTCTCAGTGCAGTTTGGCGGTGGAGAGGATACAGAATATAACTGGAACGTGACAAAAGCCTACCAATTTCATGGACTGCAGGAAACTCCACTATGATAGCAGATGGAAGTCCAGAGACAGTACAAAGTACAGATGCCAAGTGGTGACTAAAAGCTGGTGGCCAGCACACGACTGTATGGCACATGTCATAGATCCTATTTGTGATCAGACAGCGCTGAAGATTAAGCTTTTAAGAGGTCACAAAAAAGTTTAATTTTCAAAGAAAGAAAGAGAAAAACCAGGCGTAATGTTAAAAACCTTTACTTGCATTTTCAATAAATAATTTACAGTATCTACATGAGTCAATGAGAATATCTAAGAACAATGTTTTCATCACGTTTTCCCTTTTGCCATTGTGCGATTTCTACATCTGTCAGGTCGATCTTGGCAAATTTTAGACTGTAAACTTGATAAGCCAAATCAGAATAAAGTGCGTAACTTTTTTCGGAACATTGATTTACCAGTCTATTATTAACCCTATAATGACAGTGGTGTGAACTGCAAAGCAGGCAAGTCAATGGAAACCCTATGGGTAAGTAATATTCAGCAAACTACATACATTCACACACACCTTGCAACATGCTTGCTGGGATACAGGTCGCATCACATTAACTACTAGCACTCGGTAGGACAAATGAACAAGAATTGTGGTAGACGTTGTCATTGACTGAACCCAATGTATGAATAAGGATGATGGAGCAAGTCAACCATTGGGATTCCTGGAGTTCATAAAGAAACATGGAAAAAAGTTTCGGGAACCAAAAATGTCTAATATAGGTGTATTGCTATGGCATAACCAACTGCACTGAAAGAAATGCAAGTTTTAGCTTTACAAGATCTGGACAGCCAATGTCTAACAATCCTATGCTCTAAAGGGAAGTTATCAGAAAATGACCAAATATTGAAATCAAGTTTGTATTACAGTATTTTTTTCTACATAATTGATCTTTAATCTTAAAAAAATGCAATTTTTATACTGGCCACTAGGCTTTTTTAGACTCTTACTTCCAGTCCTTTCAGAAAGATTTCAGCAAAGTTCCTCATCAGCAGAGGCAGAATTATGAGGACACGTAACCTCTATACACAGCTGATAACCTTCTGTCATTGATGGTATCTGTGTTATGTCACAGTTGACCCTGCTGCCCGCTCCTTTCACAATTACATTTGCACATGCTCATGAGAGGTTTTAGTATAAAAGATAGAGTTGGAGGCCTGACCATAGTTGAAATGTACATTTGTTGTTTCCTGAAACAAAAGGAAGTCAAAGTCTAAAAAAGCCCAAAAGGCCAGCGATAAAATTGTAGTTTTTTTTTATTTTTGATACAGACTGGATTTTGTTTTATATAATTCTTTTTTTTTTTTTTTTACATATCCCACATTTTTATTTGAAAACTAAGTTAACAATATATCATTTTCTGATGGCACATTCCTTTAAGTCCATTATAAATCCTCACAATGCTGATATATCAATGCAAGCTAAGTTGTTGCCTTCCTAAGCGCCAACAGTTACCTGCAAAGCATACAATCCAGGACTAGCCCATAGTTACAAGTTCATAAAGACACTGTACAATGAAGGCCATCTGAATGGCTATTTCACAGTGGATTTGTGAATAAATATCTATATGTTCACTACTTGAATTGGAGGGCCCAGATGGGTTTCATATTCAGTTAAAAAGGTTGCTTAAAACAAAAACAAAACAAACTATCGATTCCGATAGAAAAGGGAGTTGGTGCCATTAACTCATTTTGCACTTAGTATTTATGGAGGAAAAAAGATGTGGAAACATTGGTAATTTTGGAGGGGCAACCATTTTATGGATTCCTTTGCAAATTTGTAACTATTCATTAAAGAAATGGTGACAGTTTCGGAGAACAAGGATATGCCAAAGATAATCACGCACATTCGATGAACGTCACATGTCTACGAGACAGCTAAGGAAAGAACAAATTGCGGTTGGGCCGGGAATTCCAACCCAAAGACAGACATGTGAAACAAGCCTTACTAACAATTTATGAGACACACATGAGGGGCAACTAAAGAACATCTCCAGTGCTGGTTTCTATGTGAATAGAATTACTGAAAACTGGTGGGACCAAAAAAGGCCACCTCTGCTGGGAAAAAAAGTATGTGCAAGTATTTAAACAAAGCTAAAAAATGTACCCATGTGTGCCTCAGATGTCCGTGGCACATTAGGGTCAGTTAGAAGTCTATTTAATGACATGAAAAGTAGTTACCACATCTAGTACACTGGAACACATTACAGATATCCTATTTACAGTGACAATTTAAAAAAACACAACAAAACTACAAAAGTTCCACATTTTACAGACGAGATAAATTATGTCCAACACAAGTTGCATTATTTTGCTTTACATCGGACGCCTAAAGGTTTATATGTACACTATACATCTGCTCCAGTAATCAGTGTCATACCAGTAAACAGCCTGTACTATGATCACCGGTCTAAAGACCAAGCTCTTCTACACATCCCCTAGCATTTATAGCCCAATAAAACCTGCCACGAGAAGTGGCACCACAGCAACATGAGCATTCTGAATCCTATTCCAGAGGCTCTCTGAATTACCTCCCATGTCATTTCTACCAACTCTTATCTGGATGCATCTGTAGCTAAAAGGGAAGCAACATGTACCTTGACCAACACACTCATAAAAGTGCTCCCTTAACAGCGAGATCTGACATAGTAAAATGCACCGTATTAACACATCTGTTAAGATCCCAGTTTTCAAGGTCTTGACTTTTCATTTTGCATTAGCCACACAAAATTCTGCTTGGTACCTGCATGTTTCAAGCCTAGTTTGGTTGTACGCAGCACAACTATGAAGGCGTTGTGAATATGGGAAAGCTTATTGCTTCATGTCCACATACACAATGGTCATGGACAGTCTCTGATACCAGCGAGCATCATTAAATTGATCATGCACTTACAGCCTATGATGAATCACAAAAGCCACGTTCACAAAACACTACACTTCACAGCCACCATGATATCTGCAGTACCAGGTTAGCTAGAGGAAAGTCTTCTCTCTGTGACTTCTATAGATGAGGTATGGTTCACATTAGCTCCACTAGGCAGATTTGATAGACAGCCAACACTTGTGCGCCATAATTATCTGGCATCAAAGAGATGCCCAAGAAAAGGTTAAATATGTCTTAATTCAGCTCATATCCCAAAGGGTTGAACACCTGTCTTACAGCAATGCGAGATACCTCCTTTGCTGAGAGACACATTTCTTCGGTGACCTTTGCATTCTTTGTAGGCTTTGGCATAGCTTGGCTAGAACAAACCCATAGAAGAAATGGCGATTCCAAAAGCCCGGGATCTGTGACGGTTGTACTTGATCAAACACAGGAGGTCAATATAGCAGTGTCACACATTGTGCTTTCACAGAAACAAATGCATCTTGGGTAATTGAGCCTGCACCTCTTCAACCACCTCACTACAACTCATTTACACAGTAAACACAACATTACAGCCACACTGAAACACACACAAAAGCCACAAGGAGCATGGCCATCCCCAGGCTGGATGGAGAAGCTGCACTTCCAGATGACAAATCTGTGGTCCTTTCATACAAATGTAGTTTGTCCTTGTTGGAGTGTAATAACTTCACATCCTCAAAGGCATAATAAGCAGCTAGAGTGAAATTCACATCCCCTGTCGTAAGGAGGTCAAAGACACAGGACTGAAAGTAGAGGTCCTCAACGGGCAGCTTTTCTTTGCATTTGGCTCCTGCCATTTGAGGGGTGAATGAGGAGCCACTTGATCCAGTCCCATGTTTCTTAGAGCCAGTATCTGGGGTTTGAGAATGGAAGGTTCGAAAGTCAATTTGCTGGTTCTGAGGACAACCCTGGAGGCAAAGGTACAGTCCTTGATTTTCTTTGTCCTCCACTGCATTCACCACCTCCTCGGGCATGCGCACTGCAAAGGTCAGGTAGCGGCCAACTTGCCGCACCACTATTGTGGTACCGATATATTTGGCTTGTATTTCTATGTGTTGCCCAGACACTTTTTCTATGATTTTCAAGCTGTTTGCTCCACTCTTGTCACCACCATTCTTAGAGCCATCTACAAAAGCAGCTGGAAGCTCATCCATTTCAGCCTGGTAAACCTTCTGGTCCACACACTCCTGGAAATTCTTAAAGATTATTGTAATCTGAAGAGACAAAATAGAATAGAAATATAAAATGTAGGAGAAATATTGCGCTTCTTCAATTTAAGCAGATCAACGTCTTAGATATGTATGGAATGATAATGAAAATGTAATTGAAGTATAAAATGTCTGGAGGATTCTTCCATCTATAGGGTTTTACACAGCCAACCAGTAATCATTGGGAAAAGAATATGGTTTAAAGCAGTTTAGGATATGAATATTCAAAATCTTGCCTTGACAGATATGAAGGCTGAATGATTTATTACAATCTGCATTTTCCTACAAGCATCTACAGGCTTCCACCTATTGGGACAGATGTCTATCTTAGAAACATCTAACGAGTTTCACAAGTTCCTGAATAATGAGTACAAGATTCAAAATTATATGAGAAATGTACAAAAAGTGACAGCTATCTTTATGGAATTGTAAAATGTCTGCTCAAAATAAAGTGTTCATCCTTATTTTACCATTTTCTCATTACTGATTTTTTGAGATTTTTTTTTTTTTTGCAAAATTGTTCCAAACTGTTCCCCATTCCAAACTG
The DNA here is from genome assembly GCF_032444005.1 of Ranitomeya imitator. Classification (NCBI taxonomy): domain Eukaryota; kingdom Metazoa; phylum Chordata; class Amphibia; order Anura; family Dendrobatidae; genus Ranitomeya; species Ranitomeya imitator. Next base: position 555,120,490 of record NC_091285.1, read on the forward strand.
TAAAACGTGGATCTGAATATTAGAAGGAGCTGCCTGCTTTAGAAACACTTATTCTACAGGAACTGTTATACATAGCATATGAATTATGGAAGATCTTTCAATGTGTAATGCTTTATTTTGCATGTGCACGTCTGGACAATTGAACACTTGTAATCCTGACAGCAGAACACCCTGTGTTAAAAAGTAATCATTGAGGAAAAGGGAGCATTTAAAATCAAATGGCCCCATACTTCAGTTCCCCGACGTAATGCATCACAGGAGAAATCGAAGGTCTTCATACACATTAGATGTTAGATAGGCATAACTAACTTATAGTTGTTGTCCTTACTAAGAAGAAAAGTCTGCACTCTGTGATTCCAGATTGTGCGCATTTGGCAATGTTAAGATTACCCTGTATTCCCAGTGCAGGTGGGCAGTCACATGCTGACTAGACTTTCAACCGATGACATCAAGTCTAGTCAGAATGTGACCCGCAAGGGTGCAAACATTCGGGACCATCCACAAGGGGAACACAGGGGAATCATGACAGGGAGCACAGTGTGACTTCAGATTGCTGAATCGTGACAGTGTGCAAGTTGACTGCAGACATGTCCTTTTAAACTGGAAAACTTTAATATGTATGGAGTAGAATTAAAATGGAATTGTCCGGAGCAGGTAACCACTTCAAATTGCAGCTACCAATTGCAAATTTGCCATCAGTATTAAATGAAAGTTGACAAAAAAAAAATGCATCTCTCCCCTTGTTATGTCACTGCAGGCCCTCACGCTGCAGGCCCTCACGCATGCCCTATTTGAGGGTTGTTGCAGGGTCATAATATTTAGTGGGCCCACTGATTGATTACTGGACTTTTGTTTGCACCCATACATTAGTTTCTACCCCACTATTTTGACTTACAGAGGTTGCAATCAATAATACTAGCTTTGGTTGTGTGTTCGTGTTCTTGTTGCCCGCTATTATAATAACTGCCCCATCCTCCATGTAAATAGATCATATATAGACAGTAACAACCACAATTAAAACAAATATTTTCCTCTGACGATTATAAAGACAGTCAATAAATATATAACTAGGACTATGTAACATAAAAGGAGACACTGTACTAGGAAAATTAAAGGCTTCCATATACATTGGATAACTGTCAGCCCAACAATGGGTTGATGCACAGCCATTTGTCCTGACTCTCCACATACACAGGAATTCTGGGATCAGCAAAATGCTCCTTTGTTTTCTATGAGAGCCGCTGTCTAAGGGTAACGTCACACTATACGATTTACCTACGATCACGACCAGCGATATGACCTGGCCGTGATCGTAGGTAAATCGTAGTGTGGTCGCTGGGGAGCTGTCACACAGATAGCTCTCCAGCGACCAACGATGCCGAGGTCCCTGGGTAACCAGGGTAAACATCGGGTAACTAAGCGCAGGACCGCGCTTAGTAACCCAATGTTTACCCTGGTTACAAGCGTAAAACTAAAAAAAAACAAACAGCACATACTTACATTCTGGTGTCCGTCAGGTCCCTTGCCGTCTGCTTCCCGCACTCACTGACTGCCGTCCGTAAAGTGAAAGTGAAAGCACAGCCGCTGTGCTCTGCTTTCACTTTACGGCCGGCAGTCACAGTGCGGGAAGCAGACGGCAAGGGACCTGACGGACACCAAAATGTAAGTATGTGCTGTTTGTTTTTTTTTAGTTTTACGATTGTAACCAGGGTAAACATCGGGTTACTAAGCGCGGCCCTGCGCTTAGTAACCCGATGTTTACCCTGGTTACAAGCGAACGCATCGCTGGATCGCATCGCTAGATCGGTGTCACACACACACACACCGATCTAGCGATGACAGCGGGAGATCCAGCGATGAAAGAAAGTTCTAAACGATCTGCTACGACGTACGATTCTCAGCAGGATCTCTGATCGCTGCTGCGTGTCAGACACAGCAATATCGTAACGATATCGCTGGAACGTCACGAATCGTACTGTCGTAGCAATCGAAATGGTATAGTGTGACGGTACCCTAACAGTGGCTTATCTCTCAGAGATCAAAATAATTGGCAAATGAATTTAAACAGGCCTGGCCCTCTGCTCATTAGACATCATCTGTTGCGAGAGGAAACAGGGAGGCACTCATACACAGACTGTTGGCCAACTTTAGTCTAAAGACTATGGCGGTCTTTATTGCTGGCAGAATACGGGGCTTGCCAAAATTCTCAGTGGCAACAACGTCTTTGGAACTAAATAAAAAAAAAAATGCTCATGCCTTTACAGTTAATCCTTAAAGGCTAATCTAGTGATCATATCAATATAAACCCTCCATTTACCTTGCTGGTAGCCGTTGCAGTTGATCCTGGATGTACTGGAGTGTTGGTAACTTGTACATTCAAGTAATTATTGTCTATGAGAGGCCATGCCCCTTGTATTTTGCAGGTTTGGAAAGTGTCAGTAAACGTCCTAAGATGGGGATCCCCAAACAGACCACAATGGGTGTAATTAGGGGTTGCAGAGTGCCGATGAAAATTCTTCTCATAATGACAAATCTCTGGGCTGTCGGACCTTTCCTGGCTGTCCCATGGTGGTGGGGTACGCACACGTGGCTGGGAAGTGGGGCCATCTTTGGAGCAGTTGTGTTGACTCATGAGGTCATCAATGCCATGGACAGCTGAATGGTAAGCCAAATCTCCTCGACAGAAGCGAGCCGTACGACGGGTGCAATGAGCATAGGTTCGCAGTGCCGTGCAAAATTCCACAGAGTCTTCAGCTCCTGCGTGGTGGGAGTTTGAGGTGGTTGACCAAAATTCAGAGTTGCACTTCAGAATTCGACAGGATGAGCTGAAAGCTGGAAAATAAAGAATAAAAAAGAAGTGAATTCATATTGCAATTATAGCGTTTACTACATTTTATCTAGAGTATTTTTAAAACGATTAACCATTTATAAAAACTTAGGCTCTCGAAAGCCAGGACTAACCACCGCACTTTGACATCTATAAAACACATTTACACGACAGACAAAAGTGTCACCACTGACACTGCTCAGGAACGTGACAGACGCACCATAATTCACATACGAGGTGCAAGGTGCCTCATATTTCCTTGACGTCACTAGCTCCTAGCTGTTTGGACAATCTCCTGACTATTGGGAACAATCTACCTCCACTGTTTATGAACGGCCACTCAATGTTAATATTTACAAGTGTTCTTCAGTAGGTTTTTTTTCCTAGTAACTTCTAAGTAAATGCACCATATTTGCAGTCCTGTAGTAATATTGAACAGCTTAATGTGCTGGCTACAGAAAAACAAAAAAATGTGGTTTACACTGGACTGAAACAAAGTACAAGTGGAGCATGAAAGTGAGCGGCTATCACATAGCAGGCGGTAAAACACAGTCCAAGCTGGAAGTGCTTCACTAATCCTGACACCAGTCCCCACACCCACACAGCAACCACAATTTATTTGATGTTTATGAGATACAGATGTTTATGAGATACATACTTGTGAAAAGGAGGGGGATGGGGGAGCGGAGCTGGGGCTCTCTGGAGTTCTGCAATATATTACTCAATGAAAAGCCTGCGAGACGTCTCAAGAGCAAGAGATGAAGCTGAAAAATCAATTTTGTGCAGGTCTGTTTTTTTTTTTTTTTTTTAAAATACCTAAAACTTGAGAGCCCAACCAGATGAAAAGTATAAAAGAAAAGAACTGTTCCATTCCTGACTGGATTACGGACAGTCACATTTCTTCATAAAGATGGTGCATTCAAAAATCACACTGTGAGAACCGCACTTTAGTGTGACTTGTGTAAAATCATTAATACTTGTCACTACAGTTTTACGACCTTGATAAAATTGTTGCTTTACTAAAGGCCCATTTTCACAGACCGATAATCAGCAAATGAGCATTCATCCAAACACTCACTGTCAATCATAGGACAGTTTAAACATGTTGGTGATCAGCACTGGTTTGACAGCCAATATGGCAACACATTGCCCTATACAATCCTATAACAAGGGATGTGATGCAGACAGCGCTGTATTAACGCTTGTTCTGTCTCTATGCAGTTTTGTCATCATGTGTGAATGGGACCGTAGACAAGCGCCCATCAACTTATTTGTGTGCACTAATCTTAAATTGCGCATATAGATGAAGCTCTCACATTCTAATTTTTTGGTCCAATCAGACCAATATCAATCTTATTTGGTGTATGCGAATTATATACATACATACACATAATGGGAAAGACCACATTACTGTAGAGAATAGAAAGAGCCTGTTTTAGAACAACCATAAATCGATGAAGAGGAGAGAACTGGTGCTATCATAGCAAAATAAGCGAGAGCATAAACAAGTAACTAAAAGTAAAATGCTAAAAGTTGTAGGTGTTCAAGGGAATGCCATAATCTATGGAACAAAACGAATTGCTCTTCTAGTGCTGTATTAATGCGATAGCTAGAATTTTTCACTTCATCAACAAAAGCTAATTGGTTAATTGCTACATTGGCTGGAAATAGAATTTCTAAATCAACAGAGAATACTAATTGGTAACTAAAGTTTTTTTGTGGATCTTTCATATTTAGCAGGCAATTGAACTGACTTTAGATGGATGGGGTCTCGGGTCCTAAGACCCCCATTAATCATGTACTAGACGCCCCCATACCACTCCAGAAGTGGGTACCTCTGCTGACAGGAACTCACACCTTGGATTACGTATTCAATAGAAATGTAGGCTGTGTGCACGCTCCGGCCCCGGCAGAGGCGAGTGCGCCCCCTCCGGCCCCGGCAGAGGCGAGTGCGCCCCCTCCGGCCCCGGCAGAGGCGAGTGCGCCCCCTCCGGCCCCGGCAGAGGCGAGTGCGCCCCCTCCGGCCCCGGCAGAGACGAGTGCGCCCCCTCCGGCCCCGGCAGAGGCGAGTGCGCCCCCTCCGGCCCCGGCAGAGCCGAGTGCGCGCTTCTTGAGGGTATAGCGCATGATCGGTAGCGGTCTCAAGACGCAAACTCTTATTGATCTGTAGCCAATTCAATTCCCTGCTAAGTATAGGGGGGTGGAAATCAATAAGAAAGTTTTGTGGAAAATGCTATGTGTACAGTGTATTAACTTGTGCTTGGGCTGAGCTGTGAAATACAACCCTGAGGCGATGCAGGACAGCTGTGTTCCCAGGTGAGGCTGTTAGAGTCTCATTTCCTCCCACCTCCCTTCCCAAACATCCCCAGTATTCAAGAGCACATACTGGATGCAGGCAGTAATAGCATACGTCTGAACGCAGCAGTGACGTGTCTATCTGTCTTGCAGCTAGTGAATGAATGGCTATGTTCTTGCCAAAAAATAAACCCAACTAACACACTGTGAACTGATAGAATATTCAGCAGATCAAGCCTGATGACTGACGGAGGGAGCTCACATGATACGGTACAATAAAGAAGAGATAATGACCTACAACTCCTAGCAGGCACTTGTGTCCAGTCCTGGATAAGCACTTGCCTCTCTTCACAGCCATACAAGTCCCTGGCATCTCTCCACCTCACCCAAGGAGCAAACACAAAAGTCATACAGTCAATACAGTGTATAGAAACGAAGCAATAACTCAGGGCTGAACTCATGTAGCTGTAAAGGCGGCGTCAGCCATATATAACTATCCAGTGTCTTCTTAATTCCTATTCTGGCCATCAATAATAACTCAGTCACTTCCTCAACAAAGCTAAATCTTAAACATCAGCCATAACTAACAAAAGTAAAATGGATAAAAAGAGAAAAATAGAATGAAAACAGACAACAGGTCATCTCTGTAGGACAGATACTGATCAATTTATTATAAGTTGGGACACATTTAATAAACTGTTGACTTCAGAAATGAAGCGACTGGATGTGCCAAGGTACCAGATACATGGACATGTAAAAAGCCATAACAGACCCCTTCTATAACCCAGAGACTGGGAAGGGGGTTGGCTTAGCTAATAAAATAAATAGTTCACCAACAAGTTGTAGAACTTACTATCTAAAGCAGATTTCTATACATTTGTTTTTGCCTGAAGACTCCCATTAAAGAGGACTCATCACCAGGTCAAAAGTAGACTGTTTTATCCCTACTGCTCCCCAACCCCCGAGTATTAGCCATAAGGTACCAGATATATAAACCTTTTTATTTAGTGCCAATCTTTATGGTTTTTAACAAAAGGGAGGTGTATTTCTGCTGCTCTGTATTACCCAGTGAATACCCCCACCTTGGTAAAAAAAAAAAAACAAAACAGAATAATCTGGAGCATACGAAGTAAAATAAAGAAAAAACTGGCCACTCTTCACATCTGATGACAGGTTCTCTCAATGATGGAGTCAAAAACAAGGTCTACATGGAGGATATATTCTCACCATGTTCACATGGGCTTATAGAACATTAGCAACCGCCTTTGATATTCTTCAATACATATTTTATGAGAATATTTGCACAATTTATGCTAAGAATTACAGAAATACTTTGACTGATTATTTTTTTTTACCATTAAGTCATGGATTTGTACCTAGGGATCAACATTATTATAAACCTTCACCAGTTTTATCGTCTGTGTTGTGCCTTCATCAGACGCCATAAAAAGTTGAAGGAGTGCAATAGAACTTGCGTTCCCTAAAATTAGGCTGTGTATACCTTAGAACGAACTCCGAAACCCAGTGAGCCGCCTCATACGAGATGCAGATTTCAGTACGAGACATTCGCTCAATGGCACAGTTGTTTAAAACCTGGAGAGATCACAAAACCTTTCTGTGTGACTCATGCCTGGCAGGGGATGTTGGTATTGTTGGCATCCGCACCCATAGAACTTTATTTACTTGGTTTTGACACAGAGGGGGAAAAAAAAAATAACGACAACGTGCCAACATATCTTGGCCTTCAGCTGCCAGATCTTTCAACAGACCAACCAGAAGATTGAAAAATTAGCTGATCGAAATGAACAACACTAAAAAGATTCTTCTCCAAGAAAAGGGGCAAAAAGAAAGTGCAACCATGTCTAGTGGCCTCAGAAATGGGGTTCTTTTCAGTAAACTAATTGACAATAGCATCATTCTTCACTTGTGACCTTCTTTAATGTCCCCGGCTGCAAAGATCTCAGAAAGTCTACTAAATATACATGATCAGGGAAAGAACGAATAGCTTGTGTTCAGAATATTCTGTTTTTTCCTTCTGTTGACTCTTGCATCCAATATATGATTCAGCCCATTAATCCTCAATTTATTGAGATCCTAGTTTATTTTTTTTTAACATAATGTAGGAGGAAACATGGGAAGAAACTTTAACACACTGCATTATTTTTTTTTTTAAGTTGCATTTGGGATTTTCTTTGCTTTTTTTTCCTCGTCTACTGTGCATTTCCTTATTGATTAAAATAATTAAAAAAAAAAAAAAAAAAAGGTAGAAGGTTCATATACACAATTTTCAACAGAAACAACTTTCAGTCATGCTCTAAAATAGTAAAGCCTAATTCCGTTAGTTCCCTTACAAAAAAAAAAAAAAAAAAAAACCTTTCATAGTCTACCTTCACCCATCCCCTGCAGACTGAGCCGTCACGGGCAGGGTCCTCCCTCCTTATGTACCTGTGTGCCTTGTTTTTTTGCTCATGTTTAATGTACTTGTCTATATTTGCCCCCTATTCACATGTAAAACGCCATGGAATAAATGGCGCTATATAAATGTTTACTAGTAATGGTACAGTAGTGTGGAAAATTGTTCATGAGTATTACTTCACTCCATGCCGACTGGCTGCCAGCGCTGACACAGACCAGTATATTTCTAGGCCATTATAAAAGATGCATGCATGTTTTAATAATTTAACGACCTGATCAATTGGAGGCTGCGCAGAGATAATAAAATTAGATATCTGTTAGTTTACATGAGAATTGCTGGCTCTAAAAGTGGAAGGTTGTAATATCTTAGAAGTCCAGGCAATCACTCATCTGCCGAGTCCGGTAAGAAATCAGCTGCTTTAATTGGATTGTTCACATCACACATGTAGAACAATGATGGAAAGTGTCATGGGACAGGTGGCCTATGTAATGGTGCCTGTGCTCAGTAGTACTGGAAACTGTTCTCTATGCACGAACCAATATGCCGCTACTCGCAATCAGAGCCCCTTTTTGGGATTGGATGTCCAACGCAAACAATTTGCTTAGTGTAAATCTAACCCAATATGTTCGTTTGCATGGGACACTGATTGAGGACTTGTGTATAAAGAAACCCCCCCCCCCCCCCCAAAAAAAAAAAAATATATATATATATATATATATATATATATATATATATATATATATATATATATATATATATATATATATTTGTGAATATTAGAAAATGGATGCGATTTCAATCTATAAGGGGGTGTCAAAGATACACAGAGTTGTGATTTAATGTAATTTTAAGTTCCCCCCCTCTACTTAATTTTTTATACAATTTTTTATTTATTTTTTTTTTCTGCAATGTGATGTCACAAAATCACATTGTACTTATCTCATGCAATCCACTTGTATTGCATTGCAATCAGGTTCGGACTGGTTCACTAGAGAATGAGGGAATCTCTCGGGGGTCCCTATAGAAAGCTGTGGCCCCCCATCTCTCTATATGAGCAGCAGTTGGCACCTTACACTTGATTCGCTAAATCCAGACAGCATCTCTTCATTTATGTAACTAACTGCCAAGTTTAATAATAATAATAATAATAATATTATTATATAGAAGCACTGTTACATTTGAGGATGAGGGTAAGGTAATATTTGGATGGCGTTGCACAGTGGGTCACCAGAGTCAATGTATCTGATGGGCCCTGGGCACCCCAGTCTGACACTGATTGTAAATGTCCAATGGAGTTTCAGCCAAAACCAAATTCACAACTAGTTGAAATTTAGTTACCAAAGCTTTTCCTCCCCCACAAGTAAGGTGCTAAGCTGATCAATAGCCTCAATAATCACCATCTCAATAAAAGGATTTGCATTTCTATGTCCTGAAAATCACTTCTGAACACAATTGTTTATTGGTTGCCCAGAAAGGGAGCGAAGACCAGGAATGCCTCTATGGGCATATAGCTATTTTTGTGCTAGTGTGAAATATTATGAGATTTCTTACTGTAGGGAGGACTATATTACTGCACAGTATAATGAAGTCAAGAACTTGTAGACAGGCAAGAGTTGGGAGAACTTGTTTGTGAGCTCGGGGTCCTTCCAGTGACCTCCTTTGAACTGCTAGTCAAGCAATCTTGCAGAATAATGGCCTGATTATTATTGTCTTGTTTGCATAACAAAGCCGCCCAATAAAACGTATTTGCCTGTACTCAGAGGGGTGTGAAAGATCAGCTGAGAATAGAGCCTGTGGAATGTGGCAGCTTCACTAAAGCTCCAACTGAAGAAGAAAGACAATGCAATTTGCCATCAAGAAAAGCCCAACAGGCCAATAAATTACCCCATGTGCAAAGGGATTAGATCAGGTTTCAGTTACACAGGCGGGGGATGGGCAGAGGCAGGAGGGAAAAAAAAGCTGTGCACTCTTAAAGAGAAAGAGCCTCTTTTATGCAAAGCCTTCACAACAGGAAATCTTCTGAGACCTGTAGGTTGAAGCCCAATTAATACATATGGTAAATAGCAGGATTTGTTCTATGCCTCTATTCATGTAGCTGGGCATTAAACATCTGGATGATCACATCTACTTTCAAAAAGAGTAAACTGCCAAGGAAAATAGTTTGCTCCTCATAAAAACTATATAAAACTCATATAAGTAGAGCTATGACTATGTTCATCTGATTTATGTCAGTTACATATAAACTTCGGAGCCAACGAGTGAAAAGAAAAATCCCAAAAATATAAACACCCGCAATCACCTCGACCACGCAGTCTTATTATTTTATTCACGTGTTTGTACCGCAGTGCCCAATATAAATCCGAAGTATCACATATAGTAGACCTGTACATTACACCAAATCATTTGCCATACTCCGATCTACATCTCTCGCCAATCTCTAGTATCTCTTTCTCCTGTAGGTTTACATCACCACTAAAAAAGGGAGCCACACAAAATTTGGCTAAACATGCAATTTTGTCAGGACCAACCATCTGTATATAAGATTTTCAGCTAACATTCGCTCAGTATAATTCGAGAAGAAAAAAATACCAGGCACTCAGAATCCCAACATGCCCAACTCTTTGGTGTCATGGTAGATAAGATGCCATCGAGTAACAGGCAGTAGCTTATTCCCCTCTATCTACTGAGAACACATGCACACTTGGCCTACCTGAGCATGCATGTGAATGGAGTCAGAAGGTAAAGCTTTTGGTGAAAGGGACTGTCAGCACAAAATGACTGTTGAAACCAAGTATAGGCGCTCGGTGCATCATGGCGGGCCAAACATTTAAGTGCTCCTTCTCGATTGCTTTCCATCTATCTTCATCTTTATGAACCCAGAGAAGAGGTGGTGGAGATAGAGGGAAAACAAGTAGGTGGGATGGTGCACTTAAATGTTTGGCCATGCCATGATGCACCAAATGCCTGTACTTTGTTTCAACAGCCATTTTGAGCTGACAGTCCACGAAAAGGGGAGTATCAGAACCATGGGACTTGTATTTAATGGACTGCTCGTGATTTTTGTTTTGTGCACAAATGAGGAACATATTACTGCAATCCTTACACACGCCTGTAGCTTTCTGCTGCCATTTTCAGTCCGCTCGGGCTTTACATGGCAGCATTTATAACCTGTCGGGTCACACAGTCTCTGCTGTGTGTGGAGCGATGTGTACTTTCTCAACGCTAGTCTATGAGACTCGGACCAGAGCTTTACCAGCCTTGTTCTGAATCTCAGAGTGGCATTACAACAATTTAAAGAGATACTCCTGCTCCATACAGCCGACAATATGTGATTTTACAGGTCACAAGTCGGTCACGTGAAGACAGAGCAGTCTGGAGCGCCACTGACAACTGTAGAAGACGACGACTAGCGAGTAGATTCCTGCACTCCCGACACATACAAGTAATTGCCATTAAAAGGGGTTGGCAGGAAATAACTAGGTGCTCCTTTAAAGATTTCTTAGTTTAAGGCCTCATTCAGACCTTTGTGATTTTTCTTGTATGGAAAAATACAAATACCGGTAGTTGTTCCAGTGAGTTTTGGATCTGAGTTTCAGCAGTGTCACTGATATAAAAAAAAAATTAATTAAAAAGAAAGAAAGCTTCTCCTACCCACTGTAATATTAATCATGGACAACACACAAGAAGAACACTGATGTTGTCGTGATTTTTTAGTGGCTCACTTTGTCCACAAAAAAAAAAACAAAAAAAAAAAAAACACAACACTTAAGACCCGTGACCTGCCCCATAGACTATAATGGGTACGTGTTCTATCCATGAAAATCATTGCACACGTGAAAAACGGATGTCTGCATGAGGCCTTATTGGAGATGTACTTTTATAATGGATATAAAATGTTTTATTTCTGTGATCACAAAATAACTGCAGAAAATAAGATGAGATGCTGAAAAGTGGCCACATGGAATGGATCAGGCTGACATCGCTGTAAAATATCTTGTGCGACAATAGCTTTAAAAAAATAAAATAATCTCTTGTAAAACAGCGCTCAATCCAAGTAACCGGAGCCCGAGCTTCTGCGAGCCTAACAGCTCTATTGTGAGCAATATCATCTTACCGGTATCCTGTCCCAGAATCTCTGCAAAGGAAAAATCAAAACACCAACTAAGCATTATCATCATCGCAGAGAGCTGGACTGCAAAGAACGGAGGTATGTCAAACAAACTACACCAGTTACATTCATTGCCAACTTTATCCCATGAGATGGCATCCTATTAAAGGGCTCAAACTACAGCAAACATGGAATCTGAAGAGTTGTAGGAGAGAAAGCGGCCTTTTAACAGCTTGTTATTCTCACCTAGTAAATCATCATGCAGGCCTTGAATAATGCTTGTACAAATCCTGCCTGACACACTTATCTACAGATAAAGAAACCTGCTTCCCAAAGCTGTCACCATGTTCCTAAAAGCCAAAAGATAATAGGGCTTCACACTCAGCTAGGCCCACAACCTCCACCACGTGTATTGGTAAACTCCATCCAGCACAAGACATACTGGTCGGACAATTTCTATACACGTGTGTGGATGCAATTAATTGGATATGAAAAAAAACATCTGGACATTAAGACAGTAGACACCACCACCACTATCAGGAGTGGTCGGTATATACTGCACATATAGGCTGTATATGGGGCCAAATTTATAGGCTAAATGCATAGAGAGAGAAAAAAAAAAAAAAATCCCCACCTCCCAATCAGGGAAATAAATACTATTTTTCGTCCATTTTGGTCCATGTACCCGTTTCAGAGCGCTATTTCTTACTTGTATGCAGACAACATTACCAAGCTTCTCTTACCCATTAAACAGTAATACACAGACAGCATTCGGAATACACCCAGATTCTGGTAATTTTTCACAGACCCATTAATTTGAAATCGGCAAGTTTGATAGGTTACTTTAATATTTTTTCTTTCACAGATATACTGTCTACAAAATAAAAAACAAAAAACACAAAACAAATAAAACGCACTATGTGAGATTTTAGGAATTGTTTATTTTGCTGCTACTGTAAAGAGCCGCATTAAAAAAAGATGTGTGTGTGTGTGATCAAGCCCAAGTTCTTTTAGAATGCGGTTTCTGAACCCAAAGCCAGGAATGAATCACAAACTGAAGATACCTGCAAATAAAAGACTGAGATTTCTAGTTTTTGCAAATCCGCTGTAAGGGTGCTTTCACACTGCGTTCTGGCACCCGTTTGTTAGCCCCATCGTGGCCATAGAGTACAATAGTGCGGACAGAGCGAAGGTGGGCTCTGTCGTGCATCATTTTCAGGTGTGTACGCCTACTGTAGGAGGAGACTGCATCTGAGCGTCTGCCTCCATTAGGCGTATATGTCCGAAAAAGATGCACGACAGCACATTCGCTCTGTTGACACGGGTGAATTTCCACGTTAAGGACTAGTTCAGGATTTGCTGCGGACTGGACAATCCAAATCGGATTGGACATCCAAATGTTACAGCATAGTGGAGGGGGATTTTATGAAATCCCGTCTCCACTATGCGTGCAGGGCCACATCCAGTGGTTCTGCGTAACCGGACATGTGGCGCGTCTTTCCAGACCACAGCATGTATATTTATCTTGCAGAGACGCTCAGTCTCCACAAGATAAATAACAGTCTATGAATACGATGCAGTGATTCCGCATGTGTTCAATGAACACATCCAGAATCACCGAGCGTACAACAGGGGGCGGAGTGGGGTATCCGCTGCGTCCAAAGCGCAAACATTACGCCCCGTGGAAACATAGCCTTATAGTCTATGACCCCGTTGGCGCATTAGCCAGAATTCTGTTTTGTGGTAGGGTTCAGATGTAAGCCCCAATGGGGCCAACAAACGGATGACAGAATGCAGTGTGAAAGCACCTTAAAGCTACGTTCCCACGATGAGCTTTTGGTATGTTTTTTTAATGTTGCGGACTTTCTGCACTACTTAATTTGCTTTTTTTTATTGCGTTTGGGTGTGTTTTTTTAACATGCGTTGTTTAGTGCTGGGGTTTTTGTCTCTGTTTGCCGTGTTATGCATAAAATAATACTTCCTGGTATTTGACTTTGGGAAAAACTTTAATGGGTGCGGATTACATGTGCAGCGCCCCAGAGACCTGGTCGTTGCAGTAGTGTCGCTCTGCCACTAAGGGGAGTGATGGTACGTCTGATGGCACTAAAGGAGTTCATCTGACCAGGTATCACCAGCACACATTACACTTCACACTCCGGCTACTAGGGGGAGCAAAAGGTTCTATTTATTAGGCCACTCCTCACACTGGTAAAACTAGGGGTTGGATAGGAAGTTAGAGAGAAGCTGACTGGGTTTTGTCCAGGCAACATCCCGTGGCAGGGGGTGTTGCGGGGGAAGATTCAAGGGGGTCCCTGTCAGACGTGGGAACCTGGCAGGTACCTAGCGACAAGAACAGAACGAAATGGAACCGCGTCTGCACTACCTTAGAAAGGACACAAAGCGAAGGATATTGTGGACAGTGAGAAACGAAATCAAGCACTAAGGAGAGCCAGTAGGAGTCGTGCCCGGAGAACGGCAACATCCTACTGAGGCACGTAGCCGGAACACCGAGGAAGTAACTGACTTTATGCCTTACTTCAAATACCGCAGGACAGTTAATTATAGGTTGGCTGTCTACCTTACATCACCTAAGCAGACATAGGGGGCAACACGTGGAGAGGGGCGTCTCTAGGGTCCTGGAAGAGCTCCGAGCGTACCCGTCAAACGGGTGCATCCTAGCCATAACAAACCTGGGGGACGGAGAATAGAAAGAACTGGAACGAACGAGAATAGAAGTTGTGAGGACTATCCCAAATGCTCGCAGGGAAGCACTACAACACACAGGCGCTAGTGGTAGGCAACGATTTCCACCTGCAAAGGGAACTCTGGATGTGTCTTCGGTCCGGCCGGTCTCAGACAGCCCTGTTAACAGTGCTCTGGATTGAGGATCCTGAAGTCACCAGTAAAGAGGTAAAGAGACTGCAACCCTGTGTCCTCGTTATTGACTGCACCTCACACCATCGTCACCTACACTACTGGGAAGCCCTGGGGATATACTTCTCCTGTGGGAAGGTATACCATCTAGCTGCCATCACATCACCCCAGTGGACCCTAAGCAGCGTCGGTCACCCTGACCGAATACCACAGGTGGCGTCACAAAACCTTGACAGACTCGTATCACCTTTCATTGGACGCCCCTTAGCAGGGTCACGGACCGGGTCCAGCCACCGTGACATCCCCAGAACTGAGCCAGCAGAGGACCGGTACCGAGTAACCCGCGGCCTTGCGTCTGGGAGCGCTCCACATGCATGTTTGATGCGTTTCTGCTGTGGAAATGCACTAAAAACGCATCCAAGTTTTTTATCTGTGGAATTTCCACAGCCAATGCAACTCTATAGGGAAATTCTGCACATAACACTCAGTGTATCCCACAAGAGAATTGACAAGCTGCGGGTTTCAAACCCGCACCGCAGGGTCATTTTATGTTGAGTTGAAAATAAAAGAAAAAAAGCAGAGTGGGAAGTCGGAATGAGATTTCTATAAACCAAATTCACTTATAAAACATATAATATTAGTATATTAAAAATAAGTAGCATCAAAATCAAAAGCGCATCGTGGGAAAGTAGCCTTAGGCTGGAGTCACACTACAGCGGGATACGGCCGAGTCTCGCAGGTTAAAACCAAGCTCTGGCACCGGCACTCCAGAGTGGAGCGTGCGGCCGCATAGCAATACATGGAGCCGCACGGTCCGCTCCGGAGTGCCGGTGCCAGAACTTGGTTTTAACCTGCGAGACTCGGCCATATTTCGCTGTGTGTGATCCCGGCCTTAGATTTAAAAATTGCATAAAAACCTCAAACTTGGAAACCTGACCAACACTTTCTGTGGATGAGGAGGTTGGCATTCTTTGCAGAAATTTGCTTCAGCTCAAAACAATGATGTCCAACAGTGTCCCCTGCAAAAGGTGAGACAAAGAGCTTCTGATGGGAGGAATAACAGCCTGAAGGGATGCGGAGGGGGGGTAAAGGGACTTCAGTATGCTGCGACAATTAAAAATAATAATAATAAATAATAATAATATTATATAAGAGGTCATCCTCATGGGACATCATAATCTAAACAGAAGCGATGAAGTCTACCCATAGCCTTATAGGTTATGTTCAATTGCTGCGTTTTGTTGGGGTTTTTTTCAGCAGGCACTTTTTGCACTTACTCATTACTTTCTATGGGTGAAAAAAAAAAATGCAGAAAGAAGTGACATGCTGTACTTTGCAAAAACACATCAGTCAGTAAAAAAAAAACAAGCAACAAAATAAAAAAAATGTGTGCATGAGATTTCTGAAATCACAGCTTTTGCTGGTACTGTAAAACACAGTTTAAAATTTGCATAAAAAACGCAATGTGTGAACATAGCCAAACAGAACCCTGTTCTTACTATATGCACACGTACAAGCGACCATGTATAGTCTGATCTCTGAGGCTTATTATTATGATCTCTAACATATACACCGTATGAGGTCACCCTCCCCAGCAACTGCAGGGGTGTAATGATCCGCACCATCTGTACGGCTGGGGGCAACAGAGCAGTTACAATTCACTGAAATAATTGCCTGTTAATAGGACCAATTATTTGACCAGGTGTATACACAGCCTGTATGTTAGCACAGGAAGCCAATCTAGTTTGGTTCAGCGCTAGTTTGGTTCAGCGCGGCGTGTACACAGGTGCTGGAACTCGTGAAGCCGCCACCAATTAACTATCGTGCTAAATGCAGCAGTTTGTTGAAAGAAGGGTCTGACCGTAATATACCCCCCCCCTCTCCAAACTAAACTCTTGGTAACCATCAGCCTGGATGGTATCATATTGGTGCATGGCTTCCCTTCCTTACAAAATAATATTTGGAATTGAGTCCTCAGTGGTTGATACCTTTTTAACGGCTAACTAGATGGTAACAAATTGCAAGTTTTCGAGACTACTTGGGGCTCTTCCTCAGGCACCATGTTTTTTTCAGATGTTCCTTGGTTAGGCTAAGTTCACTTATTTTACTGTTCCGTCACTGGCCCTGAAAAACTGTGCCAATGCCAAGACGGATCCGTCACATGAATGAGAACAATAGTGCATGATAGACTCCATTGACTAGAGTTGGTTCTGAGTCCCCTCCATAATGTCCATTCGGTTTTTCCAGATTCTTAAGACAAATGTAAACAGGACCCTCACTACAGATGTGAGGCCATCTTCACAGAGTAGTAGTTTCCAAACTTGTGATTGTCGGCTGCTCCTGAAAAACATTCATGCTTGGAGATCTAGTTTTGCAAAAAGTCATAGGGTTGAGACCAGAACTAGAGAGATTTATGGAGCAGCTTGGTGACCACCAAAATACAAGCACCTTGAGGGTATCCTTAACTTTCTTCGGTTCCACAGAATATGGACCGTAAGAGGTCACCTAACTTTCTAAAGGACAGATGTACCGTAAGTAAAAACACTCTGTGGTCATCTGTGACATTAAAAAATTGGGGCAAACACGACAAATATGGAAGGAAAAAAAAATGGAAACGGGAACACATGGGCTACTTGCACAGTGAACAAGTCTGTAGGACTTCAAAAAAGTGTAAAAAAAAAAAGCTTAGCATACATTTTTTGCAAAAAAGGTATCAACCAAATACCCTGTTTTTACATCTTTTTCTAGCACTTGCGGATTACTGTGATTTTTGAAACTGAGTGTTTTTGGTTCTACTATGCTCTTTTGTGTCTTCAAGAAAAAAAAAAATGCAGCAAAATGTGACATGACATCAATAGGTTATGAACTTATGTTCACGTGACATTTTTTGCAGGTTTTTTTGTGACAGTGTTTTACAGTACTAGCAAACTTCAAAAATCTCATGCACACCATTGTTTTTCACCCTAGATTTTTTTTTTAAACTCTGCAGCATTTCTTCACCCTTCTAACAAATGAGGGTGAATAAAATGATGCATAAAAAAAAAAACTTGTGCATTTTCCTGCCATCCCTCTGGCTTTTCCTGCTAATAAGCTGCCACATGTGGACATGCCCATAGGGAGTGTATGCGGCACAGGCTGGCTGCATGTATTGTGAGTGACCTCTAGCAATACCTGAACTAGTAATACTGACAGATAACCCAGACCTGATTGATCTGTCCTTGCTATGTAAATTTACTTAACGCCCTAATCTCCAATTCTGAAACTTGGCCTAACAGCGATTTAACAACAGATAGCAGAGTGCTGGAAGGTCACAATATACCTTTCATTTACACCTACAGGGGAGTGACAACCCCAGAGGATTAACCCAGTAATGGAATATGCAAGCCCTAATGGAAATTTCAATGTGTAAAATACAGGACACAAAGAATCAGGTGTTGGCAACATTTTACTGCCACCTTACAACCACTCACACAAAAAAAAAAAAAAAAAAAAAAATCAAGCCTTTTCTTTCAACTTCTTTTTCTCCTCAGGAGGAGCAGATAAGGATCTGACAGAGCAGGATTTATGGATAACATCAACATTTCACACTATCCACACTTATGAGCACTACACAGGCTGGTCCCAAGAGCTTGCAATCTATACATAAAAGATGGGAAAGAAACAGTGACATGTGTTTAACAAAATAATACAAAGTAACAAATACCAAAAAAAAAAGCAGAATGGAGACACATGGCCTGCAAAGAAAATATTTTCACATCTGTGCTTCATCTGTGGATACAAGACACACTGCTATTCCAGGAGGAGGGGGTAGTTAACCCTTAGCCCCCCAAATATTCAATCAATGGGAACCTCACTGCGGGACAAAGGGGATTCATCAAACAAGAGGACAAATCTTCAGAAATGCAAGACCGTCACCTAAAGCTAATAACTCCAGGCCTGAGGTGTGCGCCAAAGCACTTCAATCAATTATGTATCATCTTCAGCTACTCGGCCCGTCAGGGTCAAAGACTCAAGACTGCAAATATTCATCTTCCACAGGAAAAAAACCCGGCACACTAGATATTAAGGGGCTTTTTAGTAGTTTTCTAGTAAAACTTTTCTGCAGTCCTGGATTAAAACTTTTCTGTCCTGGTACACAGAACTGTACATAGGTACAGACTACAAAAGATACAACTAGCTGTCACCCAGCTTTCTCAAAATCAGATAAGTAGGACTTTACATAGCCGTAAAAGAATAAAACGTGTCCATGAATTATAAGACGTACCTAACGCTATAAAATAAATTACACTAATCTGTGGCCACTCACGTATACCGATTTCATTATAAACTTAAAATAATTGTTCATTTATAGCGTATAATTATTTCCCATACCAATAAAAAGTGTCACAGTCTGAACGAGAAAAGACACTTTTCTTAAAGGGCCAGAACACAACTTTAATACAGAAGAACAGAGCGATTATCGGCCAGGTAACTAGAAACATTTGCACATTCTGGATGCAATAAGGAGACAATATATAATTGATACTTCTAAATAATGATTTAATCAGGGCTACATTTCCAGGTGAATAAAAACCTTAAGTCTGCAGAAACTCGAGCCTTTGCAAGGAACAAAACCCCCAGTGTAGAGTCTGCCCTCCTCCCCCAACAAAAACAAGGTTGGCAGGAATTTGCAAGCAAGGATCAAGCCAGGAAAACACTGGGATTCATTGGAAACAGATGCCTACCCCAGTCTCAATCTATAGGTCCTGTGGCCCTACCTCAAAAAAATAATAAACAGGGAGACACCACAAATAAGTATTATGTCCCTGATCCCAGCAGCGTTCTCACCGGGGACATAAAGGAAATTAAGTTAGTGATCTGTGGTGGTAAAATATCAATAAAGCGATTAATATACCACTATATAGTTACCACTTACTGGACACAAACATTATATATACATAATAAACTGCAGCAATGCAAAACTTTTCTAATACTTTGTTTCTAGCAACTTTTTCTAATGCAAACATATTAAAAACTTAGCAAATTAATAATAGGAAGGCACAATGCTGGCACATGTGGTTCCTATTCAGGGGCCCCTCTCAGGGTGAGGAGATCCTTCTCAGAGACTTTCCAGGGATTTCCTTACCTGTGTGGAGTGTGCACAAGAAGACGGTGAGGATTCTGAAGAGTCCCAGGGCTGTGGGTCCTGCCCCTCTCCCCATACCCATCCATCCAGCTCGGGCTTTAACCACCACCCTCGCCCTGCACGAACAGTCAAAAAAAGAAAAGAGAGAGAATAGATCACACTCCAGCAAAGATCAACTTGTGAGGCAGCAGCAGCTCTGCAATGAGGCATTACACCCTCCCTCCTTAGCGTCCACAACACTGCAGCCATCACTCACAGCTCTTACCTTCCAATGGCCTTCTCTCCCAGCCTACACACTGACCCACCCACTGCTCTTCTCCAGTTACACAGGCCTACAAGGAGGAGTCCCCAGCACAGATTCCTCCTCACACATCCAGCAACTGGGAAAACACTTCCCTGCATAGTAGGGAAAATAAACAGGCGCAGAACCTATGGACGCCCCTCCTCACCACATGTCACACTTGTGTGCCAAACTGATGGAACAATTAGCCCTGAATTGGTTTGCTGCATTTGGCCCACATTCCTCCTATACAAGGGACAGGACATGTGGGGATTTTACATAGGACTGCACTGTTATTGTCGGTTCACACGACTATAAAAAAACAAACAGAATTTCATCCAGAAAAGTGGGACGATTTTTTTTTCTCACGTAGCCATATACAATACATTTTTCACAGCAGGTATTAATCATTTAGGCCACTCAGTATTTTACCTCAGTATTTGTAAACCAAAATCAGAAGTGAAACAATCAGAGGAAAAGTAGAAGGCCGGTGTCACACTTCCAACTGCAATGCGAGAAACTCGCCTCAACACCCAGCACTGCCGCCGGCGCTCGAGAACGGAGTGTGCGGCCGCATGTATTTCTATGCAGCTGAACGCTCCGGTCTGAACCGCCGGCGACAGTGCCGGGTATTGAGGCGAGAGACTCGTGAGAGTTTCACGCATTGCAGTTGCAAGTGTTATACACCAGCCTAACAGAAACACGTCACCTCTTCTGCATTTTTCACCCACTCCTAATATACTGCCCAAATACTGAGTGTGTGAACATGGCCTAAACAGGACTATTTCCAGTTTCCAGTGTAAGGGTATGCGCACACGTTACAGATTTGCCTGCGGATCCGCAGCGGATTGGCCGCAGTTTTCCATCAGGTTTACAGTACCATGTAAACCTATGGAAAACCAAATCCGCTGTGCCCATGGTGCAGAAAATACCGAGCGGAAACGCTAAGTTGTATTTTCCGCAGCATGTCAATTCTTTGTGCGAATTCCACAGCGTTTTACACCTGCTCCTCAATAGGAATCCGCAGGTGTAAAACCGCAGGTGAAATCAGCACAAAAGACATACGAAATCCGCGGGTAATCCGCAGGTAAAACGCAGTGCGTTGTACAGTACCATGTAAACGTATGGAAAATGAAATCCGCAGTGCATATGCTGCGGAAACGCTGAGTTGTATCTTCCACAGCATGTCAATTCTTTGTGCGGATTCCGCAGCGGTTTACACCTGCTCCTCAATAAGAATCCGTAGTTGCAAAACCGCAGGTGGAATCCTCACAAAAATTGCAGAAAATCCTCAGGTAATCCGCAGTGCATTTTACCTGTGGATTTTGCAAAAACAGTGCGGAAAAATCCACACATGAATCCGCAACGTGTGCACATAGCCTGATATTTCTATAAATCCCATCCACTTTCCTGGAACAGGGCCACGTTCACACATTCAGTTTTTTTACCTCAGTATTTGTAAGCCAGAACAATCTGAGGAAAAGTACAGCAGAAGCACGTCATCACTTCTGTATTTATCACCCACTCCTGGTTTTGGCTTAGGCTACTTTCACACTAGCGTCGTTCGACGCACGTCACAATGCGTCGTTTTGGTGAAAAAACGCATCCTGCAAAGTTGCCTGCAGGATGCGTTTTTTTCTCCATAGACTTTCATTAGCGACGCATTGCGACGGGTTGCCACACGTTGCATCCGTCGTGCGACAGATGCAACGTGTTTTTGCAGTCCGTCGGGACAAAAAAACGTTGCTTGCAACGTTTTTTTGTCCGTCGGGTCCGCTTTTTCCGACCGCGCATGCACGGCCGGAACTCCGCCCCCTCCTCCCCGGACCTTACAATGGGGCAGCGGATGCGTTGTAAAACTGCATCCGCTGCCCCCGTTGTGCTTTTACTTCACAGCATGCGTCGGTACGTCAGCCCGACGCACTGCGACGGGCCCGTACCGATGCTAGTGTGAAAGTAGCCTTACATATACTGAGGTACAGGAAAGATATATATCTTTGTACCGTTGTGCCCCCGTTGTGCTTTTACTTCACAGCATGCGTCGGTACGTCGGCCCGACGCACTGCGACGGGCCCGTACCGACGCTAGTGTGAAAGTAGCCTTACATATACTGAGGTACAGGAAAGATATATATCTTTGTACCGTATTAGCCAGTAGATAGATTCATAAAATCCCCTCCACTATGCTGTAACATCTGGACGTTGCGGATTGGACACTGCATCCGCAGCGTCCAATCCGCATCGACTACTGAAGGTTTCCCGATCGTGGAAACATACCCTTAGAGATGTTTTGCGGCACTTGGCATCTCTTATTCTGCACTTTCAAGAATAAAGAGTGGGCAGCTTCCTCACGGAAGCCTCTTGGAAAATGAACATGTCACTTATTTAACCGCTTCAGGCATTTCTGAACATTTAAATGGTTAAAAGAAGTGACATAAGACTGAACATGTGCACAGCAGCTGTTTTGACATTGCTGTGATATATATTCATTTTATGGAACACTTTTACTGCACTTTTTCCAAGTGGATTCCAGGCGGAATACACCTGAAAAAGACGCCATGTGCAAATATCCTTATTGTGCACATGGTATTGTGTTTATTCACTTTTATTTTGTGTGTTTTCCATTAAAGTATTTGAAGTAGTTTTTTTTTCTTTATTAAAAACTGAGCTTGACTAAAATGTGTCAAATTTAGCACTGATTGGGTAGCTAAGGAGAGATATGAGCTGGTGAAGTTTTCCATTATACATTGTTCAAGTTTCTGGCATAAATTATAGTAAATCCACTTCTTTCCAGTTCATTCTTCCCCCTAAAACCACCACCTTTTCTTTTTCTTTTTTTAAAGACGTTCCAAAGTTCGTAGAAGAGATGAAAAGTCGATCTTTTATGCACCAGTTTGGCTTACACAAAAACACGTATCTTTTGAAAACCACAGCTTTAGTGCTGGGATGAATATGGGAAAGGACTCATGATTTTACTAGAGTACGCAGTACACTACTTATAAAGACAAACTCAGCTTTGCTAAGTCTGGATTTCTCAATGAATAACACCATGTTTCCTCCTCGATGTGTTTGTTTTACCTCACATTATTTCATGACATAATCGTCCCCCTTTTTCCATTTGCAGTTATTGCTGCCAACTGATGTCATATGTCTGGTTTCTCCATTAATATCCTGGAGATCTCCCACTCCGGAGCGAGGGATAAGACTGAAAAATTACTTTCACCAGAAATACAATAAAGATATGACCATGGAAGTGATTCCAGATGATAACCCTGATGCAGAATGTTTCTTCCTGGCGGTAGATATTTGATATTTAGTGATATTATGTCATTTATGTATCACTTGTATCATGTATGTATCCACATGGATCTATGTACGCACAGTCTGTGTATATACCATAATTGTACCATAGATCTGCTATCAGGGACCAAATTACAGCAGAGAGTATATTACACCCCCCCCTGCATAATTCAACTACTCTTAGGGTATGTTTCCACAGTCAGGAAACGCTCCTGATTGAACACTGCATACAGCCGCAGCGTCCAATCCACAGCAGCCAGATGTTACAGCATAGTGGAGGGGATTTTATGTAAGACGCAGGTAGCAGACCTGCGTATACGCACATGCGGCGCGTCTTTATAGACCGCAGCATGTCTATTAATCTTGCGGAGACTGAGTCTCCACTAGATATATTACACAGTCTGTGTATAGGATGCAGTGATTCCGCATGTGGGCAGAGCTGCGTCCAAAGCACTGCACATACGGAACAAGGAAACATACTCTTACAAGGGTAACACAACTGTCCTTATACCCCCTGCACGATACCTATGATGACATCTGCAGTCACAGACCTCCTTCTGAGCTGATAGCTCAGCACGCACAGTAACGGTGTGAAACCGATCTTCACAGTTAAAGATTGGAAGGTTAACGAAATTCAGTGTGATTTTTCACATCCGTCGAAAATGTTGCACCACTAGACCGTATTAATGAGTATTTGTTCTGATTATGTATAGAATTTACTCTGCATTCAACAAATTATTTGCTGATTACCAAACTGGTATCTAACCATGTAAGAAAAATGTATCTACGGTGTGTACATCAATGGTGACAAATACGGTATAGGCCCAAGGGCTGAGGCTGAAACACTAAGGGTATGTGCAGACTAGGATGCCAATTCATCAACATTTTTATGCCAAAAAAAAAACACGTGAAATCATTGAAAAGTCGCAAAATGTTCTTGCACCTTGGAGTTGCTCCAAAATGTTGCCACTTTTGGGGTATTCACTTCAGTTTTTTCGCAGCTCCTCCCATTTTGGCGGAGCTGGGGCAGGATGGGGGTGCCTGGTACAACAGCTCATCTAATTTATAAAGAGCTGTAGTGTTTCATAGGCCAGAAATCTCATTCCAGTCCCTAACAGGAGTAAGATATATGGCATAGCCCATGGATCAGGAGAGTCTGACTCCAGAAAGCCCAAATGGCAGATCTTGATTAATTTAGGTCAACATCTTTTTCGGGTGGATGTGCTTCAAAACCCGCCTGAAAAAGCACTCAAAAAATGCTCAAAACAATTAACATTTGCATTTCTATGCAATAATGACTTGCTGTACATACAGTCATTGCCAAAAGTGACACCCTTGAAATTGTTCTAGAAAATCAAATATTTGTCCCAGAAAATTATTGCAATTACAGGTTTTGTTATAGACATGTTTATTTCCTTTGTGTGTATTAGAACAACACAAAAGCAGAGGAAAGAAAGGCAAATTGCACATAATTTTACACTAAACCCCAAAAATGGGTTGGACAAAATTGTTGGCATCTTTCCAAAAATGTGGGTAAAGAACTTTGTTTCAAGTATGTGATGCTCATTCAAAGTCACCTGTGGCAACTAACAGGTCTGGGAAATATGAAAATCTCCCTTAATACCAGATAAAAAGGAGAGAAGTTGTCTCAATCTTTGCATTATGTGTCTGTGCGTGCCACATTAAGCATGGAGAACAGAAAGAGGAAAAGAGAACTGTCTGAGGATTGGAGGCCCAAAATTGTTGAACAATCTCAACAAACTCAAGGTTACAAGTCCATCTCCAGAGATCTTGATGTTCCTTTGTCCATGTTGTTCAACATAATCAAAAAGTTTACGAACAAAGACATTGTTGTGAATCTCCCTGGATGAGAGAAAAAGTTATGAAATGTTGCAATACAGGATAGTTCTGATGACCGATAAACAACCCCAATCAAGTTTCAAAGAAATTCATGCTGTCCTGCAGGCTCACGGTGCATCAGTGTCAGCGAGAATCATCTGTCAGCATTTGAATGAAATGAAAGGAAACGCTATGGCAGGAGACCCAGGAGGACCCCACTGCTGACAGAGACATAAAAAAGCTAGACTGCAGTTTTCCAAAATTTACCTAAGTAAGCCAAAATCCTTCTGGGAAAGCGTCTTGTGGACAGATGGGACCAAGATAGTTTTTTTGGTAAAGCACATCATTCTAGAGTTTACCGAAAACGGAATGAAGCCTAAAAGGAAAGGACATAATATCTACAGTCAAATATGATGGAGGTTCAAATATGTTTTGGGGTTGTTTTACTGCCTCTGGCACTGGGTACCTTGACTGTGTGCAAGTCATCATGAAATCTGAAGACTACCAAAGGATTTTGGGTCGTAATGTAGTGTCCAGTGTAAGAAAGCTGGGTTTGCGTCCTGAGTCATGGTCTTCAAGCAGTATAATAAGCCCAAACATACTTCAAGAAGAACCCAGAAATGGATGGAAACAAAGCGCTGGAGAATTCTGAAGTGGCCAGCAATGAATCCAGATTTAAATCACATGCTCTGATAAGGGTATACCGTGAAGATTGGTAGAGCAGCTTAGTATACATTTTTTGCAAAAAACGTATCAACCAAATACCCTGTTTTTTACATCTTTTACTAGCACTTGCGGATTACTGCAACATTTTTTCAAACTGAGTGTTTTTGGTTTTACTATTCTCTTTTGTGTCTTCAGGTTTCTTGGTGGTGTGTGAACATGATCATACAGACTTGTTCACTGTGCAAGTAGCCCATGTGTTCCTGTTTCCATAATTGTTCTCTTGTGTCTACAAGACTGGGGAGTTCCACCACTCCTCTTGGGCTATCTGCACAAAAGCTGTTCTACCCTGTATGCACACATGGATTTTTCCTCTCTGAACCCTGTTCACACAGGTTATATACAGATGATCAGGTTTTTAAATACATCAGATAGGGATTGCATACATTAGTTAGGACTGCTCTGATAAGGGTATACCGTGAAGATTGGTAGAGCAGCTTAGTATACATTTTTTGCAAAAAACGTATCAACCAAATACCCTGTTTTTTACATCTTTTACTAGCACTTGCGGATTACTGCAACATTTTTTCAAACTGAGTGTTTTTGGTTTTACTATTCTCTTTTGTGTCTTCAGGTTTCTTGGTGGTGTGTGAACATGATGATACAGACTTGTTCACTGTGCAAGTAGCCCATGTGTTCCTGTTTCCATAATTGTTCTCTTGTGTCTACAAGACTGGGGAGTTCCACCACTCCTCTTGGGCTATCTGCACAAAAGCTGTTCTACCCTGTATGCACACATGGATTTTTCCTCTCTGAGCCCTGTTCACACAGGTTATATACAGATGATCAGGTTTTTAAATACATCAGATAGGGATTGCATACATTAGTTAGGACTGCTCTGATAAGGGTATACCGTGAAGATTGGTAGAGCAGCTTAGTATACATTTGTTGCAAAAAACGTATCAACCAAATACCCTGTTTTTTACATCTTTTACTAGCACTTGCGGATTACTGCAACATTTTTTCAAACTGAGTGTTTTTGGTTTTACTATTCTCTTTTGTGTCTTCAGGTTTCTTGGTGGTGTGTGAACATGATCATACAGACTTGTTCACTGTGCAAGTAGCCCATGTGTTCCTGTTTCCATAATTGTTCTCTTGTGTCTACAAGACTGGGGAGTTCCACCACTCCTCTTGGGCTATCTGCACAAAAGCTGTTCTACCCTGTATGCACACATGGATTTTTCCTCTCTGAACCCTGTTCACACAGGTTATATACAGATGATCAGGTTTTTAAATACATCAGATAGGGATTGCATACATTAGTTAGGACTGCTCTGATAAGGGTATACCGTGAAGATTGGTAGAGCAGCTTAGTATACATTTTTTGCAAAAAACGTATCAACCAAATACCCTGTTTTTTACATCTTTTACTAGCACTTGCGGATTACTGCAACATTTTTTCAAACTGAGTGTTTTTGGTTTTACTATTCTCTTTTGTGTCTTCAGGTTTCTTGGTGGTGTGTGAACATGATCATACAGACTTGTTCACTGTGCAAGTAGCCCATGTGTTCCTGTTTCCATAATTGTTCTCTTGTGTCTACAAGACTGGGGAGTTCCACCACTCCTCTTGGGCTATCTGCACAAAAGCTGTTCTACCCTGTATGCACACATGGATTTTTCCTCTCTGAACCCTGTTCACACAGGTTATATACAGATGATCAGGTTTTTAAATACATCAGATAGGGATTGCATACATTAGTTAGGACTGCTCTGATAAGGGTATACCGTGAAGATTGGTAGAGCAGCTTAGTATACATTTTTTGCAAAAAACGTATCAACCAAATACCCTGTTTTTTACATCTTTTACTAGCACTTGCGGATTACTGCAACATTTTTTCAAACTGAGTGTTTTTGGTTTTACTATTCTCTTTTGTGTCTTCAGGTTTCTTGGTGGTGTGTGAACATGATCATACAGACTTGTTCACTGTGCAAGTAGCCCATGTGTTCCTGTTTCCATAATTGTTCTCTTGTGTCTACAAGACTGGGGAGTTCCACCACTCCTCTTGGGCTATCTGCACAAAAGCTGTTCTACCCTGTATGCACACATGGATTTTTCCTCTCTGAACCCTGTTCACACAGGTTATATACAGATGATCAGGTTTTTAAATACATCAGATAGGGATTGCATACATTAGTTAGGACTGCTCTGATAAGGGTATACCGTGAAGATTGGTAGAGCAGCTTAGTATACATTTTTTGCAAAAAACGTATCAACCAAATACCCTGTTTTTTACATCTTTTACTAGCACTTGCGGATTACTGCAACATTTTTTCAAACTGAGTGTTTTTGGTTTTACTATTCTCTTTTGTGTCTTCAGGTTTCTTGGTGGTGTGTGAACATGATCATACAGACTTGTTCACTGTGCAAGTAGCCCATGTGTTCCTGTTTCCATAATTGTTCTCTTGTGTCTACAAGACTGGGGAGTTCCACCACTCCTCTTGGGCTATCTGCACAAAAGCTGTTCTACCCTGTATGCACACATGGATTTTTCCTCTCTGAACCCTGTTCACACAGGTTATATACAGATGATCAGGTTTTTAAATACATCAGATAGGGATTGCATACATTAGTTAGGACTGCTCTGATAAGGGTATACCGTGAAGATTGGTAGAGCAGCTTAGTATACATTTTTTGCAAAAAACGTATCAACCAAATACCCTGTTTTTTACATCTTTTACTACTGCAACATTTTTTCAAACTGAGTGTTTTTGGTTTTACTATTCTCTTTTGTGTCTTCAGGTTTCTTGGTGGTGTGTGAACATGATCATACAGACTTGTTCACTGTGCAAGTAGCCCATGTGTTCCTGTTTCCATAATTGTTCTCTTGTGTCTACAAGACTGGGGAGTTCCACCACTCCTCTTGGGCTATCTGCACAAAAGCTGTTCTACCCTGTATGCACACATGGATTTTTCCTCTCTGAACCCTGTTCACACAGGTTATATACAGATGATCAGGTTTTTAAATACATCAGATAGGGATTGCATACATTAGTTAGGACTGCTCTGATAAGGGTATACCGTGAAGATTGGTAGAGCAGCTTAGTATACATTTTTTGCAAAAAACGTATCAACCAAATACCCTGTTTTTTACATCTTTTACTAGCACTTGCGGATTACTGCAACATTTTTTCAAACTGAGTGTTTTTGGTTTTACTATTCTCTTTTGTGTCTTCAGGTTTCTTGGTGGTGTGTGAACATGATCATACAGACTTGTTCACTGTGCAAGTAGCCCATGTGTTCCTGTTTCCATAATTGTTCTCTTGTGTCTACAAGACTGGAGAGTTCCACCACTCCTCTTGGGCTATCTGCACAAAAGCTGTTCTACCCTGTATGCACACATGGATTTTTCCTCTCTGAACCCTGTTCACACAGGTTATATACAGATGATCAGGTTTTTAAATACATCAGATAGGGATTGCATACATTAGTTAGGACTGCTCTGATAAGGGTATACCGTGAAGATTGGTAGAGCAGCTTAGTATACATTTGTTGCAAAAAACGTATCAACCAAATACCCTGTTTTTTACATCTTTTACTAGCACTTGCGGATTACTGCAACATTTTTTCAAACTGAGTGTTTTTGGTTTTACTATTCTCTTTTGTGTCTTCAGGTTTCTTGGTGGTGTGTGAACATGATCATACAGACTTGTTCACTGTGCAAGTAGCCCATGTGTTCCTGTTTCCATAATTGTTCTCTTGTGTCTACAAGACTGGGGAGTTCCACCACTCCTCTTGGGCTATCTGCACAAAAGCTGTTCTACCCTGTATGCACACATGGATTTTTCCTCTCTGAACCCTGTTCACACAGGTTATATACAGATGATCAGGTTTTTAAATACATCAGATAGGGATTGCATACATTAGTTAGGACTGCTCTGATAAGGGTATACCGTGAAGATTGGTAGAGCAGCTTAGTATACATTTTTTGCAAAAAACGTATCAACCAAATACCCTGTTTTTTACATCTTTTACTAGCACTTGCGGATTACTGCAACATTTTTTCAAACTGAGTGTTTTTGGTTTTACTATTCTCTTTTGTGTCTTCAGGTTTCTTGGTGGTGTGTGAACATGATCATACAGACTTGTTCACTGTGCAAGTAGCCCATGTGTTCCTGTTTCCATAATTGTTCTCTTGTGTCTACAAGACTGGGGAGTTCCACCACTCCTCTTGGGCTATCTGCACAAAAGCTGTTCTACCCTGTATGCACACATGGATTTTTCCTCTCTGAACCCTGTTCACACAGGTTATATACAGATGATCAGGTTTTTAAATACATCAGATAGGGATTGCATACATTAGTTAGGACTGCTCTGATAAGGGTATACCGTGAAGATTGGTAGAGCAGCTTAGTATACATTTTTTGCAAAAAACGTATCAACCAAATACCCTGTTTTTTACATCTTTTACTAGCACTTGCGGATTACTGCAACATTTTTTCAAACTGAGTGTTTTTGGTTTTACTATTCTCTTTTGTGTCTTCAGGTTTCTTGGTGGTGTGTGAACATGATCATACAGACTTGTTCACTGTGCAAGTAGCCCATGTGTTCCTGTTTCCATAATGGTCTTCAAGCAGTATAATAAGCCCAAACATACTTCAAGAAGAACCCAGAAATGGATGGAAACAAAGCGCTGGAGAATTCTGAAGTGGCCAGCAATGAATCCAGATTTAAATCACATTGAACACCTGTGGAGAGATCTTAAAATTGCTGTTGGGAGAAGGTGCCCTTCAGATATGAAAGACCAGGAGCTGTTTGCAAAAGAAGAGTGGTCCAAAATACCAGTTGAGAGGTATAAGAGGCTTGTTGATGGTTATAGAAAGCAATTGATTGCAATTATTTATTCCAAAGGGCGTGCAATCAATTATTAAGTTGAGGGTGCCAACAATTTTGTCAGGGCCATTTTGGGGGTTTTCTGTGAAATGATGTCCAATTTGCCTCTTTTGCTCTTTTTTTGTGTTGTTGCGAAATAAAGCTGTGTATAACAAAATGTGTAATTGCAATAATTTTCTGGGAGAAATACTTAATTTTCTGGAACAATTTCAAAGGTGCCAACACTTTTGGCTATGACTGTATATTCATTTGTTTGAGCATCTTTTAACTGCTTCACATTTCCAAAGATACCAAGCGGTTAAAACAAGTGAGCTGAGCATTCTTTAGGCGTTTCCTGCTCTGAAGATGATCTATACTTTACAATTAAAAGGAATAGCTCCAAAAACCACAGATGGACAAAAACAATGAAAAAGACGTTCAAGAAACAAACGCCCGTGGTATGCACGGCATCCTAATCCCCTACATTGTATGCATTGCCACCCTCATCTCAATCATTGTATGCACGGCCACCCTCATCCCAGTTCTTGTATGCATGGCCCCCTCATCCCCATCCTGGTATGCATGGCTCCCTCATCCTGGTATGCATTGTCCCCTCATCCCTATCCTGGTATGCATGGCCCCCTCATCTTCATCCTGGTATGCATGGCTCCCTCATCCCCATCCTGGTATGCATTGTCACATCATCCCCATCCTGGTATGCATGGCTCCCTCATCCCTATCCTGGTATGCATTGTCCCCTCATCCCCATCCTGGTATGCATGGGCTCCTCATCCCCATCCTGGTATGCATGGGCTCCTCATCCCCATCCTGGTACACTGTCCCCTCATCCCCATCCTGGTATGCATGGGCTCCTCATCGCCATCTTGATATGCATGGGCTCCTCATCCCCATCCTCGTATGTATGGCTCCCTCATCTCCATCCTGGTATGCATGGCCCCTCTCATCCCCATCCTGGTATGCATGGCTCCCTCATCCCCATCCTGGTATGCATTGTCCTCTCATCCCCATCATGGTATGCATGGGCTCCTCATCCCCATCCTGGTATGCATGGCCTCCTCATCTCCATCCTTTTATGCATGGCTCTCTCATCCCCATCCTGGTATGCATGGCTCCCTCATCCCCATCCTGGTATGCATTGTCCCCTCATCCCCATCCTGGTATGCATTGTCCCCTCATCCCCATCCTGGTATGCATGGGCTCCATATCCCCATCCTGGTATGCATGGCCCCTCTCATCCCCATCCTGGTATGCATGGCTCCCTCATCCCCATCCTGGTATGCATTGTCCCCTCATCCCTATCCTGGAATGCTTGGCCCCCTCATCCCCATCCTGGTACATTGTCCCCTCATCCCCATCCTGGTATGCATGGGCTCCTCATCCCCATCCTGGTATGCATGAGCTCCTCATCCCCATCCTCGTATGTATGGCTCCCTCATCTCCATCCTGGTATGCATGGCCCCTCTCATCCCCATCCTGGTATGCATTGTCCCCTCATCCCCATCCTGGTATGCATTGTCCCCTGATCCCCATCCTGGTATGCATGGCCCCTCTCATCCCCATCCTGGTATGCATGGCTCCCCCATCCCCATCCCGGTATGCATGGCCCTCTCATCCCCATCTTGGTATGCATAGGCTTCTCATCCCCATCCTGGTATGCATGGCCCCTCTCATCCCCATCCTGGTATGCATGGCTCCCTTATCCCCATCTTGGTATGCATTGTCCCCTCATCCCCATGCTGGTATGCATGGTCCCCTTATCCCCATCCTGGTATGCATTGTCCCCTCATCCCCATCCTGGTATGCATGGCCCCCTCATCTCCATCCTTGTATGCATGGCCCCTCTCATCCCCATCCTGGTATGCATGGCCCCCTCATCTCCATCCTTGTATGCATGGCCCCTCTCATCCCCATCCTGGTATGCATGGCTCCCTCATCCCCATCCCGGTATGCATGGCCCCTCTCATCCCCATCCCGGTATGCATTGTCCCCTCATCCCCATCCTGGTATGCATGGCCCCCTCATCTCCATCCTTGTATGCATGGCCCCTCTCATCCCCATCCTTGTATGCATGGCCCCTCTCATCCCCATCCTGGTATGCATGGCTCCCTCATCCCCATCCTGGTATGCATGGTCCCTCTCATCCCCATCCTGGTATGCATGGCTCCCTCATCCCCATCCTGGTATGCATGGCCCCTCTCATCCCCATCCTGGTATGCATGGCTCCTTCATCCCCATCCTGGTATGCATGGCCCCCTCATCTCCATCCTGGTATGCATGGCCCCTTCCTACTTACCGTCCCTGCACTCCCTCGCAACGTCTTGTTCCGATGCCAGCAGCGGCGGGGCGATCTCGTGTGCTCGCTGCTAAAGAGAAATGAACATTCACTGCGCTCGTGGTGAATATTTATTTCTCTTCAATATCGGGCACAGTAGTCACAGCCACCGGCTTCCTGCAAGCAGCCGGGCGATCACGTGTGCATCTACTTAAGTGAATGAATATTTACTGCACTTCTCACCCATAGATGAGCGCAGTGAATATTCATTTCTCATTAGCAGCGGGCACAGGCTTTAGCCGCAGCAGCTGGCTCCTGCCTCCCGTGACCCGCTTCTCCGCCGCTGCGGCTTCATCTTCTGAGAGCCTCACTCGAGTATAAACCGAGCGGTGCTTTTTCAGCACAAAAAATGTGCTGAAAAACTCGGCTCATACTCAAGTATAAAAGGTAAACATTTTTCTAAATGTGCTATTAACATGAAATTCTCACCAGATGTCGGTAAGAACCTATCCAATCCACACAGCCAAATAAATCAAACCAGAGATGTCCATAAATTAAGTTGTGTGTAATAATGAGAAATGACACAGGAAAAAAGTATTGAACGCTTATTGCAATTTAATACTTCATACAAAATCCTGTTGTTGTTGATAACAGCTTCAAATCTCCTCCTGTATGGAGAAACTAGCAGCATGCATTGTTCAGGTGTGATTTTGTCGAAAATTAGTGACGTGTTCAATATTTATTTCACTGGCTGTATATTAACTATGCACTAAGCTATACGACCAGTGACACACACTATGAGGTGCTACTCATGCTCACACTTATATTTCCACTAGTGAACATAAATCTGTAGATTGTAATTTTTTGCTCACATTATTGCTGACTACCCAGGTGTCTCTACCAACATCCTGCAATACCCTAATGATATAATGTATCAGGGAAGTAGACACAAATATCCCATCCTCAGAACGTCATATCCCGCACGTACACAAAGACATATTTGCCTCTTAGAACCTGTCAAATATAAAGAACATGCTGTGCAAGTTTTAGAAGTGAGATGTTTCAGCTTGTGGTCTGGACAGACAAATGACTTCAAGCTATAGCTTTCCTATTTTAACTATTTGCAAACCTGAGCTCATAGCATGTAACACTTGTAACAAGTTGGGCTCAGAAAAGGAATATGTCAGATTGTTTTCAGGAGTAGCCAATATCTGTATGGCGTATTAATTCGCAATCAATCCACATAATTCGTTACACAGAGTGTTTGGCATTTGAAGTCTCTGCACATGCA
This sequence comes from Ranitomeya imitator, assembly GCF_032444005.1. NCBI lineage: Eukaryota > Metazoa > Chordata > Amphibia > Anura > Dendrobatidae > Ranitomeya > Ranitomeya imitator. Next base: position 555,154,670 of record NC_091285.1, read on the forward strand.
TGTTCTAAAGTCTCTGTGACGTTGTTGCGTCACTATGTGTGCCACAACCTTGCAACACGCATACTGGGCTCTGAGTATCCCCTAAAAAAATCATACACGCTTTTCACACTCTTCGGCTACTTTCACACTAGCGTTGTACGACGCACGATGCAATGCGTCGTGGCGACCTACCGACGCATGCTGTGAAAGCGCAGCACAACGGGGGCAGCGGATGCAGTTTTACAACGCATCCGTGGCCCCATTGTGAGCTCCGGGGAGGAGGGAGCAGAGTTCCGGACGCGCATGCGCAGTCGGAAATGGCGGACACAACACACCAAAAAACGTTAGGCTACTTTCACACTAACGTCGTACGACGCACGTCGCAATGCGTCGTTTTGCAGAAAAAACGCATCCTGCAAAGTTGTCTGCAGGATGCGTTTTTTCTCCATAGGCTTGTATTAGCGACGCAATGCGACGCATTTCCACACGTCGCAACCGTCGTGCGACGGTTGCGTCATGTTGTGGCGGACCGTCGGCACCAAAAAACGTTGCATGTAACTTTTTTTGGTCCGTTGTGTCCACCATTTCCGACCGTGCATGCGCGGCCGGAACTCCGCCCCCTCCTTCCCGGAGCTCACAATGGGGCAGCGGATGCGTTGTAAAACTGCATCCGCTGCCCCCGTTGTGCTGCGCTTTCACAGCATGCGATGGTACGTCGCCACGACGCATTGCGTCGTGCGTCGTACGACGCTAGTGTGAAAGTAGCCTTACATGCAACATTTTTTGGTGCCGACGGTCCGCCACAACACGACGCAATGCGTCGCTAATACAAGCAGATGGAGAAAAAAATGCATCCTGCAGACAACTTTGCAGGATGCGTTTTTTCTGCAAAACGACTCATTGCGACGTGCGTCGTACGACGCTAGTGTGAAAGTAGCCTGACCTGCACAGTTCATGGCACCTCTTCTCACCGTCACCGTGCTGAACATCCCAGGCATCTTTACGTTGGGCCGAGACTTCTAGCAGCGACTCTGCCGGACACATCCCTGCATGCAGAGGGAGCGGCAGAGGTGATCAGAAAAGTGAACGGTAAGGTATTGGATTTCTTTTTGTTTGTTTTTTAACCTTTTGACGACTCTCTATGGCACTGAGAACTATAAGAGGGACAGTCAACACCAGAAATGAGCGGTAAGGTATTCCCTTTTTTTTAAATTTTTTATACATCTTATGTTTATTATTTCAAAACTCCAGGGCGTAATAAGAGATATTAAATTTTCATAGAATAAATTTTGGAGAATCTAATTTGTAGGTACAATCTACGTCATTTGGCGAATTTGAATGTTGTCAGATCTGCTCATCTTTATTGGTAAATAATAAGTGTAATTACTATACTGCATTGCCCTTAACATATACTTCTACACATTACTAAATGGTAAAATAAATGGTATGCAGAGGTATACGACCAGATACAGGAAAAGATATACACATTTTGGCCTTTGTCTTGGTAGGCCTTCCAGCATGTTGAACAACTGCACGAGATTTCCAGCAGTGCTACCGAGATGGACATTGTATCAAGGATGTGCATAACGTTAAGGTAAGGCGTGATTAGAAGATGTGAGGCAGGACTAGTCTGGAGGCTGCAACGCCCTGCCAAATTACTCCAGCCTCATTGATATATGTCATGCAGCACATTGGAAAAAAAAACATTTTTGTGCCGCATAATACAATTTAATAGAATACAGGATGTGGCAGATAATAGTATACAGCTATATTAGTGGTCTTGGACAGTATGAGGATCTGACAGATGTTCATTAAGGGGATCCTATGTAGAGGACCACCCTGTGTGGTGTCCATATGGACAGGGATTGTCTGCATAACACAGCTCCTTTTTCAAGGCACCCCACTGGGAAAATGTATGGTGACATACATCCACAACAAAGGAATTACATAAACTTAGTAATATACATAATGGTTTACATGCAGTTTTAAAAAAGTGAGTATATATTTACTGATCTGTGCAGGTGTTAAAATTTATATCTATAGCTTTGGTCAGGTCATGGGCAGGTTCACGTTCACATATGGTTAAGCTCAGAACCATTACTAAAGGGATATTCCTATAAACAACATTTATCATCCATCCATAGGAGGATAGATGATAAAGACATTATCGCTAGAATTCTGACTATGAGATCCCCACCAAGCTCAGGAAGAAAAGGCACAAAGTCCCCTGTAAAGAGTGGTAGTGAGCATGTGTGACCATTACAGAAAAGACAGTGGTCGCACATGCTCACTGCTGCTTCCTTCAAGAATGGGACCTTCAGTCTTAGGCTAGTTTCACACTAGCATTCGGCAGGGCTGCGGATGGCAGCCTTCTTCTTCTTCCGTTAAGCTCTACCCAGTGCCGCACCTCTTGCTTCAGCTCCGCCTACGTCTGCATGCGTCCTGCGTACCCTATCTTTAACATTGGGTATGCAGGCCATGCGGATGTATGAGGATGCCTCCGCGTGCGTCGTTTTGACGCTGCACTGAACTGCGTCGAATGCAACATGTTGCATTTTGTTGAGGCTGGTGCAGCATCAAAACGACGCATGCGGAGGCATCCTCATACATCCGCATGGCCTGTATACCCAATGTTAAAGATAGGGTACGCAGGACGCATGCAGATGTAGGTGGAGCCGAATGAAGAGGTGCAGCAGTGGGCGGGGCTTAACAGAGGAAGAAGGCTGCCATCCGCAGCGCTATGTCCTGGAAGTATTTCGCTGTGTTCCGGGACATAGTGCAGCGGCGCATGCACAGTAATGCTTTTCGGCTTTGCCCGCAGTTGGGCAAAGCATACTGCGCGTGTACGAGGCAAGATTGCATTGCGGACCTACGAACTATGGAGGACACCTACTTAAATTCACGAAAATATTGTGGACAGCGGGGAAGGATGGGGTGGAGAAAAGAAGACGAAACACTGCCCATCGGACCGGACACAGGGCATTTACATAGCCTGCCAATTTGAGGTGACAAATTCCCTTTAAATGAAGCGTATTCCAAGAGTCTAGACGGTAATACTTTCAGAAATTCTAGCTGGCAAAACACTCTCGTTAGGGTTCTATCATATGGCCAATAATCAAACAGAAAAAGGTTCCATTTGTAGAGATCACCAAAATATTTGAAAAGTCAGATGGTATGATCTGTGTTAAGCAGAAACATTTCCAGGGATCTGGTGAGATCATTTTATCTCTAATTACAATGTTTCCAAATTCATAAATGTCTTCTAATTGACTTTTAGATGATTGAAACCTGAGTGCACAGGCAACACCCCCATAAGGCCACCCGCAAGATGACTGCATTTCTTCAAGTCACTTCCCTTCTAACATTTCTTGATAATCAATAGGTTTCTAAGCCCTACTGTCTTCTCAGATGGCCCCTTGGAAGTGTAAGGGTTAAGGAGAAGTGTCAAATCAAGGTAAGATGAATAATTTTTGCCAGGCTTTTAGCATAAACATTTATAAATATGTTATACAGACAGCTGATAAAAGCAAGTCCATGGTGAGGAAAGATAAGCACCATGTCATCCTCTTCCATTAACAAGTATGTGAATGATTAATCAGATACAAGAGCTTTCACTTGGCTGCAAGCGGAATGTGTTCTAGGATCAAATCCTTCTACAATATTTGACTGTTCGGTGAGGGCTACGGGTAATGCCAGGCATCAGGAAACTACACCTTTTACTTGCCTGTTGGTGTGTTGGAAGTATCATCTTACTTGTGAGGAGCACATATACAGCTGGTAGAAGGTAGCATATGACGCTATTTACAAGAGCACTGATATTAGATTAGGCCACATGTAGAGCCACAGGGGCTGAGTTAGAAAGAGTCAAAGTATGAGTCGCATCTGAGGTCTGATGCCTGAAAGACCATAAAATGACCTCTTAGTGCCCACCAATGCTTTCACTCCTCTTGGACTTCCTAATCAAAACAGGGTCTAACTATTGTGATCCTCTAACATTTTAAGCCAAAACTTAAACTGATACTCTAATCTTAAAAGGAGGACTGTCACACTGAACATGCTGCAGTCTGATCCAGGTATCATGCTACAAAGGAGGAGGAGCTGAGTATATATATTGAGTATATAGATTCAGTATCAAAGCAAAAGGTGGCTACTTTAAAGAACCTAGAATATAAGACACCATTTCAGTTGTTTCACACTTTTTTGTTAAGTATATAATTCCATATGTTAATTCATAGTTCTGAAGCCTTCAGTGTGAATGTACAATTTTCATAGTCATGAAAATACAGAAAAATCTTTAAATGAGGTGTGTCCAAACTTTTGGTCTGTACTGTGTATGTATGTATATACAGAGAGAGAGAAATATATAGATTATATATATATATATATATATATATATATATATACACAGTATATATATATATATATATATATATATATATATATATATATGTATATATATAGTGCCTTGCAAAAGTATTCGGCCCCCTGTAACTTTTCAACCTTTTCCCACATATCATGCTTCCAACATAAAGATACCAAATGTAAATTTTTGGTAAAGAATCAACAACAAGTGGAACACAATTGTGAAGTTGAACGAGATTTATTGGTTATTTTAAATTTTTGTGGAAATTCAAAAGCTGAAAAGTGGGGTGTGCAATATTATTCAACCCCTTTAACTTAATACTTTGTTGCGCCACCTTTTCCTGTGATTACAGCTACAAGTCGCTTGGGGTATGTCTCTATCAGTTTTGTACATCGAGAGACTGAAATTCTTGCCCATTCTTCGTTGGCAAACAGCTCGAGCTCAGTGAGGTTTGATGGAGATCGTTTGTGAACAGCAGTTTGCAGCTCTTTCCACAGATTCTCGATTGGATTGAGGTCTGGACTTTGACTTGGCCATTCAAACACCTGGATACTTTCATTTGTGAACCATTCCATTGTAGATTTTGCTTTATGTTTGGGATCATTGTCTTGTTGGATAACAAATCTCCGTCCCAGTCTCAGGTCTTTTGCAGACTCCAACAGGTTTTCTTCAAGAATGGTCCTGTATTTGGCTCCATCCATCTTCCCATCAATTTTAACCATCTTCCCTGTCCCTGCTAAAGAAAAGCAGGTCCAAACCATGATGCTGCCACCACCATGTTTGACAGTGGGGATGGTGTGTTCAGGGTGATGAGCTGTGTTGCCTTTACGCCAAACATATCATTTGGCATTGTTGCCAAAAAGTTAGATTTTGGTTTCATCTGACCAGAGCATCTTCTTCCACATGTTTGGTGTGTCTCCCAGGTGGCTTGTTGAAAACTTTAAACAACACTTTTTATGGATATCTTTGAGAAATGGCTTTCCTCTTGCCACTCTTCCATAAAGGCCAGATTTGTGCAGTGTACGACTGATTGTTGTCCTTTGGACAGACTGTCCCACCTCAGCTGTAGATCTATGCAGTTCATCCAGAGTGATCATGGGCCTCTTGGCTGCATCTCTAATCAGTCTTCTCCTTGTTTGAGATGAAAGTTTAGAGGGACAGCCGGGTCTTGGTAGATTTGCAGTGGTATGATACTCCTTCCATTTCAATATGATCCCTTGCACAGTGCTACTTGGGATGTTTAAAGTTTTGGAAATCATTTTGTATCCAAATCCATCTTTAAACTTCTCCACCCACAACAGTATCATGGACCTGCCTGTTGTGTTCCTTGGTTTTCATGATGCTCTCTGTGCTTCAAACAGAACCCTGAGACTATCACAGAGCAATTGCATTTATACGGAGACTTGATTACACATAGGTGGATTATATTTATCATCATTGGGCATTTAGGACAACATTGGATCATTCAGAGATCCACAATGAACTTCTGGAGTGAGTTTGCTGCACTGAAAGTAAAGGGGCCGAATAATATTGCACGCCCCACTTTTCAGTTTTTGAATTTCCACAAAAATTTTAAATAACCAATAAATATCGTTCAACTTCACAATTGTGTTCCACTTGTTGTTGATTCTTCACCAAAAATGTATATTTGGTATCTTTGTGTTTGAAGCATGATTTATGGGAAAAGGTTGAAAAGATCCAGGGGGCCGAATACTTACGCAAGGCACTGTATATCTATAATATAATGCTGGGAGCGTCACTCTGTCCGAAGCCTTTATAGACTGCGTAAGCGCGACACGCCAGCACAGTATGGACCCCACAGAGTGAATATAACTCGAGTAAATCAAACTTCTCTGAAATCAAACTGTCCACTTAGGAAGCAACACTATTTGACAATCAATTTCACATGCTGTTGTGCTAATGGAATAGACAAAAGATGGAAATTATTGGCAATTATCAAGACACACTCAATAAAGGAGTGGTTCTGCAGGTGGGGACAACAGACCACATCTCATTACCAATGCTTTCTGGCTGATGTTTTGGTCACTTTTGAATGTTGGTTGTGCTTTCACACTCATGGAAGCATGATACGGACTCTACAACCCACACAAGTGGCTCAGGTAGTGCAGCTCATCCAGGATGGCACATCAATGCGAGCTGTGGCAAGGTTTGCTGTGTCTGTCAGCGTAGTGTCCAGAGGCTGAAGGCGCTACCAGGAGACAGGCCAGTACACCAGGAGACGTGGAGGGGGCCGTAGGAGGGCAGCAACCCAGCAGCAGGACTGCTACCTCAGCCTTTGTGCTAGGAGGAACAGGAGGAGCACTGCCAGAGCCCTGCAAAATGACCTCCAGCAGGCCACAAATGTGCATGTGTCTGCACAAGCGGTTAGCATCCGACTCCATGAGGATGGTCTGAATGCCCGACGTCCACAGAGGGGGTTGTGCTCACAGCCCAACACCGTGCAGGACGCTTGGCATTTGCCACAGAACACCAGGATTGGCAAATGTGCCACTGGCACCCTGTGCTCTTCACAGATGAAAGCAGGTTCACACTGAGCACATGTGACAGATGTGACAGAGTCTGGAGATGCCCGAAGAGCGATCTGCTGCCTGCAACATACTTCAACATGACAGGTTTGGCAGTGGGTCAGTAATGGTGTGGGGTGGCATTTCTTTGGAGGGCCGCACAGCCCTCCATGTGCTCGCCAGAGGTAGCCTGACTGACATTAGGTACCGAGATGAGATCCTCAGACCCCTTGTGAGACCATATGCTGGTGTGGTTGGCCCTGGGTTCCTCCCAATTCAGGACAATGCCAGACCTCATGTGGCTGGAGCATGTCAGCAGTTCCTGCAAGATGAAGGCAATGAAGCTATGGACTGGCCCGCCTGTCCCTCAGACCTGAATCCAATTGAACACATCTGGGACATCATGTCTTGCACCATCCACCAACGCCACGTTGCACCACAGACTGTCCAGGAGTTGGCGGATGCTTTAGTCCAGGTCTGGGAGGAGAGCCCTCAGTAGACCATCCACCGCCTCATCAGGAGCATGCCCAGGCATTGTAGGGAGGTAATACAGGCACGTGGAGGCCACACACACTACTGAGCATCATTTCCTTGTCTTGAGGCATTTCCACTGAAGTTGGATAAGCCTGTAACTTCATTTTCCACTTTGATTTTGAGCATCATTCCATCTCCAGAACTCCATGGGATATTAATTGTGATCTACGTTTATAATTTTTAGGTTTTATTGTTCTCAACACATTCCACTATGTAATGAATAAAGATTTACAATTGGATTATTTCATTCAGTGACATCTAGGATGTGGGATTTTAGTGTTTTTTTGAGCAGTGTGTGTATATATATACAGTGGGGCAAAAAAGTATTTAGTCAGTCAGCAATAGTGCAAGTTCCACCACTTAAAAAGATGAGAGGCGTCTGTAGTTTACATCATAGGTAGACCTCAACTATGGGAGACAAACTGAGAAAAAAAAATCCAGAAAATCATGTTGTCTGTTTTTTTAACATTTTATTTGCATATTATGGTGGAAAATAAATATTTGGTCAGAAACAAAATTTCATCTCAATACTTTGTAATATATCCTTTGTTGGCAATGACAGAGGTCAATCGTTTTCTGTAAGTCTTCACAAGGTTGCCACACACTGTTGTTGGTATGTTGGCCCATTCCTCCATGCAGATCTCCTCTAGAGCAGTGATGTTTTTGGCTTTTCGCTTGGCAACACGGAGTTTCAACTCCCTCCAAAGGTTTTCTATAGGGTTGAGATCTGGAGACTGGCTAGGCCACTCCAGGACCTTGAAATGCTTCTTACGAAGCCACTCCTTCGTTGCCCTGGCGGTGTGCTTTGGATCATTGTCATGTTGAAAGACCCAGCCACGTTTCATCTTCAATGCCCTTGCTGATGGAAGGAGGTTTGCACTCAAAATCTCACGATACATGGCCCCATTCATTCTTTCATGTACCCGGATCAGTCGTCCTGGCCCCTTTGCAGAGAAACAGCCCCAAAGCATGTTGTTTCCACCACCATGCTTTACAGTAGGTATGGTGTTTGATGGATGCAACTCAGTATTCTTTTTCCTCCAAACACGACAAGTTGTGTTTCTACCAAACAGTTCCAGTTTGGTTTCATCAGACCATAGGACATTCTCCCAAAACTCCTCTGGATCATCCAAATGCTCTCTAGCAAACTTCAGACGGGCCCAGACATGTACTGGCTTAAGCAGTGGGACACGTCTGGCACTGCAGGATCTGAGTCCATGGTGGCATAGTGTGTTACTTATGGTAGGCCTTGTTACATTGGTCCCAGCTCTCTGCAGTTCATTCACTAGGTCCCCCCGCGTGGTTCTGGGATTTTTGCTCACCGTTCTTGTGATCATTCTGACCCCACGGGGTGGGATTTTGCGTGGAGCCCCAGATCGAGGGAGATTATCAGTGGTCTTGTATGTCTTCCATTTTCTAATTATTGCTCCCACTGTTGATTTCTTCACTCCAAGCTGGTTGGCTATTGCAGATTCAGTCTTCCCAGCCTGGTGCAGGGCTACAATTTTGTTTCTGGTGTCCTTTGACAGCTCTTTGGTCTTCACCATAGTGGAGTTTGGAGTCAGACTGTTTGAGGGTGTGCACAGGTGTCTTTTTATACTGATAACAAGTTTAAACAGGTGCCATTACTACAGGTAATGAGTGGAGGAAAGAGGAGACTCTTAAAGAAGAAGTTACAGGTCTGTGAGAGACAGAAATCTTGATTGTTTGTTTCTGACCAAATACTTATTTTCCACCATAAAATGCAAAAAAAATGATAAAAAAAACAGACAATGTGATTTTCTGGATTTTTTTTTCTCAGTTTGTCTCCCATAGTTGAGGTCTACCTATGATGTAAATTACAGACGCCTCTCATCTTTTTAAGTGGTGGAACTTGCACTATTGCTGACTGACTAAATACTTTTTTGCCCCACTGTGTATATATATATATATATATATATATATATATATATATATATATATATACACAGTTATATGAAAAAGTTTCGGCACCCCTATTAATCTTGAGCTTAATGTTTTATAAAAATTGTTTTTTTTTTGCAACAGCTATTTCAGTTTCATATATCTAATAACTGTTGGACACAGTAATGTTTCTGCCTTGAAATAAGGTTTATTGTACTAACAGAAAATGTGCAATCTGCATTCAAACAAAATTTGACCGGTGCATAAGAATGGGCAACCCTTATCATTTTCTTGTTTTAAATACTCCTACCTACTTTTTACTGACTTACTAAAGCACTTTTTTTGGTTTTCTAACCTCATTGAGCTTTGAACTTCATAGCCAGGTGTATGCAATCATGAGAAAAGCTACTTAAAGTGGCCACTTGCAAGTTGTTCTCCTGTTTGAATCTCCTCTGAAGAGTGGCATCATGGGCTCCTCAAAACAACTGTCTAATGATCTGAAAACAAAGATTATTCAACATTGTTGTTGAGGGGAAGGATACAAAATGCTGTCTCAGAGATTTAACCTGTCAATTTCCACTGTGAGGAACATAGTAAGGAAATGGAAGAACACAGGTACAGTTCTTGTTAAGGCCAGAAGTGGCAGGCCAAGAAAAACATCAGAAAGGCAGAGAAGAAGAATGGTGAGATCAGTCAAGGACAATCCTCAGACCACCTCCAGAGAGCTGCAGCATCAACTTGCTGCAGATGGTGTCACTGTGCATCGGTCAACTATACAACACACTTTGCACAAGTAGAAGCTGTATGGGAGAGTGATGCGAAAGAAGCCGTTTCTGCAAGCACGCCACAGAGTCGGCTGAGGTATGCAAAAGCACATTTGGAGAAGCCAATTTCTTTTTGGAAGAAGGTCCTGTGGACTGATGAAACCAAGATTGAGTTGTTGGTCATACAAAAAGGCGTTATGCATGGCGGCCAAAAAACACAGCATTCCAAGAAAAACACTTGCTGCCCACAGTAAAATTTGGTGGAGGTTCCATCATGCTTTGGGGCTGTGTGGCCAATGCCGGCACCGGTAATCTTGTTAAAGTTGAGGTACGCATGGATTCCTCTCAGTATCAGCAGATTCTTGACAATAATGTTCATGAATCAGTGACAAAGTTGAAGTTACGCAGGGGATGGATCTTTCAGCAAGACAATGATCCAAAACACCGCTCCAAATCTACTCAGGCATTCATGCAGAGGAACAATTACACTGTTCTGAAATGGCCATCCCAGTCCCCAGACCTGAATATCATTGAACATCTGTGGGATCATTTGAAGAGGGCTATCCATGCTCGGCGTCCATCAAACTTAACTGAACTGGAATTGTTTTGTAAAGAGGAAAGGTCAAAAATACCTTCATCCAGGATCCAGGAACTCATTAAAAGCTACAGGAAGCGACTAGAGGCTGTTATTTTTGCAAAAGGAGGATCTACTAAATATTAATGTCACTTTTCTGGTGGGGTGCCCATACTTATGCACCTGTCAAAATTTTTCATATAACTGTATATATATATAATAGTAGAAAAAAGGAACAGCACAACATTTTCACTTATCTCTGGGTGCAAAGCCTCCAGGAAGCCCGTCCACCGGCTATCAACAGTCCATAAATTCAAGCAAAAAACAGGCAGCACTCCATTGTATCTTGATCAACTGTGCAGAGTTTAATCAGACCCACATGTCTTTACTACGACGTTTCGGCTCTAAATGAGCCTTTCTCAAGGCTTGAGAAAGGCTCATTTAGAGCCGAAACGTCGTAGTAAAGACATGTGGGTCTGATTAAACTCTGCACAGTTGATCAAGATACAATGGAATGCTGCCTGTTTTTTGCTTGAATGTCTATATATATAATTGTCTAAGGGTTTTTCCGTCTGTCTGTCTGTCTGTCTTTCTGTCTGTCTGTCTGTCTGTCTGTCCTGGAAATCCCGGCTCTCTGATTGGTCGAGGCCGCCAGGCCTCGACCAATCAGCAACGGGCACAGCGACGATGATGTCATAAAGGACGTAGAAATCCCGCGTCTGATTGGTCGAGGCCGCCAGGCCTCGACCAATCAGCAACGGGCACAGCGACGATGATGTCATAAAGGACGTAGACATCTCACGTTTCTGATTCAGCGACGGGCACAGTATCGACATAGATGTCATAATGGTTGCCATGGCGACGATGATGTCATAAAGGTTGCCTCGACCAATCAGCGACGGGCACAGTCTGCCGCGAATTCTGGAATCATCATTGTCCATATACTACGGGGACATGCATATTCTAGAATACCCGATGCGTTAGAATCGGGCCACAATCTAGTATATATATATATATATATACACACACATACATATATATATATATATATACGTATATAATAATAATATAATAATAATCTTTATTAATATAGCGCCAACATATTCCGCAGCGCTTTACAAATTATAGAGGGGACTTGTACAGACAATAGACATTACAGCATAACAGAAATACAGTTCAAAACAGATACCAGGAGGAATGAGGGCCCTGCTCGCAAGCTTACAGACTATGAGGAAAAGGGGAGACACGAGAGGTGGATGGTAACAATTGCTTTAGTTATTCGGACCGGCCATAGTGTAAGGCTCGGGTGTTCATGTAAAGCTGCATGAACCAGTTACTGCCTAAGTATGTAGCAGTACAGACACAGAGGGCTATTAACTGCATAAAGTGAATGAGAACATGATGCGAGGAACCTGTTTTTTTTTTTTTTTTATATATATATAAATAGGCCACATAGGGATCGTTAGGTTAATGCATTGAGGCGGTAGGCCAGTCTGAACAAGTGAGTATTTAGGGTACGCTTAAAACTGTGGGGATTGGGGATTAATCGTATTAACCTAGGTAGTGCATTCGAAAGAATCGGCGCAGCACGTGTAAAGTCTTGGAGACGGGAGTGGGAGGTTCTGATTATTGAGGATGCTAACCTGAGGTCATCGTATATAGATATATATAAAGCTGAATGCGTGTATGTGTGTGTGTATGTATGTTCCAATTCACGCGCGTTCCAATTCACCAAACAATTTTGCCCCTATCTACATAATGGGGAAAAAAGTGAAAGGAAAAGTGTTGGAAGCGTCGCAGTTACAGCAACAAAATTTTGCACAGTCACACGTCTGGACCCCGAGAGCGTCATAGGCTACGTTATGAGGTGAAATTTTAACCCCGCGCTTTCCAATTCACCAAACAATTTTGCCCCTATCTACATAATGGGGAAAAAAGTGAAAGGAAAAGTGTTGGAGGCGTCGCAGCTACAGAAACAAAATTTTGCACAGTCACACACGTCTGGACCCTGAGAGCGTCATAGGCTACGTTGTGAGGTGAAATTTTAACCCCGCGCTTTCCAATTCACCAAACAATTTTGCCCCTATCTACATAATGGGGAAAAAGTGAAATGAAAAGTGTTGGAGGCGTCGCAGCTACAGCCACAAAATTTTGCACAGTCACATGTCTGGACCCTGAGAGCGTCATAGGCTATGTTGTGAGGTGAAATTTTAACTCCGCGCTTTCCAATTCACCAAACTATTTTTCCCCTATCTACATAATGGGGAAAAGTGAAAGGAAAAGTGTTGGAGGCAAATTGACAGCTGCCAGATGTGAACAAGGGGGACTTAAAGAATGAGAGCGATGGCGCCAAAGAGTATATACTGATCAGTTGCTAAGGTGGGGCCCCGACATGAGATACTCACCACACACGGGGATATGAACACACACATAAAATGCGCCACACACTACCACGTGCTTGAACACATATACCACCCTCAGCACACATTTCACCACACATACACCAACCTCGCCACATAAAAGTCGAAACACAAAAGTCGCCGCTCAAAACTCACCACGCGCAAAACTCGCCACATGCAAAAACTAGGCTCACGCAAAACTCGCCACAAGTGCAAAACTCACCTCATGGAAAACTCGCCACACGCAAAACTTGCACACGCGGAAAAATTGCCACATGCACAAAATTTGCAACACATGCAAAAGTTGCCTCACACAAAACTTGCACATACTCAAAAGGCACCAGACATAAAACTCACCATGCGCAAAACTCGCCATGCGCAAAACTTGCTGCACACAACTTGCTACACTAACCTGTCACATGCAACTCGACACACAAAAAGTTGCTACACGCATGTTGCCACACAAAACTCATCTCACAAAAGTCGCTACATGCATGTCGCCACACACAACTCAACACACACAACTTGACAAACGAAACTCGCCCTAAAACACACACAAGTCTGGTATTAGCCTTCAAAAATAAAAATCTGATTAATAAGCAGACAAACTACAGGAGCAACAAATGTACCATATAGGAAATACAGCAGCTGTCAGTCACATGACCTGTCTATTATGTGTATGTGGGAGCTAATATATACTGCCAGGGGGAGGGCTTCCTGTTGGCTGGGGATTTATCAGGCTGCCAATTTATCTTACAAATACTGAGGTAAAAATACTGAGCAAATAACGTGTTAACGAGGTCTAATACAGGAGATCACACAGGTATATACTATATACAGGGAAGATGACACACAGATATATACTATATACAGGAGAGATGACACACAGGTATATACTATATGGAGGAGGAGATGACATACAGGTACATACTATATACAGGAGGAGATGACATACAGGTATATACTATATACAGGAGGAGATGACACACAGGTATATACTATATGGAGGAGGAGATTACCTACAGGTATATACTATATACAGGAGGAGATGACATACAGGCATATGCTATATATAGATGACATACAGGTATATACTATATACAGGAGGAGATGACACACAGATATATACTATATACAGGGGAGATGACACACAGGTATATACTATATACAGGAGGAGATGACATACAGGTATATACTATATATAGGAGATGACATACAGTTATATACTATATATAGGAGGAGATGACATACAGGTATATACTATATATAGGAGGAGATGACATACAGGTATATACTATATATAGGAGAAGATGACATACAGGTATATACTATATACAGGGGAGATGACACACAGCAGGTATATACTATATACAGGGGAGATGACATATAGGTATATACTATATACAGGAGATGACATACAGGTGTATACTATATATAAGGGAGATGACAAACATGTATATACTGAGGTGAAAATGAGAGGTGTGAGGTGAAAATGAAAAGGTGTGAGTGCAAAATGAGAGGAGTGAGGGAAAATAGTGTAGTGATCGGAAAATGACAGATGTGAGGTCAAAATGACAAGTGTTAGGCGGGAATGAGAGGAGTGAGGGAGAAAATGAGAGGTGTGAGGGAGAAAATGAGAGATGTGAGGGGGAAAATGAAAGATGTGATTGGGAAAATGAGAGGCGTGATGGGAAAATAAGAGAATTGAGGTGCTCTAACTAACCACAGATATTTACTATGCCCAGGCAACGCCGGGCTCTTCAGCTAGTATATATATATATATATATATATATATATATATATACATATATATATATATATATATGTATGTATATATATGTATATATATATATATATATATATATACAGTCATGGCCAAAAGTATTGACACCCCAGCAATTCTGTCAGATAATACTCATTTTCTTCCTGAAAATGATTGCAAACACATTCTTTGGTATTATTATCTTCATTAAATTTGTCTTAAATGAAAAACACAAAAGAGAATGAAGCAAAAAGCAAAACATTGATCATTTCACATAAAACTCCAAAAATGGGCCAGACAAAAGTATTGTCACCCTCAGCCTAATACTTGGTTGTACAAACTTTAGCCAAAATAACTGCGACCAACCACTTCCGGTAACCATCAATGAGTTTCTTATAATGCTCTGCTCGAATTTTAGACCATTCTTCTTTGGCAAACTGCTCCAGGTCCCTGATATTTGAAGGGTGCCTCCTCCAAACTGCCATTTTTAGATCTCTCCACAGGTGTTCTATGGGATTCAGGTCTGGACTCATTGCTGGCCACCTTAGAAGTCTCCAGTGCTTTCTCTCAAACCATTTTCTAGAGCTTTTTGAAGTGTGTTTTGGGTCATTGTCCTGCTGGAAGACCCATGACCTCTGAGGGAGACCCAGCTTTCTCACACTGGGCCCTACATTATGCTGCAAAATTTGTTGGTAGTCTTCAGACTTCATAATGCCATGCACACTGTCAAGCAGTCCAGTGCCAGAGGCAGCAAAGCAACCCCAAAATATCAGGGAACCTCCACCATGTTTGACTGTAGGGACCGTGTTCTTTTCTTTGAATGCCTCTTTTTTTCTCCTGTAAACTCTATGTTGATGTCTTTGCCCAAAAAGCTCTACTTTTGTCTCATCTGACCAGAGAACATTCTTCCAAAATGTTTTAGGCTTTTTCAGGTAAGTTTTGGCAAACTCCAGCCTGGCTTTTTTATGTCTCGGGGTAAGAAGTGGGGTCTTTCTGGGTCTCCTACCATACAGTCCCTTTTCATTCAGACGCCGACGGATAGTACGGGTTGACACTGTTGTATCCCCGGACTGCAGAGCGGCTTGAACTTGTTTGGATGTTAGTCGAGGTTCTTTATCCAACATCCAAACAATCTTGCGTTGAAATCTCTTGTCAATTTTTATTTTCCGTCCACATCTAGGGAGGTTAGCCACAGTGCCATGGGCTTTAAACTTCTTCATGACACTGCGCAAGGTAGACACAGGAACATTCAGGTCTTTGGAGATGGACTTGTAGTCTTGAGATTGTGATGATAATTACACAAATTAGAGAAGCATCACATGATTTTTCGAACAGTGCCAATACTTTTGTCCACCCCCTTTTTTATGTTTGGTGTGGAACAATATCCAATTAGGCTTTAGGACAATTCTTTTTGTGTTTTTTCATTTAAGACAAATTAAAGGAAGATAATAATACCAAAGAATTTGTGTTTGCAATTATTTTCAGGAAGAAAATGAGTATTATCTAACAGAATTGCAGGGGTGTCAATACATTTGGCCATGACTGTGTATATATGTATATATATATATCTTAAGCTCCTGCTCATTCTGGACTTAGAAGTCAGTCTCATTCCACGGTTTGGAGCGGTCAGTCAATAGGACCGCCTACTTGACGCTTAACCATAGAAACATTTGAAATATTCCAATTCCAATATAATTTCTATTTCATATTCAAATGTTTCTATGGTCCAGTGCTGGCGCATTTCCAGCAGTGTCGGAACTGGCTCTCTTGGGGATTCCTGCAGCCAATAAGCACTGGTTGCACTCCACGCAACAAATCACATACATCAAGAAGAGTCAGGGCTGCTCTCTCACTTTCTCTGGGTGTATGTGATGAATTCTTAGGTGGGGAGAGTGAAGCAAGCACGGATTGGCAACTGGAATTGCTTGAACGTCGCTGGCACCGGAGGTGAGTATAAGTGTCATTATTTTACAAGGGGGAAACATAGGGATTGAGGAGGGGTTGTCGGAGTAGTGAACCCCTTTAAGTACTGATAAAGTCAAGAAAAAATTATTTCTTTATGATTACTACGTTCTAGAGGTTCCTCAAAAATCTCTAGGGATGAGACTTTTAGGCCTTTCCTAGGGCACTGTTGTCTTCATCCAAAATTATTTTAACATTCCTAAAATCTCACACATATGAAACAAAACTTAAAGTGTTCTGTACAGTATCCTTGTCTGGTATTCTTCAGGACTTTATCACTTCCCCCACTGTAGACACCGCGTTGGAGGAAGGTGTAGGCAAGTCCTGTTCTGTGTAAAATTAAACAAATCTCTAACAAGACAAATGAGTGTGTATGCGCATACCCTTTAGTCCTTACGCTCAACCTCTTGTAAAAACATAAAGCAGAAAATAAGTGAGATGAGCCACCTGGAAGTTTGACAGGATCTATCTACCCATAAAACCTAGGTGAGGTTTATGAGGCTTGTAAAAACGCATTGAATTCTAGGTGTATTAGCAGGAGGAAAAAAAAATTATCTCCATTTCTAGAGTAAAAGGCAGGAGCTGCAAAGAAAGTCTTACAAATGACTTTTGATTGCCTGGTTTTACAAGCCTCCATTTAGCTGCCCGATTTACAAATTACGAATTGTAAGACTTAAGCGTGTAGATTAGAGCTCCCACACACTAATAAATATCATTTCTGTGGTTTATGTTACTGCTTTCTTTTATGCAATGCAATACTATACACGAGTCTGTCTTCTGGGGGCATTCCAAGATTTTGTGATCACAAGGATATAAGAAATGTGTTTAATAAAGGTGAACTATAAATTGTATTTAACAAGAAATATATGAAGTGGGTGCTTTATATCAAGGAGCTTGACTTTATGACTATGACTTAATGAGTGGCCGGATAACCTTATTGAGAGATGGTCAGAAGCCTTTCCATGTGTAATTTTGTTAATTCTACAAGGACCGCATGTAATGAAATGGATTTAAAGGGGTGTTTCTCACTAACGGCTGTGGCCATTAACCACCCATGATTTGTGCCCATACTATTAA
Organism: Ranitomeya imitator; assembly: GCF_032444005.1. NCBI lineage: Eukaryota > Metazoa > Chordata > Amphibia > Anura > Dendrobatidae > Ranitomeya > Ranitomeya imitator. Next base: position 555,172,511 of record NC_091285.1, read on the forward strand.
ATCTCTAAGCCGTGTTCTATTTCCACAGAGGGGTATGATTGTCTGATTAGTTGGAGCTGCTTCTGGAGAAATGGACAAGAAACTGGATGCTTTCGTGTGTCAATCGAGCAAACAAAACAAGAACACTTCTTGGTCAAGAGGCTTCCATCACAAAGGTTTCATTGTATTAGCTTTATTATGTGTCATGTAAAAAATACACTTCTGCTATTCAAATAGTCATTATCTTATTTTATCCTTATATTTAAAAAAATCTATATTTTTTCCAAGTCTTGTGGTGACTGCAGATTGACAATTACATGGCAAAAGCACTTTATACCAATTATGTCCCCCTATTTCCTTATAGCTTGTGAGCAGGACCCTCACTCCTCCTGTAACCGTTGAACTATGTGTTACTCAGCAATGTCTTTATTGTAACTACACGTCCACACTTAATTGTAAAGTGTTACGGAATATGTTGGTGCTATATAAATACAATTATTATTATTATTATTATTAACTACAGCTCTAGATGAAAAAAAGGCAAATAACCCTCATTACTTGGTTCTACCACCCTCCATATGCAATAGTGATATCATTTCAACTGAAAAGTTCCATCATATTTGTTTGCCATCAGTTTCCACCAGTGCAGACTGCAATTCTGACAGAATCTGGACCAACTCCCGATAAATAGGTAGTGTTTCTTAGTTGCTCTCCACTGCCTGTTGTCAAGTATGATCCATCTATAGCAGCAAAGATGCAGAGAATTAAAAAAAAGGGAATGCAAAGCTTTGTTTCTTTGATCCTGATTCTCTTGTCTGTCAAACTTCATACAGGCATATCTGAAAGACAAACTTTCTGTCTGGGAGAAGGCAAGCCATTGGACAATTGCATGCTGGGAGCTGGCAGAAAGGAAGTTCTAGCTCCAATAATGCTCTTTCCAATAGACCAGCCAGTATAATACAATGTTTAGGTTGTCTATCTTCTTGGCCCAAGTTCCCACGCTGCCTTTATTTTTGCTGCATTTTTTTTAGAAAATCTTCTGCATTCAGCAGTTCAAGCAAAAGAATGTGATTCATCAAAAACTCATAACCATTGTTCACTTAACGTTACTATTCAACTTTGCATTTTTGGCGCATCTTTCTCCCTATAGATTTCTATGGGAAGCCTGAAAAACGCAATCACAAAATACAATTGCATTTTATGTACGGAATTCCCGCAGTTCTGCACTAAAAAAGTATATAAAAATGCTAAATCTAAATTGTATCAAAAACATCCAAAAATGCAAAAAAAGGCAGCAAAAACTCAATAATCAGAGCAACATGCTACTGCATGTTTGCTTTCTGACACCTGCAAAACCACAGTAGGAAAAAAGCAGCTTTTTCACACGTGGGAACATGGCCTTAGTTTTTACAAATGAGCGATTGTCTTTTGAGCTGCTAGTTTGATCTTTGAAACCGCAGCTAAAAATACAATTAATGTGCCAAGTCTCTCAGACCTACTAAATAAAAGGTATGTATAAAATAATTGCAGTCTACAGTGGAGGTAATTGCCCCATAAATGCAGAGCAGGTAGAGTGTGTCACATTTTGACACTTGGCACTTCAGTTTCCTATACAGGTTTGTTCTACTCTTTGCTGAGCAGTTCAGAAACAGGGTCATATAGTTTTATGGACCCGAGAGTGTGTGTGATCTAGTTACAAATCAGTGATACTAAAGATAAGGTGGACTTTCAACTGTGCAGAACATAATACCGTATATACTCGAGTATAAGCCGACCCGAGTATATGCAGACCCCCCAATTTTGCAACAAAAAAACTGGGAAAACTTATTGACTCGAGTATAAGCCTAGGGTGGGAAATGCAGCAGCTACCGTTAAATGTCAAAAATAAAAATAGATACCAATAAAAGTAAAATTAATTGAGACATCAGTAGGTTAAGTGTTTTTGAATATCCATATTGAATCAGGAGCCCCATGTAATGCTCCATACAGTTCATGATGGGCCCCATAAGATGCTCCATAAAAAATACGCCCCATATAATGCTCCATAAAATTTATGATGGGCCCCATAAGATGCTCCATATTAAAATATGCCCCATATAATCCTGCACAAATGCTGATTATGGCCCCATAAGATGCTCCATACGGATATTTGGCCCATATAATGCTGCACAAATGCTGATTATGGCCCCATAAGATGCTCCATAAAACAATGTGCCACATGTAATGCTTCATGCAGTTCATTATGGCCCCATAAGATGCTCCATATTGCAATGTGCCACATGTAATGCTCCATACAGTTCATTGTGGCCCCATAGATGCTCCATATAACAATGTGCCACATGTAATGCTGCTGCTGCAATAAAAAAAAATGACATACTCACCTCACGTCGCTGCCCGCTGCTTCTCAGCGTTCCGTCTTTCCGCACTGAAAGTTCAGGCAGAGGGTGGTGCGCACACTAATACGTTATCGCTCCCTCTGACTTGAACAGTCACAACATAGGACGCGGAAAACGAGGTGGCGGTGGAACGAGGAAAGGTGAATATGAAATACTCACCTACTCCCGGCGCGGTCCCTGGCAGCTTCTCCCAGACAGATGGTCTCCGGGCGCGGCAGCTTCTTCCTCTGTCAGCTGTCACTGGTACCGCTCATTACAGGAATGAATATGCGGCTCCCCTATGGGAGTGGAGGCCATATTCATTACTTTAATCAGCGGTACCACGTGACCGCTAAACAGGGGAAGAAGCTTCCGGCACTGGAGACCATGGGACATGCAGGGACCGTGTCAGGAGCGCCAGGAGCAGGTGAGTATGTGACCGTCGTCGCTCCCCCTCACCCGCCGACCAAGACTCGAGCATAAGCATTTTTTCCTTACTCATTAGTATTAGTGAAGTCTGCAGCAAAAAGCCTGGAAGAATTGAAATGCTACAGATTTAAATCTGCAAGTCAAAAATAAGCAACATGTGCATGACACTTCAGGATTCTCATTCACGTTGCTGGCATTAGGAAACCCTTAGGCTATGTGCACACATTGCGCATTTGGCTGCGGATCCGCAGCGGATTTGACGCTGCGGATCCGCAGCAGTTTTACATGCGTGGTACAGTACCATGTAAACCTATGGAAACCAAATCCGCAGTGCCTAGGCTGTGGAAAATTCCACGCAGAAACGCTGCGGTTTATTTTCCGCAGCATGTCAATTCTTTGTGCGGATTCCGCAGCGTTTTACACCTATTCCTTAAAAGGAATCCGCAGGTGTAAAAACGCAGGTTAAATCCGTGGAAAATCCACAGGTAAAACTGCGTTTTTGCACTTACTCATTGCTTTCTATGGGTGAAAAAAACAGCAAAAATGCTGAAAGAAGTGACAAGCTGCAGTTTTCCAATTCAGTCAGAAAAAAACTGCGCAGAAAAAAAAGACGCGACAAACCTGAAACCTGCGCACAGGCCCTTATAGTGATTCAGGTCCATTATAACCTCTCAGGTTCTATGTTTCATATTACAGACAACATATGTAGGTGGTAACATCTAGAAACTCTGACATACTCCAGATATTGCTGTTATACCTACTAATTGTACAGTGCCATCATATTGCACAGTCCTCAGAATGTAGTTGCCCCTTTCTTTATCCCCATGGACCTCCCTATATCCAGCTCACCCAATACACCACATAACCAAATAGTTCAAAAGTTTGGGAAGAAAAGTTTAAAACCTTGGAGTGGAAACCGCTGTGATAGTTTCTCGGGTTTTTTCGACTATCAGACATTCTTCTTCTTCTTCAAATCACTGGACAGCGTTGATTTTTCCATGATACAGAGCATTGTATAAATCTTCTGTACCTTGGTTCACACTACAGGCTTTGGCACGACGCAGTGGTCAGCGCTGCCAGAACTGTGGAGATCACACCCTTATATGAGCATGAAACATATCTCAGACACTATCAAAATGCAGGGGATGGAGGTACGACAGCAGCGGCTGCTCCTGGCTCACAGCGAGGGTGGGCGATACGCTAGATGGAGCCATTGTTGCACAGCCTGAGATCGCAACATGTTTAATATAAACTCATATGGCTTGTTAGCACCACATTTAACCCCTTAGGCTGTGTGCACACGTTGCTGATTTTCACGTTTTTTTTCACAATAAAAACGCTATAAAACCGCAAAAAAACAGCATACAATATGCATCCCGTCATTTAGAATGAATTCCGCAATTTTTGTGCACATGATGCGTTTTTTTCCGCGAAAAAAACACATTGCGGTAAAAAAAGCAGCATGTTCATTAATTTTGCATTTTTTTTTGCGGATTTCCCACTATAATATGCATTGGGAAAAAAACGCATCAAAAACGAGGTAAAAACGCACCAAAAACGCGCAAAAAATGCATGCAGATTTCTTGCAGAAAATTTCAGGTTTTTCTCAGGAATTTTCTGCAAGAATTCCTGAACTTGTGCACATAGCCTTAAAAGGACCACTACTCTTGGAATATAAAAGTGCAGCCTATAAGAAGAGCTGTAAATCTGGATTTCGAAAAAATCTTAAAAAGATTTATGAGATGAAGAAGTGATGATGGAAGAAGATCATTATTTGGCTTCCTGTTTTTGATTTTTTTTTTTCATTTGCCTAATATAGCTCTCCGAACTTTATTTATCTAAAAATCTGGCCTTGCGAAAGTATTCGGCTCCCTGGAACTTTTCAACCTTTTCCAACATATCATGTTTCAAACATAAAGATACCAAAGGTAAATTTTTGGTAAAGAATCAACAACAAGTGGAACACAATTGTGAACGAAATTTCTTGGTTATTTTAAATTTTTGTGGAAATTCAAAAACTGAAAAGTGGGGCGTACAATATTATTCTGCCCCTTTACTTTTAGTGCAGAAAACTTACTCCGGAAGTTCATTGTGGATCTCTGAATGATCCAATGTTGTCCTAAATGCCTAATGATGATAAATATAATCCACCTGTGTGTAATCAAGTCTCCGTATAAATGCACCTGCTCTGTGATAGTCTCAGGGTTCTGTTTGAAGCTCAGAGAACATCATGAAGACCAAGGAACACAACAGGCAGGTCCGTGATACTGTTGTGGAGCAGATTAAAGCAGGATTTGGATACAATATTGTTCTGGTCCAGGAAGACATCCAGGCCTCAAGAGAGGCCTGGATGTCTTCCTGGAGCAGAACAATATTGTATCATACAATTATTAGGTTCTGTAGACGGACGTAGATCTGGGGATTTATTATGATGGAATATAGGCTGAACTGGATGGACAAATGTCTTTTTTCGGCCTTACTAACTATGTTACTATGTTATTATGTTATGTTATGTAAAGCAGGATTTGGATACAAAATGATTTCCAAAACTTTAAACATCCCCAGGAGCACTGTGAAAGTGATCATATTGAAATGGAAGGAGTATTATACCACTGCAAATCTACCAAGACCTGGCCGTCCCTCTAAACTTTCATCTCAAACAAGAAGACTGATCAAAGATACAGCCAAGAGGCCCATGATCAATCTGGATGAACTGCAGAGATTTCCAACTGAGGTGGGACAGTCTGTCCATAGAACAACAATCAGTCGTACACTGCACAAATCTGGCCTTTATGGAAGAGTGGCAAGAAGAAAGCCATTTCTCAAAGAATATCCATAAAAAGTGTTGTTTAAAGTTTGCAACAAGCCACCTGGGAGACAAATCAAACATGTGGAAGAAGGTGCTCTGGTCAGATGAAACCAAAATTGAACTTTTTGGCAACAATGCCAAACTATATGGTTGGCGTAAAGGCAACACAGCTCATCACCCTGAACACACCATCCCCACTGTCAAACGTGGTGGCAGAATCATCGTTTGGGCCTCCTTTTCTTCAGCAGGGACAGGGAAGATGGTTAAAATTGATGGGAAGATGGATGAAGCCAAATACAGGACCATTCTTGAAGAAAACCTGTTGGAGTCTGCAAAAAACCTGAGACTGGGACTGAGATTTGTCTTCGAACAAGACAATGATCCCAAACATAAAGCAAAATCTACAATGGAATGGTTCACAAATAAATGTATCCAGGTGTTAGAATGGCCAAGTCAAAGTCCAGACCTCGTTCTGGCTTCTTTCTGGCTCTCATAGACTTCCATTGAGAGGTGACTTTCGGCACATCCAGCAAATACTGGACAAATCCAGCAGGTCACAAATTACTGGAGACTGAACGGAGCGGTGCCGAGAACAGAAGACAGTGTCACATCTGGTGAGTAAATTACTAGGGGCAGGGAACGTACATCCGAGAGACCACTCCAGTGCTGAAATAACAGACCAAAAGTGGTGCTATAAGGCAAAAATGTAATAGCTATTAGTGCAACTACACTGGCGGGAAGAGGACTATGAACATGCCAAGGTGTATATTTGGCTTGCAGATATTTCATAGTGTGGGTCCTCAGGATACAAGCCATGTAAAGCTGGCTATACACATTAGATAGCTAAAGGCTGCATAATGATTCGGCGGATCGTTTGACAGCCATCTCTCCCATACACCGGAACACTCATTTAGCCGAGAGCTCCTGTGTTTTCTATAAGAATGGCCAGAGGCTTATTTCCAGAACAAAGCGATCGGAAGTCTGAAATTGGACAAACACGATTCACATTCATAAATCAGCTGGTATCTCCATACACATTAGACCTTCGGCCAAATCTATCGTTATCAAGGGGTTTGGCCGACATTAGTTTAATGTGTAAGGGGGCGTTTGGTCAAAATCAAGGTGTCTTCACTGTTGCTCCCCTTTATGTCAGCACATACCACGCCACAAGAAAGAACTATTTACGGTAAGCAGAAAACACCTTTAATCATGAAATGTCTTTCTCACACCTGTGCCCCAGTTTACAGAACTTACAAGGTGGAGATGGTGTGACTGACACAGCGGGACTTCAAGGTTTGAGTCTTTTTACAGAGGAGAATAATTGCACATTTTGCCTTATGGTACCAATATTCTCCAAAATGTCAAACTTTTAATTACATGTCACAATTATCTGGATGAAGAGTCGACCAATGATTGTTTATGCAATGGTTCTCCCACCCCCCTCCTGTTACTTTACATGTCGGAGGCACATTATCTTTTTACCTCGGTCAATGTGCGGCTGATCAATGTGAATTATGTAACCTGCATAACAGATGCGTATAATAATCGCTGGCCATGATCAGGATAATGCCAGATGCGGTGTTCACGTCGTGGCCATGATGCGGCTGCATGGCAGCGAAGAATATTGTGACCGCAGTTTTTTGGGTGAAACAGCGATTTCCCCTTCAAAATCAAATAATTGTTAGATAGGCAATTTTAAAACCAAAAAATGTCTCAACTGCGTGGAATCGTGGCCACAAAGTGAATGCCTCGTCTGGCCTTACCCTCACCCCCATGTACAAGGCCAAACAATCCGTTTCTAATCTGTCTGAAAACAGTGACGGCATTTTTTATGCACAATCGCATTGATTGAAGCACGTAACTAGCATCTGAAAGACAACTCCATTACAGGAAATAGGACAATTGATCCAACACAAAAATCCTGTCTGTGTGAACGGTCAGCACAATTCAGTTTCGCCATCTCGAAGATCTGACTGATTGGTCAGAAACCTGCCTGGTGTGAACTGTGCTCGAGTCTTAAGTGGAACGTCCAAGGATTTACTGGTATTTCCTAATTTTTACTGTATCCAAATCTTTTTGTATTAAAAAAAAGCAGCTGAGACCAAGTTCCCTGTGATTCCTATTATCAGTGGCACTAAATACTGAATGTAAACTGCCATGCACAATAGCAATTAGATTCTTCGGGGCTTTTTATGACCTTCCGCCACTGACAAGTGATTGGCTTGTCCCCTCTTCTTGCAACTAGGCGAAGATGCATACACATTAAGCGATCCATTTTACTAGAACGTTAATCTTTAAAGTGCATCTGACACCTGGACACCATGTAGGCTGTCACTTTATGGGTTAATCAATATTCATGGAAATACTCCCTCACCAGTCATATGGAGGAAGCACTGACATTGCTGCAGGCTGTCAATGGCACCTTGTGTATTGATTAGCTATGTCCAAAAGAGCTTTGGCTAAGAAGCTCTGAAACTGACGACAGGTTTATTAGACTTGGTGCTGGGCGCACTTTAATAATCTTATCGCTGCCTTTTCTGCAGACATGTTCCTTCCTTAGGCTGATATTTGGGTTGCTGGGAGAACAGACTCTAAATTTGTTTTTTCATGCTAGATATCTGTATGATGAACAGATCCCAGCTGTTACCAATCCTGTCTACCATCTACATGTAGTGTCAAACTGATTGTTCCCAGCAGGTGGCGCTCTTCGCCCTAATCTTGCTCTTGACTATCTTGAGTTATGATTTTCAGGGTTATACATGCATTGTACATACGTCTACTATAATGTTGATGTTGTGAAGCTGGTATATTTCCAAGCAGCGTATTAATTAAGCACGCATAATCTAATTAATTAAATGACACCACCTGCCGCTGTACGTTTCCTAGAGAAAATAAAAAGTGACTGCAAAGATTTTTCCCATTTTATAATCTAAGATGTTCTCTGACTCCGGAGGTTTTTTGGGTGTAAAATAATAGGTACTATGGACGGAAACGGAATAAATTGTTCCCAAGGTGCCATCATTAAGCTGTAATTAAATTAGACATGATGAGTATTAAATATGAAGATGAATGGAGCTGGCGGCTATTCATCTATTTAATGCTCCTTTATAGCGATACAAAGCTGCGATCACCATTAGTCTGACAGATTAACGATAAAATTGCTTAATATCACAAATCAATCATTGTAATATTCCGCCAGTTTGCAAGGGTCAAAATCATTTGGACTAATATGCATTGCATCAGATAACTCCCATCATCCTGCGAGACCAATATGTCACTCCGATAGCCTCCCCTAATCTATAGAGATACACACACATGTATATGTGATCACCCACAAAGTCACTAAAAGGTATCTGCATGTCATTGTGCCCATCAAAAATCCTAGGCGAGGGGTTCATTAGAACTTCAGTACAGTGGGCACAGCCATGGTAATGTTACAACTCATGCCCAGAAATAGTGATTAGAGGTATATTCTGCCTACATAGGGGATAACAGAGAGGTTGATGCAGAAAAATGGTGACACTGGCAATGGACATAGTGATATTTGTGCGGAAGAAAAAACAATGTAGGAGCTAAAATTCCACCTTTTATTTGCTATAATGTATTCAGTGTCCTAAGGAAAAAGAATGTTCTGATTGTAGTAAAATTTCTTTACGTGTCCGATGGCGTCAGACGCAAAACTGTGATCAGTCTGATGTCTGGTCAGAAATAGAAAATGGGAGATAAATAGAGAATGGGGAGACACAACAGCCAGGTCTATAAAGCACATAGATGAAATACAGACTGCAATGTACAGATCAGATAATGTATAGAAGTGTAATAAAAGCAATAAGACAAGGGCACAGATAGATGGAAATGAGATATATATATATATATATATATATATATATAATTTATTAGGTATATAGATATGAGATAGATATGAGATAGATATGAAATAGATGTGAGATTGATGGATAGATAGGTGTGACATGGATAATTAAGAAGTAGGGATGAGAAAAACATAATTGCAATTATTCAGCGAGCAGTATGCATGAAATAATGGAGATACACCTGACATATGTATGTAATGAGTGTGCTATGTTACAGGTGGGGCAGCTATCTGTACTTGTCTATAGGTCACTCACAGTCTCTAAATGTGTCCCCTGATATGACAATGCTGTGGCACAGACATCCGTACATAACATAAATAACAGTGCCACATTGCCCGGTGGGCACACTGTGTTATCACCCGCAATCAGCCCAGGATTTCCCATATTCTCCGGCTACAGCCCTGTTAATGCAGCAATGTGCACATGTACCAGCCAGACATCCCAGGTAATAACCAGTGCTGGGCTAGGGAGGAATCCGATATATTGGTAGTGATGCCACTCTGAGATCTCCCCAGAATCCCCATGACAGGTGGGCAGATCTGGGCAGCCCAGCACCACGGACTAATCAGTAGGACTATACTCATACTACAGTTAAGCTATAGATCACTATTGCCACAAATTACCCCAATGACCCGCAGGCAGAGCCATTAATCAGATCAAGCCATAGCATGCGATCCCGCGTCTGCTAACTCTCCCTTTGGTGCCCTGGACCTAAGACTATATAGAATTGCTTATCACAGGGAAAAGTGGGTACATTCATCAGCAGCTTTAAGGAAATCACGCATCTGAAGGGTTAATTGCATGCCAACACTGTCCCTTTCCTGCTATGCCCACACTGGCACGGGCACACATGGCGGAGAAGTTGCCGGTGTGTGACAGAGAGGAGCAGGAGAGGTCCGGAGTGTCGCTCACCTTGTCGGCTTCATGAGCCTGCCCAAGCCGGGGGTCTCCCTCCCATAGGATATGTCCAGCGCTCATATGGGGGGCACCGCGCGTCTCACCCACATGCCGCAGCAGCACACAGCCCGACACAGACGCGTCTGCCCCACACTGAGCGAGCGGCGCTGCGGGCACTCCCCCGGCTCCTCCTCCTGGCAGAGGCGTCTGGAGCTGGGCACTGGCTGACACATCGCCCACTGGACGGACGGCGGCAGCTGCACAGCCCGAGACAGGCAGCGCACTAGGTGTACCTGCTGGAGCACGGTGTCACATGGAGCCGAGTGCACCGTGTAACGGCAGCACGACACTGTGCGTAAAGTGAGTCTGCCCAGTGCAGCAGAGCTGGAGAGAAGCAGCAGAGCTTAGTGCTCAGAAGCAGCAGGAGTGAGTCTGTCTAATGCAGCAGAGCTGGAGAGAAGCAGCAGAGCTTAGTGCTCAGAAGCAGCAGGAGTGAGTCTGTAATGCAGCAGAGCTGGAGGGAAGCAGCAGGAGGGAGTCTGGAAAGTGCAGCAGAGCTGGAGAGAAGCAGCAGAGCCTAGTGCCTCAGAAGCAGCAGGAGTGAGTCTGTCTAATGCAGCAGAGCTGGAGAGAAGCAGCAGAGCTTAGTGCTCAGAAGCAGCAGGAGTGAGTCTGTAATGCAGCAGAGCTGGAGAGAAGCAGCAGGAGGGAGTCTGGAAAGTGCAGCAGAGCTGGAGAGAAGCAGCAGAGCCTAGTGCCTCAGAAGCAGCAGGAGTGAGTCTGTCTAATGCAGCAGAGCTGGAGAGAAGCAGCAGAGCTTAGTGCTCAGAAGCAGCAGGAGTGAGTCTGTAATGCAGCAGAGCTGGAGGGAAGCAGCAGGAGGGAGTCTGGAAAGTGCAGCAGAGCTGGAGAGAAGCAGCAGAGCCTAGTGCCTCAGAAGCAGCAGGAGTGAGTCTGTAATGCAGCAGAGCTGGAGGGAAGCAGCAGAGCCTAGTGCCTCAGAAGCAGCAGGAGGGAGCCTGTCTAGTGTAGCAGAGCTGGAGGGAAGCAGCAGGAGGGAGTCTGTCTAGTGCAGCAGAGCTGGAGAGATGCAGCAGAGCCTCGTGCCTCAGAAGCAGCAGGAGTGAGTCTTCCCAGTGCAGCAGAGCTGGAGGGAAGCAGCAGGAGGGAGTGTGGAAAGTGCAGCAGAGCTGGAGAGAAGCAGCAGAGCTTAGTGCTCAGAAGCAGCAGGAGTGAGCCTGTCTAGTGTAGCAGAGCTGGAGGGAAGCAGCAGGAGTGAGTCTGTAATGCAGCAGAGCTGGAGGGAAGCAGCAGGAGTGAGTCTGTAATGCAGCAGAGCTGGAGAGAAGCAGCAGAGCTTTGTGCCTCAGAAGCAGCAGGAGTGAGTCTGTAATGCAGCAGGAGTGAGTCTGTAATGCAGCAGGAGTGAGTCTGTAATGCAGCAGGAGTGAGCCTGTAATGCAGCAGAGCTGGAGTGATGCAGCAGTGCTCAGCTTCATGCGTAGAGTGGGAGCAAAGCTGAGAATAATATTTTTAGTACAGCTTAGTACATTGGTACTGGATTATCAGTAGAGAAGGCTTAGGACAGTTTATAGTTTTTACTTTTTTAAACCCTGCTGCGCTGCTCATAGTCGCTGGATATTTACTTTAGGATCATGCCATTCAATAGAGACTATGCGAATTACATACATGCAGTCATGTGCAAGTGTATTGCCTGAGGCTGGACAAGTCTAGTCAGAATGTGGCTGGAAGTATACAAACCCACACAGCATGCACCACACGCGCTGTGAAGATTCACAAGTCTGCAGTCACATAGCGTGACTTGTACCCAAAGTAATGGGCTTGTTCAGATGAGAGAATATTGTTCCATGTACGCCATAAACTGCACACGTACAGGACGCACATCCGTTCTAGCCAGATTCCCAGGGCGCTTGGCAGATTTTCCTCACAAACTAACTGTCTACATAGAAAAAAATTGCAGCATGCACTATTCTGGTCCGATTTATGGCATGTAAATAGCAGGCAGCTCCTGGACTCGTTCACATGCGGAGCTGCACACAAAAGCCTGGCTTGTTACATCCACAATTTTAGTACTGTTATCTGAATCCGGCCTAAGGCCAAGTTCAGACAGTCATAGTGGGTCAGTCACAACCATAAATTGCGAACCTGACTGGCTCCATGTGCTAGTCCACATTGCAGAATTGTGCAGTACCTCTGCTCTGGAATTCTCTACCACAACATATCAGACTCTCACCTACCATCGAAACCTTCAAAAAGAACCTGAAGGCCCACCTCTTCCGTCAAGTCTACAACCTGCAGTAACCACCGATCGACCAAACCACTGCACGGCTAGCTCTATCCTCACCTACTGTATCTTCACTCATCCCTTGTAGATTGAGAGCCCTCGCGGGCATGGTCGTCTCTCCTCCTGTACCAGTTGTGACTTGTATTGTTCAAGATTATTGTACCTGTTTTTATGTATACCGCTCCTCACATGTAAAGCGCCATGGAATAAATGGCGCTATAATAAATAATAATAATACTTGCGGTTCATTATGTGTATTATTCCGGTTTGTAAAACGAACCAAAGTAGTGCATGCTACGATTTTTTTTCATGTAGACAGAGTGGAAAAAAGGGCAACTTTGTACTGCACACTGGCTGTACTGTGCTCTCTCTGTGCAGTCCATGCATGGTTCATGACGCCAAAAAACGCTGCTTGTGCATGTGTTTCTATACGTTTTTGCATGCGTTTGTGTTTTTTCAGCTCATGCATTTGAATTTTCCCTTGACAAAAACCACACACAATGGGCGTGTCTCATTGGGAATCTGTATATATAGACCCTACACAGATGAAATCTTCATCTTTTGCTGCTGTATCCAGCTGCAAGATGGATCTTGGCATGGAGAGCTTCTATCGTAATCTGGATTTGGAACTGAAATTTGCTTTTGCTGTGGCTTGTGAAGAAGAACAGAGAAGAGCAAGATGGAGAAGACGTCATCGTCGCTACTGGCAACACCCCATCGTTTAAGTCAGAGAGAGCCGTGGAGCCTACCACTCGTTGTACACTGAGCTACTTGAAAACCCCGAGAAGTTTTGTGACTACATGAGGATGTCGGAACAGAGCTTTAATGAATTGCTGCAACGTGTGCGAGGATCCATCACCAGGCAGAACACGCAACTACGTAAAGAAATTCCTGCTGAGGAACGTCTGTTGGTCACTCTGAGGTACGTAATTTTAAAATATAAACACGTCATTTGTATTATTGTCAAATTCCTGGCTACCTGAGAGACCTTAAGATCTCTATATTTCCAATTATGGATTGGAGTGTTCACCCTTTCTGGGATTGTTGGAGACACCTGCCATGCTTTATGTGACGTTCTGCCTGAAGAATTCCTCCCCCAAACCACAACTGAACTCTGACTGAAAAATGCAGCAAAATTCAATTAAATTTGTAATTTTTCTAACTGTGTGGGGGCTGTGGATGGCAAACACATTCGGGTTCTGAAACCTGCTGGAAGTGGATCTGAGTACTTCAATTACAAAAAATACTTTTTCGATTGTGCTCATGGCGATTGCAGATGCAGAATGTCGATTTGTCGCCGTTGACATTGGCTCATTTGGATGAGGAAATTACTTTCAGACTTTCAAAAACTCTGACATGGGCCAACATTTGTATGGTAATGATTTTAATTTTTTAATTTTCCACCGCCACAACCTCTTCCGAACATTAAAGGACCAACAATGCCGTTTGTGGCGGTTGGGTATGAGGCGTTTCAAATGTGTGCCAACCTCCTAAAATCCGTACTGGAGTCGGAACTTGAATCAAACCAAAGGATTTTCAACTACCGCCTAACAAGGGCACAAAGAACTGTGGAGTGTGCCTTTGGTTTGCTGGCATCTAAATGGCGAATTTTAGGAACACCAATCAATCTAAAAACTGAGACAATTGACGATGTGGTCAAAGTGTGTGATGTTATGCACATTTACATCCTGGCAAAAGAGCGACAACAATTAGAACTTGACGAACCTGTTGATACCACTTTGCAGGATTACCGTGATCACTCTCTGAGGACTGCAGTGGAAGTTGCCCAGATGAGGGATAAGTTTGCCGATTACTTTGTTTCTGATATTGGATGTCTTGCATGGCAAGACGATATGGTTTAATACACTTTAAGTAAATGTTATATGTTTGATGACTTTAATGTTACATGTTTGATGACTTTAATGATATATGTTTGATAACTTTAATGTTATATGTTTGCTGAATTTAATGTTATATGTGTGATGACTTTAATGTTATATGTTTGATGACTTTACTACTAATAAACCACCTCCAGTTAAACACCCTGACTCAACAACACAATACACACTTGTGTTTTCTTATAAAGAGACAAAGAAAAACATGGATTGTACAAACAAAATAAAAATTTTATTTAACAACAAACAAACAATTGGTTTTATTTTGGGGGTCTGTATGATGGTAATATATTGTGGACCTTGAGGGTGTTGAGCTGTGATGATTGGGTAACATTTGATGATGAAATGGTTACAGTGGAAGGGGTAATAAATTGAAGGATTGGCTCCTGGATGGGACTGGACACATTGGGAGTAGACGACACATTAGGAGTTGAACTGTGAGAAGGGATAGACAAATTGGAAGGCTGGCAACCAAGGGAAAATAGTGACATATTAGGGAAAAGAGACACATTGGGAAGTGAGGGTGGAGGTGGTAGTGGCATTTTTGGCTGAGATTTCTTGTTCCTGGTCTTACGGTGCAGCGCCAAGTCAATAGTTGGAGTCCTGAGTTTTTTAGTTTTGGCCTCTGTAGCAGCACGTGATATCTGATATCCTTATTGAAGCGATCCGTCATCGAATGCCAATGAACTTTTACTCTCTTCACTGTGAAAGGGGAAGAAAAAAAATAATTGAAAAAAAAAACACAACATTTACAGCAAATCAGAGACCACATTGCAATACTTACGAAAATCCGTTCGGACTTTTGGCCTTGCATGGTCCCAATCATCCAACAGCGATCTGGCCACTTCTTCCCAGAGTTGTCGAAACCATATTGAGTTGGAATGATTACAATTACTGGGGTCCCACAATGCTACATGCTCTTGCACCAGTGTAATGAGGAGGTCAATGACAGGTTGACCTTCCATAGATTGTCGAACCTATAGATCAAATCAAATAATAAAAAAGAAATTAAATACTACAGTTTTAAATATACAAAACTGAAAAAAAAACAATTATAAGTCTGATAATGAAAAGAATACTTACACCCCATCTTTCCTCCTCAGGAATTTGAACCCGACGACCCTGGGAAGATTCATTTCCACTTGACTGCTCATGCTGTTCCGCACTGGAAGGTTCCAGTAAAGAAAATACATTATTTACCACATGTGTAGTATTGCCAGTCAATACATACCAATAAGTATATCAACTGTGACTACGTAATCAGTGTCATGTCCATCCTGGAGGACATGTTTGAAAAGCAGGCCGCAGTCAATTGAAACACTACGGAAAAGAACAGGTAAGAAAAATTGAACTTGTTAAAAGTGCAAAAAAAAAAATTGAAGGCCAATACTTACATTACAGACAGCAGTCCAACAGCACAGCAGGCAGCACTGCACTGGAAAAGCAGCACAAAACGGGGACAGCAGCACCGCACAGTCTACAAGGGAAAAAAAGGAAGACCTAAGACTCAAAGTGACGAAGGGTGTGACACTGGGCAGAGTGTGAGACTGGGCAGAGAAACATAGTAAAAGTGCACACACTCATACTTACACAGGGCCACAGGAGCTATCAACAACAGGAATGAGATATCCAGGCAAGGAATAGGGGACAGGAAAACCGCACAATCTACAAGGGAAAAAAAAGGAAAACATAAGACAAAAATTTGATGAAGGATGTGAAACTGGGCACAGTGTGAGACTCGGCAGAGCAACAGTACACACACTCATACTTACACAGGGCCACAGGAGCAATTCACAACAGGTAATAAAGGACAGTAAGGAGTGAGCCAGGCAAGCAGTCCATGACAGGAAAAACACAGTCTAGAAGGAACAGAAAACATCCACAGTCTTGTCCAGAGTCTTGTCTTGCATCCAGAGTCTTGAGAGTTATAGACTACCTGTCTCCTGACCCACTTTTATACATCAGTGATTTTGCAGGTGGTGGCATCATTTCCTGGACATGATTAATGTGAAGTACACATGCGTATCGAATGCTTGCGTACCCATGTCCTTGCGTATCAGTGCGTTCCCATAGACCGTAACGCGTTGTTTTAACCCCTTTACCCCCAAGGGTGGTTTGCACGTTATGGACCAGGCCAATTTTTACAATTCTGACCACTGTCCCTTTATGAGGTTATAACTCTGGAACGCTTCAACGGATCCCGGTGATTCTGACATTGTTTTCTCGTGACATATTGGACTTCATGATAGTGGTAAAATTTCTTTGATATTACCTGCGTTTATTTGTGAAAAAAACAGAAATTTGGCGAAAATTTTGAAAATTTTGCAATTTTCCAACTTTGAATTTTTATGCAATTAAATCACAGAGATATGTCACACAAAATACTTAATAAGTAACATTTCCCACATGTCTACTTTACATCAGCACAATTTTGGAACCAAAATTTTTTTTGTTAGGGAGTTATAAGGGTTAAAAGTTGACCAGCAATTTCTCATTTTTACAACACCATTTTATTTTAGGGACCACATCTCATTTGAAGTCATTTTGAAGGGTCTATATGATAGAAAATACCCAAGTGTGACACCATTCTAAAATCTGCACCACTCAAGGTTCTCAAAACCACATTCAAGAAGTTTATTAACCCTTCAGGTGTTTCACAGGAATTTTTGGAATGTTTAAATAAAAATGAACATTTAACTTTTTTTCACAAAAAATTTACTTCAGCTCCAATTTGTTTTATTTTACCAAGGGTTACAGGAGAAAATGGACCCCAAACCATGTTGTACAATTTGTCCTGAGTACGCCGATACCCCAAATGTGGGGGCTAACCACAGTTTGGGCGCATGGCAGAGCTCGGAAGGGAAGGAGCGCCATTTGACTTTTCAATGCAAAATTGACTGGAATTGAGATGGGACGCCATGTTGCGTTTGGAGAGCCACTGATGTGCCTAAACATTGAAACCCCCCACAAGTGACACCATTTTGGAAAGTAGACCCCCTAAGGAACTTATCTAGAGGTGTGGTGAGCACTTTGACTCACCAAGTGCTTCACAGAAGTTTATAATGCAGAACCGTAAAAATAAAAAATCATTTTTTTTCACAAAAATTATCTTTTCGCCCCCAATTTTTTATTTTCCCAATGGTAAGAGAAGAAATTGGACCACAAATGTTGTTGCACAATTTGTCCTGAGTACTCTGATACCCCATATGTGGGGGTAAACCACTGTTTGGGCGCATGGGAGAGCTCAGAAGGGAAGGAGCGCCGTTTGACCTTTCAATGCAAAATTGACAAGAATTGAGATGGGACGCCATGTTGTGTTTGGAGAGCCACTGATGTGCCTAAACATTGAAACCCCCACAAGTGACACCATTTTGAAAAGTAGACCCCCTAAGGAACTTATCTAGATGTGTGGTGAGCACTTTGACCCACCAAGTGCTTTACAGAAGTTTATAATGCAGAACCGTAAAAATAAAACAAAGATTTTTCCCACAAAAATTATTTTTTAGCCCCCTGTTTTGTATTTTCCTGAGGGTAACAGGAGAAATTGGACCCCAAAAAGTTGTTGTGCAATATGTCCTGAGTGCGCTGATACCCTATATGTGGGGGGGAACCAGCGTTTGGGCGCATGGGAGGACTCGGAAGGGAAGGAGCGCCATTTGGAATACAGACTTAGATGGAATGGTCTGCAGGCGTCACATTGTGTTTGCAGAGCCCCTAATGTACCTAAACAGTAGAAACCCCCCACAAGTGACCCCATATTGGAAACTAGACCCCCCAAGGAACTTATCTAGATGTGTTGTGAGAACTTTGAGCCCCCAAGTATTTCACTACAGTTTATAACGCAGAGCCGTGAAAATAAAAAATCTTTTTTTTTCCCACAAAAATTATTTTTTAGCCCCCAGTTTTGTATTTTCCCAAGGGTAACAGGAGAAATTGTACCCCAATCGTTGTTGTCCAATTTGTCCTGAGTACGTTGATACCCCATATGTTGGGGTAAACTCCTGTTTCGGCACACGGGAGAGCTCGGAAGGGAATGAGCACTGTTTTACTTTTTCAACGCAGAATTGGCTGGAATTGAGATCGGACGCCATGTCGCGTTTGGAGAGCCCCTGATGTGTCTAAACAGTGGAAACCCCCCAATTATAACTGAAACCCTAATCCAAACACACCCCTAACCCTAATTCCAACGGTAACCCTAACCACACCTCTAACCCAGACACACCCCTAACCCTAATCCCAACCCTATTCCCAACCGCAAATGTAATCCAAACCCTAACCCTTACTTTAGCCCCAACCCTAACTGTAGCCTTAACCCTAACTGTAGCCTTAACCCTAACCCTAGCCCCAACCCTAACCCTAGCCCTAACCCTAGTTCCTTGCTGATCCTGGCCGCTCTTGCTTCTCCGCTCTGTGCTCCTGGAGGACTCTGAACCGGAAGGTATGTAACCGCCTTCCTTATCTGCCTGCATCTTTCTCCCAGCAGTGCCTGTTGATCATTTGTGTACTACTACTTACTACCCTTCGTGTGCCTCCTTGTCTGGTTTCCCTAACTAGATCTCTCTCCTTTGTTTTTTTTACAGTTCCGCTCTCCCTGTGTCTCCGGGTCCTCCATGCTGCCTAGTCTTTATCTCTCCAGCCGTCCGTCAACATTCCTTTCCCGTCCTCGTGTCCCGTTCTCCTTTTGTTCCTGCCCTTTTTACCTATATCCATGCTCTGTCCGTTTCCCTGTACTCCAGTCTAGTCACCCCTTTCCTGTCTTATTCTTCAGGTACCAGCTACTGCGGCAGTAGTCTCCCTTGGGCCTGCCCCAAACGCTCCCTGTATAGGGGGTGGGTCTCTGGGTCTACTCGCTCTGGGAAGGTTCGCTGTCACGGTCCAGCAGGTTCACCTTTGGAGATCCTCTAGCAATCTCACAGTTCCTCTCAATATTTTCTTATATATCCTTTATTGGCAGTGACAGAGGTCAAACGCTTTCTGTAAGTCTTAACAAGTTGGCACACACTGTTGGTGGTGGTATGTTGGCCCATTCCTCCATGCAGCTCTCCTCTAGAGCAGTGATGTTTTGGGCCTGTTGCTGGGCAATACGGACTTTCAACTCCCTCCAAAGATTTTCTATGGGGTTGAGATCTCCATGACCTTCATATGCTTCTTACGAAGCCACTCCTTCACTGCCCTGGCGGTGTTTGAGATCATTCCCATGCTGAAAGACCCATCTACTGTACATTTCATCTTCAATGCCCTTGCTGATAGAAGGAGGTTTGCACTCAAAATCTCATGGTTCTGGGCAGGGCCGTATTTAGAGTTTCTGCTGCCCTAGGCACTTTTCGTGCTGCCTCCCCCATTGGTGAGTATGACTAATGCAGACACTATCGGCAGTGACTTAGGCTACTTTCACATCAGCGATTTTTTACATTTGTGGCAGATCTGGCAGTTTTTCCGCATCCGTAATGGATCACTTATGGCAACACTGTGTTCGGCCTCATTCATTCCCTATGGGACTTGCGGCACTTGCGGTTTTGCTGCGATCCGGCAAATGCGGTACTTGCAGCAACAAGAAAAAAAATGCTGCTAGCAGTGTTTTTTTTGTCTCACCTCAAGTGCTGCACATGTCCGCAAGTCCCATAGGGAATGAATGAGGCCGAACGCAGAGTTGCCGGCCTGTAAGTGATATGTTACACGGCAGAGGCGGAAAAACTGCAGTATCTGCTGCGAACGGAGAAAATCGCTGATGTGAAAGGAGCCTTAGCAAACCATTCCATTAGTTGTCATGTGAGAATCTGGTGGATCTCTTACACATTACATGGTCAGTTGATTCTGCCACGGTTGCAAGGTTTGGCTGACAGGTTTTTAAGGGGAACCTGTCAGTCGATTCATATTAACAAAACCACGGGCAGCATCACTCAGACTGCAAACAGGGAAGTTTATCTCTGCAATGCTGGGACGTTTCAGAGAGAATAGTTTGAAAAGCTGGATGGGTAATTTAGTGAGAGAATGGACTAATCTGTTGCTATCGTCTGGGCTTCTCACTCCATGTCTCTAGATCAGGGGTGGGCAATTTATTTTCCCGAGGGGCCAGATGAAAGACCATGACTGTTGTGGAGGTCGAACCAATAGCATGAAAATAATTCTACTCAATATTAATTAATATTAATTGTATCACTTAATATTGAGCAGAATTAAGTATGCTGACACCCCCTATATATCTTTAAACCCCCCACAGCCCCTTAAATACAGCATGAGCCCCACACAGCAACCCCATATACAGCATGAGACCAGCCTCTCATCTCTCCTTTCCAGCCTCTCCTTTCCAGCCTCTCCTCTCCTTTCCAGCCTCTCATCTCCTCTCCTTTCCAGCCTCTAATCTCCTCTCCTTTCCAGCCTCTAATCTCCTCTCCTTTCCAGCCTCTCATCTCCTTTCCAGCCTTTCATCTCCTTTCCAGCCTCTCCTCTCCTTTCCAGCCTCTCCTCTCCTTTCCAGCCTCTCCTCTCCTTTCCAGCCTCTCCTCTCCTTTCCAGCCTCTCATCTCCTTTCCAGCCTCTCATCTCCTCTCCTTTCCAGCCTCTCCTTTCCAGCCTCTCATCTCCTTTCCAGCCTCTCATCTCCTCTCCAGCCTCTCATCTCCTCTCCTTTCCAGCCTCTCATCTCTCCTCTACAGCCTCTCATCTCCGCTACAGCCTCTCATCTCCTCTCCTTTCCAGCCTCTCATCTCCTCTCCTTTCCAGCCTCTCATCTCCTTTCCAGCCTCTCCTCTCCTTTCCAGCCTCTTCTCTCCTTTCCAGCCTCTCCTCTCCTTTCCAGCCTCTCATCTCCTCTCCTTTCCAGCCTCTCATCTCCTTTCCAGCCTCTCATCTCCTTTCCAGCCTCTCATCTCTTCTCCTTTCCAGCCTCTCATCTCCTTTCCAGCCTCTCATCTCCTCTCCAGCCTCTCATCTCCTTTCCAGCCTCTTATCTCTCCAGCCTCTCATCTCCTCTCCTTTCCAGCCTCTCATCTCTCCTTTCCAGCCTCTCATCTCCTCTCCAGCCTCTCATCTCCTCTCCAGCCTCTCATCTCCTTTCCAGCCTCTCATCTCCTTTCCAGCCTCTCATCTCCTCTCCAGCCTCTCATCTCCTCTCCTTTCCAGCCTCTCATCTCCTCTCCTTTCCAGCCTCTCATCTCCTCTCCAGCCTCTCATCTCCTCTCCAGCCTCTCATCTCCTTTCCAGCCTCTCATCTCCTTTCCAGCCTCTCATCTCCTCTCCTTTCCAGCCTCTCATCTCCTCTCCTTACCAGCCTCTCATCTCCTCTCCTTTCCAGCCTCTCCTCTCCTTTCCAGCCTCTCATCTCCTCTCCTTTCCAGCCTCTCATCTCCTCTCCTTACCAGCCTCTCCTCTCCTTTCCAGCCTCTCATCTCCTCTCCTTACCAGCCTCTCCTCTCCTTTCCAGCCTCTCCTCTCCTCTCCTTACCAGCCTCTCCTCTCCTTTCCAGCCTCTCCTCTCCTTTCCAGCCTCTCCTCTCCTCTCCAGCCTCTCCTCTCCAGCCTCCTCTCCAGCCTCTCATCTCCTCTCCTTTCCAGCCTCTCCTCTCCTTTCCAGCCTCTCCTCTCCTTTCCAGCCTCTCCTCTCCTGCCTCTCATCTCCTTTCCAGCCTCTCCTCTCCTGCCTCTCATCTCCTTTCCAACCTCTCCTCTCCTTTCCAGCCTCTCCTCTCCTGCCTCTCATCTCCTTTCCAGCCTCTCCTCTCCTTACGAGCCTCTCATCTCCTTACCAGCCTCTCCTTTCCAGCCTCTCCTCTCCTTACCAGCCTCTCATCTCCTTACCAGCCTCTCCTTTCCAGCCTCTCCTCTCCTGCCTCTCAGCTCCTTTCCAGCCTCTCATCTCCTTTCCAGCCTCTCCTCTCCTGCCTCTCATCTCCTTTCCAGCCTCTCATCTCCTTACCAGCCTCTCCTCTCCTGCCTCTCATCTCCTTTCCAGCCTCTCCTCTCCTTACCAGCCTCTCCTCTCCTGCCTCTCATCTCCTTTCCAGCCTCTCCTCTCCTTACCAGCCTCTCCTTTCCAGCCTCTCCTCTCCTGCCTCTCAGCTCCTTTCCAGCCTCTCCTCTCCTGCCTCTCCTCTCCTTACCAGCCTCTCATCCCCTCCCCTTAGCAGCCTCCCCTCTCCTCACTCACTCACATCAGCAGACTCCCGTCTCCTCTCTCACCTCACTCCTCTCTGCAGCTTCCTCTCCTCTCCTTACCAGCCTCTCATCTCCTCTCCTTTCCAGCCTCTCCTCTCCTTACCAGCCTCTCATCTCCTCTCCTTTCCAGCCTCTCCTCTCCTTTCCAGCCTCTCCTCTCCTGCCTCTCATCTCCTTTCCAGCCTCCCATCCCCTCCCCTTAGCAGCCTCCCCTCTCCTCACTCACTCACATCAGCAGACTCCCGTCTCCTCTCTCACCTCCTCTCTGCAGCTTCCTCTCCTCTGAGTCCTCACACACTACCCGCCTCCTCCTCTCCCTGCTCACCGCCGACTTCAGTATCTTCTCCCACAAACATTACCTGCTTCTCTGCAGTCTGCTCCAGTGCTCTTACAGTAAGAAGAGCGCGCAGCCTGTCACATGACCGGCGTCAGGAGAACCATGATGCACTTGGGCTGCTGCTAGTTAAAGGTACAGCACCCATTTCTGCCCCATACAGTAGTCAGGGCAGCAATGCCCTGATGGCGGCCTTGCGCTTGAGACCCCCTCCCCCCGCAGCAGCTGGGACTGAGGTGGGTGGGCGTGGGGACCCCCGGACTTTAAAAAAAATATATATATATATTTTTTTTAAACTTGCTCAGGTGCCGCCCCCCTGCATTGTCCCCGCCCTAGGCACGTGCCCTCAAGTGCCTAGTGGCAGATACGGCCCTGGTTCTGGGATTTTTCCTCACCCTTCTTGTGATCATTTTGACCCCACAGATCTTGCATGAAGCCCCAGATCGAGTGAGCTTGTCAATGGTCTTGCATGTCTTCCATTTTCTTATTATTGCTCCCACAGTTGATTTCATCACATCAAGCTGCTTGCCTATTGCAGATTCAGTCTTCCCAGCCTGGTGCAGGGCTACAATTTTGTTTCTGGTGTCCTTCGACAGCTCTTTGGTCTCCACCATAGTGGAGTTTGGAGTCTGACTGTTTGAGGTTTTGGACAGGGGTCTTTTATACTGGTTCAAACAGGTGCCATTACTACAGGTGATGAGTGGAGGACAGAGGAGCCTCTTAAATAAGAAGTTACAGGTCTGTGAGAGCCAGAAATCTTGCATGTTTTTAGGTGACCAAATACTTATTTTCCACCATAATTTGCAAAATAAATCTAGCCAAATCAGACAAGGTGATTTTCTGGATTTGTTTTCTCATTTTGAGTCATAGCTGTGGTCTACCTATGATGTCAATTACAGGCCTCTCTCATCTTTTAAGTGGGAGAACTTGCACAACTAGTGGCTGACTAAATACTTTTTTCCTCAATGTAAATATCATACTTTCCAAACCGTGTGCATTATCCATTGGAGTCAGTAATGTAAGTACACAGATTTCAAGATTGGAGAGGAAGGAAAGTATCCATTGTTTCAGGACAGACAGAGAAAACAGACTACAGGTAAAAGGAGGAAAACACACGAAGAGGAAATAAATGCAGAATAGAAGCTGTGCTGATATATGAAAGCAAGTGCAGCATGCTGGATATACAAAAAACTCACATCCATGTTACATGGAGAGACTCCCACAGGAAAAAAATCTGACACTTGGATCAGACTGCATATCATATCACTGCATACAATTAACCATTAACATATGTGAAAATATTTATTTCCATGACAACATTGTATATAATCTTTAATTCCCCCAGACTAGAGATATTCATGGCGACCATACATATAAGATTTAAAAGCACAATGATCAGAGATTCAAAAAATGCAAAGATTAATATCTTGTCTCCATCCACAGCGACACACGCTTAAGGTACCTTCACACTAAACGATATCGCTAGTGATCCGTGACGTTGCAGCGTCCTGGCTAGCGATATCGTTCAGTTTGACACGCAGCAGCGATCAGAATCCTGCTGTGATGTCTTTGGTCGGGGCTAGAAGGCCAGAACTTTATTTGGTCGCTGGCTCTCCCACTGACATCGCTGAATCGGCGTGTGTGACACCGATTCAGCGATGTCTTCGCTGGTAACCAGGGTAAACATCGGGTTACTAAGCGCAGGGCCGCGCTTAGTAACCCGATGTTTACCCTGGTTACCATCCTAAAAGTAAAAAAAACAAACACTACATACTTACCTTCCGCTGTCTGTCCTCCGGCGCTGTGCTTTCCTGCACTCACTGTGAGCACAGCGGCCAGAAAGCAGAGCGGTGACGTCACCGCTCTGCTTTCCGGCCGCTGTGCTCACAGCCAGTACAGAGAAGCACAGCGCCGGGGACAGACAGCGGAAGGTAAGTATGTAGTGTTTGTTTTTTTTTTCTTTTAGGATGGTAACCAGGGTAAACATCGGGTTACTAAGCGCGGCCCTGTGCTTAGTAACCCGATGTTTACCCTGGTTACCGGCATCGTTGGTCGCTGGAGAGCTGTCTGTGTGACAGCTCTCCAGCGACCAAACAGCGACGCTGCAGCGATCCGGATCGTTGTCTGGATCGCTGCAGCGTCCTAGTGTGAAGGTACCTTTACTCTCTTTTGTATCCACTATTGTGTTTGGCTGAAAATACTGTAAAATCTGCACGTGTGATTCTAGCTTAAAGGGCTTACACCAAGTTTGTAAATTATCACCTATTTCTCTGATGCTTTTTACATTTATTATTTTAACGTAATAAATTAAAATTGAGCACAAACCTTTTAGCAACAAATTATAATATTATAAAGTGCTATGAATGCAGACAGCCGGAATTAAAAGTAAAAAAAAAACTAGCATTGGATTTACAAGTTAAGTCAGATATTTATCATTGTGTTGAATGTAATTGAACAGATGTTTGTTGTTGCATCTCAGCAGGTGCACAACATTGTTCATTGCCATTTGGTTCATGACATTTGCTTGTTATGGATTGCACCAAAGCACCAAAAAGAAATTACACACTGTCAAGGACAAGGCCAGTATGTCAAGAACAAGGTCAGGATAACATGATAGGTATCGTTTTTTTGGCTTCAACATCCATCCCTTACAATGGTGACAGAAATGCAGTAACAAAACTAATAAATCACACATATAAATGCAATATAGTAACATTTCTTAATTCTGCAATTTCATGTCTAGAATAAGAGTGCCGCAAGGGTTACATACAATGACCCATATTTGTTATTCTGAATATACTTGATTTTAATTAAAATTTTCCCATCTTTTATTGGACCTGTATAGTATCTTGTTAAGGGCTAGTTCACTCGACCATATTTTCAGTCCGAGTGCTGTTTGTAAAAAAAAACGGACAACATTCAGTGCCTTTAAGGCCGGGGTCACGCTATTCTGGAAACTGTAAATGGTCCTGTAAATGATTAATAACTGCTACTATAAAAAAACGGATTGTATATGGATGACAAGTGAGAAAAAAATCATCTGCGTTTTCTGGATGAAACTCTGAACTATTTTTACATGCTTGTGTGAAGCCATCCTATAAGACATTGGTACGATTCATTAAGACTGGTGTTGCACACACCTTTCTTAATGAAGGGGCTTACTTGAGTACAGTGGACATAATTAAGCGGTGCCGCTTCATGAATTAGGCCCTTTTCACACATCAGTTTTTTGCCGTCAGTCACAATCCGTTGGCTCGACAGATTAACGGATCCGTCAAAGATTGTGAAAAACTAATGCGACGGATCCGGTTTTTGGACAGATCCGACTAGCAGATCTGGCTAATTGGATCGGAGCATGCTCAGTTAAAAAAACAGAATCTGTCGCCGGATTCCATCATTTGACGGATCCAGCGCCATAGGCTTCCATAATAGCAAATGACGGACGATGCTGTCCATTTTTTCGACGGACACTTTGTCCTTTGTCTCCAGTTGCTGGGCAAACAATTTTCAATGGATCCAGCGAACGACGGATGAAATGTGAGGCCATCCGTCGCAATCCGTTGCTAATACAAGTCTATGAGAAAAAAAACGGATCCGGCGGCATCAGTCGCAGGATGCGATTTTTTTCAAAATTCGACAATTACGATTATTGGCAAAAAACTGATGTGTGAAAGGGGCCTTACTGTACCACTGGGTCTCTTCTCCTATGGGCAACAGTAATTTCCACATTCTCTCTGGATCCCTAGACAGCCCAGTGATTCTATTTCTTCATATACTGTAGATCTTTTACATTTTTTTTTCGTAAAAGAAGGAAATTTCTCACATATGCTATTCAAGCCTAATGAAGGGTACAATACCCAAAACATTGCTATACTTCACTCTGCAGTGTAGTAAATTTGGGGGATTTGAGGGTACAAATTTTAAAGCATGAAAAAAAAAACATTCCTTTTGGTGCCAATTCTTGGTGTGCTATTTCTTTACGCAATCCAATTTTTCCTTTTATCGGCTTACCCCCTCTGGGAGTACCGCTGAACTCTGTGTCTGTTGCTGCGTCCGGCCCTAGTGAAGCTGATATCACCTCACATTTTCCGGTTGCTGTATTATATATAATGAATACAGCCGCGGATCCGGTATCCGTCTTTGCGCCTGTTCTGGGTAGTGATTAATGCTACCCGGTTCTCACAATGTCCTTTTTCTCTGTCCCTTTTCTCCTCAGGCCGGTGATTTGGGCCTGGAAACCGTCATAGGGCTGTTAGAAATTCAGCTGTATGACCTCTCACTTTCAGCTCCTTAGCCCAACTGCCAGTTCTTCTCTCAGACCAGAATGGATCAAGGGGAGTCTCTGGAGCTCCCCCTTCTGGCCGGAGGTGGTAGTGCAGTCTTGCTATTTTAGTACCTGTATTTAGTGTCAGTAACTATTTTTGTGGCAAATACCCCTAGGGGTGCCACATTCCCCCTTAGTTAAGAACAGTACTCCGGGACTGTGGGACGATAACATTTTGAAATAATAATTAATATGTACAGAGTCTTAAAAATGAAAAGTTACAAAAACCACTCAAGGAAACAAAAATAGAGTTCTGTAAAAAATCACTTCAAATAGCGTCCATTAATACAGTTCTACCCTTGAAGGTACTAGGAAAGGCACTGCACCTGGTGTCCAGGAATTCAGTTCCATTTTTCCAACGGAGTTATCAATATAACGTCTAAAAGTTCAAAAAGAGCAAAAAGCAAAGTTCAAAAAGCAGTCTTTCCGGAGCTTTGATTTAGTGCCTCCGGGCTGATAAAAAGTTCAAGAATATGCAAGAAGTTCATACAGACAAGTCTCTGTAGGTACTGGGCTTAAACGTTGCAGAATGATAACAATGACTATAGTTTTATAGTTGGTAATCCGCATACCTGGCCGGTAATTGACCCTGGGTACTACGCTGTGATCTACGTAATAGCGGTGTCTCTTCATGTGGTGTACTACTGTCTACTGCGGATGTAGTATCTGCCCGCTCTGCTAAAGATAATTCCACGACTATAGAGTTGGCAAGTCCTCCGTGAATGGGATTACTCTGATCAGGAATCTGTTCTTCCTGGCCTGGAACCTCCCGTAGTACGGAGTCAGCCTCTTCCTGTCTTGGGACTTCTGGTATTGGGTTCGGTGTTGGGTAAAAGGCCACCATGGGAACCACTACTGCACCATGGTATGTTAGTAGGGTTTTGGGAAAGTCTCCTATACAGGTGTGATACATTTCCTCTTCTTTTTCCTTTACTGGTTGAACCAGTATGGGTTGAATAACTTCTGGTTCTGGCTGGACAACTTCTGGCTCTTTCAGTGCTTCCGGACATAATTTAAGATTGTCTCTTGACACTAATACAGATGTTAAGCCTCCGTTTTTGCTAATGAGACACATTTTAGGATTATCCATTCTTGTTGGTAAAACTGTGTAGGGTACGGCTTCCCACTGATTGTCTAGTTTATTGGTTTGACGATTTCTCTTGAGCACTTGGTCACCCGGTCTTAATGGGGTCGCTAGAGCATTCTGGTTGAAAGTTCGCTCTTGTCTTTCTCTAGTTTGCTGAAGGCTTTTTTCCACACTCTCTTGCACTTGGCGATACTACTTTTGCCGTATGATATCCCAATTGGAGTCTTGAACTTCTGCATCTGGTTTCAGAATTCCCATTTCTAGATCGATTGGTAATTGGCCGGGTCTTGCACGCATAAGGTAAGCTGGGGTGCAGTTGGTGGAGCTCGCCGGGACATGATTATACAGATCCACCAAGTCAGGCAATTTCTCTGGCCATTGATTCCTTTCTGTCTCAGGTAAAGTCTTTAGTAGGTCTATTACAATATGGTTCATCTTCTCGCATAAGCCGTTTGTTTGTGGATGATAGGCCGTCGTCCGGATCTTTTTGCAACCATACATATTACAGAATTCTCTGAAGATCTCTGATTCAAAGGCTGTACCTTGGTCGGTGAGAACCTGTTCCGGATATCCATGGGGTCTACAAAAGTACGTTTGGAACGCTTTGGCCGCTGTTTTTGCTGTCAGATCTTTTACGGGTACTACTACCAAGAAGCGTGAATAATGGTCCACGATGGTCAAGGCATAGACATAGCCGGACCGGCTTGGTGTCAACTTCACGTGGTCTATGGCTACAAGTTCAAGTGGTTGTTTGGTAATTATGGGCTGCAGTGGTGCTCTTTGGTTCTTTTGATCGTTTCTTCTGAGGTTGCACGGGCCACAGTTTCTGCACCACTGTTCGATTGATTTTCTCATCCCGACCCAATAAAATCTTTCTCTTAGAAGTACTTCTAACTTTTTCCAACCGAAGTGACCTGCACCATTATGGTAAGCTTCGAGGACCATCTTGACATCTTGTTTAGGCACGATAATTTGCCAAACCAATTCATGTGTTTTCGGATTGGTGTACCTTCTACAGAGCTTCCCTTGATACAGGAACATTTTGCCTCTCTCTTTCCAGAGTTGATGCGTCTCTTCTGGGGCAACCTCATCGGGATATGCACTTTGCTCAGTCAGCAGTTCCTTCACCAACTTCACAGCCGGATTGCTGTCTTGGGTGTCAGCCCATCTATGGTGTGCTAACGGATTAAAATTCACCTCTTGTTGTTTCTGATAGGTACTTGACTGATGATGTTTTGCCTTGGGATGATGGAAGGCTGGTAGTTCAATTTCTTCAAGCTCCCCCGTTTCTTCTTCTACATCTCTCAAGTGTGGCATCCGGGATAGGGCATCGGCATTTCCATTCTTGCGACCTGCTCGATACTTGATTATGAAGTTGTAATTAGATAACCGGGCTATCCATCGCTGTTCTAACGCACCTAATTTGGCTGTGTCCAGATGGGTCAACGGATTGTTGTCAGTATAGACAATAAATTCTGCAGCGGCCAGATAGTGTTTGAAACGTTCAGTCACAGCCCAAACTACTGCCAGTAGTTCCAATTTGAAGGAGCTGTAATTTTCTGAATTTCTTTCAGTTGGCCGGAGCTTTCTACTTGCAAAGGCGATGACTTTCTCCCGACCTTCTTGCTTTTGTGACAGCACCGCTCCTAGTCCCACATTACTGGCATTGGTGTAGAGGATGAAAGGTTGATGGTAATCTGGGTATGCCAGAACCTCTTCTCCGGTTAGTGCCTTCTTTAGTTGCTCAAAGGAGTCTTCCCTTTCGTCGTTCCACTGAAAAGGAGGGTTTCGGTTTGAAGGTTTCTTCGTCTGCCCTACCAAGGCGTCTTGCAAGGGTGCTGCCAACTTGGTAAATCCTTTTATAAATCTGCGATAGTAACCCACCAATCCCAGGAATTGCCTCACTTCTTTTGCGTTGGTAGGTCTTGGCCAATCCCTTATGGCGCTTATTTTCTCGGGATCCGGTGCTACTCCCTCCGAACTCACGATGTGTCCCAGGTACTGTACCTTTGGCTTGAGAAGGTGACATTTGGATGGCTTGATTTTCATGCCATACCTGGATAAGGCTTCGAACACTTCTGCCAGGTCTTTTAAGTGTTGTTCGTAAGTCTTTGAGTAGACAATCACATCATCTAGGTACAGGAGGACGGTCTCGAAGTTCTTGTGTCCGAGGCAGCATTCCATCAGCCGCTGGAAGGTACCGGATGCGTTGCAGAGTCCGAATGGCATGCGATTAAATTCACATAGACCCATTGGTGTAGTGAATGCCGTCTTTTCCTTATCTCTCTCAGCCACAGGGACTTGCCAATACCCACTTGTTAAGTCTAAGGTGGAAAAATAATTAGCAGATTTCAAAGCAGTCAAGGACTCTTCTATCCTAGGCAAGGGGTAGGCGTCTTTATGGGTGATGTTATTAATCCGCCGGTAGGCTACGCACATTCTCATGGTTCCGTCCTTTTTTTTGACAATCACTAGAGGGGCCGCCAGGGGCTACAGCTGTCTCTTATTACCCCGGCCTGTTTCATCTCCCTCAGCATATCTTTTGCACATTGATAGTGAGCGGGCGGTATGGGTCTATATCTTTCTTTTATTGGGGGATGGTCACCGGTGGGGATTGTGTGTTCTACCCCTTCTATCCGTCCGAAGTCCAATGGGTGTTTACTGAAGACTTGTTCATATTCCGTCACTAGCCTATACACCCCTTGTTTTTGATGGGTAGGTGTTGAATTTATGCCCACGTGTAGCTGTTGGCACCAATCCTCCAATTCTCCATCTGAGCCGTTGACTTCCACCTGACAGGTTGGTTCTAAGGGCTCAATGGTTGTGATGGCATTGTTGTCAACAGTATATAGCTTTGCCACTGTAGCATACCTTGGCAAAGTGACCTCTTCCTCTCCACAGTTCAAAAGTCGTACCGGAACTCGTCCGCGGTGTACCTCGACTACCCCTCGTGCTGTGAGTATAGTGGGCCTGCTGTCGGTGTACACTGGTTCTATTAAGGCTTGATAATCTCGTCCCTTAGTACCAATGGCTGCTCTACACCATACCAGCATTTCTGTTTTTGGTGGGATTACAATAGACGTTGGATCACTTACCCTCACACTGCCGATTTCTCCACCTGCAACTTCTACCTGTTGCCTTAACATCAATACTTTTATTTCCCTCCGGAGAACTCTCTGCTGGTAGGATTGGGCAGTTTCAGCAATTTGCTGTAAGACAGAAATAACTTCGGCAAAGCAGTTCTCTAACACATTCATTCCTATCAATACAGTTGGTTCACAGTTCCGCCGGTCAACATCAACAACAATTATACCCTGTTTCTTCAATTCTACTTTGCCAATCTTTATGGTCATCTCCCTGAATCCTAGTTTCGGTACCAACTTACCATTACTGGCCCATATATCTAGTTCAACATCAGAGGGCCCTTTATCAATATCTGCATCAGCCCAGTACCTCTTATAAAGGATATACGGTATAGATGAAATCTGGGAACCTGTGTCCGGCAAAGCGTTGAGGGGAATTCCGTCCAGCACGATAGGGATAATGGGTCGTCCTCTGATGTACCTGTCGTGCCAGGGTGTTGGGCCTTGAAAGTTCATTCCTGTGAAGCGGCCCGCATTCCCAGGGGATTCCCATTTAAATCACAATCTCGTGCAAAGTGGCCTGGCTGCTGGCAACGGCGGCAAATGGGCTGTCCATCCGGTTGATAGCGGTCGCGGGGTCGTCCTCTCCATGTCGGGTATTTCCGGGGTCTCATCCATGGAACATCCTCTCTACGGTTTGGCAACTCCATCTTGGGTCCTCTCATCTCCTGCATGGTTTTAGCCATTGAAGCAACAACATCAGTTAAAGAGTCAAGCTTTTGTTGAAGAGCCTCATTAGTACTCGGCCCCAGGGGCTTAGCAATGGCCCCGAACATAGCTGATTTCACTTGCACTTCCTGTTGTTGAGGTGCCTCTGCCATGGGTTGCGCAGGATCCTGATCCCGAGGTGCCTCTGCCAGCTGGAGACGTATAGCGCTCTCCTTTAATTGGGAAAATGTCAATTCAGGGTTCTTAAAAACAAGCATACTCACATGCCCCCGGTGAGAAGGGGTGTAGAGTCCCTCAATAAATTGATCTCTTTGCAGTTTATCCGCTCCGGTGTTAAAAATGGGTTCAGCCAGTGTAAGTGATTTAAGGGCTTCCTGCAGGTTTAAGGCAAAGTCTCTCACGCCCTCATTAGCCTTTTGTTTGCAATTAAAGAATCGTACTTTAGCTTTGCTGCCGGCAGTGGTTTCAAATGTAGCTTTTAATCCAGCAAATATGCGTTCAACAGTGCCTTTTAGATCAGCTACCCATGCTGTGACTTCACGCTTAGCATGGCCACTTAACTGCATCATCAGGAGACTAACACGCTGAACTTCACCCACGGGGAACATGTCAAAATGGGCCAGCATCTTTTCTCTGAAATTGTCAAGGGTATTAGGCTCACCTTCATACATTGGAAGCCACGGGCCACCCGGGGTATATGGCATCAGCACCGGCATGATGGGCGCCACTCCTTGCACCGCTGCGCTGCTGGACTCTCTATCGACACTCTGTCTTTCAGCTGCATTAGCGTCGCCGGGTGCTGCGACGTCTCCGTGCTGCGACATACTGTGCCCCCTTAGTTAATCCGGACCCTTCCGGTCCTCCGCTTCCGTCGGGATAGTGTAGATTCGTTCCGCTGTGCAGCAGGATTGCCCCTTTCCCCTTGCTCTGACGTCAGAGCGCTCAGCTTAATGCCGCCCACAATGACACGCTCCCTGCTTCTCCCGCCCGCCGCGCGCTCCGTAATGGCGGATTCTGAAGTTTTTCAGTCAGACTGGGGCTCAAGTAATGGCGTAGCCCAATTAACAGTCTCGTGCCTAACGGTTACGAGGTGATTACCTCAGGGGATGGCGGCCATCTTTACTCCATTATAACCAATGGGGAAAAGTCACTTTCAATAGTTTTCAATGGGGAACGGAATTTTCTTTAATAAAGTCAATTTTCAAGATTTTTCATCCAAGTTTTCACAGTTTTGGGCTCCAATCACGGCACACAATACCCGGTATACGGGCTGGCTCGATCCTGTTCGTGACGCCAATTGTGATGCCCAGGAGACCGGGGTACCCAGCACCGGACCAATGGGGTCTGTCTATTGAGGGGGATGTCACGGGTGGCTTGACCCGGTGCTGTGGCCTCAGGCAATGCACAGTGTAAGGGGTATCATGAGGGAACAGGCACTTACTTGATCAGCAGCAGGTTCTCCCAGCGGTAATGATCCTGATCCTGGATAGATGACTATTGTCCAAATGAAAGTCTGAGGCACTGAAACGTTTAACCAGTTTACTTCAACATAAAGGGATTTACAATCCAGTCCTGTCACCGGAGTCTGTATGGGAACTCTGAGTTACTTTGACCCTGCCGGGGTCTTCGCCTCTTATTGTACGCAATATCTGTGTGGCCCTGCTGCTGTATGTGAACTGGCTGCCGGCCCAATCTGTCCCCTCCGGGCCCTGGTTCGACGGGCAACCCGAGTCCTTTTATCGGCTTACCCCCTCCGGGAGTACCGCTGAACTCTGTGTCTGTTGCTGCGTCCGGCCCTAGTGAAGCTGATATCACCTCACCTTTTTCCGGTTGCTGTATTATATATAATGAATACAGCCGCGGATCCGGTATCCGTCTTTGCGCCTGTTCTGGGTAGTGATTAATGCTACCCAGTTCTCACAATGTCCTTTTTCTCTGTCCCTTTTCTCCTCAGGCCGGTGATTTGGGCCTGGAAACCGTCATAGGGCTGTTAGAAATTCAACTGTATGACCTCTCACTTTCAGCTCCTTAGCCCAACTGCCAGTTTTTCTCTCAGACCAGAATGGATCAAGGGGAGTCTCTGGAGCTCCCCCTTCTGGCCGGAGGTGGTAGTGCAGTTTTGCTATCTTAGTACCTGTATTTAGTGTCAGTAACTATTTTTGTGGCAAATAACCCTAGGGGTGCCACATTTATCTCACATGAAAGAATCATATCACAGGTGTGGAGAAGATGGAGAACTTAATTTGTCCATCTTCTCCATTGTCTGTGTTAAACAGACTGCACTCGGATGACATCCATATGCAGTCTGATATTTAACACGCACCCACAGACTTTTATGGATGCATGTGATACGATCACCGGATGCACCCGCAGCGTGCTGCAATCGTTTTCTGATGCCGAATTGGTATGAGAAAAAAAATCACAGATCCTGATCTTCCCCATAGTATAACAATGACAGTAAGCTGCTAATTAAGGAGGCGGCATTGTCGGTCAAGCAGTCCAGGCAGTGATAATCTCCTGGTGACAATTCATTGTATTGAAACTACAGATCACAGCCTAACAAGTAACACATCCCTGAAATCAGTGTCTCAGCCCTTACCTTATGCTGTCTTTAGATTACATAGCAAAAACCTGCTGACAGATTCTCTTTAAATAGCTCTAAAGAGGAGATGTCATAGATCTATGTTGGGCAATCTGCAAACTCCAACGTGGAGCACAACAGAGGGCAGCTGACCCAGGAGAAAGGAGCGGAGCCCAGGATACCTGGGCCAGGTGTATAACAGTCAACACACTGACAGGTGAGTCGCAGTGCTGGACCCAGGGAGGGTGAGTACCTGCTCAGTTTGTTATTTTACATATACAAAAGCATTCGTTTTCACTTTTCTTATAGTGAAAACCCCTTTAAGAAATCAGTGGCTTCTTGTCTCCTGCGCTAGTGCAGCTCTTTTCTGTTATATAAATATCCAGATTTTTTTTCTGTAATGATATTAACAACTAACCCAAAGGCTACAAAGTCATGAGTTCTCGTAAAAATGTGTAAAGTGATGCCAATGTCTCTTACAAGTCTGTGGATTTAATGAAACCAAGTAAATAATAAGGCCACCATTGTTTTATTACATCATTTCTGAAACCGTATGGAGTACTGATTATGTCATTAGTAATTAGTAACACCTTATTAAGGAATGTGGTAACATAACGAGGCGTGCTGACAACGGAGGATGATGGACAGCGTGCATTTGTAGAGTGCAGAAGAACAGACAGTTGCGCCGGCTGTGGATGCAATTAAACCTATACCTAACGAGCAGCTAATAAACAGCAATTATTTCTATAAACTGTATCTATGAAAGATCCGCTTCACTATTAACACCTGGAACCGGAGATTCAGTAAAAGCATTGCACCTTTTTTTATACTTTTAAAGAAGAAATTGAGGCAAAATGATCTTCTCATGATGATGAAAATTTACCTGTTTTTTTTGTGTTTGTGAAAAATCACTGAAGTGTGAACAAGCCATTAGAATTTAAAATTATTTTTGATTACAGATTGTAATGACAAATACTGTGCCCAAATGATCACAACTAGTGATGAGCGAGTGTACTAGTTTCTCGGGTTTTCCCGAGCACACTCGGGTGATCTCCGAGTATTTAGGACTGCTTGGAGATTTCGTTTTCATCGCCTCAGCTGAATGATTTACAGCTACTAGACAGCTTGATTACATGTGGGGATTCCCTAGTAACCAGGCAACCCCCACATGTACTCAGGCTGGCTAGTATCTGTAAATCATTCAGCTGCGGCTATGAAAACTAAATCTCCGAACTCTAAAATACTCAGAGATCACCCGAGCGTGCTCGGGAAAACCCGAGCAACGAGTATACTCGCTCATCACTAACCACAACGTCTTAAATATATGGCACTATATGGCAGTCACCACCATAAATGCTCGTTACCTTCACATAAAGGTTTCATCTGCTGGTAAATAGTATTTAAATCTTGTTTGTCAGATTTACTTGAGCAGCATTACAGGGAGAAAATGAAGTTTTATTCTCCCTGCAGCCACTCACTTTCAGTCACATCCAGTTAGGGGCTGCAACAATCACCGCTCACAATACTGTGAATGCACTGTTATCACTCAGCCTGTGCAACTTAATCTGTCGTGGTGTGATAAAAGCACGCTGACTATGTAGAGAGCAGTGACTGTTTCTGCCCCTACACTGCCCTGATGACCGGAAGCGAGTGGCTACAGGAAGTGTCGTACTTCATTTAAACCAAGTACAGATGCTCGGTGTCAAACTTTTAATTTGACCTTCCTACCTACTTGTTTTCCATCTATCGCCGAATTTCTCTGGCTCTATAAAGGTAGAGCTGTCAATCAAAGAAGAGGGAGGATAAGGACAGGTGTAAAACAAGTAGGAGGGAAGGTGGACTTAACAGTTTGGCCACGCCAAGGGTGCACAAGTACCTGTACTTGGTTTGAACCGTGTGGAATATCTTGGCACTATATAAATATAGACATATTATTTTCGTTATTGTTTTGATTTTTAAATCCTGGTTTTTTAGACAATTGTAATAAATGGTTGGTTATTGATGACGACGTAAGTTATCCCGAAAAATTGACCCAAACTGGAAAACTCATTGGAGGATTTTCATATCGTGTACCAGACACAGGAATTATTATTCCCACTGCATGCCCTGCCTGCATGATCCCAAAAACATACATTCCCAGACCCAGGCTGTTAGAACAGATTGTGAATTAGCTGTGAATAAGCGCTTGCTTTAACAAAGTGCGTATTGTTGTTTGCCCACAGCTAAAATGTACAACTTGTGCATTCCGAATCCAAACGCTGCATTAAATAAGCATCTGCTCTTTTTACCAGGCTATTTAACACCAAATGAAACAAATACCCAAACAGAGGGTGCGTGCTGTGCCTCTGCAGCCAGATCATCCATTAGTAAGAAAGCAGACATAATATATGCAGAACTCGCTGACGAGATGAGCATGCATTAATTACATTATTTATTTATGACACAACTTATAGCTAAGTCTGAATGACATTTTCACTAGGACTGTGGTATTCTCTATGTGGGAGTTACATTGAATTGTAGTCTTTCAGCACTGGAGTCAGGGGTTTAACTATGACCAATATCCCTAATATACTAAAACCATATATTCGGAGAAAGAAAAATAAGCGGCACATCCACCGATATATAAAAATTAATTCATGCCTTATTGAAGATTCATTAACAACATGGAGTCCAAAGATATAAAAACCTAATGCGTTTCTGGCATCCAAGCACCCTTTGGCTTCTTTTACACTTGCCGTGTTTTGCGGCTCATTTTTGCGACCCCAATAGATTTCTATGGGGCCGCAAAAATGGGCTGCAAAAATTTGTCGGAGTGCCGTACGCCATATGGCCGTGAGGGCCGTATTTACCACTATGAAAAAATATCAAGCCTGCTCGATATTTTTCACGGCTTACGGACACAGCCCCCATTGAAAATCAATGGGGCCGCCAAAAATAATGGGAGCTTGTTTTTGCGGTGCACCGTGACTTCCGGTTTTGCAGAACGCCTTTTTTTTTCCAATACTTTTGCCATAATATTGGAAACCAGAAAAAAGGCGATCAGCAAGTTTTTTGAGGTCCGTTATTGCGGCAGACCATGAAAATTGCGGCAATACGGCCCGCAAAAAATGCCCTCAATAACGGGCTGCAAAAAACACGGTAAGTGTAAAAGAAGCCTTAGTCATAGGACTACATCATGTGGCAACAAAAACATGGTGACTGGTCTTCACTGCTGTTTTGTCACACACCATCTTTACCATATACTCACTTTTTTGGCTTTTACTCCCTATTTCTATTGTAAGCTGTGAACTGTGACATCTTCTCACTAAACCGATTCACCCCAATATACTTGCAGTGCAGCATTTCCTGCCTCAGCTTTTATACAAGCTATGATAGGCTGTTTTATACTATGTGATGGCTGTTTTTTTGTGATAGCTGCAAGGCATTATTGGGCAACTTGCCTAGTAGCACCAAGGTCAGGTGAGCATTCTGTGCTTGATGCAATTTTTTGTATTGTGTAAAAGAGCAATGGGCATTTCATTCACGTGAATTGAATCGACAATTTCATAATTCAGCAGGTCCAGTGAATTTCCTAAAACTAGACACAAATTCAATTTCGTCTGATGCAAGTTTATATTGAAGCAAAATGAAATTAAAGAAGCACTCTCTCATCAAAATTGTTAACATATTGCAGCCATCATATTATATAACACCGTGTTTACAATTGCTCCTTTTGCCTTTTTACTTAGTTATTTATTCTCTTTTCTATTATTTAGATGACATAATGTGATTAAAAATTGACTAGCTGAATCCTTTTAAGATCTATGTAGAAACAGGAGGAGGTAAATTTTCCTATTATGAGCCATACGTCACTGCAAATGTCCCTGGCAGAGGGGAGGAGCAGCTGGGTCAGGAGTTGAAGAGGGGAACGATAAATGCAGGGACAAGAGACTTCCTCTCTACAAAGAGAATATATCATATAATATAATGATTGCAATGTATTAAAGGGATAAAACTTGAATGGGCGTGCTTCTTTAAAGCTTAGAAATGTGGATATAGATTTTAAATGGAGTAAAAGAGCTGGTGGATTTAGATTGTAAAATAGAAAGGAATTAAAGGGGCTACCATTACATTGCCAACACTAATGAAAGATAGTGCCATATTTTTCCTTTATCGGCATTCTATCCATGTGCTGAGGTTAACCAGTGCTATTTCTGGATCAGAGGTATTTATGAGTTTCAACATGATGCGAAAACTTAACTTTCTATGATGCAACAGAGCCTGTTGTCTGTATACTCCTCTACTACCCAGTGAGAATAATACCATACATGCTCAATGTAAGGGAGATTCTGTAAATCAGCCGTCTAATGAAGGGGACATCATTGCTGGCATTTCAACCTGTCAAGCTGAATAGTGACAAGTCGCGATCACTTTGGAAGATATGACAGCAACCCCAGTACAATGTGACCCCCCTTTCCCAAGCGGGCCAAATTTTGAGAGGTTCGGCACTTTAAAAGTGAATACTTTGAACAATTGTAGAACTGGGGTGAGAATAAATAGTTGGATGAACCCTTCAAAACATTTTTTTTTTTAAATAATACAGATCTGTATTTATTCTTGCTTTTCTGCAGACTTAATAGCATAGTTCTTGAAATGCCCTTGTTGGAAGATTAGTAAACTAACGGCATTAAATATCCAGTGTGTAGTACAAGTAAACGCCTTTATTCATCTTTGTCATATTCCTCTTCTGTTTAGTCCACTGCTTGGCTCATTACACCAATGTGCATGATAAAGCGTAGTGTCTCCCGTAATAAGTGGTCTGAGACCTGCAGGTAATAACTCACAGGACCATCCAGTCTCTTGCAGGTGACAAAATTGTCCTGTTCAGGTTCTGCTTGCCTAATTCTGGATTAGGCCCTTTCTTTCACTACTGTCCTTTACACATTAAACCTATAATAGAAGGAATATGTCCCAAAATAAAGTATGTAATAAATTCAATTCAGCACAACCCAAATAGACAAATAATTATAGTGTAATAATAAGCAGGTACTGAGTATGTCACCACGGAACAGACAGACCAACTGTTGAGGGGAATTTATTAACAGTAAGATTCTCCTCGCAGGGAGTAAACAGGGGGTTAATAGAGGTAAATCAAACAATAAACAGTTAAGCGAGAACAAAAGGGTTAGCGAGTGTTCTTGTGACTTATCAGTCCAGGGAGGTCCTGACTGGAGGGTCCTAATTCCAGCGTGGGTACAGTCACCAGCAGAGTCCGCTTTCATGTACTCACAAGATGCAGTCTTTAGCTTTTACAGCACAGCCAGGAATCAGGGGCTCCGCACTGTTAGGTCTCTCACTAAGAATCACAGTCTCTGTACACGGGGAGCACTCTGTCATGGGGAGCGCGATGCTGCAGCCTGCCCTCTCTCTGTGCAGCCGTCCCCTCTCTCTGGCGCGCTCTGCTCTCCCGCACTTTTCTGACCACACCTGCGTCTCTTCCTCCCTGCCCCAGGCGTCACATGGTCCCTAGTGTCCAGAGCAGAAAATCTTCCCCCCGACAACCCAGCTGTCTGACTAAGTGGTTCCACGTAAGGAGCAGGGACAGCAACCTCCTTA
Source organism: Ranitomeya imitator (assembly GCF_032444005.1). Classification (NCBI taxonomy): domain Eukaryota; kingdom Metazoa; phylum Chordata; class Amphibia; order Anura; family Dendrobatidae; genus Ranitomeya; species Ranitomeya imitator. Next base: position 555,212,959 of record NC_091285.1, read on the forward strand.
CATTCCCCCTCTCTTAAAGCTCGCCATTCCACGGGCGAGGACTCTTGGTGCTTCTCTTTGTTCTTTTGAGGGGAGTCAGATACCTGCGATTCTCGCATCTCCTTCTACCTTTCTTCTTGTACATACTCCCAAACTAAATGGTTTAGGAGCTGCTCATCAGTCAGGTTGAGATATGCTTTCTCTGCTTCATCAACAACTGCTGACCTCTTCTTCTTTTTCTTCTTCTTCTTAGCCATGCCAGTAGCAGGTGTTTGCGTAGGGGCTTCTTGCTCAGGTTCCTCAGTCTGGGGGCTTAGTACAAGCAATTCTTCTCCATAGCTCCCCCTCTCTTTGTCATGAGCATTCCCATCGAAACTTGAGTCAGATGAATTAAGACCATGCAGGCTGGAGTCTTTGTCATCTGCGCCGGGCTCTGCGGGCATCACTTCCCAGGGCTTCTCAGCCACATGCCCTGTCTCACACAGCTGTTCCATTTCCCCTGTCCGATCAGGAACTGGTGAGCTGACAGCCAGCACATTCTTCACCTCAGGGGACGACATCAGTGGTTCCTCCTTTTCATCGGCTAGGACCTTGAAAACGAGTGTCGCAGGAACACTTGGCACTTTCTCTCCTTCTTCAGGAACTCGTGCTGGGCCAGGTAGTAAAGCACTTCGGTGGTCTTCTCGAGTGAACGTCCCTTCCTTTCTTCCGGGCTGAGTTTCACAAGCAGAACCTTCAGACCCAGGCTGGAGATCCACCAGGCTTGCCTTCACAAATTGGGAAAGCACAGTCATTCCACCGAAGATGCTCAACACCTTCTCCACCTCCCCTTGGCGTCCGACATTGTGGTACTGCCTTGCCTTAGGTGGAACTCTTCTCTTCCGGCCGTACCATTCTCTCCAGGGCCAACATTCCCTCCAGTTAGCAGGACCCTCAGAGAGGTGAGCGGATCTCTGCCACCGCTCTTCTTGGGTAGGAAAATTTCTGGACATGTGTCCCACCTTTCTGCACGACCAGCACTCACGTCTACATCTGTCTGGAGGGCGCTTCAGTCTGGATCGTCGACCTCGGCGGGGGACATCTCTCATCTGCATCATAAATTCATAGCCATGAGTCTGACCAGACGTGTCTGACCATCTTAGAAATTGCATTTTTAAATTGCAGTTTTTTAATTGCTATGAATTAGACTAGAATTCCATGGGGCATTTGAGCATTCATCACTGCTGTACTTTCATCATCCTCATCACCACCTGTATCCTCTAATCAAGCTGTTTTGTCTACCCACAGGTATGCTGCTGTCCATCTACTCTGCCTTTCCTGCAATGTGTGTTTATGTGAACTGCATATAATTCCCACCTGGTATGCTGCTGTCCATCTACTCTGCCTTTCCTGCAATGTGTGTTTATGTGAACTGCATATAATTCCCACCTGGTATGCTGCTGTCCATCTACTCTGCCTTTCCTGCAATGTGTGTTTATGTGAACTGCATATAATTCCCACCTGGTATGCTGCTGTCCATCTACTCTGCCTTTCCTGCAATGTGTGTTTATGTGAACTGCATATAATTCCCACCTGGTATGCTTTGCTTACCCATTGTTTTCTATCCATTCATATTTCACTTCCCTTGCTTCTTGCTTGCATACCTGAGTGGCCATCTACCCCACCCCCTCTTTATGACCTGGCTTAACTGTGAACATGTGCTCTAGACACACACGCCCACATCCTCCCTCTCAGCTGTGAGCCCTTAGGTGCCCATAAATTCATAGCCATGAGTCTGACCAGACGTGTCTGACCATCTTAGAAATTGCATTTTTAAATTGCAGTTTTTTAATTGCTATGAATTAGACTAGAATTGGACTGGAATTGACTGGAAGGTAAAGGAATAGAAAACCACTATAATGTTTCGGTTTCTTTTCACATTCACCCCCATACTACTCTATTTCTTCCTATCTCCTGTAGTCCATCCACCCAGTAAAGAACTAGTCATTTCTCCCTCCATCCTCCCCAGTCATCTCACCTCCTCCACAGAACTATTCCTCCACATACAATCCTTTCTCGCCAGGCACACACGGCCACATCATGACCTATCCAGCTCACACCTTCTAACGCTCTGTCTGCTGCTCCTCATTGCTGGCGACATATCCCCAAATCCTGGCCCTCCTCATCACATCCCCACACTCATTTCTAATCCCCTGCCACGATCCTCCACACGTCCTCGCAACCACAGTAACCTCATACCCATTCATCCTGCCCCCACTCCCCCAATTTCCCTATCTGGAGCACTATGGAACGCACGCTCTGTCTGCAATAAACTTCCATTTATCCATGACCTCTTTATCAATAACAAACTCTCCTTCCTCGGCATCACTGAAACCTGGCTCACCCCTTCTGACACAGCCTCCCCTGCAGCACTCTCTTACGGTGGCTTCCACCTTTCTCACACACCCCGCCCCAGCAGCAAGCATGGTGGAGGAGTTGGTTTTCTCCTGTCAGATAACTGCTCCTTCACCCCAATCCCACTGCCACCCTCTGTTATCCTCCCTTCCTTTGAGGTGCACTCTGTGCGCATCTACTCCCCCTCCAACCTCCAACTGGCTGTCATCTACCGTCCCCCAGGGCCAGCCACCACCTTCTTCGACCACTTCACCACCTGGCTACTCCACTTCCTCGCCGCCGACATCCCCACTATCATCATGGGCGACTTCAACATCCCCATTGACACTTCCCTCTCAGCTGCCACTAAACTTCTATCTCTCACTTCCTCCTTTGGCCTCACTCAATGGTCTTCTACAGCCACCCACAAAGATGGTCACACACTGGACCTCATTCTCACCCGCCTCTGCTCCCTATCTAACCTCTCAAACTCACCTCTTCCTCTTTCTGACCACAACCTACTTACATTCTCTTCCCTTTCCACTCCTTGTCTACAACCCCCACCCCACAAACTCTCACACCCTCGCAGAAATCTTAAACACCTTGATCTTCACTCACTCTCTGAATCCCTCCTCCCTCTCACAGACATAAGCTCCCTACACAATGCGGATGATGCTGCCACTCTATATAACACCACAATAGCTGCAGCTTTGGAATCTCTTGCCCCTCTCACACATACCAAAGCTCGCAAAATCAACAGACAACCCTGGCACACCAGCATGACAAAAGAACTGAGGCGAGCTTCCAGAGCTGCTGAGCGCAGATGGAAAAGATCCCACTCCATCGAGCACTTCATCGCATTCAAACAGTCCCTCACTGCTTTCAAAACCATGCTCGCCACAGCAAAACAAACCTACTTCTCATCTTTCATATCCTCCCTGTCTCACAACCCCAAACAGTTATTCAACACCTTCAACTCTCTCCTCCGTCCCCCAGCACCTCCTCCCTCCCCACTCATCTCAGCTGAAGACTTCGCCTCATTTTTCAAGCAGAAAATTGAGAACATCAGAGACAATTTTAGTAAACAACCCCCAGAACCCTTCCTCCCAACTACCCAGCCCTCCACCTCCAAAACCAACTTCTCCACCATTACAGAAGACGGACTCTCCACTCTACTCTCAAGATCGCATCTCACCACCTGTGCACTTGACCCACTCCCATCCCACTTCATCCCAAACCTCACCACAGTCTTCATCCCAACCCTAACCCATCTCTTTAACCTATCACTAACAACTGGCATTTTCCCCTCAAGCTTTAAACATGCCACAATCACACCTATCCTCAAAAAGCCCTCTCTTGACCCATCCTCTGTATCTAGCTATCGCCCTATATCACTTCTCCCCTTTGCCTCAAAACTACTGGAACAACATGTCCATATTGAACTGTCCTCCCATCTATCTTCCTGCTCCTTCTTCGACCGCTTTCAATCAGGCTTCCGGTCACACCACTCCACTGAAACTGCCCTAACTAAGGTCACCAATGACCTATTAACCGCCAAGAGCAAGCGACACTACTCTGTCCTCCTCCTCCTGGACCTGTCCTCTGCCTTTGACACAGTGGACCATTCCCTGTGCTGCAGACCCTCTCATCCCTTGGCATCACAGAATTGGCCCTATCCTGGATCTCATCATACCTAACTGACCGTACATTCAGCGTCTCCCACTCACACACCACCTCCTCACCTCGCCCCCTATCTGTCGGAGTCCCGCAAGGTTCAGTTCTAGGACCCCTGCTCTTCTCCATCTACACCTTTGGCCTGGGACAGCTCATAGAATCTCACGGCTTTCAGTATCATCTCTATGCTGACGACACACAGATCTACATCTCTGGACCAGATATCACCTCCCTACTAACCAGAATCCCTCAATGTCTGTCTGCTATTTCATCCTTCTTCTCCACTAGATTTCTAAAACTTAACATGGACAAAACAGAATTCATCATCTTTCCCCCATCTCACGCGATCTCCCCAACGAACCTATCCATTACAGTAAACGGCTGCCCACTCTCCCCAGTCCCACAAGCCCGCTGTCTTGGGGTAATCCTTGACACTGATCTCTCCTTTAAACCACATATCCAAACCCTTTCCACTTCCTGCCGCCTCCAACTCAAAAATATTTCACGGATCCGCACATTCCTAAACCAAGCATCTGCAAAAACCCTAGTCCATGCCCTCATCATCTCTCGCCTTGACTACTGTAACCTCCTGCTCTGTGGCCTCCCCTCTAACACTCTTGCACCCCTCCAATCTATTCTAAACTCTGCTGCCCGACTAATCCACCTGTCCCCCCGCTATTCCCCGGCCTCTCCCCTCTGTCAATCCCTGCACTGGCTCCCCATCACCCAGAGACTCCAGTACAAAAGCCTAACCATGACATATAAAGCCATCCACAACCTGTCTCCTCCATACATCTGTGACCTCGTCTCCCGGTACTTTCCTGCACGCAACCTCCGATCCTCACAAGATCTCCTTCTCTACTCCCCTATTATCTCCTCTTCCCACAATCGCATACAAGATTTCTCTCGTGCATCCCCCCTACTCTGGAATGCTCTACCACAACATATCAGACTCTCGCCTACCATCGAAACCTTCAAAAAGAACCTGAAGACCCACCTCTTCCGACAAGCCTACAACCTGCAGTAACCACCGATTGACCAAACCGCTGCACGGCCAGCTCTACCCTCACCTACTGTATCCTCACCCATCCCTTGTAGATTGTGAGCCCTCGCGGGCAGGGTCCTCTCTCCTCCTGTACCAGTTGCGACTTGTATTTTTCAAGATTATTGTACTTGTTTTATTATGTATACCCCTCCTCACATGTAAAGCGCCATGGAATAAATGGCGCTATAATAATAAATAATAATAATAATAATAATAATCTGCGGTTGCTCTTTACCCCAGGATGCGGAGTTACACTCTGGGGCCACCACTGAAGCATTCTTCATGCTGCGCACCTCTCCTCAATTTCTTTCTGGCGGCTTCCGCATGTTACCTCGGGGTATGCCGCTGGTCTCCAAAACGGCAGTAAGGGCTTTCCCCAGACTCTCAATCTCCTCCCAGATTCTTCTTATCTTCAGCTGGGAATCTTGGGTCCACATCGCCTCCTCTTCATTTTGACTGGGTGCTCCGCAGTTGTAGCATCTAGGCAGTCTTCTTCGCCGAGCAGCACTAGTCTCACTGTGGGGGCCGGTCTCTCGTTCTCGCACCGGAGGGCTGTACTCTGCAGCAGGGGTCTTCTTATATTCAGCTACTTCCTCAAGGACTCGCTTAACCTCCTTCTTGAAGTCTTCTACCCATTTAGGGGCTGTTACCTCCCTGCTCCATACCTGTCCCACTGGCACTACCACCCCTTGCTCTTGCTCGCACGTGCGTGCCTCACTTCCAACCTCAGAGAAAGTCATATCTAGCTTTACGCGCATGCGCTCTCGCAGGGCCTGTTTCACCAACACATCTCGCAAGCCTGTCACCAGTTGGTCCTGCAGCACAACGTCAATTGACCCCACACCTACGCCGTCCTTCCGTATAATGGCAGTATGAAGCTCCTGCAGCGCATTCATATATTGCGTCACGGTCTCCCCCTCTCTTTGTACCCGGTGGAACAGTCACATGCGCAGCTCCCCTACGTCAGTGGGGTCCCCATGTGTCTCCTCAAGTACACGTAATACGTTGTCCAGGGTATCTCTCGCCTGGGGGGGTCTGAGCATAACAGAGTCCCATGCATCCCCCTCTAGTGCCATCACTGCTATTTCCGCCTGCAGAGCCGGTGTCATAGGATGCATCCGCATCATCCCTCGGATGCATTCCGTCCAACTCCACAACATGACATCACTCCCCGAGAATTTTGGCAAGTTAACTAACATGGCTCCCAGGGAAATGCTAGACCTGGGGCCTCCCCCAACTGCTTGGTCTGCCCCTTCCGCGCTACCATGTGACATCCTGCCGACTACGCCAAGTGTAATAATAAGGAGGTACTGAGTATGTCACCACGGAACAGACAGACCAACTGTTGAGGGGAATTTATTAACAGGAGTAAGATTCTCCTCGCAGGGAGTAAACAGGGGGTTAATAGAGGTAAATCAAACAATAAACAGTTAAGCGAGAATAAAAGGGTTAACGAGTGTTCTTGTGACTTATCAGTCCAGGGAGGTCCTGACTGGAGGGTCCTAATTCCAGCGTGGGTACAGTCACCAGCAGAGTCCGCTTTCATGTACTCACAAGATGCAGTCTTTAGCTTTTACAGCACAGCCAGGAATCAGGGGCTCCACACTGTTAGGTCTCTCACTAAGAATCACAGTCTCTGTACTGATACTGCGGAGACCAGGGAATATAAGTCTCTTCTCTGTTTCCTGGAAACTCTGGGGTTAAGTCTCTGCAGCCTGTTCTTCTCAAAGTGAAACTGAAACCGGGAAGTAGCACAGTCTCGTCAGTCACTGCCGCAGGAGTCTCTGTAAGCCTGGCAGCTTCTCTGTAGTAATGTCACACACACACTGGGCAGTTACTTATCACACTCAGGGATCTTTGCTTGTCACTGCAGTCACCAGGGCTGCGGGACCAGGGCTGCACTAGAATCACTGTCAGGGGAAGAGTCTTCTCAGAGTATGGAGGCTTCCAAGTCCCCACTCTCACTCCAGCCTTAGTGCCCTCACGGGGAGCACTCTGTCATGGGGAGCGTGATGCTGCAGCCTGCCCTCTCTCTGTGCAGCTGTCCCCTCTCTCTGGCGCGCTCTGCTCTCCCGCACTTTTCTGACCACACCTCCGTCTCTTCCTCTCTGCCCCAGGCGTCACATGGTCCCTAGTGTCTAGAGCAGAAAATCTTCCCCCCGACAACCCAGCTGTCTGACTAAGTGGTTCCAGGTAAGGAGCAGGGACAGCAACCTCCTTACAATAGAACCAAAAAAGCAAAAAAGAAAAGTTACTTGGGATAATAAAAAGTAAAGATAGCATGGTAAAATAAATAAATATTATTTTATTATTGAAGATACAACATTACAAGCATGCAAGACAAGATTAAAAATGGCAAATAAATAGGAGAGGCGAAGAAGCATCAGCAGCATGAAATGGTATGTGTAAAGTGCTGAGTCAAAAGAGATATAAGTATATAAAATGCAAGTGCGCAAAAAACGACTAATACAATAATAGTCATGAGAAGTACAGTGCCTACAAGTAGTATTCAACCCCCTGCAGATTTAGCAGGTTTACACATTTGGAATTAACTTGGCATTGTGACATTTGGACTGTAGATCAGCCTGGAAGTGTGAAATGCCCTGCAGCAAAAAAGAATGTTATTTCTTTGTTTATTTTTTTTTTTAAATTGTGAAAAGTCTTTTCAGAGGGTCATTTATTATTCAACCCCTCAACCCACCAGAATTCTGTTTGGTTCCCCTAAAGTATTAAGAAGTAGTTCAGGCACAAAGAACAATGAGCTTCACATGTTTGGATTAATTATCTCTTTTTCCAGCCTTTTCTGACTATTTAAGACCCTCCTCAAACTTGTGAACAGCACTCATACATGGTCAACATGGGAAAGACAAAGGAGCATTCCAAGGCCATCAGAGACAAGATCGTGGAGGGTCACAAGGCTGGCAAGGGGTACAAAACCCTTTCCAAGGAGTTGGGCCTACCTGTCTCCACTGTTGGGAGCATCATCCAGAAGTGGAAGGCTTATGGAACTACTGTTAGCCTTCCACGGCCTGGACAGCCTTTGAAAGTTTCTTCCCGTGCCGAGGCCAGGCTTGTCCAAAGTGTCAAGGCTTACCCAAGGACAACAAGAAAGGAGCTCCGGGAAGATCTCATGGCAGTGGGGACATTGGTTTCAGTCAATACCATAAGTAACGTACTCCACCGCAATGGTCTCCGTTCCAGACGAGCCCGTAAGGTACCTTTACTTTCAAAGCGTCATGTCAAGGCTCGTCTACAGTTTGCTCATGATCACTTGGAGGACTCTGAGACTGACTGGTTCAATGTTCTCTGGTCTGATGAGACCAAGATCGAGATCTTTGGTGCCAACCTCACACGTGACGTTTGGAGACTGGATGGCACTGCATACGACCCCAAGAATACCATCCCTTCAGTCAAGCATGGTGGTGGCAGCATCATGCTGTGGGGCTGTTTCTCAGCCAAGGGGCCTGGCCATCTGGTCCGCATCCATGGGAAGATGGATAGCACGGCCTACCTGGAGATTTTGGCCAAGAACCTCCGCTCCTCCATCAAGGATCTTAAGATGGGTCGTCATTTCATCTTCCAACAAGACAACGACCCAAAGCACACAGCCAAGAAAACCAAGGCCTGGTTCAAGAGGCAAAAAATCAAGGTGTTGCAGTGGCCTAGTCAGTCTCCTGACCTTAACCCAATTGAAAACTTGTGGAAGGAGCTCAAGATTAAAGTCCACATGAGACACCCAAAGAACCTAGATAACTTGGAGAAGATCTGCATGGAGGAGTGGGCCAAGATAACTCCAGAGACCTGTGCCGGCCTGATCAGGTCTTATAAAAGATGATTATTAGCTGTAATTGCAAACAAAGGTTATTCCACAAAATATTAAACCTAGGGGCTGAATAATAATTGACCCACACTTTTATGTTTAAAATTTATAAAAATTTAACTGAGCAACAAAACTTTTTGGTTTGTAAGATTTATGCATCTGTTAATAAATCCTGCTCTTGTTTGAAGTTTGAAGGCTCTAACTTATTTGCATCTTATTAAACCTGCTAAATCTGCAGGAGGTTGAATACTACTTGTAGGCACTGTATATGACAAAATAAGTAAGTAGGGACAGGAAAAGGTATAATACCTGAGCACATAGAAAGGGGGAGATACTGACTAAAGTTCATGCTGGAGGTGTGTTCTCACCGTCCCACAATCCAACGCAAGTTTCACACAGGCTTCTTCAGGGAGTGATGATGTCCTTTACACAAGATGATGGCTTCTCCAGGTGACATAATCATCATCTTGAAAAAATCTTGCTTGACACCAATCACAGCTACTAATCAAATGTTGGTAAAGTAAGTTTTTTCCTTATAATTATGGGCCCAAGTAGAGATGAACAGCTTCACAGTTATTTTTTTTTATTTCCTATTAATTTATTAGGAAAATTATTATACTGTAAGTTATAATAATATATCTCCAGTATTTATTATGTTCATATATTTATTTTCTTAGAAACAGCTCTCTAATATGATGTTTAGCAAATTGATGGACTTGTGAATTTTCTGAGTTTTACTGCTAAAGTTATTTAGGTTTACCAATTTTCAAAATAATTTATCAAATAACTTATTAGAATTTCAAATATGTATCTTTGTACTGTGTTAGTGTGGTGCCCCTGGGGTCCTGTCCCCAGTGATACTGCACCTCATCCAGAAATGTGGTAAGGAGGGAACACTACCCAGGACTCTAACACTCACATCCAACACACACCAGTTTAGTCGGGGCACCTGGGTGTACCCTTAGGGAGGAAGGCTTCATCCGAGACTGGATAAAAATGGGTGTTGGGAGTGGGTGGGGTAGGTAGAGTAGGGGAGGAGCAAATTAGGAGGGAAAGTTAGTCAGATTGTGAGAGGAGAGAGATGCAGTGAGATGTGCTGAGAAGGAGCTCCCAGTCAGAGGGAGCTAGAGAGAGTTTGCCGAGAAGGAGGGAGGAAGTGGAGCTGAGCAGACATGAGGGTCTGCAGCTCCTGATAGACAGAATGGAAGAAGAGCGAAATAGAGACAGAAAGAAGCTCCCAGAGTGACAGAAGGGGTCCTAGGGGCACGGTAAGTGCAGAAGCCACCCATGGGGCCCGCATCCAGACGTGGAGGGACCAAGTCGCAGTAAGGGGACCAGCGCCAACTTAGTGAGAAACTGCAATTCAAGCTAAGAAACCGGAGGCTATGACGTCTGCAAGATTCACAGCCACATCCACCCATACTTTGCCAAAAAGGCAACTGCCTAGAATCCAGGGGACACAGGGGACATCGCCTGACCAGGTTTGTGGCTGCTAGCTTGGGACACTGTGCGTAAGGTGCTGAGCAGGAGAAGAAGAAAGCCAGCATAGAGAGACGGCTAGAGGAAGGCATATAAAAGGAATCCTGGAAGGGTGCATCCCAAACTACCTGGGAGGTTGCTGGACCACAGATCCAGAGGACACAGCACACCTGGCTGGGTGCCATAAAGAACTGTAAGTAAAAGCCTGGAAACTGCACCTTGCTGTGTCCTTTGCAATATTCCAATCACACCTTCCTGCCATAGCCACCGCTACCATCTTATACCTCTAAACTACATCTGCCCTGGGGTTAGCTTTACCCGTGGAGAGCTGTACCAACTCTGCTGCACCACCATCTGCCCCATAGGATCTGAACTGCAGTGTCAGCTACCACATCATTGCCGAACACCACAGGTGGCGTGACAAACTTTTCCCCTTCTGTCCATAGACTTTATTTTCCACTACACTTCATCCCCTTTAATTGGATGCCTGGGGCCACGAACCCGGGTTACTGCGGTCGTGACCTTCCCCTTTAAGAACTGCTGTGTCGGACCCAGTACCAAGTACCCCCCTTGGCCCCATGGGGCACTCCAACTTGGCATCACGAACAGGATGAACCGACCCACTGCATCGGGTTCCGTGCGCCTATTTTGGACTGTACCTGAAAAGTGCAAAAGCTGTGCCTGCACAATGTAAAAAGTAAGATGCAAAAGCAGCAGGCCCGTCGGTCAGGGGGATCCGCCTCCTGGCCCAGAATGGCGGGAAAAGAAGGAACCGCCCACCAAGAAAGAGGAACCGCCCACAAAGACGGGCGTGGAACAGGGAGAGCACGGGAAACTGCAAGGACAGAACAGCAGACCCGGGCAACTCCATGGCAGAGGCAGGTGAGCGAGCATCGGCGCGTGGGGTGGAGCAGGAGGACTCGCCCAGCCGGGACTCGCATGAACTATACCAGCTGCCTGCAATGTGCCCAGACTTCCTGGACGCGGAGGTAGAGGAGCTGACCTGCCGGGTCCTGCAGACCCATCAATTACTGAATGTATGCATATAAACACACACCCAGTGAGAAAAACACTGAGTGCCTACATATAGACGTGTGCCCTAATGATTGTCATAGTGACCAGCACATAGAAAAACTGAGCAGTCAAACTTAATATAAAGAAGTTTTCTTACCCATGGTGGAAAAACGTAAGGTGCCGAGGTACCGAGTCAACCCCCCTGACGCGCGTTTCGCGTAGGCTTGTTCACAAAGAGGGTAGTGACAATCATTAGGGCACACATCTATATGTAGGCACTCAGTGTTTTTCTATCAAAGCGCTGTTTTTACTCACTGGGTGTGTGTTTATATGCATACATTCAGTAATTTTTTTGACACATACGCTGTTTTATTTACTGAGTGCCATATGATGATCACTGAGTAGCATATACTTTATACCTGGGTGTGAATATACATGCATATTTATTATTGTGCCGAGGCTTTACTTGTTCTCCGACTAGGTTTCTGTGTCCTTTCTTCATTTATATCATTGTATGTTTTTCATTTGTTTCAATGAAGTTTACTTTTTATCATATCTGTGTATGGAACTCCATTTCTCTCTGTGTTTATATGTATTTTGGGAGTATACACCTACTAGTCCTTTTCAACATATGGGCATGTACATTTAGTCAGATCTGACCGTAATTAAGTATTATATGGGACCCATGTTTTTTTCTGTGAGTTTATATATATATATATATATATATATATATACATTCATGCATAGACTTCTCAAAACTGATAGTGCAACATCAAGAAGGAATAGTTAAAGAATTATGGAAATTACAAGATAGATAGACATGTTCATGATATGCAAATGCAGATAAAATGAAAAACTTGATCTCGATTTAATCAGTATCAAGTATAAGCGCCACACAAATAAATACTCGTACTTACATGCTTTGGCTGCTATTAATGAGGTTATTAATGGTTGTTTGAGGAGTCTTCTTCCACGCTGAATGCACATAAGCACTCAAAACTAGAGTTGAGCGACCTTGACCTTTTTAGAGTCGAGCCGGGTTTCGCGAAACCCGACTATCTCAAAAGTCGGGTCGAGTGAAATCGGCCGATTATGACGTAAAGTCGGGATCGACCGAAACACGAAACCCAATGCAAGTCAATGGGGGAGCATAGTCGGCAGTGAGTGGGGGCCAGGAAAACACCTAGAGTGCCCATTTTAATGTCAAAACCATCCATTCTTCTTAATGAAGCTTGTCAAGCGTAATTTACCTTATAATAATTGGAAGGCATTTGAAATTGGGGGTCATTTGGCTAAAGTTGTGGTGGGTAGGGCTGGTTCAAGTAATTAGTGGGCCCAGGAAATCTGGACCACGTCACGGCAGTGGAGCAGGGAGAGGTAAGTATTTCAACTTTGCAAGTGCTGTGAACCTGAGCAAGCAGTGGGGGCCCACTCGTTGGCATTGGCACTGGCACAGGGCCCCTCAAAGTACAGCGGTGTGTTTGCACGGCGGGGGCGCCTCCCACCGGCAGCAACACTTTTGCGTACTATGAGAGGCCCTGTGCCAGTGACGTCGCCAACTAGTATTCCTCCCCCCACCTGATGAAGGAACCTGCACTTTCATCTGCACCTTCCTCTTTGTCCCCGTGTAAGGTGGTATGGTATGCGGGAAGAGCAACCTGACTTTCAGCAGGATCACAATGTTGTTGTGTAGCGTGCACGGGGAATGTTGCGTTATGGGTCAATGTACCAGCAGACTCATCTATCACTGGCTGGGCAATGGGCAGGATGAGGAGGAAACATAGATATAGGCCCAAAGAATAAAGTTGGCTAAATGCAGTTCAAAATTGGTAACACAGGAATAACCAGGGGGCATTGCAGTGGAGGACAACTGGAATGAGAGGCTGACACAGAGAGTAGGCCCAAATCAGTAAGTAGTCGAAATGCAGTTCAAAATTGGCAACCGTAGTAAACAGGCGGCACAGCTTTGTTCAGTGGAGGAGAACAGCAAGGAGTGGCAGACACCGATAGTAGGCCCCAACCCAACTAGTAGGCCAAATGCAGTCTAACATTAACAACTACTTAACGAGCGCCTGAAAACGGAATTTCAGGACAGGAAACCAGGAGAACAGCAAGGAGTGGCAGACACCGATAGTAGGCCCCAAACCAACTGGTACGCCAAATGCAGTTGTTCCGTTTAACCACAATTTAATGAGAGCCTGAAGATAGAAGTTCAGGAAAGGCAACCTGGAGAACACCTTGGAGTGGAACACACCATCTCTCTACACCCCATACCCAATTTGTAGGCCTAATGCAGTGTAGTTTCCAACAACTACTAAACGAGAGCATGAAGATCGAAGCATTGGTGAGGAAACCTGGGGAACACCTTGGAGTGGAACACACCATCTCTCTACACCCCATACCCAATTTGTAGGCCTAATGCAGTGTAGTTTCCAACAACTACGAAATGAGAGCCGGAAGATCGAAGCTCAGGAAAGGCAACCTGGGGAACACCTTGGAGTGTAACAAACCCTCTCTCTACACCACGGAAGGGCTGATTCTTAGGAAGGAAGGCTGTCGGAAAGAAGCAGGGCACGTCCGAGGGTGATTATATTCTTATTAGGTATATACTCACCCTCGGACGCGCCCTGCTTCTTTATTTGTAATGAATGTTTATTTGCAATGTGGTTTTGACTTACTCTATTTTTTTGGTAAATAATGATTTTATTATTTTCATTGTTTTGCATCTTCTTGGCAATAATATAAAGAAGACGCGACAGGACAACACTCGGTGGATGCCATATCTGTGTTTAAAATTGAAAAAACCTTTCAGTTAACTACTTGCAGGAGAAAGTTATTGTAGCTGGTGGCCATTTTTAGTACTGTACCAGATTTTTGTTGTATGTGTTTGTTTTTAATGTTAAAATGTCTGCATTTGATATCTCTCCAGTATTTTCTTTTTTATAAGCAAAATACTTATTTTTATATTTTCTGATGTTGGTTCCAGGGGTACACGGGCAGCAGTGGTGTGGTCAGTGGAGGCCTAGTGGAAGGAGTGACCGCAGACAGGCATCGAAGGCCTAAAATAATAACACATGGCTGTAGGCAATTTTAAATTGGTTACAGGGGTACACGGGCAGCAGTGGTGTGGTCAGTGGAGGCCTAGTGAAAGGAGTGACCACAGACAGGCATCGAAGGCCTAAAATAATAACACATGGCTGTAGGCAATTTTAAATTGGTTCCAGGGGTACACGGGCAGCAGTGCCCTGGTCAGTGTAGTAGTAGTTGAAAGAATGGACCGCAGACAGGCATCGAAGGCCTAAAATAATAACACATGGCTGTAGGCAATTTTAAATTGGTTCCAGGGGTACACGGGCAGCAGTGGTGTGGTCAGTGGAGGCCTAGTGGAAGGAGTGACCGCAGACAGGCATCGAAGGCCTAAAATAATAACACATGGCTGTAGGCAATTTTAAATTGGTTCCAGGGGTACACGGGCAGCAGTGGTGTGGTCAGTGGAGGCCTAGTGGAAGGAGTGACCGCAGACAGGCATTGAAGGCCTAAAATAATAACACATGGCTGTAGGCAATTTTAAATTGGTTCCAGGGGTACACGGGCAGCAGTGGTGTGGTCAGTGGAGGCCTAGTGGAAGGAGTGACCACAGACAGGCATCGAAGGCCTAAAATAATAACACATGGCTGTAGGCAATTTTAAATTGGTTCCAGGGGTACACGGGCAGCAGTGCCCTGGTCAGTGTAGTAGTAGTTGAAAGAATGGACCGCAGACAGGCATCGAAGGCCTAAAATAAAAAAATTGTGCTGGCTGTAGGCAATTTTAAATTGGTTCCAGGGGTACACGGGCAGCAGTGCTCTGGTCAGTGTAGTAGTAGTTGAAAGAATGGACCGCAGACAGGCATCGAAGGCCTAAAATAATAACACATGGCTGTAGGCAATTTTAAATTGGTTCCAGGGGTACACGGGCAGCAGTGGTGTGGTCAGTGGAGGCCTAGTGGAAGGAGTGACCGCAGACAGGCATCGAAGGCCTAAAATAATAACACATGGCTGTAGGCAATTTTAAATTGGTTCCAGGGGTACACGGGCAGCAGTGGTGTGGTCAGTGGAGGCCTAGTGGAAGGAGTGACCGCAGACAGGCATCGAAGGCCTAAAATAATAACACATGGCTGTAGGCAATTTTAAATTGGTTCCAGGGGTACACGGGCAGCAGTGGTGTGGTCAGTGGAGGCCTAGTGGAAGGAGTGACCACAGACAGGCATCGAAGGCCTAAAATAATAACACATGGCTGTAGGCAATTTTAAATTGGTTCCAGGGGTACACGGGCAGCAGTGGTGTGGTCAGTGGAGGCCTAGTGGAAGGAGTGACCACAGACAGGCATCGAAGGCCTAAAATAATAACACATGGCTGTAGGCAATTTTAAATTGGTTCCAGGGGTACACGGGCAGCAGTGGTGTGGTCAGTGGAGGCCTAGTGGAAGGAGTGACCGCAGACAGGCATCGAAGGCCTAAAATAATAACACATGGCTGTAGGCAATTTTAAATTGGTTCCAGGGGTACACGGGCAGCAGTGGTGTGGTCAGTGGAGGCCTAGTGGAAGGAGTGACCACAGACAGGCATCGAAGGCCTAAAATAATAACACATGGCTCTAGGCAATTTTAAATTGGTTCCAGGGGTACACGGGCAGCAGTGCCCTGGTCAGTGTAGTAGTAGTTGAAAGAATGGACCGCAGACAGGCATCGAAGGCCTAAAATAATAACACATGGCTGTAGGCAATTTTAAATTGGTTCCAGGGGTACACGGGCAGCAGTGGTTTGGTCAGTGGAGGCCTAGTGGAAGGAGTGACCACAGACAGGCATCGAAGGCCTAACATAACAAAAATGTCAATACAATGGTATTGTCAGTGGCAGGCATTGAAGGATGTCAGCGCATAGACTAAACATTGGTGGAGCTGTGAGATAATTTTGCAAGTGGTAGAGCACTGTTTGAGGTGGGGTGGGGGGAAACTGTCTTGTGGCCGGCGGTACAGGCCCAGGGCCCCTCATATTACAACGGTGTGTCTGACGTTGGGTGCGTACCACCACCGCCAGAGACACTTTATTGTACTAGGAGGGACCCAGTGGCAGTGCCGTCGACCAAAAGCGGGCTCACCCACCTCTTCAGACAAACTGCACTCTCACGGGTGCTGTCGCCAAGTGTCGATACCACGGCCCCGTGTGGGGAGTTTGGCCATTTAGTGAGGTGTAAACATGTCGTATGCTGGAC
This sequence comes from Ranitomeya imitator, assembly GCF_032444005.1. Classification (NCBI taxonomy): domain Eukaryota; kingdom Metazoa; phylum Chordata; class Amphibia; order Anura; family Dendrobatidae; genus Ranitomeya; species Ranitomeya imitator. The sequence continues at coordinate 555,229,594 of NC_091285.1, forward strand.
AATCAGGTGCAGAAAATTACGAGATTGGAAAAGGCATTCAGAATAGTCCACACAGGCAAGACCTTTTCATAGGAAAGCTAGGTGTCAGCCGGGCAAGGTGGGGCAAAAGATTTCGAAATCCAGTTGTGGTTCATTTTAATGAAGGTTAGATCATCTACATTTTGGGTAGCCAGACGAGTCCTTTTTTCTGTTAGTATTGAACCTGCAGCACTGAATACTCTTTCTGATAGGACACTAGCTGCCGGGCAAGCAAGCTCCTGCAATGCATATTCTGCCAATTCTGGCCAGGTGTCTAATTTTGATGCCCAGTAATCAAATGGGAATGACGGTTGAGGGAGAACATCGATAAGGGATGAAAAATAGTTTGTAACCATACTGGACAAATGTTGTCTCCTGTCACTTTGAATTGATGCTGCAGTACCTGTCCTGTCTGCGGTCATAGCAAAATCACTCCACAACCTGGTCAGAAAACCCCTCTGGCCAACGCCACTTCTGATTTCTGCCCCTCTAACTCCTCTGGTCTGCTGGCCCCTGCAGCTCGTGTGAGAACGATCACGGGCACTGTGTGCAGGGAATGCCAGAAGCAAACGGTCAACAAGAGTTGATTGTTTGGTTGCTAATATTAGTTCCAAGTTCTCATGTGGCATTATATTTTGCAATTTGCCTTTATAGCGTGGATCAAGGAGGCAGGCCAACCAGTAATCGTCATAATTCATCATTTTAGTTATGCGTGTGTCCCTTTTGAGGATACGTAAGGCATAATCCGCCATGTGGGCCAAAGTTCCAGTTCTCAAATCTGCGGTTGTGCTTGGTTGAGGGGCAGTTTCAGGCAAATCCACGTCACTTGTGTCCCTCAAAAAACCAGAACCCGGCCTTGCTGCGCCACCAATTTCCAGTGGCCCCGAAAAGCTTTCTCATTAAAAATATAATCATCCCCATCATCCTCCTCGTCCTCCTCCTCCTCTTCGCCCGCTACCTCGTCCTGTACACTGCCCTGGCCAGACAATGGCTGACTGTCATCAAGGCTTTCCTCTTCCTCAGCTGCAGACGCCTGATCCTTTATGTGCGTCAAACTTTGCATCAGCAGACGCATTAGGGGGATGCTCATGCTTATTATGGCGTTGTCTGCACTAACCAGCCGTGTGCATTCCTCAAAACACTGAAGGACTTGACACATGTCTTGAATCTTCGACCACTGCACACCTGACAACTCCATGTCTGCCATCCTACTGCCTGCCCGTGTATGTGTATCCTCCCACAAAAACATAACAGCCCGCCTCTGTTCACACAGTCTCTGAAGCATGTGCAGTGTTGAGTTCCACCTTGTTGCAACGTCTATGATTAGGCGATGCTGGGGAAGGTTCAAAGAACGCTGATAGGTCTGCATACGGCTGGAGTGTACGGGCGAACGGCGGATATGTGAGCAAAGTCCACGCACTTTGAGGAGCAGGTCGGATAACCCCGGATAACTTTTCAGGAAGCACTGCACCACCAGGTTTAAGGTGTGAGCCAGGCAAGGAATGTGTTTCAGTTGGGAAAGGGAGATGGCAGCCATGAAATTCCTTCCGTTATCACTCACTACCTTGCCTGCCTCAAGATCTACAGTGCCCAGCCACGACTGCGTTTCTTTCTGCAAGAACTCGGACAGAACTTCCGCGGTGTGTCTGTTGTCGCCCAAACACTTCATAGCCAATACAGCCTGCTGACGTTTGCCAGTAGCTGCCCCATAATGGGAGACCTGGTGTGCAACAGTGGCAGCTGCGGATGGAGTGGTTGTGCGACTGCGGTCTGTGGACGAGCTCTCGCTTCTGCAGGAGGATGAAGAGGAGGAGGAGGGGGTGCGAACGGCTACAGCCAATTGTTTCCTAGACCGTGGGCTAGGCAGAACTGTCCCAAACTTGCTGTCCCCTGTGGACCCTGAATCCACCACATTTACCCAGTGTGCCGTGATGGACACGTAACGTCCCTGGCCATGCCTACTGGTCCATGCATCTGTTGTCAGATGCACCTTTGTGCTCACAGATTTCCTGAGTGCATGGACGATGCGCTCTTTAACATGCTGGTGGAGGGCTGGGATGGCTTTTCTGGAAAAAAAGTGTCGACTGGGTAGCTCGTAGCGTGGTACAGCGTAGTCCATCAGGGCTTTGAAAGCTTCACTTTCAACTAACCGGTAGGGCATCATCTCTGACGAGATTAGTTTAGCTATGTGTGCGTTCAAACCCTGTGTACGCGGATGCGAGGCTAAGTACTTCCTTTTTCTAACCATAGTCTCATGTAGGGTGAGCTGGACTGGAGAGCTGGAGATCGTGGAACTAGCGGGGGTGCCGGTGGACATGGCAGACTGAGAGACGGTGGGAGATGGTATTGTTGCCACCGGTGCCCTAGATGCAGTGTTTCCTACTACGAAACTGGTGATTCCCTGACCCTGACGGCTTTGGCCTGGCAAAGAAACCTGCACAGATACTGCAGGTGGTGCGGAAAATGGTGGCCCTACACTGCCGGAAGGGATGTTGCGTTGCTGACTAGCTTCATTGGCCGAGGGTGCTACAACCTTAAGGGACGTTTGGTAGTTAGTCCAGGCTTGCAAATGCATGGTGGTTAAATGTCTATGCATGCAACTTGTATTGAGACTTTTCAGATTCTGTCCTCTGCTTAAGGTAGTTGAACATTTTTGACAGATGACTTTGCGCTGATCAATTGGATGTTGTTTAAAAAAATGCCAGACTGCACTCTTTCTAGCATCGGATACCTTTTCAGGCATTGCAGACTGAGCTTTAACCGGATGGCCACGCTGTCCTCCAACAGGTTTTGGCTTTGCCACGCGTTTTGGGCAAAATACGGGCCCGGCAGATGGAACCTGTTGCGATGTTGATGCCTGCTGCGGCCCCTCCTCCTCCGCTTCAGAACTGCTGCCGCCTGCACCCTGTTCCCCCAATGGCTGCCAATCGGGGTCAAGAACTGGGTCATCTATTACCTCTTCTTGTAGCTCGTGTGCAACTTCGTCTGTGTCACCGTGTCGGTCGGTGGTATAGCGTTCGTGATGGGGCAACATAGTCTCATCAGGGTCTGATTCTTGATCAGCACCCTGCGAGGGCAATGTTGTGGTCTGAGTCAAAGGACCAGCATAGTAGTCTGGCTGTGGCTGTGCATCAGTGCACTCCATGTCAGATTCAACTTGTAATGGGCATGGACTGTTAACTGCTTCACTTTCTAAGCCAGGGACGGTATGTGTAAAGAGCTCCATGGAGTAACCCGTTGTGTCGCCTGCTGCATTCTTCTCTGTTGTTGTTTTTGCTGAAGAGGACAAGAAAGCGACTTGTCCCTGAGCGTGAACATCCACTAACGACGCGCTGCTTTGACATTTACCAGTTTCACGAGAGGAGGCAAAAGAGCTAGAGGCTGAGTCAGCAAGATAAGCCAAAACTTGCTCTTGCTGCTCCGGCTTTAAAAGCGGTTTTCCTACTCCCAGAAAAGGGAGCGTTCGAGGCCTTGTGTAGCCAGACGACGAACCTGGCTCCACAGCTCCAGACTTAGGTGCAATATTTTTTTTCCCACGACCAGCTGATGCTCCACCACTACCACTACCCTCATTACCAGCTGACAATGAACGCCCCCGGCCACGACCTCTTCCACCATACTTCCTCATTGTTTTAAAAACGTAAACAAACTAACGGTATTTGTTGCTGTCACACAAATTACACGGTGAGCTATAACTTCAGTATGATTTAGCTACCCCTTTACAGGTGAGTGAGACCACAACGAAAATCAGGCACAATGTTACACACTCTGTTGTTGGTGGCAACAAATGAGAGAGATGCCACACACGCAGGACTGTCACTGAAGCACAAATGTAAATATTAATCTCCCACTGATTTGATTTTTTTTTTTTTTTTCAGGGAGACTTTAGGAAAAAAAAAAAATAGAATAAAATGATTTTTTCAGGAAGAATTTAGAAACCAAAGAAAATAAAATGATTTTTTCAGGGAGAATTTAGAAAACAAATAAAACAAAAAAAGGCTTTCTATGGCCCACTGAGTGAGAGATGACGCACACAGGAGTCAGGAGTGGCACACAAGCCCAGAGGCCAATATTTATCTCCCACTGATTGATGTAGTGATTTTTTCAGGTAGATTTTGGAACCCAAATCAAGCTACAAAAAATAATAGGCTTTCTATGGCCCACAATTGGAGAGAGAGAGAGAGAGAGATGGCACACCCAGGAGTCAAGACTGGCACACAAGCAGAAAGGGCAATATTAATCTCCCACTGATTTTTTTTTTTTTTTTTTTTTTCAGGGAGACTTTAGGAAAAAAAAATAGAATAAAATGATTTTTTCAGGAAGAATTTAGAAACCAAAGAAAATAAAATGATTTTTTCAGGGAGAATTTAGAAAACGAATAAAACAAAAAAAGGCTTTCTATGGCCCACTGAGTGAGAGATGACGCACACAGGAGTCAGGAGTGGCACACAAGCCCAGAGGCCAATATTTATCTCCCACTGATTGATGTAGTGATTTTTTCAGGTAGATTTTGGAACCCAAATCAAGCTACAAAAAATAATAGGCTTTCTATGGCCCACAATTGGAGAGAGAGAGAGAGAGATGGCACACCCAGGAGTCAAGACTGGCACGCAAGCAGAAAGGGCAATATTAATCTCCCACTGATTTTTTTTTTTTTTTTTTTTTCAGGGAGACTTTAGGAAAAAAAAAATAGAATAAAATGATTTTTTCAGGAAGAATTTAGAAACCAAAGAAAATAAAATGATTTTTTCAGGGAGAATTTAGAAAACAAATAAAACAAAAAAAGGCTTTCTATGGCCCACTGAGTGAGAGATGACGCACACAGGAGTCAGGAGTGGCACACAAGCCCAGAGGCCAATATTTATCTCCCACTGATTGATGTAGTGATTTTTTCAGGTAGATTTTGGAACCCAAATCAAGCTACAAAAAATAATAGGCTTTCTATGGCCCACAATTGGAGAGAGAGAGAGAGATGGCACACCCAGGAGTCAAGACTGGCACACAAGCAGAAAGGGCAATATTAATCTCCCACTGATTTTTTTTTTTTTTTTTTTTTTCAGGGAGACTTTAGGAAAAAAAAAAATAGAATAAAATGATTTTTTCAGGAAGAATTTAGAAACCAAATAAAATAAAATGATTTTTTCAGGGAGAATTTAGAAAACAAATAAAACAAAAAAAAGGCTTTCTATGGCCCACTGAGTGAGAGATGACGCACACAGGAGTCAGGAGTGGCACACAAGCCCAGAGGCCAATATTTATCTCCCACTGATTGATGTAGTGATTTTTTCAGGTAGATTTTGGAACCCAAATCAAGCTAAAAAAATAATAGGCTTTCTATGGCCCACAATTGGAGAGAGAGAGAGAGATGGCACACCCAGGAGTCAAGACTGGCACACAAGCAGAAAGGGCATCTCCCACTGATTTGTTTTTTTGTTTTGTTTTTTCAGGGAGACTTTAGGAAAAAAAAAAAAATGAATAAAATGATTTTTTCAGGAAGAATTTAGAAACCAAATAAAATAAAATGATTTTTTCAGGGAGAATTTAGAAAACAAATAAATCAAAAAAAGGCTTTCTATGGCCCACTGAGTGAGAGATGACGCACACAGGAGTCAGGAGTGGCACACAAGCCCAGAGGCCAATATTTATCTCCCACTGATTGATGTAGTGATTTTTTCAGGTAGATTTTGGAACCCAAATCAAGCTAAAAAAATAATAGGCTTTCTATGGCCCACAATTGGAGAGAGAGAGAGAGATGGCACACCCAGGAGTCAAGACTGGCACACAAGCAGAAAGGGCAATATTAATCTCCCACTGATTTTTTTTTTTTTTTTTTTTCAGGGAGACTTTAGGAAAAAAAAAAATAGAATAAAATGATTTTTCCAGGAAGAATTTAGAAACCAAATAAAATAAAATGATTTTTTCAGGGAGAATTTAGAAAACAAATAAAACAAAAAAAAGCCTTTCTATGGCCCACTGAGTGAGAGATGACGCACACAGGAGTCAGGAGTGGCACACAAGCCCAGTGGCCAATATTTATCTCCCACTTTTTTTTTTTTGTTCCAGGGAAAATTTATAAACCCAATAAAAAAAATAATAAATAGGCTTTCTATGGCCCACTATCTGAGAGACAGAGAGAGATGGCACGCTTAGGACTGGCACACAAGCCCAAAGGCCAATATTAATCTCCCTTTTTTTTTTAAGGGAGAATTTATAAAACCAAAAAAAAATAAATAAATAGGCTTTCTATGGCCCACTATTTGTGAGAGAGATGGCACGCTTAGGACTGGCACACAAGCCCAAAGGCCAATATTAATCTCCCACTGATTGATTTATTGAATTTTCAGGTAGAATTTAGAACCGAAATAAAGCAAAAAAAAAAAAAAAAATGGGTTTTCTATGGCCCACTGAGTGAGTGATGATGCACACAGGAGTCAGGAGTGGCACACAAGCCCTGAGGCCAATATTTTTCTCCCACTGATTGATGTATTGATTTTTTCAGGTAGATTTTAGAACCAAAATCAAGCAAAAAAATAAATAGGCTTTCTATGGCCCACTGAGTGAGAGATGACACAGACAGGGATGGCACTCTAGCAGAAATGTCAATCTTAATCTTCCACAAAAAAAACAAAAAAAAACAGGGAGTGTCCTTCAATTACTATCTCCCTGCAGTAATCTCAGCCAGGTATGGCAGGCAGCAATAAGGAGTGGACTGATGCACAAATTAAATAAAAAGTGTGTACAAACCAAAAAGATAGCTGTGCAGAAAGGAAGAACAAGAGGATTTGTGCTTTGAAAAAAGCAGTTGGTTTGCACAGCGGCGTACACACAGCAATGCAGCTATCAGGGAGCCTTCTAGGGCAGCCCAATGAGCTACAGCGCTGAGGGGAAAAAAAAAAAAATGTAGCTTCCACTGTCCCTGCACACCGAAGGTGGTGTTGGGCAGTGGAAATCGCTACAGCACAAGCGGTTTGGTGGTTAATGGACCCTGCCTAACGCTATCCCTGCTTCTGACGAAGCGGCAGCAACCTCTCCCTAAGCTCAGATCAGCAGCAGTAACATGGCGGTCGGCGGGAACGCCCCTTTATAGCCCCTGTGACGCCGCAGACAGCAAGCCAATCACTGCAATGCCCTTCTCTAAGATGGTGGGGACCAGGACCTATGTCATCACGCTGCCCACACTCTGCGTTTACCTTCATTGGCTGAGAAATGGCGCTTTTCGCGTCATTGAAACGCGACTTTGGCGCGAAAGTCGCGTACCGCATGGCCGACCCCGCACAGGGGTCGGATCGGGTTTCATGAAACCCGACTTTGCCAAAAGTCGGCGACTTTTGAAAATGAACGACCCGTTTCGCTCAACCCTACTCAAAACATCAGGATTCACTGCTTCCAGCTCCCCTTTCAATGTTCAAGATAACAAGACCAGGACACCTCTGTAATGCAACTGTGAGCAGCCTGCATGGCCTAAGGCCAGTTTCACATTTGCGGTTGGGTCCGCAGTGTTTGTGACACATACATCAGCATGCGTCTTGATTTCCTATTCTTTACATTGTGGACGCAGGTTCATGCGTATGCATGCATTCGCCTGCGTTTGCTTACGCATGCTTATTTTCGTAATATGCGGGGGGCGGCTAACACACCATGTTGCAATTTTTGAGGCGACAAATTTCCGTCAAATATGTGCAGGTATGCACATGCGGATGAGTGTGTTAAAAAAACGCATTACTGCCTATGGGAACGCATGCGTACGCATGTATTTGCGTAAGCATGCGTTCGCTGCGCTTGCTTACTTCAGACTGTGCATGTCTAGGAACTGATTTACACGCCCATTGAGACACACCCTCCTGGAAATATCAAACACATGAGCATAAAAAATGCAAACACAGGCAAAAAACGCATGCAAACGCAGCGTTTTTTTTGCCGTAATGCGTAACCTGATGCAGATAAAAACATGCGTTGGCATGCGTTTTTGCATGCGTTTGTGGTTGCAGACAAGACGCTGCGGACTCGACGCTGCGGACTCAACCGCAAATCTGAAACTAGCCTAGTTGTGTTACTGTGGTTCACAGCATCACCAAACTTGTCTCTCATCCAGCATTTCTGGGACTTCATTGGTCAGCAATTGGAAAGGGAGCTGTCAGCAGTGAATCTAGATGATTTATATGCCCAAGTGCATTCAGCATGGCAGAACGTTTTTCAGACAACTATTAATAATCACATTGTAACATACCAAAAATGAAATATAAAAGAATTTTTATTCATCAATTTTAAAAGACAAATATACGAACAATACATACAAGAAGGGGATGAAAACACGGCAAAGTGGACCCAAGGCAGTCCATAAAATATGACATTATATATACATATAAATATAGTGGTAATAGACTGGTGTCTTAGTATACATGCAACAGCAGGCTCTGGATTACATAAAAAAAAATGACCGAAATTGTAGCTGTAACCAGTAGAAAAGAATTTGTCTTTCTCCATGAATCTCAACAAATAATATATATACAGAGAAATCTCATGATAATATATGAGAAACATATACATGCTACATTTCTACTCTCACAGTCTTTTTGTTTGTGCATACTCTCCATGCATGCACATTAGCATGTTATCACCTGGTGCCCATGTAGCCAGAAAATTCTGTTTAGTCCACATGTTTATCCCATCCCCACAGACCCATGAGTCATCTTAGACCGGATATCTTTGTTCTATCTTTATCATCCACGGTACCTAGCTCCTGGCCCTTCGCACTCCTTTTCTTTACTTCAGCTCCTCCCACTCCTCAGCCTCCCATACTTACATGTATCCCTGTGCCGGTGCTTTCTAGGTGCCACGTAGTGCGCTTGCGTCCATTGGTCACTTCGGGTTGCTGTGACAACGTGTCCCGGAGCGTCATCTTGATTCCCACCTCTCTGACGCGTCAGAGCAGGGAGGGACTTGATGACGTGGGACGCCGGCCCCACCGCTTCCTGTTCTGTACCGGATGGACGCCAGCGCCATGACAACCGCCGCACTTATAAACCCGCATTTCGTCCCTTGTACTACAACGACCCCCTGGAAGAAGCTACGCTGCGAAACGCGCGTCGGGGTTTTCCTGTCCCACGGCAGATTCGTCCATTAGCAGGTATGAGCACAGTGCCAATACTCTATTAGTGACCTTTCTATATGGCCTTTGTATAGGCACATTTGGGCATTCACCATATTAGCATTATGCACTGACACTTTACTTGATGGTATTGCCTCACAGCCTTATACTACTTAGCTACCATTCATATATACCAACATATGGCCTTATATACCCACAGTCTTTGGTAGGTTCGCGTACCACTCTCTGACTTTCATATATTGGTCTGTTACTCTAGTTTTATAATACCATCTGGTAATCTTTATAGGTACTAATATATCACCTCATACATTAGTAGCCTTTAGTAGGCATTTTTTACACTAATCCAACAGAAAATAGATACTCCAGCTCCGATAAAAACTTGAAATCTTTAATAATCCAAATGGTTAAAATAGATAATCCTTACATGTGGTGGACCAAACAGGTGTTTGTAAAAAAAAAGGCTACGCGTTTCGACCTAAATCGGTCTTACTCATGCCTGTGTTACATTGCAAATGAAAGTTACACATATAGTGTTCCTAGACAGAAGGTTCCGCCCTCTCCACATCACATGATCTCTAGTGAAAGGTCCTACAAGGTCCTACAAACACATATGTGATATACAATTTAAAACAATAACACTAAACAATTAGCAATAGTAGTATAATAATTCGTTTCTTTTGTTCAACCCTGGTGGAAATCGAGTGTTGAGATTAAAAATCCAGAACGCCTCTCTTGTGAGTAGACGTCTTTTTATGTCTCCTCCTCGATTAGGCGGATAGATTTTTTCTATGCCATGCACTTTAAAGGATGAAGTATCACCATTATGCATCGTACGAAAATGTTTTGCAGCCATTGATATATTTCTATTAGTCATATTACACATATTGACATCTTTCAGGTGCTCTGTAATGCGAGTTTTTAATTTGCGCGATGTGCAGCCCACATAGGATTTCTGACATGTAGTGCACTCTATTTCATAGACTACATTTTTTGTATGACAATTTATAAAGCTATTTATATTATAGCTTTTAGATTTATCAGAGTTCCAGAATTTATTTCCCAGCTGCGCATGAATACAAGTGCTGCACGCTGCGGTACCGCATTTAAAGAAACCCTTGCAGTCTAACCAAGTAGTGGACTTAGATTTAGTTTTAGATTGAAGTGAATTAGGGGCAATTATATCACCAATGGTTTGTGCCCTTCTAGCAACTATATTTACACCATCCTTTAATAAATGTGATAGCCCTTCATCTTCATATAGAATAGGTAATCTGTTATTGATAATATTTCTGATTAAATTAAACTGTGGGGAAAATTGTAAACATAAATGTAAATTATTTGCATATTTTCTGTTTTTATTTTTATTGTCATTAGTACCTTTTTTGATTTTAGAAGGGACTAGAAGGTCCTCCCTTTGTTTTTTCTCCACTATATTAATGGCCCTATTCAGTGTCCAATTTGGATAGTTTCTAGCTTTTAGCTTGGTTTTTAGTTCCTGGAACTCTTTTGATTGATCCTCTTTTTTGCTGCAATTTCGTTTCAGCCTAGTGAACTCCCCCACTGGTATGGATTTTATAGTGTGAGATGGGTGACTGCTATTAGCATGTACAATTGTATTGCCGCTAATTGGTTTTATATGAGTTCGACTAGTGATTTCTTCGCCAACAGTACCACTTAGCTCCAGATCTAAAAAAGAAATGGATTTGTTGTCCTGAACATAAGTGAATTTTATACCAAAATTATTAGAATTAATGTATTCCACAAATCCCGGTATGGCAGACACATCACCCCCCCAAATAATGAGGGTGTCATCTATGTATCTGCCATACCAGGAGATGTGGTCAACAAAGGGGTTCTCAGCAGCATAAATAAATTCTTGTTCCCAATAAGCCATTGTCAGATTTGCCAGAGATGGTGAGTATTTTGCCCCCATTGGGACTCCCGACTTCTGAATATATATTTCACCATCAAATGAAAAAATATTATGTTCCATAAGAAAATACGTTACTCTCAATAGAAAATCTATCAGGTTTTGAGAGTATTGACCATAATCTTTTAAATGGAACTCTAGCGCTTTCATGGCTACATTATGGGGTATGCTTGTGTATAACGAGATTACATCACAACTGAGCCAGGTGTGATTAACCTCCCATTTACGATTTTTAAATGTTATTAAAATTTCTCTGGAGTCTTTCACATATCCTGGCATTTTTTTCACCAAAGGTTGCAATAATGAGTCAACCCATTCACATAGGTGTTCTGACATGGAGCCTATGCCCGAATTTTTTACACTCCCTTGTTTCTCATATATTATCATGAGATTTCTCTGTATATATATTATTTGTTGAGATTCATGGAGAAAGACAAATTCTTTTCTACTGGTTACAGCTACAATTTCGGTCATTTTTTTTTATGTAATCCAGAGCCTGCTGTTGCATATGTATACTAAGACACCAGTCTATTACCACTATATTTATATGTATATATAATGTCATATTTTATGGACTGCCTTGGGTCCACTTTGCCGTGTTTTCATCCCCTTCTTGTATGTATTGTTCGTATATTTGTCTTTTAAAATTGATGAATAAAAATTCTTTTATATTTCATTTTTGGTATGTTACTTCCATTTTCGTTTGGGTATATGTTATTTTGGAGGTACGCCTTATACATTAATTGGTCTATAAATTTGGGTATAATAATCACATTGATAGCAGCCAAGTTGTGCAAGTGCATGTATTTCTCAACATCAGTCTCATACTCAATAACAAGATAAGTTGAGATGTTTTGAAAATTGTTTCCAATTTTTCATTTTTTGCATGTCTACCAATCCTGTGATTTTCATAATTACATTGCTTTTCCTTCTTGTTGTTACAGTTTCAGTGTTTTGGAGTTCATACATGACCAAAAGAGAAATCTAAATCATATGATTATGTTGGGACAACCTTTTGCCATCAGAACTCTAGGAAACCATCAATTCTTCTAGGTACACTTGCCCAAAGTTTTTAAATGATCTCTTCAGGGAGGTTGTTCCAAACACCTTGGTAACTAACCAAAGATATACAGTACAGACCAAAAGTTTGGACACACCTCATTTACAGATTTTTTTGTATTTAAAATTTTTCTTGACCATGAAAATTGTACATTCCCACTGAAGGCATCAAAACTATGAATTAACACATGTGGAGCTTCAAGAGGTAGTCACCGGGAATGGTTTTCAATTCACAAGTGTGCCGTGTCAGGTTTAATAAGTGGGATTTCTTGCCTTATAAATGGTGTTGGGACCATCAGTTGTGTTGTGCAGAAGTCTGGTGGATACACAGCTGATAGACTGTTAGAATTCGTATTATGGCAAGAAATAAGCAGCTAAGTAAAGAAAAACGAGTGGCCATCATTACTTTAAGAAATGAAGGTCAGTGAGTCCGAAAAATTGGGAAAGCTTTGAAAGTGTCCCCAAGTGCAGTGGCAAAAACCTTCAAGCGCCACAAAGAAACTAGCTCACATCAGGACCGCCCCAGGAAAGGAAGACCAAGAGTCACCTCTGCTTCTGAGGATAAGTTTAACCGAGTCACCAGGTTAAGAGCAGCTCAGATTAGAGACCAGGTCAATGCCACACAGAGTTCTAGCAGCAGACACATCTCTACAACAACTGTTAAGAGGAGACTTTGTGCAGCAGGCTTTCATGGTAAAATAGGTGCTAGGAAACCACTGCTAAGGACAGGCAACAAGCAGAAGAGACTTGTTTGGGCTAAAGAACACAAACAATAGACATTAGACCAGAGGAAATCTGTGCTTTGGTCTGATGAGTCCAAATTTGAGATTTTGGTTCCAACCACCGTGTCTTTGAGCGATGCAGAAAAGGTGAACGGATGGACTCTACATGCCTGGTTCCCACCATAAAGCATTGAGGAGGAGGTGTGATGGTGTGGGGGTGCTTTGCTGGTGACACTGTTGGGGATTTATTCAAAATTGAAGGCATACTGAACCAGCATGGTTACCACAGCATCTTGCAGCGGCATGCTATTCCTTCCGGTTTGCATTTAGTTGGACCATCATTTATTTTTCAACAGGACAATGACCCCAAACACACCTCCAGGCTGTGTAAGGGCTATTTGACCAAGAAGGAGAGTGATGGGGTGCTACGCCAGATGACCTGGCCTCCACAGTCACCAGACCTGAACCCAATCGAAATGGTTTGCGGTAAGCTGGACTGCAGAGTGAAGGCAAAAGGGCCAACAAGTGCTAAACATCTCTGGGAATTCCTTCAAGATTGTTGGAAGACTATTCCATATGACTACCTCTTGAAGCTCATCAAGAGAATGCCAAGAGTGTGCAAAGCAGTCATCAAAGCAAAAGGTTGCTACTTTGAAGAACCTAGAATATAAGACATAATTTCAGTTGTTTCACACTTTTTTGTTAAGCATATAATTCCACATGTGTTAATTCATAGTTTTTATGCCTCAGTGTAAATGTACAATTTTCATAGTCCTAAAAATACAGAAAAATCTTTAAATGAGAAGGTGTGTCCAAACTGTTGGTCTATACTGTAGATCTAGATTTACACATACATGACTTTTGATGAAAATATAGAACAGTTCCGTATTTTCTGAACTTTGAATTTTCATGTCCCTAAACTATACCTTACTAAATAGTTAATAACTTTCTTTATATGTCTATTTTATGTCAGGATTATTTTTTTAAATATCTTTCTTTCTCTTTTTCAGATATTAAAAGGGTTAAACATTTAGCAGCAATTTTATATTTTACTACAAAGTTTATAAAAAAAATTGTTAGTAACCACTTCACTTTTGAAATTACTTTGAGAGGCCTATATGATTAAAAAAAATCCCCCAAACTAGATTCTATTTTAAAAACTACATACTTAACAAACTTAAAATGTATGATTTGAAATTATTTTAACCCTTCAGGTGCTTTCTAGATATTAATTCAAAGTGGAATAGAAATATTAACAATTAGCTTACATTTTGTTCACAAAAATTTTACCCCCAAATGTTTCATTTTAACAAGGTTGTTACAGGATAAAATCTACCTTACAATTGAATGAATGCTATTCGACAATTGGAGAGCAATTTTGGCTTCATTAGATTGTGATCACCATGTCACATTTGCAGAGCCTCTGAGGTGCAAACCCAGCAGAAATCCCCCCAAGTGACCCTAGTTTGGAAACTACTAATCATCTAGGGGTCTACTGGTCATTTTGCACTTGCAGATGCTGCAGAAAAGTTTATAACAATCGCACAAAATGTTGCTTTAGCTCAAAACTTTTTGAGAACTGAAAAATTGGTACTACAAAATTTGTTGAACAATTTTCCTGTGTATGCTGATACCCCATATGTAGTCAGAAACTAATGTTTGGCCACACGGTAGGGCTCGGAAGGGAAGGTGGTCTATTTAACTTTTGGTGCATAATTTTGGCTGGAATGAATTGGGGACATCATGTTGCATTTACAGGGTTTTGGGAAGGCCGTCTCTCATGGTATGTATTTTTTCGGAGTTTTTTCTATCTGAGCTGTTTTTTGATATTAGTGGTAGGACCCGCAATATTATGAGGACCCTTGACGTTGGGTTGCGGGCTTACTTTATTTTGGCCAAAATATTAAACCAATACCTCATATAGTGTATGTGTTTATCATATGCATACATTTTTTTGAACAATATCATATCCTTTTTTTGCAGGATGTGGCCAGGCCTCCATATGTTGGTTAGGTTTTTCTGGGGCGTGTGTCACTGTGTGCTGCATTTTATAGTGCTGGGCAAGCCCGCCTGTTAATACAAGGGGCATCATTAATAGGTTGCATACAGACACTGTGCACCACACTTATCAGTGTGACTGGCGTCTTATGTGAGTTATATCAATGTGCATTTTTTCTATTAGGCAGCCAACCCCTGCAATGTTTGGTTGGTGTGGGGGTGGCTGTTGTGAATTCTCTGGCAGAGCTCCCTCCTGTGGTCACAAGTGGTACTTCGGCTGATTCTCTCTGTGAGCTTCCGTTGGTGGAGGAAAGTGGTACTGCGGCTTCTGAGTTTCCTTCCTCAGGTGATGTGGTGAAGTCGTTAGGTGCTGCTCTATTTAACTCCACCTAGTGCTTTGATCCTGGCTTCCAGTCAATGTTCTAGTATTGGACCTGTTTCCTCCTGGATCGTTCCTGTGGCCTGCTGCTCTGCATAGCTAAGTTCCACTTTTGCTTTTTGTTTGCTGTTTTTTTCTGTCCAGCTTGCTTATTTGTTTTCTCGTGCTTGCTGGAAGCTCTGGGACGCAGAGGGTGTACCTCCGTGCCGTTAGTTCGGTACGGAGGGTCTTTTTGCCCCCTTTGCGTGGTTGTTTGTAGGGTTTTGTGTTGACCGCAAAGTTACCTTTCCTATCCTCGCTCTGTTCAGAAAGTCGGGCCTCACTTTGCTAAATCTATTTCATCTCTACGTTTGTCTTTTCATCTTAACTCACAGTCATTATATGTGGGGGCTGCCTTTCCCTTTGGGGTATTTCTCTGAGGCAAGGTAGGCTTATTTTCTATCTTCAGGCTAGCTAGTTTCTCAGGCTGTGCCGAGTTGCATAGGGAGCGTTAGGCGCAATCCACGGCTGCCTCTAGTTGTGTTGGAGAGGATTAGGGATTGCGGTCAGCAGAGTTTCCACGTCTCAGAGCTCGTTCTATGTTTTTGGGTTATTGTCAGGTCACTGTATGTGCTCTGACTCCTATGTCCATTGTGGTACTGAATTACCAGATCATGACAGGTGGCTGTTTTTATCAAGTAGTTTGCACCTGTGCCACCCCTAGCCTTTATCAGTGGAGGCCTGCTGCATCCTGCTAAGTGTGCATTTGTCATCAGACAGGGCTTTGGGAAGGCCGTATCTCATGGTATGTATTTTTTCTGCATTTGTAGAGTCCCAATGGTGCCAAAACAGCAGAAACCATCCACAAATGCATTTTGAAATTTTCACCCCTAAAATAATTAATCTAGGGCTGTAGTGACCATTTTGGACCCACAAGTGCTTCATTAACAGCTTATAATATTGAGATGCAAAACTTAAAATTTGTTGTTTTTTTTTCACAAAAACATTCCATTAGCCCCAAATTTTCAATTTTCAAAAGGGTGCCAGGAAATAGTGGACCCAGTTTTATATTGTGCAATTTCTCTTGAGTTACACCAATATTCCAGATGTGTTTGGAATCTATTGCTTGGGAACGCAGTATGGCTCAGAAGGGAAGTAGTGCTATTTGTCTTTTGGAGTGCAATTTTGCCTGGAACAGATTGCATATGCGATGTAACATTAGGAGAGTCCCTGACATGCCAAAACAGAAGAGACCCCCATAAAGTAAACCTGTTTTTGAAACTACATCCCTTAAAGGAATCTTTTGTGTACACAGAACATTTTTAAGCCACTGATGCTTCATAAAATTTTATAATCCTGGAATGTGGAAATTTTTTTTACATTTTTTCCACTAAAATTATGCTTTATGTCATGGTGTAATAACGGACTGTGGCATAGGGAGGCTGTGTCTGACAGCTCATCCACCCTATGGAATCTGGAATGTGCTGGACTGTTAATTTTGTGAGTCCAATTTGACCCTGAGGAGTGCTGGGCTGTCAGCATTTTGACTGACAGCCCTGCTGCTCAATCTGGTCTACTCTGCGGGGTTTCCCCATGTGCCTCCGGTCCTCAAATGATTTGCTAGGTATTTAGCTGGCTCTCTGTTACCAGCAGATTCTCAGTTGTAGCTTTTGTTTAGTTAGGTGTGTGTGCTTGCTCTGTGTCTTACTTCTGATCTTGTTTATGACCTTGGATCTGTTGTTACAATTCTTGTTTATTATCCCTTTCGCTTTTAACATTTTCTGACTTCAGGTATCTGACCACACTAGGCCTCTGACTATCCATTTATTGTACTCCCTGGTTTTAACGCACTATCCTGGCATTTGACCCCTGACTACTTACTGACCATGCCTTTGACTTACCTCTCTGTACTTCGAGACCTTCTTGTATTTTACCTCAGACCTCCTGACTTCCCTGTTTCACTGCAGGCCTGTGAGGAGTGACTCAGCGTCACACTTTAACACTAAATCTTTTAACCTAAATCTGTGAGCGGTAATAGGAAAAAATGGACATCAAATTTTGTTGCCCAATTTCTCCTCAATGTAACCACACCTCCATAGGTAGTCAAAAACTACTGTTTGGCACATGAAAGGGCTCGGAAGGGAAGGAAGCACTATTTGCTTTTTCGAGAGCAATTTTTTTGGTTGAAATTTTTGAACACACAAGTATAATTTCCGCCTTAACAAATTTTACTACGTAGCTGTTTACTGATGGTGAGTTGACCTCTGTCCTCTCTGTTTGTAAAAAATAAAGCTTTAGAATTATATATATAGAGAGATAGAGAAAGGCAATCCCCATAAGTACAGACATAATTTCTTTCTAGATGGGATGACTCTAAAGCAGCAAATGTCTCGTTCTAGGATCACTTTTTTGCATATTCATCATATAACACAACGAAGCAAGAGAAACTTTATGTCCAACTTCATAGATTTCTAGTAGAAATCTGTACATACTAGTTTGTATGTATGTGCCCATGCCCCTCTTCTTCCAGTCTTTTATGCTTTTCTTTAGTTGCCCTGTGTTCTCATCATTTCAATATCAATGGCTGGGTAGTGAAGCATATGTGACCAGCCATGGTCAGGGTTGACTATTCATCTTCTCTTTTTAAGAAAAGACAGTCAATGTTCCTCCTTTAGAAAGCTGAGATTCCTCTACAAATTGTTGATGAATGAATACAGAAAACTTTCTATTTAGAGAGAGCCTCCTATTAGCATGTTTATTCGGATAAAATCCTCCATCATGTGACTGATGCCTCTTCTGTTCACTCTTGGACATAATCCTCTATGGGAAGCCAAAAGGCTTTTATTTGCCACATAATGGTGATTTTGTTTGAGCATTTTGGAAAAAAGTTGTTTAATGCTACCATAGGAGATGCAGAATCATTTAGCATGTGATCTAATATTCTACCTTCTCACTCCTAAATTCTCATTACATATTACATTATTTATGTGACATTTTTGGTTGAGTCAGTTATAAAACTCCATATACATGAATTGATTTAGTGTCTAAAATGTCTACCTTTTATGATTAATTTTGTGAACTGATTTAATTTATGAGTAGTAAATTGGTTGTTTTAGCAGAGTCTGTACATAGACCCTATAGTGATTTGTATTGGTGTTACTTGTAGCTTGGTCATTCCAATGCAAAGACTCCACAAGGCCCTCAACTTTTACTGGTCTTTAACCCCTTTACCCCCGAGGGTGGTTTGCACGTTAATGACCAGGACAATTTTTACAATTTTGACTACTGTCCCTTTATGAGGTAACTAAATGGTGGCCCGATTCGAACGCATCGGGTATTCTAGAATATGTATGTCCACGTAGTATATTGCCCAGCCACGTAGTATATTGCCCAGCCATGTAGTATATTGCCCAGCCAGGTAGTATATTGCCCAGCCAGTTAGTATATTGCCCAGCCACGTAGTATATTGCCCAGCCACGTAGTATATTGCCCAGTCACATAGTATATTGCCCAGTCACATAGTATATTGCCCAGTCACATAGTATATTGCCTAGCCACGTAGTTCACGTAGTATATTGCCCAGTCACATAGTATATTGCCCAGCTACGCACAGAGCCATGTAGTATACAGCACAGAGCCACGTAGTATACAGCACAGAGCCACGTAGTATACTGCCCAGTCACGTAGTATACAGCACAGAGCCACGTAGTATACAGCACAGAGCCACGTAGTATACAGCACAGAGCCACGTAGTATACAGCACAAAGCCACGTAGTATACAGCACAGAGCCACGTAGTATACAGCACAGAGCCACGTAGTATACAGCACAGAGCCACGTAGTATACTGCCCCAGTCACGTAGTATACAGCAGTCATGTAGTATATTGGCCAGTCACGTAGTATACAGCACAGAGCCACGTAGTATACAGAACAGAGCCACGTAGTATACAGCACAGAGCCACGTAGTATACTGCCCTGTCACGTAGTATACAGCACGGTCATGTAGCATACTGCCCAGTCACGTAGTATACAGCACAGAGCCACGTAGTATACAGCACAGAACCACGTAGCATACTGCCCAGTCACGTAGTATACAGCACAGTCACGTAGTGTATTGGCCAGTCACGTAGTATGCACCATATCCCTGTTAAAAAAAAAGAACTAAAATAAAAATAGTCACATACTCACCTCCGGGAGCCTCCGGATCGAAGCAGCCGGTTCCCGATGCTTGGCGCGCGGTCCGGTCTGAAGATTGCTTTGCATTCTCGCACGATGATGACGTAGCGGTGTCGCGTGACCGTACGTCATCATCTCGCGAGACCGCAATGCATGCAGCAGTCACCGGGGCGTCGTATGGAGCGGAAAAGGCCGGTTCCTGATCCGGGGGGTGGGGGGGACCACCGGAGGATGAGTATGTAACTATTTTTTATTTTTTAATTATTTTTAACATTAGATCTTTTTACTATTCATGCTGCATGGTCACCCAGGGTTAATAGCAGCGTTAACCGAGTGCGTTACACCACGGCCATTTTTTTCCGGACTGTGGCCGTCGCTGATTGGTCGCGGCAGCTATGACAGGCAGCTGCCGAGACCAATCAGCGAATGAATAACCGTGACAGAAGGACAGACAGACAGACGGAAGTGACCCTTAGACAATTATATAGTAGATAACTCTGGAATGCTTCAATGGATACTGGTGATTCTGAGAAGGTTTTTTTCTAACATATTATACTTCATGGTAGTGGTAAAATTTCTTTGAAATGACTTGCGTTTATTTGTGAAAAAAACAGATAATTTGGCAAAAAATTTGAAAATATTGCAATTTTCCAGCTTTGAATTTTCATGCCCTTAAATCACAGAGATATATCACACAAAATACTTAATAAATAACATTTCCCACATGTCTACTTTACATCAGCACAAATTTGGAACCAAAATTTTTTTTTTTGTTATGAAGTTATAAGCGTTAAATGTTGACCAGCAATTTCTCATTTTTACAACACCTTTTTTATGAAATACTTCACATTTGAAGTCACTTTGATGGGTCTTTATGATAGAAGATACCCAAAAGCTCCACAGGAATTTTTGGAATGTGGAAAAAAATGAACATTTAACTTTTTTCCCGCAAAATTTACTTCAGATCCCAAATTTTTTATTTTGACAAAGGGTAACAGGGAAAAATGGACCCTAAAATTTGATGTGCAATTTCTCCTGAGTACTGTTTGGGCTCGGAAGGGAAGGAGCGCAATTTGAGTTTTTGAATGCAATGACCTCTCAGGGAACTGATCTAGATGTGTGGTGAGCACATTGAACCCTCATTTGCTTCATAGAAGTTTATAACGTTGAGCCGTAAAAATAGAAAAAAAATCAAATTTTCCCCACAAATATGTTTTTAGCACAAAGTACTGCATTTTCATAAGGGTAACAGGAGAAATTACATCAATACAATTTGTTGTGCAATTTCTCCTGAGTACACCGATACCCCATATGAGGGAGAAAACCGCTGTTTGGACACATGGCAGGGCCCGAAAGACAAGGAGCATCATTTAACTTTTTGAATGTAAAATTTCCTGGAATCATTAGCACACATCATGTCACATTTGGAGATCTCCTGACGTACCTAAACAGTTGAAACCCACCACAAGTGACCGCATTTTGGAAAATAGACCCCTCAAGGAATGTATTTAGATGCATGGTAAGCACCTTGAACTCCCAGGTGCTTCACAGAAGTTTATAACGTTGAGCCGTGAAAATAATAAAATCACATTTTTCTCACAAAAATGTTGTTTTAACCCCAAGTTTTTAATTTTTTTAAGGGCTATTAAGAAATTTCCTTACAACAGAGGTCCATTTTTTCCCGAGTGCACCAATACGCTACATCAGGAAATCGGGAAATATTTTTCATGCACAGTGCAAAGCTCAGAAGGCAAGGAGTGCCTGATTTTACTGTTATGGTTTGCAGGTACCATAACCCACTGGGAGGGCCCATGAGGTGCCAGAACAGCAGAACCCCCCCATAAGTGACCCCATTTTACAAACTATACCTCTCAATGAATTCAACTAGGGATGCAGTGATCATATTGACACCACGGGTGTGTCACAGAATTTTATACCATTGAGCAGTGAAGAAAAATAACTATATTTTACCATCAAAATTGAGTTTTAGCCCCAGATTTTACATTTTCACACAAGAAGTGGGTAAAACTGGCACCAAAATTTGTCCCACAAACTGAACGTGGCAATACCCCATATGTGGCTGGACAGTACTGCTTAGCTATACGGAGAGACTCGGGAGGAACGGAGCGCTATTTGCCTCCTGGAGTGCAGATTTTCCTAGAATAGTTTGAGGACTCCATATACAGAGCCCCTAATTGCTAGAAGAGTGGAATCCCCTCAAGTGACCCCATTTCGGAAATTATACCCTTTTGGAATGTATCTACAGGTTTAGTGCTGATTTTGACTCATGGGTGTTTTCCAGAAACAAGCAGCAATGAATGTTGCCAAGTGAAAATTGCAAACTGCCACTGTAGTGACCAGTACGTTATGCCCAGCCTGTGCGTCTTGAGGACATGCACCCGTAAGTTAGGTGGGTTCTCATCAATTCAGAAATAAGCTATTTTGCTTTTCCAGAGCCTTTGTGCTACCAGAAACGTGGAAGTCCCCCATATTTCCATTAACAGATAACGGTCTGCGTGAGGACTTGCTTTTTTTGTGGATTAAGTTGAAACTTTTATTGGGAACATTTTACATAATGTCTGGGATCACATTTATCTGGCGCTCTATGCTGAGCACTTACTTTGGGGTTTCCACCTAAATCTAAAGTGATGTGATTCAGATGAAACCCTTGAGGGATCTATTCACTACAATGAGGCAGCAGAGTTACTCTGGACTCTGTCTGGCCTCTGTTCAGTGGTGTCCTTCTTTTCAGAAGTGCACAAAACTATGGCCGATGGCACTTTTATACACGCCTAAAAATATGGACGCCGCTGAGTCACAGTCCAGACAGCGTTCACAGTGCCTCCATCTGCCTCATTATAGGCAATCTTCCACCAGAGGTTCCATCTGAATCACGTATTTCAGAGATTTACACAGAAACCCCGGTGTAAGCGCTCAGCGCAGAGCGCAGGATAAATGTGCGCCGAGCCTTACTGATATCTTTGGGAGGCAAAATGAAAAAATGAACAGTAGGTGAAAATTGGTTTTATTTATTTTTACACCATTCATTGTGCGGTATAAGTGATTAGGCGACTTCATTCTTCGGGTCAGTGCAATTACAGCTATACCAGATTTATATCGGGTTTTTATGTTTGGCTGCTGTCACACACTAAAAGATAATTTTTATTTAAAAAAAATAGTTTTTGCATCACAACTTTTTGAGAACTATAATTTTTCTATATTTTGGCCCACCAAGTCATGTGATGGCTTGTTTTTTGCTGGACAAGTTCACATTTTCACCAATGTACCATTTTCAGGCACATGACATTTTTTGAATCTCTTTCTCTTTTCTGATTTTTGTGATGCAAAACAAATAAAAACCAGCAATTTATGAATTTTTTTTTTTTTGGTGGGGGGGTTATGCCATTCCATGTGTGGTAAAATAGGTAAGGCAGTATTATTTTTCTAGTCAGTACGATTACTGCGATACCTCATTTACATTTTTTTTATGTTTTGGCACTTTTATACAATAAAAACTATTTTATAGAAAGCATTATTATTTTTGCGTCGCTTTATTGTGAGAGCGATAACTTTTATTTTTCTGCTGATGGAGCAGTATGATGGAGCTGTTTTTTTGCTGGACAAAATGATGTTTTCAGCTGTATCATGTTTATTTATATCTGTCTTTTTTAGTTCCACGTTTTGTTCGGTATTAAGATGATAAAGCATTGTTTTTTGCCTTGCTTTTTATTTTTTTTAATGCTTTTTACTAAAGGGGTTAACTAGTGGGACAGTGTCATAGGTCGGGTCGTTGCGGACTCGGTGATACCAAATATGTCTAATTTTATTGTTTTGGTTTTTCTTCATTCAAATATTTATTTAGAGATACAATATCTTTTGATTTTTTATTATTTTTGTTTTTTTAAATATTTGTACAATTATTTAACTTTTCCTTTTTATTTACTTTTTTCTAACTTTTTTACTTTGCCCCACTATGGGACAATCATTTTTGCAGGCTGATTGCTTCTACAGCATGGAGTCACAAAAACACTGAACTTTGGGAAGGCAAAGTTTGACCAGCTTAGAGATGCCCTTAATCTGGTAGACTGAGACAATATCCTCAGAAATAAGAACACAGATAATAAATGGAAAATGTTTAAGAACATCCTAAATAGGCACTGTAAGCGGTTTATACCTTGTGGGAATAAAATGACTAGAAATAGGAAAAACCCAATGTGGCTAAACAAAGAAGTAAGAGGGGCAATTAACAGTAAAAAGAAAGCATTTGCACTACTAAAGCAGGATGGCACCATTGAAGCTCTAAAAAACTATAGGGAGAAAAATACTTTATCTAAAAAACTAATTAAAGCTGCCAAAAAGGAAACAGAGAAGCATATTGCTAAGGAGAGTAAAACTAATCCCAAACTGTTCTTCAACTATATCAATAGTAAAAGAATAAAAACTGAAAATGTAGGCCCCTTAAAAAATAGTGAGGAAAGAATGGTTGTAGATGACGAGGAAAAAGCTAACATATTAAACACCTTCTTCTCCACGGTATTCACGGTGGAAAATGAAATGCTAGATGAAATCCCAAGTAACAATGAAAACCCTATATTAAGGGTCACCAATCTAACCCAAGAAAAGGTGCGAAACCGGCTAAATAAGATTAAAATAGATAAATCTCCGGGTCCGGATGGCATACACCCACGAGTACTAAGAGAACTAAGTAATGTAATAGATAAACCATTATATCTTATTTTTAGGGACTATATAGCGACGGGGTCTGTTCCGCAGGACTGGCGCATAGCAAATGTGGTGCCAATATTCAAAAAGGGCTCTAAAAGTGAACCTGGAAATTATAGGCCAGTAAGTCTAACCTCTATTGTTGGTAAAATATTTGAAGGGTTTCTGAGGGATGTTATTCTGGATTATCTCAATGAGAATAACTGTTTAACTCCATATCAGCATGGGTTTATGAGAAATTGCTCCTGTCAAACCAATCTAATCAGTTTTTATGAAGAGGTAAGCTATAGGCTGGACCACGGTGAGTCATTGGATGTGGTATATCTCGATTTTTCCAAAGCGTTTAATACCGTGCCGCACAAGAGGTTGGTACACAAAATGAGAATGCTTGGTCTGGGGGAAAATGTGTGTAAATGGGTTAGTAACTGGCTTAGTGATAGAAAGCAGAGGGTGGTTATAAATGGTATAGTCTCTAACTGGGTCGCTGTGACCAGTGGGGTACCGCAGGGGTCGGTATTGGGACCTGTTCTCTTCAACATATTCATTAATGATCTGGTAGAAGGTTTACACAGTAAAATATCGATATTTGCAGATGATACAAAACTATGTAAAGCAGTTAATACAAGAGAAGATAGTATTCTGCTACAGATGGATCTGGATAAGTTGGAAACTTGGGCTGAAAGGTGGCAGATGAGGTTTAACAATGATAAATGTAAGGTTCTACACATGGGAAGAAGGAATCAATATCACCATTACACACTGAACGGGAAACTACTGGGTAAATCTGACAGGGAGAAGGACTTGGGGATCCTAGTTAATGATAAACTTACCTGGAGCAGCCAGTGCCAGGCAGCAGCTGCCAAGGCAAACAGGATCATGGGGTGCATTAAGAGAGGTCTGGATACACATGATGAGAGCATTATACTGCCTCTGTACAAATCCCTAGTTAGACCGCACATGGAGTACTGTGTCCAGTTTTGGGCACCGGTGCTCAGGAAGGATATAATGGAACTAGAGAGAGTACAAAGGAGGGCAACAAAATTAATAAAGGGGATGGGAGAACTACAATACCCAGATAGATTAGCGAAATTAGGATTATTTAGTCTAGAAAAAAGACGACTGAGGGGCGATCTAATAACCATGTATAAGTATATAAGGGGACAATAAATATCTCGCTGAGGATCTGTTTATACCAAGGAAGGTGACGGGCACAAGGGGGCATTCTTTGCGTCTGGAGGAGAGAAGGTTTTTCCACCAACATAGAAGAGGATTCTTTACTGTTAGGGCGGTGAGAATCTGGAATTGCTTGCCTGTGGAGGTGGTGATGGCGAACTCAGTCGAGGGGTTCAAGAGAGGCCTGGATGTCTTCCTGGAGCAGAACAATATTGTATCATACAATTATTAGGTTCTGTAGAAGGACGTAGATCTGGGGATTTATTATGATGGAATATAAGCTGAACTGGATGGACAAATGTCTTTTTTCGGCCTTACTAACTATGTTACTATGTTACTACTATGGAGATGAAGCAGCATCCTCATGCTTCAGGAATTGTCAGCTCTGCACTGACAGGCATGATCAGCAAGTTTGCTAGGTCTGGTAACCCAGATGTGTCATGAGTCATGACGACATTGGGTCATCATGGCAATAATCCAAAGGCAGAGGGTCTGTCAGCCCTATGCCGACTTCCAGAATGCTGCGATTGTGTTTGGTCGCAGCATTTCGGGGGTTAAAGTGTCGGGAGTTATATATAGTTATGTCCCTGGTGTTCTAGCATTTGGAACATACTCTGCAATATAGGGACCGATGGAATATCACATTTTTTTATCCAAGACAGCACCATATAGACAAAGCAGATTGTATATTGTGCCTCACTAGTTTAAAAGCTTTTTATTTTACTGTTTTGAAAAATGTCCAATACATCTTACTGGTTATCAGCGAATATACTCGTTACTCGAGATTTCTCGAGCATGCTGGGGGGTCTTCCGAGTATTTTTTAGTGTTCGGAGATTTAGTTTTTCTTGCCGCAGCTGAATGATTTACATCTGTTAGCCAGCATAAGTACATGTGGGGGTTGCCTGGTTGCTAGGAAATCCCCACATGTACTTATGCTGGCTAACAGATGTAAATCATTCAGCTGCGGCAATAAAAACTAAATATCCAAGCACTAAAAAATACTCGGAGGTCACCCGAGCGTGCTCGGAAAATCTCGTGTAATGAGTATATTCGCTCATCACTACATCTTACCCTTTTGCTGCAATATATTGGTGTAAATGTTCAATGGCGTAAGGAAATGTGCTAAACACACCTAGCTAGTTGTTATTCCAAGTTTATCATTCTTATATTGACTTGTAAAATGTATCCAATTACAAAAAATAATATTTTCCTCTTACATGAATATAAAATGAGCAGTGTCATATATCTTTTTAGACAAAAATGCCTTTTTTCAGCCAAGTATCTTCCTCCCCACCTCCTGCTATCACCATTCACTTTAAAATACTGCTAAAATCCATGTTGAGAGAGACCTGACAGAATTTCAGTTTACTGAGGGATCAGGGTACATGCTGCAGGGACAAAGACACAGTGATGATACTGCAGTTATTAGTAAGTGTTTATCTCACTCTAGTGCTGGATTCACAGCTACACTGTTTAATATTACTGTGTTATGTCTTTGATGCTACTGCTACTTAAGAAGATATGATACAGAAAGACAAGGATAGAGAGCACTATGTAATGTGCATTGAAGTCATCATAACATTCAATTTCCATCTCTACTGGATCTGAGCTCAGGTACAACTGATAACTAGTTGTAAAGTTTGCAGAGAGGAAAACTGGTGAAAAATGCTGGATGGAAGTCACACAATGGTCAGAAATAGTGTCCATTCTGCTGTACACCCTCAACTTATTCTAAAAATCACCTAAATAATAGCTACACTTTCAATGAATAAGATATTATTACACCAATTAAAGGGTCAATAAAGCATCATAGTATTACTTCCCTTTAACGGACATGACCAAAAAGGCTATATTTACATGCATTCAATTTTACATGTACTTTTAAAGGAAATATTTGTGTTTCCTATTTACGGTTCACAATCTATGTCAGTATTTTTCTGATAATCTCTGATTCTAATTAACCTTTAATTAGGACAGAAAAGAAAAGAAGCAGCTTTCAGGCATCCAGGTGCGATTGTCGCTTTCCCATGCAGATTTATGCATGAAATTTACATGCAATTAGCCTATTTATACTACAAACAAGTACAATTTGCATATGTGCCAGGCATGAGATGTCATTTAATGTCTCCAGCATTGGAAATAGGGAAGTGATCAGTAAACCTCCATTTAGCACCATTTGTATAGGAGGAAGTTAAAGATAAGCTTAGAGATGTTGTGTGAATACAAGTTTTATTACTATAACAAATGACCTAATGTTTTATAGGGAGATTAGAGATCTTACAATACACATCAGATACATCATTAAGTTTTGCAATCTAAAACCTTGTGTGCACTTAGAAATCCTGCCTCATCTTAGAAAAAACTGTAGATTTATAGATCTATAGATTGATTGCACAGTCAGTTTTTTTCTGGGTACATGCTGGTATATTGTCCGTCAGAGAGTGCGATGTCTCAAAATCTTTATCCTATGGAAACCTAAGTTCATACCACATTTGTGCCCTATGATAAATGTACCTTTTTATTATGTAAAATTAATAACTGAGGAGGATGAACTATAATATACTTCGACTGATATTTCCTTGAAACATATAAGGCTCATTCGACCTAAGCATGACTGTTTCATATATTTTTATGCAGCTCTCACGCTCGGGTCTGGAGAACCACTGGCCAGTCCATGAATTGCATTTGAATCTTGGTCTTATTTATACGGCCTTAGGTCTTAATAATGCTCTGACTAGTGCTATGGGAAGCAATGAGTAGGACCCCTTGGGGTTATTTTGTATGATGCCTTAATAAATGCACTCCCGTAAGTTTGGACTTCTTGATACATTTATTGCACTTGCCCAGAACTACCCTTTTTGTAGTGATCCCTAAATGTAGCATTCCCAAGTTACCAGCACCTTTTGTTCAATAGTGAGATAAGCTGCTGACTAAGGCTACGTTCACACTAGCGTTGCGCCGCCCTGCGTCGGTGACGCAACGCGCGACGCATGCAAAAACGCGTGCAAACGCACGCAAAAACGCGCGCGTTTTGCGACGCGTGCGTCATTTTTTGACCAAAATCGGATGCACAGAAAATGCAACTTGTTGCATTTTCTTGCGTCCGACGCTAGCGTCGAAAACGACGCAAGTGTCGAAAAACGCCACCCAAAAAACGCACGCGTCCCCTATGTTAAACATAGGGGCGCGTCGCCGCTGCATCGCCGCTGCGTTGCCGGCGCAACAGCGACGTACATTGGCGGAACGCCAATGTGAACGTAGCCTAATACTGACCTACAAAAGCATCCATAACCTGTCTCCTCCATATATCTCTGAACTAATCTCCCGATATCTTCCCTCATGTACCCTTCGGTCCTCCCAAGACCTCCTTCTCCCCTCCACACTTATTCACTCCTCACCTAATCGCCTGCAATATTTCTCCCGAATATCCCCCATCCTCTGGAATTCTGTGCCCCAACACGTCCGACTATCAAACACATTCGGATCCTTGAGACGGAACCTGAAAACCCACCTCTTCAGGAAAACCTACAGCCTGCACTGACTCCACTGCCTCCTCACCAATACCGAAGCTACCGCCTCACCATCACCGGAGCTCCTGCAACCCTCAACCTACTGTCTCCATCCCCACCATCCTGTAGAATGTAAGCACGCAAGGGCAGGGTCGTCACCCCTCTGTACCAGTCTGTAATTGTTAGTTTGCTTACTGTAAGTGATATCTGTAATTTGTATGCAACCCTTCTCATGTACAGCACCGTGGAATCAATGGTGCTATATAAATAAATAATAATAATAATAATAATTGATTCTGGCAGTGGCTTTCTCATAGTGAATATAGAAACGCTTGGCCAAGTGTTCCTGTGTGTTGGGGGTGCTAGTTGAAATATCTCCAGGCTTATACCTATCTAATGTGTTTTGCCGGTTTAAGAATACAGGACCATTTTGGAGGGCAACAAAAATTCACAGACAAGTTGTAGTATCAAAAACAAATGTGGCTTGTCTATCCATTGTTGTTACATGACTATTTTAGAGCTATAATTTGGCTGTAGGTAAAATGTCGAATTGCAAATAGAATAAAAAAATGTATGGCACTGAGATTAAAAAGTAATGAGTTACTTACTGGTATGGAGGGATACACTCCGAATCATTGGCACATTGTGGGAGTGGAGTCACTTGGTGGAGGGTACGTGCCAGGAATAAAACATGTAGATAAATCCAAATGAAGAAGAAAGCAGCAACACTTCAGTTATGTGACGAAGAAACCTTAGTCCTTTATTTCCAGAATATATTCATGGACAAGGCAATCAGAGCAGGGACAGTGCAAGTAAAAGGACTTTTACTTGCACTGTCCCTGCCCTGATTGCCTTGTCCATGAATATATTTTGGGAATAAAGGACTAAGGTTTCTTCGTCACATAACTGAAGTGTTGCTGCTTTCTTCTTCTTTTGAAAATGTCGAATTGCATTCAAGTCACCCTTGACTTATATCACAATCTATGAGTGCAAACTTACTTTATACTTGCAACAAAAAAATCCAACTTGGTTGGATATTTCTTCAAAGCTCACACTACAATGGGTACTAGGGTCTATTTCAATCTCAATGATAATTATTAGATGTGATGTTGCAATGTGATACCACAGTCACCCCACGTGTGTAGCCCTACACAAAATGAAGCAACTGATGATAAACAAAAAATAACAACGAATTCTACAGGCAAAGCTGCGATCTGGGCACCTGAGTATGTGCATTGTTCTAGGTCCATGCCATACTAACATATGCACGTTCCAGGCATGAGAGTAGTATCAGTATTGGTAGAGGTATAAGATTCTCACACCTGCTCAAACACAATACAGTAGTTGGAGCAACAAGTTTATGGACATGGCTCTGATGAAACATGTGTTCCTGCAGGATGTTTGACTGCAAGTGTTAGAAATGGAGTTTAACTGGAGGAACCTGTACAACTGACAGTCACAGCTGCCTGGAAATGCTGTCAAGGAATTCTCAAACACAGCTGGACAATGCTGACACCAAACACTGAGCAGAGCGGGAGGAAGCAGGTTCCAGCAATTAGCTGCTGGTGAGGCTCGAGGACAGCGGAGCTGGCAGGGAGAATTGTTTATGGACACCACTCATCAGCAGCTTCATACAACACATCAAAGTGCAATGCCCCCATGTGATTCTAAGCCACCTGACATGCAGCGGGAGGTCAGGGGGTCTTATTGTAAGAGGTGGGATGGGACAGGTCATGACAAGTGATAATAACGCTTCTGCTTAAGAAATGTGAGAGTAATTATGTCTAGGCCACCAACTGACACCTCACCATGCGCCACATACAAGTATTAGACTGCACTGACATTAAACTTATGCTGGTGTCCTAAGCTGAAAATCAGAGGTCTGGCAATATAAAATCCTACACAGCGCCCATATTCACCGTATGCTATTCAGAATACTGCTACCTCCGCACCCCTGTTGGTAATCCACTTCTGAAAATCTAAAAATCTCAAACCATTAAACCCATTAACGACCAGAGGTATTCTTGGTTTCGCATTTTCATTTTTTGCTCCCAGAGCCATAACTATGATTCTCCAGGTCATTGCGAATTCATAGGCAGCAAACATGTATAGGTTATTTTATTATAATGCAATGTTATGGCGACCCAAAAAATATAATTCTGGCATTTTGACGTTTTTTCTCGTTACACCGTTTAACGATCGGGTTAATTCTTTTTTTTATTCTAAAAATATTTTTAAAAACATTTTTTAACTTTTTGCATGCTGCAATAGTCTCCATGGGAGAGTAGAAGCTGCACTACTTTGATCGGCTCTGCTATGTACAGGCTATGATCAGATTGCCTGTATGAAGCAGAAATGCTCACTTGCTATGAGCGCCGACCACCGAGCGACGCTCATAGCAATCTGGCTATGACAACCATAGAGGTCTGCTAGAGACCTCTGGTTGTCATGCCAATCCATCGGTGACCCGCGATCACGTGACGGGGTCACCGATGGACGGGTTTAGTGACATGCGCAAGTTAAATGCCGCTGTCAGGTGTCGCAATTCCACCCGCGGCTGTTGCAGGCACGTCTCAGCTGTATATATCGGCTGTCATGTGTCCAGAAAGGTGCTGGTTCCGGCGCTGAGGGGACAGTCCAACATCGGCGTACTATTACGCCCGTTGTTGGAAAGGGGATTAAACTTAAGCTGGTGTCATAAGCTGAAAATCAGAGGTGTGACAATATAAAATGCAAAACAGCGCTCAGATCCACCTTATGCTATCCATAATACTGGTGCCTTTTTATGTGATGGAGGAGTCTTTGGACCCTTCAGGCATGTGTAATGGCTACCTCTACACCGTTGTTGTTAATCCCCTTCTGGAAATCTAAAATTCTCAAGACAATTAAAATATTTCAAAAAGAAGATTCTGAATTCATAGCTTATTAGCTAAATGTGGAGCTTAGGGTGGGGGCATTAATCTGTTTCAGCCTTGTAGCATTGGGGTCTTGGGTTCTAATTCCTTCAGGAAGAACATCTAAAGAGTTTTGATGTTCTCCCCATGTTTTCCTCCGCACCGCAAATACATACTTGTAGATTGTGAGCCCCAAAGGGAACAGTGATGATAATGTCTGCAAAGCACTGTGAAAATTAATGATGCTATATAAGCTATTAAAATGAATTTCTTGAGTGCTATTTACTTAGTGAATCTGAAAGAAAAAAAAATTAGAACTAATATGAATGTGACTTTTTATTTATGTGCTTTTCGTATAGGGGAGTCGTCTGCTCAATTCTACTGTTTCAGCCAGATAATAAACAGTATAGGTTTTAATACAAAACATGGTGTGATGACATATTGGATGGCATAAAGAACCTTTTATTTCTTAAAGCTCCTTCAGATAAAACACGAAAGGAACACTTTGTGCTGAATCATACACTGCTTTGTGCCTAGTGCCAGGCCTTAGGAGGTGGTGTACAAGGATCTCTTTCGTGATATTTGAATCCTTGTGCCATGCATTATCAACCCCAGGCCTGGCACAATTTATCAATCACGTCCAAACTGTTCCCATATATGTTCCATATATACCAACTACCCTGATTTTTCTGAATCAGTTTCTGGCAAATTTGTGGCATGCCAGATCAAAAGGTGCTTAAACAAACCCTGTTCACAAATGGGAGGTTTTGGGCAGGTTGAGATGGAGCTGTGTCTGGACCAAAATGCACCTAAGTTATCAACACTATTGTTGATGTTTCATTAGCAGCAGAGAAACCCTTCATTGATCAGCTAATGGCCTTAGGACCTAAAATAAAAATATAAGTGTCTTGTTGCATGTTGAAAGAATTGATCTGTCATGTCAGAGATTCACAGCTAAAAAGAGAATAACGTTTTCTCATCTTTATTACTACTCTTTTCTCGGATCCAATTTGCTTTTAAAAACCTCATAATGTTTCTTACTCCTACATTTCTTTAGCATCAATATGTAGTGATTAGATATGCATGAGCTGAAGTTTAAGAAATATGTTTTAAAGCGAACCTGTCGGACCTAAACAATCACCTATCCAGTAGAGCCCATGGATCGGTGTGTTTTAACCAAAGATGCCCTTTAAGGCAAACTACTATAATTGTACATCCCAGTTATGGTGTGTGTACAGTAGATGTGCTTTACAGTCGATACTTCACTTCACTATAATGGGGAAAGCGGCTAACAGGCATACACTACCGTTCAAAAGTTTATGGTCACTTAGAAATTACTTTATTTTTTAAAGAAAAGCACAGTTTTTTCCAATGAAGCTAACATTCAGAAATACACTCTAATGTGATAAATGACTATTCTAGCTGCAAACATCTGGTTTGTAATGCAATATCGTCATAGGTGTATAGAGGCCCATTTCCAACAACCATCACTCCAGTGTTCTTATGGTACTTTGTGTTTGCTAACTGTGTAAGAAGGCTAATGGATGGTTAGAATACCCTTGAAAACCCTTGTGCAAGTATGTTAGCACAGCTTAAAATAGTTTGGCTGATTAGAGAACCTATAAACCTGACCTTCCTTTGAACTAGTTGAGAAACTGGAGCATTACATTTGTTGGTTTCATTAAACTCTCAAACTGGCCAGAAAAAAATAACTTTCATGTGAAACTCGAGAGTCTATTCTTGTTCTTAGAAATGAAGGCTATTCCATGCGAGAAATAGCCAAGAAACTGAAGATTTCCTACAACGGTGTGTACAATTCCCTTCAGAGGAGAGCACAAACAGGCTCTAATCAGAGTAGAAAGAGAAGTGGGAGGCCCCGCTGCACAACTGGGCAACAAGACAAGTACATTATAGTCTTTAGTTTGAGAAATGAACGCCTCACAGGTCCTCAACTGGCAGCTTCATTAAATAGTACACGCAAAACGCCAGTGTCAATGTCTACAGTGAAGAGGCGACTCCAGGATGCTGGCCTTCAGGGCAGAGTGGCAAAGAAAAAGCCATATCTGAGACGGGCTAATAAAAGGAAAAGATTAATATGGGCAAAAGAACACAGACATTGGACAGAGGAAGAGGGGAAAAAAGTGTTATGGACAGACAAATCCAAGTTTGAGGTGCTTGGATCACACAGAAGAACATTTGTGAGACGCAGAACAACTGAAAATATGCTAGAAGAGTGTCTGACGCCATCTGTCAAGCATGTTGGAGGTAATGTGATGGTCTGGGGTTGCTTTGGTGCTGGTAAAGTGGGAGATTTGTGCAAGGTAAAAGGGATTTTGAATAAGGAAGGCTATCACTCCTGTTATGAAAGGTAATTCAGTACCACTATGGACATAGAGGTCAGCGCACATACAGTGACCTGGCAATAACCCAAAAACAAGAACAAGCTCTGAGACGTGGGAACTCTGTTGACCGCAATCCCTAATCCTCTCCAACCACACTAAAGGCAGCCGTGGATTGCGCCTAACGCTCCCTATGCAACTCGGCACGGCCTGAGAAACTAGCTAGCCTGAAGATAGAAAATAAGCCTACCTTGCCTCAGAGAAATACCCCAAAGGAAAAGGCAGCCCCCACATATAATTACTGTGAGTTAAGATGAAAAGACAAACGTAGAGATGAAATAGATTTAGCAAAGTGAGGCCCAACTTTCTGAACAGAGCGAGGATAGGAAAGATAACTTTGCGGTCAACACAAAACCCTACAATGACCACACAAAGGGGGCAAAAAGACCCTCCGTACCGAACTAACGGCACGGAGGTACACCCTCTGCGTCCCAGAGCTTCCAGCAAGCAGTAAAAAACAAATTGACAAGCTGGACAGAAAAAAAACAGCAAACAAATAGCAAAGAGGAACTTAGCTATGCAGAGCAGCAGGCCACAGGAACGATCCAGGAGGAAACAGGTCCAATACTAGAACATTGACTGGAGGCCAGGATCAAAGCACTAGGTGGAGTTAAATAGAGCAGCACCTAACGACTTCACCACAGGAGGGAGCTCTGCCACAGAATTCACAACACACTCCATTTTGCAACGCCATGCCATACCCTGTGGACAGCACTTGATTGGAGCCAATTTCATCCTACAACAGGACAATGACCCAAAGCACACCTCCAAATTATGCAAGAACTATTTCGGGAAGAAGCAGGCAGCTGATATTCTATCTGTAATGGAGTGGCCATCGCAGTCACCAGATCTCAAACCCATTGAGCTGTTGTTGGAGCATCTTGACCGTATGATATGCAAAAAGTGCCCATCAAGCCAAACCAACCTGTGGGAGGGGCTTCTGGATACATGGGGTGAAATTTCTCCAGATTACCTCAGCAAATTAACTGCTAGAATGCCAAAGGTCTGCAACGCTGTGATTGCTGCAAAGGGAGCATTCTTTGACGAAAGCAAAGTTTGAAGGAGAAAATTATTATTTCAAATAAAAATCTTTTTTTCGAACCTTGTCAATGCCTGGACTAGATTTTAAGTTCATTTGGCAACTCATTTGATTAGTAAAAGTATGAGTTTTCATGTAAAACACAAAATTGTCTGGGTGACCCTAAACTTTTGAACAGTAGTGTAGCTTTAGGTTGGGCCCCTAGGGTTAAATCCCCCTGGGGGCCCCAAACAACCCAGTTCGACCCGGATATAGAGATATGCCCTACTAAAAGCAATTCTTCTCCTGCTCACATACTGCATCCGCTGTGTTGTTTTCTGTCAAAATCATATAGGATTCCAACATACCAAGGTATATCCTTCTGTGTAACGTTAGGGGCATACAGAGGTACAACCCCCTGTTTTTGGGAGCCCTGTCATATCCATGTAAATACTTATTGGCTTTTACTCAAGAAAAAATTGTTGCATGAAAATATTTATTTGCTATAAATATATCTCCAATGTGAAAATCATTCCTATTGTTAATTTATACTGGTAGGCCTTTATTCTTGAGTATTTTGTTAAAATGGAACAGGGATGAATGTCACCACCTATGATCAACAATATAACAAAATGGTGTAGCAAGGACCGTGTTTATTAGAGATAATATATTTAGATTGTGAGCCCCAACGGGGACAGCGACGATAATGTGTGCAACCTGTAAAGCGCTGCGGAATATGTTAGCGCTATATAAAAATAAAGATTATTATTTATTATTATTATAATAGTAGTTTTCCTGTGCTCTGTATTTCACCATTGTTCTCAATTGTCCTCAAGCATTGTCGCTGTACTCATAGGTCAGCCCATTTAACAATGCTGCACATACTGTAGGATTGTACTTTTTGTATCCATCCACTACTGTAGCAATTTGAGAGACAATACTCTTTAATTAGAACTTAAGCACAAATATCCTTCTTCATTGTCCAGCAGAATTTGCACATGAATAAGAGATCAGGGTTGTGATTTGCTTGCAAATCAGATGGGAATCTCAGATGACTGCTTCCTTTCAATGCAGTAACCATATTCAACACCTCCAGAGTTTAAGTGTGAAATGAATACTTTCAGATTAAAAGAGACCCAGTAAACAGGGACACTCTTTCTGTCAGCAGGCACAGCTTGCCACCCACACTCTGAATGAATGACGCTCATAACAGGGCTGCTTTCTTTATACCTTGGAATACTTACACCAGATGTGCTAAATTATCCGTTTCTCTGCCATCCTTGAAAATTAACTGGAATCACTTGCTGGGTCTGCTGAAAAAATACAAATAAAAAAATCGAATTTATATTAGTTTTCAATAATAATGAAAAACACTAAAACATAAAAAACACTAAAGGCACTTGTAAAATGTGCAAGGTTTATTACAATACCTGTATACTGTATGTTATGGTGAATTCGTATGCAAGTTATATTAGGTATTTTGGATGCCTTATTCTTAGGGCGCACTCAGACATCCATATAAATCGGACAGAGATCGGAATGTAATGGCTGTAACGCTCAGATCAGGAGAGCCGCCGGCCAGTCCAAGCATTGCGTTCTGATCTCTGTCTGATGAATCATCAATTTTAGGTTGTGAGGGTCTCACACCCGACACCCCACTGATCAGTCCTTATTAACTAAACAGTGTACAGAGCTGAAACCTCACTGCTCCGCTCAATGGGTCGTGGTCGTTCTCTGCTTCTGCAGCTCAATTACCATTAACGTGCATGGGAGATGGGTGGCAGTACACAGGAACAGTCACGAAATAGTGCTTAAAAAAGACACACATTGTTTATATCCATCAGCTTCCAGTGCTGATACCAGCTGACCATGTTGGTATCGGATGTTGGACCTACCAATTTTATATTGATGACCTATCCCAAAGAAATAACTGCACTTTCGTAGAGACGCAAAGTTTTGATCAGCAGGGGTTTGGCTGCTGAGCCCCCAATTATTGATAAATATATTGTGGGACATCTATGGCCCCAATTCATAAAGTTGTAACGAAGGGAGCACGGCAGTAAGATGCATCAATTTTGTTAAGGAGCATGTGCCTCTTTAAATAATTTGGTGCTTCTTTCAACTGCGGGAGTATATCTCAGCGCTGAGATCTCATCTCCAGAGATCTTGGTGCCGAGATCTGTATCTGCGCATGCCATGCCCCGGCAGCCATTTTCACAGAGTCCGCCGCATAGGAAACCATGAAACTGCTGGGGCTCTGGCTTTTCACAAAATGTCGGCAGAGCCCCCGCAGCAGCGGAGACACCCGCGCAGCACTGGAGATACCCACGCAGCACTGGACACCCACAGCGGCATGCCGCACATCGGAACACCCCCTCATCCCAGCCTGCGACCTGCAGCTATGCTCCACTATTTCCTTCTCCAGCAGCGAGCGACCCTGGGACCCCTCTTCACTGCAGCCACTACCCCCAGTAAGCAATAAGGTCCATGGATTATAAGAAGCACCACCATTTTATTTAAAAAAAAAGTTTTTTTCCTATTTTTCTTCTGAAAATTTAGGGTGCGTCTTAGAATCCGAAGCGTCTTAGAATCCGCAAAATACGGTATCTATTTTCCTAGTCAATTTTTGCATCTGTACATGGTACACCATTATAGCACCCTCTTGCAGGTGCTAGCTTTTTGGATGTGTACCTAAATAACATTTGTTACGTTATTTTTAGAAGAGGGTTGAATCTTGTTGAAAAAAAAAAATGGAAAAGTAAATGTAGATATTTAACTATTTGCATATGTTGGAGACACTTTCGAGCCCATAGCAGTACCTTTGGTCTGGAGGTAAAAGCAATTCTCAAACAAAAATTAGTTTTTAGTAAGGACTAACCTCAATAATTCCAAACAAAAATCAATAATGTTGGAGTCCATGTTGGAGGAAACTAATAGACATCGGACACATGAAATGCCTTGTTGGTGTGGGAATGACGTGTAAAGGTCCTTGTTGTCAAAGGAGACTAAAATGGAATCCATGGGTATGGGGCCGAGGTTTTGGAATATCTTTAGAAAATCCTCAGTGTCTAGTAGGAAGGAAGGTAATCTCCATATTAGTGGAGTAAGAATCTTTTCTAAAAAAAATTGACAGTGAGGAAAGAATGGAGCCAGTAGAAGCTACGATGGGCCTACCAGGGGGAAATTCAAGATTTTTATGGACCTTAGGCAGTATACAAAATACTGGAATCACGTGATTTGTCTTAGTCAAATAATCGTGAGTCTTTGCATCAATAATCCCGCGGATAGTGTAGCTCGAAAGAATATTATTGATAACATCTCTAATTTCCCTTGTGGGGTCCGATGGTAATTTTACGTAAACCGTATTGTCATCTAATTGTCGTAACGCTTCTTTACGATAATCTGCCTTATTCATCACTACGATGGCCCCACCTTTATCGGCGGGCTTGATGATGATATCCTTATCATCACATAGTGATTGTAAGGCTTGAAAGTCCAGGGGGCCCAAATTGGGAAGAAAATGTAGGCGACCACTTTCCATGTCATATCTTAATTTAAGAAAGGCTTTATCCACAAAGCCGATGAAAGTTTCCACAGCATGTGATCCTTGTGGAGGTCTATATGTTCTCTTGGTATGCAGACCAAGGCTAGTGACAGATAATTGGGATGTATTAATCGGGGGATTACTAGTAGATCGTCCATTAGCATTAGCAAAATGTATGAGTAATCTAAGTCGCCGATAAAAGTGATGTAGATCCATGTGCATAGCAAATGTATTTAATTTATAGGATGGACAAAAGGACAGACCTTTTTGTAGCAAATTGTATTCAGCTATTCTCAAAGTCTGAGATGAAATATTTATGACCAGCGGATGGGTACCTGAGAGTGTGTCACTCCTTAACCTTATCAACTTTTTTAAAATGCACAATTCTACATTTTAGAATACCTCGCTTTTGGTGGATACCCCAAAATTAACCTCCTTATACAGTACAGGTGAGCAATATATGTGATCTTATTTCACCAAGGTCCATCACTGACATACTCACCCACCTATTTTACATATAATTAAAGGTTATTACTCTGGCCGTCTCCAGATTTTCTGCCCCTTCTTTCACTGGCATATGTTTTGCCATTCCCTGGTAAGTGGGTTTAATGGCATTTTCCCTGTTTTTTATACCGTTTGGTATAATGCTAAATTTCTTTTCATTGTCCCCAGCACTAAAATACCAGTGTTCTCATACACTGATATTTCACTTACACTGGCTTGACTTATCAGAAACAGGTATTAACCTTTTAATATAAGATGTTATTCACATATGTACGTTCTAGTCACTTCTCAAAACATTGGACCCAGCACTTACAGGACCACTTCAACCTTTGCAGGTTGTGATGCAGTAACCCCTGTTACAGCTAGGGGCGCTGTATGTGCTCCCCAGGACACGCGTGGAGGCGGAATGGGGATAGTGAGACAGTGTTTGGCATTGTGGTAAATGGTTGGTATGTCTCGCAGAGGAGGTCTTCTGCGCTGTAAGCCTCCCTATGATATGGGGAGCTGCTCCCTGCAATGCAACCCTTAGTATTTGGTCTTTGGTGCACATGAGCGCTAAAATGTTTAGTGAATCTGGGTCCGGGTTGCGGGTAGCTATGAGAGATGGAAGGGTCTAGCTACCCACATACCTCACCACTGGGTGAGGGTGCTCACTGTACCCTTTTCCTGCAGGAAGTGCAGGTGTTTGAGGACTTGCAGTGATGTCAGGATCACGTGACCAGCCTATGCGGTCCATACCTCACCTGTGGGTGTGATTACAAGGTACATAATGTGACCAGGGTGTGGGTCACATGTTCCTGTATGGTCTCTGAGTAAGGTCCTGGAGCCTTTGTGTTGGGAGTGGGGAGTGTTGTCTCCCTGAAGAGCACGTAGTGGGGCTTTGGACCTGGTGGCCTGGGGTGTTGGACTAATGTCCTGAATAGCACCTGGACAGGCCACATGCCTCTGTGTTGGACAGTCCCAGGTGGGATGGATGTCCTGAAGAGCACATTGTGATTGTTGTCCTGGATGGTCTGTGTTGGAAGCTCCTGTGAGTGGAGTCTTCCTGGAGCACCTGAGTGACCGTGGACCTGGATGATCTGTGTTGGGGAATCTATTGTCATTCGGTGGGTCTGGACTGACTGAGCTATGCCTGCCAGGCAAGTTGGTAATTCCCATGAGGCAGCTTTCCTAGAAGACAGGACTGACAAGGAGTCAGCATGAGGAGCGGAGGTCCTGGAAGGTAACCACGGACAAGGGGATTGTCATAAACGGTGATATACGGCATAGAAGTGTATTTGCCATATGAACTGTGCGGTCACCCACGGCAACTGGTCAGATAAGGATCAGCGTGTTTAGTGACGCAAGCTAGTGATGTAAAACCATATGTGATGAAGTAATGGACTATGTGTAAGCCGGTGATGTGTAACCTGGCTTACGGTGTGGTTTATGACGCTTAAATAAACCGCATGGACTGTTTTGTGCTTAAAAACCGTGCCTGTGTGCTTGAATTCTGTGCCAAGCGAGTATTCCCCAATGTGTTCGTGAATCTCACAAGGTTTATATCCATATAGTGTTGCCCACACACCGAATCTGAGCAGTCGGGTAGGTTACCCTTTATCCTTTTTCCCATTTTTTTTCCTCAAATTTTCCCCTCCCCCTCACAATTTTGGTGATTTATTTGTTCAATATTCTCTTATAGAGAGACCTTAGAATATATAATGGTACTTTCAACTCTTTTAGTGATTCTGCTTCTTTGATTTTTCTATATCTAATCATGATGCAGCAAGAGGCTGGAATTTTTACTTTGATTATGTACTTTGCAGTTTGCTGATGAAGGTCCTTTTATGACCTAATAATAAATAATAAATAATAATAATAAAGATTATTATTATTATTATTATTATTATGACCGAAACGTCTGTATCTAATTTGTGACTGCATTAAAATTTTCATTCAACGGAGCCCCCAGAGTTGAGAGCCAAGTTTTTTTTATCTGTGAGTATATGCACACCTTTTCTGAAAGGCCACAGAGGCTGCTACATCATTAAGCAAGAGGCACCACTAACCAAACCACATCATGAAGACCCAAGAGATCTCCAAAAGTCAGGGATAAAATCAGGGTTATAAAAAAATATCCCAGTCTCTGATGATCCCCTGGAACACGATCAAAGCCATTATCATCAAATGGAAAGAATACGGTACTACAATAAACCTGCCACAAGAAGGCCGCCCGCCAAAACTTTCAGCCTGGGCAAGGAGGGCATTAATCAGAGAGGCAGCACAGGAACCAAAGGTAATTGTAAGCTGCAGAATTCCCAAGCAAAGACTAGAGAATTTTTCCATACGACCACTATAAGGCTAGGTTCACATTGTGTTAGAGCAGTCCGTTTAGCGCATATGCTAACGGAATGCGCTAAAGCAATGTTCAAAAAGGGATTGCGTTTAGCAATCCCGCTAGCGCAGATGCCCGATCTGCGCTAGCGAGAAACGGACCTCGAACGCTGCAAGCAGCGTTCGCGGTCCATCCGAAAATAACGGGACATCACTAGTGCATGCCAAAAATGGCATACGTTAGCAATGCTTTCGATACATTGCGCTCAATGGGTGCGATAATGGATCCATTACATAGCGTTGATTGCGCCATGTAACGGATTCCGTCAGCAGACACCCACTAACGCAATATGAACCCAGCCTAAGCCATAAACTCCATAGAGGTAGCCTTTATGGAAGAGTGGGCAGAAATAGTATTTACTTACACTCAAAAACTGTAAGGCTAGTTTTGAGCTTGCCAAAAGCCATGTGAGACTCCCTAAATGTATGGATGAAGGTGCTGTAGTCAGATGAGACCAAAGTTGAACCTTTTGGTAACAAAACTAAATGCTATGTCTGGTGCCAAACAAACATAGCTCATCAACTCAAGAACGTCATCCCCACAGTGAAACGTGGTGGTAGCATCATATTCTGGGTATGTTTTTCGGTAGCAGGGACAAGGAAAATAGTCTGAGTTGAGGGGAAGATTCATGGTGTGAATTACAGGGATATTCTTGAGCAAAACCTGTTTCAGTCTGTCAGTGATTTGAGATTGGGACAGAGGTTACCTTCGAACAAGACAATGACACAAAGCATACCGCTAAAGAAACACTGGAGTTTTTTAAGGGGAAACTTGCAAGTGTCTTTAGTGGCCTAGGCAAAGCCCAGACTTTAATCCTGTTAGCAGATATGCAACAGATACAGACTTAATTGTGTGCAGGTGGATTTTACACTTGTCTGGCAGTAGATGGTGATGTTGCTACAATTATATGCTTAGTTCACTGTAATGCATATACTTGTTGAAATTTGGTTTCACTTTCTCTCTGGTAAAAGGTCCTTTAGACTTCCTGTTGTGCTGTATTAAGAA
Organism: Ranitomeya imitator; assembly: GCF_032444005.1. NCBI lineage: Eukaryota > Metazoa > Chordata > Amphibia > Anura > Dendrobatidae > Ranitomeya > Ranitomeya imitator. Next base: position 555,272,107 of record NC_091285.1, read on the forward strand.
GTTGAAGCATGCACCTCATGTTCTGTGTAGATGAAAGTTGAATTACCCCATATAATCTACACTCACAAGTTTATTCTGTGACTAAACTATGCAACAGGTTATGGGCCCAGAATAGAAGACAAAAAGGACTTGGTGAATGCAAAAGAATACTTCAAAGCAATTCTCTCCAATCAAGTAAGACAAATAAGTTAAAGATGAGCAGCAGTTCAGAGCTGAGACTCACAGTAGCTAAGGAGAAAAATGAGAACTATCAGTTATGGAAGTTCAAAGTGGATATGTTATTGTCTAAAGATGATTTATGGCAGGTAATCACTACAGACAGACCGAATGATAATAATCAGACATGGGATAAGAAAAACAGACGAGCAAGAGCTACTATCAGCTTATTAGTGGAGGATGATCAGTTAATCCACATAAAAAAGACAATACAGCAAAGGGAATGTGGGAAGCATTGAGGAATACTGTGACGGTTCTAAGAGGGGAAACGGAAAGTGGACCCTCTAGACCGCGATGACGAACCCCCCACAGACGAGCTGACCAGATAGACCGCCCCCTATACAGGGAGCGTTAGGGGCAGGCCCATGAGGGACTATCACCACGGAAGCTGGAGAACCGGGACGGGAGAAGACCAAGAAGAGGCAGAGACGGTAGGACCACATGATAGGAGAGTACTGCAGGGACACAGAACTGGTGGGTATGACTGGGACAAAAGGATAGCAGGAACACTGCAGCAACACAGACACTGCCAAAGCACTGCGGAGGCACAGGGACTAACGGAGGTACTGCAGCGGTACGGGGACTGACGGAGGTATTTGTTGTGAATTCTGTGGTCAAGCTCCCTCCTGTGGTCATGAGTGGTACTTCGGCTGGTTCTGTCTATGAGCTTCCTCTGGTGGATGTGAGTGGGGCTGCGGCTTCTGAGTTTCCTTCCTCAGGTGATGAGGTTAAGTCGTTAGGTACTGCTCTATTTAACTCCACCTACTTCTTTGTTCCTGGCCTCCAGTCAATGTTCCAGTATTGGTCTTGCTTTCTCCTGGATCGTTCTTATGGCCTGTCTGCCCTGCATAAGCTAAGTTTTGCTTGTGTTACTCTTGTTTGCAATATTTTCTGTCCAGCTTGCTATATTGGTTTTTCTTGCTTGCTGGAAGCTCTGAGACGCAGAGGGAGCACCTCCGTACCGTTAGTCGGTGCGGAGGGTCTTTTTGCCCCTCTGCGTGGTTGTTTGTAGGTTTTTGTGTTGACCGCAAAGCTATCTTTCCTATCCTCGGACTATTCAGTAAGTCGGGCCTCGCTTTGCTAAAGTCTATTTCATCTCTGTGTTTGTATTTTCATCTTAACTCACAGTCATTATATGTGGGGGGCTGCCTTTTCCTTTGGGGAATTTCTCTGAGGCAAGGTAGGCTTATTTTTCTATCTTCAGGGCTAGCTAGTTTTTCAGGCTGTGTCGAGTTGCATAGAGAACGTTAGACTACCTCTAGTGTGGTATGATAGGATTAGGGATTGCGGTCAGCAGAGTTCCCACGTCTCAGAGCTCGTCCTATGTTAGTAACTATCAGGTCACTTTGTGTGCTCTTAACCACTAGATCCATTGTGGTTCTGAATCACCTGTTCATAACAGTACTGGAGGCCCAAAGTACTAATGCTTCTCAATAGAGGGAAAAGAGAAGTTCTGAGACCATTTTTTTTCTCTGTACTGTGTTTTGTCTTTCTTTCCCCTAGACATTTGGGTGGTTCAGGACACAGGTGTAGTGATGGATATTAAAGATCTGTCTTCTTGTGTGGATCATCTCACTGCAAGAGTACAAAATATTCAAGACTTTGTGGTTCAGAATTCTATGTTAGAGCCAAGAATTCCTATTCCTGATTTGTTTTTCTGGAGATAGAGCTAAGTTTCTGAGTTTTAAGAATAATTGTAAACTGTTTCTGGCTTTGAAACCCCGCTCCTCTGGTGACCCAGTTCAACAAGTTAAGATCATTATTTCTTAATTACGTGGCGACCCTCAAGACTGGCCATTTTCCCTTGCGCCAGGAGATCCTGCATTATGTAATATTGATGCGTTTTTTCTGGCGCTCGGATTGCTGTATGATGAACCTAATTCAGTGGATCAGGCAGAGAAAAATTTGCTGGTTCTGTCTCAGGTTCAGGATGAGGTAGAGATATATTGTCAGAAGTTTAGGAAGTGGTCTGTGCTCACTCAATGGAATAAATGTGCGCTGGCAGCAATTTTCAGAAAAGGTCTCTCTGAAGCCCTTAAGGATGTCATGGTGGGATTTCCTATGCCTGCTGGTCTGAGTGAGTCTATGTCTTTGGCCATTCAGATCGGTCGACGCTTGCGTGAGCGTAAAACTGTGCACCATTTGGCGGGATTATCTGAGCATGGACCTGAGCCTATGCAGTGCGATAGGACTTTCACCAGAGCTGAACGGCAAGAACACAGACGTCAGAATGGGCTGTGTTTTTACTGTGGTGATTCCACTCATGCTATCTCCGATTGTCCTAAACGCACTAAGCGGTTCACTAGGTCTGCCACCATTGGTACGGTACAGTCGAAATTTCTTTTGTCTGTTACTTTGATCTGCTCTTTGTCATCCTATTCTGTCATGGCATTTGTGGATTCAGGCGCTGCCCTGAATTTGATGGACTTGGAGTATGCTAGGCGCTGTGGGTTTTTCTTGGAGCCCTTGCAGTATCCTATTCCATTGAGAGGAATTGATGCTACGCCTTTGGCCAAGAATAAGCCTCAGTACTGGACCCAGCTGACCATGTGCATGGCTCCTGCGCATCAGGAGGATATTCGCTTTTTGGTGTTGCATAATCTGCATGATGTGGTCGTGTTGGGGTTGCCATGGCTACAAGTCCATAACCCAGTATTGGATTGGAAATTATTATTATTATTTATTATTATTATTATTTATTTATATAGCACCATTGATTCCATGGTGCTGTACATGAGAAGGGGTTACATACAAGTTACAAATATCACATACAGTAAACAAACTAACAATGACGGACTGATACAGAGGGGCGAGGACCCTGCCCTTGCGGGCTTACATTCTACAGGAAATCAATGTCTGTGTCCAGCTGGGGTTGTCAGGGGGTACATGGTGATGTTCCATTTCTGTCTATTTCATCATCCACCCCTTCTGAGGTCCCAGAGTTCTTGTCAGATTACCGGGATGTATTTGATGAACCCAAGTCCAGTGCCCTACCTCCGCATAGGAATTGTGATTGTGCTATCGATTTGATTCCTGGTAGTAAGTTTCCTAAAGGTCGGCTGTTTAATTTGTCTGTGCCTGAGCACGCCGCTATGCGGAGTTACGTAAAGGAATCCTTGGAGAAGGGTCATATTCGCCCGTCATCGTCGCCATTGGGAGCAGGGTTCTTTTTTGTGGCCAAGAAGGATGGTTCGCTGAGACCTTGTATTGATTACCGCCTTCTAAATAAAATCACGGTCAAATTTCAGTACCCCTTGCCGCTGCTGTCTGATTTGTTTGCTCGGATTAAGGGGGCTAGTTGGTTCACCAAGATAGATCTTCGTGGTGCGTATAATCTTGTGCGTATTAAACAGGACGATGAATGGAAAACAGCATTTAATACGCCCGAGGGCCATTTTGAGTACCTGGTTATGCCATTCGGGCTTTCTAATGCTCCATCAGTGTTTCAGTCCTTTATGCATGACATCTTCCGAGAGTACCTGGATAAATTCCTGATTGTATACTTGGATGATATTTTGGTCTTCTCGGATGATTGGGAGTCTCACGTGAAGCAGGTCAGAATGGTGTTCCAGGTTCTGCGTGCGAATTCTTTGTTTGTGAAGGGGTCAAAGTGTCTCTTTGGTGTTCAGAAGGTTTTATTTTTGGGGTTCATTTTTTCCCCTTCTACTATCGAGATGGACCCTGTTAAAGTTCAGGCCATTTATGATTGGACTCAGCCGACATCTCTGATGAGTCTGCAAAAGTTCCTGGGCTTTGCTAATTTTTATCGTCGCTTCATCAATAATTTTTCTAGTATTGCTAAACCGTTGACTGAGTTAACCAAGAAGGGTGCTGATGTGGTCAATTGGTCTTCTGCTGCTGTGGAAGCTTTTCAAGAGTTGAAGCGTCGTTTTTCTTCTGCCCCTGTGTTGTGCCAACCAGATGTTTCGCTCCCGTTCCAGGTCGAGGTTGATGCTTCTGAGATTGGAGCAGGGGCTGTTTTGTCGCAAAGAAGTTCTGATGGCTCGGTGATGAAACCATGCGCCTTCTTTTCCAGGAAGTTTTCGCCTGCTGAGCGTAATTATGATGTTGGCAATCGAGAGTTGCTGGCCATGAAGTGGGCATTCGAGGAGTGGCGTCATTGGCTTGAAGGAGCTAAGCATCGCGTGGTGGTCTTGACTGATCACAAGAACTTGACTTATCTCGAGTCTGCCAAACGGTTGAATCCTAGACAGGCTCGTTGGTCGCTGTTTTTCTCCCGTTTTGACTTTGTGGTTTCGTACCTTCCGGGCTCTAAAAATGTGAAGGCGGATGCCCTGTCTAGGAGTTTTGTGCCCGACTCTCCGGGTTTGTCTGAGCCGGCAGGTATTCTCAAAGAGGGGGTAATTTTGTCTGCCATCTCCCCTGATTTGCGGCAGGTGCTGCAAAAATTTCAGGCTAATAGACCTGACCGTTGCCCAGCGGAGAAACTGTTTGTCCCTGATAAATGGACGAGTAGAGTTATCTCTGAGGTTCATTGTTCGGTGTTGGCTGGTCATCCTGGAATCTTTGGTACCAGAGATTTGGTGGCTAGATCCTTTTGGTGGCCGTCTCTGTCGCGGGATGTGCGTTCGTTTGTGCAGTCTTGTGGGATTTGTGCTCGGGCTAAGCCCTGCTGTTCTCGTGCCAGTGGGTTGCTTTTGCCCTTGCCGGTCCCGAAGAGGCCCTGGACACATATCTCTATGGATTTTATTTCGGATCTCCCCGTCTCTCAAAAAATGTCGGTCATTTGGGTTGTTTGTGATCGCTTCTCTAAGATGGTCCATTTGGTACCCTTGTCTAAATTGCCTTCCTCCTCTGATTTGGTGCCATTGTTCTTCCAGCATGTGGTTCGTTTACATGGCATTCCGGAGAACATCATTTCTGACAGAGGTTCCCAGTTTGTTTCAAGGTTTTGGCGAGCCTTTTGTGCTAGGATGGGCATTGATTTGTGTTTTTCCTCGGCTTTCTATCCTCAGACAAATGGCCAGACTGAACGAACCAATCAGACCTTGGAAACATATCTGAGATATTTTGTTTCTGCCGATCAGGATGATTGGGTGTCCTTTTTGCCTTTGGCTGAGTTCGCCCTTAATAATCGGGCCAGCTCGGCTACTTTGGTTTCGCCGTTTTTCTGCAATTCTGGTTTCCATCCTCGTTTCTCTTCAGGGCAGGTTGAGTCTTCTGACTGTCCTGGTGTGGATACTGTGGTGGATAGGTTGCAGCAGATTTGGACTCATGTGGTGGACAATTTGACATTGTCTCAGGAGAAGGCTCAACGTTTCGCTAACCGCAGGCGCTGTGTGGATTTGGTTTGGTTGTCATCTCGTTATATTCCTATGAAAGTTTCCTCTCCTAAGTTTAAGCCTCGTTTTATTGGTCCCTATAGGATTTCTGAGGTTCTTAATCCTGTGTCTTTTCGTTTGACTCTTCCAGCTTCTTTTTCCATCCATAACGTATTCCATAGGTCATTGTTGCGGAGATACGTGGCACCTGTGGTTCCATCCGTTGATCCTCCTGCCCCGGTTTTGGTTGAGGGGGAGTTGGAGTATATAGTGGAGAAGATTTTGGATTCTCGTATTTCGAGACGTAAACTCCAGTACCTGGTTAAGTGGAAGGGTTATGGTCAGGAAGATAATTCCTGGGTCTTTGCCTCTGATGTTCATGCTGCCGATCTGGTTCGTGCCTTTCATTTTGCTCATCCTGGTCGTCCTGGGTGCTCTGGTGAGGGTTCGGTGACCCCTCCTCAAGGGGGGGGTACTGTTGTGAATTCTGTGGTCAAGCTCCCTCCTGTGGTCATGAGTGGTACTTCGGCTGGTTCTGTCTATGAGCTTCCTCTGGTGGATGTAAGTGGGGCTGCGGCTTCTGAGTTTCCTTCCTCAGGTGACGAGGTTAAGTCGTTAGGTGCTGCTCTATTTAACTCCACCTAGTTCTTTGTTCCTGGCCTCCAGTCAATGTTCCAGTATTGGTCTTGCTTTCTCCTGGATCGTTCTTATGGCCTGTCTGCCCTGCATAAGCTAAGTTTTGCTTGTGTTACTCTTGTTTGCTATATTTTCTGTCCAGCTTGCTATATTGGTTTTTCTTGCTTGCTGGAAGCTCTGAGACGCAGAGAGAGCACCTCCGTACCGTTAGTCGGTGCGGAGGGTCTTTTTGCCCCTCTGCGTGGTTGTTTGTAGGTTTTTGTGTTGACCGCAAAGCTATCTTTCCTATCCTCGGTCTATTCAGTAAGTCGGGCCTCGCTTTGCTAAAGTCTATTTCATCTCTGTGTTTGTATTTTCATCTTAACTCACAGTCATTATATGTGGGGGGCTGCCTTTTCCTTTGGGGAATTTCTCTGAGGCAAGGTAGGCTTATTTTTCTATCTTCAGGGCTAGCTAGTTTCTCAGGCTGTGCCGAGTTGCATAGGGAGCGTTAGGGGCAATCCACGGCTACCTCTAGTGTGGTATGATAGGATTAGGGATTGCGGTCAGCAGAGTTCCCACGTCTCAGAGCTCGTCCTATGTTAGTAACTATCAGGTCACTTTGTGTGCTCTTAACCACTAGGACCATTGTGGTTTTGAATCACCTGTTCATAACAGGTATTGCAGTGACACAGGGACTGACGGAGGTATTGCAGCAGTACGGGGACTGACGGAGATATTGCGGTGACACAGGGACTGACTAAGGTAATGCAGTGCCACAGGGACTGACAGGATACTGGAAAGACAGGATTAACCCAAAGTCAGAGGGAGCGAGCTCTCAGAGATCAAGGGCGACCAGGAGCACTTGAAGGAACAAATGATCACCAGGCACAGAGGGACGGCAGGAAGCAGTTTAAATACCTTAAGGCAGCACAACACTTCCGGGTACCAGTCCTCCAGAACCATAGAGAGGATGATAAGGAGCGCCGACTTCCAGGTACTAGTCCTCCAGGACCATAGAGAGGATGAAAAGGAGTGCTGACAGAGGATTAGAAGTGCGCGCGTGCAGCTCTGAACATGGTATGCGCGCGCACACGAGAAGCAGATACCAAAGATTAGGGTTGAGCGAAACGGGTCGGCCATTTTCAGAAGTCGCTGACTTTTGGCAAAGTCGGGTTTCATGAAACCCGACCCGACCCCTGTGTGGGGTCGGCCATGAGGTCGGCGATCTTCTGAATCTGGTATCGGAATTCCGATCCCGAGTTCCGATATGTTTGCAATATCGGAAATCGGTATCGGAATCCATATTTAAGTGTAAAATAAAGAATTAAAATAAAAAATATTGCTATACTCGGACACGCCCTGGTACTATCCGGCAGCCTTCCTTCCTTAGAATCAGCGCGTGAAGGGCCTTAGATGACGTCGCGGCTTGTGATTGCAATCACAAGCCGCGACGTCACCGAAGGTCCTTCAAGCGCTGAATCTTAGGAAGGAAGGCTGCCGGAAAGAAGCAGGGCGCGTCCGAGGGTGAGTATATTCCTATTAGGTATATACTCACACACTGAGACGCTGAAGACAGGTAAGTATGACAGGGCTGAGGAGGCGGCAGCAGCGGCATGGTAGTACCCCCGTCTTTACATCCCTCCCTCTTCTTTAGGCCAGAAAGAAACTTAGCTAAAATTTGAGGAGCCTGAATATTCTCTTGAGGCTCCCAGGATCTCTCCTCAGGACCGAAACTCTTCCAGTCGACCAAAAACAAAGTTCTACCTCTAATTTTTTTCATGGCCAAAATGTCATTAACCTCAAAAACATCTGCGGAAACAGGCGAAGGTGAAGAAAGAGTTGAGGTATGAAACTGATTAAAAACTACAGGCTTAAGGAGAGATACTTGAAAGGAATTAGGGATACGAAGAGAGGCAGGTAATTTAAGTTTGTAAGAAACGTTGTTAATACGTGCCAAAACCTCAAAGGACCAATATAACGGGGACCCAGTTTATGTGAAAGGATTTTAAGGCGAATAAATCTATAAGAAAGCCAGTCCTTGTCCCCAGGACGGAAAACAGGAGAATCGAGACGCCTTTTTTCTGCATGTCTCTTCATCCTATGCTGAGCTAGTTCGAGAGCAGACTTGGTCTCCTGCCAGACCCTGGAGAATTCTCTTGACAGAAGATCCGCCGCCGGCAAAGTAGAGACAGGAGGAACCGGTAGAGGAAGACCAGGATGTTGTCCGTAGACGACAAAAAATGGAGATTTGGTAGAAGCTTCGCTGGTGTGATTATTATAAGAAAACTCGGCTCATGGTAGTAATTCAGACCAATCATCCTGATGAGCATTGGAGAAATGCTAGAGATAAGTAACCAGGATCTGATTGGTATGCTCCACTTGACCGTTGGACTGTGGATGATATGCCGAAGAAAAATCAAGCGAAATGTTCAATGACTTACAGAGCGATCTCCAGAATCGAGCGGTGAACTGAACTCCACGGTCAGAAACAATGTGCGGTGGAAGACCATAAATGCGAAAAATATGTTGAACAAAAATCTTCGCCAATTCAGTAGTCGAAGGCAGACCAGGGAGAGCAATGAAATGTGCCATTTTAAAAAAACGGTCCACAACCACGAGGATGACGGTACAGCCACAGGAACGAGTCAGATCAGATCAGTTACGAAATCCATTGCAATATGTTGCCACGGAGCAGTAGGCACCGGAAGAGGAAGAAGAATCCCGGAAGGTAGCCACCTGGGTACTTTGTTCTTGGCACAGGAAGGACAAGAGATGACAAAAGCTCGGACATCCTTCAAAAGAGTCGGCCACCAGTAGTAGCAAGATATTAGATCAAGAGTTTTCTTGAAACCGACATGGCCCGCTAGCTTGGAGGCATGTCCCCAGAGTAACACACGTCTCCTATTCCTCTCAGAAACGAAAGTCTTACCCGGAGGTAAAGAGGTCATAGAGACCGGAGCAAGTGTGATGATTCTAGCGGGATCAATGATGTGCGAGGATTCCACCTCGGCGTCCACCGACAAGAAGGACCTGGATAGAGCTCTAATTACGAAGATGTAATTTAAAAAGTTAAATAACTCTGAATATACTTCAGAGAGAGTGTGACAGAAAAGCTGTGGAGAAAGGTTTCCATCTGTTAACACACAGGCCATATTTTTTAAGAGTTTGAAAGAGGTTGGATACAGTTCTGGGAGACCAAAAATCAATAAAAACATATAAAAAGTTTTGGAGGATATTAGTCACCATAACAAATTAACACGTGGTAGTATATAATCTTATAACAATAATCAAAGTAGATATTAATATGCCCATAATCAATATTGTTACCTGGATGTTTAAGTGCAAATGTATATTATCGAGTAGAATATGTATCCCAAATCCATATACTGTAATGATCAACAATAACTGACAAAGTACTAAAGTAATGCCGGCGTCACACTTAACATATGGAAAATCAGTACGAGTCTCCCTAACGAGAGTCACACAGATAGTCATCTATGTGTAATGCATTTGCAATGCGATAATGCAATTTTCTCCCACTGATGTATTTGTATGGCATTCGTATGGTTTTACATGTCTCACTGGCTTTCCCCATTGAATGAAATTGCTCAAAGGACTGAATGAAGAAAATGTGTGTGTATTTGTTGCAAGCTAGATGGATGGTCCTTGTGGTGTCAGAGTTTTTCTCGCACCCATAGGATTACATTGGAGAGTCTCGGACGATATACGCTTACAATCACAGCATGAGAAAAAATACGGTGATGTGACCTGCCCCATAGATTACCACTTGTCCGAGTGCTATACAATGTTTTCTCGCATAGCACTCGTCTATATTCTGTGGTAGTGTGACTCCAGCCTAATGCTAATGGTAAAACACAGGGAAAAGGGGAAGGAGCGTCACCTCACCAATTATCGATGCACCTGTTATCCTTGGTAAGAAACCATCACATGGAGCCGTCCAAGCTAGGGCTGCAGAAGAGCAAACTTGAAGAAAAGGATCGTCCAGCAACAGACAGGTGAAGAACTTCACATTTATTTTGAATCATTAAAATACCAAGTAGTGAAAACATCAAATACACAAACTTATATAACCTGAGTAACCTACGCAGTTTAAGGTATATATACTGTAGGTAGGGATACATAATAATTATATATGCAAACCAATTGATCACATGTATTATATCCAGCCAATCAGGATAACATTTTTAGAATATATGTATTGAAAGATTAAAAACAAAACTATGTAATAAAAACAAATTAGTCCTCATAAATACTTGAGAAAACAAAGAGCTAGCACTCGACCAATAGGTGGAGTTTTGATAGTGCTAGTGAACGGGATCCGGAGACCCCCAGTTACTAGAGAAAAGTCAAAACACTGCACTCATCCAGTTCAATTTGCTACAGTGAATATATTTATTGAAGATGTGAGGGCAGAGACGAAACAGTAAGGCAACAAGTTTAGCGTTTCGGCCACTCAGTGGCCTTGTTCACAAATGGTGCTGTAACTAGGGTTGAGCGAAACGGGTCGAACATTTTCAAAAGTCGCCGACTTTTGGCTAAGTCGGGGTTTCATGAAACCCGATCCGACCCCTGTGCGGGGTCGGCCATGCGGTACGCGACTTTCGCGCCAAAGTCGCGTTTCAATGACGCGAAAAGCGCCATTTCTCAGCCAATGAAGGTAAACGCAGAGTGTGGGCAGCGTGATGACATAGGTCCTGGTCCCCACCATCTTAGAGAAGGGCATTGCAGTGATTGGCTTGCTGTCTGCGACGTCACAGGGGCTATAAAGAGGCGTTCCCGCCGACCGCCATCTTACTGCTGCTGATCTGAGCTTAGGGAGAGGTTGCTGCCGCTTTGTCAGAAGCAGGGATAGCGTTAGGCAGGGTCCATTAACCACAAAACCGCTTGTGCTGCAGCGATTTGCACTGTCCAACACCACCCTCGGTGTGCAGGGACAGTGGAAGTTTTTTTTTTTTTTTTTTTTCCCTCAGCGCTGTAGCTCATTGGGCTGCCCTAGAAGGCTCCCTGATAGCTGCATTGCTGTGTGTACGCCGCTGTGCAAACCAACTGCTTTTTTCAAAGCACAAATCCTCTTGTTCCTTCCTTTCTGCACAGCTATCTTTTTTGTTTGTCCACACTTTTTATTTCATTTGTGCATCAGTCCACTCCTTATTGCTGCCTGCCATACCTGGCTGAGATTACTGCAGGCAGGGAGATAGTAGCTGCCTGCCATACCTGGCTGAGATTACTGCAGGCAGGGAGATAGTAATTGTAGGACATTCCCTGTTTTTTTTTTTTTTTTTTTTTTGGTGGGAGATTAAGATTGGCAATTTGGCATTTCTGCTAGAGTGCCATCCCTGTGTGTGCCATCTCTCTCACATAGTGGGCCATAGAAAGCCTTTTCATTTTTCTGTATTTTTTTTTGTGGGGTGTATAAATTCTCCCTGATAAAAATACAGTGGGAGATTAATATTGGCCTTTGGGCTTGTGTGCCAGTCCTGAGTGTGCCATCTCTCTCACAAATAGTGGGCCATAGAAAGCCTATTTTATTTTTTTTGGGGTTTTATAAATTCTCCCTGAAAAAAAGGGAGATTAATATTGGCCTCTGGGCTTGTGTGCCAGTCCTGAGCGTGCCATCTGTGCCAGCCCTAGGCGTGCCATCTCTCTCACAAATAGTGGGCCATAGAAAGCCTATTTATTTTTTTTTTTGGTTTTATAAATTCTCCCTGAAAAAAAGGGAGATTAATATTGGCCTCTGGGCTTGTGTGCCAGTCCTGAGCGTGCCATCTCTCTCACAAATAGTGGGCCATAGAAAGCCTATTTAATTTTTTTTTTGTTTTATCAATTTTCCCTGAAAAAAGGGAGATTAATATTGGCCTCTGGGCTTGTGTGCCAGTTGTGAGCGTGCCATCTGTGCCAGTCCTGAGCGTGCCATCTCTCTCACAAATAGTGGGCCATAGAAAGCCTATTTAAATATTTTTTTGGTTTTATAAATTCTCCCAGAAAAAAAGGGAGATTAATATTGGCCTCTGGGCTTCTGTGCCAGTCCTGAGCGTGCCATCTGTGCCAGTCCTGAGCGTCCCATCTCTCTCACAAATAGTGGGCCATAGAAAGCCTATTTTATTTTTTTTTTGGGTTTTAGAAATTCTCCCTGAAAAAAGGGAGATTAATATTGGCCTCTGGGCTTGTGTGCCAGTTGTGAGCGTGCCATCTGTGCCAGTCCTGAGCGTGCCATCTCTCTCACAAATAGTGGGCCATAGAAAGCCTATTTAAATATTTTTTTGGTTTTATAAATTCTCCCAGAAAAAAAGGGAGATTAATATTGGCCTCTGGGCTTCTGTGCCAGTCCTGAGCGTGCCATCTGTGCCAGTCCTGAGCGTCCCATCTCTCTCACAAATAGTGGGCCATAGAAAGCCTATTTTATTTTTTTTTGGGGTTTTAGAAATTCTCCCTGAAAAAAGGGAGATTAATATTGGCCTCTGGGCTTGTGTGCCAGTTGTGAGCGTGCCATCTGTGCCAGTCCTGAGCGTGCCATCTCTCTCACAAATAGTGGGCCATAGAAAGCCTATTTAAATATTTTTTTGGTTTTATAAATTCTCCCAGAAAAAAAGGGAGATTAATATTGGCCTCTGGGCTTCTGTGCCAGTCCTGAGCGTGCCATCTGTGCCAGTCCTGAGCGTCCCATCTCTCTCACAAATAGTGGGCCATAGAAAGCCTATTTTATTTTTTTGGGGGGTTTTATAAATTCTCCCTGAAAAAAAGGGAGATTAATATTGGCCTCTGGGCTTGTGTGCCAGTCCTGAGCGTGCCATCTGTGCCAGCCCTGAGCGTGCCATCTCTCTCACAAATAGTGGGCCATAGAAAGCCTATTTAATTTTTTTTTTTGTTTTATAAATTTTCCCTGAAAAAAGGGAGATTAATATTGGCCTCTGGGCTTGTGTGCCAGTTGTGAGCGTGCCATCTGTGCCAGTCCTGAGCGTGCCATCTCTCTCACAAATAGTGGGCCATAGAAAGCCTATTTAAATATTTTTTTGGTTTTATAAATTCTCCCAGAAAAAAAGGGAGATTAATATTGGCCTCTGGGCTTCTGTGCCAGTCCTGAGCGTGCCATCTGTGCCAGTCCTGAGCGTCCCATCTCTCTCACAAATAGTGGGCCATAGAAAGCCTATTTTATTTTTTTTTTGGGTTTTAGAAATTCTCCCTGGAAAAAAAAAGGGAGATTAATATTGCCCTTTGGGCTTGTGTGCCAGTACTAAGCGTTCCATCTCTCTCTCTCTCTCAGTCAGTGGGCCATAGAACGCCTATTTTTGGTTTTATTTGTTTTCTAAATTCTCCCTGAAAAAATCATTTTATTTTATTTGGTTTCTAAATTCTTCCTGATAAAATCATATTTTTTTTATTATTTTTATTTCTAAAGTCTCCCTGAAAAAAAAAAAAAAAAAACAACCAAAAAAACAGTGGGAGATTAATATTGGCCTTTCTGCTTGTGTGCCAGTCTTGACTCCTGGGTGTGCCATCTCTCTCTCTCTCTCTCTCTCTCTCTCCAATTGTGGTCCATAGAAAGCCTATATTTTTTTTCCTTGATTTGGGTTCTAAAATCTACCAGAGAAAATAACTACATCAATCATTGGTAGAAAAATATTGGCCTCTGGGTTTGTGTGCCACTCCTGACTCCTGTGTGCGTCATCTCTCAGTCAGTGGGCCATAGAACGCCTATTTTTGGTTTTATTTGTTTTCTAAATTCTCCCTGAAAAAATCATTTTATTTTATTTGGTTTCTAAATTCTTCCTGATAAAATCATATTTTTTTTATTATTTTTTTTTCTAAAGTCTCCCTGAAAAAAAAAAAAAAAAACAGTGGGAGATTAATATTGGCCTTTCTGCTTGTGTGCCAGTCTTGACTCCTGGGTGCGTCATCTCTCAGTCAGTGGGCCATAGAACGCCTATTTTTGGTTTTATTTGTTTTATAAATTCTCCCTGAAAAAATCATTTTATTTTATTTGGTTTCTAAATTCTTCCTGATAAAATCATATTTTTTTTATTATTTTTTTTTCTAAAGTCTCCCTGAAAAAAAAAAAAAAAAAACAACCAAAAAAAACAGTGGGAGATTAATATTGGCCTTTCTGCTTGTGTGCCAGTCTTGACTCCTGGGTGTGCCATCTCTCTCTCTCTCTCTCTCTCTCTCTCTCTCTCTCTCTCTCTCTCTCCAATTGTGGTCCATAGAAAGCCTATATTTTTTTTCCTTGATTTGGGTTCTAAAATCTACCAGAGAAAATAACTACATCAATCATTGGTAGAAAAATATTGGCCTCTGGGTTTGTGTGCCACTCCTGACTCCTGTGTGCGTCATCTCTCAGTCAGTGGGCCATAGAACGCCTATTTTTGTTTTTATTTGTTTTATAAATTCTCCCTGAAAAAATCATTTTATTTTATTTGGTTTCTAAATTCTTCCTGATAAAATCATATTTTTTTTATTTTTTTTTTTTCTAAAGTCTCCCTGAAAAAAAAAAAAAAAAAAAAAAAAAAAAAACAGTGGGAGATTAATATTGGCCTTTCTGCTTGTGTGCCAGTCTTGACTCCTGGGTGTGCCATCTCTCTCTCTCTCTCTCTCCAATTGTGGTCCATAGAAAGCCTACATTTTTTTTCCTTGATTTGGGTTCCAAAATCTACCAGAGAAAATAACTCCATCAATCATTGGTAGAAAAATATTGGCCTCTGGGCTTGTGTGCCACTCCTGATTCCTGTGTGCGTCATCTCTCACTCAGTGGCCCATAGAAAGCATATAGTTTGTTACATTTGTTTTCTAAATTCTCCCTGCAAAAATCTATTTTTTTTTTTTTGGGGGGTTTCTAAAGTGTTCCTGAAAAAAATAAAAATAAAAAAAAAATAATAGTGTGACATTAATATTAACATTTGTGCTTCAGTGACAGTCCTGCGTGTGGGGCATCTCTCTAATTTGCAGCCACCAAAAAAAGAGTGTGTAACATTGGGCCTGATTTTCGCTGTGGTCTCACCAACCTGTAAAGGGGTAGCTAAATCATACTGAAGTTATAGCTCACCGTGTAAGTTGTGTGACTGCAACAAATAACGTTAGTTTGGTTACGTTTTTAAAACAATGAGGAAGTCTAGTGGAAGAGGTCGTGGCCGGGGGCGTTCATTGTCAGCTGGTAATGAGGGTAGTGGTAGTGGTGGAGCATCAGGTGGTCGTGGGGGAAAAAATATTGCACCTAAGTCTGGAGCTGTGGAGCCAGGTTCGTCGTCCGGCTACACAAGGCCTCGAACGCTCCCTTTTCTGGGATTAGGAAAACCGCTTTTAAAGCCGGAGCAGCAAGAGCAAGTTTTGGCTTATCTTGCTGACTCAGCCTCTAGCTCTTTTGCCTCATCTCGTGAAACTGGTAAAAGTAAAAGCAGCGCGTCGTTAGTGGATGTTCACGGTCAGGGACAAGTCACTTCCTTGTCCTCTTCAGCAAAAACAACAACAGAGAAGAATGCAGCAGGCGACACAACGGGTTACTCCATGGAGCTCTTTACACATACCGTCCCTGGCTTAGGAAGTGAAGCAGTTAACAGTCCATGCCCATTACAAATTGAATCTGACATGGAGTGCACTGACGCACAGCCACAGCCAGACTACTATGCTGGTCCTTTGACTCAGACCACAACATTGCCCTCGCAGGGTGCTGATCAAGAATCAGACCCTGATGAGACTATGTTGCCCCATCACGAACGCTATACCACCGAACGACACGGTGACACAGACGAAGTTGCGCAGGAGGTACAAGAAGAGTTATTAGATGACCCAGTTCTTGACCCCGATTGGCAGCCATTGGGGGAACAGGGTGCAGGCGGCAGCAGTTCTGAAGCAGAGGAGGAGGAGGGGCCGCAGCAGGCATCAACATCGCCACAGGTTCCATCTGCCGGGCCCGTATCTTGCCCAAAACGCGTGGCAAAGCCAAAACCTGGTGGAGGACAGCGTGGCCATCCGGTTAAAGCTCAGTCTGCAATGCCTGAAAAGGTATCCGATGCTAGAAAGAGTGCAGTCTGGCATTTTTTTAAACAACATCCAATTGATCAGCGCAAAGTCATCTGTCAAAAATGTTCTACTTCCTTAAGCAGAGGTCAGAATCTGAAAAGTCTCAATACTAGTTGCATGCATAGACATTTAACCACCATGCATTTGAAAGCTTGGACTAACTACCAAACGTCCCTTAAGGTTGTTGCACCCTCGGCCAATGAAGCTAGTCATCAACGCAACATCCCTTCCGGCAGTGTAGGACCACCATTTAGCGCACCACCTGCTGTATCTGTGCAGGTATCTTTGCCAGGCCAAAGCAGTCAGGGTCAGGGAATCACCAGTTTCGTAGTAGGAAACACTGCATCTAGGGCACCGGCGGCAACAATACCATCTCCCACCGTCTCTCAGTCTGCCATGTCCACCGGCACCCCCGCTAGTTCCACGATCTCCAGCTCTCCAGTCCAGCTCACCCTACATGAGACTATGGTTAGAAAAAGGAAATACTTAGCCTCGCATCCGCGTACACAGGGTTTGAACGCCCACATAGCTAGACTAATCTCGTTAGAGATGATGCCCTACCGGTTAGTTGAAAGCGAAGCTTTCAAAGACCTGATGGACTACGCTGTACCACGCTACGAGCTACCCAGTCGACACTTTTTTTCCAGAAAAGCCATCCCAGCCCTCCACCAGCATGTTAAAGAGCGCATCGTCCATGCACTCAGGCAATCTGTGAGCACAAAGGTGCACCTGACAACAGATGCATGGACCAGTAGGCATGGCCAGGGACGTTACGTGTCCATCACGGCACACTGGGTAAATGTGGTGGATTCAGGGTCCACAGGGGACAGCAAGTTTGGGACAGTTCTGCCTAGCCCACGGTCTAGTAAACAGTTGTCTGTAGCCGTTCGCACCCCCTCCTCCTCCTCCTCCTCGTCCTCCTGCAGAAGCAAGAGCTCGTCCACAGACCGCAGTCGCACAAACACTCCATCCGCACCTGCCACTGTTGCACACCAGGTCTCCCATTATGGGGCAGCTACTGGCATACGTCAGCAGGCTGTATTGGCTATGAAGTGTTTGGGCGACAATAGACACACCGCGGAAGTTCTGTCCGAGTTCTTGCAGCAAGAAACGCAGTCGTGGCTGGGCACTGTAGATCTTGAGGCAGGCAAGGTAGTGAGTGATAACGGAAGGAATTTCATGGCTGCCATCTCCCTTTCCCAACTGAAACACATTCCTTGCCTGGCTCACACCTTAAACCTGGTGGTGCAGTGCTTCCTGAAAAGTTATCCGGGGTTATCCGACCTGCTCCTCAAAGTGCGTGGACTTTGCGCACATATCCGCCGTTCGCCTGTACACTCCAGCCGTATGCAGACCTATCAGCGTTCTTTGAACCTTCCCCAGCATCGCCTAATCATAGACGTTGCAACAAGGTGGAACTCAACACTGCACATGCTTCAGAGACTGTGCGAACAGAGGCGGGCTGTTATGTTTTTGTGGGAGGATACACATACACGGGCAGGCAGTAGGATGGCAGACATGGAGTTGTCAGGTGTGCAGTGGTCGAAGATTCAAGACATGTGTCAAGTCCTTCAGTGTTTTGAGGAATGCACACGGCTGGTTAGTGCAGACAACGCCATAATAAGCATGAGCATCCCCCTAATGCGTCTGCTGATGCAAAGTTTGACGCACATAAAGGATCAGGCGTCTGCACCAGAGGAAGAGGAAAGCCTTGATGACAGTCAGCGATTGTCTGGTCAGGGCAGTGTACATGACGAGGTACCGGGCGAAGAGGAGGTGGAGGATGAGGAGGATGATGGGGATGAGTATATTTTTAATGAGGAAGCTTTCCCGGGGGCACGGGAAATTGGTGGCGTGGCAAGGCCGGGTTCTGGTTTTTTGAGGGACACAAGTGACGTAGATTTGCCTGCAACTGCCCCTCAACCAAGCACAACCGCAGATTTGACAACGGGAACTTTGGCCCACATGGCGGATTATGCCTTGCGTATCCTCAAAAGGGACACACGCATTACAAAAATGATGAACGATGACGATTACTGGTTGGCCTGCCTCCTTGATCCTCGCTATAAAGGCAAATTGCAAAATATTATGCCACATGAGAACTTGGAACTAATATTAGCAACAAAACAATCAACTCTTGTTGACCGTTTGCTTCTGGCATTCCCTGCACACAGCGCCCGTGATCGTTCTCACACGAGCTCCAGGGGCCAGCAGACCAGAGGTGTTAGAGGGGCAGAAATCAGAAGTGGCGTTGGACAGAGGGGTTTTCTGACCAGGTTGTGGAGTGATTTTTCTATGACCGCAGACAGGACAGGTACTGCAGCATCAATTCAAAGTGACAGGAGACAACATTTGTCCAGTATGGTTACAAACTATTTTTCATCCCTTATCGACGTTCTCCCTCAACCGTCATTCCCATTTGATTACTGGGCATCCAAATTAGACACCTGGCCAGAATTGGCAGAATATGCATTGCAGGAGCTTGCTTGCCCGGCAGCTAGTGTCCTATCAGAAAGAGTATTCAGTGCTGCAGGTTCAATACTAACAGAAAAAAGGACTCGTCTGGCTACCCAAAATGTAGATGATCTAACCTTCATTAAAATGAACCACAACTGGATTTCAAAATCTTTTGCCCCACCCTGCCCGGCTGACACCTAGCTTTCCTATGAAAAGGTCTTGCCTGTGGACTATTCTGAATGACTTTTCCAATCTCGTAATTTTCTTCACCTGATTGTCCAGCATACGACATGTTTCCACCTCACGAAATGGCCAAACTCCCCACACGGGGCCGTGCTATCGCCACTTTGCGCTTGGACCCTTGAGAGTGCTGTTTGTCTGAAGAGGTGGGTGTGGCCGCTTTTGGTCGACGGCACTGCCACTGGGTCCCTCATAGTACAATAAAGTGTCTCTGGCGGTGGTGGTGCGCACCCAACGTCAGACACACCGTTGTAATATGAGGGGCCCTGTGCCTGTACCGCCGGCCACAAGACAGTTCCCCCCCCCAGCTCAAACAGTGCTCTACCACTAGCAAAATTATCTCTCACAGCTTCACCAATGTGTAGTCTAGCCGCTGACATCCTTCAATGCCTGGCACTGACAATACCATTGTTTTGACATTTTTGTTATGTTAGGCCTTCGAAGCCTGTCTGCGGTCCCTTCTTTCTACAACTACTACACTGACCAGGCCACTGCTGGCCGTGTTACCCTGGAACCAATTTAAAAGTGCCTACAGTCAGCCCAATTTTGTTATGTTAGGCCTTCGAAGACTGTCTGCCGTCACTCCTTCCACTAGACTTCCACTGACCATACACTGCTGCCCATGTACCCCTGGAACCAATTTAAAGTGCCTACAGCCAGCCCAATTTTGTTATGTTAGGCCTTCGAAGCCTGTCTGCGGTCACTCCTTCCACTAGACTTCCACTGACCAGACCACTGCTGCCCGTGTACCCCTGGAACCAATTTAAAAGTGCCTACAGCCAGCCCAAGTTTGTTATGTTAGGCCTTGGAAGCCTGTCTGCGGTCACTCCTTCCACTAGACTTCCACTGACCAGACCACTGCTGCCCGTGTACCCCTGGAACCAATTTAAAAGTGCCTACAGCCAGCCCAAGTTTGTTATGTTAGGCCTTGGAAGCCTGTCTGCGGTCACTCCTTCCACTAGACTTCCACTGACCAGACCACTGCTGACCGTGTACCCCTGGAACCAATTTAAAAGTGCCTACAGCCAGCCCAAGTTTGTTATGTTAGGCCTTCTAAGCCTGTCTGCGGTCCATTCTTTCAACTACTACTACACTGACCAGGTCACTGCTGCCCGTGTACCCCTGGAACCAATTTAAAATTGCCTACAGCCAGCCCAATTTTTTTATTTTAGGCCTTCGATGCCTGTCTGCGGTCCATTCTTTCAACTACTACTACACTGACCAGGTCACTGCTGTCCGTGTACCCCTGGAACCAATTTAAAATTGCCTACAGCCATGTGTTATTATTTTAGGCCTTCGATGCCTGTCTGCGGTCACTCCTTCCACTAGGCCTCCACTGACCACACCACTGCTGTCCGTGTACCCCTGGAACCAATTTAAAATTGCCTACAGCCAGCCCAATTTTTTTATTTTAGGCCTTCGATGCCTGTCTGCGGTCCATTCTTTCAACTACTACTACACTGACCAGGTCACTGCTGCCCGTGTACCCCTGGAACCAATTTAAAATTGCCTACAGCCATGTGTTATTATTTTAGGCATTCGATGCCTGTCTGCGGTCCATTTTTTCAACTACTACTACACTGACCAGGTCACTGCTGCCCGTGTACCCCGGGAACCAATTTAAAATTGCCTACAGCCATGTGTTATTATTTTAGGCCTTCGATGCCTGTCTGCGGTCACTCCTTCCACTAGGCCTCCACTGACCACACCACTGCTGTCCGTGTACCCCTGGAACCAATTTAAAATTGCCTACAGCCATGTGTTATTATTTTAGGCCTTCGATGCCTGTCTGCGGTCACTCCTTCCACTAGGCCTCCACTGACCACACCACTGCTGTCCGTGTACCCCTGGAACCAATTTAAAATTGCCTACAGCCAGCCCAATTTTTTTATTTTAGGCCTTCGATGCCTGTCTGCGGTCCATTCTTTCAACTACTACTACACTGACCAGGTCACTGCTGCCCGTGTACCCCTGGAACCAATTTAAAATTGCCTACAGCCATGTGTTATTATTTTAGGCATTCGATGCCTGTCTGCGGTCCATTCTTTCAACTACTACTACACTGACCAGGTCACTGCTGCCCGTGTACCCCTGGAACCAATTTAAAATTGCCTACAGCCATGTGTTATTATTTTAGGCATTCGATGCCTGTCTGCGGTCCATTTTTTCAACTACTACTACACTGACCAGGTCACTGCTGCCCGTGTACCCCTGGAACCAATTTAAAATTGCCTACAGCCATGTGTTATTATTTTAGGCCTTCGATGCCTGTCTGCGGTCACTCCTTCCACTAGGCCTCCACTGACCACACCACTGCTGTCCGTGTACCCCTGGAACCAATTTAAAATTGCCTACAGCCATGTGTTATTATTTTAGGCCTTCGATGCCTGTCTGCGGTCACTCCTTCCACTAGGCCTCCACTGACCACACCACTGCTGTCCGTGTACCCCTGGAACCAATTTAAAATTGCCTACAGCCATGTGTTATTATTTTAGGCCTTCGATGCCTGTCTGCGGTCACTCCTTCCACTAGGCCTCCACTGACCACACCACTGCTGTCCGTGTACCCCTGGAACCAATTTAAAATTGCCTACAGCCATGTGTTATTATTTTAGGCCTTCGATGCCTGTCTGCGGTCCATTCTTTCAACTACTACTACACTGACCAGGTCACTGCTGCCCGTGTACCCCTGGAACCAATTTAAAATTGCCTACAGCCATGTGTTATTATTTTAGGCCTTCGATGCCTGTCTGCGGTCACTCCTTCCACTAGGCCTCCACTGACCACACCACTGCTGTCCGTGTACCCCTGGAACCAATTTAAAATTGCCTACAGCCAGCCCAATTTTTTTATTTTAGGCCTTCGATGCCTGTCTGCGGTCCATTCTTTCAACTACTACTACACTGACCAGGTCACTGCTGCCCGTGTACCCCTGGAACCAATTTAAAATTGCCTACAGCCATGTGTTATTATTTTAGGCATTCGATGCCTGTCTGCGGTCCATTTTTTCAACTACTACTACACTGACCAGGTCACTGCTGCCCGTGTACCCCTGGAACCAATTTAAAATTGCCTACAGCCATGTGTTATTATTTTAGGCCTTCGATGCCTGTCTGCGGTCACTCCTTCCACTAGGCCTCCACTGACCACACCACTGCTGCCCGTGTACCCCTGGAACCAATTTAAAATTGCCTACAGCCAGCCCAATTTTTTTATTTTAGGCCTTCGATGCCTGTCTGCGGTCCATTCTTTCAACTACTACTACACTGACCAGGTCACTGCTGCCCGTGTACCCCTGGAACCAATTTAAAATTGCCTACAGCCATGTGTTATTATTTTAGGCCTTCGATGCCTGTCTGCGGTCACTCCTTCCACTAGGCCTCCACTGACCACACCACTGCTGTCCGTGTACCCCTGGAACCAATTTAAAATTGCCTACAGCCATGTGTTATTATTTTAGGCCTTCGATGCCTGTCTGCGGTCCATTCTTTCAACTACTACTACACTGACCAGGGCACTGCTGGCCGTGTACCCCTGGAACCAACATCAGAAAATATAAAAATAAGTATTTTGCTTATAAAAAAGAAAATACTGGTGAGATATCAAATGCAGACATTTTAACATTAAAAACAAACACACAACTAAAATCTGGTACAGTACTAAAAATGGCCACCAGCTACAATTACTTTCTCCTGCAAGTAGTTAACTGAAAGTTTTTTTAAATTGAAAACACACATATGGCATCCACCGAGTGTTGTCCTGTCGCGTCTTCTTTATATTATTGCCGAGAAGATGCAAAATAATGAAAATAATAAAATCATTAATTACCAAAATAATAGAGAAAGTCAACACCACATTGCAAATAAACATTCATTCCAAATAAAGAAGCAGGGCGCGTCCGAGGGTGAGTATATACCTAATAAGAATATAATCACCCTCGGACGCGCAATGCTTATTTCCAACAGCCTTCCTTCCTAAGAATCAGCCCTTCCGTCGTGTAGAGAGACGTTGTGTTACACTCCAAGGTGTTCCCCAGGTTGCCTTTCCTGAGCTTCGATCTTCCGGCTCTCGTTTAGTAGTTCTTGGAAACTACTCTGCATTAGGCCTTCAAATTGGGTATGGGGTGTAGAGAGATGGTGTGTTACACTCCAAGGTGTTCCCCAGGTTGCCTTTCCTGAGCTTCGATCTTCCGGCTCTCGTTTAGTAGTTGTTGGAAACTACGCTGCATTAGGCCTTCAAATTGGGTATGGGGTGTAGCGAGAGGGTGTGTTACACTCCAAGGTGTTCCCCAGGTTGCCTTTCCTGAGCTTCGATCTTCCGGCTCTCGTTTAGTAGTTCTTGGAAACTACACTGCATTAGGCCTTCAAATTGGGTATGGGGTGTAGAGAGAGGGTGTGTTACACTCCAAGGTGTTCCCCAGGTTGCCTTTCCTGAGCTTCGATATTCCGGCTCTCGTTTAGTAGTTGTCGGAAACTACGCTGCATTAGGCCTACAAATTGGATATGGGGCGTAGAGAGAGGGTGTGTTACACTCCAAGGTGTTCCCCAGGTTGCCTTTCCTGAGCTTCGATATTCCGGCTCTCGTTTAGTAGTTGTCGGAAACTACGCTGCATTAGGCCTACAAATTGGGTATGGGGTGTAGAGAGAGGGTGTGTTACACTCCAAGGTGTTCCCCAGGTTGCCTTTCCTGAGCTTCGATCTTCATGCTCTCGTTTAGTAGTTGTCGGAAACTACGCTGCATTAGGCCTACAAATTGGGTATGGGGTGTAGAGAGAGGGTTTGTTACACTCCAAGGTGTTCCCCAGGTTGCCTTTCCTGAGCTTCGATCTTCCGGCTCTCGTTTAGTAGTTGTTGGAAACTACGCTGCATTAGGCCTTCAAATTGGGTATGGGGTGTAGCGAGAGGGTGTGTTACACTCCAAGGTGTTCCCCAGGTTGCCTTTCCTGAGCTTCGATCTTCCGGCTCTCGTTTAGTAGTTCTTGGAAACTACACTGCATTAGGCCTTCAAATTGGGTATGGGGTGTAGAGAGAGGGTGTGTTACACTCCAAGGTGTTCCCCAGGTTGCCTTTCCTGAGCTTCGATATTCCGGCTCTCGTTTAGTAGTTGTCGGAAACTACGCTGCATTAGGCCTACAAATTGGGTATGGGGTGTAGAGAGAGGGTGTGTTACACTCCAAGGTGTTCCCCAGGTTGCCTTTCCTGAGCTTCGATATTCCGGCTCTCGTTTAGTAGTTGTCGGAAACTACGCTGCATTAGGCCTACAAATTGGGTATGGGGTGTAGAGAGAGGGTGTGTTACACTCCAAGGTGTTCCCCAGGTTGCCTTTCCTGAGCTTCGATCTTCATGCTCTCGTTTAGTAGTTGTCGGAAACTACGCTGCATTAGGCCTACAAATTGGGTATGGGGTGTAGAGAGAGGGTTTGTTACACTCCAAGGTGTTCCCCAGGTTGCCTTTCCTGAGCTTCGATCTTCCGGCTCTCGTTTAGTAGTTGTTGGAAACTACGCTGCATTAGGCCTTCAAATTGGGTATGGGGTGTAGCGAGAGGGTGTGTTACACTCCAAGGTGTTCCCCAGGTTGCCTTTCCTGAGCTTCGATCTTCCGGCTCTCGTTTAGTAGTTCTTGGAAACTACACTGCATTAGACCTTCAAATTGGGTATGGGGTGTAGAGAGAGGGTGTGTTACACTCTAAGGTGTTCCCCAGGTTTCCTTGCCATTGCTTCGGTCTTCCGACTCTCGTTTAGTAGTTGTAGAAAAGTACACTGCATTAGGCCATACAAAATGGGTATGGGGTGGAGAGAGATGGTGTGTTACACTCCAAGGTGTTCCCCAGGTTGCCTTTCCTGAGCTTCTATCTTCAGGCTCTCATTAAATTGTGGTTAAATGGAACAACTGCATTTGGCGTACTAGTTGGTTTGGGGCCTACTATCGGTGTCTGCCACTCCTTGCTGTTCTCCTCCACTGAACAAAGCTGTGCCGCCTGTTTACTACGGTTGCCAATTTTGAACTGCATTTCGACTACTTACTGATTTGGCCCTACTCTCTGTGTCAGCCTCTCATTCCAGTTGTCCTCCACTGCAATGCCCCCTGGTTATTCCTGTGTTACCAATTTTGAACTGCATTTAGCCCACTTTCTTCTTTGGGCCTATATCTGTGTTTCCACTTCATCGTGCCCATTGCCCAGCCAGTGATAGATGAGTCTGCTGGTACATTGACCCATAACGCAACATTCCCCGTGCACGCTACACAACAACATTGTGACCCTGCTGAAAGTCAGGTTGCTCTTCCCGCATACCATACCACCTTACACGGGGACAAAGAGGAAGGTGCAGATGAAAGTGCAGGTTCCTTCATCAGGTGGGGGGAGGAATACTAGTTGGCGACGTCACTGGCACAGGGCCTCTCATAGTACGCAAAAGTGTTGCTGCCGGTGGGAGGCGCCCCCGCCGTGCAAACACACCGCTGTACTTTGAGGGGCCCTGTGCCAGTGCCAATGCCAACGAGTGGGCCCCCCCTGCTTGCTCAGGTTCACAGCACTTGCAAAGTTGAAATACTTACCTCTCCCTGCTCCACTGCCGTGACGTGGTCCAGATTTCCTGGGCCCACTAATTACTTGAACCAGCCCTACCCCCCACAACTTTAGCCAAATGACCCCCAATTTCAAATGCCTTCCAATTATTATAAGGTAAATTACGCTTGACAAGCTTCATTAAGAAGAATGGATGGTTTTGACATTAAAATGGCCACTCTAGGTGTTTTCCTGGCCCCCACTCACTGCCGACTATGCTGCCCCATTGACTTGCATTGGGTTTCGTGTTTCGGTCGATCCCGACTTTACGTCATAATCGGCCGATTTCACTCGACCCGACTTTGGACATAGTCGGGTTTCGCAAAACCCGGCTCGACTCTAAAAAGGTCAAGGTCGCTCAACTCTAGCTGTAACAAAGAGATAAAAAACAGTGTATGAACATAACATATACATAGTGTTCAAAATATGTACAAGACTATTTACAAGGATAATACAAAAAATGGGACACATGTCATGTAGCGTAGAAGGAAGGAAAAGGTTCTAATGATCCTGCAATCAATCTTACACCCACTGGACATAATGGAAAAGGATGGGTTTATAGAGGATAGGATCTCCAAAGGCGAGGGGATCCAATAGGAGGTAAGAGATTGATTAACATACCCTTAAAGACTGTTCGTGGCGCGTCATGTAAGAACAAGGATATAGTTATATGTATCCAGGTAAAGGTGGTCCGGATGTAACCTATATGGAATACATAGGAAAAACTGTGGCAATATAGCTATATAGAGAGGTAGATGATATAGTAAATTAAAAGTGTACAGAGCCACATAGACTCAGGAGGATGTATACATATGTATAAGAGAAAGTAATTACCCAGATGACGGATATACTGTCTTAGTATTCAATGGTAGTAGTTAAAGAACAGTTCAGCAATAGTTTTGAGACATCTGTGAAGGGTCAGGTTGGCTGTAATACATATAGTATAGGAATGTATACAATGTAGAAGTTATGGGATAGACCAGCAGACCAAGTAAAATAGCAGGGTTGCTACCTGGATTCTAAGCTGGCTCCTATGTGGCCCTGCAAACCCGAGGGTCCCAGCAGGGGAAATGTGGTGAAGGCAGGGAATATTAAACTTCCTCCATGCCGTGTCTGTCACCTTCATAGAGATACATGTGCCTGTCAAGGGTTATGAATGGAGATATATAGCGTCATATAATGTCCGGAGCAAGGACAAGAGTACTTATCTTAAAGTCTGGTTACAGTCTCACAGCAATTGGTGGCTCAGTGGAGGCGCGATACGGGGTTAAGAAGTCCGCACAGGTGAGTCCGTGGGGAGCGCCGACACAAGCAGTGTCTAGGCGGGGAAAGCGGTGGTAACAAGCCTCCGTAGTGTAGGGTTTTAAATGGCCACAGCGGTCATGTGACCGGAAGGAGGAAAACACGCTGGCACCTGCGTACTAGTCTATGTGAAGCGTGTGTGTCCGGCACCTGCGTGTTGATGAGGAGAGCCGGCGCTGCGCAGAGAGTACCCAGAGGGCACAGAGCCAGATAGGTGTGCGCTTGCGCACACGTCCTGTAGGGGCCGAATATGACGGGCGCTTAAGCGCTGAGGAGGAGAATCGGCGCATGCGCAGGGTGTATCCGGGGAGCCAGGGGCTAGACAGATATATGGCGGTAGCAGTTAACAGGGCGCTGGTGTAGGAGAAAATGAAAAGCAGCGCTTAGTGAGGAATCCAGATATGTGATCTAACCATACCCATAGAGGCACAATAGGATAGTATGGACCTGTGTAGTAGGTATATATAAGATAACAGCCAGGTAGAGGAAAAGAAAACAAGAGTATAATAGGATACATGGTAATGCAATACCCCAGTAATAGCACTGGGGGGGAAAGGAAATAATGAACATTATAAACAAAATAGACATCAGACGACATGACGGTAATGTAGTAGGAGTCCAATCCAACAATGATTATTCATCAGGAACCTGAGTTGAATGGGTTAAACATTTAAAAAAACATGGGTAGAATTTTTTAGAAAATAAATAAAAAAAAAAAAAAAAAAAAAAAAAATGAAGTGGGGAACTAAAATGAAATGAAAGGTAAATGACCAGGGAAAAAAAAGGGGGAAAAAATAAAAAAATGGGGTAAATAAAGAAATATAAGTAAATGATATGTATATAAAAAAAGATAAATGGAAGGGGTAAAAATGAAGGGTAAATGAAACTTGGGGGACTCCTAAAGGGTATGTCTCTTACCATCCTGTGGAAATACGATACGAGTTCTACATGTGCAGTGGGTTAGTTTGCCTAAGGGAAAGAAAATCCGGTTAAGTTAGCCAATCCAATTCCCTATTGAGCCCTTTAGGGTGAAGCGTGTCAAGCGTGTAAATCCAGAAGGTTTCCCTCTGTTTAAGTAACTGGATATGATTCCCCCCTCTCCTAGGGCGATTGACTTTTTCAATGACCTGAAAACGTAATTGCGCTTTTGTATGGTGGGCTTCTTTAAAATGAAAAGGTAGTGGCAACCAGGTCTTACCACACCTGATGGTAGATTTATGGCTTGAGATCCTACTCTTGATGGCCTGGGTGGTCTCACCCACATAAAGCAACCCGCACGGGCACTTAATGATATATATCACAAAGTTGGAGTTGCACGTGTGGTATTCTTTGATCGGGAAGGCCTTGCCGGTGCGGGGGTGAAGTAACTCGTTAGCTTTTATAATGTTTGAACAGCACATGCAGCTGAGGCAAGGAAATGTACCAGTTCTTTTCTGGCCCGAAAGTGTCATAAGTGGTGGTGTTTTAGATGTACCTAGATCAGCCCGTACCACTCTATGTCTTACATTCTGAGGTCATCTCATGCTCAGGAGGGGAGGATCTTTAAATATAGGAATATGGGGATATGCTTTAGACAATAGTGGCGAGTGACCCCGAATCAGGTTATGTATTCTGTGCATGGTAGGGTGGTGGTTATGAACGAACGGAAGTCTAGGGTTCTTGGCCATAGTAGGGACTGTAACTTCAGTGTTAAGGGCTTTAGAGGATTCCAAATCAAGAAGTTTAGTCGGGTAGTTCCGGGCTTTAAATTTATCGGCCATTTCCTGAACTCTAGTGTTCCTAGTCACTGGATTGGAAACAATTCTTGCTACCCTTTTGAAGTGGGACGTGGGGAGGCTATCCCGGGTAGGTCTGGGGTGACAACTATTGTAAAGTAACAGGCTGTTACAGTCAGTTGGTTTTACAAATAAGTCCGTACTCAGATTTCCGGATGTGTCTTTCAGGATTTTAGTATCAAGAAATGCAATTTCCTCATTATGGTGTACCAATGTGAATGTCAGCCCTGGTCTAGCCTCGTTTATGGTATTGAAGAATTCTTGTAAACTGGTCTGATCACCTTTCCATATGCAGAAAATGTCATCTATATACCTGTACCATGTAAGGGCATGCTGTTGAAAGATGGAGTTAGGGTAAACGTGTGCGTTCAAAGTGATCCATGTACAGGTTCGCATATGCCGGGGCCACATTGGACCCCATGGCAGTACCGCATGTTTGTAGAAAGTAGTCATCTTCAAACATGAAGTTCTCCCTAAGGACAAGGTTCAGTAGGTCAATGCACAGGTCTAGTAAGTTTGGATCCATTTTGGCCTCACGAAGAGTCAGTGTTACTGCCTCAATACCCCTATCGTGTTCAATGGAGGTGTACAGACTATTCACGTCTAAAGTACACAAAGTACTGTCGGGAGGAATGTTATTGATATTGTGGATTTTGTTCAGGAAGTCACCTGTGTCTAGAATGTAGGATTTAGTTGAGCGGGCATGGGGGGTGAGAATTTTTTCTAGAAAAATGGACAATGGATTCAGTATTGAGTTAGTGGATGCCACTATGGGGCGACCAGGAGGGTTATGGAGATCATTGTGTATTTTGGGTAGGATATATAGTACCGGGGTAACAGGATGGTGATTCATGAGGTATGTTCTGGTCTTGGCATCTATAGTTTTGAGTTGTTGGTGTTTATCCAGGACGGTGGTAATCTTCTGACGTATGCTGTAGGTGGGGTCAGTTTGTAATTTCCTATATGTGAAGGGATCTGAGAGTTGGCGTCTAACTTCCGCAGTGTACTGATTTCTGCTCATAACAACTGTGGCACCCCCATTATCTGCCGGCTTAATAATAATGTTTTTATTCTTACTCAGTGAACCCAAGGCCTGTCTCTCAGAGGTATTAAGGTTGTGTTGAACTGGGAGAAGACCCATGCGTTGATCATGGAGAGTACTTTTAATGTCTCTGTCCAGTAGGCTAATGAAAGTTTCTACTGCATGATGAGATTTGGGTGGCATAAATGTACTGGGGTTCCTAAGTCCTAAGGAATTGATGGTGATTTTGGGTATGTCAGGGTTGGGTACATCGCCTGTGGTGTTGTCCCTGTTGGTAGGGTTGGCCTCAAAATGTACCTTCAATCTCATGCTCCTATAGAAGCGTTGAAGGTCTTTTTCTAACTGAAAAGAGTCCCACCTTGGTGTGGGACAAAAAGATAAACCCATATTGAGCACCTTCAACTCAAGGGGGGGACAGAGAATAATCAGATATATTGACTACCGAGTTTGGACTCCTACCTGGGACCTCAGGGTCATGTGTCGGTCTGGTGCTCTTCCTCCTTGACCTCCTGGTAGGCGTCCGTTTGACCCTAAAAAACGAGGGCCCGGTGAAGTAATCTTGCTGCCGGATCCTGCTGAGGAACCTTCTGCTGGTGAGGATCCCCCTGAGCGATAATTCCCTCTTGGTGTCCGACGATATCGCTGGCGTGGTTGTCGGGGAAATGGGTCCTCCCATCTGTATACTTTATTTGTGAGGTAATCCTCTGTGTCTCTCTGGAATTTTATGCATATGGAAAGGCGATCAGACCAGTTTACAAGAATTCTTCAATACCATAAACGAGGCTAGACCAGGGCTGACATTCACATTGGTACACCATAATGAGGAAATTGCATTTCTTGATACTAAAATCCTGAAAGACACATCCGGAAATCTGAGTACGGACTTATTTGTAAAACCAACTGACTGTAACAGCCTGTTACTTTACAATAGTTGTCACCCCAGACCTACCCGGGATAGCCTCCCCAGGTCCCAGTTCAAAAGGGTAGCAAGAATTGTTTCCAATCCAGTGACTAGGAACACTAGAGTTCAGGAAATGGCCGATAAATTTAAAGCCCGGAACTACCCGACTAAACTTCTTGATTTGGAATCCTCTCAAGCCCTTAAAACTGAAGTTACAGTCCCTACTATGGCCAAGAACCCTAGACTTCCGTTCGTTCATAACCACCACCCTACCATGCACAGAATACATAACCTGATTCGGGGTCACTGGCCACTATTGTCTAAAGCATATCCCCATATTCCTATTTTTAAAGATCCTCCCCTCATGAGCATGAGACGACCTCAGAATGTAAGAGATAGAGTGGTACGGGCTGATCTAGGTACATCTAAAACACCACCACTTATGACACTTTCGGGCCAGAAAAGAACTGGTACATTTCCTTGCCTCAGCTGCATGTGCTGTTCAAACATTATAAAAGGTAACGAGTTACTTCACCCCCGCACCGGCAAGGCCTTCCCGATCAAAGAATACCACACGTGCAACTCCAACTTTGTGATATATATCATTAAGTGCCCGTGCGGGTTGCTTTATGTGGGTGAGACCACCCAGGCCATCAAGAGTAGGATCTCAAGCCATAAATCTACCATCAGGTGTGGTAAGACCTGGTTGCCACTACCTTTTCATTTTAAAGAAGCCCACCATACAAAAGCGCAATTACGTTTTCAGGTCATTGAAAAAGTCCATCGCCCTAGGAGAGGGGGGAATCATATCCAGTTACTTAAACATAGGGAAACCTTCTGGATTTACACGCTTGACACGCTTCATCCTAAAGGGCTCAATAGGGAATTGGATTGGCTAACTTAACCGGATTTTCTTTCCCTTAGGCAAACTAACCCACTGCACATGTAGAACTCGTATCGTATTTCCACAGGATGGTAAGAGACATACCCTTTAGGAGTCCCCCAAGTTTCATTTACCCTTCATTTTTACCCCTTCCATTTATCTTTTTTTATATACATATCATTTACTTATATTTCTTTATTTACCCCATTTTTTATTTTTTCCCCCCTTTTTTTCCCTGGTCATTTACCTTTCATTTCATTTTAGTTCCCCACTTAATTTTTTTATTTTTATTTTTTTATTTTTTTATTTATTTTCTAAAAAATTCTACCCATGTTTTTTTTTAAATGTTTAACCCATTCAACTCAGGTTCCTCATGAATAATCATCTGTTGGTTTGGACTCCTACTACATTACCGTCATGTCGTCTGATGTCTATTTTGTTTATAATGTTCATTATTTCCTTCCCCCCCCCAGTGCTATTACTGGGGTATTGCATTACCATGTATCCTATTATACTCTTGTTTTCTTTTCCTCTACCTGGCTGTTATCTTATATATACCTACTACACAAGTCCATACTATCCTATTGTGCCTCTATGGGTATGGTTAGATCACATATCTGGATTCCTCACTAAGCGCTGCTTTTCGTTTTCTCCTACACCAGCTCCCTGTTTACTGCTACCGCCATATATCTGTCTAGCCCCTGGCTCCCCGGACACACCCTGCGCATGCGCCGGTTCTCCTCCTCAGCGCTTAAGCGCCCGTCATATTCGGCCCCTTCAGGACGCGTGCGCAAGCGCACACCTATCTGGCTCCGTGCCCTCTGGGTACTCTCTGCGCAGGCACTGGCTCTCCTCATCAACACGCAGGCGCCGGACACACACGCTTCACATAGACTAGTACGCAGGCGCCGGCGTGTTTTCCTCCTTCCGGTCACATGACCGGTTGTGGCCATTTAAAACCCTACACTACAAAGACTTGTTACCGCCGCTTTCCCCGCCTAGACACTGCTTGTGTCGGCGCTCCCCACGGACTCACCTGTGCGGACTTCTTAACCCCGTATCGCGCCTCCACTGAGCCACCAATTGCTGTGAGACTGTAACCAGACTTTAAGATAAGTGCTCTTGTCCTTGCTCCGGACATTATATGATGCTATATATCTCCATTCATAACCCTTGACAGGCACATGTATCTCTATGAAGGTGACAGACACGGCATGGAGGAAGTTTAATATTCCCTGCCTTCACCACATTTCCCCTGCTGGGACCCTCGGGTTTGCAGGGCCACATAGGAGCCAGCTTAGAATCCAGGTAGCAACCCTGCTATTTTACTTGGTCTGCTGGTCTATCCCATAACTTCTACATTGTATACATTCCTATACTATATGTATTACAGCCAACCTGACCTGTTATGTTTGCTAATGACAGGTGTTATGAAGGCAATCCAGAAACACAGTGTGCTTAGCGATCAGAGCGCACACAGTGATCTGACAAATACCCAAAAATACAAGAACGAGCTCTGAGACGTGGAAACTCTGTAGACTGCACACCTGATCCTATCCTAAACACAACTAAAAGCGGCTG
This sequence comes from Ranitomeya imitator, assembly GCF_032444005.1. NCBI lineage: Eukaryota > Metazoa > Chordata > Amphibia > Anura > Dendrobatidae > Ranitomeya > Ranitomeya imitator. The sequence continues at coordinate 555,304,999 of NC_091285.1, forward strand.
TGGATTGCGCCTAACAACTACCTAGGCAACTCGGCACAGCCTAAGAAACTAGCTAGCCTGAAGATAGAAAAATAGGCCTGACTTGCCCCAGAGAAATTCCCCAAAGGAGAAGGCAGCCCCCCACATATAATGACTGTGAGTAAGATGAAAAGACAAAACGTAGGGATGAAATAGATTCAGCAAAGTGGGACCCGATATTCTAGGACAGAGCGAGGACAGTAAAGCGAACTTTGCAGTCTACAAAAAACCCTAAAGCAAAACCACGCAAAGGGGGCAAAAAAAACCTACCGTGCCGAACTAACGGCACGGCGGTACACCCTTTGCGTCTCAGAGCTTCCAGCAAAACAAAAGACAAGCTGGACAGAAAAAAAGCAACAAAAAAGCAAAAAGCACTTAGCTATACAGAGCAGCAGGTCACAGGAACAATCAGGAGAAGCTCAGATCCAACACTGAAACATTGACAAGGAGCAAGGATAGCAGCATCAGGCGGAGTTAAGTAATGAAGCAGTTAACGAGCTCACCAGAACACCTGAGGGAGGAGGCTCAGAAGCTGCAGTACCACTTGTGACCACAGGAGTGAATTCAGCCACCGAATTCACAACACTGACCCTTGACAGATGTCTCAAAACTATTGCTGGACTGTTCTTTAACTACTACCATTGAATACTAAGACAGTATATCCGTCATCTGGGTAATTACTTTCTCTTATACATATGTATACATCCTCCTGAGTCTATGTGGCTCTGTACACTTTTAATTTACTATATCATCTACCTCTCTATATAGCTATATTGCCACAGTTTTTCCTATGTATTCCATATAGGTTACATCTGGACCACCTTTACCTGGTTACATATAACTATATCCTTGTTCTTACATGACGCGCCACGAACAGTCTTTAAGGGTATGTTAATCAATCTCTTACCTCCTATTGGATCCCCTCGCCTTTGGAGATCCTATCCTCTATAAACCCATCCTTTTCCTTTATGTCCAGTGGGTGTAATATTGATTGCAGGATCATTAGAACCTTTTCCTTCCTTCTACGCTACATGACATGTGTCCCATTTTTTGTATTATCCTTGTAAATGGTCTTGCACATATTTTGAACACTATGTATATGTTATGTTCATACACTGTTTTTTATCTCTTTGTTACAGCACCATTTGTGAACAAGGCCACTGAGTGGCCGAAACGTTAAACTTGTTGCCTTACTGTTTTGTCTCTGCCCTCACATCTTCAATAAATATATTCACTGTAGCAAATTGAACTGGATGAGTGCAGTGTTTTGACTTTTCTCTAGTCCTCATAAATAAGCATTAACTGTTATAAACCTCTATATTTACATCATTGTCCATGTCTTGCCTTTGATGCGGGATCAAGCACTGAGCCTGCATCTTTCCCCACACATGATGGCTGATTTAATCAAACATCAAGTGCTCTAACAGCCACTGGTGGATCTGAGATCCACCTGCAGCTGTTAAGTGAAATGTTGCTGTTAATTACTGTTTTAATATGCTCCAGCCACAAAACTGTCACAAGTCCTGCCCATCGGCGCCCACTAGGCACCAGTGAGTTGTCATGACAGCCAGGGGTTGTCATGACAGTTGGGGGTCTGCAAAAGAATCCCGTGTCTGTGGTTACAATACTCCTGTGAACGCCGGCCATGGAGATTGTGATTTTTGCTATACATAGCACGGCTGATGTTTTAAAAAATATAATAAAAAAATGAAACCAACTGGTTCAAATCAACTCCCTTTTGCTCCATTACAAATAAAACAATTAAAAAAATAAATAAAAGTAGACATATTTGGTAACTCTGCATTCAGAAATGTCCGATCTATGAAAATTTGAAGTTAATTAATCAGATTGGCAAACGGCCTATCGAGAAAAAAACGCCAGAATTACATTCTTTTGGTCTCCATAACATTGAAATAAAATGCAATAATGGTCAATAAAAACATCTTATGTATCCCAAAATATTTTTAGTAAAAACGTCAGCTCAGGGCGGAAAAAATAAGCCCTCACCCAGCCCCAAATAATGAAAAGTGAGAACGTTACGGTTCTCGGAAAGTAGCAACAGATGCAAAAACATCTTATGTATCCCAAAATATTTTTAATAAAAACGTCAGCTCAGGGCGGAAAAAATAAGCCCTCACCCAGCCCCAAATAATGAAAAGTGAGAACGTTACGGTTCTCGGAAAGTAGCAACAGATGCAAAAACTTTTTTTCATACACATTTCTGATTTATTTTCACCATATAAATAAAAAAATAAACTATACATGTTTGCTATCTGCACACTCATACTGATATGGGGAATCATAATATCAGGTCAGTCCTACCATGTATTCAACATGGTAAATAAAATACCCAAAATACAATTGTGGAATTACACTTTTTCCAATTTCACCATACTTGGAATTTTTTTCCATTTTCCAGTACACTATACGGTAAAATCAATGGCGTCATTCGAACGTAGAACTCATCCTGCAAAAAAACAAGCCCACATACTGCTATAATAACAGAAAAATAAAAAAAGTTTTGGCTCTTTTAATAAGGGAAACAAAAAAACAAAACGGAATATCACCCTTGGGTGAAGAGGTTAATATTGTAGATCGAGATCTCGTCTCATTTCAACCTAAAGTGCCTCTTTCCAACATAAAGATCCAATTAGATTCAGTATTTAATAATTTTGTTTTGAAATCACCTCCTCTAAGAGGCTTAAGGACTTTTTTTTTCGATATCTGCAAATTTAAAAGATGTAACATCCATCTTATAAATATGTACAAAATATTTGGTTGCCGCAGATGTGTGGCTTGTCATGTGGTTTGATGCATCGGAGACATGTCTTCTGATGCATTTGTTTCAAGGGGAAAATGGTGCAACCAACATTTTGGATGTTCCAAGAAAAACATTCTATTAAATATATGACGTTTCAGGTGTAGCAATTAATAAAATAATGCTGAAGTACGTGCAGACTCGAGACGTCACCATGACTTTTTTCAGGGCTTTGTATGCGGCATGTAATTTTCACAGCTAGAATATTTTTATGTATGAAGTTTATTCACTGCTGGTATACAGTTGTATGTGTATGGTTTATTTACTGCTATTACATATTTAATGTACAATAGAGAAGGACTGTTTGAGATTTTATTGTTCTGTGAATTTCATGCTAATGGTTTGCATATATATATTTTTTTTTTTGTGTGGTTGGCGGCACCATTATAATTTTTGCCTCAGGCACTATAAAAGCTAGAATTGGCCCTGCTTACATGCAAACACACTTATCTGTCGACTGAGACATGAAACTCCCTCAACCAAGCATCATATCTATAATCCTTTTACATTACGTGTCACTTTATTAGTTATTGATTCTCTCAGCATAATACAATATTTAATGAATACTGAGGTAGACACTCAATGCAGTCGGCATCCATAATAATTGTTTTCATCTATCTTCTTTCTTCTGTAAGTGTCCAGAATGATAATGTCCCGTTGTTATAGGTAAGAATTCATCCTGATATATGTAAGAATAAATAAAATATAACTTAACTATTTGTTACCTATATTTATTTGACAATATGCCACCTCCATGTGTTTCCTTTGGGAGACAGCGAGTTACAATCCCAGCAATTTGCTTTTGCTATAAACTAGGATGAGAGATAAAAGGCAGCAACTGCTGTATGCAAACAAGGGCTGCATCCTGCAAAGCGGGATTAATGCACAGCCTGAGATTAAAGTGGAATTTAATACTCAGCTCCATTTGCTCATACTTCAGTGCTGTATGTAGGAATTCTATCATTTTCTAGAATAGATTATTTTTTACATTACATATTGTGGAATAAACTGATTGTTTATTAAATATGTGAATGTATTAATATGAGATAAGCCAAATTCAGATTGTAGGATTCCAGGATCTGCCTAAATGAGTAAAAATGCTGACTATAAAAAAGGAAAAAAAACTCTTACATCTTCCAATATATTATTATAAAACAAAATCTTGGGGCGCAAAAATATTACAAGCTGTCTAGTTATTAGTGTACCTGTAGAAAAAAAGACGTTGACTGCACATCTAAAAAATCACCAAAATGAACTTGAGGTTCTTAGTCAAACATTCCGATCAGACTGTATGAAGCCCACTGCTACATCACAGCGAACCTCTCTGTGGGGCGCTGACCTAAGCTTTGCAGTATTGGTGCTGTAGGGCACGAGATCGCTTGCCCTGTTTGTGCGCTGTTGCTTCAGTGGGGGGGCGGCACATGACACTGCACCTTAAAGGACAGGGACCACTGAGAGGTTCACCATGACATGGCAGTGGGCTTCTTACAATGTAATCCGAGTGTTAAATGAAGAACCTCATGTTTAGTTTTGTAAATTTTTACTTGGCCACAATAGAGCAATGTATATGTTTTTGGATGAGTTACTAATGTCTTTCTCTACAGCTTTGGTATATTGCATGGCCTGGCCCCTCTTTTTTGGCCAATTGTTGCTTTGATGCTCTGCCTATGGGGGAGTGTGGCCTGGAGTCATGGTGACTTTGCTTTGTCGTATGGGTACTGTGGGACACTAGGTCGCTACTGGTGCACCATCACCGAAGCCGTGGTTAGCGCCCGGCGCCACACCTGTAAGCTTAGGGACTTACTGAGAGGTTCGCCGTGATGTGGCAGTGGGCCTCATACAGTCTGATCAGAAAGTTAGATTAAGGATCTCATGTTCAGTTTTGTACATTTTTCTTAGCTGTACTAGATCAATATATATGTTTTTGATGTGTGGTCCATGTTTTTCTTTACAGCAATAGGTATTATTGGTGCCTATGTAAGACACAGAGTGACCCCCTCCTATGTAATGGGAACCTGTCATCTCAGTTAGAAGTACTGAAAGACAAGCATATTTTAGAAGTTTGTCAGTTGTGTGCTAATGTTAAATAGTTTTGGAGAATTTACTCTTCAATTCTTGCAGCATGTATGGTGCCAGTAAAGAGTCATGATTGTTCATGAGCTGCCCAGCCAGTGCGGATTACCTAGGGAGAAAAATGGCAATAAGTATAAACATGTCCGTCTGTTTAGTGACTTTCCTTTTTTCAAACTTGGTGATTCTCTGATGTCTTGTACTCTATCTCACCATGGAACTCTTGTCTGAGATGTTTCTCTCAAAATCTCTCTTTCTAGGCCTCAAAGGCCTTTGCTGCCCAGGACCTTCACCTCACCCTCAGTAATGCTCCATCACTGCTTCAGCGGTACACATTGGTGCCATCATCATTGTTATTGGTATCTGGCTTTTATAGGAGCTACATTTTTCGGTATCTGGACTCACCTTATAATAATGCATAGTGTTGAGTGAAGCATGGGGTATTCCCAGGGTCAGGCTGACCCACCAGAGAGCTGGAGAATCCATCATACAGTATATAGGGAACTATGGGACCTTCATACTGTATGTAGGCAGCTGTGGGTTATCATACTGTGTGCTGGTGTCACTCTGGGGTTTTCATACTCTGCTTGTGTGGGGATACTGCAATGTTCTAGTAATTGGCCTCCCCCTTACTCGGCTTTCCCCTCTCCAGTCTATCCTTAATGCAGCAGCCAGGGTCGTCTATCTGGCTAGTCATTACTCAGATGCATCAGCTCTTCACCAGTCATTACACTGGCTGCCCATTCATTACAGGATACAATTCAAAGTACTTGTTCTCACCCACAAAGCTCTCCACAGTGCGGCACCCCCATACATCTCCCTCATGTCGGTCTATCGACCTAACCGACCACTGCGCTCTGCAAATGACTTTGGACTAACCTCTGCACTAATCCGTACCTCCCACTCCCGACTCCAAGACGTCTCCCGTGCTGCGCCAATACTCTGGAATGCTCTACCCCAAGATATTAGGATCCTCCACAATTTGCATAGTTTTAGGCGCTCGCTCAAAACACATTTGTTCAGAGCGGCCTACCACGTTCACTAATCAAAGTCATTTTATGTTTGTGTGTGTGTGTGTAGCCCATTCACCATCTCCATCTATCCCTCATCCCCTGAAGATGCCTGGACCATCATTGTAAATACATCATTGTAAATACTCACCTGTACTTTGTATCTCCCCCACCTCATTGTAGATTGTAAGCTCTCACGAGCAGGGTCGTTTTATTTCGCTTTAATTATTGTATTGCTAACGTTGTTACTTATGACTGTTGTGTTTGAAACTGTTAAACTGTAAAGCGCTGCGGAATATGTTGGCGCTATATAAATAAAGATTATTATTATTATTATATCATATTCAATACAGGGGCATTTTGGGGGACATCATATTCAAAAGGAGCCATGAAATCAGTATTGTACTGGGTGAAAACACTAAGAGGCTACTCTGGTCGAATGACATTGATGACTTATCTCTTGTTCAAGCCATCAATATTGCATCATTGGGGGTCCCACACCCAGAACCCCTGCCCATCAACTGTAATAGCCTCTGGCAGTGGCCAGATATAAATATTTATGGAGCTACACTGCACAGTTCTCTGTAAACTGCCAGTTGGTGCTTCCCCCATACTTTGGAACTCTCTACCCCAACACATCAGATTCTCACATACCACAGAAACCTTCAAAAAGAACCTGAAGAGCCACCTCTTCCGACAAGCCTACAATCTGCAGTGATCCTTAGTCTGCTGATCCGCCACACGACCAGCTCTACCCTCTCCTAGTGTATCCTCACCCATCCCCTGCAGACTGTGAGCCCTCGCGGGCAGGGTCCTCTCTCCTTCTGTACTTGTGTGTGCCTTCTATTGCTCACGTTTATTGTGCTTGTCTATATTTGCCCCTTTTCACATGTAAAGCGCAATGGCATAAATGGTGCTATATAAATGTATAATAATAATAGTTGTTATTATTACTAAAAAATGATAGTGTTGGCCCCCTTAAAAATAGTCTGGGTGAAATGGTGGATGAGGATGAGGAAAAGGCCAATATGCTAAATGACTTTTTTTCATCAGTATTTAGACAAGAAAATCCCATGGCAGACAAAATGTCTAGTGATAAAAATACCCAATTAAATGTCACCTGCTTAACCCAGCAGGAAGTGCAGCGGCGTCTAAAAATCACTAAAATTGACAAATCTCCAGGCCCGGATGGGATACACCCCCGAGTACTGCAGGAATTAAGTACAGTCATTGATAGACCATTATTTTTAATCTTTAAAGACTCCATAATAACAGGGTCTGTGCCACAGGACTGGCGTATAGCAAATGTGGTGCCAATATTCAAAAAGGTGACAAAAACTGAACTCGGAAATTATAGGCCAGTAAGCTTAACCTCTATTGTGGGTAAAGTCCTGGAGGGCATTCTAAGGGACGCTATACTGGAGTATCTGAAGAGGAATCACCTCATGACCCAGTATCAGCACGGGTTTACTAGGGACCGTTCATGTCAGACTAATTTGATCAGTTTCTATGAAGAGGTAAGTTCCGGATTGGACCAAGGGAACCCAGTGGATGTAGTGTATATGGACTTTTCAAAAGCTTTTGATACGGTGCCACACAAAAGGTTGATACATAAAATGAGAATAATGGGGATAGGGGAAAATATGTGCAAGTGGGTTGAGAGCTGGCTCAGGGATAGGAAACAAAGGGTGGTTATTAATGGAGCACATTCGGACTGGGTCGCGGTTAGCAGTGGGGTACCACAGGGGTCAGTTTTGGGCCCTCTTCTTTTTAACATATTTATTAATGACCTTGTAGGGGGCATTCAGAGTAGAATTTCAATATTTGCAGATGACACTAAACTCTGCAGGGTAATCAATACAGAAGAGGACAATTTTATATTACAGGATGATTTATGTAAACTAGAAGCTTGGGCTGATAAATGGCAAATGAGCTTTAATGGGGATAAATGTAAGGTCATGCACTTGGGTAGAAGTAATAAGATGTATAATTATGTGCTTAATTCTAAAACTCTGGGCAAAACCGTCAATGAAAAAGACCTGGGTGTATGGGTGGATGACAAACTCATATTCAGTGGCCAGTGTCAGGCAGCTGCTACAAAGGCAAATAAAATAATGGGATGCATTAAAAGAGGCATAGATGCTCATGAGGAGAATATAATTTTACCTATATACAAGTCACTAGTTCGACCACACTTAGAATACTGTGCACAGTTCTGGTCTCCGGTGTATAAGAAAGACATAGCTGAACTAGAGCGGGTGCAGAGAAGAGCGACCAAGGTTTTTAGAGGACTGGGGGGTCTGCAATACCAAGATAGGTTATTACACTTGGGGCTATTTAGTTTGGAAAAACGAAGACTAAGGGGTGATCTTATGTTCATGTATAAATATATGAGGGGACAGTACAAAGACCTTTCTGATGTACTTTTTAATCATAGACCTGAAACCGGGACAAGGGGGCATCCTCTGCGTTTGGAGGAAAAAAGGTTTAAGCATAATAACAGACGCAGATTTTTTACAGTAAGAGCAGTGAGACTATGGAACTCTCTGCCGTATGATGTTGTAATGAGTGATTCATTACTTAAATTTAAGAGGGGACTGGATACCTTTCTGGAAAAGTATAATGTTACAGGGTATATACACTAGATTCCTTGATAGGGCGTTGATCCAGGGAACTAGTCTGATTGCCGTATGTGGAGTCGGGAAGGAATTTTTTTCCCCAATGTGGAGCTTACTCTTTGCCACATGGGTTTTTTTTGCCTTCCTCTAGATCAACATGTTAGGGCATGTTAGGTTAGGCTATGGGTTGAACTAGATGGACTTATAGTCTTCCTTCAACCTTAATAACTATGTAACTATGTAACTACAGAGGTTTTCCAGGCCAGAGGTAACCTGTTTCAAGCACTGTATCATGGTGAATCCTAACAGTGAGTGGTACACTAATGGTTAGGATTTGGCTTTGCTTGCTGGCTTGATCAGTTGTCACGTGGTCCCTCATATGCGAAGTTGCATACTTGTGGTTGTATGTCAACTAACTTCTCTCCCTGCTCTTCTTAATGACTTACCATTAGCTTTAAAAAAAGCAGAAAGATTAGCTAATCAGCACATGAACATAAGTAGGCAAATTGCATATGAGCAATCACTTGATGACCGATCGAACTGGCAAGCAGAGCTGAATCCTTACATTGTGTATCTCATGGTAATACTTTAAGACACAGTGTTTGACGAAAATTACTAAAAAATTCATAACTAAATACTCACTTTACTGACCTGTCGCTTGTCACTTTAATTCCAGAAGGCTTTCTGCCTTCTTTTTCAAAATTCTCTACTAATTTTGGGACACATACATGGTTGTTGGACAAGGAAGAATAGCAACTTAACATGTGCAATAATGTGCAAAAGTTTTAGGCAAGATTGGATAAAATGCTGAAAGTAAAAAGTGCTTTAAAAAAGAAGTGTTATTTTTATAAAATTACAAAACGCAAAGTGCATGTGCTCAAAAGATAGAGGGACAGTTAGAGGTACACAGCAAAACCAACATGACTAAGAGTGTTAATACCAAGACACAGTGTGGCTTTGAGTATCTTATATAGGCCTAGGTAGATGATGTTGTGGGAATACACTGGGCCACTAGTAAAACCTGATGTGGAGCACTGCAGAGGGCAGCAGCCATAAGGAAGGTGGTGAATCCCTGCCGAGCCAAGGCTGATGTGTAGCCAAGTGTTTTAACAGCAAAGTCTACTTGAACTTTTAAGGTGACATTAATTTGCCTGGCCAGATACAGATGATCTCTCCGAAAGAGTAGCGATGCTCATGGTGAGATGAGTAGTTCTAACAGGAGTGCTGGGTAGCAAATGCACTGCTTAGCCACTGTTTCGCAGCGGCTGTGACAACCCTGCTGACCTAGCTGACCAATCACTGGGCTAGTGGCTGGATTTAGGGGTCAATTAGCGTTACTGAGTCAACCCCAGTCCCCTGCAACTATTGACTATTATTGTATACTAGTGATTGTTATTGTATGCTAGTGACCCTGCCCAATGCGCTTACCTCAGAATAATACTTTGCTTTCTAACTGGACTCTGTTCTTAATGATTTTTTCTTTCGTCCCTTGGATGCCCTACTGGATTGACCTTGGACTTTTTGACACCTGTTGTTTTGAAATTACCTCCTGGACTCTGTCTTGATTAACCCTGACCTTATCTTTGTAATCAACTTTTTCCAGTCTTTATGATGCGACCTGTCCTGTTAAGGTTTTTTTTTTCCCTCAGATTGCTCTACCAATCAGCAGCTACTCCATGGACACAATCAAGGAGCCCCTGCTGCAAAGGCCCAATCCCTGCATGATGGCTAAAGGGTGAAAACAAGGGAGCTCCTGGATCTGCTAAGCAGATTGGTTTGTTCCAGGTATGACTATGCAAGCCAACTTTTGACAGTTTTCCTTCACAAAGTAGCATATCACCAGCTCAAGATACCAGCAGATATTATCTTATGCAGCCATTAATGGTATTAATTCTCCTTCATCGTATCGATTATGCCTATATAATGATATGTAGCTATATAATAGCATTATTCAACTTTAATTATAAACTATCTCTTTGACTTTGGTAACAGTTAATTTATCCTTAAGAATGTAACCAGACATACCGATAAATATCAGATGTATTGCTATTCCGCCTGCAGAGCGTTCTGGATGTACAAAAGAGCAATAAGCACAAGCACAGGCCTGATAAAGATGTAAATTATATGGTTAGTAAATTACTTCCATTAGCAGTCTTTTGGGGTTCCGATGATATAATACGTTTTCACAATAGACTTTGGTAATGGTTGAAATGATGGGAGATACTCATCACTGCGATACTGCCTGCAAGAAAATGATATTGTTCCACGACGCTTCATTTCAGATCTATGTGTTTATTAAATCCTAAAGTCTTCTCTAAATACATTTCCTTCATTGAATTCTTTAACAATTTGGGTACGTTTCCGAGGCAAACAACCCCGTTATTGATTTTTCTCTTGTTATATGCGAAATGTATCTTAAATAAAAGATTACAATGTCTGGGCTGGGATTATGTTCTGTGAAATTTAATCATCACAGATCGCTCCAGAGTTTTTCCTTCTATAACCTCTGCTTTCATAGGCCTGAGAATATAGATAGCGATTTTATAAAACCAATATACATAATTACAATATTACTTCTTGTTGCACAGGGGTCAATTTTCTGTTTCTCGGGGGAGATTAACTGTAGGATGAACAAAAGCAGCGTGTAAATTAAATTGTGCCTAGCCTGATACAGAGTTAGGATTTCAATTATAAAATAATAGGGTTTTTGTCATTCATGGACCACACTTATAAAACTCATTTTCAGTGACATCTCCAGAGAGGTTGGTATTCGTAGAGATCTATGTGCCTGAGGTTTTCATAACTCTGGTGTAAAATGTAAAAACTGATATTAGTGTATCACGAATTCCGGAACCTTGATCTCCAAGAAAATAGAGCAGAAAAGCAATTTCTAGGTCTTTTTAAAAAAAAGTGAGCAAAAATTATGTTCATCTTGAATTATTATTTTGTATGGATTTACAGTATTTATTTGATGTTCTATTTTATTTTTATACCTATCTAACTGTTAACTCGCTCTTTGTGTATATTATACTCTAGCATAGCACATTTATAGACCCTATCACATACAAACAACAGGTTTTAAGTGACAAGATTTGATGACAGGGCATTGCCTAACATCTGGAGCATCTGTGCATTGAATAGACATTGCTTTTCTGTTAACCTGCCTTATGTAGGCTTCATACTTCATACATTAATTGCTGCTATCAAAAGGAGAGTTTCCTTCAGAGTGAAGTCAAGTAGTATTGTTTCTCCTTGTTAAGCATGCCGAGATGAGGAGACTTAAAGCCAAATGCTCCTCTGGGAAATATGCAAGAGATGAAGAGGACTAGAACTCTAGTGCCACCTATTGGAAGTAGCAATCCTAAAAGTCACTGTCGACCCTTTAACGAGCCTTGTCACGTGACTTGGGATAAAAGCCAAACCAGAATCTCAATTTGCAGACACTGTGTTTCTGGGTACTGCCCCTCGTCAGTGCAAAGTGTGAGATCTGGTTTGTCTGTGTGAGAGGCGTCTGACCGTGAGTAAAGAAAATTTGTAGGCATGTGTAAAATCTTACATCACTATTGTATGTGGACATCCTTCCAGTCTGTGTTCTCTTCATATATTTTTAAGTCTAAGTACCTAGCTACAAGCACTCATTCATGTCTGGCCTGAGGAATACATCTGTATGATGGTAAAATGTGTGGCCCTGTCTTTATTTGATAAATTCCTAGGTAGATATTACCCGCCTGTCTCTCATACTCAGCAACACCTATCTAACCCCCTTTTGATTTAACTTTTCAAACACGTATTATAAAACAGCACCAACCAAACATGTTGCCCAAAGAGTGTCAGCCATAGGAAAATATTAAATACTAGACCTTACCCTTTTTGTCTCGGAAGAAAGATTCACCACTCTCTGCTACTTATTTGTGGCAGGTCACCCAGGACATAATCATGAGCTACCATGAAGCATGGGGGTCACCAGTTGGATATACTGGTGATAAAATGAAATCAAGTCAATACATGTTCATGTTCCCTTGCTATGATACTGAGAGAAAATCTAACTGGGGACCAGCTTAAATTTGCGTAGAGCGGGAGTTTAGTATACAGGTGCCAATTTCTGGAAACCCTACAATGTACAATGCTACATAGGAAAGCAAGTTACATAAGTGGGTCATGTACATGTGATATCACACTATCATATTAAAGCGCCACTCCAGCCTTATATTTTTGTATCCCTTTGTTAGGGATCACATACAGTTGTATGACAGAGTGTTTTCCCCTTGCTGATTTCCTATTATTTTGCATGTTTGTCACACTTAAATGTTTCAGATAACCAAACAAATTGAAATCTTAGACAAAGACAATACAAGAAAACACAAAATGCAGTTTTTAAATGAAGGTTTTTAGTTTTAAGAGAAATAGAAATCCAAACCTACGGGGCTCTGTGTAAAAAAGTGATTGCCCCTAAACCTAAGTACTGGTTTGGCCACACTTAACAGCAACAACTGCAATCAATCAACTGTTTGCGATAACTTGCAGTGAATCTTTTACAACACTCTGGATGGAGGAATTTTGGCCCACTCATCTTTGCAGAATTGTTGTAATTCAGCCACATTGGAGGGTTTCTGAGCATGAACCGCCTTTTTAACGTCATGCTACAGCATCTCGATCGGATTAAGGTAAGGACTTTGACTAGGCCAGTCCAAAGTCTTAATTTTGTTTTTCTTAAGCCATTCAGAGGTAGAGTTGTGGGCGTGTTTTGAATCATTGTTCTGCTACATAATTCTAGGTCACAGATGACATTCTCCTTCAGGATTTTTTTTGCTAGACAGCACAATTTATGGTTTCATTTACCACATCAAGTCTTTCAGATCCTGAATCAGAAAAACAGCCCCAGACCATCACACTGCCATCACCAAATTTAACTGTTGGCATGATTTTTCTTTTCTGAAATGCTGTGTTACTTCTACACCAGATATAATGGGACATACAACTTCCAAAAACTTCAACTTTTGTCTCACCAGTCCAGAGTATTCTCCCAAAAGTCTGGGGGATCATCAAGATGTTTTCTGGCAAAACTGAGACAAGCCTTTATGTTCTTATTGCTCAGCAGTGGTTTTTGTCTTGGAACTTTGCCATGAAGGCCCTTTTTCCCAGTCTCTTTCTTATGGTGGAGCCATGAACACTGACCTTAACTGGGGCAAGTGAGGCCTGCAGATTTTTGGATGTTGTTGTGGGGTATTTTGTGACCTCTTGAATGAGTCCTCGCAGCTCTCTTGGGGTAATTTTTGGTCAGCCGGCCACGCCTGGGAAGGTTCACCGTTACATGTTTTCGCCATTTGTAGATAATGGCTCTCACTGTGGTTCACTGGAGTCCTAAAGCTTGAGAAATGGCTTTATAACCTTTTCCAGACTGATAGATCTCAAATACTTTGTTTCTAATTTGCAAAACTGCAGTTACCTGTTGCTGGAGGAGGGCTGAAAATGGATGAAAATGGCTACTAGTGAATAGAAGATAACATTCATTGCCCACACCTATGTGATCCCTAACAAAGGGATAAAAAAAAGCAAAACAAAAAAAACGCTGTAGTGATTTTTAAGTATTCTTCATAATTTAAAGAGATTGTTCAAGCTTGGGCTTTAAGTGTGCAGTCATTCTATGTGACTGTAGAATTGTGAATCATTACAGTGCTCTCTGTCGGGATACTATTGTGCCAGTGCTGGTGGGCACAGGATCATAAAAATGAGATTTGCATACATGCAGTCATGTATGTGTGTTGCATCGCTTAATACAAGTGTATTATATATGAAATTTATTGGACCATTTTATATGAAATACGTCTAGTAGGATTAAGGCCAGAAGTATCCAAATTGCACACTTGCGGGCACATGACTTCCATCTCCTGGTGATTGTTTATTCTTTGAAGATTCTTAGAGTGACTGCAGACTTGAACACCAAGGCTTCACAACCCCTTTAATACTCTTTTATCATCATACACAATGACATATAGCATCACTGAACATTAGGTGCATTAAGTGAAGTCTACCCCGCCAACATTTGCTCTAAATCCAAGAAGCTTCAAGCGCTGGTTCTGTGCCCATTTTTAAACTACACTGCTTAGTAATAATTACAAATACTGTCATTAGCATCCAGTATGATTGTGGTTCAGCCGTGTGGTTTATCTTCTATATCACAGACAGAGCAAAGCCTGGCACTAAGCTTGACAAGTATGATTTAAAGGGCTGATTATTATCAACTACGGTATATTATTATTCTCTGGTGGAATAAATACATAAATCTATGTTATGATGTGTGTGTAAATAAGGATATTAACACGTGGCATTTTTACTTACTTTTATTCTTGGTTGTTGTCTATTTGATTTACATATGTGAGTAAAAAAAGCATACCTTGGGTACGTCAAATTCAGGAACTGGTAATGGTAGGATTAGTAGTGGACCCCTTACTGATGAAGTGCTCATGTCATAGGATGTTGATGTATCATGAAACCTTTGGGTTGGAAATCCTCAGTAAAAAAAAATTTAAATCCTGATTTTTAGTCATTGAATTACTTCACAGTATTCACTTGATGTAAATGCCAAATATGCATATTAAACTTTACTGTCCCACAGCTTACTTATTGCAAAGCTTTAATCTGGTTGGGCATGGAATCAGTCAATTCTACCATCTATTGGCCCACTCTGCGTACAATAAAGCTACAAAGCTCTCAATGGGAAGCAGGTTTTTATGAACATCATCTGACAAAGCCGTAATATGGGATTCATGTCAGGTAACTTGCTTATAGTAACTTTCAAATACAGGTGTTTCTCACAAAATTAGAATATCATCAAAAAGTTAATTTATTTCCGTTCTTCAATACAAAAAGTAAAATATATTATATAGAGTCATTACAAGCAGAGTGATCTATTTCAAGTGTTTAATTCTGTTAATGTTGATGATTATGGCTTAAAGCAAATGAAAACAAAAATCATCATCTCAGTAAATTAGAATACTTTAAAACATCAGCTTGAAAAATATTGTAAACTCCGAAATATTGGACTACTGAAATGTATATTCTGTAAATGCACTCAATACTTGGTCAGGGCTCCATTTGCATTGATTACTGCAACAATGCAGTGTGGCATGGAAGCAATCAGCCTGTGGCACTGCTGAGGTGTTATGGAAGCCCAGGTTGCTTTGAAAGCAGCATTCAGCTCATCTGCAATGTTGAGTCTGGTGTCTCTCATCTTCCTTTTGACAATACCACATAGATTCTCTATGGGGTTAAGGTCAGGCGAGTTTGCTGGCCACTCAAGCACAGTGATACTGTTATTTTTAAGCCAGGTATTGGTACTTTTGGCAGTGTGGACAGGTGCCAAGTCCTGCTGGAGAACAAAATTTCCAACTCCAAAAAGCTTGTCGGCAGAGGGAAGCATGAAGTGCTCTAAAATGTCCTGGTAGATGGCTGCGCGGACTTTGGTCTTGATAAAAGAAACCATCCCAGATTGTGGAAACTTCACACTAGACCTCAAGCAGCTTGGATTGTGGCCTCTCCACTCTTCCTCCAGACTCTGGGACATTGATTTCCAAATAAAATGCAAAATTTATTTTCATCTGAAAACAACACCTTGGACTACTGAGCAACAGTCCAGTTCTTTTTCTTCCCGGCCAGGTAAGATGCTTCTGGTGTTGTCTATTGTCATGAAGGGCGGCAGTGAAGGGCATTGTGAATGGCAAATGGTGCTTATTCCTCAGGCCGCCTTTTAACGGTGCTGAGAAATAAGTGTATAGCACCCCAAAGTGGTGGAAAATCCCTCAGAGAACATGATGATTTTACTTTTTTCACAAAAAATTTACTTTGGAACCAAAGTTTTTTATTTTCACAAGGGTATCAGGAGAAAATGGAATACAAATTTTGTTGTGCAATTTCTCCTAAGTGCACTGATACTCCATATGTGAGGGAAAGCCACTGTTTGGGTGCATGGCAGGGCTCAGAAGGGAGGGAGCATTGTTTGACTTTTTGAATGCAAAATTGGTTGGAATCAATGGAGGGTGCCAGGTCGCATTTGGAGACCCCCTGATGTACCTAAACAGTGGAAACCCCCCAATTCTAAGTCCATCCCTAACACAGCCATAAACCCAACCCTAACCATAACCCTAACTACAACCCTAACCCCAAAGACAACCCTAGCATCCAACCGTAGCTCAACCCTATCCCTCCAACACTAGCCCAATCCTAACCCTAGCCCAACCCTAACCCTAGCTCTAACCCTATCCCCAACCCTAATGTAAAAATTTAATAAAATAAATTTTTTTAATTTTATTATTTTTACCTAACTAAGGAGGTGATAAAGGGGAGTTTGATGTGCTATTTGTTTTATTTTGATCACTGTGATAGACCCTATCACAGTGATCAAAATGAACCAATAGAAAAATCTCCTATTGTTGCTTAGTGCCAGCCGACACATCTCAAAAGAAGATGCCGAGGGCTGGTGGACAGGACCGGCGGATGCAGGAGGTGCCGAGGGGGTGGGGGGACCCCATTTCTCTCTCCTCTGATGTGCTAGATAGCCTGTGCTATATATTATATGGCTGCTATATACATACATACATACATATTCCAGAATACCCGATGCGTTAGAATCGGGCCATCATCTAGACTAATATTTTTTTTTATTCAAGAATTCTGCATGTAGCGAGAGTCGTACATAAGTACAGTATGTGCCTATAGACTTCTCACAATTTTCACAGAGCACTCATGAAGTTGTGTACCTAGATGTAGAGTTGCAACTAAACTTGTTCAGATTGTTTATTGGAAATTTGTGTAAATATTTATAAACTTTCTGCTGTTTGCAATAAATAATAATATTAACCCCAAAAGTGGTTTGCATGTTAATAACCAGGCCAATTTTTACAATTCTGACCGCTGTCAATTTATGAGGTAATAACTCTGGAACACTTCAACTGATTCCACAGATTCTGAGAATGTTTTTTTCATGAAATATGGTACTTCATGATAGTGGTAACATTTCCTTGGTATGACGTTTATTTTTGAAAAAAATGTAAATTTGGTGAAAATGTGGAAAATTTCGCAATTTTCCAGCTTTGAATTTTCATGCCCTTAGATCACCTAGATATGTTACACAAAATAGTTACTAAGTAACATTTCCCACTTGTCTACTTTACATCAGCACTAATTTTGGAACCAACATTTTTTTTTGTTTGGAAGTCATAAAGGTTAAAATTTGACCAGTGATTTTTCATTTTTCCAACAAAATTTACAAAACCATTCTTTTTAGGGACCACATCACATTTGAAGTCACTTTGTGGAGTGTATATGGCAGAAAATACCGAAGTGTGATACCATTCTAAAAACTGCATCCATCAAGTTGCTGAAAACCATTTTGGAATCTAGATCCTTTCATGGAATGTATTTAGATGTTTAGTGAGCATCTTGAACCCCCAGGTGCTTCACAGAAGTTTATAACGTTGAGCCGTGAAAATAATAAAATCACATTTTCCTCACAAAAATGTTATTTAAGCCCCAAAGTTTGCATTTTCATAAGAGTAACAGGAGAAATTGTGCCATACATTTTATAGTGCAATTTCTCCTGAGTTCCCTGATACCCCATATGAGGGAGAAAACTACTGTTTCGGCGCACAGCCGGTCTCGGAAGTATGCCAATTCCCCATTTTTGGGGAAATACTAGTTTTGAGGCACAGTGCAAAACTCAGAAGTGAAGAGTCGCCATATTGGAGTTCAGATCTTGCCGGAATGGTTTGAGGGTGCCATGTCACATTGGCAGTGCCCCTGAGGTGCCAGAACAACAGAAACTCACAATATGTGAACTCATTTTACGAACTACATTCCCTAATGAATTCATCTAGGGGGTGCAGAGATCACATTGACACCACATGTGCCTCGCAGAATTTTATATCATAGAGCGATGAACAAAGAATCAATTACATTTTTCCACTAAAATTTTGTTTTAGCCCAAAAGTTTTTAAATTTTGTAAGTAATAGGAAATATATGAGGTCTATTTTTTTCCTGAATGCGCCAACACCCTACATGTAATCAGGAAATATTTTTCGAGCACATTGCAAAGCTCAGAAGTGCCAGATTTTACTGTTATGGTTTGCAGGTGCCATGACCCACTGGGAGGTGCCAGAACATTAGAACCCCAATAAGTGACCCCATTTTACAAACTACACCTCTCAATGAATTCATCTAGGGGTGCAGTGATCATATTGACACAACGGGTGTGTCACAGAATTTTATACCATTGGGCAGTGAAAAAAATAACTAAATTTTAACCACCAAAATTTTGTTTTAGCCCCAGATTTTACATGTTCATAGAAGAAGTAGGTAAACATGGCACCAAAATTTGTCCCACAATTTCTACTGAACGTGGCAATACCCCATATGTGGCTGTAGAGTACTACTAAGCCATACGGAGAGACACGGAAGGAACGGAGCACTATTTACCTCCTGGAGCGAAGATATTCCTATAACAGTTTGCAGATTCTATATACAGAGCCCCTGATTGCTAGAAGAGCAGAATCTCCCCTCAAGTGACCCCATTTTGGAAACTATACCCCTTGTAGAATTAACTACAGGTGTAATGACGATTTTGACTCCATGGGTATTTTCCAGAAACAAGCATCAATGAATGTTGCTGAGTGAAAATTGCAAACTGCTGCTGTAGTGACTAGTACTTTGCAGTTACCAGCACGTTATGCCAAGCCCGTGCTTCTGGAGGCATGCACCTGTAAGTTAGGGGGCTCCAATCGCATCAGAAATGCCAAACGTGGATGAAATATTGGGAGTGGAGAATTTGCTGAATTTCTTTTGAGGGGCGAGAAGCCTTTTAGCTTTTCCAGAGCCTTTGTACTACCAGTAATGTGGAAGCCCCCTATATTTCTGTTAACAGATGACAGACATGAGTGGGTACTTGCTTTTTTGTGCATTGAGTTGAAGCTTTGATTGGGAACATTTTACATAACGTTTGGATTACATTTATCCGGAGCTCTATGCTAACCACTTACTTTGGGGTTTCCATCTAAATCTCTGAGTGACATGATTCAGATGAGACCCCCCAAGGTATTCACTATAATGAGGCAGCAGAGTTACTCTGGACTCCGTCTGGCCTCTGTTCAGCAGTGTCCTTCTTTTCAGAAGTGCACCGCCAGATAAAAGGTTAGACGGCATCCACATTGCCTCCATCTGCCTCATTACAGGGAATCTTCTGCCAGAGGTTACATCTGAATCACGTATTTCAGAGATGGTGCAAACGCTCAGCGTAGAGCGCAGGATAAATGTGCACTGAGCCTTACTGCAATCTTTGGGAGGCAGAATGTAAAAATCAACAGCAGGTAAACAATTGGTTTTATTTATTTTTATGCCGTTCCTCATGCAGTATAAGTGATTAGGCAACCATATTTATTTATTAATTTTTTGCATCACCACATTTTGAGATCTATAATTTTTCCATATTTTGACCCACAGAGTCATATGAGGGCTTGTTTTTTGCAGGACGAGGTGACGTTTTTATTGCTACTATTTTCCGGCACATGGCATTTTTTGATCGCATTCTTTTGCTGATTTTTATGAGGCAGAATGAACAAAAACCAGTAATTCAGGAATTTATTTTTTGGGGAGGGGTTTATGCCGTTCCATGTGTGGTAAAATTGATAAGGGAGTTTTATTATACCGTTCAGTACATTACAGCGATACCACATTTATATAGTTTTTTATGTTTTGGCACGTTTACACAATAAAAACTATTTTATAGAAAAAATAATTATATTAGCATCACTTTATTCTGAGAGCTATAACTCTTATTTTTCCACTGATGGAGCTGTATCGCAGCTTGTTTGTTGCGGGACAAGATGACATTTTCAGCGGTACCATGTTTATTTATGTCTTTTTGATTGCGTTTTATTCTACTTTTTGTTTGGCAGTATGATGATAAAGCATTGTTTTTTGCCTTTTTTTTATGGTGTTCATTAAATGGGTTAACTAGTCGGCAGTTGTTTAGGTTGGATCGTTGCGAATGCAACAATATCCAATATGTTTATTTTTATTGTTTACATTTGCTCTTTTCATACAAATATTTATTTATAGATACAATATCTTTTGATTTTTTTTATATTTTTGATTTTTTTCTTTTATATATATTTTTACAATTAATTTACATTTTTTTTAACTTTCATCATCATTTATCATCATTTGTTGTTGTTTTGGATCTGCAGAGGTGTGTGTCTTAGAGACCTTCATCATTTAGAATACTTATTGTGCAAACTGAAACAATGTGCCTTCTGCCACTTAATCTTGCTGCAAGTTTTTTTTCAGTCACTTGAGGGTAATTAACCACATGCCTTCTCGGAAAACTGGTGACAGCTTTGTCTTTCTGCCATGTCTAGGTAATGTAGCCAGTGTTTCTTTGACCTTGAATTCTGCAATCAACTCCATGAACTTTTAATTCCTTTGCTATCTTTTCATCTCCCTTTTTCTTGTTTATTGGCAATGATCCAATCTCTTAACTTTTTGGACCACACTCTTGACAACCTAAAAATATTAGTGAACCGGAAGCCATTGCTAATGAGGAATGGGCTAAGATTCCTCAGGAACAGTGTCAGAAGTTGATATCTGCTATCTAGCAGGAGGTCATGACAGCTAATAGGTGCTCTACTAACTAATAAAGTTTGTATTGAAGGGGTTAAATATTTCTAAGACTGCAGTACCGGAACATGGAGAAACCACTTGTTATATTAGTTGTGGTTTCTAAATTGTTCTTCTTTGATTGGTTTATTGGAAACAGCAGATATTTTGTGAATTTTGCTAACAAATTTACAAATGGGGGATTACCGTAATATTTTTGACTACAACTGTATCAATAGTATTTCATCACTTGTAGATATCACTGTGCTATAGGATGTATTCTGCCCCAGAAAGTGGTTTAAATTTTCTGTTTAAAACCTGTGCTATAGAATGGCATTTTATTTTAACCAGTAGAGATTGGTGGATCAACCAAAATTCGAATTTGCCTACTCACATGGGTTTTCCCAGGAAATCTAAATAGCAGAGAAGTTATTCTCTGTAAATTTAGGGTCCTTTTTATGCTTTTGGTCTCCATAGACCACAACACATGATAAACATAAGATAAAAAAAATACTTATACCCACCTCATCGCTCATCTCTCATGCCCCTTCACTGGTCACTGTCACCTGTTTGGTCCTGACTCCTCACCACATTTTCTGATCAAAGCTGCCTGCTCTGAATTCTCCAGAACTCTTGAAACTAGGCCAAGGCTTCTGGCTCTAACGGTGCCCTGTAGGATTTTGCGCAAGTGCGTGAAATGTCATCATGTCTCAAAGTGAATTGTGACCTTGCGCAAGTGGCGATATTGGGTGGCAATGAGGAGTGGAAGTGTTGGAGAGATGAGTGTAAGTATTTTTATTTTTTTGTACTTTTTCCTAGCCCTTTACGGTTTAGAAGCCAGTGATCGCCATTTTAGCTCAATCCACATGGAAGCGAATCCACATTTTGGTGAATGCAGATCTTTGTAAAATGCAAATAGAATCATTTTCACTCGAATATGTGTGCTCATTTCTAGTAATAAGTCCTTTTAAACGACACCTTTGTGCTCCTGCCTTTGATGATAATATTTGGTAATGTGCATATATGTTACCCGGCTGGCCTTCAGACATAAGTGGTTTGCACAGGATTTTGTCACTGCATTTTACACGTTAACCTTCTTTTTTCATGTTTTCTGACAAGCATATGTGATTTTCTAACAGGCATCAGCAAACACATCACCTCACCGCCTCCAGTTAACGCTGCAACAAATTACCTAAATGACGGCTATTTTGCCGGCTCTTCAGCAATGAAGCCATTGATGTCAAAACATTTTAATTAATGGTACATGGCAGAAAACAGGAATAATATATACACCACTCAGCCTGCTTTTAGAGAAGGCGATAGAATATGGTTCTGCCCTTGTTGGCTGACGGCCGCAGAAGCCACACGCTGGGACATCTCATTAAATCAGTGTCTATTATCATGTAATTGTTGCTTTCCTGCACACGTGTAAAAGCCTAAGCCTTGACCTGAAATGAATATTCGCACTCTGAGAATCACCTGCTTCATATAATGAGGCTTTTGTGATCTCGCAGAATTCATCATGCTCTCTTCTTAACCCCCCTCCCCCTCATCCTTCACGACGGGGTGGCTTTTCTTCAAGGTTAAATTGAAAAAGAAAAGACAGTGTTTTTTTTCCTGACAGTCTTCAAAAATTGCCTGCCTTAATTTAATTCTGATTGTCTAAAAAAAAACATACATCAAGTTATTTTAAATGCGATTTCACATCCAGATTATTGCGAGGGCTGAGTTATATCACAGGTCGATCACAGAATATCAATAATTCATGGTGCTGTCTGGAGTCTCATCAAGATTTTTATTTTGTTCCATGTGTTTTAAAGCTTTTATGTAGTAAAAGAAATGATATATAAAAATAGTTTTTAAATGTTTGGATTTCTAGAAATGTTGTCGGCAATCATATTTGGAAGTACAGACATAACTGGAAGTCTTTGACTATGGTGCAGAACTGACTTGCTCCTTCGCTGTGATCGAAAATCTGTTCCTTCATCAAATTAGGGTTGTTTTTACAAAATGTGCATGGAATTTTGCAAACCCTATTCAGGTTAATGGGAACCTGTCAGCAGGATTGTGCACAGTAACCTACAGACAGTGTCAGGTCGGCGCCGTTATACTGACTACAATGATACCTGGGTGATGAAATCCGTCCTGTGGTTGTTCTTTAATCTTTATTTTCAGTTTTCAGTTAATGATATGCCTGTGCTCCGGGGCAGCCTGTGGGGATATTCATGTGGTGCTCTGATTAGGTATTCATAATGCGGACCATTTTTCATGTGCCAATAAGACATGTTCTTGATGTTATTCAGGTAGAAAAAAATTTTATTTGAAAATGGTGCCCGCACAGTAGCTGCTATCGCTGTGATGCGATACTGCGCAAGTGGCACCTTCTTGGAGGAACTTTTTTTTTCTCCAGTAAGATAGCACCGCCGGCGCTTATGCAGTAGCAGCTATCAGATCACAGCGATATACACCGATAGCTGCTACTGCGCAGGCGCGGTGGGCGTCATTTTCAAATAAATTTTTTTTGTAGTTGAATAACATCAAGAACATGTGTGTTAGGTGTCGAATTCCCGCCTCTGCACAGAAGGAATCTCGAGCCAGCTCCGCTGCAGTCTCCCATTCTTCTCCAGCCGCAGTGGAGCCTGTTCAGCAGAGACGTCGGTCCCAGCGTCTAGCTCAGTTTGATACTGGGTGACTAGTTACTACTGTCCTTCCAGGCTCTGCCTTTGTAGCCAGTAGTGTCGAGCCACCCCCCTAGTGTTCGAGTTCAGTTTGGTTCGTTGAATTGGGGCGTGTTCGACGAATGTTCGTCGAACCCCATTGAAACCAATGGCAGGCAAAGACAAACACATACAAACACATAGAAAACACATGGAAAACACCTTAAAAGGTGTCCAAAGCTGACAAACTGCTCAGAAGACACAACAAACACATGGAAAAGTCAAACTACATATAGTCATGTGAAAAGAAAAGAGGTGGAGGAGTAAAAGGAGGAGGAGACACAGATATAGGCATGTCATGCCCTTCTAGAATAAAGAAAGGCTGGATGGAGTAAAAATCTAAAATCACCTTACCAACATCCAGACGTCGTGACAAAAAAATGTAAAAAAGAAATATCTTTAGGTAAAATGGCAGCGGGTCCATTCAGAACACTTTCCTTAGAAGACGTAGTGGTATTCCCTTTGGCAGTTGTGCCAAAAAAGAAATCCAATACATTCAGACTAATCCACCATTTGTCATATCCAAGGGGCAGTTCAGTAAATGACAACATCGATGCGGAACCAAGTACAGTACTATGTACTGTACCTCCTTTGACTAGGCAATCATGCGGGTCAAGAAGTTGGGAAGGGGCACTGAGGGGGCGTTCCGGTTACTACCTGTGCCTCCGAATAGTGTCCTCCCATTGGGCTGCTTCTGTGAAGGAGCATACTACATAAATCGCTGTTTGCCCATGGGGTGCTCCATATCCTGCTCACTATTTGAGGCGTTCAGTTGCTTCCTTGAATGGCTCGTCATGGATGTTTCTAAGGGGGCACATATTATCCATTACCTCGACGACTTCTTATGCCTGGGCCCAAAAGATTTGCCACAGTGTGAATACACGCGGTAGTCCACCTGTGAGAAGGAGAGAGCTGGCGGGAGAGTGGACACCCCAGAGCCGAGGGGTTAGATTGAGAAAGGAAGAAGGCGGTGTAGCTTGCTTCATGTGTGGGGTACTCTGCTGAGTAGCAGAAATTGCTACTAGGCCCAAAGTATTGCCTGGGCTAGATGCTGTTAAAAATTAGTCATTAGATAAACAGGCGGTGTATCTTGCTTCATGCGTGGGGTACTCTGCTGAGTAGCACAAAATGCTACTAGGCCCAAAATGATTTCCAGAGCTCGATGCAGTTAAAAATTAGTAATTAGATAAACAGGCGGTGTAGCTTGCTTCATTGGTGGTGTACTCTACTGAGTAGCACAAAATGCTACTAGGCCCAAAAGGATTTCCTGGGCTAGATGCCGTTAAAAAATAGTACTTAGGTAAACAGGCAGTGTAGCTTGCTTCATGGGTGGTGTACTCTGCTGAGTAGCACAAAATGCTGCTAGGCCCAAAAGGATTTCCTGGGCTAGATGCAGTTAAAAATTAGTCATTAGATAAACAAGCGGTGTATCTTGCTTCATGCGTGGGGTACTCTGCTGAGTAGCACAAAATTCTGCTAGGCCCAAAAGGATTTCCTGGGCTAGATGCAGTTAAAAAGTAGTACTTAGATAAACAGGCGGTGTAGCTTGCTTCATGGGTGGGCTACTCTGCTGACTAACAGACACTGAAGCTTTGGAGCAGACCTCTGAATCCCAGGCCATAGTATGAGTAAACAACTCTGCAGACGACCACACCCACCTAGAATTGACGATGGCAATGTCATGTAAAACACAGCAAGGGGACTCCAAAAAGAGTCTCCATTTTTTCCAAAAATTCGGCCACAGACACCACTTAAGTGGCATCAATTTCGCCAGAGTTTTTTTAAAATGGTTGGTGAGGTGATTTTCAAAAATCATCAAGCTTTTAGTCTCCCCAGGATGACACAGGGGTAGAAAAGTCCTTGCGTATCCAGGATTTGTTCATCTTGATGAACGTTAGTATGTCTACATTGTCACTGGACAGCCACGTGCGCTTATCTGTCAGCACACCACCAGCAGCGCTGAACACACGTTCAGAGAGAACGCTGGCTGCAGGGCACGACAAGATCTCCAAGGCGTGAGTGGCGAGCTCAGGCCATTTTTCAAGATTGGAAGCCGAAAATGAGCAAGGGTCCAGTTCCACAGTCATGTCATCGATAACTTGGAGATTCCCCTGTACCATCCTCTCTTGGCATTGGCTATGCATCAGACTTCTTGTCTCCTGTTGCCTTGCAAAGGATGGTCAAAAAAAATCTTGAAACAATTGGAAAAAATTGCTGTTACCACCAGATACGATGTTACTGTTACGGTTTGAGTGATGACTCGATAGTCCCATGGTTGACAAGTGAGAACTCAGAGATTCACTACGTGCACCACTGGTGTTTTGTGGAAAAGCAGATGTAAGATTCGGTAACAGTCTCTGCTGATACTCCTGCATGCGTGAATCCCTTTCTATGGCAGGTATTATTTCTGCAAATTTACTTTTGTACCGGGGATCTAAGAGTGTGGCAACCCAGTAGTCGGCATTACTTCGGATTCTGACAATCCGTGGGTCATGTTGCAGGTAGTGCAGCAAGAAGGCATTCATGTGTCTTGCGCATCCAGGAGGACCAAGTCCTTGTTGTCTTGGTGGCGGCGAGGTGAAAATCATGCTTCTTTCCTCTGCCCTCTCCCCCCAACCTCACATCACAGAAATTTGATCAAGGTCTCCCTCATCTGATGAGTCTTCCATGCCCCGCACCAGTTCGTCCTCGACTTCTTCCTCGCCTCCAGCACCTTCCTCAACAGTTTGGCTGCTACCATGCGCCCTCGGTAATCTCTCTCCCCCAGCCTCCATTGCCAGCCGCCTTAGTGCTGCCGACCGTCTGGACCTTGGATCATTTCCACATACGACTCCTCCTATTCCTCCTCCTCCTCCTCCTCTTGTTTTACCACCTGACTCCGAATACTGTTTAAGGTGTACTCCAGCATGTAAATCACCAGAATAGTCATGGCATCGTCAGCACTAAACATCTTCTTCGCTACTTCAAAACTGTGCAGAAGGGTGCATAAGTCCCTGATCTGAGACCACTCCTGCAGCGTGATTTGCCCCACCTCTGGATCTCGTTGGCTCAGGCTATGTATTGCACCAGGGCTCATCGGTGCTGCAACATGTGCAGAGTTGAATTCCACTGTGTGGGCACATCGCATTTCAGGCGGTGAACTGGCAGGCCCAACGACTTCTGTAGAGATGTAAGTCGTTGAGCTGCGGAATGCGAACGGCGGAAGTGAGCACACAGCAACCATGCCCTCTGCAGAAGCCCATCTAGTCCGGGATTGTTGGATAAAAATAGCTGGACAACCAGGTTCAAAATGTGAGCCATACAAGGCACGTGTGTGACATTGCCCCGGCAAATGGCCGCACCTAGGTTTGCAGCATTGTCGCACACGGCCTTCCCTGGCTGCAGGTTGAGTGGAGACAACCATTGATGGAACTCGGTCTCCAGAGCTGATCACAACTCCTCTGCTGTGTGACTCACATTTCCCAGACATTTCAATGTAAACACTGCCTGATGCCGTTGAGCCCTGGTGACAGCATTATGAGGAGGTGTGCAGGATTCCTTCTGCGCAGTTAGAACGCGGGTGGCATTAACAGACAGACTTTGGGTGCAGGTGGAGGACCGAGAGGAGGTTGAGGAGGCAGAAGCAGTGAAGGAACTTCTAGATACAGAGCATCGACAAGCAACTCGTGGGGATGGCAAGACTTGGACAGCAGCCCTTACTCCTGATGTCGCCGTAGTTACCCAGTGCCCAGTCACCGACATGTAACGCCCCTGTCCATGTCTACTCGTCCAAGTGTCTGTGGTGAAATGCACCCTGTCACACACAAAGTTTCTCAAGGAAGCGGTGATGTTGTGTGCGACATGCTGGTGTAGCGTAGGCATAGCTTTCTTTGAGAAGTAGTGGTGACTGGGCATCTGGTACTGGGGCACTGCGACGGACATAAGGTCTCGAAAATTCTCTGTGTCCACCAGGTGGAAAAGCAGCATTTCTGTAGCCAACAGCTTGCAGATGGTGAAATTCAACCTCTTAGCTTTGTTATGGCTAGGAGGAAATGGTCTTTTACTTGTCCACATCTGAGGGACTGAGGGCTGGCTGCCGTGCTTAGACGGGGTTGAGCAGGGTATCCCCAGCAAACTGTTGGTCTGTGAGGAAGGTGCAGGCGGAGATGTTATGTTACCTTGATCAAAATGTGGTCTCGATGTCAGAGAGCGCTCAACACCAGCAGGTGTTTCCACTTGCAAATGTCCTGACGACCTGCCAATAACACTGGCTGTTGCGGGTAAAGAAGTGTAAGGTCTGTGTCCAAAACCATGTGCGACTGCTGTCCCCACAGTCACAGAGGATGAAGAGGACACGGATGCACTTGATGGGGCAGACGGTGGTTTAGCCGGCCCACTAGGCCGCATTGTAGCACAGTGAGCTTCCCACTGCAACTTATGCCTCATATCCATGTGACTGTTCATGCATGAAGTACTCAAACTAGTCATTTTTTGGCCTCTACTGAGATTTTGGTGACAAATCTTACAGACAACATGAGTTGGGTCATCCTTTGCAATCTCAAAAAATGCCCAGGCTATGCAAGGCTTAGAGCCCGTGCGACCTGAAGAGCCACAGTTGGGGTTGAGGATCCAGTTTTTGACATGCTTCCAGTACTCCGTCTCTGTCTAGGAAGGCGCAACCTAACCTCGTCGTCAAACTCCTCACTAGCATCCTCCTCCACCTCCTCTGCTGACCTCATGGACTGGCGGACTGTGGGTTGACAGTAAGTGGGGTCTTCAACCTCGTCATCATCAACCTCTTCCTGCCCTGACCAAAAAGTAAAGTTTTCGTTCCAATCAGGTATCTCAGTCTCATCATCATCTTCCTCATTGTCTCCACCAACAGGAGTTACAGTTTGGCAACAAGAGTCTACATTATGCTCAGAACCTTCTTCATCTGGGCCTAGATCCTACTCACAAAGATTCTGGGCATCAGTGCAGATAATTTCCTCGTCTGGATTCACAGAAGCTCTGGAGCAGACCTCTGATTCCCAGGCTATAGTATAAGTAAACAGCTCTGCAGACTCAACCATCTGTGTTACCCCATACTCAGACGGTCGGCTGGAGACTTGGGAGCAGTGAGAAAGCAAGTGCAATTGGGGTGACACCACTGAGGACTGGAGTAGTTGTGATGTTGAAGCTGACATGGAGGAGAGCCCACTTGAATGAGCACTTGATATCTGTTCAAGCACCTGCTGTTTTTGTGCCTCATCTGGAATTTGTAGTGATACTCGTAGCAATGGTCGTAAGAAAGGGATCATATCAAATTGTCCACGAAAAGAAGTAGACATCTTACTTTGGCTAAAAGATGGTCTTTCTTCTGCAGATGTTACTGTTGCTTTGCCACCTACCCCACGGACACAACCTTTTTTCCCTTTCCAACACGCCTATTCCCCTTTCCACCAGCAGCAGGCCTTTTGCCACTCATTTTGGTGCTTAACAAATTGGCAACTCTGTATCTGTAGTTGTTGGCACAAAAAACGATGGATGAAAACCGAGCAGAGCTGAGTGGCCAAACTGTGGGACTAGGCCCAAAAGGATTTACTGGTTTACATGCAGTTAAAATTTAGATACACAGGCGGTGTAGTTAGCTTCACAGGCGGGCTACTCCGCTGATGTGCAGACACAGCTCCTAGGCCCAAAACAATTTACTGGGTTAGATGCAGTAAAAATTTAGATACACAGGCGGTGTAGCTAGCTTCACAGGCGGGCTACTCCGCTGACGTGCAGACACTGCTACTAAGCCCAAAAAGATTTACTGGGTTAGATGCAGTAAAAATTTAGATACACAGGCGGTGTAGCTAGCTTCACAGGCAGGCTATTCCGCTGATGTGCAGACACTGCTACTAAGCCCAAAAAGATTTCCTGGGTTAGATGCAGTAAAAATTTAGATACACAGGCGGTGTAGCTAGCTTCACAGGTGGGCTACTCAGATGACTACCAGACAATGCTACTAGCCCAAAAGGATTGGCTGAGCTAGATTACACCAAATGCTGTGACAAACACTTGCACAGCACTGGCACAGACCTGCCTAGCAAAAAGTGCTATGAACTGCTGTAACCTACCCTGAAAAGGGCTGACATTACAACTAGTCCCTGTAGTAGAAGAAAAATGGGGCTGACAGCACTCACACAAGAGGGCGCTCGTTCCTTAATCCAGGGAACCAACCTGGATATACGTGTAGTCCAAAGAAAAAAGATGAACAGCGCTCCAAACGGGTGTTGTAGTATCAAAACAAAATCTTTATTGGTCCATGAAAAAGCAACGTTTCGACCAGTATCCTGGTCTTTGTCAAGCATACAACTGGGTACAATGTGTCGGCTTAAATGGTGTGGATACCATGCAAGGCACCAATCACCAACCAGCCACTAATTACATATATATATACAACAAATAACATCAATCAGATCACACAAAAATACGTTAAAATGGATACACACAATATCTGCAGTATATAAAAAGAAAAAAGCAAAACACAAAACATAAATCATATTGCAATACTGCAGTGTTTATACTCCGTCCAACCAATTAGGTTCCGGCATAGTCATAACCATGGATACAACCATGGATACCGCAGCATTGTCCGCCAAGGCCCTCAGCACCTTCCTATCAGTCAATGTCATATTCTGACCGCCCAGGGGTTTAAATGTCTTTTTCAATTTATCGATATCTCTCTGTACCAGTTCAATATAGGATTCTACAAAGTGATCCCTGTTGGGTGGCTGGAAATCAATTTTAGTATATAATCCCAACTCACCTAGAGCAAAACCCTGTAGAGGTTCACGTGTACTAGAAGAAATATCATTACGTTTGTCCGCAAAAAATGAAGATAGTCTTAACCTCCTAAAGAAGGCATGTAAATCAATCTCTAATGTAAACCAATCGGGGTTACTGGACGGGCAAAATGACAGACCTTTGGACAATACTTTAAGTTCAATCTCTGACAGTGTAACAGAAGAAATATTTACCACCAAGCTCCTACTGTCCGTTAACTGTCCTTCATGTTCCTCATTTTCATCGTGTTCTTCCTCGTTTTTTGTCCTCGGTTAATATAACTGTGAGAATCTATATGTATACTGTGGTTTTTCTTATGCATTATGCTCGAGCTGTATTTTCCGCATATGATTTAATAATCCATTTTAAGCTTCCTTGGTCACCGTGGCAACTTATATTGGCCGTGGTTACATAGACCCATGAGTGTGCTGGGCAATTGCGCACTGGCATCTAGCCTGCCATCTCTGTGACGTCGTGGTTGGGACGTCCCGGCTGCGGCGCGCCTACGTCCCCTCTGTGTGGGAGGAGTCCAGGGGGTGTGGCGCTCACGGCGCCGCTGGATCTGCTTGTATCGCGTTTGCGATGCTGCGGGTTTCGGCGGTGTTGCGCATGCGCACGACCGCGGTTCCTCTCTCGCAGGGGTGACGGATGGTTGCGTCATAGCGGGGCGGATCCTTTTCCCTTGGTCACGTGAGGGGGCCGGCTGTTGCCATGGTGCGCAGCCATACACGTCATGGCATCCCGGAGTGTTCTGTGGTCATGTGACCCGCCGGGGTGATGGCGCTGGATTATGATGCGATCTCGCTGCATGTTTGTAAGTGGTTACCCGATTTGCTATTTAGGTCTTTATCAAGAACAAGATGAGATGGGATAGGCTGACTGGATTTTGGCGCCATCAACAGAAAGGATCCGAATTGGCTATGAGGATCGATGATATGACCTTTTTCATTGGGACCTTGTATCCATGGTTATGACTAAGCCGGAACCTAATTGGTTGGACGGAGTATAAACACTGCAGTAAACCGGGCATGACCGGGATGACAGCAGCCTTGAAAGGAATGTTAAGAAAAGGCCATTCAAAAATTTGGGGGAGATTCACAAGGAGTGGACTGCTGCTGGAGTCATTGCTTCAAGAGCTAACACACAACCGTATCCAGTACATGGGCTGCAAATGTTGCATTCTCTGTGTCAAGCCACTCATAACCAATAGACAATGCCAGAAGCGTTGTTTTCTGATGAAAGTACATTTAAATTTCATTTGGAAATTAGAGTACTATTGTTTGAAGGAGGAGTGGAGAGGCAAACAATCCAAGCTGCTTAAAGTCTAGTGTTAAGTTTCCATAATCAGTGACGGTTTGAGGAGCCATGTCATCTGCTGGTGTAGGTCCACTGTGTTTTATCAAGACCAAAAATTCAGCACAGCCATCTCCAGTTAATTTTTGAGCACTTCATCCTTCCCTCTGCCGAAAATCTTTTTGGAGATGGAAATTTCATTCTCCAGCAGGACTTAGCATCTGTCCACACTGCCAAAAGTACCAATACCTGGTCTAAAAAGAACAGTATCACTGTGCTTGATTGGCCAGCAACCTTGCCTGACCTTAACCCCATAGAGAATCTATGAGGTAATGACAAGAGAAAGAAGAGAGATACCAGACCCAACAATGCAGATGAGCTGAAGGCTGCTATCAAAGCAACCTGTGTTTCCATAACACCTCAGCAGTGCCACATTGATGCAGAAAATTCATGCAAAAAGAATCCCGACCAAGTATTGAAGTATTGAGTGTCTGAACATACATTTAATTAGGCCAACATTTCGGATTTTTAATATTTTTCAAGCTGGCGTTATAAAGTATTCTAATTTATTGAGATAATGACTTTTGGGTTTACATTGGCTGTAAGCCATAATCCTCAATATTAACAGAAATAAAAACACTTGAAATAGATCACTCTGTTTGCAATGACTCTATATATTATGAGTTTGACTTTTTGTATTGAAAAAATGAAATATATTAACTTTTTGATGATATTCTAATTTAGTGAGAAGCACTTGTATATACACTGGGTATGGAAAGTATTCTGATCCCTTTAAATTTTTCACTCTTTGTTTCATTGCAGCCATTGTTTTCTCATTAATGTACACCCTGTACCCCATCTTGACTGAAAAAAACAGAAATGTAGAAATTTTTGCAAATTTAATAAAAAAGAAAAACTGAAATATCGCATGGTCATAAGTAGGGTTGAGCGAAACGGGTCGGCCACTTTCAGAAGTCGCCGACTTTTGGCAAAGTCGGGTTTCATGAAACCCGACCCGACCCTGTGTGGGGTCGGCCATGAAGTCGGCGATCTTCTGAATGTGGTATCGGAATTCCGATCCCGATTCCCGATATGTTTGCAATATCGGAAATCGGTATCGGAATCCATATTTAATGTAAAATAAAGAATTAAAATAAAAAATATCGCAATAATTACCCTCTGACGCGCCCTGGTACTAACCGGAACCTTCCTTCCTTCGAATCAGCGCTTCCAGGACCTGGCGGTGACGTCGCGGTGACGTCGCGGCTTGTGATTGGTCGCGCGGCCGCCCATGTGACCGCTGATTCTACCGCAAGTATCGGGTATCGGCCAATATTTGCGGTATCGGAATTCCGATACCGAATTCCGATACTTCCCGCGTATCGGATACCAGAATCGGAAGTTCTCAGAATTCAAACTGCACGCAGCAGCCAATGAGGAATGAATGGAAGTGTGGGCACATCCTGTTTAGCATGGTGGGCATGTAAGTACTGGCAAGGCTGTGATTGGCTGCTGAAATGATGTCACTCTGCACTATAAAAAACGCTGCCGCCATTTTGCGCTCACTCTGCTGTGATTTCAGTTAGGGACAGGACGCTGTGTTCTAACTGAGGGCCAGTTGAGATAGCTAATTGCTTTATTTTGCTTTTCCAAGGCTAATTTAGCAAACGTTGTGTTCACTGTTCAGTTCACCTTGCTCTTGCCTTGCAGCGCTGTTTTAACAGCGTTCTGCAAGGTCTCTGTGTGTGTGTGTGTGTGCAGCTCACTCTGTAGTCTGTGTGCAGCCATATACCAGGTTGTATTCAGCTCAGGGGGGTTCACACTGCCTCACACAGTTCTATCCATTGTCCTTTTTTGCTCATAGTGCAGCCTGCTGCACATTTTTTCTAAAATTTCCTATTAGTGTCTTTCCACCCGTCTCCAGCCAAATAGTGGAAAAACACTACATAGGATAACCTAGAGGGGTTTTTTTGGGCCTTGCAGCGTCGTTTACGGCTGTCTGCACGGTCTCCGTGTGAGCGCAGCTCGCCCTGTAGTCTGTGTGCAGCCACAGCCGGTTGTATTCAGCTCAGGGTTTGTCACTGCCTCATACTGTAAAATAACTTGTCCTTTTTTGAAATAGTGCAGCCTGTTGAAATTTTTTTTAAAAGTTTCCTATTAACGTCTTTACACCCGTCTCCAGCAAAATAGTGGAAAAACACTAGATAGGATAACTTAGAGGAGGGTTTTTGGGCCTTGCAGCGCCGTTTATGGCTGTCTGCACGGTCTCCATGTGAGCGCAGCTCGCCCTGTAGTCTGTGTGCAGCCACAGCCCGTTGTATTCAGCTCAGGGTTTGTCACTGCCTCATGCCGTTAAATAACTTGTCCTTTTTTTCAACTAGTGCAGCGTGTTTAAAAATTATTTAAAAAATTCCTATTAGTGTCTTTCCACCCGTCTCCAGCTAAATAGTGGAAAAACACTAGATAGGATTACCTAGAGGAGGGTTTTTGGGCCTTGCAGCGCCGTTTACGGCTGTCTGCACGGTCTCCGTGTGAGCGCAGCTCGCCCTGTAGTCTGTGTGCAGCCACAGCCGGTTGTATTCAGCTCAGGGTTTGTCACTGCCTCATACCGTTAAATAACTTGTCCTTTTTTTCAACTAGTGCAGCCTGTTTAAAAAATTTAAAAAAAATTCCTATTAGTGTCTTTCCACCCGTCTCCAGCAAAATAGTGGAAAAACACTACATAGGATAACCTAGAGGAGGGTTTTTGGGCCTTGCAGCGCCGTTTACGGCTGTCTGCACGGTCCCCGTGTGAGTTAAACTCGCTCTGTAGCCCGATCTGCACACAAAAAAAAAAAAGTAAAGTTCACCAAACACCACTTAACACTTGTGTAGGCCACATTTTATCAATAATAAAGTCTAGTCCACACTTTACAACATTAGTGTTTCTTACACCTGTTAGGAGGAGCATTTCAGGAATAAGCACACTAAGGCCTTAGTACTTTTCTGCTTATCTTTATCTGTCAACCAAGATGAAGAGGGCAGGGAGTAAGGGTCGTGGGCGTGGGCACGGAGCATGGAGAGGAGCAGGGAGAGGACGTGGTGATTCTGTGCCTGCAGGAGGCAACGGTTCCGTCAGATGGTGACTCATCATCACCCAGTTTCAGCAGGGAACAGTCCTTCATGCGCAGCTTTGTCGGAGAGCGCCGTGCACTGCTGCTGCGTGAAGATCAAATTGAAGCCGTTGTCGGATGGATGGCAGCTAGCGCATCGACTTCAATTAGTGCCACATCCTCTCAGGCACAGACCACTGGAGAGCAGCCATCTGTCTCTTCACCACCTGCCAAATTGGCCAGGCAGTCAGAGAGCCCAGGACAGGAGCCGTCTCTACTTCTGTTCTCTGAATCTCTTGGCTTGGAAACAGGGGGCCAGCCAAGCAGCATTGGAGAAATGGAAGAAGAGGCAGTGTGCAGTGATGCCCAACACCTTTGTCTCTCTGACTCTGAAGAGGCGGGTGGGCCAGTGCCTCCGGTGACCACAGCACAGTACGTATCTGATGATGAAACTCAGGTACCGCTTTCTGGTGCGTACTGTGCTGCCGAGACTACCCAGGAGGAGCAGTTGGTGGCAGAGGGTAGTGGAGATGATGAGGTCCTTGACCCATCGTGGCGTGAGGAACAGGAAGGTGGTGGGAGCAGCTCTGAGGAAGAGATTCCCCAAACGGGCCAAAGAGGGAGAGGGAGGCGGAAGACTGCGGAGCCTGTAGCCTCCACTTTGGCACCCGTTAGGAGCCTGTCTCTTCCACAAGCCAAAAAGGGCACTCCCAAGACTTGCAGTGCCTGGTCCTTTTTTGACACAGTTGCAGATGACATTTGTTTTGTCAAATGCAAGCTGTGTCATCAGAAAGTCAAAAGAGGGAAAAGTGTCAGCAACCTCAATACCACAAATATGTGGAAACATGTGCGGACCAGGCACGCGGTGGAGTTACAAAAACACACTGAAGACCTAGGCCAACCAACAGCGGCAGCTACCACCTCTTCAGCTCGTGTTGCTTCTTCCTCCAGCTCACGCACAGCTGGTTCGGCTTCCTCCTTGGATCGCCATGGAAGAACCTCTGGCACTGTTGTCCAGAGACCTAGTGTAATTCCACCCACAGCACCACGTTCCCAGTCATCCTCACACTCCCAGCCTAGTCTACAGCCATCGGTAGTACAGGCATGGGAGAAAAGGCGGGCATTCTCGGCAAACCACCCCCGAGCACAGGCTCTGAATGCAGGCATTGCCAAACTTCTGTAGCTGGAAATGCTCTCATTCAGGCTGGTGGAGACTGACAGCTTCCGTGACTTGATGGCATTGGCAGTCCCACAGTACAAGGTGCCCAGCCGCTTTTTCAGCAGGCAAGCCGTCCCTGCCCTGCACAAGCATGTGGAGGGACAAATAAAACACGCACTACTGAACGCCGTCAGTAGCAAGGTCCACCTCACCACCGATGCGTGGACCAGTCAACATGGACAGGGGCGATACCTTTCTGTCACTGCCCATTGGGTTAATGTTGTTGAGCCGGGTACAGACCGTGCGAGTGGCGCAGGACGTGTCCTGCCCACTCCAAGGATTGCAGGAATCCAGTCTGTACGCATTGACTCCTCCTCTTACACAAGTTCCTCAGATTCATCGCTGCAGGATCCGTCACAGTCCACCTCCACATGGACCCGTGAACGTTTACCTGTGACGACTGACATGAGCACAGCCGTGGCCAAACGTCAGCAGGCCGTATTGAAATTAGTTTCTTTGGGGAATCGAAGCCACACAGCGCAGGAGCTCTGGAATGCCCTAAAGCAGGAGAGCGATGTGTGGTTTGTGCCAGCGAATCTCCAGCCAGGCATGGTAGTGTGTGACAATGGCCGAAATCTGGTGGCAGCTTTAGCCCTTGGCAACCTCACTCACATCCCATGTCTGGCACATGTGCTCAATTTGGTTGTGCAGAGTTTTCTGAGGGACTATCCGGATCTTGATGCACTTCTGCACAAGGCCCGCCTAGAGTGTGCTCACTTGCGGCGTTCCAGCTTGGCAAGATCCCGCATTGCTGCTCTGCAGCGTCGGTTTCGCCTTCCTGAACATCGCATCATATGTGACCTACCTACCAGTTGGAATTCCACGTTACATATGTTGGAGAGGTTGTGTGAGCAGCAGCAAGCAGTAATGGAGTACCAGCTGCATCAGGCGCAAAAAAGTTGCAGTCAGCGCCGCTCAGACTTCACAACCACAGAGTGGGCCACTATGAAGGACGTCTGCCAGGTTTTGCTTCCTTTTGATTATTCCACGCGGATGGCAAGTGCAGATGATGCACTAGTCAGCATGACTGTCCCCCTTATCTGCTTGCTTCAAGAAACCCTGCAAGGGATAAGGGATGATGTGGAAGAGGTGGAGGATGAGGAGTCACCTTTTCCATCAGCTTCTGGACAGTCAGCGCCACGTGGTTCCTCACAAAGGGGTCGGCATACCCTTTGTGAGGAGGATGAGGAGGAGTCAATGGACGAGGAAGAGCTACGTCCAGAGGAGGGAGTTACACCATTGTCCAGTGGTCAGTGTGTACAGCGAGGGTGGGGTGATGAAGAGCGGGCAGAGATCATGTCTCAAGCAGGGGACAGCGTTTCTGGGCCAGTTGGCAGTCTGCAGCACATGGTTGATTTCATGTTGCGGTGCCTGAGAGACGACCGCTGCATCGACCACATTCTCAACGTGCCTGATTATTGGGTGTACGCCCTCCTCGATCCTCGCTACCGTGACAATGTCCAAAACCTCATCCCGGCATTGACACGGGAGCGTAAAATGCGGGAGTACCACGACACGCTGGTGAATTCCATCATCTTCTCCGGTCCAACTGAGAGGAGTGCTGCTAGTGCTTTACAAAGCAGCTTAGTGCGTCAAGGCAGTGGAGGAGGTTCTGCACAAAGAGGGAGCAGAAGCAGTGCCTCTGCCCAAGGCAAGACCAGTATGGCACAACTGTGGAAAACTTTTGTGTGCCCGCCCCAAATGTCTACACCATCACCGGTGGCTCCAGTCAGCAGGAGGCAACGGTTCCGTCAGATGGTGACAGACTACATGGCTTGCCCTCTTACTGTACTCCCAGACGGCTCTTCCCCGTTCAAGTTTTGGGTCTCTAAGCTGGATACATGGCCAGAGCTAAGCCAGTATGCACTGGAGGTGCTGGCTTGCCCTGCAGCTAGTGTCTTATCGGAACGTGTCTTTAGTGCCGCAGGTGGTGTACTAACAGACCGTCGCATGCGACTATCCTCCGATAACGTTGACCGGCTTACTTTCCTGAAAATGAACCAGGCCTGGATCTTGCAGGAATTTGCCACTCCTCTGCCTGATTAAGTAATTGGGTGTCATCCAGGTCTCCTGATGTGTTCATCTTTCTACCACCTGAACTGCTATTCCTGGGCTCCAACACCGCCAGTTGCGGCTCAGAAGTGCTGGCTGCACAGTCAAAACATACGACCCAGTGTTATTGGGTTTCAGTAACGTCAGCTGATCCCCAGCTGTGTAGCCGGCAATGTGTCCTGCGACCGCCACGCTGGCACAACAACCTAAATGTAAGGGAACCTGTCCCCCCCCCCCCCCCTCGGCGTTTGTTACTGAAAGAGCCATCTTGTGCAGCAGTAATGTTGCACAAGGAAAAGGTAGCTCTTTTAGTTTAGTGTTATGAAAAGGTAATTCAGTACCACAATGGACATAGAGGTCAGAGCACATACAGTGACCTGACAATAACCCAAAAACATAGAACGAGCTCTGAGATGTGGGAACTCTGCTGACCGCAATCCCTAATCCTCTCCAACCACACTAGAGGCAGCCGTGGATTGCGCCTAACGCTCCCTATGCAACTCGGCACAGCCTGAGAAACTAGCTAGCCTGAAGATAGAAAATAAGCCTACCTTGCCTCAGAGAAATACCCCAAAGGAAAAGGCAGCCCCCACATATAATGACTGTGAGTAAGATGAAAAGACAAACGTAGAGATGAAATAGATTTAGCAAAGTGAGGCCCGACTTTCTGAACAGAGCGAGGATAGGAAAGGTAACTTTGCGGTCAACACAAAACCCTACAAAAACCACGCAAAGGGGGCAAAAAGACCCTCCGTACCGAACTAACGGCACGGAGGTACACCCTCTGCGTCCCAGAGCTTCCAGCAAGCAGGAAAAAACAAATAGACAAGCTGGACAGAAAAAAACAGCAAACAAAATAGCAAAGCGGAACTTAGCTATGCAGAACAGCAGGCCACAGGAACGATCCAGGAGGAAACAGGTCCAATACTAAAACATTGACTGGAGGCCAGGATAAAAGCACTAGGTGGAGCTAAATAGAGCAGCACCTAACGACTTCACCACATCACCTGAGGAAGGAAACTCAGAAGCCGCAGTATCACTTTCCTCCACCAACGGAAGCTCACAGAGATAATCAGCCGAAGTACCACTTGTGACCACAGGAGGGAGCTCTGCCACAGAATTCACAACAGTTTAGCTCTTTGCACACGCAGAACTTAACACTTATAAAATGTGTTCACTGATACCGTTATACCGTCCCGGAGCTGGGACTTTCCTTCATAATGTGACGCAGCACAGCCGTCATTCCTACCCCCTTGGTGCCATGCGCTGCCTCCTCAGCGTTGTTTTAAGCTGTCACGGAGCCTGCACTGTTCTGTTATCCCTTGGCCATGGCCAGTTTGCGCTGCCTGTCTTCTGACATAATTTGGTGTCAGGATGGCTGCGCCTGTGCGCCCGCGCTGCCCGAGAACCCGCCTCGCAGTGTCTTCTGATTGAATCACACTGCGAGCCTGGGATCCATGGGCATGTGCAGTGCATATCTTCACCTCGGGCTCTCACCCATCTCTCTCCGCCTTCTTTAGACTCTACACCATCAGCTGATCCCTAATAGCATGCCACGGCCGTGACGCCGCACAGTCTTAAGAAGAGGGAAGGAGGGGAGTGAGAGGCGAGGATATGCACTGTGCATGCCCACGGATCCAAGGCCCGCAGTGGGATTACATTAGACGACACTGCGAGGTGAGATCTGGAGCAGCGTGGACGCACAGGCACTGACAGCCTGACACCAAATTATGTCAGAAGACAGGCAGCGCAAATTGGGCATGGCCAAGGGATAACAGACCAGCGCAGGCTCCGTAACAGCTTAAAACAACGCTGAGGAGGCAGCGCACGGCACCAAGGGGATAGGAATGACAGCTGTGCTGCGTCCCATTACGAAGGAAATTCCCACCTCCGGGACGGTTTTACGGTATAAGGTGACACATTTTTAGTGTTTACTTCTGTGTTTGCAAGGAGCATAATTAAAAGAGCTACCTTTTCCTTTTGCATCCTTAGGGCTGCACAAGATGGCTCTTTCAGCTACAAACGTCTTGGGGGGGGGTTAAAGGTTCCCTTTCAACTTGCTCCAATCAGGCTTCAGCCTACACTCTGTTCCTCTGCTCCTCCTGCTGTCCCTGGGCTCTAACACTGCCAGTTGGTGCCTGGAAGTGCTGTCTGCACAGTCAACAGTCGCTCCTCTGTTATTGGGGTTCAGTAACGTCAGCTGATCCCCAGCTGTGTGTGCGGCAATACCTCCAATCTGCTCCTCCTGCTGTCCCTGGGCTCTAACACCGCCAGTTGGTGCCTGGAAGTGCTGTGTGCACAGTCAACAGTCACTCCTCTGTTATTGGGGTTCAGTAACGTCAGCTGATCCCCAGCTGTGTATCCGGCAACGTGTCATGCGACCGCCACGCTGGCACAACTAAAATGTAAGGGGACCTGTCCCCCCCCAGGCGTTTGTTACTGAAAGAGCCACCTTGTGCAGCACTAATACTGCACAAGGAAAAGGTCGCTCTTGAAATTATGCTCCTTGGAAACGCTGAACTACACACTCATGTAATGTGTCCCCTCACACCGTCCAACCGTCCCGGAGGTGGGACTTTCCTTTGTAATGTGATGCAGCACAGCCGTCATTCCTACCCCCTTGGCACCGTGCGCTGCCTCCTTAGCGTTGTTTGATTCCGTCATGGACCCTGCGCTGTTATGTTATCCCTTGGCCATGCACAGTTTGCACTGCCCGTCCTCTGACATCATTTGTTGTCGTCCTGGCTGCGCCTGTGCGTCCACGCTGCCCGAAATGCCACCTCGCAGTGTTGTCTAATGTGATCCCACAGTGGACCTGGTATCCATGGCCATGCGCAGTGCATATACTAGCCTCTCACTCCCCTTCTTCACGCTTCTTTAGACTAGGCGGCGTCAGCTGATCCCTAATAGCATGCCATGGCCGTGACGCCGCACAGTCTGAAGAAGCAGGAAGGAGGTGAGTGAGAGGCGATGATATGCACTGCGCATGCCCATGGATCCCTGGCCCGCAGTGGGATTACATTAGATGACACTGCGAGGTTGGATCTCGGGCAGCTTTGACGCACAGGCGCTGCCAGCCTGACACCTACATGATGTCAGAAGACGGGCACCGCTAACTGTGCATGGCCAAGGGATAACATTACAGCGCGGGCTCCGTGACAGAACCAAACAACGTTGAGGAGGTGGCGCACGGCACCAAGGGGGTTGGAATGACGGCTGTGCTGTGTCACATTACAAAGGAAAATCCCACTTCCGTGACGGTTTTATGGTGTGAGGGGACACATTATATGAGTGTGTACTTCAGCGTTTGCAAGGAGCATAATTTTAGGAGCCACCATTTTCCATGTGCAGTATTACTGCTGTACAAGATGGCTCTTTCAGCAATAAAAGCCTGGGGGGGGGATTAAAGGTTCCCTTTCAACTTGCTCCACTGCAGGCTTCAGCCTACACTCTGCTCCTCTTTGATTCCCTGGGTTTCAACATTGTCAGTTGCCACCTGGAAGTGTTGTCTACACAGAAAAAACACTAGCTGATGTGTCAGTGGGGTTCAGCACCGCCAGCTGTTCCCCTGCTGTGTAGTCGGCAACGTGTCCAGCACAAGCCACACTGGCACAACAGAACAAAAGCTGCCACCAGTGCAGGCTTCGGCCTACACTCTGCTCCTCTCCTCCTCCTGCTGACCCTGGGCTCTAACACCGCCAGTTTTTGCCTGGACGTGCTAGCTGCACAGAGAAAAACACCAGCCAATGTGTTAGTGGGGTTCAGCACCGCCAGCTGTTCCCCTGCTGTGTAGCCGGCAACGTGACCTGCAAACGCCACGCAGGCACATGAACTGAAATTGAAGGGAGCCTGCCCCCCACCCCCAGGTGTTTCTATGTATAACAGCCACCTTGTACAGCAGTAATGCTGCATTTGTACAAGGTGGCTGACTTTTTCTCCTTGCCCACGTGGAACTCAACACGTACAAAATGTGTCTCATTGAGACCATTCCACTGTCCCTGAGGTGTGACTTTCCTTTCTAATGATACGCAGCACCCCCCTTGGTAGCGCTTCCCGTCTTCTGACATCATTGGTTGACTGGCTGCGCCTGTGTGTCCGCCCTGCTCGACACAACGCCCAACGGTGTCTTACTTATTTTGACAGCGAGGGTGTGATTGATGGGCATGTGCAGTGCATATGTTCGCCTGTCATCACTAATCTCCTTCCGCCTTCTTCACACTGGGCGGCCCCATGGCCAACGCATGCGATAAGGGATCAGCTGAGGCCGCCCAGTCTGAAGCAGGTGTAAGGACATGTGTGAGCGGCGAGCAAATTTACTGCACAAGGCCACGAATCCCATCCCCGCAGTGTGATTTTTTGAAAACACACTGTGTGTCTGGGATTCATGGCCATCGCTAACCGCACCGGCCTACATGAAATGAGGTCATAAGACGGGCAGCGCTTACAGGGCATTGCCAAGGGATAACGCAAGAGCGCAGACTCCTGTACAGCAAATATCAACGCTCAGAAGGATGCGCCCAGCACCTAGGTGTAAATTTTGACACCTGTGCTGCGTCTCCTTAAAAAGACAAGTCACGCCTCCACTACAGTTTGACTGTATAATGGACTAAATTGTGTACGTGTTTCATTCAGCGTGTGCAAGTAGACAAATTAATACAGCAACCTTTGACTTGTGCAGCATTAATGCTGCACAAGGTGTGGCTCTTGTACTTTGTAACACCTGAGGGGGGGTTAAAGGTTACCTTTGAAATTGGTTCAACTAGGCTTCGGCCTACACTCTGCTCATCTCCTCCTCCTGTTGCCCCTGGGCTATAACACCGCCATTTGTAGCCTGGAAGTGCTTGCTGCACAGAGAAAAACACCAGCCAATGTGTTAGTGGGGTTCAGCACCGCCAGCTGTTCCCCTGCTGTGTAGCCGGCAACGTGTCCAGCACAAGCCACGCTGGCACAACCGAACAAAAGCTGCCACCAGTGCAGGCTTCGGGCTACAATCTGCTCCTCTCCTCCTCCTGCTGACCCTGGGCTCTAACACCGCTAGTTTTTGCCCGGAAGTGCTAGCTGCACAGAGAAAAACACCCGCCAATGTGTCAGTGGGGTTCAGCACCGCCAGCTGTTCCCCTGCTGTGTAGCTGGCAACGTGTCCAGCACAAGCCACGCTGGCACAACCGAACAAAAGCTGCCACCAGTGCAGGCTTCGGCCTACAATCTGCTCCTCTCCTCCTCCTGCTGACCCTGGGCTCTAACACCGCTAGTTTTTGCCGGAAGTGCTAGCTGCACAGAGAAAAACACCCACCATTGTGTCAGTGGGGTTCAGCACCGCCAGCTGTTCCCCTGCTGTGTAGCCGGCAACGTGACCTGCAAACGCCACGCAGGCACCTGAACTGAAATTGAAGGGAGCCTGCCCCGCACCCCCAGGTGTTTCTATGTATAACAGCCACCTTGTACAGCAGTTCCTGTTTCCACCTTGTACAGCAGTAATGCTGCATTTGTACAAGGTGGCTGACTTTTTCTACTTGCCCACGTGGAACTCAACACGTACAAAATGTGTCTCATTGAGACCATTCCACTGTCCCTGAGGTGTGACTTTCCTTTCTATTGATACGCAGCACCCCCCTTGGTAGCGCTTCCCGTCTTCTGACATCATTGGTTGACTGGCTGCGCCTGTGCGTCCGCCCTGCTCGACACAACGCCCCTCGGTGTCTTACTTATTTTGACAGCGAGGGTGTGATTGATGGGCATGTGCAGTGAATATGTTGGCCTGTCTTCACTCATCTCCTTCCGCCTTCTTCAGAATGGGCGGCCTCATGGCTGCGGCATGCGATAAGGGATCAGATGAGGCTGCCCAGTCTGAAGCAGGTGTAAGGACATGTGTGAGCGGCAAACATATTTACTGCACAAGGCCACGGATCCCAGCCACGCAGTGTGAATTTTTGAAAACACACTGTGGGTCTGGGATTCATGGCCATCGCTATCCGCACCGGCCGACATGAAATGAGGTCAGAAGACAGGCAGCACTAACAGCGCATGGCCAAGGGATAACAAGAGCGCAGACTCCTGTACAGCAAATAACAACGCTCATGAAGCTGCGCCCATGCACCAAGGTGTTATTTGGGACACCTGTGCTGCGTCTCCTTAAAAAGACAATTCACGCCTCCACTACAGTTTGTACTGTATAATGGGCTAAATTGTGTACGTGTTTCATTCAGCGTGTGCAAGTAGACAAATTAATAGAGCAACCTTTGACTTGTGCAGCATTAATGCTGCACAAGATGTGGCTCTTGTACCTTGCAACACCTGAGGGGGGGTTAAAGGTTACCTTTGAAATTGGTTCAACTAGGCTTCGGCCTACACTCTGCTCCTCTCCTCCTCCTGCTGACCCTGGGCTCTAACACCGCCAGTTGGTGCCCGGAAGTGCTGGCTGCACAGAGAAAAGCACCCGCCATTGTG
Organism: Ranitomeya imitator; assembly: GCF_032444005.1. NCBI lineage: Eukaryota > Metazoa > Chordata > Amphibia > Anura > Dendrobatidae > Ranitomeya > Ranitomeya imitator. The sequence continues at coordinate 555,349,791 of NC_091285.1, forward strand.
TCAGTGGGGTTCAGCACCGCCAGCTGTTCCCCTGCTGTGTAGTCGGCAACGTGTCCAGCACAAGCCACGCTGGCACAACCGAACAAAAGCTGCCACCAGTGCAGGCTTCAGCCTACACTCTGCTCCTCTCCTCCTCCTGCTGACCCTGGGCTCTAACACCGCCAGTTTTTTCCTGGACGTGCTAGCTGCACAGAGAAAAACACCCGCCAATGTGTCAGTGGGGTTCAGCACCGCCAGCTGTTCCCCTGCTGTGTAGCCGGCAACGTGTCCAGCACAAGCCACGCTGGCACAACCGAACAAAAGCTGCCACCAGTGCAGGCTTCGGCCTACAATCTGCTCCTCTCCTCCTCCTGCTGACCCTGGGCTCTAACACCGCTAGTTTTTGCCGGAAGTGCTAGCTGCACAGAGAAAAACACCCACCATTGTGTCAGTGGGGTTCAGCACCGCCAGCTGTTCCCCTGCTGTGTAGCCGGCAACGTGACCTGCAAACGCCACGCAGGCACCTGAACTGAAATTGAAGGGAGCCTGCCCCGCACCCCCAGGTGTTTCTATGTATAACAGCCACCTTGTACAGCAGTTCCTGTTTCCACCTTGTACAGCAGTAATGCTGCATTTGTACAAGGTGGCTGACTTTTTCTACTTGCCCACGTGGAACTCAACACGTACAAAATGTGTCTCATTGAGACCATTCCACTGTCCCTGAGGTGTGACTTTCCTTTCTATTGATACGCAGCACCCCCCTTGGTAGCGCTTCCCGTCTTCTGACATCATTGGTTGACTGGCTGCGCCTGTGCGTCCGCCCTGCTCGACACAACGCCCCTCGGTGTCTTACTTATTTTGACAGCGAGGGTGTGATTGATGGGCATGTGCAGTGAATATGTTGGCCTGTCTTCACTCATCTCCTTCCGCCTTCTTCAGAATGGGCGGCCTCATGGCTGCGGCATGCGATAAGGGATCAGATGAGGCTGCCCAGTCTGAAGCAGGTGTAAGGACATGTGTGAGCGGCAAACATATTTACTGCACAAGGCCACGGATCCCAGCCACGCAGTGTGAATTTTTGAAAACACACTGTGGGTCTGGGATTCATGGCCATCGCTATCCGCACCGGCCGACATGAAATGAGGTCAGAAGACAGGCAGCACTAACAGCGCATGGCCAAGGGATAACAAGAGCGCAGACTCCTGTACAGCAAATAACAACGCTCATGAAGCTGCGCCCATGCACCAAGGTGTTATTTGGGACACCTGTGCTGCGTCTCCTTAAAAAGACAATTCACGCCTCCACTACAGTTTGTACTGTATAATGGGCTAAATTGTGTACGTGTTTCATTCAGCGTGTGCAAGTAGACAAATTAATAGAGCAACCTTTGACTTGTGCAGCATTAATGCTGCACAAGATGTGGCTCTTGTACCTTGCAACACCTGAGGGGGGGTTAAAGGTTACCTTTGAAATTGGTTCAACTAGGCTTCGGCCTACACTCTGCTCCTCTCCTCCTCCTGCTGACCCTGGGCTCTAACACCGCCAGTTGGTGCCCGGAAGTGCTGGCTGCACAGAGAAAAGCACCCGCCATTGTGTCAGTGGGGTTCAGCACCGCCAGCTGTTCCCCTGCTGTGTAGTCGGCAACGTGTCCAGCACAAGCCACGCTGGCACAACCGAACAAAAGCTGCCACCACTGCAGGCTTCAGCCTACACTCTGCTCCTCTCCTCCTCCTGCTGACCCTGGGCTCTAACACCGCCAGTTTTTTCCTGGACGTGCTAGCTGCACAGAGAAAAACACCAGCCAATGTGTTAGTGGGGTTCAGCACCGCCAGCTGTTCCCCTGCTGTGTAGTCGGCAACGTGTCCAGCACAAGCCACGCTGGCACAACAGAACAAAAGCTGCCACCAGTGCAGGCTTCAGCCTACACTCTGCTCCTCTCCTCCTCCTGCTGACCCTGGGCTCTAACACCACCAGTTTTTGCCCGGAACTGCTAGCTGCACAGAGATAAAAACACCAGCCAATGTGTCAGTGGGGTTCAGCACCGCCAGCTGTTCCCCTGCTGTGTAGCCGGCAACGTGACCTGCAAACGCCACGCAGGCACATGAACTGAAATTAAAGGGACCCTGCCACCCACCCCAAGGTGTTTCTATGTATAACAGCCACCTTGTACAGCAGTAATGCTGCATCTGTACAAGGTGGCTGACTTTTTCTCCTTGCCCACGTGGAACTCAACACGTACAAAATGGGTCTCATTGAGACCATTCCACTGTCCCTGAGTTGTGACTTTCCTTTCTAATGATACGCAGCACCACCCTTGGTAGCGCTGCCCGTCTTTTGACATCATTGGTTAGCTGGCTGCGCCTGTGCGTCCGCCCTGCTAGAAACAATGCCCCTCGGTGTCTTATTTATTTTGACAGCGAGGGTGTGGTTTATGAGCACGAGCAGTACATATGTTCGCCTGTGGTCACTCATCTCCTTCCGCCTTCTTCAGACTGTGCGGCCTCATGGCCACGGCATGCGAGATGGGATCAGCAGAGGCCACCCAGTCTGAAGCAGGTGTAAGGACGTGTGTGAGCGGCGAAAATATTTACTGCACAAGGCCACGAATCCCAGCACCGCAGTGTGACTTTATGAAAAGGCACTGTGGGTCTGGGATTCATGGCCATCGCTAACCGCACCGGCCAACATGAAATGAGGTCATAAGACGGGCAGCGCTAACAGGGCATTGCCAAGGGATAACACAAGAGCGCAGACTCCTGTACAGCAAATAACAACGCTCAGGAAGCTGCGCCAAGCACCAAGGCGTTATTTGGGACACCTGTGCTGCGTCTCCTTAAAAAAGACAAGTCACGCCTCCACTACAGTTTGACTGTAGAATGGGCTAAATTGTGTACGTCTTTCATTCAGCGTGTGCAAGTTGCAAAATTCATAGAGCAACCTTTGACATGTGCAGTATTAATGCTGCACAAGGTGTGGCTCTTGTACTTTGTAACACGTGAGGGGGGGTTAAAGGTTTCCTTTGAAATTGGTTCAACTAGGCTTCGGCCTACACTCTGCTCCTCTCCTCCTCCTTCAGACCCTGGGCTCTAACACCGCCAGTTGGTGCCTGGAAGTGAAGGCTGCACAGAGAAAAACACCCGCCATTGTGTCAGTGGGGTTCAGCAACGCCAGCTGTTCCCCCACTGTGTAGCCGGCAAAGTGTCCTGCAAAGGCAACGCAGACACAAAGCTGCCTCCAGTGCAGGCTTCGGCCTACACTCTGCTCCCCCTGCTTACCCTTTGCTCCAACACCGCTAGTTGGGGCTGTAGGAAGACAATCTTTAATAGGCAACACATCCTGGTTCCAGCACCGTCAGCTGGTTCCGGGTAGTGTCAAGGTCACTGAGACGCCTATGCTTGCCCCGTCGTGTTGCGGTCGGGTTAGCCAACTCCAGGGTGCCTCCAGTTTAGGAGCTTCCTATGTGGGCTGCATGAATTGGCAGTCAAGGCTGGTTCTGTAGTGCCAGTAGGCCAAGCTCCCCCTGTAGGACTGTTGGGGTTCGGTAACTGCGGCTGCCTTGCGGCCTAGCTGTTCTCTCCTCTCCTGTGGACCTTCTGGTCCACCACCTGGTTCCAACACCGTCAGCTGGTTCCGGGCCGAGCCTTTGGCTTTGGTGCCTCCTCCTGGGTATCCAAGTTCCGCCAACGCCAGGCGGTCCTTGGTAGTGCTTTTAAGGGCAGGCACCTACAGCTTAGTAACCGGGTTCCAGCACCGTCAGCTGGTCCTCGGTCGTGCCATTGGCTCTTGCACACTGGGGCAACGCATCCGGGTTCCAGCACCGCCAGCTGGTTCTCGGCAGTGTTTTTGTCACGGGTACTCCCTCGTGCCCAGCCTGGTCGCAGCACCGTCAGCTGTTTCCGGGTAGTGTCAAGCTCACTGAGACGCCTATGCTAGCCCCGTCGTGTTGCGGTCGGGTTAGCCAACTCCAGGGTGCCTCCAGTTTAGGAGCTTCCTATGTGGGCTGCGTGAATTGGTAGTCAAGGCTGGTTCTGTAGTGCCAGTAGGCCAAGCTCCCCCTGTAGGACTGTTGGGGTTCGGTAACTGTGGCTGCCTCGCGGCCTAGCTGTTCTCTCCTCTCCTGTGGACCTTCTGGTCCACCACCTGGTTCCAGCACCGTCAGCTGGTTCCGGGCCGAGCCTTTGGCTTTAGTGCCTCCTCCTGGGTATCCGAGTTACGCCAACGCCAGGCGGTCCTTGGTAGTGCTTTTAAGCGCAGGCACCTACAGCTTAGTAACCGGGTTCCAGCACCGTCAGCTGGTCCTCGGTCGTGCCATTGGCTCTTGCACACTGGGGGCAACGCATCCTGGTTCCAGCACCGCCAGCTGGTTCTCGGCAGTGTTTTTGTCACGGGTACTCCCTCGTGCCCAGCCTGGTCCCAGCACCGTCAGCTGTTTCCGGGTAGTGTCAAGTTCACTGAGACGCCTATGCTTGCCCTGTCGTGTTGCGGTCGGGTTAGCCAACTCCAGGGTGCCTCCAGTTTAGGAGCTTCCTATGTGGGCTGCGTGAATTGGTAGTCAAGGCTGGTTCTGTAGTGCCAGTAGGCCAAGCTCCCCCTGTAGGACTGTTGGGGTTCGGTAACTGCGGCTGCCTCGCGGCCTAGCTGTTCTCTCCTCTCCTGTAGACCTTCTGGTCCACCACCTGGTTCCAGCACCGTCAGCTGGTTCCGGGCCGAGCCTTTGGCTTTGGTGCCTCCTCCTGGGTATCCGAGTTCCGCCAACGCCAGGCGGTCCTTGGTAGTGCTTTTAAGCGCAGGCACCTACAGCTTAGTAACCGGGTTCCAGCACCGTCAGCTGGTCCTCGGTCGTGCCATTGGCTCTTGCACACTGGGGCAACGCATCCGGGTTCCAGCACCGCCAGCTGGTTCTCGGCAGTGTCTTTGTCACGGGTACTCCCTCGTGCCCAGCCTGGTCCCAGCACCGTCAGCTGTTTCCGGGTAGTGTCAAGCTCACTGAGACGCCTATGCTTGCCCCGTCGTGTTGCGGTCGGGTTAGCCAACTCCAGGGTGCCTCCAGTTTAGGAGCTTCCTAAGTGGGCTGCGTGAATTGGTAGTCAAGGCTGGTTCTGTAGTGCCAGTAGGTCAAGCTCCCCCTGTAGGACTGTTGGGGTTCGGTAACTGCGGCTGCTTCGCGGCCTAGCTGTTCTCTCCTCTCCTGTGGACCTTCTGGTCCACCACCTGGTTCCAGCACCGTCAGCTGGTTCCGGGCCGAGCCTTTGGCTTTGGTGCCTCCTCCTGGGTATCCGAGTTCCGCCAACGCCAGGCGGTCCTTGGTAGTGCTTTTAAGCGCAGGCACCTACAGCTTAGTAACCGGGTTCCAGCACCGTCAGCTGGTCCTCGGTCGTGCCATTGGCTCTTGCACACTGGGGCAACGCATCCGGGTTCCAGCACCGCCAGCTGGATCTCGGCAGTGTTTTTGTCACGGGTACTCCCTCGTGCCCAGTCTGGTCCCAGCACCGTCAGCTGTTTCCGGGTAGTGTCAAGCTCACTGAGACGCCTATGCATGCCCCGTCGTGTTGCGGTCGGGTTAGCCAACTCCAGGGTGCCTCCAGTTTAGGAGCTTCCTAAGTGGGCTGCGTGAATTGGTAGTCAAGGCTGGTTCTGTAGTGCCAGTAGGCCAAGCTCCCCCTGTAGGACTGTTGGGGTTCGGTAACTGCGGCTGCCTCGCGGCCTAGCTGTTCTCTCCTCTCCTGTGGACCTTCTGGTCCACCACCTGGTTCCAGCACCGTCAGCTGGTTCCGGGCCGAGCCTTTGGCCTTGGTGCCTCCTCCTGGGTATCCGAGTTCCGCCAACGCCAGGCGGTCCTTGGTAGTGCTTTTAAGCGCAGGCACCTACAGCTTAGTAACCGGGTTCCAGCACCGTCAGCTGGTCCTTGGTCGTGCAATTGGCTCTTGCACACAATGAGATATTAATTTATATACAAATCCATATTTCCAAAGTACATAAGTACAAAACATTAAAATTTACTGTTTTGAAAAAGTTCCACACTTGAAACGAAACGTTGCCCTGGCATGTCAGGTCAATAAACCATTGAATACTAGACTACTGAATGCTGGCTTTTTCTCTTTTGTATATAGATAGTAGGTAGATAGATGTAATAAAGCAGGAGGTAAGGTCCTGCATGGCAGAGATATGTCACGGAGGTGGTGTTATGAACATGTTCTCACTCACACAATGGAAACACTGCACTTTCACCCAACTGGTCCCTGTACGGACTAGAAAGGCCATAGCCGCGCAACTTAAAAACACTAAGGGGAGGCTGCAACACACTACTAACAAGGGGAAAGGAAAGTGTGTGGGGAGATTCGAGAACCCAAGGTGAAAAACTAAGACACACTCAAATAAAGTGGAGGAGTGAAGGTTAAGGAGTACCAAAAATAAAAGGAGTAAGAAAGACCTCCCAAGAACCTAACAATTGTAAAAGGAAAAGGTTCTGGGAGGGAAAGCATACCAACTTGCAGCAAGAATACAACTGGAGTTTACAAGCAAGTTAAACTCCTAAGGTAAAGAGCTGGAATTCGTAAATATACATCCAGCAGGAAATACAGACAGGAAGGAAGTGCAGAGAAGGGATAGTATGTAAAGTCTCACCCAGAACGTTATAATACAAACCAAAATGGGAAAACGAAAAACACCTGAAAAGGAGCAAGAGAAAAGAGAATAAGGACAAAGGAAGAATCTGCATTTGGACAGGCAAGGAAAAGAGTCAAAACTCAGCACACAGAAGAACTGATCACAAAGCAACAGGTCACTAGATCGTATTTCCAAACTGAACCATGACAGATGGTCGGCCTCAGTAATATAAAGTCTGTACCAATAACACTAGGTAACAGAGTTTTAATTTGACTGAATTTTTGATCCAGGATTTAGGAGCAACCAAAAGAGTCTGAGTGGGAAAGGTTGTTTCCATAATCCAGCCAACATGCCTAATCACAACATCTGGTTAGCTCAGCAGAGTCTAGTTTGGTCCGGAGCTGAATAGAGGTGTGTTTGGTAGACACATTTAAAATTGTTTGATCTGATACCGACTGGAATACCTAGATTGATGAGGCTGCTACATTTACTTTGTTTCATTGCACCTGAAGAAAGGACTATTTATGATATACATTTGTACTGGGGAAGTGTTTTTTTGCTTTTGAAGCTGTAAAGTTTGTGATGGATAATAAACTTTATGCTATTTTGATATAAAAATTCTGAGCCGATGCGTATCCAAGCAGCTAAGAGAGAGCTGAACACCTACGATATATACATATATTATGGTTAGCCATTCATTTATATGAAAAGTGGGAACAAATGCCCAAGTGCAGATTCACCTGCTATAGACAGTTAATTGCTAGGGAATTTGGAAGCTTTATGGGAGGAGGCCAGCTATTTGTAAATATCTGGATCTTTTTTGTCTAAAACACAAAAAACTTACAGTACAATCCGGGGAGGGAATAATTTAGTGCTGTGCTTGTCCTGACTCCTCTCTAAACTTAGCTCTAGTCTAGCAGGTGTAAACACACACAGTGAGGCTCTGTGATACCATGACTTGATACCATTAGGCTACAAGTATAAAAGGGTCATTAAAGGGAAATTTCCAAATCACAGAAGCATTGATTTCTTACAGATGTTGATGACCAAACATCAAAAATCTAACAAAATAAGTTATTAGATCATAATTTGTCTTACCAGCAGTGAATCCTTAAAATTTGGTATTGTTTTAAATTTTATTGCATACCTCAAAATTTGAACCTCAAAGAGGACCACTCGGTTTCCCTGACCAGTCTATTTTAGCATATGCTTATATTCCCTATGAAATTACAATTTTGTGGCATGCTTTCTTAGAACTTTGTGATATCTTGTGTTGTTCTTCTATTATTATTCCTGGAAATGTAAGAAAAGATTTACCACTGAGTTATAGCATTCTCCTTATCAATGGTCCATGCCCATGTCCAATGCTAATTTTTATCCTTATCCCCCCAAAATATGCATCAAAACAACTGTGACAAAAAAGAAGGGTCCCTCTTCTCCCAATGATGTGTCAAGTTCATAATGTACAGTGGGGAAAAAATTATTTAGTCAGCCACCAATTGTGCAAGTTCTCCCACTTAAAAAAATGAGAGAGGCCTGTAATTGACATCATAGGTAGACCACAACTATGAGAGTCAAAATGAGAAAAATCTAGAAAATCACCTTGTCTGATCTGGCAAGATTTATTTTGCAAATTATGGTGGAAAATAAGTATTTGGTCACCTAAAAACATGCAAGATCTCTGGCTCTCACAGACCTTTAACTTCTTCTTTAAGAGGCTCCTCTGTCCTCCACTCATTACCTGTAATAATGGCCCCTGTTTGAACTTGTTATCAGTATAAAAGACACCTGTCCACAACCTCAAACAGTCACACTGCAAACTCCACTATGGTGAAGACCAAAGAGCTGTCGAAGGACACCAGAAACAAAATTGTAGCCCTGCACCAGGCAGGGAAGACTGAATCTGCAATAGGCAAGCAGCTTTGTGTGATGAAATCAACTGTGGGAGCAATAATAAGAAAATGGGAGACAATACCACTGATAATCTCCCTCGATCTGGGGCTCCACACAAGATCTCACCCCGTGGGGGTCAAAATTATCACAAGAATAGTGAACCAAAATCCCAGAACCTAGTGAATGACCTGCAAAGAGCTAGGACCACTGTAAAAAAGGCTACCATCAGTAACACACTACCCTGCCAGGGACTCATATCCTGCAGTGCCAGACGTGTCCCCCTGCTTAAGTCAGTACATGTCCAGGCCCGTCTGTAGTTTACTAGAGAGCATTTGGATTATCCAGAAGAGTACTGGGAGAATGTCATATGGTCTGATGATTAAGTAAATAAGGCAGCACACTGCAGCGCTAAAACATGTAAACTTGAAAACACGAAATTTGAACCGCATTGCTGCACTAGAAATATTAAAAATGAGAGCTTTTAGCACATAAAAATGGCCAATTTTATGTGTACCTGGTAGCCCCTTTACGGCATCTCTCTTATACCAGGTCCTAAACTTGCCTTACCTCGCTGAGAATAAACGTCTCCATCTGAATGGGTACATGTGAAAACCTCTTACTAGACTAACATTCTCTCTCTCTGTGGAGGGGTATTGGACCTGCTGTAATTAAAACACCTGAAGCTAGGAGGCGGAGTGCACGATCAGAAGGCTAAAGAATACATTTCAAAAACCTGACCGCCACATCCAAACATAGACTAAGTGTGAATAGGTGCTGAACCTAGAGTCGCCAACTCGTATATAGTTAAGTAAATAAGGCAGCACACTGCAGTGCTAAAACATGTAAACTTGAAAACACGAAATTTGAACTGCATTACTGCACTAGAAATATGAAAAATGAGAGCTTTTAGCACATAAAAATTGCCAATTTTATGTGTACCAGGTAGCCCCTTTACGGCATCTCTCTTATACCAGGTCCTAAACTTGCCTTACCTCGCTGAGAATAAATGTCTCCATCTGAATGGGTACATGTGAAAACCTCTTACTAGACTAACATTCTCATTTTTTAAATGAAATTTTTGAAATATGGTCTGATGAAACCAAAGTAGAACTGTTTGGTTGAAACAAAACTCGTCGTGTTTGGAAGAGACAGAATGCTGAGTTGCATTCAAAGAACACCATTCCACTTGTGAGGCATGATGGTGGCTACATCATGCTTTGGCGCTGTTTCTCTGCAAAGGGACCAGGACAACCGATCCATGTACATGAAAGAATGAATGGGGCCATATATCATGAGATTTTGAGTGCACACTTCCTTCCATCAGCAAGGGCATTGAAGATGAAATGTGGATAGGTCTTTCAGCATGGTGATGATCCCAAGCACACTGCCAGGGCAATGTAGGAGTGACTTCAAAAGAAGCATATGAAGGTCCTAGAGTCCTGGAGTGGCCTAGCCATTCTACAGATCTCAACCCCATAGAAAACCTTCGGAGGGAGAAAAAAGTCCATGTTGCCCAGAGACAGGTCCACAGAGTATAACTTTTCCCTGTTCTGTCCCTCACTTCTCCCGGAATATTGCAGGGTCGTACCATTGCCTTCGGTACTGCAGCTTCGTGACTGGTCAGATCAAAGTTCTTCAGGAAACCCCTGTCCGTTTCACATCATACATTTGGAATCATTCCCCTTACATTAGCCGCTATCATCCTGATGTTGCCCTGAATTCCTCCACTACCAAGTGACCTTCAGCCCATAGGCCCTGGACGGCTGGACTCCTTGCTTAAACGTTACGGGACTCAACTGACTCATCCGGGCTCCCAGCCCCAACTAACTCAACTCAGGAAGCTCTCTCTTACGTACTCCCAGTTGGCCCCTCCTAACTAAATCCTATTGGTAAACTGATTCCTATATTATTCTATCGTGTCCTATTGTGCACCCTCTAGTGGACTAAGTCTGAATTCTACACTTTCCCTACGTCCACATAATACAAGCAATATACAGTATGTACATTACAATTGACATCATAGCAGCATTAGAAGACATATGAAGTAATATACATATATACAGGACATTACACAACATAACATTACCACAAAAAATATACCAGTTCTTCAGGGACGTACAGTATGTAAGGAATGTGGGGCATGAACCAGTCTCTGTACCCCCTTACAACAACACACAGGGAGAAGCCAGTCAATGGTAGGGTTGAGGGTAGAAGCCACTGGAGAGCAGCTTGGAAACAGCCGAGACATGAAGTCACCTGCCAGTTTTTTCAAATTATGTTTTCTTTGAAATGACTTAGACCGTTTTCACATTTGCGGTTGTGTCCACAGCGTTTCTTCCGCATGCGTTGTGTATTCCTGCATTTAACATTAGGAACGCATGCGTCTGCGATCGTTTGCTTTTGGCCGTGTTTGACGACGCATGCGTCATTTGGTTGTCTGCGGTTTTGCGTGGAAATGCAACATGTAGTAATTTTTAGAGGCGTCAATTTGCCGCCTATAAACGTATGCGGTCGATTGCGTAAGGAATGCGCCAAAAAAACGCATTGCTATCTATGCAAACACATGCATTCAGAAGCACATGTGTTTGCTTGCGTTCGTAAAAGCATGCGTTGTACCAGAGAAAAACATGTCTAGACACTGATAAGCCACCCCCCACATACAAGGTGATAAAGGGAGGGAGTGGACAGTTGCAGGTCACTACGCAGCAGACAGAGAAGCTTTCCAGACGCAGCCACCAGACACAGGAAGGAACCTACACTCAGAACAATGTGAGTATATCCTAGCCAATGCCTTTATTTTCTATTTTCTGTCTCTACATGTCCTAATTTCTACCGTTTCTTTCTTTCTGCATGCATCAGAATGTCTTCTTCTGATGAGGAGCAACGTCCTGGGCCTTCCGAAGTAGAACATGTCAGTGAAGTGAGTACTCACCTCCTCAGATTGGTAAGTATTCACTGTCAATTCTACACATATGACAATCTTTTGTTTTTCATTTTTTTTAGAGCATTTCTTCTACTGCGGCAGACACTGGGCAGGAGCAGCGGAGTCACGGTCGGGTGGCAAGGCGGCAGCGGGTACGTATACAAGGCTGACTGCTGTATCCTCACTGTTGTATTCTTTATTCTTCCTTTCTGTACTTTACTCTTTCTTTTTAATTCTCTTCTGGACTCCTTTTTTTCTTGACTTTCCTTATTCATGCCATTTCTCAGCCTCTGTTTTCTTTCTTTTCCTTATGTTCATGTATCCAAAATTAATGTCTTTATTTAATTTTTAGGTTCCAGAACGGGATGAAGACCTCATAGAAAATGACCTCCTCATCTCCCTGGTCCAGGAGCGAGTCCCATTGTGGGACACCCAGGATCCGCTGCACTCAAACAATGTAACGATCCGGCGCCTATGGATTGAGGTGGCCAAAGCGATGTGGGATGGCTGGGACAACACCCCGACTCAGGTCCAAAATGCATTTGGTAAGTATTGCACTGCAGTGTTGAGCAGCAGAGACCTTGGCCGTGCTCACTCAACTGTGTGTGATGAAAGAAACTCTCAGGAGTTTCTCTCATCACACACAGTTGTGTGAGCACGGGCAAAAGTCCATTTTCTGACCATTTTTTTTTAAACAGTGGCCAAAGTCAAAAAACGTTGGCGTTCAATGAAGGACCGCTTCAACAAGGACCTGCGTCAAGAGAGCCGTGTTCCCAGTGGTTCAGGAGCAAGGATCCGAAAATATAAATACCATCGTGTTCTGGCATTTTTAAGACCGATCCTTGCCCAGAGAACGTAAGTATTTATCCCGTGCATTTGGTTGTGTTGTATTGACATAATCTGTATGTTTCTATTCCACAGGAGTTGTCGTCTGTTTAATTTTTGGTATTAATTTCTTTTTTCCTTTTTTTCACAGCACATGGAGCACTACTGTTGGCCCAGGTTCTGGAGCGGTCCTTCAAACAGCCACGGACCCGTCCCAGCCATCCAGCAGCGCTGCAGCAAGTGGGCCTGCCACACAAACTGGAGACCGGGAAGCTGGTCCATCAGGTCTTCCCCTTTCCCAGTCCTCTGCCACTGCCTATTTTTTTTGGGCTCCTCCCGGCAGCGGCAGAGGGCATCAGACAGGTCCCTCATGCCTGAGTTTTTGCACTTGAGCTCGGTTTTTCACAAAGGACTCAAGGCTTTGTGTGACCAAATGGATAATTCCCTTACCCACATGAATACACGTATCCAGGAGGTCACCAAAAGCCTTGACCAAGTGAAAGCCGACCTCCAGAGGCCAGCACATCATTTTATTAACCAAATTGAGCAGGGCATGTCGGAACACCTTACTCCTGACGTCCAGCTTAGTGTCATGCAGGCCTGCAATGCTGCTTATGTGCAGGCTACGCAGCAAAGTCGGTATTTTCAGCAGACAGTGGCGGCATATCCACCTGTGCCTTCACTGTCACAATTAAGCGCAATGCTGACCTCTGCTGCATACCACTGCACGGCCACCTCTATTCCTAGCACTGCCGGACACCAGTACAGCACCACCACCACCATGCCGAGTGCTGTTGGACAGCCCACCGCCACCACCATGACAACCGCTGCTCCTGCTTGGACCTCCTCCACTGACACCATAATCCAGCAGGACCCTGGCATGGCCTTCCGTACTGCCACGATGTAGCAGGACCCTGGCATGGCCTTCCGTACCAACACCACCATGATGCAGCAGGACCCTGGAATGGCCTTCCGTACCGCCACCACCACGATGCAGGACCCTGGCATGGCCTTCCACTCTACAAGCACTATGGACTCTGGCATGGCTGCACGCTCTACGAGCACTATGGACTCTGGCATGGCTGCACACTCTACGAGCACTATGGACTCTGGCATGGCTGCACGCTCTACGAGCACCATGGACTCTGGCATGGCTGCACGCTCTACGAGCACTATGGACTCTGGCATGGCTGCACGCTCTACGAGCACTATGGACTCTGGCATGGCTGCACGCTCCACGAGCACTATGGACTCTGGCACGGCTGCACGCTCTACGAGCACTATGAACTCTGGCACAGTGCAGCTGGACCCTAACAGGTCACCCACCACGACCATGCCATGACAAATGAGTCCTCCGAGGCTTCCCAGAACCCGGCAATCACAGAAAGGAAAAAAAAAAACAGCGGACTGTTAGTATTCCTCCCCTTCACCTCCCAGTGTGTCTGTAATGTCAGGTTTGTCTCACCCATCCAGTGCTTCTCAAGCCTCTCATGTGTCAAGCCCTATCCCCGAGCTACCAGACCCCTCAAGTTTCATTGCTCCTTCTCCTGCCACCCCTGCGTCATCCACTGTTAGCCAGGCCTCACTGCTTCACACCTCCCATTTACATAACTTTACCTCAAGCAGGCGCAGTTAAATTAAAAGTTTGTGTTGTTTTGCCCCCAATTATGTGTGGTTTATTGTGTCTTTCGCCGCCGTCAACACACACCGTGCGCCGAACACTTAATTTTTTGGCCACATCATAGCTCCAGTAGTTAGCAAATAAATGACTGCAGCTTTGTGTGTCTTTAGTATAGAGATATGAGGTGGGCCAAAAAACTAATTCATGTATTATCTCCATAATCTCTTCCTTTAGTCTGTGAAGTGTTGCAGACTGAAGAGAAAATGGCGGAAATACAATGCAGACCTATACTCAACAGGTCAGGTGTCCAAAATCTCATTAGTTAGGACACCTGACCTGGTGAGTAGAGAACTGCCTTGTATAACCTCCATTTTTTCATCTGTGTACGTAATATTCCACACAAAGTGAAGGGACGATGTTGGTCCTAAACATGGCATATCTATGCTCACCTGTACATGTGTCAGAAATAGTGAATTCATGAGGCAGTTATATGTGCATCATGAATTCATTATTTCTACACCTGACTTGATGAGTATAGATCTGTTTTGTATGAAAGTCATTGTCTCTTCAGTCTGTGTCCAATGGATACTGCATAGCAGAACAGAATCAGGACGCAATGACGTCAACAACCTTACCACTAAAGCAACATGGCTGCCGTCACAATAGCAGTATGTGCTCAGTGTTTTATATCAGTATTTGTAAGCCAAAACAAGGAGTGAAACAATTAGAGGTAAATAATAATATGAACATAACTAGCACCTCTGCCTTTATCACCCACTCCTGGTTTTGGATTACAAATACTGATATTAAATACAGACCAAATACTTCTAGTTTGAGGACAGCCTAGGTTTGTAGAGGAAATACATAGGAGACACGGTCAAGACAACAAAAAATAAAGTTTATTAATGAGAAATATTATTGACATTTAAGAAAATTACTGGTACAGATAACAATTACAACAGGACATTTACACAACATTGTCCTGTCATGACACACGTCCAATATCACAATCAAAAAAGGCGGCAAATCGGTCCCGCATGTGACCAACTTCAGCAGTTGACCTCAGCGGGTGATGATGGTAATCGGGCAGTGGGTGTGCAGCTGGTTCATCCAGTTCAATGTTGGGTCGCTCCTTAGCCATTATGTAATTGTGCAGAACCACACAGGCTTTGACCACCTCATCGACTGTCTCCATTTTTAGATTAATGGCTGATGCAAGAATGCGCCATTTTGAGACTAGAATGCCAAAGGTACACTCTACTGTTCTTCGGGCCCTGGTCAGTCTGTAGTTAAAGATCCTTCTAGTGTAGTTCAAGTTCCGACTGGAATATGGCTTTAGTAGGTTTTCACACATCTGAAGGGCCTCATCCCCAACCATAACAAATGGCATCGGTGGACCTTGAGTGTTGGGAAGGGGTCGTGGTCATGGAAAATTAAAATTTTTGCCATACACACAGCGGCCCATATCAGAGTTCTAAATGTCTGGGAATCGTTGCCACGGCCAAAAGTTCCAATGTCCACGGCGATGAAGCGACAGTCTGCATCGGCTATTGCCATGAGCACAACAGAAAAATATTTTTTGTAATTGAAGTACTCCGATCCTGTTCTGGCTGGTTTTATAATGCTGATGTGCTTTCCATCAACTGCTCCCAAACAGTTGGGGAAATCACACACACTCCAGAATTTTTCCGCAATTTCAAGCCACATGTCCAAGGTGGGTAGGGGTATAAACTCATCCTGGTGAACATTCCACAAAGCCCAAAAGGTGTCCGCAACTATTCCAGACAGGGTGGAAATTCCAAGGCGGTATTGGAAGTGGAGGGATGATAAACTCTCTCCAGTTGCCAGAAATCTGTAAGAAAAAATTTAAAATCTATTCTATTTATGGTGTGATTACGCTAAAGACAGAAAGGAAAATACCCCAAAAATATATGTCAGAACACTCAAAATTTGGACTGTCATTGGTTTGGATTTGGAACGTACCTTAATGTAACCAGCAGACGTTCCTCTGGTGGAATCGCTCTACGGAGCTGGGTGTCCTGTCTCCGTATGGTTCCTTGGACACGAGCAAGCAAATCCCGGAACGAGTTTTGCGACATCCTTGTATATTCATGGAATTTCTCCGGGTTGGCATTAAGCTCGCCATACAGCGTGTGATAGGCTCCACGTCTCTCACGTAATTCAATAATGGGGTGTCTTCAAAAACGCCTACGCCGTCTCCTTCTCAATCTTTCGCGATTTCTGTCTTGCTCCCAATCAAACGCACAGGCAAGAAAGAGCGTTCCCCGCATGCGTCTAAAAAATGCCGCGTTTGTTCATGTTTCTATGCGTTTTTTCCTGAACTTGTGGATGCAGATTAAACGCTGTGGATCCTACCGCAAATGTGAAACTAGCCTTAGCGTTTCATAGTAAAATATACATGGTTGTAGAACGCAGCCTTTGTTTGATTCTTGCTACCTGTGGTTCCATTAAAAGGCCCAATATTTACATATCAAACACCAATTATTTGGGAATTCTAGACTGGCACAGCTATTGGGTGCCATGAGCATCCCATGAGGAGCTATGTGAGGTGCTTCATCACTTTTTGACAACAGAAATTTCTGCAAAATCAAAAGCATTACAGAAATTGATTTGGGCTTCAGGACACAAAGCTGAATCACTACATATGGCTGTAACCCTATGAATTATTAATAATGGACTGTATGTGATCTGATGTATGTGACAGCTATGGATTCTTTACATGTTGCTGTACCATTGTCCAGTTCCTTAGATGTAATGTTACAGAAGCATCCTTTGTCTCTCCGAACATAGAATCCCTTCACTAAAGTAAAAGCGATGCCTGTCATGTAGAGCCGTCCGCTCTAAATCTCCTCCTGGGGTCGTAGAGTTATTTATGGAGAACAACTGCAACCCCAGAATAACTTTTTACAACATGACACAAATATCTCAGCCACCAATATAAACCTCAGTAGTATAGACATATAGTGTCTAAAAATACATCTTGTATCCGTCATCACAAAGTATTAAAAGAGAATGCACACATGCTTAGCAGGTAAGCACTAGAATTATTATTTTGTCCTACCAATTCCAATCCTAGTTTGTATTTTTCTTTTTTTCCAACTATATCTTTATTGAGATTTTCATTTTTTCCAAAATAATGCAAAGAACAAGCGAAAGAAAATAATAATAAGCGCACATTTTATATCTGATCCGAACATCTCTTTATTGGGACAACTGCCAGAGTTTCTATGTGAAAATATATCACAGCTATGGGTGGTGCAAACGATTGTGCAGTCTCCCAGATGAGAGAATCGGGGGGTTTATGCAAATCGCAATCTGATCACACCCTGACCAGAGTTTTATCACAGTGTTCTCCGATTCCCTCAGATGAAGAAAAGATGGAGAAAAAAAGTCTCCATCTTCTATGTTCTGTGAATGCATGGAAATCAGACTACATTCAGATGTCATCAGAGTGCAGTTTGATGTTTTCCATGGACTCATTGACTTGCATGGACAAGTGCAATCTGCGATATCAGATCAAACTCGGGCATTCAGTGATATTTTCCTCAGACATAGGGCCAGCGTTAGGGCGGGGAAAGCTAGGCATTTGCCTAGGGACCCCACTCTCCCAGGGGCCCCAGCCAGTGGTGTGCCACTAATAGTGATAGACCACGTGTGCGCTATGGGGCCCGTGACTCGTGGGACCCTGTGCCAGCTTCGACTCCGGCCCACCCTCCCATTGCACATTCAAAGGTATCAGCATTGCTAGTGTCGGGCAATGGAGCAGCTGAGACATGCTACAGAGACTGGAGCAGCGGGGGAACGGAGAGTGGTGAGTATTGTATTGTATTTTTATTTTTAAATTAGCGAGTATGTCGTGGCCATAATACTGGAGGACTATGGGGTGTGCACTATACTATATGTGGCACCATTATACCACATAGGGGGCTGCATTATACCACATAGGGACTGCATTACAGCATATTGGGGCTGCATTATATCATATGGGGGCTTCATTATACTATTTCGGGGGCTGAATTATACTATATGGGGCTGCATTATACTATTTCATGGCTGCATTATACTATATGGGGCTGCATTATCATAGAATCATAGAATGTTAGAGTTGGAATGGATCTCCAGGGTCAAACCCCTTGCTCAATGCAGGATTCTAAACCATCTCAGACAAATGTCTGTCCAGCCCCCATTTATACTATATGGGGCTGCACTATACCATATGGGGGCTACATTATACTATATGGGGGCTGTATTATGCTATATGGGGGCTACACTATACTCTATCAAGGACTATGGGGAGTGTAATATACTATACTAGCTATTGAACCCGTTCTACGCCTGGGTGGTGAGCATTTATATTGGTATATGGTCTCCATCCTGGTATGTGCTGCTCCATCCTGCGTCCCCATCCTGTCATGTGCTGCTCCCATCCTACGCCCCCATCCTGTCATGTGCTGCTCCCATCCTGTGTCCCCATCCTGTCATGTACTGCACCCATCCTGCGTCCCCATCCTGTCATGTGCTGCACCCATCCTGCGTCCCCATCCTGTCATGTGCTGCTCCATCCTGCGTCCCCATCCTGTCATGTGCTGCACCCATCCTGCGCCCCCATCCTGTCATGTGCTGCACCCATCCTGCATCCCCATCCTGTCATGTGCTGCACCCATCCTGCGTCGCCATCCTGTCATGTGTTGCTCCATCCTGCGCCCCCATCCTGTCATGTGCTGCTCCCATCCTGCGTCTCCATTCTGACATGTGCTGCACCCATCCTGCGCCTCCATTCTGACATGTGCTGCTCCCATCCTGTGCCACCATTCTTTAATTTGCTGCTCCCATCCATATGCCCCATACGCTGCTCCATAAAGGTTTATGGCCCCCATAAGATGCTCCATAGTATATGCCCCGTACACTGCTCCATAAAGGTTGATGGCCCCCATAAGATGCTCCATGGTATATGTCCCTGTACACTGCTCCATTATGGTTTATGGCCCCATAAGATGCTCCATTGTATATGCCCCCGTACACTGCTCCATTATGGTTTATGGCCCCATAAGATGCTCCATTGTATATTCCCCCGTACAGTGCTCCATTATGGTTTATGGCCCCATAAGATGCTCCATATTATATGCCCCCGTACACTGTTCCATAAAGGTTTATGGCCCCCATAAGATGCTCCATTGTATATGCCCCCGTACACTGCTCCATTATGGTTTATGGCCCCCATAAGATGCTCCATGGTATATGCCCCCATACACTGCTCCATTATGGTTTATGGCCCCATAAGATGCTCCATGGTATATGCCCCCATACACTGCTCCATTATGGTTTATGGCCCCATAAGATGCTCCAGTGTGTATGCCCCCGTACACTGCTCCATTATGGTTTATGGCCCCCATAAGTTGCTCCATAGTGTATGCCCCCATACACTGCTCCATTATGGTTGATGGCCCCCATAAGACGCTCCAGTGTGTATGCCCCTGTACACTGCTCCATTATGGTTTATGGCCCCCATAAGATGCTCCATAGTGTATGTCCCGTACACTGCTCCATTATGGTTTATGGCCCCCATAAGACTCTCCAGTGTGTATGCCCTCGTACACTGCTCCATTATGGTTTATGGCCCCATAAGATGCTCCATTGTATATGCCCCGTATGCTGCTGCAATATATGAAAAAAAAAAAATACCATACTCACCTATCGTCGCTGGGCGCCAAGTGCTGGGGGGCCTGAGCAGGCGGGGACACTGGCGCGCTGTGGGGGTCAGGTGCCGGTATCGCCGCTAGTTCAGGCCCCCCAGCACTTGCTATATTCACCTGGCCCCGTTCCGTGTCATCGCGCCCTCTGAACTTAACGTCACAGGCAGAGGACCCGGAAGATGGCGGCGCGCAGCGGTGGAATGGGGCCAGGTGAATATTGCTGATACTTACCCTCCTGGCGGTCCCTGCTTCTCTGTTGGAGATCGCGGTGTGCGTTCAGTGTTTACGCATACCGCGATCTCCTGGGAGCGTCACTCTGTGGGGGCCAGACTGCGCCAGCGCTTGCGCTTGCGCAGTCTATAAAGGCTTCGGACAGAGTGACGCTCCCAGCGTTATATTATAGATGCACTGTTTTGGGGCTGCATTATACTATACAGTGAGTATGGAAAGTATTCAGACCCCTTTAAGTTTTTCACTCTTTGTTTCATTGCAGCCATTTGGTAAATTCAAAAAAAGTTCATTTTTTTCTCATTAATGTACACTCTGTACCCCATCTTGAGTGAAAAAAACAGGAATGTAGACATTTTTACAAATTTAATAAAAAAGAAAAACTGAAATATCACATGGTCATAAGTATTCAGACCCTTTGCTCAGTATTGAGTAGAAGCACCCTTTGAGCTACTATGGCCATGAGTTTTCTTGTGAATGATGTAACATGTTTTTCACACCTGGATTTTTTGGATCCTCTGCCATTCTTCCTTGCATATCCTCTCCAGTTCCGTCAGGATGGATGGTGAATGTTGGTGGACAGCCATTTTCAAGTCTCTCCAGAGATGCTCAATTGTGTTTAGGCCAGGGCTCTGGCTGGGCCAGTCAAGAATGGTCACAGAGTTGTTCTGAAACCACTCCTTTGTTATTTTATCTGTGTGCTTAGAGTCATTGTCTTTTTGGAAGGTGAACCTTCGGCCAAGTCTGAGGTTCAGAGCACTCTGGAAGAGGTTTTCATCCAGGATATCTCTGTACTTGGCCGCATTCATGTTTCCTTCAATGGCAACCAGTTGTCCTGTTCCTGCAGCTGAAAAACATGTGATGCCACCACTATGTTTCACTGTTACGATTGTATTGAGCAGGTGATGAGCAATGCCTCATTTTCTCAACACATACTGCTTAGAATTATCACCAAAAACGTCTATCTTCATCTCATCAGACCAGAGAATCTTTTTTCTCCTAGTCTGGGAGTCCTTCATGTGTTTTTTTTAGCAAACTCTATGTGGGCTTTCATATGCCTTATACTGAGGAGAGGCTTCCGTCGGGCCACTCTGCCATAAAGGCCCGAATGGTGGAGTGATAGTTGACTTTGTGGAACTTTTTCCCATCTCCCTACTGCATCTCTGCATCTATTTTGTAACCTTGACCAGTTCTGTCTCTGAGCTCCTTGGCCAGTTCCTTTGACCTCATGATTCTCATTTGGTCTGACATGCACTGTGAGCTGTGAGGTTTTACATAGACAGGTGTGTACCTTTCCAAATCAAGCCCTATCAGTTTGATTAAACACAGCTGGACTCCAATGGAGGAGTAGAACTATCTCAAGAAGGATTGCAAGGCAAAGGGTCTGAATTCTTATGACCATGTGGTATTTAAGTTTTTCTTTTTTAATACATTTGGAAAAATTTCTACATTTCTGTTTTTTTCAGTCAAGATGAGTT
Organism: Ranitomeya imitator; assembly: GCF_032444005.1. Classification (NCBI taxonomy): domain Eukaryota; kingdom Metazoa; phylum Chordata; class Amphibia; order Anura; family Dendrobatidae; genus Ranitomeya; species Ranitomeya imitator. The sequence continues at coordinate 555,371,058 of NC_091285.1, forward strand.
GTAGAGTGTACATTGACTAAAAAATGAACTTTTTTGAATTTACCAAATGGCTGCAATGAAACAAAGAGTGAAAAATTTAAAGAGGTCTGAATACTTTCCGTACCCACTGTATAGGGGCTGTATTATACTCAAAGACTATCTGCATTGTACTACATGTGCTATATGGGAGCTGCATTATACTCTATCAAGGACTATGGAGATTGCATTATACTGTATGGGGGCTGCATTATACTCTATCGAGGACTATGGGTTGTGCATTACACTATGTTTATTATATTTGGCTGCATTGTACTCTATTGAGGATTATGGGGTGCATTATACTGTATTGAGGACTGTGGAGAGTGTATTATACTGTATGGATGACTATGGGGAATGCATTATATTATATGAAGGACTATGGGGTGCATTATACTATAACTAGTGCATTGTACTATATGGAGGACTATGGGGTGCATCATACTGTATGGAGGACTATGAGAAGTGTATTACACTATATGGAGGACTATGGAGGACTATGGAGTACACACCTTAAAGCATGACAGATCTGGGCCTTCTCTTGCTCCCTCTTCTGCTGTGGTCTCTGCCTCTTCCTCCCACTCATGATCAATAGGGTCACCTGCCTTCCTGCGAGGAAGAGAGGATATGACAGCACCACCACCACCAGCAGTGTCACAGATGCGTGGACCTGTAAGTACTGTTAGGGATGTTAAATCTCCCTAACTGCCCTCTGAGTAAATGTAGTGGCAGCTGGATCTAAGGCGGAAGGTGTTATAGTTCATGTCCTACCATCACCGAGGATTATTGTACATTTCCCTGTCTAGGTTGCCTCCTCCTCCATATCCGCTTCCTCCACCACATCCTAATCCGGTCACAATAAGACCTTAAGACCTGCACCACCAATTTCAGCACAGTCGGGGGAAACGAAAGCAGACCGTACTGAAACTCATCTGTTTGGGGGATAAATCCCACACCGTGCAGAAGCTGTGGATGGGGACAGGGGCAGATTATCAGAGGGTTAATATGGGCGGTAGCCCAGGGCCCAGTGGTCTGGGGGGGCCCTGGGCTACCGCACAGATTGACCCTCCGCTAATCGTCTGAATGCCTGCCGGCATTTGTGTGCCCCCGGACCCGGTGGGCAGAGAGAGGGGGCCCTTTCCAGCGCTGCGGCGGTTTTCTATTGACGTGCGGGCGTGTGCCCGCACGTCAATAGTTAACAACAACAGCCGCCAGCCAATTGGAGGCTGGCAGCTGATGTCGGCCGCAGCGCACACGTCGCCGGCGTCTGACGTCATTGTCAGTCGCCGGCGAGTGTGCGCTGCTGAAGGGAGCTCGCCGCCTGGAGCGCAGACAGGTGAGGAGACTGTTTTTTTTTTGTTTGTTTGTTTGTTTTTTTATCAGTTAACGGTGGACACACTGGGGGGCAATGCTGGACACAGTGGGGCAGATTGCTGGAGGACACACTGGGGGCAATGCTGGAGACAATGGGGCAGATTGTTGGAGACACTGGGGCAGATTGTTGGAGACAGTGGGGCAATGCTGGAGACAGTGGGGCAATGCTGGAGACAGTGGGGCAATGCTGGAGACAGTGGGGCAGATTGCTGGAGGACACACTGGGGGCAATGCTGGAGACACTGGGGCAGATTGCTGGAGACACTGGGGCAGATTGTTGGAGACAGTGGGGCAATGCTGGAGACAGTGGGGCAATGCTGGAGACAGTGGGGCAATGCTGGAGACAGTGGGGCAGATTGCTGGAGGACACACTGGGGGCAATGCTGGAGACACTGGGGCAGATTGCTGGAGACACTGGGGCAGATTGCTGGAGACACTGGGGCAGATTGTTGGAGACAGTGGGGCAATGCTGGAGACAGTGGGGCAATGCTGGAGACAGTGGGGCAATGCTGGAGACAGTGGGGCAATGCTGGAGACAGTGGGGCAGATTGCTGGAGGACACACTGGGGGCAATGCTGGAGACAGTGGGGCAGATTGCTGGAGACAGTGGGGCAGATTGCTGGAGACAGTGGGGCAGATTGCTGGAGACAGTGGGGCAATGCTGGAGACAGTGGGGCAATGCTGGAGACAGTGGGGCAGATTGCTGGAGGACACATTGGGGCAATGCTGGAGACAGTGGGGCAGATTGCTGGAGACAGTGGGGCAATGCTGGAGACAGTGGGGCAATGCTGGAGACAGTGGGGCAGATTGCTGGAGGACACACTGGGGGCAATGCTGGAGACATTGGGGCAGATTGCTGGAGACAGTGGGGCAGATTGCTGGAGACAGTGGGGCAGATTGCTGGAGACAGTGGGGCAATGCTGGAGACAGTGGGGCAATGCTGGAGACAGTGGGGCAATGCTGGAGACAGTGGGGCAGATTGCTGGAGGACACACTGGGGGCAATGCTGGAGACTGTGGGGCAGATTGCTGGAGACCGTGGGGCAGATTGCTGGAGACAGTGGGGCAGATTGCTGGAGATAGTGGGGCAATGCTGGAGACAGTGGGGCAATGCTGGAGACAGTGGGGCAATGCTGGAGACAGTGGGGCAATGCTGGAGGACACACTGGGGCAATGCTGGAGGACACACTGGGGCAATGCTGGAGACACTGGGGCAGATTGCTGGAGGACACACTGGGGCAATGCTGGAGACACTGGGGCAGATTGCTGGAGACAGTGGGGCAATGCTGGAGACAGTGGGGCAATGCTGGAGACAGTGGGGCAGATTGCTGGAGGACACATTGGGGCAATGCTGGAGACAGTGGGGCAGATTGCTGGAGACCGTGGGGCAGATTGCTGGAGACAGTGGGGCAATGCTGGAGACAGTGGGGCAATGCTGGAGACAGTGGGGCAATGCTGGAGGACACACTGGGGCAATGCTGGAGGACACACTGGGGGCAATGCTGGAGACAGTGGGGCAGATTGCTGGAGACCGTGGGGCAGATTGCTGGAGACAGTGGGGCAGATTGCTGGAGGACACACTGGGGGCAATGCTGGAGACATTGGGGCAGATTGCTGGAGACAGTGGGGCAGATTGCTGGAGACAGTGGGGCAGATTGCTGGAGACAGTGGGGCAATGCTGGAGACAGTGGGGCAATGCTGGAGACAGTGGGGCAATGCTGGAGACAGTGGGGCAGATTGCTGGAGGACACACTGGGGGCAATGCTGGAGACAGTGGGGCAGATTGCTGGAGACCGTGGGGCAGATTGCTGGAGACAGTGGGGCAGATTGCTGGAGATAGTGGGGCAATGCTGGAGACAGTGGGGCAATGCTGGAGACAGTGGGGCAATGCTGGAGACAGTGGGGCAGATTGCTGGAGACAGTGGGGCAATGCTGGAGACACTGGGACAATGCTGGAGACACTAGGGCAGATTGCTGGACACACTGGGGTAATATGCTGGACACACTGGGGCAGATTGCTGGACACACTGTCTGGGGGCAATATGCTGGACATACTGGGGCAGATTGCTGGACACACTGGGGGTAATATGCTGGACACACTGGGGGTAATATGCTGGACACACTGGGGGTAATATGCTGGACACACTGAGGGTAATATGCTGTACACACTGGGGGCAGGACTGGAGGCATGGGCAGAATGGAGACACAGGGTAGAATGAAAGACATGGGGAAGAGTGCTGGACACAGATGGGGCAGGATTGGATCATGGGGCAGGATGGATACGATGGAGACAGATGGGGCAGGATGGGGAGATCATATGGTGTAGAATGGATACTCATGAGTGCAGGATGGGAGAACATATGGCTGGAGCCAGGAATGAGACACACGGGGCCAGGATGGGGAATATTATTACCATAGGGGCTAATTAAGGGATATTATTACTGCAGTGATGTATTTATTTTATTTTTTGAGTATACTGTTTTAAATGGGGGGGCGGTCCTGTTACTGTGCAGAGTGACACTATATTGCCTTTTTTCTTCATGTGGTGTAATGTAGAAGTTGTGAAAAATTAAGTAATGTGTTCTGCAAGCGGAGCTCGAGATAACTGTGTTATTTCCTGCAGAAACAAGTCCTGGCTGGAAGAAATGATGGCGGTCTGTGCTGGATGAAAGATGAAGGACTTCACCTAGAGACGTCACTGGTGAGTCAGTGTTACCTATACACTGACACTATACACTGTATACTATATAGAGGTCCTGTGTATAATACCACCAGTGATCTCTGTATTACCTCTACACAGACACTGCATACTAAGTACAGATCTCCTGTGAATACTGGCACTTATGGTGATAGTATTGTGTTTTTTTTTTTTTTTATTACTGATCAGTATTGTAGTATTCAGTCACTATATGGTGGTAATATGTGGTCTGGAAATGGTGTTGTGGTATTTGTCCCTTGTATATGCTATTTGGTCACCAAGTGGTAATGTGTGGTCTTGACATGGTGCGGTGGTATTTGTTCCTTGTATGTGATATTATTCGATCACTGTGGTTGTAATTTGTGGTCTGGTCATGGTGCGGTGGTATTTGTTCCTTGTATGTGATATTATTGGTCAAGATATACCTAAATTGTATTGCAGATTTTAACAAATATTTAATAGGTTACAGTAGAGTAGGGCCTGGCCATTTTTCTGGAATAATCTGGTTCGGTTATATCATGACCCCCGTCACATGACCCCTGTCACATGACCCCCGTCACATGACCCCCGTCACATGACCGGGGGGGCCCACAGTGTGTGAACAGCCCGGGGCCCTGGCTACCCTTAATCCACCCCTGGATGGGGATCAAACAGCAGACAGATGAGTGGTTGGTGTTGCCGAATCTCAAGCCTGGCTGTTATGATCTGGTGGCCTTGGAGCAGCATGAGACGTACTCTGGAGAAGGTGGAACCTGTACTGACCGCAAACCCTGAACTAAACAGCGCAACTAGAAGTAGCCGTGGGGGGTACCTAACACTCCCTAGACCCCTCGACACAGCCTAAGAAATAACTACCCCTAAAGACAGAAATAGGAAACCTATCTTGCCTCAGAGAAAATCCCCAAAGGAAAGACAGCCCCCCACAAATATTGACTGTGAGAGGAGAGGGAAATAACATACGCAGAAATGAAATCAGGATTTAGCATAGGAGGCCATACTAGCTAAAAAGAAAGAATAGGACAGAGTACTATGCGGTCAGTATCAAAAACACTAGAAAATATCCACCACAGAAGATACAAAACACCACATCTGACTAAAGACATGGAGGGTATATCTTCGTCTCCAGAGAAATAGCTAGGCTGCAAAAAATCTTTCACGGACAAAGCTGGACAAGACAAACATGAAAAGTCACAGAACTATAAGGTCCACAGCAGGTGGACAGCAAATACAAAGCCAGGACTTATCTTTGAAGAAAAGCACAGCAAACAGGAGAGACCAGAAGGGATGTGAATCCTCCAAAAACAATGGACAATTGGCACTGACTAAAGGATCAAACAAGGCTATATAGCCCAGCCCAAATTACAAAAAATAGATACACCTGATAAATGCTGCGAACCAACTACCGCAGCACTACCACTCATAACCACCGGAGGGAGCCCAAGAGCAGAATTCACAACAGTACCCCCCCTTGAGGAGGGGTCACCGAACCCTCACCAGAGCCCCCAGGCCGATCAGGGCGAGCCAAATGAAAGGCACGAACCAAATCGTCAGCATGAACATCGGAGGCAACAACCCAAGAATTATCCTCCTGGCCATAACCCTTCCATTTGACCAGATACTGAAGGCTCCGCCTTGAAAAACGAGAATCCAAAATCTTCTCAACCACATACTAGAACTCCCCATCAATCAACACCGGGGCCGGAGGATCAACAGAGGGAACAACGGGCACTACATACTTCCGCAACAAAGATCTATGGAACACATTATGGATGGAAAAAGAGGCTGGAAGGGCCAAACGAAAAGACACTGGATTGATAATCTCAGAAATGCTATAAGGACCAATAAACCGAAGCTTGAACTTAGGGGAAGAAACCTTCATAGGAACATGACGGGAAGACATCCAGACCAAATCCCCAACCCGAAGCCGGGAACCAACACACCGACGACGGTTAGCAAAACGTTGAGCCTCCTCCTGAGACAACACCAAATTGTCCACCACATGAGCCCAAATCTGCTGCAGCCTGTCAACCACAGAATCCACACCAGGACAATCAGAAGGCTCAACCTGCCCTGAAGAAAAACGAGGATGAAAACCAAAATTACAAAAAAAAGGCGAAACCAAGGTAGCAGAACTAGCCCGATTATTAAGGGCAAACTCGGCCAATGGCAAGAAAGCCACCCAATCATCCTGATCAGCAGACACAAAGCATCTCAAATAAGTTTCCAAAGTCTGATTAGTTCGCTCGGTCTGGCCATTTGTCTGAGGATGAAATGCGGAAGAAAAAGACAAATCAATGCCCAGCCTAGCACAAAAGGCCCGCCAAAACCTAGAAACAAACTGGGAACCTCTATTGGACACAATATTCTCCGGAATGCCATGCAACCGAACCACATGCTGAAAAAACAACGGAACCAAATCAGAAGAGGAAGGCAATTTAGGCAAAGGTACCAAATAAACCATCTTAGAAAACCGGTCACAAACCACCCAGATAACCGACATCCTCTGGGAAACCGGAAGATCTGAAATAAAATCCATAGAAATATGCGTCCAAGGTCTCTCAGGGACCAGCAAAGGCAAAAGCAACCCACTAGCGCGGGAACAGCAAGGCTTAGCCCGCGCACAAATCCCACAGGACTGCACAAAAGAACGCACATCCCGCGACAAAGAAGGCCACCAAAAGGACCTACCAACCAAATCTCTGCTACCAAAAATCCCAGGATGGCCAGCCAACACAGAACAATGAACCTCAGAAATCAGTTTACTAGTCCATCTATCAGGAACAAACAGTTTCCCCACTGGACAGCGGTCAGGTTTATCAGCCTGAAACTCCTGAAGAACCCGTCATAAATCAGGGGAGATGGCAGAGAGAATCACCCCTTCCTTCAGAATGCCGACCAGCTCAAGAACCCCAGGGAAATCAGCAAAAAACTCCTAGAGAGGGCATCCGCCTTAACATTCTTAGTACCAGGAATGTACGAGACCACAAAATCAAAACGGGAGAAAAACAGGGACCATCGAGCCTGTCTAGGATTCAGCCGTTTGACAGACTCAAGGTAAATCAGATTCTTATGATCGGTCAGGACCACAATACGGTGCTTGGCCCCCTCAAGCCAATGTCGCCACTCCTCAAATGCCCACTTCATAGCCAACAACTCTCGATTGTCGACATCATAATTGCGTTCCGCAGGCGAAAACTTCCGAGAAAAGAAGGCACACGGTTTCATCAAGGAACCATCAGAATTCCTCTGAGACAAAACGGCCCCTGCCCCAATCTCAGACGCGTCAACCTCAACCTGAAATGGAAGAGAAACATCCGGCTGACGCAACACAGGGGCAGAAGTAAATCGGCGTTTAAGCTCCTGAAAGGCAGAAACAGCCGCAGAGGACCAATTCGTCACATCAGCGCCTTTTTTCGTCAAATCGGTTAGAGGTTTAACCACACTGGAGAAGTTGGCAATGAAACGACGATAAAAATTAGCAAAGCCCAAGAATTTCTGATGGCTTTTCACAGATATGGGCTGAATCCAATCATGAATGGCCTGAACCTTAACCGGATCCATTTCTATAGATGCGGGAGAAAAAATGAAGCCCAAAAAAGAAACCTTCTGCACTCCAAAGAGGCACTTTGACCCCTTCACAAATAAAGCATTATTACGGAGGATCTGAAATACCATCATGACCTGTTTCACATGAGACTCCCAATCATCAGAAAAAAATCAAAATATCATCCAAATATACAACCATGAACTTATCAAGATAACTCCGAAAGATATCATGCATGAAGGATTGGAACACAGATGGAGCATTAGAGAGTCCGAATGGCATCTCAAGGTATTCAAAATGGCCTTCGGGCTTATTAAATGCAGTTTTCCATTCATCACCCTGCTTAATATGAATAAGATTATATGCCCCTCGAAGGTCAATCTTAGTAAACCACCTAGCCCCCTTAATCCTAGCAAACAAATCAGTAAGCAAAGGCAACGGGTATTGAAATTTGACCGTGATCTTATTCAAGAGGCGATAATCAATACAGGGTCTCAAGGAGCCATCCTTCTTGGCAACAAAAAAAAAACCTGCTCCCAATGGTGAAGAAGATGGCCGAATATGCCCCTTCTCCAAAGACTCCTTAATATAGCTCCGCATGGCGGCATGTTCTGGCACAGACAGGTTGAAAAGTCGGCCCTTAGGGAACTTACAACCTGGAATCAAGTCAATAGCACAATCACAGTCCCTATGTGGTGGAAGGGAACTGGATTTGGGCTCATCAAATACATCCTGGAAATCTGACAAAAACTCAGGAATTTCAGAAGAGGGGGAAGAGGAAATTGACATCAAAGGAACGTGACCATGAACCCCCTGACAACCCCAACTAGTCACAGACATAGATTTCCAATCTAACACCGGATTATGTAGCTGTAACCATGGAAAACCCAGCACAATATCATCATGCAAATTATGCAACACCAGAAAACGACAATCTTCCTGATGGGCTGGCGCCATGCGCATGGTCAGCTGTGTCCAAAACTGAGGTTTATTTTTAGCCAACGGTGTAGCATCAATGCCCCTTAAAGGAATAGGGTTCCGCAAAGGCTGCAAGGGGAAACCACAACGTCTGGCAAATTCTAAGTCCATTAAGTTCAGAGCGGCGCCTGAATCCACAAATGCCATAACAGAAAATGATGATAATGAGCAGATCAAGGTCACAGACAACAGAAATTTAGGTTGTACAGTACTGATGGTAACAGAACTAGCTATTCTCTTTGTACGCTTAGGGCAATCAGAAATAATATGAGCAGAATCGCCGCAGTAAAAACACAACCCATTCTGACGCCTGAATCTTTGACTTTCAGCTTTAGACAAAATCCTATCACACTGCATAGGCTCAGGGCTCTGCTCAGAGGACAACGCCACAGCGTGCACAACTCTGCGCTCGCGCAAGCGCCGATCAATCTGAATGGCCAGAGACATATAATCACTCAGACCACCAGGCGTGGGAAACCCCACCATAACATCTTTAACGGATTCAGAAAGACCCTTTCTGAAAATTGCCGCCAAGGCATCCTCATTCCATTTAGTCAGTACAGACCATTTTCTAAATTTCTGGCAATACGATTCTGCCGCTTCTTGACCTTGACACAGGTCCAGCAAGATTTTCTCAGCTTGATCCACATAATTAGGCTCATCATACAATAACCCCAATGCTTGAAAGATAGAATCAACATTAAGCAAAGCAGGATTGCCCATTTCCAGGGAAAATGCCCAATCCTGTGGGTCACCACACAGCAGGGATATGATGATTTTAACCTGCTGAATGGGATCACCAGAAGACCGGGGTCTCAATGCAAAAAACAGTTTACAGTTATTTTTGAAACTCAAAAATTTGGATCTGTCACCAAAGAAAAAATCAGGAGTGGGAATCCTAGGTTCTAAGGCAGGAGTCTGAACAATATAATCTGAAATACCCTGTACCATAGCAGCAAGCTGATCCACACGAGAAACTAACTCCTGAACACTCATGTTATTACTAGGTTCCGTAGCCACCCAGAGATTAAGAGGGAGGAAAAGACAAAACAGGCTAAGGAAAAAAAATGGCTCAAAACCTTTCCTCCCTTCTTCTGAGATGCAATTAACTCATTGTTGGCCAGTTGTACTGTTATGATCTGGTGGCCTTGGAGCAGCATGAGACGTACTCTGGAGAAGGTGGAACCTGTACTGACCGCAAACCCTGAACTAAACAGCGCAACTAGAAGTAGCCGTGGGGGGTACCTAACACTCCCTAGACCCCTTGACACAGCCTAAGAAATAACTACCCCTAATGACAGAAATAGGAAACCTATCTTGCCTCAGAGAAAATCCCCAAAGGAAAGACAGCCCCCCACAAATATTGACTGTGAGAGGAGAGGGAAATAACATACGCAGAAATGAAATCAGGATTTAGCATAGGAGGCCATACTAGCTAAAAAGAAAGAATAGGACAGAGTACTATGCGGTCAGTATCAAAAACACTAGAAAATATCCACCACAGAAGATACAAAACACCACATCTGACTAAAGACATGGAGGGTATATCTGCATCTCCAGAGAAATAGCTAGGCTGCAAAAAATCCTTCACAGACAAAGCTGGACAAGACAGAAACATAAAAAGTCACAGAACTATAAGGTCCACAGCAGGTAGACAGCAAAAACAAAGCCAGGACTTATCTTTGAAGAAAAGCACAGCAAACAGGAGAGACCAGAAGGGATGTGAATCCTCCAAAAACAATGGACAACTGGCACTGACTAAAGGATCAAGCAAGGCTATATATCCCAGCCCAAATTACAAAAAATAGATACACCTGATAAATGCTGAGAACCAACTACCGCAGCACTACCACTCATAACCACCGGAGGGAGCCCAAGAGCAGAATTCACAACACCTGGCCTGGTGGTGTGCGAAAATAGGCAAAATCTCATAGCATCTCTGGGCCTAACCAGTTTGACGCAAAAAAAATAACTTTTATTATACTCACCTGTGGGGCGGTCGGGTCCGAGAGGTGTTGCAGGATTTGGTCCGGCGCCACCCTTCTTCTCACGATCCCCATCCTCCTGCTTGCTTCATGTGGATGACACGTCCATCATCCACACAATCTCCTCGGCATCGCACTCCTGCGCATTCATGTTTCTTTGACCTATTGAGGTCAGAGCAAGGTACTGCAGTGTGCATACGCTGGGGCTCTGCACTGCAGTACCAGACTGAACCGCCCCGCAGGTGAGTATAACAAAATTTATTTTTCTTCTCTTACAGGTCGGGTTGGGGGCAGATATACAGCATTATAGAATGCTGTATATCAGCCCTAGAATGTGGTGGCCTTACTTCATATTAGCCAAAACTGGTGGCAGGTTCCTTTAGCTTCAGGGTCTCTAAATTGGACACATGGTCTGAACTTGCCCTTAATGCTTTGGAAGTGCTGGCCTGCCTTGTGGAAAGTGTACTGTTGGAACATGTGTTTAGCTCAGCAAGGGGTGTGATCACAGAAAGTCGCAATGAACCAGGCATGGATCCCACAGGACTTGTCCATACCTTTGGCTGACTAGGGAACTAAATCACATTCAGCCATTGTTCAACTCTATTTGCCTTTCAGTTAATTTTGAGGCCTCCTCAAATTAAAAAAACAAACAAGCAAAAAAAAAAAAACAGTGTTGGATGTATCCTCCACCTACACATCCACCTCCACTTGGACCTCCCTCTCCTGGTTCTAGATTTCTTTTTTTTAATTATATGTTCTGTTAAGTCAGTTCCTTAAAAAAACACAACAAAGCTATCAAAAAAACCCCATCAAAAAACACAAAAAAATACAAAAAAAAGAGTGGGTTACCTACTCCCCCCCACCTCTTCCACCTACACCGCCTCTTCCTCCACCGCCTGGTTCATCAAGATTATTATTTATTTTATTTTTTTTACTCTGTTATTTTAAGTAATTTCCCTATCCACATTTCTTTGCAGGGCAATTGTCCTGCTCTTACCCCAATTTTGCTTCCTTTTGCAGCCTACTAGTCCCTATTTTACAGCCATTTTAAAGTACCGAAGATTGGATCCCCATTGACTTCTATTGGGTTCGGGTTTGGGATCAAGTTCACATGCCGAACTGAACTTTGAACTACAGTTTGGTTGAACCCGAACAGCTACATGTCTGCTCATCCCCAGTAAAGACATTTTCCCATTACTGAAATGGGAAATGACAGTTAGTGTTTTTACAGTGTCTTGCGAAAGTATTCGGCCCCCTGGAACTTTTCAACCTTTTCCCATATATCATGCTTCAAGCATAAAGATACCAAATGTAAATTTTTGGTGAAGAATCAACAACAAGTGGAACACAATTGTGAAGTTGAACGAAATTTCTTGGTTATTTTTAATTTTTGTGGATATTCAAAAACTGAAAAGTGGGGCGACCAATATTATTCGGCCCCTTTACTTTTAGTGTAGCAAACTCAATCCAGAAGTTCATTGTGGATCTCTGAATGATCCAATGTTGTCCTAAATGCCCAATGATGATAAATATAATCCACCTGTGTGTAATCAAGTCTCCGTATAAATGCACCTGCTCTGTGATAGTCGGATTTGTACAGGGCTGTCACTCTGTCCCGCTGTGCGTCGTGCTGGGCTTTATGGTGCCACAGAAGCCTGTGACATCAAAATTCCTGCCGCTGCCTGTGGTCTTGCTGAAGAAAGAAGAAATAAGAGCCACTGCTCCCTCCCTGATCTTTCCTAATCCATCCCAACCCCCTCTCTCCCCTTCTCATTCCTTTTCCCCCCCTTTCTCCCCCTCTCCCCCTCCCCAACCCTTCTTCTGCCACCGAGCGTTCAATTGTACCTGATCGCTCAATTTTTGGCAGTTTTTGCTTTTCCATGCATCGCAGATTTTTGGAGGTTGAGGTCCATACAGGGTCAGTAACAGTGGATGCACACATTTTCTCGCACATATGAGAAATTGCAAAACAAATTTTGGGGTCCATTTTTTCCTGTTACCCTTGTGAAAATATACAAAATACTTCTAATGGGGCACCACGGACCGTGGGATACCACCAGGACCTATACAGAGATGAACATACACAAAGAAGAACAGACTAGGTCCTATAAACGGGGATCACCACAACGGATATGACATAAATGTAAACACAGCTTTTATTGGGAAACACAGAAAAAGTGACAAAAACACTTACATTTAAAAACATTTAAAAAGCATAATAATGCTAAACATTGCAGCCCCTAATACAGCAGTAAACCATGTAGGACTCAACCATATAACATCAGAGTTTACCCCTGATGAAGCCACCCTGTGTGGTGGCGACACGCATTGGGTCTCTTAGTAGCCCACATTAGGACTCCCATTAGAGGCTCTACAGGTTTAGGCAACATATGCCTCTGGGTATTATACATTGATTGCCTTGTTTTACATGCGGCCTTGATATTCTCCCTGTGGTACCTTTTGGTCGCATATCACAAGTGACTGCTCCGTTTGCTAATTCCTTTTATTATCATGCATTGTATGCATTCATATGCACATTTGCTTTTCTATCACTAGGCAGGTTTGTGAGGTACGGTCCTTATACTGGACCTTGGGTTTAGGGATTAGCAAGTTCGCATGAGCTTCACATAGTTGTTATTTTCTATATCTGTCATCAGTACTTTGTACACAGGTGTAAATTACCCGGGGGAGTGCCAAGGTACTATAGCCTACATGGCCAGGTTGGTTCTTGTACTAACATATTGTATATGATGTTATATGGTTGAGTCCTACGTGGTTTACTGCCGTATTAGGGGCTGCAATGTTTAGCATTATTATGCTTTTTAAATGTTTTTAAATGCAAGTGTTTTTGTCACTTTTTCTGTGTTTCCCAATAAAAGCTGTGTTTACATTTATGTCATATCCGTTGTGGTGATCCCCGTTTATAGGACCTAGTCTGTTCTTCTTTGTGTTTGTCCTTGTGAAAATATAAAAATGGAGGGCTAAGATTATTTTTATGGAAAAAATTAGATTTTTTTATTTTCACAACTTAACCCCTTTACCCCCAAGGGTGGTTTGCACGTTAATGACCGGGCCAATTTTTACAATTCTGACCACTGTCCCTTTGTGAGGTTATAACTCTGGAATGCTTCAACGGATCCCAGTGATTCTGGCATTGTTTTCTCGTGACATATTGTACTTCATGACAATGGTAAAAATTCTTTGATAGTACCTACGTTTATTTGTGAAAAAAACAGAAATTTGGCGAAAATTATGAAAATTTTGCAATTTTCCAACTCTGAATTTTTATGCAATTAAATCACAGAGATATGTCACACAAAATACTTAATAAGTAACATTTTCCACATGTCTACTTTACATCAGCACAATTTTGGAACCAAAATTTTTTTTTGTTAGGGAGTTATAAGGGTGAAAAGTTGACCAGCAATTTCTCATTTCTACAACACCATTTTTTTTTAGGGATCACATCTCATTTGAAGTCATTTTGAGGGGTCTATATGATAGAAAATACCCAAGTGTGACACCATTCTGAAAACTACACCCCTCAAGGTGCTCAAAACCATATTCAAGAAGTTTATTAACCCTTCTGGTGCTTCACAGGAATTTTTTGAATGTTTAAATAAAAATGAACATTTAACTTTTTTTCACAAAAAATTTAATTCAGCTCCAATTTGTTTTATTTTACCAAGGGTAACAGGAGAAAATGGACCCCAAACCTTGTTGTACAATTTGTCCTGAGTATGCCAATACCCCACATGTGGGGGTAAACCACTGTTTGGGCGCATGGCAGAGCTCGGAAGCGAAGGAGCGCCATTTGACTTTTCAATGCAAAATTGACTGGAATTGAGCTGGGACGCCATGTTTCGTTTGGAGAGCCCCTGATGTGCCTAAACATTGAAACCCCCCCAAGTGACACCATTTTGGAAAGTAGACCCCCTAAGGAACTTATCTAGAGGTGTGGTGAGCACTTTGACCCACCAAGTGCTTCACAGAAGTTTATAATGTAGAACCGTAAAAATAAAAAATCATATTTTTTCACAAAAATTATCTTTTCGCCCCCAATTTTTTTTATTTTCCCAAGGGTAATAGAAGAAATTGGACCCCAAAAGTTGTTGTACAATTTGTCCTGAGTACGCTGATACCCCATATGTGGGGGTAAACCACTGTTTGGGCTCATGGGAGAGCTCGGAAGGGAAGGAGCGCCATTTGACTTTTCAATGCAAAATTGACAGGAATTGAGATGGGACGCCATGTTGCGTTTGGAGAGCCACTGATGTGCCTAAACATTGAAACCCCCCCACAAGTGACACCATTTTGGAATGTAGACCCCCTAAGGAACTTATCTAGAGGTGTGGTGAGCACTTTGACCCACCAAGTGCTTCACAGAAGTTTATAATGCAGAGCCGTAAAAATAAAACAAAAAATTTTTCCCACAAAAATTATTTTTTTAGCCCCCAGTTTTGTATTTTCCCGAGGGTAACAGGAGAAAGTGGACCCCAAAATTTGTTGCCCAATTTGTGCTGAGTGCAATGATACACCATATGTGGGGGGAACCACTGTTTGGGCGCATGGGAGGGTTCGGAAGGGAAGGAGTGCCATTTGAATGCAGACTTAGATGGAATAGTCTGCAGGTGTCACATTGCGTTTGCAGAGCCCCTAATGTACCAAAACAGTAGAAACCCCCACAAGTGACACCATTTTGGAAACTAGACCCCCTAAGGAACTCATGTAGATGTGTTGTGAGAGCTTTGAACCCCCAAGTGTTTCACTACAGTTTGTAACGCAGAGCCGTGAAAATTTTAAAAAAAATCTTTCCCCAAAAAATTATTTTTTAGCCCCCAGTTTTGTATTTTCCCGAGGGTAAGAGGAGAAATTTGACCCCAAAAGTTGTTGCCCAATTAGTCCTGAGTACGCTGATACCCCATATGTTGGGGGGAACCACCATTTGGGCGCATGGGAGGGCTCGGAAGGGAAGGAGTGCCATTTGGAATGCAGACTTAGATGGAATGGTCTGCAGGCATCACATTGCGTTTGCAGAACCCCTAATGTACCTAAACAGCAGAAATCCCCCACAAGTGACCCCATGTTGAAAACTAGACCCCCCATGGAACTTATCTAGATGTGTTGTGAGAACTTTGAACCCCCAAGTGTTTCATTACAGTTTATAACGCAGAGCCGTGAAAATAAAAAATCTTTTTTTTTCCCACAAAAATAATTTTTAGCCCCCAGTTTTGTATTTTCCCAAGGGTAACAGGAGAAATTGGACCCCAAAAGTTGTTGTCCTATTTGTCCTGAGTACACTGATACCCCATATGTTGGGGTAAACCCCTGTTTGGGCACATGGGAGAGCTTGGAAGGGAAGAAGCACTGTTTTACTTTTTCAACGCAGAATTGGCTGGAATTGAGATCGGACACCATGTCGCGTTTGGAGAGCCCCTGATGTGCCTAAACAGTGGAAACCCCCCAATTATAACTGAAACCCTAATCCAAACACACCCCTAACCCTAATCCCAACAGTAACCCTAACCACACCTCTAACCCTGACACACCCCTAACCCTAATCCCAACCCTATTCCCAACTGTAAATGTAATCTAAACCCTAACTGTAACTGTAGCTCTAACCCTAACCCTAACCCTAGCCCTAACCCTAACCCTAACCCTAGCCCTAACCCTAGCCTTAACCCTAACCCTAGCCCTAACCCTAACCCTAACCCTAGCCCTAGCCCTAACCCTAACCCTAGCCCTAACCCTAGCCCTAATGGAAATAAATACATTTTTTTAATTTTTCCCTAACTAAGGGGGTGATGAAGGGGGGTTTAATTTACTTTTATAGCAGGTTTTTTAGCGGATTTTTATGATTGGCAGCCGTCATACACTGAAAGACGCTTTTTATTGCAAAAAATATTTTTTGCGTTACCACATTTTGAGAGCTATAATTTTTCCATATTTTGGTTCACAGAGTCATGTGAGGTCTTGTTTTTTGCGGGATGAGTTGACGTTTTTAATGGTAACATCTTCGGGCATGTTACATTTTTTGATCGCTTTTTATTCCGATTTTTGTGAGGCAGAATGACCAAAAACCAGCTATTCGTGAATTTCTTTTGGGGGAGGCGTTTATACCGTTCCGCGTTTGGTAAAATTGATAAAGCAGTTTTATTCTTCGGGTCAGTACGATTACAGCGACACCTGATCTATATCATTTTTTTTATGTTTTGGCGCTTTTATACGATAAAAACTATTTTCTAGAAAAAAAATAATTATTTTTGCATCGCTTTATTCTCAGGACTATAACTTTTTTATTTTTTAGCTGATGATGCTGTTTTGTGGCTCGTTTTTTGCAGGACAAGATGATGCTTTCAGCGGTACCATGTTTATTTATATCTGTCTTTTTGATCGCGTGTTATTCCACTTTTGGTTCGGCGGTATGATAATAAAGCGTTGTTTTTTGCCTCGTTTTTTTTTTTTTTTCTTACGGTGTTTACTGAAGGGGTTAACTAGTGGGCCAGTTTTATAGGTCGGGCCGTTACGGACGCGGCGATACTAAATATGTGTACTTTTATTGGTTTTTTTTTTTATTTAGATAAAGAAATGTATTTATGGGAATAATATTTTTTTTTTTTCATTATTTAGGAATATTTTTTTTTATTTTTTTTTTACACATTTTGAAATTTTTTTTTTAACTTTTTTACTTTGTCCCGGGGGGGACATCACAGATTGGTGATCTGACAGTTTGCACAGCACTCTGTCATATCACCGATCTGAGAGCAGTGCAGGTTGCTTCACAGTGCCTGCTCTGAGCAGGCTCTGTGAAGCCACCTCCCTCCCTGCAGGACCCGGATCCGCGGCCATCTTGGATCCGGGCCTGGAGCAGGCAGGGAGGGAGGTAAGACCCTCGCAGCAACGCGATCACATCGCGTTGCTGCGGGGGGCTCAGGGAAGTCCGCAGGGAGCCCCCTCCCTTCGCAATGCTTCCCTGCACCGCCGGCACATCGCGATCATGTTTGATCGCGGTGTGCCGGGGGTTAATGTGCTGGGAGCGGTCTGTGACTGCTCCTGGCACATAGTACCGGATGTCAGCTGCGATAGGCAGCTGACACCCGGCCGCGATCGGCGGCGCTCACGGGGGGACGTACTATCCCGTCGGTGGTCATAGGGGCCCACCCCACCTCGACGGGATAGTACGTCCGATGTCAGAAAGGGGTTAAAGTTGTAATTTTCTGTGAGGCACTTGGGGGTTCACAATGCTCACAACATATCTACATAAATTCCTTGGAGGGTCTAGTTTACAAAATGGTGTCAGTGTGGGGGGTTTCCACTGTTTAGGCATATCAAGGGCTCTTCAATTGCATGGCATCCGCTCTCAATTCCAGACAATTTTGCGTTCAAAGAGTCAAACAGTGCTGCTTCCCTTCCAAGCCATGCCATGAGCACAAACAATGGTTTTCCCCCACACATGGGGTATCAGTGTATGCAGGAGAAATTGCACTACAAATTGCGGTATCTATTCTTTCCTGTTACCCTTGTAAAAATAAAAAAATTGGGTCTAAGGTAAAATTTTTGTGAAAAAAGTTAAATGTTCATTTTTTCCTTCAACATTCCTTCAGTTCCTGTGAAGCATCTGAAGGGTTAATAAACTTCTTGAATGTGGTTTTGAGCATCTTGATGGGTGCAACTTTTAGAATGGTGTAACTTTTGGTATTTTCTTTCATAAAAGCCCCTCAAAGTAACTTCAAATGTGATTTTTTTCCCTAAAAAAAATGGTTTTGTAAATTTTGTTGGAAAAATGATTACGCGCTAGTCAAGTTTTAACCCTTTAACTTCCTAACTAAAAAAAATGTTGTTTCAAAAATTTTGCTGATGTAAAGTAGACATGAGGAATTGTTATTTATTAACTCTTTTGGGTGACATATCTTTCTGATTTGAGAGCATAAGAGTATACAAGTTTGAAAATTGCCAAATTTTCGCCAAATTTTAATTTCTTCACTAAGTCATATTGAATACATTTTACCACTATCATGTCACAGCTGTGTCACTAGAAGCGTCACAGACTCGTTCCATACAAGTGTATGGAGTGAGGCAGAACCTACTAGACAGGCCCTGACCATGAGTATGTATAAAGGTACCTTCACACTCAGCAACTTTACAACGAGAAAGACAACGATCCGTGACGTTGCAGCGTCCTGGATAGCGATCTCGTTGTGTTTGACATGCACCAGCGATCTGGATCCTGCTGTGATATCGCTGGTCGGAGCTAGAAGTCCAGAACTTTATTTGGTCGTCAGACCAGCGTGTATCTTCATGTTTGACAGCAAAAGCAACGACGCCAGCAATGATTTACATGGAGCTAACGACCTGTGACGACCTGTGAGAACGATAAGTGAGTAACCCTTACGTCACTGGATCGTTCCTGCATCGTTCTGGAGCTGCAGTGTTTGACATCTCTACAGCGACCTAAACAGCGACGCTCCAGCGATCTGCTCGTTGTCTATATCGCTGCAGCGTCGCTGAGTGTGAAGGTACCTTAATACATATATGCCCACCGGTCTTGGCTCAGAGACCAGCGAATCCTAGCAACACACAGTGCATGTGTTGGGGAGATTTATAAGTCTGCAGCTTCAAGGTATGACTACTGACTTATCAATATAGACCGGACAACTCCTTTAATTTGACTAAGTTGGGGACCCAATATTTAAGTTGGCCACTACTTTTACATTGATGACCTATCCTTTGGATAGGTCATCAATGTGTGATCAACCACCCACTGCCGATCTACTGTTATTGGTAGCAGCAGTGGCGGCAGCCAGCTGGAAGTACTCGCTTGTGGAGCTGGCTAGCTAGTTGAAGTGGCTGGGGCTTGTTACTGCACATTTGCCTCCTACTGATTTATACAGGAGGTGGATGTGTAGTACCCTGTGGCGGCCACTACAAGCAGTAGGCCAGCTCCAAAAATAAGTACTTCTGGCCAGTGGCTGCTGCCACCGATAACAGCTGATCATCAGGGGTGTCGGGTGCCGGACCCTGCCGATCACACATTGATGACCTATCCTAAAGATAGTCCATCAATGTAAAAGTAGTGGACAACCTCTTTAATCTTTTAGCCTTGTTTTGCTAATTAATTGCAGCCAATTTGTAAAATAGTCTTAACTCATACAATATATGCCTATGAGATTGCTGACTTCGAGTCACTAGACCCCAGCCAGTACAGACATCATGGTCTGTACTCAGACTGTGAATGATGAACATGTATAAATTAAAAGGACTTATGTGGATATAATCCGCGCTGCTGAAAAAATGCAGGTCTAGACGTGTTAAAAAATGGAAAATAGTGGTTTAATCTATGCGCTTCAAATTCCAAATAACTTCTTCATCAGGAAATTACCACATTCAAGCGCTGAGATCTCATCTCCTGAGATCGCGATCTGCGCATGTGCTGGACCCAACAACCATTTTCCCGGAGTCCACCGCATAGGAAACCATGTAACTGCAGGGGCTCTGGGGTTTCACATAATGTTGGCAGAGCCTCCACAGCACCGAACACCAGCAGCGGCGCGCCGTACATCGGTACACTCCCTCATCCCAGCCTCCAGCCTGCAGCAACGCTCCACTCTTGCCTCCTCCAGCAGCGACCCTGGGACCCCACTTCACCGCAGCCACCACCACTGGTAAGCAAAAAGACGCATGGCTTTTTTTCCTGTTTTTCTCCTCACAATTTGGGGTGCGTTTTTTAATCCGGTGCGTTTTATAATCCGCAAAATATGGTATATAGTAGGTATACACCACACAGAGAGAAGGCCCCTGTACTAGAACAATAAGTGGGCACTTTGTCATCCAATAGCTCATCATAATGCACAATTCTACCTGTTCTTTACTTTTTGGGCCCCTGTGTGGCTGCCCTGGTTGCATCAATGATTTGTATGCACCTTTCATCATTGTACCTAAGGATTAAAAATAGGGGAGAGAGCATAACCCTGAAATATTTGCATTATGGTAGCCCCATATGTATTGTTTTAATCTATTACATCTCTATAATGAGCATAGCCATCACATAAAAGTGAGTTACAATTTGTGGCACGACTTGCTTATTTGGCAGGTGATATGTAACTGGGACACAAATTGATACGCTTGTCCCGATATTTTATGAGGTATATAATTGTATTAAAACAAGTGACATATTGAATAAAGAGAGCTAAAAGTTACATCCCTTCCAAATAAATTGGCTCATCCAAAGGCAAATAGTTAATTTGGGTATAATAAAACTTTAATCTGAGACTCTGATGAGTGGTTCGATGGGATAAGAATTAATGACCCAGACATCATTAATTCACATTGAAATGAGACATTCAGCCCAACAGGGCCAGACCTATTTCCACAGCCAAGTCCTTCAGACACAGCAGACTATGCGCACTGAATGGCAAATTAAGTTTGGCACATTCAACACTTTTAACATTCACAAACTTCTTAACTCCCTGTCTACAGTCTAAAGGACAGTTTGAGATGAAAGTAGAAATATGAAAATGTTATATAGTAATTTCATCTGTACCTCAAATATTTCCTGACACTGATTGTGTGTATTATGTGCTCACATCATTGACTTGCACAGTTTTTAGAGGAAGAAAAAGAAGAAGCTGGGGAGCATTCAGAAGAATTATTGTTGCTTGCCTTGAATACTGTTGCTATACTTAAATCGGTTGTCTGAGATTAAAAAGAGATGTCTGATTTTTTTTTTCTATAGAAAGAACAGGCATAAATTGTGTCTGGTATTCTAATTCAGCCCAATTCATAATAATATTATAGAGCTGCCATACCAGCCACAACTCATAGGCTACAGTGGCACCACTTCCGGTAAGATGCTTTTTCTAATCCCATTCTACCCATTTAATATTCTGGTTCATAGGAGAATAGCCCATTATATACAACTCCCATTCCTGCTTTGTGGAACTGCACTTTTTGGGGAAGTTTATCTATCTATAAAGCAGTATACCCTATTCCATCTCCCACTCCTGACAACACACATGCACACGGCCTGGAGAATATGCCAATCTTACCAGTATGTCTGTGGAGGGCAGATTGTAAAGAGAACTAATCCTTTTAATATTAGAAGCTAGCGGCTCTTCCACAAGATGCTGTCCTAGATGCTGAGTAGTGATGAGCGAACATGCTCGGATAACGTCTTAAGCGAATGTGCTCGAGTTTAATCCGAGTATCCTGGGTGTACTTGTATATTATGTTTGAGTCCCTGTGGCTGCATGATATGCACCTGTTAGATAGCCTCAACACATGCGGGGATTCCCACTTTGCTCTGTTACGGTATGTGCACACGTCAGGATTTTCTAGTCGAAATTTCCTGACAAAAACCGGACATTTCTGCCAGAAATCCGCATGCATTTTTTTCGCGTTTTTGATGCGTTTTTTGTGCGTTTTTTTTCCAATCCATAGAATAGCGGGAAAAACGAGAAAAATCCGCAAAATTAATGAACATGCTGCTTTTTTTACCGCAATGCGTTTTTTTTGCGGGAAAAAACGCATCATGTGCGCAAAAATTGCAGAATGCATTCTAAATGATAGGATGCATATGTCTGCAGTTTGTAATGCATTTTTATCGCCAAAAAACCTGAACGTGTGCACATACCCCTATAGCTAGGCTCCTGATTAGCTACTCAGCTGCTCCAGAATGCTATCTCCATGCCCAGCTGTGCAACAACATGGAGCCTAATTGTCTTTTTAGCTTTGCTGTTCATGAGCATGATCCGCATAACCCGCTCTGCTACTTCATGGGGCTTTCTTGCATATTATGCTCTGCTGTTCCTGAGTGCTACCTGTACAGCCAACTCTTCTGCATCAAGGTGCCTGCCTACCTACTCTGCTCTGCTAACTCAGGGTGCTGTCTGCATACTCGGCTCTGATGCATCTAGCACATCAAGCTCTCCTGGTTCATGTGCCATCACGCGAAGGACAACATCTGCAAGGATTTTGTATCTTCTTCTCGTGTTTGTGTGGGCTTCCTCTGGGTGCTCCGGTTCCCTCCCACAGTTCACAGACATACTGATAGGGAATTTAGATTGTGGGCCCCAATGGGGACTGTGATGATAATTACTGTAAGGCCGGCGTCACACACAGCGTAAAACAATACCGTCCGTATATTACGGCCGTAATACGCTGAAAAGTCCCAAAAAAAGTGGTCCGTAGCTCCTCCGTAGGCAGGGTGTGTCAGCGTTTTTTGCGCATGGCATCCTCCGTATGTAATCCGTATGGCATCCGTACTGCGTGTTTTTATCGCAGGCTTGCAAAACCAACATACCGCTATAGAAGTGATCCATGTGTCCCAAAAAGAAAAGAAAATATATATATACTGTATATATATATATATATATATATATATATATATATATATATATATATATATATATATATATATATATATATGTCAGTAGACACATATATTAGAGAGAAAAGCCGGTAATTCAGTGCGGTGTACAGTAAAATCACACTGACAGCTTACAGTAGAATAGGTAGAATAAATGTGTACACATAGAATAGGTATATATATATATATATATATATATATATATATGTCAGTGAGACACATATATGTATATACAGTGGGGCAAAAAAGTATTTAGTCAGTCAGCAATAGTGCAAGTTCCACCACTTAAAAAGATGAGAGGCGTCTGTAATTTACATCAGAGGTAGACCTCAACTATGGGAGACAAACTGAGAAAAAAAAATCCAGAAAATCACAGTCTGTTTTTTTAACATTTTATTTGCATATTATGGTGGAAAATAAATATTTGGTCAGAAACAAAATTTCATCTCAATACTTTGTAATATATCCTTTGTTGGCAATGACAGAGGTCAAACGTTTTCTGTAAGTCTTCACAAGGTTGCCACACACTGTTGCTGGTATGTTGGCCCATTCCTCCATGCAGATCTCCTCTAGAGCAGTGATGTTTTTGGCTTTTCGCTTGGCAACATGGACTTTCAACTCCCTCCAAAGGTTTTCTATAGGGTTGAGATCTGTATACTGGCTAGGCCACTCCAGGACCTTGAAATGCTTCTTACGAAGCCACTCCTTCGTTGCCCTGGCGGTGTGCTTTGGATCATTGTCATGTTGAAAGACCCAGCCATGTTTCATCTTCAATGCCCTTGCTGATGGAAGGAGGTTTGCACTCAAAATCTCACGATACATGGCCCCATTCATTCTTTCATGTACCCGGATCAGTCGTCCTGGCCCCTTTGCAGAGAAACAGCCCCAAAGCATGATGTTTCCACCACCATGCTTTACAGTAGGTATGGTGTTTGATGGATGCAACTCAGTATTCTTTTTCCTCCAAACACGACAAGTTGTGTTTCTACCAAACAGTTCCAGTTTGGTTTCATCAGACCATAGGACATTCTCCCAAAACTACTCTGGATCATCCAAATGCTCTCTAGCAAACTTCAGACGGGCCCGGACATGTACTGGCTTAAGCAGTGGGACACATCTGGCACTGCAGGATCTGAGTCCATGGTGGCGTAGTGTGTTACTTATGGTAGGCCTTGTTACATTGGTCCCAGCTCTCTGCAGTTCATTCACTAGGTCCCCCCGCGTGGTTTTGGGATTTTTGCTCACCGTTCTTGTGATCATTCTGACCCCACGGGGTGGGATTTTGCGTGGAGCTCCAGATCGAGGGAGATTATCAGTGGTCTTGTATGTCTTCCATTTTCTAATTATTGCTCCCACTGTTGATTTCTTCACTCCAAGCTGGTTGGCTATTGCAGATTCAGTCTTCCCAGCCTGGTGCAGGGCTACAATTTTGTTTCTGGTGTCCTTTGACAGCTCTTTGGTCTTCACCATAGTGGAGTTTGGAGTCAGACTGTTTGAGGGTGTGCACAGGTGTCTTTTTATACTGATAACAAGTTTAAACAGGTGCCATTACTACAGGTAATGAGTGGAGGAAAGAGGAGATTCTTAAAGAAGAAGTTACAGGTCTGTGAGAGCCAGAAATCTTGATTGTTTGTTTCTGACCAAATACTTATTTTCCACCATAATATGCAAATAAAATGTTAAAAAAACACACAATGTGATATTCTGGATTATTTTCTCTCAGTTTGTCTCCCATAGTTGAGGTCTACCTATGATGTAAATTACAGACGCCTCTCATCTTTTTAAGTGGTGGAACTTGCACTATTGCTGACTGACTAAATACTTTTTTGCCCCACTGTATATTAATATTTATTCCAGCGCTATACAGCTTGAAAGCCGGTAATTCAATTACCGGCTTTTTCTTTCTCCTTCCTAAAACCCGACATGATTTGAGACATGGTTTACATACAGTAAACCATGTCTTCTCTCCATTTTTTTTGCAGATTCCACACTACTAATGTCAGTAGTGTGTATCTGCAAAATTTGGCCGTTCTAGCTCTTAAAATAAAGGGTTAAATGGCGGAAAAAATTGGCGTGGGCTCCCGCGCAATTTTCTCCGCCAGAGTAGTAAAGCCAGTGACTGAGGGCAGATATTAATAGCCTGGAGAGGGTCCACGGTTATTGGCCCCCCCTGGCTAAAAATATCTGCCCCCAGCCACCCCAGAAAAGGCACATCTGGAAGATGCGCCTATTCTGGCACTTGGCCACTCTCTTCCCATTCCCGTGTAGCGGTGGGATATGGGGTAATGAAGGGTTAATGCCACCTTGCTATTGTAAGGTGACATTAAGCCTAATTAATAATGGAGAGGCGTCAATTATGACACCTATCCATTATTAATCCAATTGTAGTGAAGGGTTAAATAAAACACAAACACATTATTTAAAATTATTTTAATGAAATAAAAACAATGGTTGTTGCAGTATTTTATTCAACGCCCAATCCAGTCACTGAAGACCCTCGTTCTGTGAGTAAAAAAACATAATAAACCAACAATATACTTACCCTCCGCAGATCTGTAACGTCCAACGATGTAAATCCTTCTGAAGGGGTTAAAACATTTTGCAGCAAGGAGCTGTGCTAATGCAGGCTGCTCCTCGCTGCAAAACCCCAGGGAATGAGGCTAAAAATAGATCAATGATCTATATTTAGCTTCATTTGCGGTGAGGCGCCCTCTGCTGGCTGTTCATAGATCGTGGGAAATTACCTAGAAAGCTCCCTGGCTTTCTAGGTAATTTCCCACGATCTATGAACAGCCAGCAGAGGGCGCCTCACCGCAAATGAAGCTAAATATAGATCATTGATCTATTTTTAGCCTCATTCCCTGGGGTTTTGCAGCGAGGAGCAGCCTGCATTAGCACAGCTCCTTGCTGCAAAATGTTTTAACCCCTTCAGAAGGATTTACATCGTTGGACGTTACAGATCTGCGGAGGGTAAGTATATTGTTGGTTTATTATGTTTTTTTACTCACAGAACGAGGGTCTTCAGTGACTGGATTGGGCGTTGAATAAA
The DNA here is from genome assembly GCF_032444005.1 of Ranitomeya imitator. NCBI lineage: Eukaryota > Metazoa > Chordata > Amphibia > Anura > Dendrobatidae > Ranitomeya > Ranitomeya imitator. The sequence goes on from NC_091285.1 coordinate 555,397,064, forward strand.
ATACTGCAACAACCATTGTTTTTATTTCATTAAAATAATTTTAAATAATGTGTTTGTGTTTTATTTAACCCTTCACTACAATTGGATTAATAATGGATAGGTGTCATAATTGACGCCTCTCCATTATTAATTAGGCTTAATGTCACCTTACAATAGCAAGGTGGCATTAACCCTTCATTACCCCATATCCCACCGCTACACGGGAATGGGAAGAGAGTGGCCAAGTGCCAGAATAGGCGCATCTTCCAGATGTGCCTTTTCTGGGGTGGCTGCGGGCAGGTGTTTTTAGCCAGGGGGGGCCAATAACCGTGGACCCTCTCCAGGCTATTAATATCTGCCCTCAGTCACTGGCTTTACTGCTCTGGCGGAGAAAATTGCGCGGGAGCCCACGCCAATTTTTTCCGCCATTTAACCCTTTATTTTAAGAGCTAGAACGGCCAAATTTTGCAGATACACACTACTGACATTAGTAGTGTGGAATCTGCAAAAAAAATGGAGAGAAGACATGGTTTACTGTATGTAAACCATGTCTCAAATCATGTCGGGTTTTAGGAAGGAGAAAGAAAAAGCCGGTAATTGAATTACCGGCTTTCAAGCTGTATAGCGCTGGAATAAATATTAATATATATACATATATGTGTCTCACTGACATATATATATATATATATATACCTATTCTATGTGTACACATTTATTCTACCTATTGGACTGTAAGCTGTCAGTGTGATTTTACTGTACACCGCACTGAATTGCCGGCTTTTCTCTCTAACAGCGCTGCGTATTTCTCGCAAGTCACACTGCTTGTCCGTGTGTAATCCGTATTTTTCACGCTTCCATAGACTTTCATTGGCGTATTTCTTGCGCAGTACGGTGACAAACGCAGCATGCTGCGATTTTGTACGGCCGTAGAAAGCCGTATAATACTGATCAGTAAAATACGGCAGATAGGAGCAGGGGCATAGAGAATAATTGTGCCGTATTTTTTGCGAGTTTTACGGACGTAGATTCTGCGCTCTTACGTCCGTAAAACTCGCAAGTGTGACGCCGGCCTAAATCTCTACGGAATATGATGCCGCAATATAATCTAAGCATAATAAATAAATAATACTGCATATCCAACGCTACTTTTTCTCAATGTGCTAAATGCTCTTTGACTAGTCCATCTCCCAAGAATCAATACCTCCAGTTCTTGGTGCTCACTGGGACCTATCCTTTAACCCCTTACCGGCATCGGACGTAAGTCGGGACATGTCGGGACATGTCAGCTGTTTTGAACAGCTGACATGTGCCCGTAATAGGCGCGGGCAGAATCGCGATCTGCCCGCACCTATTAACTAGTTAAATGCCACTGTCAAACGCAGACAGCGGCATTTAACTACCGCTTCCGGCCGGGCAGCCGGAAATGACGTCATCGCCGACCCCCGTCACATGTCCGGGGGTCGGTGATGCGTCTCCATTGTAGCCATAGAGGTCCTTGAGACCTCTATGGTTACTGATTGCCCGTCGCTGTGAGCGCCACCCTGTGGTCGGCGCTCACAGCACACGTGCAATTCTGCTACATAGCAGCGATCAGCAGATCGCTGCTATGTAGCAGAGCCGATCGTGCTGTGCCTGCTTCTAGCCTCCCATGGAGGCTATTGAAGCATGGCAAAAGTTAAAAAAAAAAGTTTAAAAAAAATGTGAAAAAAATAAAAAAAAAACATAAAAGTTTAAATCACCCCCCTTTCGCCCCAATCAAAATAAATCAATAAAAAAAATATCAAATCTACGCATATTTGATATCGCAGAATTGCCCGCTCTATCAAATAAAAAAAAGTATTAACCTGATCGCTAAACAGCGTAGCGGGAAAAAAACTCGAAACGCCAGAATTACGTTTTTTTGGTCGCCGCGACATTGCATTAAAATGCAATAACGGGCGATCAAAAGAACGTATCTGCACCGAAATGCTATCATTAAAAACGTCATCTCGGCACGCAAAAAATAAGCCCTCAACCGACCCCAGATCACGAAAAATGGAGACGCTACGAGTATCGGAAAATGGCGCAATTTTTTTTTTTTTTTTTTTTTTAGCAAAGTTTGGAATTTTTTTTCACCACTTAGATAAAAAATAACCTAGTCATGTTTGGTGTCTATGAACTCGTAATGACCTGGAGAATCATAATGGCAGGTCATTTTTAGCATTTAGTGAATCTAGCAAAAAAGCCAAACAAAAAACCAATGTGGGATTGCACTTTTTTTGCAATTTCACCGCACTTGGAATTTTTTTCCCGTTTTCTAGTACACGACATGCTAAAACCAATGATGTCGTTCAAAAGTACAACTCGTCCCGCAAAAAATAAGCCCTCACATGGCCAAATTGACGGAAAAATAAAAAAGTTATGGCTCTGGGAAGGAGGGGAGCGAAAAACGAACACGGAAAAACGAAAAATCCCCCGGTCATGAAGGGGTTAATTAATCCACCTCACTAGATGAACCAATAACATTTACTTTATTGAGAGCACGGTCAAAACCTTGCATTCTACTTCTCATAGCAGACAACACTCTGAAGCTGGTGAGAAGCAGAAGATAAGGTTCTGTACAAGTAAGGCCGGCTTCACACTTGCGAGTTTTACGGACGTAAGAGTGCAGAAACTATGTCCGTAAAACTCGCAAAACAAACGTCCCAATTATTCTCTATGCCTCTGCTCCTATCTGCCGTATTAAACTGATCAGTATTACACGGCTTTCTGCGGGCGTAGAAAATCGCAGCATGCTGCGTTTGTCACCGTATTGCGCAAATAAAACGTCAATGAAAGTCTATGGAAGCCCCAAAAATACGGATTACACACGGGCTCGAGTTCATATGAGGACAACCATCAGAGGGCGCCTCTTATGATCTCGAGCCAGGGAGCTTTCTAGGAAAGTTCCCACGATCTAGGAACAGCCAGCAGAGGGCGCCTCACCGCAAATGCAGGTAAATATAGGTCAATGACCTACTTTACCTACATTCTCCGGGGTTTTGCAGACATGAGCAACGTTGCATTAGCAAAGCTTGTGTCTGCAAAATAATTTAACCCCTTCAGATGGATTTACATCGTTGGACTTTACAGATCTGCGGAAGGTATGTATATTGTTGGTTTAATATGTTTTTTTTGTTACAGAACGAGGGTCTTCAGTGATTGGATTGGGCGTTCAATAAAATATTACAGCAACCTTTGTTTTTATTTCATTAAAATAATTTTTAATAATGTGTTTGTGCATTTTTTAACCCTTTACTAGTATTGGATTAATAATGGATAGGTGTCATAATTTACACCTCTCCATTATTAATTTGGCTTAATGTCACCTTACAATAGCAAGGTGACATTAACCCTTCATTACCCCATATCCCACCGCTACACGGGAATGGGAAAAGAGTGGCCAAGTGCCAGAATAGGCGCATCTTCCAGATGTGCCTTTTCTGGGGTGGCTGGGGGCAGATGTTTTTAGCCAGGGGGGGGCCAATAACCATGGACCCTCTCCAGGCTATTAATATCTGCCCTCAGTCACTGGCTTTACTACTCTGGCGGAGAAAATTGTGCGGGAGCCCACGCCAATTTTTTCGGCCATTTAACCCCTTAATTTACTAGCTAGAACGGCTAAATTTTGCATAGACACACTACTGACATTAGTAGTGTGGAATATGCAAAAAAAATGGTGATATGAGATGGTTTACTGTATGTAAAACAGGTCTCATATCATGTCGGGTTTTAGGAAGGAGAAAGCAAAAGCCGGTAATTGAATTACCGGCTTTCTGCTATATCGCGCTGGATGAAATATTAATATATATACATATATGTGTCTACTGACATTATATATATATATATATATATATATATATATATATATAGACAGTATATATGTTTTTTTTTTTTTTACACATGGATCCCTTGTATAGCCGTATGTCGGTTTTGCAAGCCTGCGATAAAAACACGCAGTACGGATGACATACGGATTACGTACGGAGGATGCCATGCGCAAAAAACGCTGAAACACCCTGCCTACGGAGGAGCTACGGACCACTATTTTCGGGACTTTTCAACGTATTACGGCCGTAATATACAGACCGTATTTTCATACGCTGAATGTGAAGCCAGCCTAATAGTATTGGCACGTAGGCAGTAAATATTGAATGCGATTAGGAGTAAGCGGAGATCGGCACTGATGTCAATCAATGCCCGACAGGCAGGCTTTCAGTGTATTCATTGCATCGCTTGTGAGGTTTTAATACTAATTAAAATACCAGGTGTAAAAACTTCCAAAATGTACTGAAGTTAGTCTGTGATTTTTAAAAAAAAATGATATAATCTGCTTTGGTAGCACTACTGAAGCGCACTGTTGTTTTATAGGACACGTTCCTTTGAAGGCGTTGTATGATATCAGAGCAGCTTTAATGCTTCCTTCCAGAAACAACGCTGCTTTTGTGTTTTATAGGGTTTTATTCATTAAAAAATAAAATACAAACTGGCAAAAAATTTAAACATAAATTATAATGGTAATGACTAATGAAGTAATTATATACTAATCTTTTATTTTTCAATTTATGCATCACTCAGTTGCATTGTTTTATGCTCTGGAAGGAGGCAAAGAGGATGAAACTAACAACAATAATACGCGTACAAACAAAGCAGCAACAGAACAGTCTTCTAACAGTACAAACTAAATGTAAAAGTAGCTTCCAGTTCACAGGTATTGAACAAAATTCTGTTACCATTGTGACAAATACGATGTAAATGGCACATAACCTCCATGCCGGCTGACTGTTAACATGCTAATGCTCCTAAGGAAGTCTCAGCTGTGTAGAGACGAATAAAGCTAAACATCGATGTCTTAGGTGTTGCCGCTCCATAAATCAATATATAAGTATTGTGCCTCATTCCCTGTTGCACTCTCAGCATTATTCATATGGACAAAGATGTGTCTTGTGTGTGACAAGGCAAAATAAACAGTTGTGATACCAATGATGGAAATGCTGAGGGCAAGCAAAAGAATAGGAAGAAGAGCAAGTCATTTGCAGTCAGTGAACGTGCTGGAAGAAAACTCTCTGGAGTATTGTGTTTGTTGTAAAACGAATCAACCTTCCAAGAAGATGCTCCAAGCCTCAAATGATATTTTCCAGTTTATTTTTCTGGCTTGTAAAAATGAAATGATTTTCATGCAAGTGTTTTTTTTCTGGTGTCTTATTTTTCACTTATACACACCTGCTTTTTTAATATAATAACGCCTGCATGAAAATTCATGAGAAAAAAACCTCCGCATCGAAGAGTATAGACCAAAGTTGAGAAACAGATTATACAAAAAAATTACACTGTGATGCAAAAAAGCAGCATGTTGGTAAAAAATGTGTTTGAAACACAATAGACTGAAAATTAAAAAAAAAATTAAAGGGTATGCCCTTTTTCAAAAATGTTTTTTTTTCTATAATCTCCATTGCTAATAAAAAAAAACCCAAAGTATGCTTTACTTACCCTGCCCCGATCCAGCCCCGAGTCCCCGCCGTTACTGGTTAATGTGAGTAAAACAAAGGGTTTTTTTTTTTAACTCACACAGCTTATATGGAAAACTTTTCTGACTGGAAGACCCAAATTCATTTAGCTAATTTTAAGGTAACTAGTTAAAGGCGTGTTCTCACACCTAATATGTATTTTCTAAGTCTCTCCTTACATAGAAATCACCTTTGTAATTTGCTTTATTACACAATACCCTACATTTCTCCCTATCAATCTGATTCCTAAATGTGTTTCTTTTACTGCAATTCCTGTGATGTTTCATTTGAGAGGAGTCTCAAACGTGACATCACAGGCGGTTGGGACTACAATCACTCTCCGCAGCATCCATCACCGCTCCTGGAACAGCACATCACAGGGTCAACACTTCAGTTTCTATTTACTGTGCATCGCTGCCCCCTTTGAAGCATCCTGGATTCTGAGTGACGGACACTGTGGGAGATGTGAGTGCAGTGCTGGCAATCTGCTTCTATCTCTGCTGTAGCCGTAGCTTCTGTGAAAGATGCCGTCATCAGGGGCTGGACACAGAAGCATAATGTGATACTAGAACCGCCCCACAGCTTCTAGCACCACCCTCAAATGAATCGTCATTGGACGTAGTGCTGTTGTCACTAACTGCTTCTATCTCCACCCGATTCTTTCACATAACATAATAACATAGTTATTAAGGTTGAAGGAAGACTTTAAGTCCATCTAGTTCAACCCGTAGCCTAATCTAACATGCCCTAACATGTTGATCCAGAGGAAGGCAAAAAAACCCATGTGGCAAAGAGTAAGCTCCACATTGGGGAAAAAAATTCTTCCCGACTCCACATACAGCAATCAGACTAGTTACCTGGATCAACGCCCTATGAAGGAATCTAGTATATATAACCTGCAACATTATACTTTTCAAGACAGGCATCCAGTCCCCTCTTAAATTTAAGTAATGAGTCACTCATTACAACATCATACGGCAGAGAGTTCCATAGTCTCACTGCTCTTACAGTAAAGAATCCGCATCTGTTATTATGCTTAAACCTTTTTTCCTCCAAATGCAGAGGATGCCCCCTTGTCCCTGTTTCAGGTCTATGATTAGAAAGGTCTTTGTACTGTCCCCTCATATATTTATACATTAAAATAAGATCACCCCTTAGTCTTCATTTTTCCAAACTAAATAGCCCCAAGTGTAATAACCTATCTTGGTATTGCAGTCTCCAGTCGTAGAGAATGCCCCCTTGAGAAAGAGGGACGGTTCCCTCAAAATGCGTCGGGTTGGCCTACACACATGTCCGTTACACACAGACAGGTGATGTCACCACACAACCACGCCCCACGCCTCTCGTCCATCACGCCCCCTGCTCACCACGCTACCCTGACAGCAGCACCATCGGCCGAGGCGCACCGCGGTGGTTCCAGCAGTGAGCGGTCGTGAACTCTTCAGCCTTGGGGAGGATGCTCCCACATCAGGCACGAACGGACAGTGGGGAGGAAGTTCCTACGCCATCTTGCCCATCACACACAGGATCATTTGGACATCTGCAAGTGCCTCTCAGCGCGGTAATCTTCTTTTTCTTTGCATTGTATTTTTACTATCATTTTTTAATTTCTTACTATTTACGTAGTTAAAGAATATTTTGGGATTATTTTTACTCTCTCTGGCAATGAGTCTCTCTGTCTCAATCTTTGCTGTCTTGATTTTCTTTTTACAGAATTTATTTAATTTTCTGTATTTATTTAATGCCTCATCACTACCTATTTCCTTTAACTCTCTAAATGCTTTCTTTTTGTCACTTATTGCGCCCCTCACAGCTCTATTTAGCCATATTGGTTTCCTCCTATTTCTAGTCTGTTTATTCCCATACGGTATATACTGTGCACAGTGTTATGGCTGGCAATCAGGCAACACAGCGTGCAGTAATCAGCGCACATACAGAGATCTGGCAATAACCAAAAACAATAGGACGAGCTCTGAGACGTGGAATCTCTGTAGACTGCAGTACCTGATCTATCCTCACACAACTATAAGCAGCAGTGGATTGCGCCTAACAACTACCTATGCAACTCGGCACTGCCTGAGGAGCTGACTAGCCTGAAGATAGAAATACAAGCCTGACTTACCTCAGAGAAATACCCCAAAGGAATAGGCAGCCCCCCACATATAATGACTGTTAGCAAGATGAAAAGACAAACGTAGGAATGAAATAGATTCAGCAAAGTGAGGCCCGATATTCTAGACAGAGCGAGGATAGCAAAGAGAACTATGCAGTCTACAAAAAACCCTAAAACGAAAACCACGCAAAGGGGCAAAAAGACCCACCGTGCCGAACTAACAGCACGGCGGTGCACCCCTCTGCTTCTCAGAGCTTCCAGCAAAAGACAATAGCAAGCTGGACAGAAAAAAACAGAAAACAAACTAGAAGCACTTATCTAGCAGAGCAGCAGGCCCAAGGAAAGATGCAGTAGCTCAGATCCAACACTGGAACATTGACAAGGAGCAAGGAAGACAGACTCAGGTGGAGCTAAATAGCAAGGCAGCCAACGAGCTCACCAAAACACCTGAGGGAGGAAGCCCAGAGACTGCAATACCACTTGTGACCACAGAAGTGAACTCAGCCACAGAATTCACAACAGCACAGGTCCTATCCAGGATGCTAATAAACGTCTCCCATTTTCTTTGTGTATTTTTAGGTCTCAGGATATCGTCCCATTTAATTGCACCAAGATCCTCTCACATCCATTGGAAATTTGCCCTCCTGAAGTTTAGTGTCCTTGTAACCCCTCTACTACACATCTTATTAAAGGATACATGAAAACTTATTATTTTGTGATCACTATTCCCCAAGTGACCCCCAACCCTTATATTTGCTATGCGGTCTGGCCTGTTGGTGTTGGATAATATTAGGTCTAGCAGTGCCCCCCTTCTTGTTGGGTCCTGAACCAGTTGTGAAAGGTAATTGTCTTTTATAGTTGTCAAAAAACGATTATCTTTGCTGGAGCTGCAGGTTTCTGTTCCCCAATCTATTTCAGGATAGTTGAAGTCCCCCATAATAATGACTTATCCTTTAGTCGCTGCTTCATCTATTTACTTTATGAGGATATTCTCCATTGCTTCCATTATTTTTGGAGACTTATAACAAATCCCTATCAGTAATTTATTATTTTTCCCCCTCCCCTTATCACCACCCACAGGGACTCTACATTTTCATTAGATTCACCTATATTATCACGCAGGATGGGTTTTAAGGATGATTTTACATATGGACACACCCCTCACCCTCGCCTATCCATTCGGTCATTTCTGAACAGACTAGAACCCTGCAAGTTAACAGCCCAGTCATGGCTCTCATCCAGCCATGTTTCAGATATCCCCACCAGGTCGTAATTATGCTCCAACAACATTAATTCGAATTCGTCCATTTTGTTGGCGAGTAGTGTTGAGCGATACCTTCAGATATCAAGAAGTATCGGTATCAGATTGGATCGGCCGATATCCAAAAAATATCAGATATCGCCGATTCCGATACGCAATACGAATGCAAGTCAATGGGACACAAATCTCAGAATGTAAATAAGCCCTTTCTGTCCTTCTACATCCTGTTCCGGATGGGGGAAGAGTGTGGGCGGTGCATGGGCGGACACTGTGCGTGTCTGTGTGTGCGGTCGGGGTCTGTGCGGGCCTGCCGGGGATCTGTATGGGCGTCTCGGGGCTCTGTGTTGCCTGCCGGGGCTCTGTGTGTGCCTGCCGGGCACTGTGCGGCCTGCCGGGCTCTGTGCGGGCTTTCTGGGGCTCTTTGCGTGCCTGCCGGGGCTTTGTGCAGCCTGCCGGGGCTCTGTGCGGCCTGCCGGGGCTCTGTCCCATCGGACGATGCCTGTGACAGTGATTGACACATTAGCCAATGATGGGACAGTAGTAGTCCCATCATCTGGCTAATGTGTTGAAAGGCTACTTTCACACTTGCGATTTTAGCAATCCATCGCAATCCGTTGTTTTGGGAAAAAAACGAATCCTGCAAATGTGCCCGCAGGATGCGTTTTTTTACCCATAGACTTGTATTAGTGACGGATCGTCACATGTCGCGTCCATCGTGCAACGGATCCGTCGTGTTTTGGCGGACCGTCGGCACAAAAAAACGTTCAAGAGAACGTTTTTTTGTCCGTCGCGTCCACCATTTTCTACTGTGCATGCGCGGCTGAAACTCCGTCCCATCCTCCGCGGACTTCAGAATGGGCAGCGGATGCGTTGAAAAACTGCATCCGCTGCCCACATCGTGCACAAATTTCACAACGTGCGTCAGTACGTCAGCCCGACGCATAGCGACGGACCCATACCGACGCAAGTGTGAGAGGCCTTAATGAGCGTTGAATTGAAAAAAAATGGAAAAAACGGCGTGGGCTCCCGCGCAATTTTCTGCACCAGAGGGGGAAAGCCGATGGCCGGGGGCCAATATTTGTAGCCTGCGATGAATATCAGCCCTCAGCTCTCTGCGTAGGAAAAAAGTATTTTAATATTCTTCATTTAACCATACTTACCATACTTCAGCGCCTGCAAAAAAGTAAAATAATAAACCGTATACTACCTTTCCGCCATAGTCCAATTAATAACGAGTGTCCCACGACGATCTCCCCTATAGAACAGTGACATCGGGTGATGTCACTGCTCTATTGGACCCTCAGTGACACACTGACAGGAGACAATGGCTCCTGCAATGCATCACTGAGGTTACTGTAGTTCAAAGTCTCACTTTATGGCAATTGCTGCGTGGGAAAATTTCTCACACAGCAATGCCAAAAGTGAGACTAGGGACTAATTTTTTTTACAGTGGCGGAGGAATACAGTGCAGAAGGATACCTTCCTCCCATCATTGGATTCCTGGAGCCCCTGGAGAGCGGTCGCATCAGCTGATGCTGCCATTCTCCACAGGAGATCGTTGTGGGACCCTCGTGGATTTCTGTGGATCAGGGAGTATATTGGTTGTTTGTTATTTTAATATTTTTTTACAGATGACACTGGCTTTGGGGAACAAAGTGACAAGTGATGGTGAGTATGTACTCTATGTTTAATGTACTGTATGTCTGTATGTATGTATTGTATGTAATGTATGAATGTATTGTATGTAGTATGCATGTAGTATGTATGTACTATGCAGTATGTATGTAGTATGTTTGTAGTATGTATGCAGTATGTATGTAGTATGTATGAAGTATTTTTTTTTACCTTTAACACATTAGCCGGATGATGGGACTACTACTGTCCCATCATTGGCTAATGTGTCAATCACTGTCACTGTAGCAGGCATCGTCTGATGGGACTTTTAGTCCCATCGGACGATGCCTGCACACACGCACAGAGCCCCGGCAGCCCGCACAGAGCCCTGGCAGCCCGCACAGAGCCCCGGCAGGCCCATACAAACCCCCGGCAGCCCGCACAGAGCCCCGGCAGCCAGCACAGAGCCCTGGCAGGCCCGTACAGACCACTGGCAGGCCGCAAAGAGCCCCGGCAGCCAGCACAGAGCCCGGGCAGGCCCGTACAAACCCCCGGCATCCCGCACAGAGCCCCGGCAGCCTGCACAGAGCCCCAGAAGCCTGCACAGAGCCCCGGCAGGCCCGTACAGACCCCCGGCAGCCCGCACAGAGCCCCGGCAGCCTGCACAGAGCCTCGGCAGCCCGCACAGAGACCCGGCAGCCCGCACAGAGCCCCGGCAGGCCCGCACAGAGCCCCGGCAGGCCCGTACAGACCCCCGGCAGCCCGCACAGAGCCCCGGCAGCCCGCACAGAGCCTCAGCAGCCTGCACCGAGACTCGGCAGCCCGCACAGAGCCCCAGAAGCCCACACAGAGCCCCAGAAGCCCACACAGAGCCCCGGCAGCCAGCACAGAGCCCCGGCAGGCCCGTACAGACCCCCGGCAGCCCGCACAGAGCCCCGGCAGCCAGCACAGAGCCCTGGCAGGCCCGTACAGACCACTGGCAGCCCGCACAGAGCCCCGGCAGCCAGCACAGAGCCCTGGCAGGCCCGTACAGACCACTGGCAGGCCGCAAAGAGCCCCGGCAGCCAGCACAGAGCCCGGGCAGGCCCGTACAAACCCCCGGCATCCCGCACAGAGCCCCGGCAGCCTGCACAGAGCCCCAGAAGCCTGCACAGAGCCCCGGCAGGCCCGTACAGACCCCCGGCAGCCCGCACAGAGCCCCGGCAGCCTGCACAGAGCCTCGGCAGCCCGCACAGAGACCCGGCAGCCCGCACAGAGCCCCGGCAGGCCCGCACAGAGCCCCGGCAGGCCCGTACAGACCCCCGGCAGCCCGCACAGAGCCCCGGCAGCCCGCACAGAGCCTCAGCAGCCTGCACCGAGACTCGGCAGCCCGCACAGAGCCCCAGAAGCCCACACAGAGCCCCAGAAGCCCACACAGAGCCCCGGCAGCCAGCACAGAGCCCCGGCAGGCCCGTACAGACCCCCGGCAGCCCGCACAGAGCCCCAGCAGCCTGCACAGAGCCTCGGCAGCCCGCACAGAGACTCGGCAGCCTGCACAGAGACCCGGCAGCCCGCACAGAGCCCCAGCAGCCCTGTACAGAGCCCCAGCAGCCCTGTACAGAGCCCCGGCAGCCCAGACAGAGCCCCGGCAGCCTGCACAAAGCCCCGGCAGGCCTGCACAGAGCCCCAGCAGGCCCGCACAGAGCCCCAGCAGCTTGCACAGAGCCCCGGCAGCCCGCACTGAGCCCCGGCAGGCCTGCACAGAGCCCCAGCAGGCCCGCACAGACCCCCCATGGTCAAGTACAAAGTTTATGTACCTATATTTGAACCTCAGTCTAAGGCTGCCGTCACACTAGCAGTATTTGGTCAGCATTTTACATCAGTATTTGTAAGCCAAAACCAGGAGTGGGTGATAAATACAGAAGTGGTGCATATGTTTCTACTATAATTTTTCTCTAATTGTTCCATTCCTGGTTTTGGCTTGCAAATAGGGTTGAGCGACTTTTAGTTTTTCAGGGTCGAGTCGGGTTTCACGAAACCCGACTTTCTCAAAAGTCTGGTCGAGTGAAATCGGCCGATCCTATTGAAAAGTCGGGGTCGGGGATCGGCCAAAACTCGAAACCCAATGTAAGTCTATGGGTTTTTTTTTTTTTTTTTTACTTTTCCTTCAGGGCGATATAGCAGAAAAGCCGGTAATTCAATTACCGGCTTTTCATTTCTCCTGCCAAAACCCGACATGATTTGAGACATGGTTTACATGCAGTAAACCATGTCATATCCCCCTTTTTTTGCATATTCCACACTACTAATGTCAGTAGTGTGTATGTGCAAAATTTCAGCGCTCTAGCTCTTAAATTTAAGGGTTAAATCGCGGAAAAAATTGGTGTGGGCTCCCGCGCAATTTTCTCTGCCAGAGTAGTAAAACCAGTGACTGAGGGCAGATATTAATAGCCTGGAGAGGGTCCACGGTTTTTGGCCCCCCCCTGGCTAAAAACATCTGCCCCCAGCCACCCCAGAAAAGGCACATCTGTAAGATGCCTCTATTCTGGCACTTGGCCACTCTCTTCCCATTCCCGTGTAGCGGTGGGATATGGGGTAATGAAGGGTTAATGCCACCTTGCTACTGTAAGGTGACATTAAGCCAGATTAATAATGGAGAGGCGTCAATTATGACACCTATCCATTATTAATCCAATTGTATGAAAGAATTAAAAATAAACACACACACAATATTAAAAAGTTAATGAAATAAACACACCGTTTGTTGTAATATTTTATTGTACGCTCAATCCACTCGCTGAAGACCCTCGCTCTATAACAAATAAAAAATAATAAACCAACAATATACATACCTTCCGTAGATCTGTAACGTCCCACGTTGTAAATCCATCTGAAGGGGTTAAAATATTTTACAGCCAGGAGCTCTGCTAATGCAGCGCTGCTTGTGGCTGTAAACCCCAGCGAATGAAGGTAATGTAGGTCAATGACCTGTAGTTACCTTCATTCACGGTGATGCGCCCCCTGCTGGATGTCCCTGGAGCGTGGGAAAAGTTCCCAGGCTCGAGGTCATATGAGGACAGAGTGAGGGTCTTCAGCGAGTGGATTGAGCGTACAATAAAATATTTCATTAAAATACTTTTTAATAATGTGTGTGTTTTTTTAACCATTTGATGCAAATGGATTAATAATGGATAGGTGTCAGAATTGACGCCTCTCCATTATTAATCTGGCTTAATGTCACCTTACAATAGCAAGGTGACATTAACTCTTCATTACCCCATATCCCACCGCTACACGGGAATGGGAAGAGAGTGGCCAAGTGCCAGAATAGGTGCATCTTACAGATGTGCCTTTTCTGGGGTGGCTGGGGGCAGATGTTTTTAGCCAGGGGGGCCCAAAAACCGTGGACCCTCTATAGGCTATTAATATCTGCCCTCAGTCACTGGCTTTACTACTCTGGCGGAGAAAATTGCGCGGGAGCCCACGCCAATTTTTCAGCGATTTAACCCTTAAATTGCCTTTAACCCTTAAATTTAATAGCTTTCAGCAATTTAAGGGTTAAATCGCTGAAAAAATTGGCATGGGCTCCCGCGCAATTTTCTCCACCAGAGTAGTAAAGCCAGTGACTGAGGGCAGATATTAATAGCCTAGAGAGGGTCCACGGTTTTTGGCCCCCCCTGGCTAAAAACATCTGCCCCCAGCCACCCCGGAAAATGCACATCTGGAGGATGCGCCTATTCTGGCACTTGGCCACTCTCTTCCCATTCCCGTGTAGCGGTGGTATATGGGGTAATGAAGGGTTAAAATATCTGCTAATGCAGCTGTGCTTGTGGCTGTAAACCCCAGCGAATGAAGGTAATGTAGGTCAATGACCTATAGTTACCTTCATTCGCGGTGATGCACCCCCTGCTGAGGAAAAAACGGATCAGGCGTAAGAAAAAAACTGATCCTGATTGTGCCTGAAACTGCCGGATTGTGCCTGAAACCTCTCTCTCTCTCTCTCTCATACATAGAGCCGGATCCAGCTAAAAACGGATCCGGTGCATCGGTTTGCATCCGTTTTTTCACTATGTACACCGGATCCGTTTTTTTGCAAATTTGCCGGATTGTGCCTGAAACCAAAAACCTGATGTGTGAAAGTAACCTACCACATCACCACACACAATCCCGCCCCCACTACATCACCACACATAATCCCGCCCCCCACCCCATTACCACACATAATCCTGCCCCCCCACCCCATTACCACACATAATCCCGCCCCCCCACCCCATTACCACACATAATCCCGCCCCCCCACCCCATTACCACACATAATCCCGCCCCCCACCCCATTACCACACATAATCCTGCCCCCCCACCCCATTACCACACATAATCCCGCCCCCACCACATCACACATAATCCCACCCCCCACCACATCACACATAATCCCCCCTCCACCACATCACCACACACAATCCTGCCCTCCACCACATCACCAGACATAATCCCACCCCCACCACATTACCACAGATAATGCCGCCCCCCCACCACATCACCACACATAATCCCGGCCCCCACCACATCACCACACATAATCCCGCCCCCCCACCACATCACTACACAATCCTGCCCCCCACCACATTACCACACATAATCCCGCCCCCACCACATTGCCACACATAATCCCGCCCCCCACCACATCACTACACAATCCTGCCCCCCACCACATTACCATGCATAATCCCGCCCCCCACCACATTGCCACACATAATCCTGCCCCCCACCACATTACCACACATAATCCCACCCCTCACATTACCACACATAATCCCGCCCCACCACATTACCACAGATAATCCTGCCTCCCCACATTACCACACATAATCCCGCCCCCCACCACATTACCACACATAATCCCGCCCCCCACATTACCACATGAGGCTCCGTCCCCACACATTACCACACGATGCTCCGTCCCCACACATTACCACATGAGGCTCCGTCCCCCCACATTACCACACGAGGCTCCATTCCCACACATAACCACACGTGGCTCCGTCCCCACACATTACCACACGTTAATTTGCCACCTGCGTAAGCGCTATTTAATGTTGTCATTATTTACTTTAGTTTAATCACCAGCTGCGTTAATTAGATAGTAATGAGCATGCCGAGTGTTAGCTGGCTGGAAGCACCTAGTCTAATATATAAAGCTGAAAGTGTGTGTGTGTGTGTGTATGTATGTGTGTATGTCCAGGATTGGCATCTGCACCGTCAGAGCTACAGCCACAAAATTTTGCACAGTCAGGCTGCTGTCACACTAGCAGTATTTGGTCAGTATTTTACATCAGTATTTGTAAGCCAAAACCAGGAGTGGAACAAATAGAGGAAAAGTATAATAGAAACACATGCACCACTTCTGCATTTATCACCCACTCCTGGTTTTGGCTTACAAATACTGATGTAAAATACTGACCAAATACTGCTAGCGTGATGGCAGCCTCACACGTCTGGACCCCGAGAGCGTCATGGGCTATGTTGTGAGGCAAAATTTGAACCCCGCGTTTTCCAATTCACCAAACAATTTTTCCCCTATCTACATAATGGTGAAAAAGTGAAAGGAAAAGTGTTGAAGGCAAATTGACAGCTGCCAGATGTGAACAAGGGGGACTTAAAGAATGAGAGCGATGGCACCAAAGAGTATATACCGTACAATTGCTAAGGTGGGGCCCCGACATGGGATTCTCACCACACATGGGGATATAAACACACACATAAAATGTGCCACACACTACCACGTGCTTGAACACATATACCACCCTCAGCACACATTTCACCACACATACACCAACCTCGCCACATAAAAGTCAAAACACAAAAGTCACTGCTCAAAACTCGCCACGCGCAAAATTCACCACATGCAAAACTCGCCACATGCAAAACTAGGCTCACACAAAACTAGTCACATGTGCAAAACTCACCTCATGGAAAACTCGCCACACGCAAAACTTGCACACGCGGAAAAATTGCCACATGCATAAAAGTTGCAACACATGCAAAAGTTGCCTCACACAAAACTTGCACATACTCAAAACGCACCACACATAAAACTCGCCACGCGCAAAACTCGCCATGCGCAAAACTTGCTGCACACAACTTGCTACACTAACCTGTCACATGCAACTCGACACACAAAAAGTTGCTACACGCATGTTGCCACACAAAACTCATCTCACAAAAGTCGCTACATGCATGTCGCTACATGCATGTCGCCACACGCATGTCGCCACACGCAACTCAACATACACAGCTTGAGACATGAAACTCGCCCAAAAACACACACAAGTCTAGTATTATCCTATAAAAATAAAAATCTGATTAATAAGCAGACAAACTACAAGAGCAACAAATGTACCATATAGGAAATACGGCAGCTGTCAGTCACATGACCTGTCTATTATGTGTATGTGTGAGCTAATATATACTGCCAGGGGGGAGGGCTTCCTATTGGCTGGGGATTTATCAGGCTGCCAATTTAGCTTACAAATACTGAGGTAAAAATACTGACCAAATAACATGTGAACAAGGTCTAATACAGGAAGAGATGACATACAGGTACATACTATATACAGGGGAGATGACACACGTATATACTATATACAGGAGGAGATGACTTACAGGTATATACTACATACAGGAGGAGATGACATACAGGTATATACTATATATAGGAGGAGATGACATACAGGTATATACTATATAAAAGAGGAGATGACACATAGGTATATAGAGGAGGAGATGACATGCAGCAGGTATATACTATATACAGGCGAGATGACATACAGGTATATACTATATATAGGAGGAGATGACATACATGTTTATACTATACACAGAAGAGATGACATACAGGTATATACTATATACAGGAGGAGATGACACATAGGTATATAAAATATACAGGAGGAGATGACATACAGCAGGTATATACTATTTACAGGGGAGATGACATACAGGTATATACTATATACAGTAGATAACATACAGGTGTATACTATATATAAGGGACATGACAAACATGTATATTCTGAGGGGAAAATGAGAAGTGTGAGGTGAAAATGAGAGGTGTGAGGTGAAAATGAAAATGTGTGAGGGCAAAATGAGAGGAGTGAGGGAAAATAGTGGAGTGATCGGAAAATGACAGATGTGAGGTCGAAATGACAAGTGTTAGGGGGGAATGAGAGGAGTGAGGGCGGAATGAGAGGAGTGAGGGCGAAAATAAGAGGAGTGAGGGGGAAAATGAGAGGCGTAATGGGAAAATAAGAAAAGTGAGGTTCTATATCTAACCACAGATATTTACTATGCCCAGGCAACACTGGGCTCTTCAGCTAGTATGTAATATAATATCCCAGTAAAAAATAGACACTGGTGTGAAAAAAAAATATTTATCTACTATATAATTGTCTAAGGGTCACTTCCGTCTTTCTGTCTGTATGTCCTTCCGTCACAGATATTCATTGGTTGGTATTATTATGGGAAGCGTATAGACTTGTCACGTATAAATAGCAGGACTGCTGGTCATTTTAAAACCTCTCTATCTATCCTAACAGTATAAAACTGAAACTTTTCAAGAGATGATAAAAACATTGGCCTATTGTATGGTGCTCAGTATATACAGTACACGCTTTCTCAATATTGTATACCTTAAAGAAAAGTAGATTATTTATATTGTCATATTCATCATACAGATATTCTTGTATGTTATATAGATCAATCAAAAGGTCACCAAAATATTGTTGAGTTTGTCAAACCATTTCCATTGGCTTTGCATGTGGAATAGTATTGGAATGTCCTTGCTGTGTCTGCACAAAGAGTGTAAATGTGATTCTCAATAATGTAAGTGAAAGATTCAGGACTTGTCAACACACTGAACTGCTGACTCATTCATTCACTTCTTGCCAGTCAGAATTCCCACCAGAAAAACCACCATCTACACAGATGTTATACATGCAACTCTTATATTATCAAACTTTCCAACTGTTCAGTAAACAGGTAGTGGAAAAGCAAAAGAAGATGGTAACCTGAGAAATCCTCCCACGTCTGTAAGCGGTCGTCTTTTTTATGCTTAAAATAATATTTCGCTGGAGGTTCTGAAGCAACCGCCACACTTCCAAGCTGATTCTGAAAAAAAGCAAAAAAAACTTCAGGACATTTTTTAAAATGATACAATAACAACCAAGAACATGACACAAGAAGGAAAGCTACAAGTCCAAAATTATTCAACCCGACAATTAATGAGTTGATGTAGGGATAGAAAAGGCCAGAATTTATTCAGCAAGTCATAATCTCGGCGCTAAGTCATTAGAATAATATTAGTATAACAAATTTCTATCTGTCAGATTTTTTTTAATTATTATTATTTTTGCTTTGGATACTTTTCCTATATATTCCATAAAAATGATGTGAAGAATACTAGTTATAAATGAGTGATTCTAGAGTGTTGAATGGCAAATTTGCATGTTAAAAAATTTAATATGACCCTCAGATTTTTGCACTGGAATTTCAGTTTAAGCTGCTGCAAGTCACATACTGATTGTTGGAATAGTTCTGTCTCCAACTTATAATATTATTGGTTCATTCAGCACCAATGAGGACCTAGAAATGCACAGGCATGTGATTTCCTAAACTCTCCAAAGAAAATCTGGAGTATAGTTAAAGCCTTCATGAATAAAGGCATATCGTGCATAAATCAAGGCTTTTCTAACATGATAGCTAATAGTAGAATTCATACCACTGCATCCAACCATTTTAGTGATACCTCTCAAAAAGTCTTTGTTTCAGTGTGTTTTTGCACTCAGGGCCGGAGTGGCCATCTGGCAATTCTGGTAAATGCCAAATGGGCTGGTCCGGCTGTGGGACGCATTGTTTGCTAAGTTGTTAACAGTATCAGTGTCCTGAGGATATCAAAACTGTTATCAGTTGTCATTGAGAAGAGTGCCAATGGTTCCGTCACTTACCTTGGCCCGCAGCCAGGTCTTCTTCTGTCTGCGGCCTTCTGGAGGCCTGCACCATGCATAGGACATCGTTAACGAATTGATATTACTTCATCGTGCTGCCAGTGTCCACTGAGAGACTGGATAGTAGATGAGATGGAGGCTGTAGAGGAGTCTGGACTAAGTGAGTATATGGGTTTTTAATTTTTGGGGTCTGTGGGGGACATCATACTATATGGGAAGCTATAAGGTGGACCATCATACTATATAGGGGCTATGGGGTGGACCATCATACTATATATTATATTATACTGTGTAAGGTGGTTGTGTTGAACATTAAATTGTGAATAGCTGTAAGGAAGCACATGGAACATTATTATTATTACTAGAAATAGGCCCGATGCTATTGCATCGAGAGTGCGGTGAAATGAACATCTGTTTATCCTTAGTGGTACTAACAGGAGCAATGGACATGTGTCACACTATTTGCGCTTTCCAACATACCTGTTCAATGTTATCCTTCCGGCTCAGCCGATGCAGCGTGGGATTTGAATCCCCTGCCAAAGCTGCATGGCACCGCTCATTGGCTGAGCCGCTCACCGACTGAGCCGATGAGCGGTGCTGTGCGGGATTTGAATCCTGCACTGTTATGATCCGGTGACCTTGGAGCAGCATGAAAACTTTCACTGGAGTAGGTGGTAACTATACTGACCGCAAACCCTGATCTTAACATCGCGACTAGAAGTAGCCGTGGGGTGTGCCTAACAAAACCTAGACACCTCGACACAGCCGGAGGACTAAATACCCCTATAGATGGAAATAGGAATTCTACCTTGCCTCAGAGCAGAACCCCAAAGAATAGGCAGCCCCCCACAAATAATGACTGTGAGTAGTAGGGGAAAAGACACACGCAGGCAGGAAACAGGATTTAGCAAAAGAGGCCACACTACCTAAAATAGGAAAGGATAGGACAGGATACTAAGCGGTCAGTATTAAAATCCTTCCAAAAATATCCACAGCAGAAAATACAAAAACTCCACCATCTAACTAAAGATGTGGAGCGTATATCTGCAACTCCAGAGAATCCAAAAAGACTGAGAAAACACTGACACAGTCTAAGCTGGACAAGAGAAAACAAATGAATAGCACAGAATATAAGCACCCTGCATGTGTGCCACAGAAAAAGAAACAGACACTTATCTTTGCTGAATTGGCATCTAAGCAGGAGAAGCCAGACAAAGATCCAACACTTCACAAGAAACATTGACAACTGGCAAGGACTAATGAATCCTGCACACCTAAATATCCCAGTCAGACCTGCAATCAGCAGATACACCTGGCCAGGACTGCGACTAAGAGACAACTGCATTCCCACCTACAACCACTGGAGGGAACCCAAAAGCAAAATTCACAACAGTACCCCCCCTTGAGGAGGGGTCACCGAACCCTCACCAGGGCCCCAGGACGATCAGGATGAGCCAGATGAAAGGCACGGACCAAATCAGCAGCATGGACATCAGAGGCAAAAACCCAAGAATTATCCTCCTGGCCATAACCCTTCCATTTGACAAGGTACTGAAGCCTCCGCCTCAAAAAACGAGAATCCAAAATCTTCTCAACCACATACTCCAACTCTCCATCAACCAACACAGGGGCCGGAGGATCAACAGAGGGAACAACGGGCTCCACATAATTCCACAATAAAGATCTATGGAAGACATTATGGATAGCAAAAGAGGCCGGAAGCGCCAAACGAAAAGTCACCGGATTAATAATCTCAGAAATCTTAGAAGGACCAATAAACCGAGGCTTAAACTTAGGGGAAGAAACCTTCATAGGAACATGACGGGAAGACAACCAGACCAGATCCCCAACCCGAAGCCGGGAACCAACACACCGACGACGGTTAGCAAAACGTTGAGCCTCCTCCTGAGACAACACCAAATTGTCTACCACATGAGCCCAAATCTGCTGCAACCTGTCAACCACAGAATCCACACCAGGACAGTCAGAAGGCTCAACCTGCCCAGAAGAAAAACGAGGATGAAAACCAAAATTACAAAAGAAAGGCGAAACCAAAGTAGCCGAACTAACCCGATTATTAAGGGCAAACTCGGCCAAAGGCAAGAAGGCCACCCAATCATCCTGATCAGCAGACACAAAGCATCTCAAATAAGTCTCCAAAGTCTGATTAGTTTGCTCGGTCTGGCCATTTGTCTGAGGATGAAATGCAGAAGAAAAAGACAAATCAATGCCCAGCCTAGCACAAAAGGCCCGCCAAAACCTAGAAACAAACTGGGAACCTCTGTCGGACACAATATTCTCCGGAATACCATGCAAACGAACCACATGCTGAAAAAACAATGGAACCAAATCTGAAGAGGAAGGCAATTTGGGCAAAGGCACCAAATGAACCATCTTAGAGAACTGGTCACAAACAACCCAGATAACAGACATCTTCTGGGAGACCGGAAGATCAGAAATAAAATCCATCGAAATATGCGTCCAGGGCCTCTCAGGGACTGGCAATGGCAAAAGCAACCCACTAGCACGGGAACAACAAGGCTTGGCCCGCGCACAAGTCCCACAGGACTGCACAAAAAATCGCACATCACGCGACAAAGAAGGCCACCAAAAGGACCTACCAACCAAGTCTCTGGTAACTAGGGTTGAGCGACCTTGACTTTTTTTAGAGTCGAGTCGGGTTTCGCAAAACCCGACTATCTCAATAGTCGGGTCAAGTGAAATTGGCCGATTATGACGTAAAGTCGGGATCGACCGAAACACGAAACCCAATGCAAGTCAATGGGGCAGCATAGTCGGCAGTGAGTGGGGGCCAGGAAAACACCTATAGTGCCCATTTTAATGCCAAAACCATGCATTCTTCTTAATGAAGCTTGTCAATCTTAATTTCCCTTATAATAATAGTTAAGGTAAGGTAAGTATTTAAACTTTGCAAGTGCTGTGATCCTGAGCAAGCAGGGGGGGCCCACTTGTTGGCATTGGCACTGGCACAGGGCCCCTCAAAGTACGGCGGTGTGTTTGCACGGCGGGGGTGCCTCCCACCGGCAGCGACACTTTTGCGTACTATGAGGGGCCCTGTGCCAGTGACATCGCCAACGAGTATTCCTCCCCCCACCTGATGAAGGAACCTGCACTTTCATCTGCACCTTCCTCTTTGTCCCCGTGTAAGGTGGTATGGTATGCGGGAAGAGGAGCCTGACTTTCAGCAGGGTCACAATCTTGCTGTGTAGCGTGCACGGGGAATGTTGCGTTATGGGTCAATGTACCGGCAGACTCATCTATCACTGGCTGGGCAATGGGCAGGATGAGGAGGAAACACAGATATAGGCCCAAAGAATAAAGTGGTTTAAATGCAGTTCAAAATTGGTAAGAGGACTAACCAGGGGGCATTGCTCTGCTCAGTGGAGGACAACTGTAATGAGAGGCTGACACAGAGAGTAGGCCCAAATCAGTAATTAGTCTAAATGCAGTTCGAAATTGGCAGCAGTAGTAAACAGGCGGCACAGCTTTGTTCAGTGGAGGAGAACAGCAAGGAGCAGCAGACACCAATAGTAGGCCCCAACCCAACTAGTAGGCCAAATGCAGTCTAACATTAACAACTACTTAACGAGAGCCTGAAAATGGAATTTCAGGACAGGAAACCAGGAGAACAGCAAGGAGCGGCAGACACTGTTAGTAGGCCCCAACCCAACTAGTAGGCCAAATGCAGTTGTTCCATTTAACAACTATTTAACAAGAGCCTCAAGATTGAAGCAATGGAGAGGCAACCTGGGGAACACCTTGGAGTGGAACACACCGTCTCTACACCCCTGACCCAACTTGTAGGCCGCATGCAGTGTTGTTTTCAACAAGTACTAAACGAGAGCCAGAAGATTGAAGCAATGGAGAGGCAACCTGGAGAACACCTTGGAGCGGCAGACACTGGTAGTAGGCCCCAACCCAAGTACTAGCCCCACTGCAGTTAGATTTACCAAAAAATACTAAACGAGAGCCTGAAGATCAAAGCTCAGAAAAGGCAACCCGGAGAACACCTTGGAGCGGCAGACACTGGTAGTAGGCCCCAACCCAAGTACTAGCCCCACTGCAGTTAGATTTACCAAAAAATACTAAACGAGAGCCTGAAGATCAAAGCTCAGAAAAGGCAACCCGGAGAACACCTTGGAGCGGCAGACACTGGTAGTAGGCCCCAACCCAAGTACTAGCCCCACTGCAGTTAGATTTAAAAAAATACTAAACGAGAGCCTGAAGATCAAAGCTCAGAAAAGGCAACCCGGAGAACACCTTGGAGCGGCAGACACTCGTAGTAGGCTTTAAACCCAAAATTTTGGTCAATGGAGTTTATAAAATGTTCCAGGAGTACACAGGCAGCATTGGTGTGGTAAGTGGAGGACAATTTCTATTTGGGACTGCAGACAGACTTAGTAGGCTGTCCCCTGTGGACCATGCATCCACAACATTAACCCAGTGCGCCGTAATGGACATGTAACCTTTCGTGGACATGCCTACTGGTCCATGCATCTGTTGTCAGGTGCACCTTTCTACTATTAGATAGCCTGAGAGCATGGACAATGCAGATTCTTACATGATTATTGAGGGCTGGGATGGCTTTTCTCGCAAAAGAAGTGACGACTGGGTAGCTCTTACCGTGGTACAGCGTAGTCCATCTGGGCTTTATAATTATAAATAAAAGAAAAAAAGTAGGCTGTATGCACTTTGAAATAGGTTCCAGGGGTACACGGGCGGCAGTGGACTGGTCACTGGAGGACTAGTGGAAGGAGGGACCGCAGACAGGCTTCGAAGGCCTAACATAAAAAAAATTGGGCTGTAGGCACTTTTAAATTGGTTCCAGGGGTACACGGGCAGCAGTGGTCTGGTCAGTGGAGGAGTAGTAGAAAGAACGGACCGCAGACAGGCTTTGAAGGCCTAACATAAAAAAAAATTGGGCTGTAGGCACTTTTAAATTCGTTCCAGGGGTACACGGGCAGCAGTAGACAGGTCAGTGGAGGCCTAGTGGAAGGAGGGACTGCAGACAGGCTTCGAAGGCCTAACATAAAAAAAATTGGGCTGTAGGCACTTTATAATTGGTTCCAGGGGTACACGGGCAGCATTCGTCTGGTCAGTGGAGTAGTAGTAGAAAGAAGGGACCGCAGACAGGCTTCGAAGGCCTAACATAATAAAATTGGGATGTAGGCACTTTATAATTGGTTCCAGGGGTACACGGGCAGCAGTAGACAGGCCAGTGGAGGCCTAGTGGAAGGAGGGACCGCAGACAGGCTTCGAAGGCCTAACATAAAAAAATTGGGCTGTAGGCACTTTCTAATTGGTTCCAGGGGTACACGGGCAGCAGTAGACAGGTCAGTGGAGTAGTAGTAGAAAGAAGGGACCGCAGACAGGCTTCGAAGGTCTAACATAATAAAATTGGGCTGTAGGCAATTTATAATTGGTTCCAGGGGTACACGGGCAGCATTGGTGTTGTCAGCGGAGGCCGATTGTAATGAGCGTCTGCCAGTTAGTAGTCCCAAACAATAAATACATGTTAATCTCTTGCATGACAACAAAACGAAACCACCAAAGGGTGCAATCATTCGGTACTGGGGTGGGCTCCTCTGCGTAGTTTCAGACCTAGTAATTTGGCACAAAGTATTTACTTGGGTAAATATAGGACACTGCCCCTGACTATGTTAAGTACCATCATACATGTCAACACAATGGTATTGTCAGTGGCAGGAATTTACAGATGTCAGCGCATAGACTAAACATTGGTGGAACTGTGAGAGATAATTGTGCAAGTGGTTTAGCAATGTTTGATCTGGGTGGGGGGGAACTCTCTTGTGGCCGGCGGTACAGGCCCAGGGCCCCTCATGTTACAACAGTGTGTCTGACGTTCGGTGCGCACCACCACCGCCAGAGACACTTTATTGCACTATGAGGGACCCAGTGGCAGTGCCGTCGACCAAAAGCGGGCACACCCACCTCTTCAGACAAACAGCACTCTCACGGGTGCTGGCGCCAAGTGGCGATACCACGGCCCCGTGTGGTGAGTTTGGCCATTTAGGGAGGTGTAAACATGTCGTATGCTGGACAATCAGGTGCTGCAAATTACGAGATTGGAAAAGTCATTCAGAATTGCCCACAGGCAAGACCTTTTCATAGGAAAGCTAGGTGTCGGCCGGGCAAGGTGGGGCAAAAGATTTCGAAATCTAGTTGTGGTTCATTTTAATGAAGGTTAGATCATCTACATTTTGGGTAGCCAGACGAGTCCTTTTTTCGGTTAATATTGAACCTGCAGCACTGAATACTCTTTCGGATAGGACACTAGCTGCCGGGCAAGCAAGCTCCTGCAATGCATATTCTGCCAATTCTGGCCAGGTGTCTAATTTGGATGCCCAGTAATCAAATGGGAATGACGGTTGAGGGAGAACGTCGATAAGGGATGAAAAATAGTTAGTAACCATATTGGACAAATGTTGTCTCCTGTCACTTTGAATTGATGCTGCAGTACCTGTCCTGTCTGCGGTCATAGCAAAATCACTCCACAACCTGGTCAGAAAACCCCTCTGTCCAACGCCACTTCTGATTTCTGCCCCTCTAACACCTCTGGTCTGCTGGCCCCTGCAGCACGTGTTAGAACTATCACGGGCGCTGTGTGCTGGGAATGCCTTAAGCAAACGGTCAACAAGAGTTGATTGTTTGGTTGCTAATATTAGTTCCAAGTTCTCATGTGGCATTATATTTTGCAATTTGCCTTTATAGCGAGGATTAAGGACGCAGGCCAACCAGTAATCGTCATCGTTCATCATTTTAGTAATGCGTGTGTCCCTTTTGAGGATACATAAGGCATAATCCGCCATGTGGGCCAAAGTTCCAGTTGTCAAATCTGCGGTTGTGCTTGGTTGAGGGGCAGTTTCAGGGAAATCTACGTCACTTGTGTCCCTCAAAAAACCCGAACCCGGCCTTGCCACGCCACCAATTTCCAGTGGCCCCGGAAAAGCTTCCTCATTAAAAATATAATCATCCCCATCATCCTCCTCATCCTCCTCCTCCTCTTCGCCCGCTACCTCGTCCTGTACACTGCCCTGGCCAGACAATGGCTGACTGTCATCAAGGCTTTCCTCTTCCTCTGCTGCAGACGCTTGATCCTTTATGTGCGTCAAACTTTACATCAGCAGACACATTAGGGGGATGCTCATGCTTATTATGGCGTTGTCTGCACTAACCAGCCGTGTGCATTCCTCAAAACACTGAAGGACTTGACACATGTCTTGTATCTTCGACCACTGCACACCTGACAACTCCATGTCTGCCATCCTACTGCCTGCCCGTGTATGTGTATCCTCCCACAAAAACATAACAGCCCGCCTCTGTTCGCACAGTCTCTGAAGCATGTGCAGTGTTGAGTTCCACCTTGTTGCAACGTCTATGATTAGGCGATGCTGGGGAAGGTTCAAAGACCGCTGATAGGTCTGCATACGGCTGGAGTGTACGGGCGAACGGCGGATATGTGAGCAAAGTCCACGCACTTTGAGGAGCAGGTCAGATAACCCCGGATAACTTTTCAGGAAGCACTGCACCACCAGGTTTAAGGTGTGAGCCAGGCAAGGAATGTGTTTCAGTTGGGAAAGGGAGATGGCAGCCATGAAATTCCTTTCGTTATCACTCACTACCTTGCCTGCCTCAAGATCTACAGTGCCCAGCCACGACTGCGTTTCTTTCTGCAAGAACTCGGACAGAACTTCCGCGGTGTGTCTGTTGTCGCCCAAACACTTCATAGCCAATACAGCCTGCTGACGCTTGCCAGTAGCTGCCCCATAATGGGAGACCTGGTGTGCAACAGTAGCAGCTGCAGATGGAGTGGTTGTGCGACTGCGGTCTGTGGACGAGCTCTTGCTTCTGCAGGAGGACGAGGAGGAGGAGGAGGGGGTGCGAACGGCTACAGCCAACTGTTTCTTAGACCGTGGGCTAGGCAGAACTGTCCCAAAATTGCTGTCCCCTGTGGACCCTGCATCCACAACATTCACCCAGTGTGCCGTGATGGACACGTAACTTCCCTGGCCATGCCTACTGGTCCATGCATCTGTTGTCAGGTGCACCTTTGTGCTCACAGATTGCCTGAGTGCATGGACGATGCGCTCTTTAACATACTGGTGGAGGGATGGGATGGCTTTTCTGGAAAAGAAGTGTCGACTGGGTAGCTCGTAGCGTGGTACAGCGTAGTCCATCTAGGCTTTGAAAGCTTCGCTTTCAATTAACCGGTGGTGCATCATCTCTAACGAGATTAGTCTAGTTATGTGGGCGTTCAAACCCTGTGTACGCGGATGCGAGGCTAAGTACTTCCTTTTTCTAGCCATAGTCTCATGTAGGGTGAGCTGGACTGGAGAGCTGGAGATCGTGGAACTAGCGGGGGTGCCGGTGGACATGGCAGACTGAGAGACGGTGGGAGATGGTATTGTTGCCGCCGGTGCCCTAGATGCAGTGTTTCCTACTACGAAACTGGTGATTCCCTGACCCTGACTGCTTTGGCCTGGCAAAGAAACCTGCACAGATACTGCAGGTGGTGCGGAAAATGGTGGCCCTACACTGCCGGAAGGGATGTTGCGTTGCTGACTAGCTTCATTGGCCGAGGGTGCTACAACCTTAAGGGACGTTTGGTAGTTAGTCCAGGCTTGCAAATGCATGGTGGTTAAATGTCTATGCATGCAACTTGTATTGAGACTTTTCAGATTCTGACCTCTGCTTAAGGTAGTTGAACATTTTTGACAGATGACTTTGCGCTGATCAATTGGATGTTGTTTAAAAAAATGCCAGACTGCACTCTTTCTAGCATCGGATACCTTTTCAGGCATTGCAGACTGAGCTTTAACTGGATGGCCACGCTGTCCTCCAACAGGTTTTGACTTTGCCACGCGTTTTGGGCCAGATACGGGCCCGGCAGATGGAACCTGTTGCGATGTTGATGCCTGCTGCGGCCCCACCTCCTCCGCTTCAGAACTACTGCCGCCTGCATCCTGTTCCCCCAATGGCTGCCAATCGGGGTCAACAACTGGGTCATCTATAACCTCCTCTTCTAGCTCGTGCGCAACTCCGTCTGTGTCACCGTGTAAGTCGGTGGTAGAGCGTTCGTGACAGGGCAACATAGTCTCATCAGGGTCTGATTCTGGATCAGTACCCTGCGAGGGCAATGTTGTGGTCTGAGTCAAAGGACCAGCATAGTAGTCTGGCTGTGGCTATGCGTCAGTGCACTCCATGTCAGATTCAACTTGTAATGGGCATGGCCTGTTAACTGCTTCACTTTCTAAGCCAGGGACGGTATGTGTAAAGAGCTCCATGGAGTAACCCGTTGTGTCGCCTGCTGCATCCTTCTCTGTTGTTGTTTTTGCTGAAGAGGACAAGAAAGCGACTTGTCCCTGACCGTGAACATCCACTAACGACGCGCTGCTTTTACATTTACCAGTTTCAAAAGAGGAGGCAAAAGAGCTAGAGGCTGAGTCAGCAAGGTAAGCCAAAACTTGCTCTTGCTGCTCCGGCTTTAAAAGCGGTTTTCCTACTCCCAGAAAAGGGAGCGTTCGAGGCCTTGTGTAGCCAGACGACGAACCTGGCTCCACAGCTCCAGACTTAGGTGCAATATTTTTTTTCCCACGACCACCTGATGCTCCACCACTACCACTACCCTCATTACCAGCTGACAATGAACGCCCCCGGCCACGACCTCTTCCACCAGACTTCCTCATTGTTTTAAAAACGTAACCAAACTAACGGTATTTGTTGCTGCCAAACAACTTACACGGTGAGCTATAACTTCAGTATGATTTAGATACCCCTTTACAGGTGGGTGACACCGCAAGGAAAAGCAGGCACAATGTTACACACTCTGTTTTTGGTGGCACCAAATGAGAGAGATGCCACACACGCAGGACTGTCACTCAAGCACAAATGTCAATATTAATCTCCCACTGTTTGTTTTTATTTTTTCAGGGAGAATTTAGAAACCCCCCCCAAAAAATGATTTTTTCAGGAAGAATTTAGAAAACAAATAAAAAAAGTTGATTTTTTCAGAGAGAATTTAGAAACCAAATAAAAAAAACAAAACAAAAAGGCTTTCTATGGCCCACTATCTGAGAGAGAGAGATGGCACACCCAGGAGTCAGGACTGGCACACAAGCAGAAAGGCCAATATTAATCTCCCACTGTTTTTTTTTTTATTTTTTCAGGGAGAATTTAGAAACCCCCCCCCAAAAAAATGATTTTTTTAAGGAAGAATTTAGAAAAAATAAATAAAAAAAGTGATTTTTTCAGAGAGAATTTAGAAACCAAACAAAAAAAAAACAAGCCCAAAGGGCAATATTAATCTCCCACTGTTTTTTTTTCAGGGAGAATTTATAAAACCAATGAAAAAAAAAGATAGGCTTTCTATGGGCCACTATTTGAGAGAGAGATGGCACGCTCAGGACTGGCACACAAGCCCAAAGGGCAATATTAATCTCCCACTGTTTTTATCTTTTTCAAGGAAAAATTAATAAAACCAATGAAAAAATAATAAATAGGCTTTCTATGGCCCACTATTTCACAGAGAGATGGCACGCTCAGGACTGGCACACAAGCCCAAAGGGCAATATTAATATCCCACTGTTTTTATTTTTTTCAGGGAGAATTTATACAACCAATGAAAAAAAAAAATAGGCTTTCTATGGCCCACTATTTGACAGAGAGATGGCACGCTCAGGACTGGCACACAAGCCCAAAGGGCAATATTAATCTCCCACTGTTTTTTTTTTTTCAGGGAGAATTTTTAAAGCCAATAAAAAAAAAATAAATAGGCTTTCTATGGCCCACTCTTTGAGAGAGAGATGGCACGCTCAGGACTGGCACACAAGCCCAAAGGCCAATATTAATCTCCCACTGTTTTTTTTTTTTCAGGGAGAATTTATAAAACCAATAAAAAAAAAATAGGCTTTCTATGGCCCACTATTTGAGAGAGAGATGGCACGCTCAGGACTGGCACACAAGCCCAAAGGCCAATATTAATCTCCCACTGTTTTTTTTTTTTTCAGGGAGAATTTAGAAACCCCACAAAAAAAAACAGAAAAAAAAATTAGGCTTTCTATGGCCCACTATGTGAGATTGCACACACAGGGATGGCACTCGAGCAGAAATGCCAATCTTAATCTCCCACAGCTTTTTTTTTAGGGAGAATTAAAAAAAAAAAAAAAAAAAAACACAGGGACTGTCCTACAATTACTATCTCCCTGCAGTAATCTCAGCCAGGTATGGCAGGCAGCAATAAGGAGTGGACTGCTGCACAAATGAAATAAAAAGTGTGGACAAACAAACAAGATAGCTGTGCAGAAAGGAGGAAGGAACAACAGGATTTGTGCTTTGAAAAAAGCAGTTGGTTTGCACAGCGGCGTACACACAGCAATGCAGCTATCAGGGAGCCTTCTAGGGCAGCCCAATGAGCTACAGCGCTGAGGAAAAAAAATGTAGCTTCCACTGTCCCTGCAAACAAAGGTGGTGTTGGACAGTGGAAATCGCTACAGCACAAGCGGTTTGGTGGTTAATGGACCCTGCCTAACACTATCCCTGCTTCTGAAGAAGCGGCAGCAACCTCTCCCTACGCTCAGATCAGCAGCAGTAAGATGGCGGTCGCGGGAACGCCCCTTTATAGCCCCTGTGACGCCGCAGACAGCAAGCCAATCACTGCAATGCCCTTCTCTAAGATGGTGGGGACCAGGACCTATGTAATCACGCTGCCCACACTCTGCGTCCACCTTCATTGGCTGAGAAATGGCGCTTTTCACATCATTGAAACGCGACTTTTGCGCGAAAGTCGCGTACCGCATGGCCGACCGTTTCGCTCAACCCTACTGGTAACAAAAATGCCAGGATGACCAGCCAACACGGAACAGTGAACCTCAGAAATCACTCTACTAGTCCCTCTGTCAGGAACAAACAGTTTCCCCACAGGACAGCGGTCAGGTTTGTCAGCCTGAAATTCCTGAAGAACCCATCGTAAATCAGGGGAAATAGCAGAAAGGACCACCCCTTCTTTCAGAATACCGACCGGTTCTAAGACCTCAGGAGAATCAGGCAAAAACTCCTAGAGAGGGTATCAGCCTTAATATTCTTAGAACCCGGAAGGTACAGGACCACGAAATCAAAATGGGAAAAAACAAGGGCCATCGAGCCTGTCTAGGATTCAGCCGTTTGGCAGACTCAAGGTAAATCAGATTCTTATGATCGGTCAAGACCACAATATGGTGCTTAGCTCCCTCAAGCCAATGTCGCCACTCCTCAAACGCCTACTTCATAGCCAACAACTCCCGATTGCCGACATCATAATTGCGTTCAGCAGGCGAAAACTTACGGGAAAAGAAGGCACACGGTTTCATTAAGGAACCAACAGGATCCCTCTGAGACAAAACGGCCCCTGCCCCAATCTCAGAAGCGTCAACCTCAACCTGAAACAGAAGAGAAACATCCAGTTGGCGCAACACCGGAGCAGAAGTAAATCGATGTTTAAGCTCCTGAAAGGCAGAGACAGCCGCAGAGGACCAATTCGCCACATCAGCGCCTTTCTTCGTCAAATCGGTCAAGGGTTTAACCACGCTGGAAAAATTAACAATGAAACGGCGATAAAAATTTGCAAAACCCCAAAATTTCTGAAGGCTCTTCACGGATGTGGGCTGAATTCAATCATGAATGGCCTGAACCTTAACCGGATCCATCTCTATAGACGAGGGAGAAAAAATAAAGCCCAAAAAAGAAACCTTCTGCACCCCAAAGAGACACTTAGACCCTTTCACAAACAAAGCATTGTCACGAAGGATCTGAAATACCATCCTGACCTGTTGCACATGAGACTCCCAATCATCGGAAAAAATCAAAATATCGTCCAAATATACAATCAAGAATTTATCAAGATAAGTTTGGAAGATATCATGCATGAAGGACTGAAAAACAGATGGAGCATTAGAGAGTCCGAATGGCATCACAAGGTATTCAAAATGGCCTTCGGGCGTGTTAAATGCAGTTTTCCATTCATCACCCTGCTTAATACGAACAAGATTATATGCCCCCCGAAGGTCAATCTTCGTAAACCAACTAGCTCCCTTAATCCTAGCAAACAAATCGGAAAGCAAAGGTAAAGGGTATTGAAACTTGACCGTGATCTTATTCAAGAGACGATAATCAATACAGGGACTCAAGGAACCATCTTTTTTAGCAACAAAAAAGAACCCCGCTCCCAATGGTGAAGAAGATGGTCAAATATGCCCTTTCTCCAAAGACTCCTTAATATAGCTCCGCATGGAGGTATGTTCAGGCACAGACAGGTTGAAAAGTCGACCCTTAGGAAACTTACAGCCTGGAATCAAGTCAATAGCACAATCTCAGTCCCTGTGCGGTGGAAGGAAACTGGACTTGGGCTCATCGAATACATCCTTAAAATCAGACAAAAACTCTGGAATTTCAGAAGAAGAAGAAGAGGAGATTGACATCAAAGGAACATCATTATGAACCCCCTGACAACCCCAACTAGTCACAGACATGGACTTCCAATCCAACACAGGATTATGTACCTGCAACCACAGAAAACCCAGCACGATAGCATCATGCAAATTATGCAACACCAGAAATCGACAATCTTCCTCATGGGCTGGCGCCATGCGCATGGTCACCTGTGTCCAAAACTGGGGCTTATTTTTAGCCAAGGGTGTAGCATCCATGCCCTTAAAGGAATAGGGTTCTGCAAAGGCTGCAAGGGAAATCCACAACGCTTGGCAAACTCAAAGTCCATTAAGTTCAAGGCGGCGCCTGAATCCACAAACGCCATGACAGAAAATGATGACAATGAGCAGATCAAGGACACAGATAACAAAAATTTAGGTTGTACAGTACTGATGGTAATTGAACTGGTGATCCTCTTTGTCCGCTTAGGGCAGACAGAAATGACATGAGAAGCGTCGCCACAATAATAACACAACCTATTCTGACGTCTGAAACCTTATCGTTCCATTCTAGACAGAATCCTATCACACTGCATTGGCTCAGGAATTTGCTCTGAGGATAACGCCACAGCGCGCAGAGTTCTGTGCTCCCGCAAGCGCCGGTCAGTCTGAATGGCCAGAGACATAGAATCACTCAGACCGTAAGGCGTGGGAAACCCCACCATAACATCTTTAACGGATTCAGAAAGACCCTTTCTGAAAATTGCCGCCAAAGCATCATTATTCCTGTTAGAAGTCGAGTTTCCTCTGCTGCACAGGGGGAATCTCGATCCGTGTCTGCTGCGGTCTCCCATTCTGCTTCGGCCGCAGTGGGCTCTGCTCAGCAGAGGCGTCGCTCCCAGCGTCTCGCTGGGACTGATTCTGTGCAAAGGGTTACTGCTGCCTTTTCCGGCTCTCCTGTTGTACCCTGCACTGATCTGCGGCGAGCGGGCTTCCCTGGGACTAAGTCCTTATTTGCACACACTGAGCATGCCCAGGGCAAGATCTCCCATTGGAGATCGAGGGTCACATGCTCAGGTACTGCAGCACATCCCATTGGTCCTTTTGGCAGGTCCTGAAAGGGCAAAACTTCTGTAGCTGTTTCCTGTGCTGCAACTATATAAACTGCGCATGACCGCACGGCCATGCGCTAGTATTGTCTTGATAATATGTGTGTGTGTTGTGAGTGAAAGTCGCTCTTTAAAATACCCTCCCTATTGGATGACTGTTCGCGGAAGGTGTATGTTTGCTATCTAGCACCCGACTTATCCAACAGCACGTTACACACATAACAGTGTCTAGTTGCTGTGACCGCCTGTACGGCGCCGTGCGCTTCCTCTGCGCTTTCCTTACCCAAGCCTGGGTGGTTAGTGGCGTCCGTCAGTGTGGCACTGCATGCACTCTCGTGCCTTTATATACTATTTTTATAGTTTCCTTACACACCCAGTTGCGGTGTTGTGCCAGCAAGTGGTCTAATCGGACTTCAATCCTGTGTTGGGTGTTGTGAATTCTGTGGCAGAGCTCCCTCCTGTGGTCACAAGTGGTACTTCGGCTGATTCTCTCTGTGAGCTTCCGTTGGTGGAGGTAAGTGGTACTGCGGCTTCTGAGTTTCCTTCCTCAGGTGATGTGGTGAAGTCGTTAGGTGCTGCTCTATTTAACTCCACCTAGTGCTTTGATCCTGGCCTCCAGTCAATGTTCTAGTATTGGAACTGTTTCCTCCTGGATCGTTCCTGTGGCCTGCTGCTCTTCATAGCTAAGTTCCGCTTTGCTATTTTGCTTGCTGTTTTTTTTCTGTCCAGCTTGTCTATTTGTTTTTTCCTGCTTGCTGGAAGCTCTGGGACGCAGAGGGTGTACCTCCGTGCCGTTAGTTCGGTACGGAGGGTCTTTTTGCCCCCTTTGCGTGGTTTTTGTAGGGTTTTGTGTTGACCGCAAAGTTACCTTTCCTATCCTCGCTCTGTTCAGAAAGTCGGGCCTCACATTGCTAAATCTATTTCATCTCTACGTTTGTCTTTTCATCTTAACTCACAGTCATTATATGTGGGGGCTGCCTTTTCCTTTGGGGTATTTCTCTGAGGCAAGGTAGGCTTATTTTCTATCTTCAGGCAAGCTAGTTTCTCAGGCTGTGCCGAGTTGCATAGGGAGCGTTAGGCGCAATCCACGGCTGCCTCTAGTGTGGTTGGAGAGGATTAGGGATTGCGGTCAGCAGAGTTCCCACGTCTCAGAGCTCGTTCAATGTTTTTGGGTTATTGTCAGGTCACTGTATGTGCTCTGACCTCTATGTCCATTGTGGTACTGAATTGCTTTATCATAACAGTTGGGGTTGTGTTCGCTGACTTCTTGCTCGCGTTCTATGTGCGGTACCGCGGTCATGTGACTCAACAGGATCACTTCCTTCACGCAGGGTGAAGTTAACCCGTGCGTGTATATTTATAGTACCGCCATATAGTCCGTCTTACTAGCAGCAGGGTTTTTACCTGCATGGTGGACCTCGGACTGCGAACGCACCTAGTTTCATATCTTCTATACTTGGTGCGTTCCGCCAGTCCTTAACATAATACTAGTGCCAAGGTCTGGCTAGTAATGACGGACGAACAGCGTTTTCAGCGGTACATCCAGCAGCTGGAGGGAAGGTTGGCGGCTCTAGAGCGTTCAACCTCAGCTGTGGATGTTACTGCTGTCGCTGTTCAGGCTGCAAGTGTGGCTGCAGCTACCTTGTCCACTGCCGCCCCTGTACCGACGCTATCTCGCCTCCCGCTACCAGAGAAATTTTCTGGTGACAGTACGTCCTGTAGGGGTTTCGTGAGTCAGTGCTCAATACATCTCGAGCTTCTGGCCTCTCGTTTCCCTACAGAGCGGGCTAAGGTGGGCTTTATCATATCCTTATTGTCGGACAGGGCGTTGCAGTGGGCTACGCCGCTGTGGGAGCGTGGCGATCATGTGGTGCAGAGTGCTCCGTTATTCCTGAGCACTCTGAAACAGGTCTTTTTAGGACCTCGTGTCACTCATGATATGGCGCTCCAACTGTTGGCATTGACTCAGGGCTCGTCCATGGTCAGCCTTTTTGCCATCCACTTCCGCACTCTAGCATCTGAGCTGGAGTGGTCGGATAAAGCCCTTATCCCTATATTTTGGAGGAGGCTGGCTGACCACGTTAAGGACGCCCTGGCCACTAGGGAGATTCCCGCCACACTGGAAGAATTAATAACAGTATCTACTCGTATTGACCTCCGTTTTCACGAGCGGAGGTTAGAGCGAGCCCAGTGTAGGCAGAGGTTTCGGCTGGCTCCCACCTTCGCCAAACCTTTGGAATCTCCAGTCCAGGCTCCTGAGCCCCATGAACCTAAGGTAGTGTCACGAGCGGGATCTAAGTCCCGGACCGCTCGTGCACCCCAGGTTTGCCATGTATGCCAACAGTCAGGACATCTTGCCACCAGATGTCATCAGCGGTCGAGGAAACGTCAGCGTCTAGTGGTAGTAGGTGGAGGTGCACTAGACACTGCGACGTTTGCCTCCAAATTGTCCTTTAAGGGGACAATTACTTTTGGCTCATCCTCCCACTCGGTAGAGCTCTGCGTGGATTCTGGGGCGGAGGGCAATTTTATGTCTTCTGCTTTCGCCCAACGTCACGCAATACGCCTGGTTATGCTACCTCAACCAGTAACGGTACGAGTGGTGAATGGGTCGACACTCCCCGCACAGATAACACATCAGACCATCCCTTTTACTCTGTCCATATCACCATCCCATCAGGAGATTATATCTCTGCTCATCATTCCTGAGGGGATTGATGAGGTCCTGTTGGGGATACCTTGGTTACGGTACCACTCTCCTCACATCGAGTGGTCCTCAGGCAGAATTCTGGGATGGGGTGAATCATGTGGGGGTAGGTGTCACCGAGAGTGCGTTCAGGTTGCTACTACTGAGGTACCCGCAGATCTATCCTCTCTCCCCAAGCAATATTGGTCTTACGCAGACGTGTTCTCCAAAAAGGCGGCGGAGACCCTTCCGCCCCATCGCCCCTATGACTGTCCTATCGATCTCTTGCCTGGTGCGGAGCCTCCCCAGGGTCGAGTTTATCCATTATCTCTCCCGGAGACGGAGGCCATGTCTCAGTACATTCAAGAGAATCTGGCAAGAGGGTTTATCAGGAAGTCAGTGTCACCTGCTGGGGCAGGGTTCTTCTTCGTGCAGAAGAAGAATGGGGAACTACATCCATGCATAGACTACAGGGGTCTTAACGCTATCACCGTTAAGAACAAGTATCCTTTGCCCTTGATATCCGAGCTCTTCGATAGG
This sequence comes from Ranitomeya imitator, assembly GCF_032444005.1. Lineage (NCBI taxonomy): Eukaryota > Metazoa > Chordata > Amphibia > Anura > Dendrobatidae > Ranitomeya > Ranitomeya imitator. The sequence continues at coordinate 555,434,314 of NC_091285.1, forward strand.
TTTCGGGGAGCTAGAGTGTTTACTAAATTAGATCTGCGGGGTGCTTATAACCTGATTCGCATCCGTGAGGGGGACGAATGGAAAACGGCGTTTAACACCAGAGATGGGCACTATGCGTATCTGGTGATGCCCTTCGGGCTCTGTAATGCCCCAGCCGTTTTCCAAGACTTTGTCAACGACATCTTCCGGGATATGCTTTCCACCTCAGTTGTAGTCTATCTGGATGATATTCTCATCTTTTCTCCAGATATAGACTCCCACCGGAGAGATGTTGGCAGAGTCTTCGACCTCCTACGGGCAAACTCTCTTTATGCTAAGTTGGAGAAGTGTATGTTTGAGCAGGAGTCTTTACCGTTCCTGGGCTATATCATCTCCGCCCAGGGATTGGCTATGGATCCTGCCAAACTACAGGCTGTGATGGACTGGCAAGAGCCCCATTCTCTTAAAGCGGTGCAGCGCTTTATGGGGTTCATTAACTATTACCGCCAGTTCATTCCCCACTTCTCAACTCTGGTAGCTCCCTTGGTAGCCCTCACCAAGAAGGGAGCGAATCCCAAATTGTGGTCGGAAGAGGTCTCCAAGGCCTTCACTTCTATTAAGTCCCACTTTGCTAGCGCTCCCATCTTACATCGTCCCGATGTGGATAAGCCATTCCTAATGGAGGTGGATGCCTCATCCGTTGGTGCTGGAGCAGTCCTCTATCAAAAGGATGCTCAAGGTCGGAAGCATCCATGCTTCTTCTTCTCTAAGACCTTCACGCCAGCGGAGAGAAACTACTCCATCGGGGATAGGGAGTTGCTAGCAATGAAATTGGCCTTTTCAGAGTGGAGACACCTTCTGGAAGGTGCGCGGTTTCCCTTCCAAGTTTACACGGACCACAAAAATTTGGTCTACTTGCAAACAGCCCAGCGGCTAAATTCTCGCCAAGCCAGATGGTCCTTGTTCTTTTCCCGGTTCCACTTTTCCCTTCATTTTCTCGCCGGGGAGAAGAATATTCGTGCTGACGCTCTCTCTCGCTCCCTTATGTCAACTGAAGAGGAGGAAGAAGAGCCTCGGTTTATTGTCCCTTCTGAGAGCCTGAGAACCGTAGTGCCGGTTTCGCTGGAGTCTGTGCCTCCGGGCAAGACTTTTGTGCCCATTAATTTGCGACCGTAGGTTCTCTCTTGGGCTCATTTGTCCAGGGTGGGTGGACACTTTGGGACAAAGAGGACATCTGAGCTACTGGCGAGGACGTACTGGTGGCCGCATATGGTCCGGGATGTCAGGGATTATATTCTGGCGTGTGTCTCCTGCGCCAAAAATAAATCTCCGCGGCAAAGGCCAGCTGGGTTGCTCTATCCCTTGCCGGTGGCAGATAGGCCCTGGGAGATGGTCGGGATGGACTTTGTCGTGGGTTTACCCAAATCATTTACCATCATTTGGGTCATCACCGATCATTTCTCAAAAATGGTGCATTTGGTGCCGCTACCACGGTTACCTTCTGCACGGGCCTTTGCAGCGTTGTTCATTAAACACATCTTCCGCCTACATGGTATGCCTGACAAAATTGTCAGTGACCGGGGTCCCCAGTTTGCGTCTCGGTTCTGGAGAGAGCTTTGTCGTCTTCTCAGTATTGAGTTGAATCTCTCTTCCGCTTATCATCCCGAGACGAATGGGTTGGTGGAGAGGGCCAACCAGACCTTGGTCACATACCTGCGACATTTTGTTTCAGCCAGGCAGGATGACTGGGCATCCTTGCTATCATGGGCAGAGTTTGCGCTGAACAACGCCGTAGCCGACTCCACTGGACAAACCCCATTCCTCCTCAACTATGGTCAGCATCCACGGGTACCTGTGCCTATGCCCGTGTCTTCCGCAGACTCCAGGGTGGCTGACTGGGCTGTGGAGGCACGGGATATTTGGGACCGCACTCAGGATGCCATTCGGGCCTCTAAGGAGAGAATGAGGTCCTCCGCCGATGCTCATCGGCGCCCCGCTCCGACCTTTGCTCCTGGAGACTTAGTGTGGCTCTCCGCCCGTAACATCAGGCTGCGAGTTGAGTCCACTAAGTTTGCTCCTCCTTGGGTCCCTTCAAGGTCCTCGAACAGGTTAATCCTGTGGTCTACCGTCTGGCCCTTCCTCCACGCCTTGGTATCACCGACACCTTTCATGTGTCCCTCCTTAAGCCCGTATACATGTCCCGGTTTTCTGAGTCATCTGCCGAGACATCGGGTTCATCTATGGACGATTTCGAGGTGAACGCTATCTTGGGGTGCAAGGTGGTACGTGGCAAAAAAATTTTTTGGGTGGACTGGAAGGGTTACGGCCCTGAGAGCCTGCTGAGCACATTTGGGCTCCGCAGCTTATTGCTGCCTTCGAGCGTAGCGAGGCCCAAGGGGGGCCCTAGGAGGGGGGGTGATGTTAGGAGTCGAGTTTCTTCTGCTGCACAGGGGGAATCTCGATCCGTGTCTGCTGCGGTCTCCCATTCTGCTTCGGCCGCAGTGGGCTCTTCTCAGTAGAGGCGTCGCTCCCAGCATCTCGCTGGGACTGATTCTGTGCAAAGGGTTACTGCTGCCTTTTCCGGCTCTCCTGTTGTACCCTGCACTGATCTGTGGCGAGCGGGCTTCCCTGGGACTAAGTCCTTATTTGCACACACTGAGCATGCCCAGGGCAAGATCTCCCATTGGAGATCGAGGGTCACATGCTCAGGTACTGCAGCACATCCCATTGGTCCTTTTGGCAGGTGCTGAAAGGGCAAAACTTCTGTAGCTGTTTCCTGTGCTGCAACTATATAAACTGCGCATGACCGCACGGCCATGCGCTAGTATTGTCTTGATAATATGTGTGTGTGTTGTGAGTGAAAGTCGCTCTTTAAAATACCCTCCCTATTGGATGACTGTTCGCGGAAGGTGTATGTTTGCTATCTAGCACCCGACTTATCCAACAGCACGTTACACACATAACAGCGTCTAGTTGCTGTGACCGCCTGTACGGCGCCATGCGCTTCCTCTGCGCTTTCCTTACCCAAGCCTGGGTGGTTAGTGGCGTCCGTCAGTGCGGCACTGCATGCACTCTCGTGCCTTTATATACTATTTTTATAGTTTACTTACACACCCAGTTGCGGTGTTGTGCCAGCAAGTGGTCTAATCGGACTTCAATCCTGTGTTGGATTTGTGTTCGCTGACTTCTTGCTCGCGTTCTATGTGTGGTACCGCGGTCATGTGACTCAACAGGATCGCTTCCTTCACGCAGGGTGAAGTTAACCCGTGCGTGTATACTTATAGTACCGCCATATAGTCCGTCTTACTAGCAGCAGGGTTTTACCTGCACGGTGGACCTCGGACTGCGAACGCACCTAGTTTCATATCTTCTATACTTGGTGCGTTCCGCCAGTCCTTAACAATTCCATTTAGTCAACACAGACCATTTTCTGAATTTCTGACAATACAATTCTGCTGCCTCTTGACCCTGAGACAGGGCCAACAAGGTCTTCTCAGCTTGATCCACAGAATTAGGTTAATCATATAATAATCCTAAGGCCTGAAAAAAGGAGTCTACATTAAGCAAAGCCGTATTCCGAGATTCCAGGGAAAATTCCCAATCCTGCGGGTCGCCACGCAGCAGGGAGATGACGATTTTAACCTGCTGAATGGAATCACTGGAGGATCGAGGTCTCAAAGCAAAAAACAGTTTACAGTTGTTTTTAAAACTCAAAAATTTGGACCTGTCACCAAAAAACAAATCAGGAGTAGGAATCTTACGTTCTAAAACAGTAGTCTGAACAATATAATCAGAAATACCCTGTACCCTAGCAGCAAGCTGGTCTACACGAGAAGCTAATTCCTGAACATTCATGCTAGCACAAGGTTTCTCAGCCACCCAGAGATTAAGAGGGAGGAGAAGACAAAGTAGACGGAAGAAAAAAAATGGCTCAAGACCTTTCTTCCCTTCTTCTGAGATGCATTTAACTCATTGTTGGCCAGTTGTACTGTTATGATCCGGTGACCTTGGAGCAGCATGAAAACTTTCACTGGAGTAGGTGGTAACTATACTGACTGCAAACCCTGATCTTAACATCGCAACTAGAAGTAGCCGTGGGGTGTGCCTAACAAAAGCTAGACACCTCGACACAGCCGGAGGACTAAATACCCCTATATGGAAACAGGAACACATGGGCTACTTGCACAGTGAACAAGTCTGTATGATCATGTTCACACACCACCAAGAAACCTGAAGACACAAAAGAGAATAGTAAAACCAAAAACACTCAGTTTGAAAAAATGTTGCAGTAATCCGCAAGTGCTAGTAAAAGATGTAAAAAACAGGGTATTTGGTTGATACGTTTTTTGCAAAAAATGTATACTAAGCTGCTCTACCAATCTTCACGGTATACCCTTATCAGAGCAGTCCTAACTAATGTATGCAATCCCTATCTGATGTATTTAAAAACCTGATCATCTGTATATAACCTGTGTGAACAGGGTTCAGAGAGGAAAAATCCATGTGTGCATACAGGGTAGAACAGCTTTTGTGCAGATAGCCCAAGAGGAGTGGTGGAACTCCCCAGTCTTGTAGACACAAGAGAACAATTATGGAAACAGGAACACATGGGCTACTTGCACAGTTAGACACAAGAGAACAATTATGGAAACAGGAACACATGGGCTACTTGCACAGTTCAATTGTTCACTGTGCAAGTAGCCCATGTGTTCCTGTTTCCATAATTGTTCTCTTGTGTCTACAAGACTGGGGAGTTCCACCACTCCTCTTGGGCTATCTGCACAAAAGCTGTTCTACCCTGTATGCACACATGGATTTTTCCTCTCTGAACCCTGTTCACACAGGTTATATACAGATGATCAGGTTTTTAAATACATCAGATAGGGATTGCATACATTAGTTAGGACTGCTCTGATAAGGGTATACCGTGAAGATTGGTAGAGCAGCTTAGTATACATTTTTTGCAAAAAACTTATCAACCAAATACCCTGTTTTTTACATCTTTTACTAGCACTTGCGGATTACTGCAACATTTTTTCAAACTGAGTGTTTTTGGTTTTACTATTCTCTTTTGTGTCTTCAGGTTTCTTGGTGGTGTGTGAACATGATCATACAGACTTGTTCACTGTGCAAGTAGCCCATGTGTTCCTGTTTCCATAATTGTTCTCTTGTGTCTACAAGACTGGGGAGTTCCACCACTCCTCTTGGGCTATCTGCACAAAAGCTGTTCTACCCTGTATGCACACATGGATTTTTCCTCTCTGAACCCTGTTCACACAGGTTATATACAGATGATCAGGTTTTTAAATACATCAGATAGGGATTGCATACATTAGTTAGGACTGCTCTGATAAGGGTATACCGTGAAGATTGGTAGAGCAGCTTAGTATACATTTTTTGCAAAAAACGTATCAACCAAATACCCTGTTTTTTACATCTTTTACTAGCACTTGCGGATTACTGCAACATTTTTTCAAACTGAGTGTTTTTGGTTTTACTATTCTCTTTTGTGTCTTTAAATACCCCTATAGATGGAAATAGGAATTCTACCTTGCCTCAGAGCAGAACCCCAAAGAATAGGCAGCCCCCCACAAATAATGACTGTGAGTAGTAGGGGAAAAGACACACGCAGGCAGGAAACAGGATTTAGCATAAGAGGCCACACTAGCTAAAATAGGAAACGATAGGACAGGATACTAAGCGGTCAGTATTAAAATCCTTCCTAAAATATTCACAGCAGAAAATACAAAAACTCCACCATCTAACTAAAGATGTGGAGCGTATATCTGCAACTCCAGAGAATCCAACAAGACTGAGAAAACACTGACACAGTCTAAGCTGGACAAGAGAAAACAAATGAATAGCACAGAATATAAGCACCCTGCATGTGTGCCACAGAAAAAGAAACAGACACTTATCTTTGCTGAATTGGCAGCTAAGCAGGAGAAGCCAGACAAAGATCCAACACTTCACATGAAACATTGACAACTGGCAAGGACTAATGAATCCTGCACACCTAAATATCCCAGTCAGAACTGCAATCAGCAGATACACCTGACCAGGACTGCGACTCAGAGACAACTGCATTCCCACCTACAACCACTGGAGGGAACCCAAAAGCAGAATTCACAACACTGCTCCAAAGCCGTGCGGCACCGCTCATTGGCTGAGCCGCCTGCCGGCTGAGCCAATGAGCGGTGCCGTGTGAGATTTGAATCCCCTGCCAAGCCTCAGCCGGTGGGCAGCTCAGCCAACGAGTGGAGCCGTGTGGCTTTGGCGGGGGATTTGAATCTGGCACCGCTCATTGGCTGAGGCCAGGGGTGCTCAGCGAATGAGCGGTGCCACGTGGCTTGGCTGGGGATTCAAATCCCGTGCGGCAATGCTCATTGGCTCAGCCGACTTGGCGGGGATATTAATCCCGGCCACCATATTGTAATACCCTTAACTTGGGTGTTCCAATATGGCGGTCGGCGTAGTTACGATACGAGCAGCCAGGCGCCTCATCGCCCGGCTGCATCGCTGCTGACCTCCCTGAAGCGGGAGATGAACCGTGGCTACTGTCGCTAGTGCCGCTGATCTCCTGACGGAATAGCGGTGCCATTTTTGTCACTTGTGGAGGTGCACTTCGTGGCCTTCTGGCCATGGTGAATTATGGGATAATGACACAATTGCCGGAAGCTGTGACAGAGCCGATTAGCAATTGTATATTAGATAAGAAGGCTGCTGGATCTGTGAAAGAGAAAGAAATTCTAAAAGTGTATATAATACACTGTGTATATAATACACAGTGGTATTATTTCCTATATTATACTATACTTGCCTCATTTTTTATACCTTGCCATGAAAAACTCTTTAAGAGTTAAATTTGGTCACAAATTGCTTACTTTTCATTGAAAATGCATTTGTGCATAAAAAAATGTGACAGCAAAAGTGTATGATTTCCATAAGTGATACATTTGGGACTCCAGTTACAAAAGTTTTTTCCCCGGTTGAAGTGTACAGTGGGGCAAAAAAGTATTTAGTCAGTCAGCAATAGTGCAAGTTCCACCACTTAAAAAGATGAGAGGCGTCTGTAATTTACATCATAGGTAGACCTCAACTATGGGAGACAAACTGAGAAAAAAAAATCCAGAAAATCACATTGTCTGTTTTTTTAACATTTTATTTGCATATTATGGTGGAAAATAAGTATTTGGTCAGAAACAAAATATCATCTCAATACTTTGTAATATATTCTTTGTTGGCAATGACAGAGGTCAAACGTTTTCTGTAAGTCTTCACAAGGTTGCCACACACTGTTGTTGGTATGTTGGCCCATTCCTCCATGCAGATCTCCTCTAGAGCAGTGATGTTTTTGGCTTTTCGCTTGGCAACACGGACTTTCAACTCCCTCCAAAGGTTTTCTATAGGGTTGAGATCTGGAGACTGGCTAGGCCACTCCAGGACCTTGAAATGCTTCTTACGAAGCCACTCCTTCGTTGCCCTGGCGGTGTGCTTTGGATCATTGTCATGTTGAAAGACCCAGCCACGTTTCATCTTCAATGCCCTTGCTGATGGAAGGAGGTTTGCACTCAAAATCTCACGATACATGGTCCCATTCATTCTTTCATGTACCCGGATCAGTCGTCCTGGCCCCTTTGCAGAGAAACAGCCCCAAAGCATGATGTTTCCACCACCATGCTTTACAGTAGGTATGGTGTTTGATGGATGCAACTCAGTATTCTTTTTCCTCCAAACACGACAAGTTGTGTTTCTACCAAACAGTTCCAGTTTGGTTTCATCAGACCATAGGACATTCTCCCAAAACTCCTCTGGATCATCCAAATGCTCTCTAGCAAACTTCAGACGGGCCCGGACATGTACTGGCTTAAGCAGTGGGACACGTCTGGCACTGCAGGATCTGAGTCCATTGTGGCGTAGTGTGTAACTTATGGTAGGCCTTGTTACATTGGTCCCAGCTCTCTGCAGTTCATTCACTAGGTCTCCCCGCGTGGTTCTGGGATTTTTGCTCACCGTTCTTATGATCATTCTGACCCCACGGGGTGGGATTTTGCGTGGAGCCCCAGATCGAGGGAGATTATCAGTGGTCTTGTATGTCTTCCATTTTCTAATTATTGCTCCCACTGTTGATTTCTTCACTCCAAGCTGGTTGGCTATTGCAGATTCAGTTTTCCCAGCCTGGTGCAGGGCTACAATTTTGTTTCTGGTGTCCTTTGACAGCTCTTTGGTCTTCACCATAGTGGAGTTTGGAGTCAGACTGTTTGAGGGTGTGCACAGGTGTCTTTTTATACTGATAACAAGTTTAAACAGGTGCCATTACTACAGGTAATGAGTGGAGGAAAGAGGAGACTCTTAAAGAAGAAGTTACAGGTCTGTGAGAGCCAGAAATCTTGATTGTTTGTTTCTGACCAAATACTTATTTTCCACCATAATATGCAAATAAAATGTTAAAAAATCAGACAATGTGATTTTCTGGATTTTTTTTTCTCAGTTTGTCTCCAATAGTTGAGGTCTACCTATGATGTAAATTACAGACGCCTCTCATCTTTTTAAGTGGTGGAACTTGCACTATTGCTGACTGACTAAATACTTTTTTGCCCCACTGTATATATGAAATGTAATGGTAACCTATCAAAATAATTTAGTGTTTTATATAGGGCGAAAATCTGTATGACAAGGACAGTCCTGCGACTTAATTGGTCACTAAATACTATTTGGTGGTTACCTCAACAAATTAAATCTGAATAATGTGTTTTATCACTTTATAATCAGCAAACCTGCCACAAAAAAATGTCCAAAATGGACAAATCCTTTAAGGCATTTTCCAACCTTTTTATAACAAAATCACAGTGGAGACCGGTACTAATGCAAGAAGAAACAAAGCTACAGTCACCATGGGAATCTTCTCTATGCTCCAATGCTGTACTCCTATGTTCTCCAGGCTGAAAGTGATGCCATCCATCCACAAGTTACCTGACATCTGTTGACACGGATTGGCTACAAGTTCTGGTTTGGTGGAACCCATTGGAGCCACAGTACTGTAGTGGTTAGCGGATTTCCAGAGGGAATATCTCTTTTTTTCTTCTTACAGTATATCAGAAGGATGCCCCACTGCCATTTTTTATTTCTAAAAGCGCAGAAAAATCAAGCCCTTCAAATTTTAGAACATTGTAAAAATATCAAAAACTAGACAAAGAAAGGTGCAAATACAATGATGAATCAGGCCCATTGTGTCTGCAAAGGAACATTAGAATCAAACAACAAGAATTGTTAAATAAGGACTTTTTACAAAGTTTCTTTATTTTATTTTAGATGTGTTAAGACTAGAGATGAGTAGATTGCTTCATGCCTCCTCGGTCCAGGTCAGTGCTCTCTGTGCAAATTTCCTGAGGCTCTGCATCCTCCGGAGTGGTGTTTGACTTGCTGGCGTGGTGTCATCTACTGTATGCAACATACAGTGCACTGGTTTCATCGCCAGCCCAACTAATCATATGCCGAGACTTGGATGCAGGAGGTTAAACCACCTTTTTTCTGGAGTGGTGCTTCTAATCTCAGGTCCTTGATCCTACTCTGATACTTGCCTGTCACTGTCTTCACCTTCTATCGCCATTGCTCTCACCGGTCTCCAGCAGTTTGTGACCTGCCAGACCTCTCCAGTGTTTCATGGAGCAAGTGGAACTTCACAACTCAATTAAGGTCTATGAGAGCCTCATTCTTCCTCTCATAGGCTTGCATTGAGAGCTTGTGATGTAACTTCTGACTTCCTGCCAGTCAGAAGTTGTGGTCACAAGATGGCATGGGACTGAAAGGTGAGTATAAGAGTACGGTCAGTAACCTTACGTTAGAGGTACCTCTTCATCACTGAAAAAACTAAATGATGGCTTGATGCTTTAAGGAAATTTGTGCAGCTCCTGTACAAAACCAGAGTGCAATGTACCTGGACTGGGGTTGTGTGAAGCGATCTGTCAATCTCTAGTTAGGACAATAAAGAAAAAAAAGGCAAAGGTGAAAGGCTCAAATTATACTATATTTGGAAACACTTTTAAGGTCTTATGTCGAAATTTAATAGAACAACCGCAGTATTTAGACAGGGCAATGGATTCATGTACCAAATGCAAACACATGTAATACTGTACTTATGGTACTAGCCTGAGGTGCTCAGTGCAGGACAGTGAGCTTTAGCAAGGTATTTTTTTAAACTTCTTTTGTAATAAACCTTATGGATTTCTCCAAATCTGTTAAGCACATTTGGTCTGCTCAATGCAAACACCCCCAGGGAGTAAGTAATTTGGACAGCAGCATGACAGCATTAATCACTCAGACTGTGACCTTTGTGTCTAGTTTACAAATGTGCTATTTCTCTTTTGGAAGGAATGTCTGCAATAACAGTAACACACCTGAGAGGGACATTGGTTCCTGACAGCCCCCATCCAAACTAACTTCCTGCGAGTTTCCAGCTGTAACAGCAGAGGTAAGAGGAGAATGCGTACGAGACACAAACCCGACTACAGAGAAACAAAAATATTTTGTTACCATTTTTAATCCTATATTTGACTGTAATGAAAGATTCTTCTCATTACAGTGTTGTATGTTGATTATATAGCAAATCTTATCATGCACCCTCAGTCATTGTACAAAGATAATAGCATGCTTCACTAAGAGACATTTTAAGAGAAGCTTTCAACTCATGTTATGTTCCCCATAAACTATGGTCTTAGGCTGGGTTCACATTACGTTTTGGCAGTCCGTTAGATGGACTACGTTACACCGTGGCATAACACGGTGTAACGCAGTCCGTTAATGCCGCCATTAAGCCCTATGCGGAAGCATCGCTAGCGCACGCCCACAATGGGCATGCGCTAGCGAAGTACTGTCATTGAGTGACGGACCCTGGGATGTGGGCTGCAGCGTTTCCGGGTCTGTCACCGCTAGATATAGCATCTGCTAGCTCTATCTGCACTAGCGCGATCTCATTTCGGCACTTGTGTTAACACAGCCCGTTTAACGCATGTGTTGAACGGGCTGCTTTAATGCAATGTGGACCCAGCCTAAGGGGTAAGGTTTCTCCTTGTGAAGAGTGAGTGACATACCAGCTCTGGCTTGTCAAGGTAAGGAGGCTTATTCCCCATGCAATGCTCTGCTGGGAAATTTAATATGCAAATTGCCTCTTCAGAGAGAAAGAGGACTTAAACTCTATAGCGCCACCTTTTGGAAGTAGCGATCCTACAAGTCACAATCAACCCTTTAACGAGTCATGCAATATGACTTAGGATAAAAGTCAAATCAGTATCTCAATTTGCAGACACGGTGTTTCAGGCTGTTGGCCCTCGTCAGTGTAAAGCATGAGAACTAATTTAGCTAGGTGAGAGGCTCTGGACTGGGGTCTAAGGGGTAAGGTTTCTCCTTCTGGAGAGTGACATACCAGCTCTGGCTTCCAACAGGTGGCGCTATAGAATTTAAGCCCCATAAACTAATAATTCTGAAGCATTTTTTTCTTAGAACTCTGTGTTATTCCTTTGTTATTCCTCCTGAAAATGTGTGACAATGGTGGGTATGGACCCACTGCACCTCTGGCCGAGCTTACCCTGGAGGGGCGTGACTAAGTAGCTCCCTGGTGTTCACTATAGCCTCTGATGGTGAGGATAGGCTTAGCCCTAAGGGTACCCACCAGGTGCCACTCCAGGGCACGGATCTGCAGCAGCTGGCTAAAGGTCCGTTGGCAGAACACGCGGTACAGAGGGGGCAAAGACAAACACATGGTTAGAGAGCGAAGGTCGAGGCAGACAGCACAGGATCATATTACGAAGCCAAGGTCAGGAGCAAAGAGATCAGAGTAGACGAGTAAACAAGTTGGATCAGTAACGGAAGAGACTAAACAAGACATTCGGAACCTAAGTTCCGGCAATGTGTGGAGGGTGGAGCTGCCTAATATATCACCTGTTGAAAGGACTTAGGCCTCGAAAGCAAAACTCTGCAGGACACATCTGAGTTAAATTCCTGCAGAGTTTGGCCACACCTCCCTATAGCCAGGTGGAGACAGCAGAATGGAGCAGCAATGCTGGGAGTAGTGCAAGAGGCAGCTCAGATGGCCTAACACTGGGAGGAGCAAAGTGGCAAACAGAGTAGGTAGGGTAATGCTGAGGAGGTGTGTGGGTTACCTGCATGACATTACCTCCCTTTGCACCCCCTACCCTTTTTTCCAGAGTGATGAAGAAATATTTAAAGAATGGTAGATGCGCAGATGTTTTCGGCAGGCTCCCAACATCTCTCCTGAGGACCAATGCCTTTCCAATCAACCAAAGAGAAGGTCTTCCCCTTGAACCTTCTTAGAATCCAGAATGTCTTTTTACCTCAAAAACATCCAAGGGACCCTCAGAAATAGAAATAAAGGCATTAGTATTGAGTTTAAAGAAACTCGGAATTCGTAGATTCATCTGAAAACTGTAAATCACTGGATTAACTTGTCTGAGGATTTTGAATAGACCTTGGTTCTGAGGGACAAACTTTTGGGAAGGCACTTTTAGGCGATATTTCAGGAAGATAACTATACTTTATCTCCAGGTAGGTAACAATGTGGACAACCTCTCTTCCTGTCTGCATGAGATGTCATCCAAGACACTGCCTTAAGGCGCAAGTTTGCTTTTATGGCAAGTTTTCCAGAACTGGCAACCATCAGCTGTTAGTACCCCAGATCAAGAAGACATAGAAAAGAGCACTTCCGCTCAGGGAAGTAACTGCACCTGTTGTGTATAGATAATGTTGCGTATGTAGCTCTTGAGAACATGGTTGATCCATTACACTTGCCCATGATTAGAGACCCCACAATATGGAGAGGAAGACAATGGAGATGAAACACATGCTAAAAGAACTGCAAGAAGAACGCGGAAACGGAGAGAAGGCTGGCAAGGGGAATGAAGTTAATCACCTTGGAGAACTGGTCCACCACAACCAAGATGGTGTTGAAACCCTCAGAACTGGCCAGGTCCATGATGAAATCCATGACAATGTGTTGCTAAGGGATGGAAGGAACTGGCAGAGGCTGAAGGAGACCTGCAGGCTTGTTCCTGGGGGACTTTTTTTCTTGTGCACTGTGGACAGGTGATTACAAAGTCACGAACATCCCTGGCCAACGAGGGCCACCAGAAGAGGAGACCAATCAACTCTTTAGATTTACGTATGTTCATATGGCCAACCAGCTTGAAATCGTGTTCCCAGGACAGAATTCTCCTCCTTCTATCACGAACAAAAGTCTTACATGGAGGGCTGCCTTTTAATAGAAGAAAATCCGCTTCAACAATCGTAGACGAGTAAATGATGAGCTGTGATTCCTCCTCGGAATCCATCATGTCAAAGGATCAAGACAAGGCATCCACTTTAACATTTTTCTCCGCAGGATGGAAGTGCAACTCAAACTAGAAATGGGTGAAGAAGTGTGCAAACCTGGCTTGACAAGGATATTACTGTTGGGTGGACTGCAGAAAGGTTAAATTCTTCTAATCCATGTATATTATTACCAAAGAGCTGGCACTTATGGTAGATGTCACTATTCCTCAAGCACCATCTTAATGGCCAGAAGTTCACAATAGCATAGCATAGTTTCATTCAGCCGATGATAACAGCTTAGAGAAAAACCACCAGGAGACTGACTTCCCCGAAGAAGTCCTTTGCAGAGGGACTTCAACACTGACAGAGGAGGCATCCACCTACAGGAGAAACTGCTTGTTAGAATTAGGCTGGTGCAGCACTGAAACTCTTGCAAAGGCCCCTTTGAAGTGTTTTTGGAAGAAAAATAGGTTACTCGCTGTCATGTCTTACGAGTGATGACGTCAGTAGCGTCGAGAATGAGGCTCCATAAGTCACTCCCGGTCATGTCTCACGTCACGGAGGATGGCATTACTGACATTATCGCCCTGAAACATGACCCAGAGTGACCTATGCAGCTTTAAACATGAGGTTCCATAGGTCACTACCGGTTATGTGTCTCGGGCGATGATGTTACTGATGTAATTGCTCGTGAGACATGACCATGAGTGACCTATGCAGGCTCGACAGTGAGGCTCCATAGGTCACTCCTGGTGAGGTCTCGTGGGTGGTGAAGTTACTGACATCATTGCTTCGTGAGACAAGACCTCGAGTAACCTATGCAGCCTCAAGAATGAGGCTCCATAGGTCACTCCCGGTCAAGTCTCATGGGTAATGACATTACTGATGTCATCGCTCATGTTTACTACGACTTTTTACATCCATTTTACAGCACCAAAGTTTGGGTACCCATTGACTTATATAGGGATCGGGGTCAAGTTCTTGTACCCAAACTAAAGTGTGTACTAAAGTTCGGATGAACCCAAATATCCACAGGCCTGATCATCCTTAGTGACCAGCTCACAATTACTACGCTCATCAAAATATTATTGGATCCACAATAACATCTGATAAATTAATCAAAATTGTGCTCATATTAAAAATAAATTATAAATGCTAGGAAAAACACTCTTAAGGTACCGTCACACTAGACGATATCGCTAGCGATCCGTGACGTTGCAGCGTCCTCGCTAGCGATATCGTCCAGTGTGACAGGCAGCAGCGATCAGGCCCCTGCTGTGCTGTCGCTGGTCAGGGAAGAAAGTCCAGAACTTTGTTTCGTCGCTGGACTCCCCGCAGACATCGCTGAATCGGTTTGTGTGACACCGATTCAGCGATGTCTTCGCTGGTAACCAGGGTAAACATCGGGTAACTAAGCGCAGGGCCGCGCTTAGTAACCCGATGTTTACCCTGGTTACCATCGTTAAAGTAAAAAAAACAAACGCTACATACTTACCTACCGCTGTCTGTCCCCGGCGCTGTGCTTCTCTGCACTGGCTGTGAGCACAGCGGCCGGAAAGCAGAGCGGTGACGTCACCGCTCTGCTTTCCGGCTGCCCGGCGCTCACAGCCAGAGCAGAGAAGCATGCGGAACCGTGCGGAATCAACATGCCCAATACAAGATAAATAGACATGCTGCAGTCGGGAAAGACGAGCCGAATGTCTGTCTCTGCAGGGAAGCCACGGGTGCCGGTGCACACAGTGGAGATGGGATTTCTTGAAATCCCATCCACTGTGCTGTAACATCTGGCCGCTGCAGGTTACATGCTGCGGATGTCCGCAGCATCCAACCCGCAGCGTTTGCTGACAGTGGGAACATATCCTTAAGGGTATGTGCATACATAGGAGTAGGGTTGAGCGAAACGGGTCGTTCATTTTCAAAAGTCGCCGACTTTTGGCAAAGTCGGGTTTCATGAAACCCGATCCGACCCCTGTGCGGGGTCGGCCATGCGGTACGCGACTTTCGCGCCAAAGTCGCGTTTCAATGACGCGAAAAGCGCCATTTCTCAGCCAATGAAGGTAAACGCAGAGTGTGGGCAGCGTGATGACATAGGTCCTGGTCCCCACCATCTTAGAGAAGGGCATTGCAGTGATTGGCTTGCTGTCTGCGGCGTCACAGGGGCTATAAAGGGGAGTTCCCGCCTACCGCCATGTTACTGCTGCTGATCTGAGCTTAGGGAGAGGTTGCTGCCGCTTCGTCAGAAGCAGGGATAGCGTTAGGCAGGGTCCATTAACCACCAAACCGCTTGTGCTGTAGCGATTTCCACTGCCCAACACCACCTTCGGTGTTCAGGGACAGTGGAAGCTACATTTTTTTTTTTTCCCCCTCAGCGCTGTAGCTCATTGGGCTGCCCTAGAAGGCTCCCTGATAGCTGCATTGCTGTGTGTACGCCGCTGTGCAAACCAACTGCTTTTTTCAAAGCACAAATCCTCTTGTTCCTTCCTTTCTGCACAGCTATCTTTTTGGTTTGTACACACTTTTTATTTAATTTGTGCATCAGTCCACTCCTTATTGCTGCCTGCCATACCTGGCTGAGATTACTGCAGGGAGATAGTAATTGTTGGACACTCCCTGTTTTTTTTTTTTTTATTTGTGGGAGATTAAGATTGACATTTCTGCTAGAGTGCCATCCCTGTCTGTGTCATCTCTCACTCAGTGGGCCATAGAAAGCCTATTTATTTTTTTGCTTGATTTGGGTTATAAAATCTACCTGAAAAAATCACTACATCAATCAGTGGGAGAAAAATATTGGCCTCAGGGCTTGTGTGCCACTCTTGACTCCTGTGTGCATCATCACTCACTCAGTGGGCCATAGAAAGCCTATTTATTTTTTTGCTTGATTTTGGTTCTAAAATCTACCTGAAAAAATCACTACATCAATCAGTGGGAGAAAAATATTGGCCTCAGGGCTTGTGTGCCACTCCTGACTCCTGTGTGCATCATCACTCACTCAGTGGGCCATAGAAAGCCCATTTTTTTTTTTTTTTGCTTTATTTGGGTTCTAAATTCTACCTGAAAAAATCAATAAATCAATCAGTGGGAGATTAATATTGGCCTTTGGGCTTGTGTGCCAGTCCTAAGCGTGCCATCTCTCTCTCTCAGATAGTGGGCCATAGAAAGCCTATTTATTTTTATTTTTTTTTATTGGGTTTATAAATTTTCCCTGGAAAAAAAAAAAAAAAAGTGGGAGATTAATATTGGCCTCTGGGCTTGTGTGCCAGTCCTGAGCGTGCCATCTCTCTCACAAATAGTGGGCCATAGAAAGCTAATTTTTTTTTTTTTTTTTGGTTTTATAAATTCTCCCTTAAAAAAAAAGGAAGATTAATATTGGCCTTTGGGCTTGTGTGCCAGTCCTAAGCGTGCCATCTCTCTCTGTCTCTCAGATAGTGGGCCATAGAAAGCCTATTTATTATTTTTTTTATTGGGTTTATAAATTTTCCCTGGAAGAAAAAAAAAAGTGGGAGATAAATATTGGCCTCTGGGCATGTGTGCCACTCCTGACTCCTGAAAAAATCATTTTATTCTATTTTTTTTTTCCTAAAGTCTCCCTGAAAAAAAAACAAAAAAAACAAATCAGTGGGAGATTAATATTGCCCTTTCTGCTTGTGTGCCAGTCTTGACTCCTGGGTGTGCCATCTCTCTCTCTCTCTCCAATTGTGGGCCATAGAAAGCCTATTATTTTTTTTAGCTTGATTTGGGTTCCAAAATCTACCTGAAAAAATCACTACATCAATCAGTGGGAGATAAATATTGGCCTCTGGGCTTGTGTGCCACTCCTGACTCCAGTGTGCGTCATCTCTCACTCAGTGGGCCATAGAAAGCCTTTTTTTGTTTTATTTGTTTTCTAAATTCTCCCTGAAAAAATCATTTTATTTTATTTGGTTTCTAAATTCTTCCTGAAAAAATCATTTTATTCTATTTTTTTTTCCTAAAGTCTCCCTGAAAAAAAAACAAAAAAAAAACAAATCAGTGGGAGATTAATATTGCCCTTTCTGCTTGTGTGCCAGTCTTGACTCCTGGGTGTGCCATCTCTCTCTCTCTCTCCAATTGTGGGCCATAGAAAGCCTATTATTTTTTTTAGCTTGATTTGGGTTCCAAAATCTACCTGAAAAAATCACTACATCAATCAGTGGGAGATAAATATTGGCCTCTGGGCTTGTGTGCCACTCCTGACTCCTGTGTGCGTCATCTCTCACTCAGTGGGCCATAGAAAGCCTTTTTTTGTTTTATTTGTTTTCTAAATTCTCCCTGAAAAAATCATTTTATTTTATTTGGTTTCTAAATTCTTCCTGAAAAAATCATTTTATTCTATTATTTTTTTTTCCTAAAGTCTCCCTTAAAAAAAAAAAAAATCAAATCAGTGGGAGATTAATATTTACATTTGTGCTTCAGTGACAGTCCTGCGTGTGTGGCATCTCTCTCATTTGTTGCCACCAACAACAGAGTGTGTAACATTGTGCCTGATTTTCGTTGTGGTCTCACTCACCTGTAAAGGGGTAGCTAAATCATACTGAAGTTATAGCTCACCGTGTAATTTGTGTGACAGCAACAAATACCGTTAGTTTGTTTACATTTTTAAAACAATGAGGAAGTATGGTGGAAGAGGTCGTGGCCGGGGGCGTTCATTGTCAGCTGGTAATGAGGGTAGTGGTAGTGGTGGAGCATCAGCTGGTCGTGGGAAAAAAAATATTGCACCTAAGTCTGGAGCTGTGGAGCCAGGTTCGTCGTCTGGCTACACAAGGCCTCGAACGCTCCCTTTTCTGGGAGTAGGAAAACCGCTTTTAAAGCCGGAGCAGCAAGAGCAAGTTTTGGCTTATCTTGCTGACTCAGCCTCTAGCTCTTTTGCCTCCTCTCGTGAAGCTGGTAAATGTCAAAGCAGCGCGTCGTTAGTGGATGTTCACGGTCAGGGACAAGTCGCTTCCTTGTCCTCTTCAGCAAAAACAACAACAGAGAAGAATGCAGCAGGCGACACAACGGGTTATTCCATGGAGCTCTTTACACATACCGTCCCTGGCTTAGAAAGTGAAGCAGTTAACAGGCCATGCCCATTACAAGTTGAATCTGACATGGAGTGCACTGATGCACAGCCACAGCCAGACTACTATGCTGGTCCTTTGACTCAGACCACAACATTGCCCTCGCAGGGTGCTGATCAAGAATCAGACCCTGATGAGACTATGTTGCCCCATCACGAACGCTATACCACCAACCGACACGGTGACACAGACGAAGTTGCACACGAGCTACAAGAAGAGGTAATAGATGACCCAGTTCTTGACCCCGATTGGCAGCCATTGGGGGAACAGGGTGCAGGCGGCAGCAGTTCTGAAGCGGAGGAGGAGGGGCCACAGCTTGCATCAACATCGCAACAGGTTCCATCTGCCGGGCCCGTATCTTGCCCAAAACGCGTGGCAAAGCCAAAACCTGTTGGAGGACAGCGTGGCCATCCGGTTAAAGCTCAGTCTGCAATGCCTGAAAAGGTATCCGATGCTAGAAAGAGTGCAGTCTGGCATTTTTTTAAACAACATCCAATTGATCAGCGCAAAGTCATTTGTCAAAAATGTTCAACTACCTTAAGCAGAGGACAGAATCTGAAAAGTCTCAATACAAGTTGCATGCATAGACATTTAACCACCATGCATTTGCAAGCCTGGACTAACTACCAAACATCCCTTAAGGTTGTAGCACCCTCGGCCAATGAAGCTAGTCAGCAACGCAACATCCCTTCCGGCAGTGTAGGGCCACCATTTTCCGCACCACCTGCAGTATCTGTGCAGGTTTCTTTGCCAGGCCAAAGCAGTCAGGGTCAGGGAATCACCAGTTTCGTAGTAGGAAACACTGCATCTAGGACACCGGTGGCAACAATACCATCTCCCACCGTCTCTCAGTCTGCCATGTCCACCGGCACCCCCGCTAGTTCCACGATCTCCAGCTCTCCAGTCCAGCTCACCCTACATGAGACTATGGTTAGAAAAAGGAAGTACTTAGCCTCGCATCCGCGTACACAGGGTTTGAACGCACACATAGCTAGACTAATCTCGTTAGAGATGATGCCCTACCGGTTAGTTGAAAGCGAAGC
The DNA here is from genome assembly GCF_032444005.1 of Ranitomeya imitator. NCBI lineage: Eukaryota > Metazoa > Chordata > Amphibia > Anura > Dendrobatidae > Ranitomeya > Ranitomeya imitator. Next base: position 555,453,734 of record NC_091285.1, read on the forward strand.
TTTCAAAGCCCTGATGGACTACGCTGTACCACGCTACGAGCTACCCAGTCGACACTTTTTTTCCAGAAAAGCCATTCCAGCCCTCCACCAGCATGTTAAAGAGCGCATCGTCCATGCACTCAGGCAATCTGTGAGCACAAAGGTGCACCTGACAACAGATGCATGGACCAGTAGACATGGCCAGGGACGTTACGTGTCCATCACGGCACACTGGGTAAATGTGGTGGATGCAGGGTCCACAGGGGACAGCAAGTTTGTGACAGTTCTGCCTAGCCCACGGTCTAGGAAACAATTGGCTGTAGCCGTTCGCACCCCCTCCTCCTCCTCTTCGTCCTCCTGCAGAAGCGAGAGCTCGTCCACAGACCGCAGTCGCACAACCACTCCATCCGCAGCTGCCACTGTTGCACACCAGGTCTCCCATTATGGGGCAGCTACTGGCAAACGTCAGCAGGCTGTATTGGCTATGAAGTGTTTGGGCGACAACAGACACACCGCGGAAGTTCTGTCCGAGTTCTTGCAGAAAGAAACGCAGTCGTGGCTGGGCACTGTAGATCTTGAGGCAGGCAAGGTAGTGAGTGATAACGGAAGGAATTTCATGGCTGCCATCTCCCTTTCCCAGCTGAAACACATTCCTTGCCTGGCTCACACCTTAAACCTGGTGGTGCAGTGCTTCCTGAAAAGTTATCCGGGGTTATCCGACCTGCTCCTCAAAGTGCGTGGACTTTGCTCACATATCCGCCGTTCGCCCGTACACTCCAGCCGTATGCAGACCTATCAGCGTTCTTTGAACCTTCCCCAGCATCGCCTAATCATAGACGTTGCAACAAGGTGGAACTCAACACTGCACATGCTTCAGAGACTGTGTGAACAGAGGCGGGCTGTTATGTTTTTGTGGGAGGATACACATACACGGGCAGGCAGTAGGATGGCAGACATGGAGTTGTCAGGTGTGCAGTGGTCGAAGATTCAAGACATGTGTCAAGTCCTTCAGTGTTTTGAGGAATGCACACGGCTGGTTAGTGCAGACAACGCCATAATAAGCATGAGCATCCCCCTAATGCGTCTGCTGATGCAAAGTTTGACGCACATAAAGGATCAGGCGTCTGCAGCTGAGGAAGAGGAAAGCCTTGATGACAGTCAGCCATTGTCTGGCCAGGGCAGTGTACAGGACGAGGTAGCGGGCGAAGAGGAGGAGGAGGACGAGGAGGATGATGGGGATGATTATATTTTTAATGAGGAAGCTTTTCCGGGGCCACTGGAAATTGGTGGCGCGGCAAGGCCGGGTTCTGGTTTTTTGAGGGACACAAGTGACGTGGATTTGCCTGAAACTGCCCCTCAACCAAGCACAACCGCAGATTTGAGAACTGGAACTTTGGCCCACATGGCGGATTATGCCTTACGTATCCTCAAAAGGGACACACGCATAACTAAAATGATGAATGATGACGATTACTGGTTGGCCTGCCTCCTTGATCCTCGCTATAAAGGCAAATTGCAAAATATAATGCCACATGAGAACTTGGAACTAATATTAGCAACCAAACAATCAACTCTTGTTTACCGTTTGCTTCTGGCATTCCCTGCACACAGCGCCCGTGATCGTTCTCACACGAGCTGCAGGGGCCAGCAGACCAGAGGAGTTAGAGGGGCAGAAATCAGAAGTGGCATTGGCCAGAGGGGTTTTCTGACCAGGTTGTGGAGTGATTTTGCTATGACCGCAGACAGGACAGGTACTGCAGCATCAATTCAAAGTGACAGGAGACAACATTTGTCCAGTATGGTTACAAACTATTTTTCATCCCTTATCGATGTTCTCCCCTTAACCGTCATTCCCATTTGATTACTGGGCATCAAAATTAGACACCTGGCCAGAATTGGCAGAATATGCATTGCAGGAGCTTGCTTGCCCGGCAGCTAGTGTCCTATCAGAAAGAGTATTCAGTGCTGCAGGTTCAATACTAACAGAAAAAAGGACTCGTCTGGCTACCCAAAATGTAGATGATCTAACCTTCATTAAAATGAACCACAACTGGATTTCGAAATCTTTTGCCCCACCTTGCCCGGCTGACACCTAGCTTTCCTATGAAAAGGTCTTGCCTGTGGACTATTCTGAATGCCTTTTCCAATCTCGTAATTTTCTGCACCTGATTGTCCAGCATACGACATGTTTACACCTCACTAAATGGCCAAACTCCCCACACGGGGCCGTGGTATCGACACTTGGCGACAGCACCCGTGAGAGTGCAGTTTGTCTGAAGAGGTGGGTGAGCCCGCTTTTGGTCGACGGCACTGCCACTGGGTCCCTCCTAGTACAATAAAGTGTCTCTGGCGGTGGTGGTGCGCACCCAACGTCAGACACACCGTTGTAATATGAGGGGCCCTGGGCCTGTACCGCCGGCCACAAGACAGTTTCCCCCCACCCCAGCTCAAACAGTGCTCTAGCACTTGCAAAATTATCTCACAGCTCCACCAATGTTTAGTCTATGCGCTGACATCCTTCAATGCCTGCCACTGACAATACCATTGTATTGACATTTTTGTTATGTTAGGCCTTCGATGCCTGTCTGTGGTCACTCCTTCCACTAGGCCTCCACTGACCACACCACTGCTGCCCGTGTACCCTTGTAACCAATTTAAAATTGCCTACAGCCATGTGTTATTATTTTAGGCCTTCGATGCCTGTCTGCGGTGACTCCTTCCACTAGGCCTCCACTGACCACACCACTGCTGCCCGTGTACCCCTGGAACCAATTTAAAATTGCCTACAGCCATGTGTTATTATTTTAGGCCTTCGATGCCTGTCTGCGGTCACTCCTTCCACTAGGCCTCCACTGACCACACCACTGCTGCCCGTGTACCCCTGGAACCAATTTAAAATTGCCTACAGCCATGTGTTATTATTTTAGGCCTTCGATGCCTGTCTGCGGTCACTCCTTCCACTAGGCCTCCACTGACCACACCACTGCTGCCCGTGTACCCCTGGAACCAATTTAAAATTGCCTACAGCCATGTGTTAGTATTTTAGGCCTTCAATGCCTGTCTGCGGTGACTCCTTCCACTAGGCCTCCACTGACCACACCACTGCTGCCCGTGTACCCCTGGAACCAATTTAAAATTGCCTACAGCCATGTGTTATTATTTTAGGCCTTCGATGCCTGTCTGCGGTCACTCCTTCCACTAGGCCTCCACTGACCACACCACTGCTGCCCGTGTACCCCTGGAACCAATTTAAAATTGCCTACAGCCATGTGTTAGTATTTTAGGCCTTCAATGCCTGTCTGCGGTGACTCCTTCCACTAGGCCTCCACTGACCACACCACTGCTGCCCGTGTACCCCTGGAACCAATTTAAAATTGCCTACAGCCATGTGTTATTATTTTAGGCCTTCGATGCCTGTCTGCGGTCACTCCTTCCACTAGGCCTCCACTGACCACACCACTGCTGCCCGTGTACCCCTGGAACCAATTTAAAATTGCCTACAGCCATGTGTTATTATTTTAGGCCTTCGATGCCTGTCTGCGGTCACTCCTTCCACTAGGCCTCCACTGACCACACCACTGCTGCCCGTGTACCCCTGGAACCAATTTAAAATTGCCTACAGCCATGTGTTATTATTTTAGGCCTTCGATGCCTGTCTGCGGTCACTCCTTCCACTAGGCCTCCACTGACCACACCACTGCTGCCCGTGTACCCCTGGAACCAATTTAAAATTGCCTACAGCCATGTGTTATTATTTTAGGCCTTCGATGCCTGTCTGCGGTCACTCCTTCCACTAGGCCTCCACTGACCACACCACTGCTGCCTGTGTACCCCTGGAACCAATTTAAAATTGCCTACAGCCATGTGTTAATATTTTAGGCCTTCGATGCCTGTCTGCGGTCACTCCTTCCACTAGGCCTCCACTGACCACACCACTGCTGCCCGTGTACCCCTGGAACCAATTTAAAATTGCCTACAGCCATGTGTTATTATTTTAGGCCTTCGATGCCTGTCTGCGGTCACTCCTTCCACTAGGCCTCCACTGACCACACCACTGCTGCCCGTGTACCCCTGGAACCAACATCAGAAAATATAAAAATAAGTATTTTGCTTATAAAAAAGAAAATACTGGAAAGATATCAAATGCAGACATTTTAACATTAAAAACAAACACATACAACAAAAATCTGGTACAGTACTAAAAATGGCCACCAGCTACAATAACTTTCTCCTGCAAGTAGTTAACTGAAAGGTTTTTTCAATTTTAAACACAGATATGGCATCCACCGAGTGTTGTCCTGTCGCGTCTTCTTTATATTATTGCCAAGAAGATGCAAAACAATGAAAATAATAAAATCATTATTTACCAAAAAAATAGAGTAAGTCAAGACCACATTGCAAATAAACATTCATTACAAATAAAGAAGCAGGGTGCGTCCGAGGGTGAGTATATACCTAATAAGAATATAATCACCCTCGGACGCGCCCTGCTTCTTTCCGACAGCCTTCCTTCCTAAGAATCAGCCCTTCCGTGGTGTAGAGAGAGGGTTTGTTACACTCCAAGGTGTTCCCCAGGTTGCCTTTCCTGAGCTTCGATCTTCCGGCTCTCGTTTAGTGGTTGTTGGAAAGTACGCTGCATTGGGCCTACAAATTGGGTATGGGGTGTAGAGAGATGGTGTGTTCCACTCCAAGGTGTTCCCCAGGTTGCCTTTCCTGAGCTTCGATCTTCCGGCTCTCGTTTAGTAGTTGTTGGAAACTACGCTGCATTAGGCCTACAAATTGGGTATGGGGTGTATAGAGATGGTGTGTTCCACTGTAGAGAGATGGTGTGTTCCACTCCAAGGTGTTCCCCAGGTTTCCTCGCCAATGCTTCGATCATCATGCTCTCGTTTAGTAGTTGTTGGAAACTACGCTGCATTAGGCCTACAAATTGGGTATGGGGTGTAGAGAGATGGTGTGTTACACTCCAAGGTGTTCCCCAGGTTTCCTCTCCATTGGTTCGATCTTCCGGCTCTCGTTTAGTAGTTGTTGGAAACTACGCTGCATTAGGCCTACAAATTGGGTATGGGGTGTAGAGAGATGGTGTGTTACACTCCAAGGTGTTCCCCAGGTTGCCTTTCCTGAGCTTCGATCTTCCGGCTCTCGTTTAGTAGTTGTTGGAAACTACGCTGCATTAGGCCTACAAATTGGGTATGGGGTGTAGAGAGATGGTGTGTTCCACTGTAGAGAGATGGTGTGTTCCACTCCAAGGTGTTCCCCAGGTTTCCTCGCCAATGCTTCGATCTTCCGGCTCTCGTTTAGTAGTTGTTGGAAACTACGCTGCATTAGGCCTACAAATTGGGTATGGGGTGTAGAGAGATGGTGTGTTCCACTCCAAGGTGTTCCCCAGGTTTCCTCTCCATTGCTTCGATCTTCCGGCTCTCGTTTAGTAGTTGTTGGAAACTACGCTGCATTAGGCCTACAAATTGGGTATGGGGTGTAAAGAGATGGTGTGTTACACTCCAAGGTGTTCCCCAGGTTTCCTCTCCATTGCTTCGATCTTCCGGCTCTCGTTTAGTAGTTGTTGGAAACTACGCTGCAATAGGCCTACAAATTGGGTATGGGGTGTAGAGAGATGGTGTGTTACACTCCAAGGTGTTCCCCAGGTTTCCTCTCCATTGCTTCGATCTTCCGGCTCTCGTTTAGTAGTTGTTGGAAACTACGCTGCATTGGGCCTACAAATTGGGTATGGGGTGTAGAGAGATGGTGTGTTCCACTCCAAGGTGTTCTCCAGGTTGCCTTTCCTGAGCTTCGATCTTCCGGCTCTCATTTAGTAGTTGTTGGAAACTACGCTGCATTAGGCCTACAAATTGGGTATGGGGTGTAGAGAGATGGTGTGTTCCACTGTAGAGAGATGGTGTGTTCCACTCCAAGGTGTTCCCCAGGTTTCCTCGCCAATGCTTCGATCATCATGCTCTCGTTTAGTAGTTGTTGGAAACTACGCTGCATTAGGCCTACAAATTGGGTATGGGGTGTAGAGAGATGGTGTGTTCCACTCCAAGGTGTTCCCCAGGTTTCCTCGCCAATGCTTCGATCATCATGCTCTCGTTTAGTAGTTGTTGGAAACTACGCTGCATTAGACCTACAAATTGGGTATGGGGTGTAGAGAGATGGTGTGTTCCACTCCAAGGTGTTCTCCAGGTTGCCTTTCCTGAACTTCTATCTTCAGGCTCTCATTAAATTGTGGTTAAACGGAACAACTGCATTTGGCGTACTAGTTGGTTTGGGGCCTACTATCGGTGTCTGCCGCTCCTTGCTGTTCTCCTGGTTTCCTGTCCTGAAATTCCGTTTTCAGGCGCTCGTTAAGTAGTTGTTAATGTTAGACTGCATTTGGCCTACTAGTTGGGTTGGGGCCTACTATCGGTGTCTGCCACTCCTTGCTGTTCTCCTCCACTGAACAAAGCTGTGCCGCCTGTTTACTACTGTTGCCAATTTTGAACTGCATTTCGACTACTTACTGATTTGGGCCTACTCTCTGTGTCAGCCTCTCATTCCAGTTGTCCTCCACTGCAATGCCCCCTGATTAGTCCTGTGTTACCAATTTTGAACTGCATTTAGCCCACTTTATTCTTTGGGCCTATATCTGTGTTTCCTCCTCATCCTGCCCATTGCCCAGCCAGTGATAGATGAGTCTGCTGGTACATTGACCCATAACGCAACATTTCCCATGCACGCTACACTGCAAGATTGTGACCCTGCTGAAAGTCAGGTCCCCCTTCCCGCATACCATACCACCTTACACGGGGACAAACAGGAAGGTGCAGATGAAAGTGCAGGTTCCTTCATCAGGTGGGGGGAGGAATACTAGTTGGCGACGTCACTGGCACAGGGCCTCTCATGGTACGCAAAAGTGTTGCTGCCGGTGGGAGGCGCCCACGCCGTGCAAACACACCGCTGTACTTTGAGGGGCCCTGTGCCAGTGCCAATGCCAACGAGTGGGCCCCCCCTGCTTGCTCAGGTTCACAGCACTTGCAAAGTTGAAATACTTACCTCTCCCTGCTCCACTGCCGTGACGTGGTCCAGATTTCCTGGGCCCACTAATTACTTGAACCAGCCCTACCCACCACAACTTTAGCCAAATGACCCCCAATTTCAAATGCCTTCCAATTATTATAAGGTAAATTACGCTTGACAAGCTTCATTAAGAAGAATGGATGGTTTTGACATTAAAATGGGCACTCTAGGTGTTTTCCTGGCCCCCACTCACTGCCGACTATGCTGCCCCATTGACTTGCATTGGGTTTCGTGTTTCGGTCGATCCCGACTTTACGTCATAATCGGCCGATTTCACTCGACCCGACTTTTGAGATAGTCGGGTTTCGCGAAACCCGGCTCGACTCTAAAAAGGTCAAAGTCGCTCAACTCTACATAGGAGATTTGGCTGTGGATCAGCAGCGGATTTGGCCCTGTGTATCTGCAGCAGTTTTCCATGCCTTATACAGTACCATTTAAACGTATGGAAAACCAAATCCGCAGTGCATATGTTGCGGAAAATTCCACGTGGAAACGCTGCGTTGTATTTTCCGCAGCATGTCAATTCTTTGTGCAGATTTCACAGCGTTTTACACCTGTTACATAATTGGAATCTGCAGGTGTAAAAACGCTGTTGAAATCCGCATAAAAACTGCACAAAATCTGCAGTAAATCCGCGGTGAATCCGCAGGTAAAACGCAGCGCAAGTTACCGGTGGATTCTGCATTATCCACATGGAAAAATCCGCAATGGAATCCGCAACGTGTGCACATACCCTAAAAGTGCTGTAATTAAAGTACTGTTACTGTAGTATATCATAGATCAATCAATTCCCAGTCACACAGACTCTGGAGATAGAGAACCTCCCTTTCACTTGAATCTTTGTATTACGGTATTTACAGTTGGGTACTACCACTCCCATTTTAATTTTCAGCAATACAATAGTTTAACACAATCAATCAGATTTAGGTCTTCATATAGCCTATCTGCAATGATGAGCTGTGCGCTCTGACCTCCAAACCATAGACTGTAAAATCCTAAAAGCGCATCATTGGCTAATTCTATGGCTGATGCAATCTTCAGCAGTGTGACAAATGGCGCTGTGCGTTTTTAGTTTTTTTTTTCCAATCGTCACAATTTGTTTGTATTCGCTGGGACCTACAAATTCTAGGAAATTAAATTAAATTTTGAAATAAAGCGGATCCCTTCACTTATCTCTGTTTAGAAACCAAACAGGGACCCACTGTTCAGTCACAATCTATATTACATGACCCTTATTCAAAAAGTTAGCAATGCTTCTAAAATAAACTGGGTAGCTTGTTGAATGAATGGCGAGTTGCTGCCTTTGTCTGCACATAGTTAATCAAGTTTATCGTGCCATCTACAGCTCGTGTATGGGGGTGGGATGCAAAATCCTGCACAGGGGCCCACTGGGAGATTCACCTGTTCTCCAATGTGCCAGTCCAAATTTGTAGGGCACCATCACCTGTTCACTGTAATTTGCAGTAAACAAGATATCTTTTTACCCTAATTGCCTTTTTTACTTTATTTCTTCAATTCAGTTTAACAAATTCTTTATATGACAAAGGAGGCTTTAATTTGACTCTTGTGGAGTGTGGCTAGCCCATTTCGGGGAAAAAAAAGTAAAATAAATGTTGTGTTTGGCAATTTTCTAAGCAAATCTACCAGATTGTATGTTCAAAAATATAGTGGCTATTCTAGAAAGTAAAGAAAATCTTGTATTCATTATTTCATGGGTCATGTTTCTTTCTACATCATACTTATTTCTACAAAGAAATGGATACACATGATGAGAGCATTATACTGCCTCTGTACAAATCTCTAGTTAGACTGCACATGGAGTACTGTGTACAGTTTTGAGCACCGGTGCTCAGGAAGGATATAATGGAACTAGAGTGAGTATAAAGGAAGGCAACAAAATTAATAAAAGGGATGGGGGAACTACAATACCCAGAGAGATTAGCAAAATTAGGATTATTTAGTATAGAAAAAAGATGACTGACTGATCTAATAACCATGTATAAGTATATAAGGGGACTATACAAATATCTCTCTGAGGATGTGTTTATACCAAGGAAGATGATGATTACAAGGGGACATTCCCTGCGTCTGGAGGAGAGAAGGCTTTTCCACCAACATAGAAGAGGATTCTTTACTGTTAGGGCAGTGAGAATCTGGAATTCCTTGCCTGAGGAGGTGGTGATGGCAAACGCAGTCAAGGGGTTTCAAGAGAGGCCTGAATGTCTTCCTGGAGCGTAACAATATTGTATCTTACAGTTATTAGGTTCTTTAGAAGAACATAGATCTGGGAATTTATTCTGATGGAATATAGGCTGAACTGGATGGACAAATGTCTTTTTTCGGCCTTACTAACTATGCTACTATGTTACTACATTATTATTTCTTGATATGTTCTGTACGTACTTTATTTATGAAGCATCATTACATAATCCTCCAGTTGTTCATATTTACATAGATGTTGCATATCTCCATTTAGAAGGGATAATATTTGCTGAAGAACCAAACTATTATGCTTTTATTATATGATTCATAGGAATAGGTTCAATTTGAGTCCATATGTGATCTGGAAAGGTACTTGTTAGCTGAAGTCATTGACTATTCACCTGTTGGATCATATTTATAGTCACATAATTCCACTGATATTGGGACACATCAGAGTATAAAATGTGGACAATATAATATTTATCCCAATATAAAATATAATTTTATTTCAGAATAGTTCATAAAATGGGCACATTTTTTTTTTAACATTTACATCATTTTATGATAGCTGGCAAAAAACGTTACCCATGGTTCTAAATCCATTGTAATGTTCAACATGTGTGGATCTAAAGTTATATTCAGTTTTATTATATTTTATTTCCAATTGATGCATTCAGAAGTTTTACTTGATAGGAAATGACAGTTATAAAGCAACTTTTTCGTAAGTAAAGTATCATAAATGTATTCGGTGAAATATAAGTATAACCAAGATTGGGTAAAATTCTCTTTTCTGGCCACTAAGTTATGTTAAATTTGTAGGTAGAGGATGGAGCAGATTTTTTTTCTTTTTTTACAGTTATCTGAAAAAAGATTGATTGAAAGTTGAAAACGCCGCCATATGGTCAGCACCTGATGAAGAAGCTCCATCTGGAAAACATAGCTTTAGTTACAGGTCAGCAGAGAAAGTGTGCATACATCAAGGCTGACTGACAGAACAAAACACAGTCTTAGGGGACAGTAAGTCCAGATTGGAGGCTCTCTGTACTACTTTGAAATAATTAAGATGAAAGACTTGTGTTGGCTGAGAAACAAATAAAATTGGCGGACCTTAATTAGTTGAACCTTAATGAAACATATTATGTGAAAACTCCAAATATTATACAACTCAACTGAGATCAACTATCTTGATTGGGAAACATGAAGCTTCATCAAAAGTATTGACCTGCTGATTAAACATTGCTGCTAGTCCTGAATTAATTACCCCTTATGCATATAGCAATGAGGCACTTCAGAAATGATGTACTGATTTACAATTGTCCCTTCACCCAGATAAGTACACAATCTAATTAGCTTACCCCAGCCATGTGGCAGAATAACTACTGCAATTTTCATAGTAAAATAAATTAACAATTCAATACACTCAGGAGAGGGAGTTCTCCGTAGCCAAAATAGAACTCTGGTATGGTGGAAAATTTGGCCACTATTTGGCCACTATGGCTTGGCAAAGGTTTTCGTAAAAATTAATTGGTACTTTAGTCTTTATTTTAGGACATTTAAAGGATTCGATGTTCAAGGACAGATAGTGGATTCATCTTCACAGGTATGGAAATATTAACCAAGTATGCTAATGTGGGCACATGAATTATTTCAGAGCTTCTTAACAGCTGAAGAGGTTCATGCGAGGGCTTCATGTGGCTTCTGGGACTCATTACAAAAATTCCACAAGACTCAAATTCTAAACATTCGAACCAGACAGCATATTTGACTTTAGAACTAAAAAAACCCCACAACAAATTCCCTTTTTAACACTATAGGTTTTTTTGAACACCTTTTTGAAAACATATTCATGAAGTAGGCTATTTTACTACTTCTATGGCTTACCGTATAAGGTGCCGACATTATTCACACTAGTTTATAGATATTGTAAAAAAAAAAAAAAAAAAAAAGAAAAAAGGAAGAACTTTTGACTTTAAAAAATACCAATTTACCATTATCCTTTTGGAAAATAGAATTAGTCATACCGGTAATTCGATTTCAAGGAACCACGACAGCAGTATCGGAGGATGTCTCCTCGCCCTAATAGGGGACAGGAAATTAAGAGGTTAAATACCCCCCTCTTCCTGCAACCACCAGTGTTTTCTCTGGACACAGTAGCATACAGTCATGGCCAAAAGTATTGACACCCCTGCAATTCTGTCAGATAATACTCATTTTCTTCCTGAAAATGATTGCAAACACAAATTATTTGGTTAAATTATCTTCATTTAATTTGTCTTAAATGAAAAAACACAAAAAGAATTGTCCTAAAGCCAAATTGGATATAATTCCACACCAAACATAAAAAAGGGGGTGGATAAAAGTATTGGCACTGTTCGAAAAATCATGTGATGCTTCTCTAATTTGTGCAATTAACAGCACCTGTAACTTACCTGTGGCACGTAACAGGTGTTGGCAATAACTAAATCACACTTGCAGCCAGTTGACATGGATTAAAGTTGACTCAACCTCTGTCCTTGTGTGTACCACATTGAGCATGGAGAAAAGAAAGAAGACTAAAGAACTGTCTGAGGACTTGAGAAACCAAATTGTGTGGAAGCATGAGCAATCTCAAGGCTACAAGTCCATCTCCAAAGACCTGAATGTTCCTGTGTCTACCGTGCGCAGTGCCAGCAAGAAGTTTAAAGCCCATGGCACTGTGGCTAACCTCCCTAGATGTGGACGGAAAAGAAAAATTGACAAGAGATTTCAATGCAAGATTGTGCGGATGTTGGATAAAGAACCTCGACTAACATCCAAACAAGTTCAAGCTGCCCTGCAGTCCGAGGGTACAACAGTGTCAACCCGTACTATCCATCGGCGTCTGAATGAAAAGGGACTGTATGGTAGGAGACCCAGGAAGACCCCACTTCCTACCCAGAGACATAAAAAAGCCAGGCTGGAGTTTGCCAAAACTTACCTGAAAAAGCCTAAAATGTTTTGGAAGAATGTTCTCTGGTCAGAAGAAACAAAAGTAGAGCTTTTTGGGCAAAGGCATCAACATAGAGTTTACAGGAGAAAAAAAAGAGGCATTCAAAGAAAAGAACACGGTCCCTACAGTCAAACATGGCGGAGGCTCCCTGATGTTTTGGGGTTGCTTTGTTGCCTCTGGCACTGGACTGCTTGACCGTGTGCATGGCATTATGAAGTCTGAAGACTACCAACAAATTTTGCAGCATAATCTAGGGCCCAGTGTGAGAAAGCTGGGTCTCCCTCAGAGGTTATGGGTCTTCCAGCAGGACAATGACCCAAAACACACTTCAAAAAGCTCTAGAAAATGGTTTGAGAGAAAGCACTGGAGACTTCTAAGGTGGCCAGCAATGAGTCCAGACCTGAATCCCATAGAACACCTGTGGAGAGATCTAAAAATGGTAGCTTGGAGAAGGCACACTTCAAATATCAGGGACCTGGAGCCGTTTGCCAAAGAAGAATGGTCTAAAATTCCAGCAGAGCATTGTAAGAAACTCATTGATGGTTACCGGATGCGGTTGGTCACAGTTATTTTGGCTAAAGGTTGTGCAACCAAGTATTAGGCTAAGGGTGCCAATACTTTTTTCTGGCCCATTTTTGGAGTTTTGTGTGAAATGATCAATGTTTTGATTTTTGCTTCATTCTCTTTTGTGTTTTTTCATTTAAGACAAATTAAATGAAGATAATAATACCAAAGAATTTGTGATTGCAATCATTTTCAGGAAGAAAATGAGTATTATCTGACAGAATTGCAGGGGTGTCAATACTTTTGGCCATGACTGTATATAGTTACCACTTAAGTGCAGGAATCATCCAATAAGAATATCAGATAGGGAGGGAAATTAGTGCTGTCGTGGAAGGTTCCTAGAAACCGAATTACCGGTAAGACTAATTCTATTTTCTCCAGTCACCTTCCACGACAGCAGTATCGGAGTGATACCAACAGCTAATTTCTTTAGGGAGGGACGACAGCCTGCAGAACACGTCTGCCAAATGATAGGTCCCTATTGAAATTTAGCCTGTAATGCCTGGTGAATGTATGGACTGACGACCAGGTGGCGGCTCTGCAAATCTGCTCAGATGATGCGTTCCCTCTCTCTGCCCAGGTAGTTGAGTGTTGTGAATTCTGCTTTTGGGCTCCCTCCGGTGGTTGTAGGTGCTAATGCAGTTGTCCCTGGGCTGCAGTCTTGGACGACAGGTGTATCTGCTGATTCCAATTCCGACTGGGGTATTTAGGTTTGCAGGACTCATTAGTCCTTGCCAGTTGTCAATGTTTCTTGGGAAGTGTTGGACCTCTGTCTGGCTTCTCCTGCTTAGCTGACAGTCCCTGGGTAAGAAGGACATTATTTTCCTTGAATCCAGAAGAACTCCAAGGAATTTTTTCTCCGAAGATGGATGAAGGTCTGACTTCTCCAAGTTCGGAATCGACCCCAGTGATTTCAGGATATCCTGGACCTCCATCACATCCTGATTCAGACGAGGAACAGATGGGGTGACAATAAGAAAATCGTCTAGGTATGGGATGATACAGATCCCCTGTTGCTGGATGAAGATCACTGCCTCTGACATGATCTTGGTAAAAACCCGTGGAGCTGGTGAGACTCCGAATGGAAGGACATTGAATTGATAATGGCTGGTTTAATGGTTTTGGGCCACTGCAAATCTGAGGAACTTCCTGTGGTCGGTGTTATGATGCGGTGGTTTAGGAGCAACATGGAACGAGCTCTGAAGGAAAGTGGTAACTGTACTGACCGCAGTCCCTAAGCTCAACACCACACTAGAAGTAGCCGTGGGATGCTCCTAACTCTCCCTAGGCACCTCGTCACCGCCTAAGAGCTAACTACCCCTAAAGATAGAAGCAGGAAAACTATCTTGCCTCAGAGAAAATCCCCAAAGGATAGATTAGCCCCCCACAAATAATGACTGTGAGTGGAGAGGGAAAAGACATACACAGAATGAAACCAGGATGAGCACAGGAGGCCAGTCTAACTTGATAGATAGGACAGGATGGAATACTGTGCGGTCAGTATAAAACACTACAAAAATCCACGCAGTGTTTACTAAAAATCTCCACACCTGACTAAAGGTGTGGAGGGTAAATCTGCTTCCCAGAGCTTCCAGCAAGACAGAATCAATTCATACTGATAACGCTGGACAAACATAGAAGCACAGAACGGATAAGTCCACAATCTGTGAACAGAAAAGAGCAAGCAAAAACTTAGCTTTGCTGAACTGGTCAGGATAACAGGGAACTCCAAAGAGATGTGAATCCAACCAGGAACAATTTACAAGTGGCACTGGCTGAAGGAGAGAGCAGGCATAAATAGCCGAGCAGAAAAGACGATCAGTGGAAGCAGCTGAAGACAGCTAACTCCAAGGAGCAGCCATACCACTTGAAACCACAAGAGGGAGCCCAAGAGCAGAACTCACAAAAGTGCCACTTACAACCACCAGAGGGAGCCCAAGAGCGGAATTCACAACAGGTCGGGATGTATCGACACATGATAGTATGAGTCCCTCAGATCTAACGTAGCCATTACCCAGTCCTGACCAATAAGCAGGATTGCTGATCTGATTGATTCCATTTTGAATTTTCAATATTTTATTGTCTGATTTAGGGGTTTCAGGTTAATGATAACCCGGTGTTTCCCCAAGGGCTTTCTTACCAAAAATAGGTGGGAATAGTGACCCTCTCCTTTTTCCTGATGAGGTACCCAGGAGATTACTCCTACCTGAAGCAGGTCGAGAATATCCAAATTGAGGGTTTCTTGAAGGAGTGGAGACTGAAGGGAGGTGATTGTCAGGCAGTGAGGAGGAGGACTCTCGAATTCTAGCCGTAGGCCTTCCTGTATGGTATGCAGGACCCACTGATTTGTGGTGATGGTCTGCCACTGGAAGAGAAACTCTGACAGTCGGCCCCCGAATAGTCATTGTTTCTCAGGGGTCTGCTGGAGATGGGGAACCAGGATATTTCTGGCTTTACCTCCCTAGGGGTAACTCCACCAACTCGTTTTACCCTTACCCCTGTAATCCCTCTGGGGTACTTGCTCAAGGGGGGGGCAAAAAAGCATTTCATAGAGCTCTCTGCTCCGGAAGAACCTTCTTCTTATCTGTAGCCTTGTGTAGGATGTCATTGAGGGCTGGCCCAAACATATAATGTCGCTGAAAGGGAATATTACATAGCTTGGATTTAGAGGTTATATATCGCCTCCCCAGGATTTAAGCCATAGAGCTCTCCTAGCGGAATTGGAGAGAACTGAGGACCTAGCCGCCACCCTTACAGATTCAGCGGAAGCATCCGCAAGGAACCCTGTTGCCTTTTGAAGGAGTGGTAGGGAATTAAGAATCTCCTCTCTAGATGTCCCCTGAGAAAGGTGATTTTCTTAAGGTACATAACCAAAGAAAAAGGGATCTGGCAACACATGTGGAGGCTACATTTGTTTTCAGTATGCTAGTAGATATGTCCCAGGATTTCCTTAGTAAGCTCTCGATCTTTCGATCCATAGGATCTTTGAGCTGGAAGGAATCCTCAAAGGGTAGAGCCATTTTTTTGGTTACCCATGACACCTGTACATCCACTTTAGGCATTTCCCGTAAAGAACAGTCCCCCTCAAGAGGGAAATGATTCTTTAATTCTGATGGTACATTCAAACCTTTCTCAGGTAGGCCCCATTTATGGAGGATAATATTTTCAATGTTCTCATGTATAGTGAACCCCTTTGGAGTTCTAGGCTTTAACCCTCCAAACATATCATCCTAAACGGAGTGGCTAGCTACCTCCTCTTCCACCCCCATGGTGCCCCTCACCATGGAAATTAGCTCTTCCATATCTTCGGAAGAGAAGAGATATTTTTTATTATCAGATTTGGGAGTGGAAGTAGAACCCTCATTCTCCCAAATGTCCTCTGAACCCGAGGTATGGATTTCGCCTGAGTCAGAATCAGAGACAATAGGAGCCATCTTCCTTTTCTTAGGAGGAGGGGGCTGAGGTTTGGGGCCTGAGACAGGGCAGCCATAGAGGACTGAACCTCTTGTTTGATGAGGGTTCTGATGCTGTCCAGGAGGGAGGGTTGTTCACTACGCAGCACTTCATCCGTGCATGGTTGGCAGAGCTTTTTCTTATAATTGGAGGGAAGCTTGGACGCACAAGTACCACACTTGAGGCTGGGCTTTCTTGGGGCAGAGACCTTTTCTCCCTAAAAAGAGAGAGATAGGTGGAATAAGTTACTTCATAATAATCTGGACAGCATGGGACCTCATCCACTACTTACAGTAGGAGGGTGAACGCTGGGCTCTGCAGAGGCAGAGTGTAGGGGTTTGTCGCCGTCCATAGAGGCCAGTCAGTCAGTCACCAGTTACAGAGGGACACAGACAGAGGCCTTACCTGGAGGCTCCCCAACCAGGAAAATATATATACTTATCGAGGTTGCCAGCGAATTTTCATGCCCCTCCTCTTCCCAAGGTCCGTAGGTGGTAACGCCAGTAATGCCCGTCATGGCCGCCGCCGGATCCGGGACGCCAGTCGGCACGCACATGCGCTCCAGCACAGGGAGCCGAAACCGGAAGTTCAGACGCGTCACTTCCGGTGCGCGCACAGCCTCCGGCAGCAGCGAGGAGAGAGGAGGGAGTCGGGGAGCTGCGGGAGGACCCCGGTGCACTTCACCGCCCCTTGGGATAAGGGGTCCCAAGTGCCACACTGAACGCGGAGATGGGAGCAGTCCTAAGAGGAGGAGAGCGGAGCCCTCGATCTCGACTGCCCGGCAAAACAAGGTAACAGCGCTCCGATCCCCGGCCACGGCAGCACTATCAGAGAACCTCTTCTTGTCCCATAGGGGACAGGAAAAACACTGGTGGTTGCAGGAAGGGGATGGTTATTTAACCTCTTTATTTCCTGTCCCCTATTAGGGCGGGGAGACATCCTCCGATACTGCTGCCGTGAAAGGTGACTGGAGAAAGTGGGGATTAATCATTAATTTTACTAATTAAGCCAAATACCTATATCTATTATTACTATCAAATAGAATTTTGGGGCAAATCATTACTTCCCGACACACCTCCAATTTAACTTCTGTCCAGAACTTTTTGAGATTCTGAATATGTTAGAGACATAAATACATTTAAAGGAGTTGTCCACTACTTTCAATTAACCCCCCAATGTATCCCCCTGAGGCCCCTAATGAATTTTGTAAATACCTTCTGTTGCAGTTTTTGCCTGTGAGCGGCGCTATGCCGGCAGCTGAGTCCGGGTCACGTGACCCCCAGACTGCAGCGATCGCTAATTTCCGCCGATGTTACACTCTGGAAATTGACATGACGTCAGCAGCAGGCATGACCCAGCCTCCACAGACAGTGGTCACTCATCAAGAGTGACTGGTCTGTGGGCAGCGCTGAGGGCTGCAGGGCTGTGCTGGGGGTGGGCGGGGCTATGCAGAGATGTGCATGCTGTGCTGGGATGGGCGGGGCTGTGCTAGGATGTGCGGGCACAGGGGGGGTCTGCGCGGCTGCACCGGGATGTGCGGGCGCCGAGATGTGCGGGAGTCGGGATGTGCGGGCGCTGGGTGGTGCGGCTGTGCCGGGATGTGCGGGTGCCGGGCGGGTGTACCTACATTACACACATACAGTACACACAACAAACATACAGACAGACATACAACATAATGTGACGTGCAACATGTGACATGCAACATGTGACATGTAACATGCGACATGCGACGTGCAACATGCGACGTGCAACATGCGACATGCGACATGCAGCATGCAACATGCAGTTCATACATACAGTACATGCATACAACATACATATAGACATACAGTACATATAACCTGATCGCTAAACAGCGTAGCGAGAAAAAAAATCAAAAGCAAAAATTCGTTTTTTTTTTGTCGCCACGACATTGCATTAAAATGCAATAACGGGCGATCAAAAGAACATATCTGCACAAAAGTGGTATTATTAAAAAAGTCAGCGCGGCGTGCAAAAAATTAGCCCTCACACAACCCGATATCTCAGAAAATATAGACGCTACGGGTATCAGAAAATGGCACAATTATTTTATTTATTTTTTAGCAAAGTTTGGAATTTTTTTCACCACTTAGATAAAAAATAACCTAGACAGGTTTGGTGTCTATGAACTCGTAATCACCTAAAGAATCATAATGGCAGGTCAGTTTTAGGCTGTGTGTACACGTTGCAGATTTGGGTGCAGAATTTTCTACACAAAATTTGCATCTCCTGGCAGAAAACCCAGCTGCATTTTTGATGCATTTTTGCGTGTTTTTTGCACGGTTTTGATGCTTTTTTATGCAGTTTTTCTGCAATTTTGATGCGTTTTTTGGGTGCGTTTTTTGCGCGGTTTTGATGTAGTTTTTGGTATGGTTTTGATTCAGTTTCTGGTGCAGTTTTGATGTGTTTTTGATTCTGCTTTTGGTGCAGTTTTGATGCATTTTTGATGCATTTTTGATGCAGTTTTGATGCGTTTTTGGTGTGGTTTTTGATGGTACGGTTTTGATTCCGTTTTTGGTGCGTTTTTTGATTCAGCTATTAGTGCAGTTTTGATGCGTTTTTGCACGATTTAGATTAGTTTTTTATGCAGTTTTTGGTGTGGTTTTTATGGAGTTTTTGGTGCAGTTTTTGCGCATTTTTTATTCAGTTTTTGGTGCCGTTTTGATGCGTTTTTGATTCAGCTTTTGATGCAGTTTTTATGCATTTTTTATGCAGTTTTTTAGTGGTTTTGATGCATTTTTGATTCCGTTAAAGGTGCAGTTTTTGTGCGTTTTTGATTCATTTTTTGGTGCAGTTTTGATGCAGTTTTTGGTGCGGATTTTGCGCGTTTTTTATGCGTTTTTAATGCTTTTTTGTATGAGTTTTTAAAAACTATGGATAGATATATCTATTGATAGATGTATGGATAGTGTAGGGTGCGCGTCCACTGTCCGGATGACATCTTGATTAGCTGCAGATTGGATGCTGCGTACTTGTAGTCCCATCGGATGATGCCTGCACACCCACACCCCCAAAGACCCCCCCGCACAGACTCGCACACACCCTGACAGTCCCGCACACACCCGAACACACACTGACAGCCCTGCACACACCCGAACAGTCCCGCACAAACATACACGAACACAGTCACTGCCCTGTTGTGAATTCTGTTGTCGGGCTCCCTCCTGTGGTCATGAATGGTACTTCGGCTGGTTCTGTTCATGGACCTCCTCTGCTGGGTGTTTCTGAGTTTCCTTCCACAGGTGACGAGGTTAATTCGTTAGCTGCTGCTCTATTTAACTCCACTTAGATCTTTGCTCCAGGCCACCTGTCAATGTTCCAGTATTGGTTTAGTTCACTCCTGGATCGTTCTTGTGACCTGTCTTCCCAACAGAAGCTAAGTTCCAGCTTGTATTTCTTTGGTTTGCTATTTTTCTGTCCAGCTTGCAATTTTTATTGTTGTCTTGCTTGCTGGAAGCTCTGGGACGCAGAGGGAGCGCCTCCGCACCGTGAGTCGGTGCGGAGGGTCTTTTTGCGCCCTCTGTGTGGTCTTTTTGTAGGTTTTTGTGCTGATCGCAAAGTAACCTTTCCTATCCTTGGTCTGTTCAGTAAGTCGGGCCTCACTTTGCTAAATCTATTTCATCTCTGTGTTTGTATTTTCATCTTACTCACAGTCATTATATGTGGGGGGCTGCCTTTTCCTTTGGGGAATTTCTCTGAGGCAAGGTAGGCTTTATTTTTCTATCTTCAGGGCTAGCTAGTTTCTTAGGCTGTGCCGAGTTGCATAGGGAGCGTTAGGCGCAATCCACGGCTATTTCTAGTGTGTTTGATAGGATTAGGGATTGCGGTCAGCAGAGTTCCCACGTCCCAGAGCTCGTCCTTTATTATCAGTAACTATCAGGTCATTCCGTGTGCTGTTAACCACCAGGTCCATTATTGTCCTGACCACCAGGTCATAACAGTACAGGTGGCCTGGAGCAAAGATCTAAGTGGAGTTAAATAGAGCAGCAGCTAACGAATTAACCTCGTCACCTGTGGAAGGAAACTCAGAAACACCCACCAGAGGAAGTCCATGGACAGAACCAGCCGAAGTGCCATTCATGACCACAGGAGGGAGCCCGACAACAGAATTCACAATACTGCCCACACACTTCCCTCCTCCCAAACTGCAGCATTTCTCGGACCCACATCCGCAGCAAAACTGCAGATCTTTTTTAAACGCGAAGCAAAAAACAAGTGTAGGATTGCACTTTTTTTGCACTTTTAATTTTTTTTCACATTTTCTGTTACACGACATGGTGAAACCAATGGTGTCGTTCAAAAGTAGAACTTGTCCCGCAAAAGACAAGCCCTCACATGACCATATTGACGGAAAAATTATGGCTGGAAAGAAGGGGAGCGATAAACGAAAAAAGCTCCAGGGGTGAAGGGGTTTAGAAACATGGATATGGACATATCTATGGAAATAGATATAGATATATCTCTGTATCTATCTATCCATCCCATATCTATCTATCTCATATCTATCTATCTACCTATCTATCTGTGTGTAATGGAGTGTGAGTTGGACAAATGTAAAAGAGGAGGTTGGACAGAAATTACATCACAAATCTTTTTGAAGATAGAGGATGTGAATATTTTTCTGCCAAATGATGCCAGAAGTATTCTAGGAGCGATACCTTTATTGGCTAACCAGAAAATAATATGTTTGCAAGCTTTCAGTGCACAGCGGCTCCTTCTTCAGACAAGATTACAATTAGATTAATAAGAAACAAGCACATTTAAAGAATACTACAGGAGGACATTTGTTATTTGTCCTCCTGTAGTATTGTCTAAATGTGTTTTTTTCTTATTAATCTACCTGTAATCCTGCCTGAAGAAGGAGCCACTGTGCTCTGAAAGCTTGCAAACATATTATTTTCTGGTTAGCCAATAAAGGTATCACTCCTAGAATACTTCTGGCATCATTTGGCAGAAAAATATTCACATCAATTTTTCTGGCTAACACAGTACCACAATACAATTTGTTATTGTACAACATGAAGATAGAGGAGGGAGAGGAGGGAGGGGTTTGGGTGTGTTTTGGAGTGGGTGTGGTAGGTTCGGGCTTAGGGGCCAGTGCAAAGCATCATGGAACTTGTAGTATTAGAGCACAATAAGTCAGGAGAAAGGAAGTTGGCGATTAACCCCATGAGAGCGGGATCCAGCACTTTAGATGTGCAGCTACAGCATGATAAAAGGTAATATTGCTAAAATAAACACAGTAGATGTTTTCAGTGGCACATAATAGCAAGATTTATTAAAAAAAAGTTATAGTAGTGGACAACTTCTTTAAGATAAAACTATTAGCACTCCCTGCTATGGATTCACAACATTTTATTTCTGAGTAGTTAATGAATATAACTTACTTCAGGCTTTACTTGAAAAACTAAAATGCCTTTTTTGAGTTTTTGCATCCAAAGCTGATATGTGCCATGATTCCCTTCTTGTCTGTGAGATGAGTCTACAGTAGGGATGCTTTCTAACAGCATGGTGTCTTTAATGTTCAGTTAAAGCATCCTTAGGGCATTGATATAATTGTAATGACTGTGTTTATGCAAATTAGCTTGCATCACAAGTGGTTCCATGCCGTGCATCATTTATACTGTAATCAGTTCCTCCTGCATAATAAAGCATGTTAAATTCCTACAGTAATTCTAAAAAACTGAACACTATTGTAAGTATTATATTACACTGATTGAGGAATGGGTTCTTCTAAATCTAATTCTTAAGGAATGTGGTTTGGAAATTTTTGCCCTGGAATCTACAGCAGAAATCTCAGGTTGACTCTTGGGCATTTGACACTGATTGGCAGTTGGAACTGCAGCTACTCTGGTCATGGATTAGCTTCATTTCATAGTCGTGAATTTTCCAGATCTGTCCAGATTTTTTTTTTAAATATTCCAGAAATTTCTGGAATATCCTGGACCCCCCAAAGAGGTGGGGCTTGCATTAGTTCCATCTATGTGGGTCTTCCCAGTGCAGTTCTGGGGAAAGGACTTAAACACCCCTGTATTACCAATAGAGATTATGGTTAGTGTGTCATCCAATAGGGCTAATCCAAGTGTGACTATCCACCACTGTTTCTTAGGCCGGTTTCACACGTCAGTGGCTCCGGTACGTGAGGTGACAGTTTGCTCACGTACCGGAGCCACTGACACACGTAGACGCATTAAAATCAATGCATCTGTGCAGATGTCATTGATTTTTTGCGGACCGTGTCTCCGTGTGCCAAACACGGAGACATGTCAGTGTTCGTGGGAGTGCACGTATTACACGGACCCATTAAAGTCAATGGGTCCGTGCAAAACATGTACCGCACACGGACGTTGTCTGTGTGCAGTCCGTGTGCCGTGCAGGAGACAGCGCTCCAGTAAGCGCTGTCCCCCCCACATGGTGCTGAAGCCGCGATTCATATCTTCTGTGCAGCAGCGTTTGCTGCAGAGAAGATATGAATAATCCTTTTTTTTTAAGTTTATCGTGTATAAAATAAAGGTCCATGTCCCCATTCCCTGTGCGCCTTCCCCGCTGTTCTGAAAATACTCACCCAGCTCCCTCGTTGGCTGTCGCTGCTTCCTCTCCTGGCCGCACCTTCTACTGTATGCGGTCACGTGTGGCCGCCGATTACAGTCATGAATATGCGGCTCCACCTCCCATAGGGGTGGAGCTGCATATTCATTACTGTAAATGAGCGGCCCCACATGACCACATACAGTAGAAGGTGCGGCCAGGAGAGGAAGCAGCGACAGCCAATGAGGGAGCTGGGTGAGTACTTTCAGAACAGCGGGGAGGGGGCGCACAGGGGGTGGGAGGGGGTTTGGGGACATGGACCTTTATTTTATACACGATAAACTTAAAAAAAAAGGATTATTCATATCTTCTCTGCAGCAAACGCTGCTGCACAGAAGATATGAATCGCGGCTTCAGCACGATGCAGGGGACAGCGCTAAACGTTAGCGCTGTCTCCTGCACGCTCCGTGTGGTACCCAGTGGCCACACAGGCGGCACACGTGTGCCGCACGTGTGCCACACTGATGTGCCACATAAACGCAGGTGCACACGGACACGGATAATTCCGGTACCGATTTTTTCCGGTACCGGAATTATCTGGACGTGTGGGACTGCCCTTAGTGGAATAAACATGAAAACTGCCTCAGTAAGTGATATATGACTTATCAACACAGTTTTTAAATCTTTGGTAGAAAAATCTGCACATATGAATGGAAGTGTGGATTTTGTGTTTCAAACAATAGAAAAAAAAATCAGCAATTGTTTTCTATATTCCCTTGCATTGCTACTTTGTGCAAAGCTTAGTGAAATAAGGCCGGGATCACACATGCGAGAAACACGTCAGTGTCTCGCATGTGAAATCCAAGCTCTGGTGCCGGCACTCCAGAGCAGAGCGTGCGGCTCCATGTGTTGCTATGCGGCCGCACGCTCTGCTCCACAGTGCCGGCGCCAGAGCTTGGATTTCACATGCGAGACACGGACGTGTTTCTCGCATGTGTGATCGCGGCCTAACAGTGATCATTTAAGGGTCTCAAAACCTAAAGACATCATCTTATGCTCCCTTGAAGACTTGAATCTTTGGGAAATTCATTATATGACTAGTAGATCACTTTCACACGTTCAATATTTAACCTCGGTATTTGTAAGTCAAAATCAGGTGTGGAACAATCAGAGGAAAAGTATAAGGCTATGTGCACACGTAAGAAAAGAGGTGCAGAATTTTCTGCACAAAATCCTCAGCTCCGGGCAGGATCCGCAGCCGCGGATTTGCCGCGATTTTTATGCGGATTTTGTGCTTTTTTTATGCGGAATTGCTGCGGATTTTGTGCGGTTTTTGCCACTGCGGAATTTTAACATGGAGGGGTGCAGAAACGCTAAAGATCCGCACAAAAGAAGTGACATGCACTTCTTTGAATTCCGCAGCAATTCCGCACTGATTTTGCCACACCATGTGCACATCTTTTTTTTTCCCCCATTAACTAACATGTACTGTACATCACAGTGCGGATCTGCAGCGTTTCTGCGCGGAAAAATTCCGCTGCGGATCCGCAGCAAATCCGCATAGTGTGCACATACCCTAAGGGTATGTGCTCATGCTGCAGATTTGCCTATGGAATTTTCTGTGCAGATTCTTCCCTCTCTTGCCAGAAAACGCAGGTGCGGATTTGCTGCGTTTTTTATGCTTTTTTTTAATGCAGATTGTATGTGTTTTTGAAAGCTATATAAAGATCTATTATTGAACAAAAAAAAAAAGAATTGCGATGCCATTTCTGGTCCAACCTCCTCTTTAACATTTGTCCAACCCACACTCCATTACACACACAGATAGATCGATAAATAGAAGAAATGAGATAGATAGATAGATAGATAGATAGATAGATAGATAGATAGATAGATAGATAGATAGATAGATAGATAGATAGATAGAAGGAATTAGATAGATAGACAAATATGTATCTATAGATAGAAAAAAATCTGCGTTAGGCTGGGGTCACAAATTACGAGAATCTTGCACGAGTCTCGCATCTCAATACCCAGCACTGTCGCTGGCACTCGCACAGGAGCGTTCAGCTGCATAGAAATACATGCAGCTGCACACTCTGGTCCCAGTGTCAGCGGAAGTGCCGGATATTGAGGTGCGAGACTCGTGCAAGTTTCTCGCAAGTGTGACCCCGGCCTTAAATGCAATATCTGTTTAATTTAAAAAAAAAAATTTGAAATTTTTTTTTGTGTGGGCTCCTGCGCAATTTTCAAGTCCAGAGTGGAAAAGCCAGTGACAAAGGGAGCTGGTGTTTATAGCCTGGGAAGCTGGTAATACCCATGGATTTTCCCAGGCTATGAATATCAGCCCACAGCTATCTGCTTAGCCTTTACTGGCTATTAAAATAGGGGGACCCACCAAAAAATGACGTGGTGTCCCCTATATTTTATAGCCAGAAAGGCTACGCAGACAGCTGTGGGCTGATATTCATAGCCTAGGAAGGGACCATGGATATTGATTTCCCTGGCTACAAATACCAGCTCCCAGCCTCCCCAGAAATAGTGCATCTGTAAGGCCGGCGTCACACACAGCGTAAAACAATACGGTCCGTATATTACGGCCGTAATACGCTGAAAAGTCCCGAAAAAAGTGGTCCGTAGCTCCTCCGTAGGCAGGGTGTGTCAGCGTTTTTTGCGCATGGCATCCTCCGTATGTAATCCGTATGGCATCCGTACTGCGTGGTTTTCTCGCAGGCTAGCAAAACCAACATACCGCTATAGAAGTGATCCATGTGTCCCAAAAAGAAAAGAAAATATATATATACTGTCTCTCTCTCTATATATATATATATATATATATATATATATATATATGTCAGTAGACACATATGTTAGAGAGAAAAGCCGGTAATTCAGTGCGGTGTACAGTAAAATCACACTGACAGCTTACAGTAGAATAGGTAGAATAAATGTGTACACATAGAATAGGTATATATATATATATGTCAGTGAGACACATATATGTATATATATTAATATTTATTCCAGCGCTAGACAGCTTGAAAGCCGGTAATTCAATTACCGGCTTTTTCCTTCTCCTTCCTAAAACCCAACATGATTTGAGACATGGTTTACATACAGTAAACCATGTCTTCTCTCCATTTTTTTTGCAGATTCCACACTACTAATGTCAGTAGTGTGTATCTGCAAAATTTGGCCGTTCTAGCT
Source organism: Ranitomeya imitator (assembly GCF_032444005.1). NCBI lineage: Eukaryota > Metazoa > Chordata > Amphibia > Anura > Dendrobatidae > Ranitomeya > Ranitomeya imitator. Next base: position 555,479,712 of record NC_091285.1, read on the forward strand.
CTTAAAATAAAGGGTTAAATGGCGGAAAAAATTGGCGTGGGCTCCCGCGCAATTTTCTCCGCCAGAGTAGTAAAGCCAGTGACTGAGGGCAGATATTAATAGCCTGGAGAGGGTCCACGGTTATTGGCCCCCCCCTGGCTAAAAATATCTGCCCCCAGCCACCCCAGAAAAGGCACATCTGGAAGATGCGCCTATTCTGGCACTTGGCCACTCTCTTCCCATTCCCGTGTAGCGGTGGGATATGGGGTAATGAAGGGTTAATGCCACCTTGCTATTGTAAGGTGACATTAAGCCTAATTAATAATGGAGAGGCGTCAATTATGACACCTATCCATTATTAATCCAATACTAGTAAAGGGTTAAATAAAACACAAACACATTTTGTACAATTATTTTAATGAAATAAAAACAATGGGTGTTGCAGTATTTTATTCAACGCCCAATCCAGTCACTGAAGACCCTCGTTCTGTGAGTAAAAAAACATAATAAACCAACAATATACTTACCCTCCGCAGATCTGTAATGTCCAACGATGTAAATCCTTCTGAAGGGGTTAAAACATTTTGCAGCAAGGAGCTGTGCTAATGCAGGCTGCTCCTCACTGCAAAACCCCAGGGAATGAGGCTAAAAATAGATCAATGATCTATATTTAGCTTAATTTGCGGTGAGGCGCCCTCTGCTGGCTGTTCATAGATCGTGGGAAATTACCTAGAAAGCTCCCTGGCTTTCTAGGTAATTTCCCACGATCTATGAACAGCCAGCAGAGGGCGCCTCACCGCAAATAAAGCTAAATATAGATCATTGATCTATTTTTAGCCTTATTCCCTGGGGTTTTGCAGCGAGGAGCAGCCTGCATTAGCACAGCTCCTTGCTGCAAAATGTTTTAACCCCTTCAGAAGGATTTACATCGTTGGACATTACAGATCTGCGGAGGGTAAGTATATTGTTGGTTTATTATGTTTTTTTACTCACAGAACGAGGGTCTTCAGTGACTGGATTGGGCGTTGAATAAAATACTGCAACACCCATTGTTTTTATTTCATTAAAATAATTTTAAATAATGTGTTTGTGTTTTATTTAACCCTTCACTGCAATTGGATTAATAATGGATAGGTGTCATAATTGACGCCTCTCCATTATTAATTAGGCTTAATGTCCCCTTACAATAGCAAGGTGGCATTAACCCTTCATTACCCCATATCCCACCGCTACACGGGAATGGGAAGAGAGTGGCCAAGTGCCAGAATAGGCGCATCTTCCAGATGTGCCTTTTCTGGGGTGGCTGGGGGCAGATATTTTTAGCCAGGGGGGGGCCAATAACCATGGACCCTCTCCAGGCTATTAATATCTGCCCTCAGTCACTGGCTTTACTACTCTGGCGGAGAAAATTGCGCGGGAGCCCACGCCAATTTTTTCCGCCATTTAACCCTTTATTTTAAGAGCTAGAACGGCCAAATTTTGCAGATACACACTACTGACATTAGTAGTGTGGAATCTGCAAAAAAAATGGAGAGAAGACATGGTTTACTGTATGTAAACCATGTCTCAAATCATGTCGGGTTTTAGGAAGGAGAAGGAAAAAGCCGGTAATTGAATTACCGGCTTTCAAGCTGTCTAGCGCTGGAATAAATATTAATATATATACATATATGTGTCTCACTGACATATATATATATATATATACCTATTCTATGTGTACACATTTATTCTACCTATTCTACTGTAAGCTGTCAGTGTGATTTTACTGTACACCGCACTGAATTACCGGCTTTTCTCTCTAACAGCGCTGCGTATTTCTCGCAAGTCACACTGCTTGTCCGTGTGTAATCCGTATTTTTCACGCTTCCATAGACTTTCATTGGCGTATTTCTTGCGCAGTACGGTGACAAACGCAGCATGCTGCGATTTTGTACGGCCGTAGAAAGCCGTATAATACTGATCAGTAAAATACGGCAGATAGGAGCAGGGGCATAGAGAATAATTGTGCCGTATTTTTTGCGAGTTTTACGGACGTAGATTCTGCGCTCTTACGTCCGTAAAACTCGCAAGTGTGACGCCGGCCTAAGATGCGCCAATTCCGGCACTTAGCCTCTCTTTTCCCACTGCCCTGTAGCTGTGGCATATGGGGTAATAAGGGATTAATGCCACCTTTGTATTGTAAGGTGACATTAAGCCCGGTCAATAATGGAGACGCGTCAATAAGACACCTATCCATTATTAATCCTATACTAGTGAAAGAGTTAAAAAAAAGACACAGCCAGAAAAAAGTATTTTAATATTCTTAATTTCACCATACTTACAACCATGCCTAATTCCTGCGACACCCTCGATCGCCTGCAAAAAATAAAAAATAATAAACCAACCGTATACTCCCTGTCTGACGCAGTCCAATTAATGAGTGTCCCATGTCAGATCCTGCGGTTTTGCTGCAGATTTGACTGAATCAATGCAAGTCAATGGGTGCAGAAACGCTGTAGATCCGCAAAAAGAATTGACAAGGTCAATTTTTGAATCTGCTGCGTTTTTAGTGTGGAATTTTCTGCACCATTAGCACAGCATTTTTTTTCCCCCCAGTGATGTACATTGTACTGTAAATCACTTGCGGATCTGCAGCGTTTCTGCACTGAAAAAATGCTGCAGAACCGCAGGAAATCCGCAATGTGTACACATACATGTCATCACTTCTGTATTTATCACCCACTCCTGGTTTGGATTAACCATTTCATGACCATGGGATTTTTCATTTTTCCGTGTTCGTTTTTCACTCCCCTCCTTCCCAGAGCCATAACTTTTTTATTTTTCCGTCAATTTCGCCATGTGAGGGCTTATTTTTTGCGGGACGAGTTGTACTTTTGAACGACATCATTGGTTTTAGCATGTCGTGTACTAGAAAACGGGAAAAAAATTCCAAGTGCGGTGAAATTGCAAAAAAAGTGCATTCCCACACTTGTTTTTTGTTTGGCTTTTTTGCTAGGTTCACTAAATGCTAAAACTGACTTGACATTATGATTCTCCAGGTCAGTACGAGTTCATTGACACCTAACATGACTAGGTTATTTTTTATCTAAGTGGTGAAAAAAAATTCCAAACTTTGCTAAAAAAAAAAAAAAAAATTGCGCCATTTTCCGATACTCGTAGCGTCTCCATTTTTCGTGATCTGGGGTCCGTTGAGGGCTTATTTTTTGCATGCTGAGATGACGTTTTTAATGATAGCATTTTGGTGCAGATACGTTCTTTTGATCGCCCGTTATTGCATTTTAATGCAATGTCGCGGCAACCAAAAAAACGTAATTCTGGCATTTCGAATTTTTTTCTCGCTACGCCGTTTAGCGATCAGGTTAATGCTTTTTTTTAGTTGATAGATCGGGCGATTCTGAGCGCGGCGATACCAAATATGTGTAGATTTGATTTTTTTTTATTGATTTATTTTGATTGGGGCGAAAGGGGGGTGATTTAAACTTTTATATTTTTTTTATTTTTTTCACATTTTTTTTTACTTTTTTTTTTAACTTTTGCCATGCTTCAATAGCCTCCATGGGAGGCTAGAAGCAGGCACAACGCGATCGGCTCTGCTACATAGCAGCGATCTGCTGATCGCTGCTATGTAGCAGAAATGGAGGTGTGCTGTGAGCGCCGACCACAGGGTGGCGCTCACAGCCACCGCTCATCAGTAACCATAGAGGTCTCAAGGACCTCTATGGTTACAATGGAGACGCATCGCCGACCCCCGATCATGTGACCGGGGTCGGCGATGACGTCATTTCCGGCCGCCCGGCCGGATGCGGTAGTTAAATGCCGCTGTCTGCGATTGACAGCGGCATTTAACTAGTTAATAGGTGCGGGCAGATCGCGATTCTGCCTGCACCTATTGCGGGCACATGTCAGCTGTTCAAAACAGCTGACATGTCCCGGCTTTGATGCGGGCTCACCGCGGAGCCCTGCATCAAAATAGGGGATCTGACCTCGGACGTACTATCCCGTCCGAGGTCAGAAAGGGGTTAAAAATACTGAGGTAAAATACTGACCAAATACTGAATTTGTGAATATGGCCATGTAGTCAGTATTTGATCGTTCACACCACCTTAAAAAAACGGATAGCACTTATCCGATTTATATCACATTTATGTTTCCCCGTTTTGGTGTATTTATTCTTGAATTTTTGGAGGATTTTTATTCCTCTTTTTGTGGCTTTGCTGTTAAGTTTAGTGTTAGCTTGTATATCTTACCAAAATATCGACCAATACCTCATATATTATGTATATATATTTTTTACACTTCATTTTTCATGGTGCAGCCAAGCCCATCAATTTTGGGCTTGTAAACTAGGGTGTCTGTTCTCATGGGGTGCACTTAGTGCTGGGCAGCCTGCCTAATCGATGCATGTGCATGGGATAATCTTTAGCTGGATGACCAGTGTTTTGGCAAAAGTCACCATTTGACCTGAGCCTTATGGTTACTCAGAAGTGAATGTGAGGTTGCATAGCAGACCGGTCAGCTGTCTGCCAAGTTTTGCATTCTCTACATTCTTCACAAGAGACAGGAGTGGAACCTTTTGTAAATATTCATCAGCAGTAATTAAAAAAAAAAGATTTTTAAGGGTAGGGGAGAGGTTAGAATATTGATGGCTAATTATTATTATTATACATTTTTATAGCATCATTTATTCTATGGCGCTTTACATGTGAAAAAGGGGCAAATATAGACAAATGCAATAAACATGAGCAAAAAAAAAAAACAAGGCACAGGTACATAAGGAGGGAGGACCCTGCCCGCGAGGGCTCACAGTCTGCAGGGGATGGGTGAGGATACACTAGGAGAGGGTAGAGCTGGTTGTGTGGCGGTTCAGTAGGCTGAGGCTAATCATTAGGATGTTTATTATGCTTACTTATATACTTATATATTTTAACACTGAAAATTACTGAAAACATTAAAAACCAAAAAGCCATAAACAATTAAATACTGGGTGTACCCTTGATATGAAAAAAGTAATAATGAAGTAGCACCCTCATAAAGAAAATCTGAATAAAATGCAATAATGTAATATTAATAATAAATATAAAAGAGCAATAAATGGATAAATACTATGGAAAAATACAATACAAAAAAAAGATAAAAGATCTCCACAAAACAAGATGTACAAAAAATGTAAATAACAGAAAAACTGACCAGCACATCAAGAACTAGTCTGAACAGGTGCATACCAAAAAAGCAACTTATATGTCAAAATACGAAAATGGTTGCACTCAATTGTGTTAAAGCATGTCAATGTATGTCAATGTGAAACACATGAAGTGAAAATAGCAAAATGGCTTTTAAAATTTAGGAAAAATACACATGAGACGTTTAGCACAAAATTTGGCCAAATAATGTGAGCCACCATTGTCAAGGTAATATCATGAATCTGATGGGTCCCTGACCTAACTGCCCAGTGTGAACACTTACCTAAGGTTCCGACAAACCCATAAATGTAGGCTTTACCAAGGGAGGTGTTTATAGTCACCCATGCATTCAGATATTAGCCATAGGTAAATGTTCACACTGGGCAGTTAGGTCAGGGACCCATCAGATTCATGAGATTACCTTGACGATGGTTCCATGGAAATAAATAGGACAACACTGCATTACTCCTTGTGGAGACACAGCATTGTATCTTAATTAACCTTAGTCCCGGCCAAATTTTGTGCTAAAAGTCTCAGGTATATTTTTCCTAAATATCAAAAGCCATTTTGCTATTCCCACTTCATGTATTTCATATTAACGTGCTTTAACACAATTGAGTGCAACCATTTTTGTATTTTAATGTCCAAAAATATTATTAAAATTGTTATAAATGCAAGGTGCTCTAAAACAGTTATATAATAAACGAACCAATAGAGGAAATATGTATCCTACAAGTAGTAAAGAGTAGTAAATCGTATACACATATAACAATAACCCCCAAAGAAGATAAAAAGAGAGAAGTTCTCAATAATAGGCAATTCCTATGACCCTAATATAAACATCAGTGATGATAAAGGAGCCAGAAGCAAATTGAAGTACAAATGATGGTAGAGTAGTGCAGGGTGAAGACCTGAAGTGTTTATACCACTCAAGCCATCTGCTAAAAATTGGATGTGAGGGGTGTGAAGACAAGGGGTCATCGCATGGACCACAGATCGTCCCGCCAAAAGTCCATTCTCTTTTTAATGTGGGCATAACGCTACTCAGACAACACAGGGTGAGTGTAAAACTGTGTGGCAATGCTTTATTGAACCACAAACAGGCAGATAACAAGTAGAACAGTCCCAGCAAAATACCCCAAGATTGTGTACATTACTGAGTCTCACCCTTCCGCTGACTCAACGGGATAATGGCAGCTGCTACGTCATAGCTCCCAGGGTCGGCTACCGCAATGGCACCCACACAGAGAGGAGGTAACAACAAGCGTAGAGAGATGACAGTCCATTCAGGTACAAGGCCAGTTGACCTGAGTGACACAATCTTGTTTCTCCGAACATCTCCATGGAGCCAGTCAACTGGCGGGTCCCAATCCTGGCTTTCTCCAAATGGTCAATGGAGCAGATCTATATTCTTCCAACAGGGACTAAGGTTAATTAAGATACAATCCTGTGTCTCCACAAAGAGTTATGCAGTGTTGTCCTATTTATTTCAATGGAACATGCTACAATACCCTAAACTGCTGCTACTTACTAGACAGCCTGATGGTAGATGACACAATGTAGTTGTTGAGCCTGCAGCACTTACACCAGTGCACAAGTGCCATAGACCCTTCAAACAGCTGAGTGGTGGGGTGATAAGGGTTAGACACCACTAAACAGCTGTTAAAGACCTATTTTAAGTCAGGCCATCAACATTCTGATCCAGAAAAAGCACTTTAAAGGGAACCTGTCATGTCTCAAAATGCAGATATAGGGTTAATCTGGGCAGCCGTCGCACTGAAAGCCCTTTTTTCCTCCTGGCAGCCTCTGAGTTTCAGTCAGAGAGAAAATTACCATTCAGTACATAATAATGGCTGTAAACAACCCCCCTGCACTAACTGACAGTTGACTGGCACGTTAACCCCTTAAATGCTATGATCAAACTTGATTGCAGCATTTTGGGAGCAGGCAGAAGGAAGAAAGACCCTCTATCCTTGGATCGGAGACCTCGTGACATCATCGCGGGATCCCAATCGTTGCCATTGTGACCTTCTGTTGGCATGATGACATCCAGGTCACCAAGCACTAGGAAGCTAATTGGATCATGTGCAGTCCATGATCTAACTAACTTGTGTCTGCAGGGCTGACAGGCTATAATGTATAGCAATGCTCCAACATTCCTATATCTTATAACTGTCAGACTGCAGAAAGTGAAAGCCCACAGTGGATCTAAATAAAAAAGTTAAAAGAAGAGAAAAAAAGTTGTAAAGTTTTATAAAAAACTTGGCAATACCAAATGTGTGGTTGTTTTTTTTTAACCCTTTAATTGTGTAATGCATATTTTACTGTAATAGAATGTTTACTGCCATTCTATGTTTTTTGAACTATAGATAGTATATCCAGTTAAAGATATGATGACAAGCTGAATGGTTATTGTGTGTACAATATTGTGGAAAATGAGAAACATGGAATAATTCACATGCCTTGAGCAAGTGGTAAATCTAAATTAGAAAAGGTCAACATATTTTACATGGTGAATCCTTATGCCAAAAGGAACAAATTTGAGGGGTAAGGCTTACCAATTTGCAAAGTTCATGTTCCTTGGCACCCTAATTATATATACTGTATATATACAGTATAGACCAAAAGTTTGGGCACACCTCAAAGATTTTTTTTTCATGACTATGAAAATTGTACATTCACACTGAAGGCATCAAAACTATGAATTAACACATGTGGAATTATATACTTAACAAAAAAGTGTGAAACAACTGAAATTATGTCTTATATTCTAGGTTCTTTAAAGTAGCCACCTTTTGCTTTGATGACTGCTTTGCACACTCTTGGCATTCTTTTGATGAGCTTCAAGACATAGTCACCAGAAATGGTTTTCACTTCACAGGTGTGCCTTGTCAGGTTTAATAAGTGGGATTTCTTGCCTTATAAATGGGGTTGGGACCATCAGTTGTGTTGTGCAGAAGTCTGGTGGATACACAGCTGATAGTCCTACTGAATAGACTGTTAAAATTTGTATTATGGCAAGAAAAAAGCAGCTAAGTAAAGAAAAACGAGTGGCCATCATTACTTTAAGCAATGAAGGTCAGTCACTCCAAAAAATTGGGAAAACTTTGAAAGTGTCCCCAAGCTCTTGATGGCAAAAACCATCAGGCGCCACAAAGAAACTGGCTCACATGAGGACCACCCCAGGAAAGGAAGACCAAGAGTCACTTCTGCTTCTGAGGATAAGTTTATCTGAGTCACCAGCCTCAGAAATCGCAGGTTAACAGCAGCTCAGATTAGAGACCAGGTCAATGCCACACAGAGTTCTAGCAGCAGACACATCTCTACAACAACTGTTAAGAGGAGACTTTGTGCAGCAGGCCTTCATGGTAAAATAGCTGCTAGGAAACCACTGCTAAGGACAGGCAACAAACAGAAGAGACTTGTTTGGGCTAAAGAACACAAGGAATGGACATTAGACCAGTGGAAATTTGTGCTTTGGTCTGATGAGTCCAAATTTGAGATCTTTGTTCCAACCACCATGTCTTTGTGCGACGCAGAAAAGGTGAACCGATGGACTCTACATGCCTGGTTCTCACCGTGAAGCATGGAGGAGGTGATGTGATGGTGTGGGGGTGCTTTGCTGGTGACACTGTTGGGGATTTATTCAAAATTGAAGGCATACTGAACCAGCATGGCTACCACAGCATCTTGCAGCGGCATGCTATTCCATCCAGTTTGCGTTTAGTTGGACCATCATTTATTTTTCAACAGGACAATGACCCCCAAACACACCTCCAGGCTGTGTAAGGGCTATTTGACCAAGAAGGAGAATGATGGGGTGCTACGCCAGATGACCTAGCCTCCACAGTCACCAGACCTGAACCTAATCGAGATGGTTTGGGGTGAGCTGGACCGCAGAGTGAAGGCAAAAGGGCCAACAAGTGCTAAGCATCTCTGGGAACTCCTTCAAGATTGTTGGAAGACCATTCCCGGTGACTACCTCTTGAAGCTCATCAAGAGAATGCCAAGCAGTCATCAAAGCAAAAGGTGGCTACTTTGAAGAACTAAGAATATAAGAGATAACAAAAAAGTAGAATTATTCTTACCGTTAATTCGGTTTCTAGGAACCTTCCACGACAGCATATGGAGGTTGTCTCTTTGCCCTAATGGGGAACAGGAAACACAGAGAGGTTTAAAAGGACCTCCCACCTGCCAGTGACTTACAACTGAAACCATAGCACTGGTTTACCTTCTGAATCCCAGAACAAGTCCCGGAATATGTATCGGGTGGGAAATTAGTGCCGTCGTGGAAGGTTGCTAGAAACCGAATTAACGGGAAGAATAATTCTATTTTCTCTAGTCACCTTTCACGACGGCATATGGAGGAATACCAACTAATTTGGCACTAGGGAGGGACAACGGCCTGGAGAACTTTACGGCCGAAGACTAAGTCCTTATTGGACAATACATCTAATCTGTAATGTTTAGAGAAGGTATGAAGTGAAGACCACGTTGCTGCCCTGCAGATCTGCTCTGGAGATGCACCTGCTCTTTCTGCCTAGGAGACTGACATAGATCTTGTTGAATGGGCCTTGATCCCTACTGGAGGTATTTTGTTTTGAGCAAGGTAGACTTCCGTTATAGCCTTTTTGATCCATGTAGCAATGGTACTTTTAGCTACTTTTTTACCCTTATTTTGCCCAGAGAGATGGACAAAGAGGTTATGATCGATTCTGAAAGCACGGGTCTGATCTAAATATTGCAGAATACGTCGGACATCCAGAGTGTTAAATCTTCTTTCTTCCGAGTTTGCAGGATTATGGCAAAAGGTCGGTAGAACAATCTCTTGGGAACGATGAAAGTCAGAGACTACCTTCGGAAGAAAAGAAGGATCTAGACGAAGTACTATTGAGTCATCTCTCACTAGAAGATACGGCTCTCTTATAGATAAGGCTTGTAGTTCACCCACTCTTCTAGCCGAAGTTATGGCTACCAAAAACACAGTTTTATAGGCAAGATTTTGAAGAGAGCAGGAGGAGAAAGGTTCAAAAGGCGGGCCTGTAAGACCTTGGAGCACCACATTAAGATCCCATGGGGGAACTATGATCTGTTTTCTAGGATTCATCCTAGTTGCTGATGTTAAGAACCTTTTGATCCAGCGATGACCTGCTAAATCTTGATCAAAAAAGGAACTAAGTGCGGAGACCTGGACCTTGAGAGTACTGGGTCTAAGACCCATTTCTAAGCCTTTTTGTAAAAAATCTAAAATGTTAGGTATATTGGGCTTAAGAGGGTCTGGAAGGTTAGGCAAACAAAACGACGAAAACTTTTTCCAGATTTTGTTGTAGATGGCGTTGGTTACTGGCTTTCTCGATTTTTGGAGAGTAGCTATGACAGGGTCTGATAGCCCTTTTGCTTTCAAGACTTGGGCTTCAGTAACCACGCCGCTAAGTTCCATTTCTGAGGGTCTGCGTGGAGAATAGGACCCTGAGAGAGGAGATTGTTTTTTAGAGGTAACATTACCGGTCCATCCACTTGTAGTTGGATGATCAAGTTGAACCAACTTCTTTTGGGCCAAAAAGGAGCTATCAGGATAGTCGGAGTCCCTTCTATTCGTATCTTCCTTAGAACCTTTGCAAGGATTGGGATTGGCGGAAACGCATAGGCAAGCTGGAAGTGCCAATCTTGGACTAGGGGCATCCACTCCTCTGGGATTGCCTCTTGGGTTCAAGGTTAAAAAAGGTTTTGACTTTTGCGTTCTGGTGAGAGGCAAAGAGGTCGACCTCTGGAAGACCCCACTTTTTTACTAGCATGTTGAATGTTTGAAGATCCAGGCTCCATTCGCCAGGATGAATGTCCTGGTGACTCAGGTAGTCTGCTTGAATATTTGCAGTCCCTTTTAGGTGAATTGCCGTCAGGGACAGTAAGTATTTATCGGCCCAATAAAAAATTTGAGCGGAGATCTTTTTCAAACTGAGGAATTTTGTACTGCCCTGGTGCTTGATATGAGCCACCATGGTCATATTGTCTGAATAGATCTGGACATGTTGACCAGAAATCTGATGGCTTGCTGCTAGCAGGGCCTCTTCCACAGCTTTGAGCTCTCTGAAATTTGACGATTTCTCGCTGATTGACTGGTTCCAAAGACCTTGGTAAGGAACATGATTTATTATGGCTCCCCAGCCCCTCCTGCTGGCATCTGTCTTGATCGTGGTTAGCGGAAGCTGAATCCAGCTTACACCCTTCAGGAGGTTTCTGGAATTCATCCACCATGTTAAGGATGCTTTCACTCGACCGGGTGTGTGAATCCTTTTTGTTAGAGTGCCAGGTCGACCATCCCACCTGTCTAGAATGTGGGTTTGGAGAATTCTGGAGTGAGCTTGAGCCCAAGCTACCGATTGTATGCAGGCTGTCATGGAGCCTAAGAGAGACATTCCTTCTCGAAGAGTAGGAAATCTCGTCTCCTTGAATTTTCTGACTTTTGCTACTAATGGTAGCCTGTGATCGTCTGGGAGAAAGGACATCTGTTTTGCTGAGTCCAGAACCACACCCAAGAACTTTCTGGTTTTTGAGGGTTGAAGCTGAGACTTCTTCATGTTTGGAATCCAACCCAGAGACTTCAATATCTCCAAAGTGGTTGACACATGGGACATCAGGGTCATCTCGTTGGGGGCTACTATCAGGAGATCGTCCAGGTAGGGCACTATACAGACACCTTGGCTCCGGATAAATGACACTGCCTCTGCCATGATCTTGGAGAATACTCTTGGTGCTGAGGAAATGCCGAAGGGAAGGACTCCAAACTGATAGTGCTCCACTCGATGACTCCCCTGTATCGCAAACCTGAGGTATTTCTCTGTCTCGGGTGGATAGGAATGTGAAAATATGCATCCTTTAGGTCGATGGTTGCCATAAAGGAGTGATGTCCTATCAGAGGAATTGCAGATCTTACAGACTCCATCTTGAACTTGCGATATTTCTCATGTTGGTTTAGACCTTTTAGGTTTATAATAATTCGTACATCCCCTGAGGGTTTGGGTACTAAGAATAGCCAGGAATAATGTCCTTTTCCCTGTTCCAGATGTGGAACTGGGGAGATCACATTTGATTCCATAAGATCCCTGAGACCCAATGTCAACAAATTGTGATCTCTTGAGGTCGGAAGGGTAGTAACTTTTAGACCCTGAGGGAGGGGAAGAGATTAACTCGATCAATAGGCCCTCCTTGATGACATTGAGGACCCAGTGGGAACTGGTGATATTTTCCCACTGACCCACATATTTTGAGAGTCTCCCCCCTACCGGGTCGGAGTCATTGTTTGTCCTGTTGGGACTGTTGCTGCTGCTGCTGGGGGACAAAAATATTTTTCCCTCTACCCTTTGCGTAACTCCACCTGCCGGTTTTGCCTTTCCCTCTTGCTTGAGGGGGCTGAGACTGTGGGGCACGAAAAAAACGTTTCCTCGGTTGTTTTTGCTCCGGGAGTGCCTTTTTCTTGTCAGTAGCCTTGTCAAGAATATCGTCTAAGGCCGGACCGAAAACATAATCTCGCTTAAAGGGTATAGCACACAACTTGGCCTTTGAGGTGATATCACCGCTCCATATTTTAAGCCAGAGGGCTCTTCTAGCAGAGTTGGAGAGTACGAGAGATCTGGCGGCCACTCTAACGGATTCTAGAGAAGCGTCAGCCAGAAACCCAGAGGCTCTATGCAGGATGGGAAGTGAATCTAATAATTCAACTCTTGGGGTACCCTGAGATATATGAGACTCTAATTTCTCCAACCGGCAGGAGAGGGCCCTGGCAACACAAGTGGAAGCGACATTGGCCTTAAGGATAGACGTAGAAGTTTCCCAAGACTTTTTTAGGAGGCTTTCAATCTTTCTGTCCATAGGATCCTTTAATTGTGAGGAATCCTCAAAAGGGAGTGCTGTTCTTTTGGCGACTCTAGCCACCTGCACATCAACCTTAGGAATGTCCAATTTGATCGTTTCACCCTCTAGAGGAAATCTATGCTTCATCTCTGAAGGGGTACTGAGGCGTTTCTCAGGCTGTTCCCATTCCTGATCAATCATACTAACAATGTTAGCATGCACCGGGAACCCCACTCTCTTCTCCGATCTGAGCCCACCAAACATCTGATCCTGTACGGACTGCGGTTCATATTCCTCTTCTAGGCCCATAGTATTACGGACAGCAGATACTAGATCCTCAATGTAATCTGAGGAAAAGAGGTATTTCCTGACCTCAGCTTTAGGTGATACAGGATCTTCCCAGCCCACAGAAGAAGTATGGGAGAGGTCTGAATCAGAGTCCGATTCAACCACCTGAATTTTTCTCTTTTTAGCTGGGGAATGTGGTGGCGGAGGCGGAGGTGGAGGTGGAGGAGTAAAAGCTGCTAACGAAGATTGCACTTCCTGTTTTACTAAGGAGCGAATTTCATCCAGCAGAGATGGTTGCTCAGCTTTTACAATCCTGTCAGTACATGGCTGGCAGAGCTTTTTGTCCCAGTTAGGAGGGAATTTAGTAGAACAGACTGGGCACTTCTTTTTAATAGTGGCTTTAGGGGCAGACTTTTCTCCCTGAAATGGAAAGGGAGAGAGGAGTGAGGACACTAAACCCCCTATAGGTACTACCTCCCGGATCCTATCCCTGCAAAACACTCACTGTAGCAGGGGTAGCGCTGGGCTCCGCAGACGCAGGGCACAAGGAACCATCCATACTGGGGAAATAGCCTTACCTCAGTGGTGGTTCAGCAGGGTTTAAGAACGCTGTCCGCACCTGCCTCCAGCAATCAAAGTGTTCCCCCTCCAGGATCCATGTGAGGGGATGCCATTAGTCCGACACGCCGGCCGGCGATCCCGGAAGAACCAGCTTCCAGAGGTATGAAGGACCGGAAATGACGCACGAGACCACCGACGTCACATCCGGAACGCCGAGCCGTCGATGGAGGGGGAGAATGCCGGGCAGCTCATGGAGGAGCCCGGCGAGGGATCCCAGGCCTGCTTTGCCCTCGTGGGGGCACGGGAAGGCCGGGAGGGGGGTCCCGAGGCACCTGCAAGCAGGACGACGGGAGCAGCAAAAGGAGGAGGCGGAACGCGACCACAGCTGCCCGGCTCTGACAGGCAAAGCCTGCATAAAGGTACCGCAGTCGCCGGCCACTACAGCACCTGGAGACCTCTCCCTGTCCCATGGGGAACAGGAAAGACACTGGCAGGTGGGAGGTCCTTTTAAACCTCTCTGTGTTTCCTGTTCCCCATTAGGGCAAAGAGACAACCTCCATATGCCGTCGTGGAAGGTGGCTAGAGAAAAGTGTGAAACAACTAAAATTAAGTGTATAATTCCACATGTGTTAATTCATAGTTTTGATGCCTTCAGTGTGAATGTACAATTTTCATAGAGATGAAAATACATAAAAATCTTTAAATGTGAAGGTGTGTCCAAACTGTTGGTCTGTACCGAATATATATATATATATATATATATATATATATATAACAGTGGGAATACCGCGCTACAGGTGGCTAGAACTAATGAACATGCGAGATAATCCTATGTTGTGCAGAACCGCATATGATCCTAAGCGGTAGCTGCTATATATAATATATCAGGGATCACACTCATTAAAGATGACTGCTGATAGTATAGTCCTTGCTTCTATGTTTTGCAAAATCGCATATGATCCTGAGCGGTAGCTGCTATACAATATTCAAATGACCGCCTGGGGATCGCACACATAAATGGTGACTACTGATAATATAGTCCTTACTTGGTACGTAGGTGTCGTCGCACGGGTGGACTGTTAGCCTCAGATTCAGATGCCGAGGTTGCGCTCATAGAAGTCCGATGCGCCGGAGACAAGTCCCGTCCCTCTGGCAGGTGAGTGTGCAGTTATCAGGCACAGCCTATAGCGGTGGCTGCGGGTATGGCAGGTAAGGGCTGCTTGGGTTGCGTGTAGAGCCAGAGACGTCCCGGCCGGAGGCGTCCCTGGATACACGTGGAAGATGGCCGACACCGCCGAGCAGTGAGTGACGTCACTTGGCCTAAGGAGACTCAGTGGGGCCAGTCCAAACTGCCGCTACCGCTCAGGATCATATGCGGTTTTGCAAAACATAGAAGCAAGGACTATACTATCAGCAGTCATCTTTAATGAGTGTGATCCCTTATATATTATATATAGCAGCTACCGCTTAGGATCATATGCGGTTCTGCACAACATAGGATTATCTCGCATGTTCATTAGTTCTAGCCACCTGTAGCGCGGTATTCCCACTGTCATATAGCAGTTTCTTTCTCTTGTTTGTCGGACTGGGCACATTATCCGACTGGGATACCAGCGGCACTTGTGGAGTTTTCATGTGTTGTTTTAGCGCCAGTGTATTTCATTGTTTAGTATATATATATATATATATATATATATATATATATATATATATATATATATACATATACAGTTAGGGCCAGAAATATTTGGACAGTGACACAAGTTTTGTTATTTTAGCTGTTTACAAAAACATGTTCAGAAATACAATTATATATATAATATGGGCTGAAAGTGCACACTCCCAGCTGCAATATGATAGTTTCCACATCCAAATCGGAGAAAGGGTTTAGGAATCATAGCTCTGTAATGCATAGCGTCCTCTTTTTCAAGGGACCAAAAGTAATTGGACAATGGACTCTAAGGGCTGCAATTAACTCTGAAGGCGTCTCCCTCGTTAACCTGTAATCAATGAAGTAGTTAAAAGGTCAGGGGTGGATTCCAGGTGTGTGGTTTTGCATTTGGAAGCTGTTGCTGTGAGCAGACAACATGCGGTCAAAGGAACTCTCAATTGAGGTGAAGCAGAACATCCTGAGGCTGAAAAAAAAAGAAAAAATCCATCAGAGAGATAGCAGACATGCTTGGAGTAGCAAAATCAACAGTTGGGTACATTCTGAGAAAAAAGGAATTGACTGGTGAGCTTGGGAACTCAAAAAGGCCTGGGCGTCCACGGATGACAACAGTGGTGGATGATCGCCGCATACTTAATTTGGTGAAGAAGAACCCGTTCACAACATCAACTGAAGTCCAGAACACTCTCAGTGAAGTAGGTGTATCTGTCTCTAAGTCAACAGTAAAGAGAAGACTCCATGACAGTAAATACAAAGGGTTCACATCTAGATGCAAACCATTCATCAATACCAAAAATAGACAGGCCAGAGATAAATTTGCAGAAAAACACCTCAAGAAGCCAGCTCAGTTCTGGAAAAGTATTCTATGGACAGATGAGACAAAGATCAACCTGTACCAGAATGATGGGAAGAAAAAAGTTTGGAGAAGAAAGGGAACGGCACATGATCCAAGGCACACCACATCCTCTGTAAAACATGGTGGAGGCAACGTGATGGCATGGGCATGCATGGCTTTCAATGGCACTGGGTCACTTGTGTTTATTGATGACATAAGAGCAGACAAGAGTAGCCGGATGAATTCTGAAGTGTACCGGGATATACTTTCAGCCCAGATTCAGCCAAATGCTGCAAAGTTGATTGGACGGCGCTTCATAGTACAGATGGACAATGACCCCAAGCATACAGCCAAAGCTACCCAGGAGTTCATGAGTGCCAAAAAGTGGAACATTCTGCATTGGCCAAGTCAATCTCCAGATCTAAACCCAATTGAGCATGCATTTCACTTGCTCAAATCCAGACTTAAGACGGAAAGACCCACAAACAAGCAAGACCTGAAGGCTGCGGCTGTAAAGGCCTGGCAAAGCATTAAGAAGGAGGAAACCCAGCGTTTGGTGATGTCCATGGGTTCCAGACTTAAGGCAGTGATTGCCTCCAAAGGATTTGCAACAAAATATTGAAAATAAAAATATTTTGTCTGGGTTATGTTTATTTGTCCAATTACTTTTGACCTCCTAAAATGTGGAGTGTTTGTAAAGAAATGTGTACAATTCCTACATTTTCTATCAGATATTTTTGTTCAACCCTTCAAATTAAACGTTACAATCTGCACTTGAATTCTGTTGTAGAGGTTTCATTTCAAATCCAATGTGGTGGCATGCAGAGCCCAACTCGCGAAAATTGTGTCACTGTCCAAATATTTCTGGCCCTAACTGTATATATATATACACATACATACATACACACACACACACAGTGGGTACAGAAGGAATTCATACCCCTTTAAATTTTTCACTCTTTTTTTGCAGCCATTTGGTAAATTCAAAAAAGTTCTTTTTTTTTTGCTTTTTATTTATTTTAATGTTTTGCCCTGAGGGCTGTGTATTTTTTCCCAAGCTTGTTTTATGGAGTCTACAATAAACCAAGCATTTTCTTAAAAAGGCAGTGTTCCGATTATACCCCTTTGCCCAGCCGAGTGAGCTGCTCTACCACAGATGGGGTTAGAAGTGTGGGCAGCATTTCCAGCAAAGAGGTGCAATGGCCACAAGGCAAGATGGAGGGCCTGCTGAAACATCTGCAAAAAGCACTGCAGAAACAACAGCTACAACATCAGCAGCAACAGATGGTTCAGCAGGAGACCAGTAAGCTGCTTATATAGCAGATGCAGCAGCAGTACCAGCAACACCAGCAGCAGATTGACTTGCTTATAGAGGCAGTTCGTGGAAGGCCTCAGCTTCCAAATCCAGGTGACAACACGTACGTCTGGAAGACGGTAAGACGAGCCATGCAAAAATAATCCCGGGTGATGATGTGGAGGCCTTTTTGACTGTGTTCCAGTGAGTAGCAGATTGTGAGACCAGAGCAGTGGGTGAAGCTGCTGGCCCCCTATTTGACTTGTGAGCCCCTGAAGGCCTATTATGATTTGGCATTACAGATGTATAGGAGTATGCCATGTTAAAGACTGAAATTTTGGCATGCGCAGGAGTGACTGTTAGTCAGAGCACAAAGGGTTCACCACTGGGCGTATTATGGGGACAAACCTCCTTGGTCCCAAATGTTTGACCTACTGCATCTGGTGCAAAACTGGCTGCAGTTGCAATCCTTTACTCCAGCCCAGATGGTCAAGCACATTGTCATGGACAGGTTTATGCACTCCCTTCCTAGGGCGTACAGACCTGGGTTGCCCAGGGAGATCCCCAAAATGCAGGCAAACTGGTGGTCCTAGTAGACCAATTCCAGGTGGTTGAAAGGTCCCTAAGAAAGGCAGGTGGTGGTGCATGCTCATATTGGGGTACCTAGAGAGAACTTGAGCCTCAAGAGAGGAGTAGTAAAGCCACCATAGTGGGGAGTCCTAGATCCCAAGGGGTCAGTGAGGGGTTGTAAACGGCCAAGGAAAAAGACTTGCTTTGCTGGAGATGTCGTGGTCCTGGACATATAGCCGCCCATTGTCCCTTGTCCTCCTAAGAGATGGACTGTAGCCTAGGGAGGCGCTGCTCTTACTATGCCTACCCCACTTGAAGTGTGAACTATCAGCCTGCATAGGGGCTGCAGGCATCTCCCGTGTCAATAAATGGGGCACTGGTGACAAGACTGTTAGACTCGAGGAGTTTGGTGACCCTGGTAAGGACCTTACATTCCCATCAGTTGATCCCAGGGAAATACGTGGGTGTATGCTGTTTTCACGGGGGTGCCAAGGACTATCCTGTAGCCAGAGTGTCGGTTAAAACGAGCCGAGGTACAGAGTCCCATGAGGTCGGGGTGGTCCAAGGTTTGCTGCATCCCGTTATAATTGGGAGGGACTTCAGCCTTTTCTGGGACTTGTGGGGAAAGGTAGAGATATCAAAGCACACAGACAGGAGCCAGCCCAACTCTGTCAGAGTCGGAGATGGATGAGTTCCCTTTGTGTGTCCTGGCTGGTGACGAGGACAAGATGGTGACCAGTGAAACTGAAATTCCTGTACTGGGGTTGTTAGGGTAGGCGGAACGCACCGAATAAATATATATATATATATATATTCGGTGCGTTCTGCCATATATAAATGTGGCACCCCTAGGGGTATTTGCCACAAAAATAGTTACTGACAGTAAGTACAAATACTAAAATAGCAAGACTGCACTACCACCTCCGGCCAGAAGGGGGAGCTCCAGAGACTCCCCTTGATCCATTCTGGTCTGAGAGAAGAAATGGCAGTTGGGCTAAGGAGCTGAAAGTGAGAGGTCATACAGTTGAATCTCTAACAGCCCTGTGACTGTTACCAGGCCTAAATCACCGGCCTGAGGAGAAGAGGGATAGAGAAAAAGGACATTGTGAGAACCGGGTAGCATTAATCACTACCCAGAACAGGCGCAAAGACGGATACCGGATCCGTGGCTGTATTCATTATATATAATACAGCAACCGGAAAAACGTGAGGTGATATCAGCTTCACTAGGGCCGGACGCAGCAACAGACACAGAGTTCAGCGGTACTCCCAGAGGGGGTAAACCGATAAAAGGACTCGGGTTGCCCGTCGAACCAGGACCCGGAGGGGACAGATTGGGCCGGCAGCCAGTTCACATACAGCAGCAGGGCCACACAGAAATTGCGCACAATAAGAGGCGAAGACCCCGGCAGGGTCAAAGTAACTCAGAGTTCCCATACAGACTCCGGTGACAGGACTGGTTGTAAATCCTTTTATGTTAAAGTAAACTGGTTAAACGTTTCAGTGCCTCAGTCTTTCATTTGGACAATAGCCATCTATCCAGGATCGGGATCGTCACCGCTGGGAGAACCTGCTGCTGATCAAGTAAGTGCCTGTCCCCTCATGATACCCCTTACACTGTGCATTGCCTGAGGCCACAGCACCGGGTCAAGCCACCCGTGACATCCCCCTCAAGAGACAGACTCCATTGGTCCGGTGCTGGGTATCCCGGTCTCCTGGGCATCACAATTGGCGTCACGAACAGGATCTAGCCAGCCCGTATACCGGGTATTGTGTGCCGTGATTGGAGCCCAAAACTGTGAAAACTGGGATGAAAAATCTTGAAAATTGACTTTATTAAAGAAAAATCCATTCCCCATTGAAAACTATTGAAAGTGACTTTTCCCCATTGGTTATAATGGAGTAAAGATGGCCGCCATCCCCTGAGGTAATCACTTCATAACCGTTAGGCACGAGACTGTTAATTGAGCTACGCCATTACCTGAGCCCCAGTCTAACTGAAAAACTTCAGAATCCGCCATTACTGAGCGCGCGGCGGGCGGGAGCAGCAGGGGGCGTGTCATTGTGGGCGGCACCAAGCTGAGCGCTCTGACATCAGAGCAAGGGGAAAATCGATCCTGCTGCACAGCGGAACGAATCTACACTATCCCGACGGAAGGGTCCGGATTAACTAAGGGGGCACAGTATGTCGCAGCACGGAGACGCCGCAGCACCCGGCAACGCTAATGCAGCTGAAAGACAGAGTGTCAATAGAGAGTCCGGTAGCGCAGCGGTGCAAGGAGTGGCGCCCATCATGCCGGTGCTGATGCCATATACCCCGGGTGGCCCATGGCTTCCAATGTATGAAGGTGAGCCTAATACCCTTGACGATTTCAGAGAAAAGATGCTGGCCCATTTTGACATGTTCCCTGTGGGTGAAGTTCAGCGTGTTAGTCTCCTGATGATGCAGTTAAGTGGCCATGCTAAGCGAGAAGTCACAGCATGGGCAGCTGATCTAAAAGGCACTGTTGAACGCATATTTGCTGGATTAAAAGCTACATTTGAAACCACGGCCAGCAGCAAAGCTAAAATACGATTCTTTAATTGCAAACAAAAAGCTAATGAGGGCGTGAGAGACTTTGCCTTAAACCTGCAGGAAGCCCTTAAATCACTTACACTGGCTGAACCCATTTTTAACACCGGAGCAGATAAACTACTAAGAGATCAATTTATTGAGGGACTCTACACCCCTTCTCACCGGGGGCATGTGAGCATGCTTGTTTTTAAGAACCCTGAATTGACATTTGCCCAATTAAAGGAGAGCGCTATACGTCTCCAGCTGGCAGAGGCACCTCGGGATCAGGATCCTGCGCAACCCATGGCAGAGGCACCTCAACAACAGGGAGTGCCAGTGACATCAGCTATGTCTGGGGCCATTGCTAAGCCCCTGGGGCCCAGTACTAATGAGGCTCTTCAACAAAAGCTTGACTCTTTAGCTGATGTTGTTGCTTCAATGGCTAAAACCATGCAGGAGATGAGAGGACACAAAATGGAGTTGGCAAACTGTAGAGAGGATGTTCCATGGATGAGACCCCGGAGATACCCGACATGGAGAGGACGACCCCGCGACCGCTACCAACCGGATGGACAGCCCATTTGCCGCCGTTGCCAGCAGCCGGGCCACTTTGCACGAGATTGTGATTTAAACGGGAATCCCCTGGGAATGCTGGCCGCTTCGCAGGAATGAACTTTCAAGGCCCAACACCCTGGCACGACAGGTACATCGGAGGACGACCCATTATCCCTATCGTGCTGGACGGAATTCCCCTCAACGCTTTGCTGGACACAGGTTCCCAGATTTCATCTATACCGTATATCCTTTATAAGAGGTACTGGGCTGATGCAGATATTGATAAAGGGCCCTCTGATGTTGAACTAGATATATGGGCCAGTAATGGTAAGTTGGTACCGAAACTAGGATTCAGGGAGATGACCATAAAGATTGGTAAAGTAGAACTGAAGAAACAGGGTATAATTGTTGTTGATGTTGACCGGCGGAACTGTAAACCAACTGTATTGATAGGAATGAATGTGTTAGAGAACTGCTTTTCCGAAGTCATTTCTGTCTTACAGCAAATTGCTGAAACTGCCCAATCCTGCCAGCAGAGAGTTCTCCGGAGGGAAATAAAAGTATTGATGTTAAGGCAACAGGTAGAAGTTGCAGGTGGAGAAATCAGCAGTGTGAGGGTAAGTGATCCAACGTCTATTGTATTCCCACCAAAAACAGAAATGCTGGTATGGTGTAGAGTAGAGTTGAGCGACCTTGACCTTTTTAGAGTCGAGCCGGGTTTTGCGAAACCCGACTATGTCCAAAGTCGGGTCGAGTGAAATCGGCCGATTATGACGTAAAGTCGGGATCGACCGAAACACGAAACCCAATGCAAGTCAATGGGGCAGCATAGTCGGCAGTGAGTGGGGGCCAGGAAAACACCTAGAGTGGCCATTTTAATGTCAAAACCATCCATTCTTCTTAATGAAGCTTGTCAAGCGTAATTTACCTTATAATAATTGGAAGGCATTTGAAATTGGGGGTCATTTGGCTAAAGTTGTGGGGGGTAGGGCTGGTTCAAGTAATTAGTGGGCCCAGGAAATCTGGACCACGTCACGGCAGTGGAGCAGGGAGAGGTAAGTATTTCAACTTTGCAAGTGCTGTGAACCTGAGCAAGCAGGGGGGGCCCACTCGTTGGCATTGGCACTGGCACAGGGCCCCTCAAAGTACAGCGGTGTGTTTGCACGGCGGGGGCGCCTCCCACCGGCAGCAACACTTTTGCGTACTATGAGAGGCCCTGTGCCAGTGACGTCGCCAACTAGTATTCCTCCCCCCACCTGATGAAGGAACCTGCACTTTCATCTGCACCTTCCTCTTTGTCCCCGTGTAAGGTGGTATGGTATGCGGGAAGAGCAACCTGACTTTCAGCAGGGTCACAATGTTGTTGTGTAGCGTGCACGGGGAATGTTGCGTTATGGGTCAATGTACCAGCAGACTCATCTATCACTGGCTGGGCAATGGGCACGATGAAGTGGAAACACAGATATAGGCCCAAAGAAGAAAGTGGGCTAAATGCAGTTCAAAATTGGTAACACAGGAATAACCAGGGGGCATTGCAGTGGAGGACAACTGGAATGAGAGGCTGACACAGAGAGTAGGGCCAAATCAGTAAGTAGTCGAAATGCAGTTCAAAATTGGCAACCGTAGTAAACAGGCGGCACAGCTTTGTTCAGTGGAGGAGAACAGCAAGGAGTGGCAGACACCGATAGTAGGCCCCAAACCAACTAGTACGCCAAATGCAGTTGTTCCATTTAACCACAATTTAATGAGAGCCTGAAGATAGAAGCTCAGGAAAGGCAACCTGGGGAACACCTTGGAGTGTAACACACCATCTCTCTCCACCCCATACCCATTTTGTATGGCCTAATGCAGTGTACTTTTCTACAACTACTAAACGAGAGTCGGAAGACCGAAGCAATGGCAAGGAAACCTGGGGAACACCTTAGAGTGTAACACACCCTCTCTCTACACCCCATACCCAATTTGAAGGCCTAATGCAGTGTAGTTTCCAAGAACTACTAAACGAGAGCCGGAAGATCGAAGCTCAGGAAAGGCAACCTGGGGAACACCTTGGAGTGTAACACACCCTCTCGCTACACCCCATACCCAATTTGAAGGCCTAATGCAGCGTAGTTTCCAACAACTACTAAACGAGAGCCGGAAGATCGAAGCTCAGGAAAGGCAACCTGGGGAACACCTTGGAGTGTAACAAACCCTCTCTCTACACCCCATACCCAATTTGTAGGCCTAATGCAGCGTAGTTTCCGACAACTACTAAACGAGAGCATGAAGATCGAAGCTCAGGAAAGGCAACCTGGGGAACACCTTGGAGTGTAACACACCCTCTCTCTACACCCCATACCCAATTTGTAGGCCTAATGCAGCGTAGTTTCCGACAACTACTAAACGAGAGCCGGAATATCGAAGCTCAGGAAAGGCAACCTGGGGAACACCTTGGAGTGTAACACACCCTCTCTCTACGCCCCATACCCAATTTGTAGGCCTAATGCAGCGTAGTTTCCGACAACTACTAAACGAGAGCCGGAATATCGAAGCTCAGGAAAGGCAACCTGGGGAACACCTTGGAGTGTAACACACCCTCTCTCTACACCCCATACCCAATTTGAAGGCCTAATGCAGTGTAGTTTCCAAGAACTACTAAACGAGAGCCGGAAGATCGAAGCTCAGGAAAGGCAACCTGGGGAACACCTTGGAGTGTAACACACCCTCTCGCTACACCCCATACCCAATTTGAAGGCCTAATGCAGCGTAGTTTCCAACAACTACTAAACGAGAGCCGGAAGATCGAAGCTCAGGAAAGGCAACCTGGGGAACACCTTGGAGTGGAACACACCATCTCTCTACACCCCATACCCAATTTGAAGGCCTAATGCAGAGTAGTTTCCAAGAACTACTAAACGAGAGCCGGAAGATCGAAGCTCAGGAAAGGCAACCTGGGGAACACCTTGGAGTGTAACACAACGTCTCTCTACACGACGGAAGGGCTGATTCTTAGGAAGGAAGGCTGTTGGAAATAAGCATTGCGCGTCCGAGGGTGATTATATTCTTATTAGGTATATACTCACCCTCGGACGCGCCCTGCTTCTTTATTTGGAATGAATGTTTATTTGCAATGTGGTGTTGACTTTCTCTATTATTTTGGTAATTAATGATTTTATTATTTTCATTATTTTGCATCTTCTCGGCAATAATATAAAGAAGACGCGACAGGACAACACTCGGTGGATGCCATATGTGTGTTTTCAATTTAAAAAAACTTTCAGTTAACTACTTGCAGGAGAAAGTAATTGTAGCTGGTGGCCATTTTTAGTACTGTACCAGATTAGAGTTGTGTGTTTGTTTTTAATGTTAAAATGTCTGCATTTGATATCTCACCAGTATTTTCTTTTTTATAAGCAAAATACTTATTTTTATATTTTCTGATGTTGGTTCCAGGGGTACACGGCCAGCAGTGCCCTGGTCAGTGTAGTAGTAGTTGAAAGAATGGACCGCAGACAGGCATCGAAGGCCTAAAATAATAACACATGGCTGTAGGCAATTTTAAATTGGTTCCAGGGGTACACGGACAGCAGTGGTGTGGTCAGTGGAGGCCTAGTGGAAGGAGTGACCGCAGACAGGCATCGAAGGCCTAAAATAATAACACATGGCTGTAGGCAATTTTAAATTGGTTCCAGGGGTACACGGACAGCAGTGGTGTGGTCAGTGGAGGCCTAGTGGAAGGAGTGACCGCAGACAGGCATCGAAGGCCTAAAATAATAACACATGGCTGTAGGCAATTTTAAATTGGTTCCAGGGGTACACGGACAGCAGTGGTGTGGTCAGTGGAGGCCTAGTGGAAGGAGTGACCGCAGACAGGCATCGAAGGCCTAAAATAATAACACATGGCTGTAGGCAATTTTAAATTGGTTCCAGGGGTACACGGGCAGCAGTGACCTGGTCAGTGTAGTAGTAGTTGAAAAAATGGACCGCAGACAGGCATCGAATGCCTAAAATAATAACACATGGCTGTAGGCAATTTTAAATTGGTTCCAGGGGTACACGGGCAGCAGTGACCTGGTCAGTGTAGTAGTAGTTGAAAGAATGGACCGCAGACAGGCATCGAAGGCCTAAAATAAAAAAATTGGGCTGGCTGTAGGCAATTTTAAATTGGTTCCAGGGGTACACGGACAGCAGTGGTGTGGTCAGTGGAGGCCTAGTGGAAGGAGTGACCGCAGACAGGCATCGAAGGCCTAAAATAATAACACATGGCTGTAGGCAATTTTAAATTGGTTCCAGGGGTACACGGACAGCAGTGGTGTGGTCAGTGGAGGCCTAGTGGAAGGAGTGACCGCAGACAGGCATCGAAGGCCTAAAATAATAACACATGGCTGTAGGCAATTTTAAATTGGTTCCAGGGGTACACGGGCAGCAGTGACCTGGTCAGTGTAGTAGTAGTTGAAAGAATGGACCGCAGACAGGCATCGAAGGCCTAAAATAAAAAAATTGGGCTGGCTGTAGGCAATTTTAAATTGGTTCCAGGGGTACACGGGCAGCAGTGGTGTGGTCAGTGGAGGCCTAGTGGAAGGAGTGACCGCAGACAGGCATCGAAGGCCTAAAATAATAACACATGGCTGTAGGCAATTTTAAATTGGTTCCAGGGGTACACGGGCAGCAGTGACCTGGTCAGTGTAGTAGTAGTTGAAAAAATGGACCGCAGACAGGCATCGAATGCCTAAAATAATAACACATGGCTGTAGGCAATTTTAAATTGGTTACAGGGGTACACGGACAGCAGTGACCTGGTCAGTGTAGTAGTAGTTGAAAGAATGGACCGCAGACAGGCATCGAAGGCCTAAAATAAAAAAATTGGGCTGGCTGTAGGCAATTTTAAATTGGTTCCAGGGGTACACGGACAGCAGTGGTGTGGTCAGTGGAGGCCTAGTGGAAGGAGTGACCGCAGACAGGCATCGAAGGCCTAAAATAATAACACATGGCTGTAGGCAATTTTAAATTGGTTCCAGGGGTACACGGACAGCAGTGACCTGGTCAGTGTAGTAGTAGTTGAAAGAATGGACCGCAGACAGGCATCGAAGGCCTAAAATAAAAAAATTGGGCTGGCTGTAGGCAATTTTAAATTGGTTCCAGGGGTACACGGGCAGCAGTGACCTGGTCAGTGTAGTAGTAGTTGAAAGAATGGACCGCAGACAGGCTTAGAAGGCCTAACATAACAAACTTGGGCTGGCTGTAGGCACTTTTAAATTGGTTCCAGGGGTACACGGGCAGCAGTGGTCTGGTCAGTGGAAGTCTAGTGGAAGGAGTGACCGCAGACAGGCTTCCAAGGCCTAACATAACAAACTTGGGCTGGCTGTAGGCACTTTTAAATTGGTTCCAGGGGTACACGGGCAGCAGTGGTCTGGTCAGTGGAAGTCTAGTGGAAGGAGTGACCGCAGACAGGCTTCCAAGGCCTAACATAACAAACTTGGGCTGGCTGTAGGCACTTTTAAATTGGTTCCAGGGGTACACGGGCAGCAGTGGTCTGGTCAGTGGAAGTCTAGTGGAAGGAGTGACCGCAGACAGGCTTCCAAGGCCTAACATAACAAACTTGGGCTGGCTGTAGGCACTTTTAAATTGGTTCCAGGGGTACACGGGCAGCAGTGGTCTGGTCAGTGGAAGTCTAGTGGAAGGAGTGACCGCAGACAGGCTTCCAAGGCCTAACATAACAAACTTGGGCTGGCTGTAGGCACTTTTAAATTGGTTCCAGGGGTACACGGGCAGCAGTGGTCTGGTCAGTGGAAGTCTAGTGGAAGGAGTGACCGCAGACAGGCTTCGAAGGCCTAACATAACAAAATTGGGCTGGCTGTAGGCACTTTAAATTGGTTCCAGGGGTACATGGGCAGCAGTGTATGGTCAGTGGAAGTCTAGTGGAAGGAGTGACGGCAGACAGTCTTCGAAGGCCTAACATAACAAAATTGGGCTGACTGTAGGCACTTTTAAATTGGTTCCAGGGTAACACGGCCAGCAGTGGCCTGGTCAGTGTAGTAGTTGTAGAAAGAAGGGACCGCAGACAGGCTTCGAAGGCCTAACATAACAAAAATGTCAAAACAATGGTATTGTCAGTGCCAGGCATTGAAGGATGTCAGCGGCTAGACTACACATTGGTGAAGCTGTGAGAGATAATTTTGCTAGTGGTAGAGCACTGTTTGAGCTGGGGGGGGGAACTGTCTTGTGGCCGGCGGTACAGGCACAGGGCCCCTCATATTACAACGGTGTGTCTGACGTTGGGTGCGCACCACCACCGCCAGAGACACTTTATTGTACTATGAGGGACCCAGTGGCAGTGCCGTCGACCAAAAGCGGCCACACCCACCTCTTCAGACAAACAGCACTCTCAAGGGTCCAAGCGCAAAGTGGCGATAGCACGGCCCCGTGTGGGGAGTTTGGCCATTTCGTGAGGTGGAAACATGTCGTATGCTGGACAATCAGGTGAAGAAAATTACGAGATTGGAAAAGTCATTCAGAATAGTCCACAGGCAAGACCTTTTCATAGGAAAGCTAGGTGTCAGCCGGGCAGGGTGGGGCAAAAGATTTTGAAATCCAGTTGTGGTTCATTTTAATGAAGGTTAGATCATCTACATTTTGGGTAGCCAGACGAGTCCTTTTTTCTGTTAGTATTGAACCTGCAGCACTGAATACTCTTTCTGATAGGACACTAGCTACCGGGCAAGCAAGCTCCTGCAATGCATATTCTGCCAATTCTGGCCAGGTGTCTAATTTGGATGCCCAGTAATCAAATGGGAATGACGGTTGAGGGAGAACGTCGATAAGGGATGAAAAATAGTTTGTAACCATACTGGACAAATGTTGTCTCCTGTCACTTTGAATTGATGCTGCAGTACCTGTCCTGTCTGCGGTCATAGAAAAATCACTCCACAACCTGGTCAGAAAACCCCTCTGTCCAACGCCACTTCTGATTTCTGCCCCTCTAACACCTCTGGTCTGCTGGCCCCTGGAGCTCGTGTGAGAACGATCACGGGCGCTGTGTGCAGGGAATGCCAGAAGCAAACGGTCAACAAGAGTTGATTGTTTTGTTGCTAATATTAGTTCCAAGTTCTCATGTGGCATAATATTTTGCAATTTGCCTTTATAGCGAGGATCAAGGAGGCAGGCCAACCAGTAATCGTCATCGTTCATCATTTTTGTAATGCGTGTGTCCCTTTTGAGGATACGCAAGGCATAATCCGCCATGTGGGCCAAAGTTCCCGTTGTCAAATCTGCGGTTGTGCTTGGTTGAGGGGCAGTTGCAGGCAAATCTACGTCACTTGTGTCCCTCAAAAAACCAGAACCCGGCCTTGCCACGCCACCAATTTCCCGTGCCCCCGGGAAAGCTTCCTCATTAAAAATATACTCATCCCCATCATCCTCCTCATCCTCCACCTCCTCTTCGCCCGGTACCTCGTCATGTACACTGCCCTGACCAGACAATCGCTGACTGTCATCAAGGCTTTCCTCTTCCTCTGGTGCAGACGCCTGATCCTTTATGTGCGTCAAACTTTGCATCAGCAGACGCATTAGGGGGATGCTCATGCTTATTATGGCGTTGTCTGCACTAACCAGCCGTGTGCATTCCTCAAAACACTGAAGGACTTGACACATGTCTTGAATCTTCGACCACTGCACACCTGACAACTCCATGTCTGCCATCCTACTGCCTGCCCGTGTATGTGTATCCTCCCACAAAAACATAACAGCCCGCCTCTGTTCGCACAGTCTCTGAAGCATGTGCAGTGTTGAGTTCCACCTTGTTGCAACGTCTATGATTAGGCGATGCTGGGGAAGGTTCAAAGAACGCTGATAGGTCTGCATACGGCTGGAGTGTACAGGCGAACGGCGGATATGTGCGCAAAGTCCACGCACTTTGAGGAGCAGGTCGGATAACCCCGGATAACTTTTCAGGAAGCACTGCACCACCAGGTTTAAGGTGTGAGCCAGGCAAGGAATGTGTTTCAGTTGGGAAAGGGAGATGGCAGCCATGAAATTCCTTCCGTTATCACTCACTACCTTGCCTGCCTCAAGATCTACAGTGCCCAGCCACGACTGCGTTTCTTGCTGCAAGAACTCGGACAGAACTTCCGCGGTGTGTCTATTGTCGCCCAAACACTTCATAGCCAATACAGCCTGCTGACGTATGCCAGTAGCTGCCCCATAATGGGAGACCTGGTGTGCAACAGTGGCAGGTGCGGATGGAGTGTTTGTGCGACTGCGGTCTGTGGACGAGCTCTTGCTTCTGCAGGAGGACGAGGAGGAGGAGGAGGAGGGGGTGCGAACGGCTACAGACAACTGTTTACTAGACCGTGGGCTAGGCAGAACTGTCCCAAACTTGCTGTCCCCTGTGGACCCTGAATCCACCACATTTACCCAGTGTGCCGTGATGGACACGTAACGTCCCTGGCCATGCCTACTGGTCCATGCATCTGTTGTCAGGTGCACCTTTGTGCTCACAGATTGCCTGAGTGCATGGACGATGCGCTCTTTAACATGCTGGTGGAGGGCTGGGATGGCTTTTCTGGAAAAAAAGTGTCGACTGGGTAGCTCGTAGCGTGGTACAGCGTAGTCCATCAGGTCTTTGAAAGCTTCGCTTTCAACTAACCGGTAGGGCATCATCTCTAACGAGATTAGTCTAGCTATGTGGGCGTTCAAACCCTGTGTACGCGGATGCGAGGCTAAGTATTTCCTTTTTCTAACCATAGTCTCATGTAGGGTGAGCTGGACTGGAGAGCTGGAGATCGTGGAACTAGCGGGGGTGCCGGTGGACATGGCAGACTGAGAGACGGTGGGAGATGGTATTGTTGCCGCCGGTGCCCTAGATGCAGTGTTTCCTACTACGAAACTGGTGATTCCCTGACCCTGACTGCTTTGGCCTGGCAAAGATACCTGCACAGATACAGCAGGTGGTGCGCTAAATGGTGGTCCTACACTGCCGGAAGGGATGTTGCGTTGATGACTAGCTTCATTGGCCGAGGGTGCAACAACCTTAAGGGACGTTTGGTAGTTAGTCCAAGCTTTCAAATGCATGGTGGTTAAATGTCTATGCATGCAACTAGTATTGAGACTTTTCAGATTCTGACCTCTGCTTAAGGAAGTAGAACATTTTTGACAGATGACTTTGCGCTGATCAATTGGATGTTGTTTAAAAAAATGCCAGACTGCACTCTTTCTAGCATCGGATACCTTTTCAGGCATTGCAGACTGAGCTTTAACCGGATGGCCACGCTGTCCTCCACCAGGTTTTGGCTTTGCCACGCGTTTTGGGCAAGATACGGGCCCGGCAGATGGAACCTGTGGCGATGTTGATGCCTGCTGCGGCCCCTCCTCCTCCTCTGCTTCAGAACTGCTGCCGCCTGCACCCTGTTCCCCCAATGGCTGCCAATCGGGGTCAAGAACTGGGTCATCTAATAACTCTTCTTGTACCTCCTGCGCAACTTCGTCTGTGTCACCGTGTCGTTCGGTGGTATAGCGTTCGTGATGGGGCAACATAGTCTCATCAGGGTCTGATTCTTGATCAGCACCCTGCGAGGGCAATGTTGTGGTCTGAGTCAAAGGACCAGCATAGTAGTCTGGCTGTGGCTGTGCGTCAGTGCACTCCATGTCAGATTCAATTTGTAATGGGCATGGACTGTTAACTGCTTCACTTTCTAAGCCAGGGACGGTATGTGTAAAGAGCTCCATGGAGTAACCCGTTGTGTCGCCTGCTGCATTCTTCTCTGTTGTTGTTTTTGCTGAAGAGGACAAGGAAGTGACTTGTCCCTGACCGTGAACATCCACTAACGACGCGCTGCTTTTACTTTTACCAGTTTCACGAGATGAGGCAAAAGAGCTAGAGGCTGAGTCAGCAAGATAAGCCAAAACTTGCTCTTGCTGCTCCGGCTTTAAAAGCGGTTTTCCTAATCCCAGAAAAGGGAGCGTTCGAGGCCTTGTGTAGCCGGACGACGAACCTGGCTCCACAGCTCCAGACTTAGGTGCAATATTTTTTCCCCCACGACCACCTGATGCTCCACCACTACCACTACCCTCATTACCAGCTGACAATGAACGCCCCCGGCCACGACCTCTTCCACTAGACTTCCTCATTGTTTTAAAAACGTAACCAAACTAACGTTATTTGTTGCAGTCACACAACTTACACGGTGAGCTATAACTTCAGTATGATTTAGCTACCCCTTTACAGGTTGGTGAGACCACAGCGAAAATCAGGCCCAATGTTACACACTCTTTTTTTGGTGGCTGCAAATTAGAGAGATGCCCCACACGCAGGACTGTCACTGAAGCACAAATGTTAATATTAATGTCACACTATTATTTTTTTTTTATTTTTATTTTTTTCAGGAACACTTTAGAAACCCCCCAAAAAAAAAAAAATAGATTTTTGCAGGGAGAATTTAGAAAACAAATGTAACAAACTATATGCTTTCTATGGGCCACTGAGTGAGAGATGACGCACACAGGAATCAGGAGTGGCACACAAGCCCAGAGGCCAATATTTTTCTACCAATGATTGATGGAGTTATTTTCTCTGGTAGATTTTGGAACCCAAATCAAGGAAAAAAAATGTAGGCTTTCTATGGACCACAATTGGAGAGAGAGAGAGAGAGAGATGGCACACCCAGGAGTCAAGACTGGCACACAAGCAGAAAGGCCAATATTAATCTCCCACTGTTTTTTTTTTTTTTTTTTTTTTTCAGGGAGACTTTAGAAAAAAAAATAATAAAAAAAATATGATTTTATCAGGAAGAATTTAGAAACCAAATAAAATAAAATGATTTTTTCAGGGAGAATTTATAAAACAAATAAAAACAAAAATAGGCGTTCTATGGCCCACTGACTGAGAGATGACGCACACAGGAGTCAGGAGTGGCACACAAACCCAGAGGCCAATATTTTTCTACCAATGATTGATGTAGTTATTTTCTCTGGTAGATTTTAGAACCCAAATCAAGGAAAAAAAATATAGGCTTTCTATGGACCACAATTGGAGAGAGAGAGAGAGAGAGAGAGAGAGAGAGAGAGAGAGATGGCACACCCAGGAGTCAAGACTGGCACACAAGCAGAAAGGCCAATATTAATCTCCCACTGTTTTTTTTGGTTGTTTTTTTTTTTTTTTTTTCAGGGAGACTTTAGAAAAAAAAATTATAAAAAAAATATGATTTTATCAGGAAGAATTTAGAAACCAAATAAAATAAAATGATTTTTTCAGGGAGAATTTATAAAACAAATAAAACCAAAAATAGGCGTTCTATGGCCCACTGACTGAGAGATGACGCACCCAGGAGTCAAGACTGGCACACAAGCAGAAAGGCCAATATTAATCTCCCACTGTTTTTTTTGGTTGTTTTTTTTTTTTTTTTTTCAGGGAGAC
Organism: Ranitomeya imitator; assembly: GCF_032444005.1. NCBI lineage: Eukaryota > Metazoa > Chordata > Amphibia > Anura > Dendrobatidae > Ranitomeya > Ranitomeya imitator. The sequence continues at coordinate 555,512,440 of NC_091285.1, forward strand.
TTTAGAAAAAAAAATAATAAAAAAAATATGATTTTATCAGGAAGAATTTAGAAACCAAATAAAATAAAATGATTTTTTCAGGGAGAATTTATAAAACAAATAAAACCAAAAATAGGCGTTCTATGGCCCACTGACTGAGAGATGACGCACCCAGGAGTCAAGACTGGCACACAAGCAGAAAGGCCAATATTAATCTCCCACTGTTTTTTTTTTTTTTTTTCAGGGAGACTTTAGAAAAAAAAATAATAAAAAAAATATGATTTTATCAGGAAGAATTTAGAAACCAAATAAAATAAAATGATTTTTTCAGGGAGAATTTAGAAAACAAATAAAACCAAAAATAGGCGTTCTATGGCCCACTGACTGAGAGATGACGCACACAGGAGTCAGGAGTGGCACACAAACCCAGAGGCCAATATTTTTCTACCAATGATTGATGTAGTTATTTTCTCTGGTAGATTTTAGAACCCAAATCAAGGAAAAAAAATATAGGCTTTCTATGGACCACAATTGGAGAGAGAGAGAGAGAGAGAGAGAGAGAGAGAGAGATGGCACACCCAGGAGTCAAGACTGGCACACAAGCAGAAAGGCCAATATTAATCTCCCACTGTTTTTTTGGTTGTTTTTTTTTTTTTTTTTTCAGGGAGACTTTAGAAATAAAAATAATAAAAAAAATATGATTTTATCAGGAAGAATTTAGAAACCAAATAAAATAAAATGATTTTTTCAGGGAGAATTTAGAAAACAAATAAAACCAAAAATATGCGTTCTATGGCCCACTGACTGAGAGAGAGAGAGAGATGGAACGCTTAGTACTGGCACACAAGCCCAAAGGGCAATATTAATCTCCCTTTTTTTTTCCAGGGAGAATTTCTGAAACCCAAAAAAAAAATAAAATAGGCTTTCTATGGCCCACTATTTGTGAGAGAGATGGGACGCTCAGGACTGGCACAGATGGCACGCTCAGGACTGGCACAGAAGCCCAGAGGCCAATATTAATCTCCCTTTTTTTCTGGGAGAATTTATAAAACCAAAAAAATATTTAAATAGGCTTTCTATGGCCCACTATTTGTGAGAGAGATGGCACGCTCAGGACTGGCACAGATGGCACGCTCACAACTGGCACACAAGCCCAGAGGCCAATATTAATCTCCCTTTTTTCAGGGAGAATTTCTAAAACCCAAAAAAAAAATAAAATAGGCTTTCTATGGCCCACTATTTGTGAGAGAGATGGGACGCTCAGGACTGGCACAGATGGCACGCTCAGGACTGGCACAGAAGCCCAGAGGCCAATATTAATCTCCCTTTTTTTCTGGGAGAATTTATAAAACCAAAAAAATATTTAAATAGGCTTTCTATGGCCCACTATTTGTGAGAGAGATGGCACGCTCAGGACTGGCACAGATGGCACGCTCACAACTGGCACACAAGCCCAGAGGCCAATATTAATCTCCCTTTTTTCAGGGAAAATTGATAAAACAAAAAAAAAAATTAAATAGGCTTTCTATGGCCCACTATTTGTGAGAGAGATGGCACGCTCAGGGCTGGCTGGCACAGATGGCACGCTCAGGACTGGCACACAAGCCCAGAGGCCAATATTAATCTCCCTTTTTTTCTGGGAGAATTTATAAAACCAAAAAAATATTTAAATAGGCTTTCTATGGCCCACTATTTGTGAGAGAGATGGCACGCTCAGGACTGGCACAGATGGCACGCTCACAACTGGCACACAAGCCCAGAGGCCAATATTAATCTCCCTTTTTTCAGGGAAAATTGATAAAACAAAAAAAAAAATTAAATAGGCTTTCTATGGCCCACTATTTGTGAGAGAGATGGCACGCTCAGGGCTGGCTGGCACAGATGGCACGCTCAGGACTGGCACACAAGCCCAGAGGCCAATATTAATCTCCCTTTTTTTCTGGGAGAATTTATAAAACCAAAAAAATATTTAAATAGGCTTTCTATGGCCCACTATTTGTGAGAGAGATGGCACGCTCAGGACTGGCACAGATGGCACGCTCACAACTGGCACACAAGCCCAGAGGCCAATATTAATCTCCCTTTTTTCAGGGAAAATTGATAAAACAAAAAAAAAAATTAAATAGGCTTTCTATGGCCCACTATTTGTGAGAGAGATGGCACGCTCAGGGCTGGCTGGCACAGATGGCACGCTCAGGACTGGCACACAAGCCCAGAGGCCAATATTAATCTCCCTTTTTTTCTGGGAGAATTTATAAAACCAAAAAAATATTTAAATAGGCTTTCTATGGCCCACTATTTGTGAGAGAGATGGCACGCTCAGGACTGGCACAGATGGCACGCTCACAACTGGCACACAAGCCCAGAGGCCAATATTAATCTCCCTTTTTTCAGGGAAAATTTATAAAACAAAAAAAAAAATTAAATAGGCTTTCTATGGCCCACTATTTGTGAGAGAGATGGCACGCTCAGGGCTGGCACAGATGGCACGCTCAGGACTGGCACACAAGCCCAGAGGCCAATATTAATCTCCCTTTTTTTCAGGGAGAATTTATAAAACCAAAAAAAAAAATAAATAGGCTTTCTATGGCCCACTATTTGTGAGAGAGATGGCACACTCAGGACTGGCACACAAGCCCAAAGGCCAATATTAATCTCCCACTGTATTTTTATCAGGGAGAATTTATACACCCCACAAAAAAAAATACAGAAAAATGAAAAGGCTTTCTATGGCCCACTATGTGAGAGAGATGGCACACACAGGGATGGCACTCTAGCAGAAATGCCAAATTGCCAATCTTAATCTCCCACCAAAAAAAAAAAAAAAAAAAAAACAGGGAATGTCCTACAATTACTATCTCCCTGCCTGCAGTAATCTCAGCCAGGTATGGCAGGCAGCTACTATCTCCCTGCCTGCAGTAATCTCAGCCAGGTATGGCAGGCAGCAATAAGGAGTGGACTGATGCACAAATGAAATAAAAAGTGTGGACAAACAAAAAAGATAGCTGTGCAGAAAGGAAGGAACAAGAGGATTTGTGCTTTGAAAAAAGCAGTTGGTTTGCACAGCGGCGTACACACAGCAATGCAGCTATCAGGGAGCCTTCTAGGGCAGCCCAATGAGCTACAGCGCTGAGGGGAAAAAAAAAAAAAAAAAAACTTCCACTGTCCCTGCACACCGAGGGTGGTGTTGGACAGTGCAAATCGCTGCAGCACAAGCGGTTTTGTGGTTAATGGACCCTGCCTAACGCTATCCCTGCTTCTGACAAAGCGGCAGCAACCTCTCCCTAAGCTCAGATCAGCAGCAGTAAGATGGCGGTCGGCGGGAACGCCTCTTTATAGCCCCTGTGACGTCGCAGACAGCAAGCCAATCACTGCAATGCCCTTCTCTAAGATGGTGGGGACCAGGACCTATGTCATCACGCTGCCCACACTCTGCGTTTACCTTCATTGGCTGAGAAATGGCGCTTTTCGCGTCATTGAAACGCGACTTTGGCGCGAAAGTCGCGTACCGCATGGCCGACCCCGCACAGGGGTCGGATCGGGTTTCATGAAACCCCGACTTAGCCAAAAGTCGGCGACTTTTGAAAATGTTCGACCCGTTTCGCTCAACCCTAGTGTAGAGCAGCCATTGGTACTAAGGGACGAGATTATCAAGCCTTAATAGAACCAGTGTACACCGACAGCAGGCCCACTATACTCACAGCACAAGGGATAGTCGAGGTACACCGGGGACGAGTGCCGGTACGACTTTTGAACTGTGGAGAGGAAGAGGTCACTTTGCCAAGGTATGCTACAATGGCAAAGCTATATACTGTTGACAACAATGCCATCACAACCATTGAGCCCTTAGAACCAACCTGTCAGGTGGAAGGCAATGGCTCAGATGGAGAAATGGAGGATTGGTGCCAACAGCTACACGTGGGCATAAATTCAACACCTACCCATCAAAAACAAGGGGTGTATAGGCTAGTGACGGAATATGAACAAGTCTTCAGTAAACACCCATTGGACTTCGGACGGATAGAAGGGGTAGAACACACAATCCCCACAGGTGACCATCCCCCAATAAAAGAAAGATATAGACCCATACCGCCCGCTCACTATCAATGTGCAAAAGATATGCTGAGGGAAATGAAACAGGCCGGGGTAATAAGAGACAGCTGTAGCCCCTGGGCGGCCCCTCTAGTGATTGTCAAAAAAAAGGACGGAACCATGAGAATGTGCGTAGACTACCGGAAGATTAATAACATCACCCATAAAGACGCCTACCCCTTGCCTAGGATAGAAGAGTCCTTAACTGCTTTGAAATCTGCTAATTATTTTTCCACCTTAGACTTAACAAGCGGGTATTGGCAAGTCCCTGTGGCTGAGAGAGATAAGGAAAAGACGGCATTCACCACACCAATGGGTCTATGTGAATTTAATCGCATGCCGTTCGGACTCTGCAACGCATCCGGTACCTTCCAGCGGCTGATGGAATGCTGCCTCGGACACAAGAACTTCGAGACCGTCCTCCTGTACCTAGATGATGTGATCGTCTACTCGAAGACTTACGAACAACACTTAATAGACCTGGCAGAAGTGTTCGAAGCCTTATCCAGGTATGGCATGAAAGTCAAGCCATCCAAATGTCACCTTCTCAAGCCAAAGGTACAGTACCTGGGACACATCGTGAGTTCGGAGGGAGTAGCACCAGATCCCGAGAAAATAAGCGCCATAAGGGATTGGCCAAGACCTACCAGCGCAAAAGAAGTGAGACAATTCCTGGGATTGGTGGGTTACTATCGCAGATTTATAAAAGGATTTACCAAGTTGGCAGCACCCTTGCAAGACACCTTGGTAGGGCAGACGAAGAAACCTTCAAACCGAAACCCTCCTTTTCAGTGGAACGACGAAAGGGAAGACTCCTTTGAACAACTAAAGAAGGCACTAACCGGAGAAGAGGTTCTGGCATACCCAGATTACCATCAACCTTTCATCCTCTACACCGATGCCAGTAATGTGGGACTAGGAGCGGTGCTGTCACAAAAGCAAGAAGGTTGGGAGAAAGTCATCGCCTTTGCAAGTAGAAAGCTCCGGCCTACTGAAAGAAATTCAGAAAATTACAGCTCCTTCAAATTGGAACTACTGGCAGTAGTTTGGGCTGTGACGGAGCGTTTCAAACACTATCTGGCCGCTGCAGAATTTATTGTCTATACTGACAACAATCCGTTGACCCACCTGGACACAGCCAAATTAGGTGCGTTAGAACAGCGATGGATAGCCCGGTTATCTAATTACAACTTCATAATCAAGTATCGAGCAGGTTGCAAGAATGGAAATGCCGATGCCCTATCCCGGATGCCACACTTGAGAGATGTAGAAGAGGAAATGGGGGAGCTTGAAGAAATTGAACTACCAGACTTCCATCGTCCCAAGGCAAAACATCATCAGTCAAGTACCTATCAGAAACAACAAGAGGTGAATTTTAATCCGTTAGCACACCATAGATGGGCTGACACCCAAGACAGCAATCCGGCTGTGAAGTTGGTGAAGGAACTGTTGACTGAGCAAAGTGCATATCCCGATGAGGATGCCCCAGAAGAGACGCATCAACTCTGGAAAGAGAGAGGCAAAATGTTCCTGTATCAAGGGAAGCTCTGTAGAAGATACACCAATCCGAAAACACATGAATTGGTTTGGCAGATTATTGTGCCTAAACAAGATGTGAAGATGGTCCTCGAAGCTTACCATAATGGTGCTGGTCACTTCGGTTGGAAAAAGTTAGAAGTACTTCTAAGAGAAAGATTTTATTGGGTCGGGATGAGAAAATCAATCGAACAGTGGTGCAGAAATTGTGGCCCGTGCAACCTCAGAAGAAACGATCAAAAGAACCAAAGAGCACCACTGCAGCCCATAATCACCAAACAACCACTTGAACTTGTAGCCATGGACCACGTGAAGTTGACACCAAGCCGGTCCGGCTATGTCTATGCCTTGACCATCGTGGACCATTATTCACGTTTCTTGGTAGTAGTACCCGTAAAAGATCTGACAGCAAAAACAGCAGCCAAAGCGTTCCAAACGTACTTTTGTAGACCCCATGGATATCCGGAACAGGTTCTCACCGACCAAGGTACAGCCTTTGAATCAGAGATCTTCAGAGAATTCTGTAATATGTATGGTTGCAAAAAGATCCGGACGACGGCCTATCATCCACAAACAAACGGCTTATGCGAGAAGATGAACCATATTGTAATAGACCTACTAAAGACTTTACCTGAGACAGATAGGAATCAATGGCCAGAGAAATTGCCTGACTTGGTGGATCTGTATAATCATGTCCCGGTGAGCTCCACCAACTGCACCCCAGCTTACCTTATGCGTGCAAGACCCGGCCAATTACCAATCGATCTAGAAATGGGAATTCTGAAACCAGACGCAGAAGTTCAAGACTCCAATTGGGATATCATACGGCAAAAGCAGTATCGCCAAGTGCAAGAGAGTGTGGAAAGAAGCCTTCAGCAAACTAGAGAAAGACAAGAGCGAACTTTCAACCAGAATGCTCTAGCGACCCCATTAAGACCGGGTGACCAAGTGCTCAAGAGAAATCGTCGAACCAATAAACTAGACAATCAGTGGGAAGCCGTACCCTACACAGTTTTACCAACAAGAATGGATAATCCTAAAATGTGTCTCATTAGCAAAAACGGAGGCTTAACATCTGTACTAGTGTCAAGAGACAATCTTAAATTGTGTCCGGAAGCATTGAAAGAGCCAGAAGTTGTCCAGCCAGAACCAGAAGTTATTCAACCCATACAGGTTCAACCAGTAAAGGAAAAAGAAGAGGAAATGTATCACACCTGTATAGGAGACTTTCCCAAAACCCTACTAACATACCATGGTGCAGTAGTGGTTCCCATGGTGGCCTTTTACCCAACACCGAACCCAATACCAGAAGTCCCAAGACAGGAAGAGGCTGACCCCGTACTACAGGAGGTTCCAGGCCAGGAAGAACAGATTCCTGATCAGAGTAATCTCATTCACGGTGGACTTGCCAACTCCATAGTCATGGAATTATCTTTAGCAGAGCGGGCAGATACTACATCCGCAGTAGACAGTAGTGCACCACATGAAGAGACACCGCTATTACGTAGATCACAGCATAGTACCCAGGGTCAATTACCGGCCAGGTATGCAGATTACCAACTATAAAGCTCATAATGTGAATTGTATATATGTTATGCCATATATAGTTAAACAGAAAATGTAGTATAGTCATTGTTATCAGTCTGCAACGTTTAAGCCCAGTGCCTACAGAGACTTGTCTGTATGAACTTATTGCATATTCTTGAACTTTTTATCAGCCCGGAGGCACTAAATCAAAGCTCCGGAAAGACTGCTTTTTGAACTTTGCTTTTTGCTCTTTTTGAACTTTCTTTAGACTTTATATTGATAACTCCGTTGGAAAAATGGAACTAAATTCCTGGACACTAAGTACAGTGCCTTTCCTAATACCTTCAAGGATAGAACTGTATTAATGGACGCTATTTGAAGTGACTTTTTACAGAACTCTATTTTTGTTTCCTTGAGTGGTTTTTGTAACTTTTCATTTTTAAGACTCTGTACATATTAATTGTTATTTCAAAATGTTATTGTCCCACAGTCCCGGAGTACTGTTCTTAACTAAGGGGGAATGTGGCACCCCTAGGGGTATTTGCCACAAAAATAGTTACTGACAGTAAGTACAAATACTAAAATAGCAAGACTGCACTACCACCTCCGGCCAGAAGGGGGAGCTCCAGAGACTCCCCTTGATCCATTCTGGTCTGAGAGAAGAAATGGCAGTTGGGCTAAGGAGCTGAAAGTGAGAGGTCATACAGTTGAATCTCTAACAGCCCTGTGACTGTTACCAGGCCTAAATCACCGGCCTGAGGAGAAGAGGGATAGAGAAAAAGGACATTGTGAGAACCGGGTAGCATTAATCACTACCCAGAACAGGCGCAAAGACGGATACCGGATCCGTGGCTGTATTCATTATATATAATACAGCAACCGGAAAAACGTGAGGTGATATCAGCTTCACTAGGGCCGGACGCAGCAACAGACACAGAGTTCAGCGGTACTCCCAGAGGGGGTAAACCGATAAAAGGACTCGGGTTGCCCGTCGAACCAGGACCCGGAGGGGACAGATTGGGCCGGCAGCCAGTTCACATACAGCAGCAGGGCCACACAGAAATTGCGCACAATAAGAGGCGAAGACCCCGGCAGGGTCAAAGTAACTCAGAGTTCCCATACAGACTCCGGTGACAGGACTGGTTGTAAATCCTTTTATGTTAAAGTAAACTGGTTAAACGTTTCAGTGCCTCAGTCTTTCATTTGGACAATAGCCATCTATCCAGGATCGGGATCGTCACTGCTGGGAGAACCTGCTGCTGATCAAGTAAGTGCCTGTCCCCTCATGATACCCCTTACACTGTGCATTGCCTGAGGCCACAGCACCGGGTCAAGCCACCCGTGACATCCCCCTCAAGAGACAGACTCCATTGGTCCGGTGCTGGGTATCCCGGTCTCCTGGGCGTCACATATATATATATATATATATATATATATATATATATGAGACAGTAGGTGCGTTCGCAACCCGGGATCCACGATGCAGAAGAGAGACCTGCTGCTAATAACAGGCGGTCCTATATGTTACTTCACAGATTCACTACGAAAAGAGAATCTCGTGCCCTGTTAACCTCACAGGAGATCACAGCTACCTAATAGAGTCAACAGTGGTCATGCAGTCAGAATAGCACACAAGCAACTCCTCTCCGGTGGAGCCGGAATTCTAATGGCTATACGCCAGCCCTGAATCCACATACACAAACTCCTCACCGGAGGTGCCGGTATTCTAGGGGCTTATTTCAGCCAAATCCTGACCACATACAACCATGACCACACTGGCGCTGAGCCCATAACATAGGCCGTGCGGCCATACGAACCTTTTATAGTTTTAGCACTCAAGGACCTTCCTAGTGGTCCAACAGGAACCGCTTCAGGACCTGCGCATGTGACCCCCGACCTCCAATGGGAGGTTGTCCCGTGGGCATGCCCAGTATGGGAAAAGCAGGACTTTGTCCCAGAATGATCTGCTCGCTGCTGATCAGCGCTGGCTACATAGGCAGAGCCTGGAAGAACAGTAGCAACCAGTCGCCCAGTATCAGCCTGAGTCAGACGCTGGGACCGATGTCTCCACTGAGCAGGCTCCACTGTGGCTAGAGAGGAAAGGGAGACCGCAGTGGAGATGGTTTGCGATTCCCCCTGTGCAGAGGTGGGAACTCGACACCTAACAGGGGTCTCTGGTGGGAATTTTGGGACTGCCCAAATGCAGGACTTGACATTGAAAAATGTACTGGAAAATGTGACTATGATAAATGGGGTTGCCTAAGAGGCGGGGGTCGACACCAGGTTCCCGTACTTTGAGGTCAATGGGGAGTTGCTATATCTGGTCACTATACAGAGAGGGGAAGTATTAGATCAGCTATTAGTCCCGGGACCCTATAGACTAGATTTGGCCTATGCCCATGTCTTAGGGGGCACCTAGGTGTAGATAAGACCCAAGGATGAGTCCTTCAGAGGTTTTTCTGGCCTGGGTGTTACAAAGACATTGCTAATTTCTGTTGCTCTTGCCCTACCTGTCAGCTAACTGCCCCTGTTTCCTATTTCCGCAAACCCCTAGTTCCGTTACTCAATATCGATGTCCCGTTTGACTGCATTGCCATGGAAATGGTCGGGCCCATAGTTAAGTCCACCAGGAGTAATCAATACATTCTCATAGTAATGGGCTACGCTCAGGGTCGGACTGGCCCACCGGGAGATCTGAGAATCCTCCGGTGGGCCCACCCCCCAGAGGGCCCTCCCCCTCACCAAACTCCTGCTCTGTCCTGTATTTTAGCGCATTATGATTGCATGCACCCAGCAGGGAGTGTTATTCTATACCTGGTGCTGGCCGCCTGCACTGCTCAGTAACATGTGATGTGAGGTGAGAGCTTTCTCATCACCTGCTGCGGCTTCTACTGATGTCTGGGCGCCGCTCTCTCAGCTGCGCAGTGCTCATGAGATCAATAGAAGCGGCAGCAGCAGGTGATAGAAAGCTCTCACCTCACATCACATGTTACTGAGCAGTGCAGGCGGCCGGCACCAGGTATGGAATAACCCGCACAGCACCACGCACGCACAGCACAGAGCCACAGGCTGTGAGACACTGCACACAGCGTCTAGAACGGAGTTGATTTTTTGAGGGCATGATGTCACTGGAAGGGGAGGGGCCTCCATCAGACCAGTGACCTGATAACAGGAAGCAGCGCTGTGCTGACTGAGGCTACTGGAGCCCTGTGACTACTAGAGGACCGAGGGGGCTGCACTATGGAACTGTGTGCAGAGAGGAATGAGGGTCTGCACAATGGACCCTTGTACAGATAGGAATGAAGACCCAGGATTCAGTGTGAGTGGTCAGAGGATGAATTTATTTGATGTAACTTGAAAGGAGCTGTGTGGAGAAGGAGGAATGATGAGGGGGCTGTGTGGAGAAGGAGAGATGATGAGGGGGCTGTGTGGAGAAGGAGAGATGATGAGGGGGCTGTGTAGAGAAGGAGGGATGATGAGGGGGCTGTGTGGAGAAGGAGGGATGATGAGGGGGCTGTGTGGAGAAGGAGAGATGATGAGGGGGCTGTGTAGAGAAGGAGGGATGATGAGGGGGCTGTGTGGAGAAGGAGGGATGATGAGGGGGCTGTGTGGAGGAGGAGGGATGATGAGGGGGCTGTGTGGAGAAGGAGAGATGAGGGGGCTGTGTGGAGGAGGGCTGATGAGGGGGCTGTGTGGAGAAGGAGAGAGGAGGCTGTGTGGAGAAGGGATGATGAGGGGGCTGTGTGGAGAAGGAGAGATGATGAGGCTGTGTGGAGAAGGAGGGATGATGAGGGGGCTGTGTGGAGAAAGAGGGATGATGAGGGGGCTGTGTGGAGAAGGAGAGATGAGGGGGCTGTGTGGAGAAGGAGAGAGGAGGCTGTGTGGAGAAGGGATGATGAGGGGGCTGTGTGGAGAAGGAGAGATGATGAGGAGGCTGTTTGGAGAAGGAGGGATGATGAGGGGGCTGTGTGGAGAAGGAGGGATGATGTTGTGAATTCTGTGGCAGAGCTCCCTCCTGTGGTCACAAGTGGTACTTCGGCTGGTTCTCTCTGTGAGCTTCCGTTGGTGGAGGAAAGTGGTACTGCGGCTTCTGAGTTTCCTTCCTCAGGTGATGTGGTGAAGTCGTTAGGTGCTGCTCTATTTAACTCCACCTAGTGCTTTGATCCTGGCCTCCAGTCAATGTTCTAGTATTGAACCTGTTTCCTCCTGGATCGTTCCTGTGGCCTGCTGCTCTGCATAGCTAAGTTCCTCTTTGCTATTTGTTTGCTGTTTTTTTCTGTCCAGCTTGTCAATTTGTTTTTTACTGCTTGCTGGAAGCTCTGGGACGCAGAGGGTGTACCTCCGTGCCGTTAGTTCGGTACGGAGGGTCTTTTTGCCCCCTTTGCGTGGTTTTTGTAGGGTTTTGTGTTGACCGCAAAGTTACCTTTCCTATCCTCGCTCTGTTCAGAAAGTTGGGCCTCACTTTGCTAAATCTATTTCATCTCTACGTTTGTCTTTTCATCTTAACTCACAGTCATTATATGTGGGGGCTGCCTTTTCCTTTGGGGTATTTCTCTGAGGCAAGGTAGGCTTATTTTCTATCTTCAGGCTAGCTAGTTTCTCAGGCCGTGCCGAGTTGCATAGGGAGCGTTAGGCGCAATCCACGGCTGCCTTTAGTGTGGTTGGAGAGGATTAGGGATTGCGGTCAACAGAGTTCCCACGTCTCAGAGCTCGTTCTTGTTTTTTGGGTTATTGCCAGGTCACTGTATGTGCGCTGACCTCTATGTCAATTGTGGTACTGAATTACCTTTCATAACAGGATGAGGAGGCTGTGTGGAGAAGGAGGTATGATGAGGAGGCTGTGTGGAGGAGGGATGATGAGGGGGCTGTGTGGAGAAGGAGAGATGAGGCTGTGTGGAGGAGGGATGATGAGGGGGCTGTGTGGAGAAGGAGAGATGAGGAGGCTGTGTGGAGGAGGGATGATGAGGGGGCTGTGTGGAGAAGGAGAGATGAGGAGGCTGTGTGGAGGAGGGATGATGAGGGGGCTGTGTGGAGAAGGAGGGATGAGGAGGCTGTGTGGAGAAGGACGTATGATGAGGAGGCTGTGTGGAAGAGGGATGATGAGGGGGCTGTGTGGAGAAGGAGAGATGATGAGGAGGCTGTGTGGAGAAGGAGGGATGATGAGGGGGCTGTGTGGAGGAGGGATGAGGAGGCTGTGTGGAGAAGGAGGTATGATGAGGGGGCTGTGTGGAGAAAGAAGGATGATGAGGGGGCTGTGTGGAGAAGGGATAATGAGGGGGCTGTGTGGAGGAGGGATGATGAGGGGGCTGTGTGGAGAAGGAGAGATGATGAGAAGGCTGTGTGGAGAAGGAGGTATGATGAGGGGGCTGTGTGGAGGAGGGATGATGAGGGGGCTGTGTGGAGAAGGAGGGATGGTGAGGGGGCTGTGTGGAGGAGGGATGATGAGAGGGGCTGTGTGGAGAAGGAGGGATGATTAGGGGGCTGTGTGGAGGAGGGACGATGAGGGGCTGTGTGGAAAAGGAGGGATGATGAGCTTTGTGGAAAAGGGGGGGTGATGAGGGGGCTGTGTGGAAAAGGGGGGATGATGAGCTTTGTGGAAAAAGAGGTGATCCGGGGCTGTGTGGAGAAGAGGGGGAGTGAGAAAAAGCCCATTGGTGAGTTCACCGCCTCTACACTGTGGGACTTTCTCACTGCGCTAATGGGGATCTCACCAAGGTCACCGCAGTTCAGGGGCCTGGCTGAGAACATAGCCTCAGTGACTTGCCATAACCTCAATGAGGTTAGCCGACGCCAGTGACCGGAGGTAAACTTTATACCTCCGATCACAGCTGTGGGCTCGCATCATTTGACAGCGTGTGAACATCAGCTGTCTGGCTGGCGGTAATGATTTTACCGCCGATCGGAAGAAGTGTTTGCAGCTCTGTCTTGCATCTGACAGAGTGGAAACACTGGATGTATTGGTCCCCCATTCAAATGAATAGGGTCCAGGTACTGTTCTGGTACCCGAACCTGGACTCATTTTTAACTGTTCGGCCGGACCCGAACATCTAGGGGTCCGCTCATCTCTAATCCTGTGTCTAGTGTGTGACTGGTGTATGTATGGTGCGTGAGTGTGTCATGTGGCTAGCGTGTGACTGGTGTGTGTGTCACATGTATGTACCCTGTGTCTAGCGTGTGACTGGTGTGTATGTGTCGTGTCTATTGTGTGTATGTGGCACATGTCTAAATAATAAAATCTTTCTGTGCTTATAGAATATCATTGTTCTAGGTTTTACATAAAATTATCTGTGGCCGATAAGGGTGCTTAACTAGATGGAAACTAAGGCTACTTTCACACTTCCATCTTCAAAATCTGCACAGGATCCATCAAGACACTGAAATGACGGATCCTGTGCAGATTGTGGAAAACGTGTGCACTGTGCCCGTCTTTCTGACGGACCCGTCGAGGCTATGTGCACATGTTGTGTATGCATCTTCGCAGCGGTTTTCCCACAAACAAAGTAAATTTTAATCAATAGTTCTAAGGCCGGGATCACACACAGCGAGATACGGCCGAGTCTCGCAGATTAAAACCAAACTCTGGCACTGGCACTCCAGAGCGGATCGTGCGGCCGCACAGCAATACATGGAGCTGCACGCTCCGACCGGAGTTCCGGTGCCAGAACTTGTATTTAACCTGCGAGACTCGGCTGTATCTCACTGTGTGTGATCCCGGCTATTAATGTGTCCGTGTCATCCGTGCGCTCCCACAATCACTAACATGTCTCCGTGTTTTGCACATGGACACACGGTCTATGAAAACATGCTGACATGTGCAAAGACACATTCATTTTAATATGTCTACGTGCGTCAGTGTCTCTGGTACTTGAGGAAACTGTCACCACACGTACCGGAGCCACTGACGTGTGAAACCGGCCTTATGCGACCTCACCTGGCCAGGAGATGTGACACACCTTTAAGTTTGTGTCAAAAAATGTATATTTATAGGGATTCTGTCAGCAGCTTTTTGCTACCTCATCTGAGAGCACCATAATAAAGACAAAGTGACCCTGAATCCAATGATGTATCACTTAGTTTACTGAGTGCAGCAGAGTTTTTAGATGCAGCATGCAGCAGAGATGAGAAAGCTAATACCACCCACACAAGCTCTCTATGTACACAGTTTTCTGACAGTGAGCCGCTTACTACAGGAGAGGAGGAGTCGGACTAGCAGGCGTCACCAGTTAATCACAGCAATGTTAATGTTCTGGTGATAAAATCTTTACTGTAAGTAAACAACAGTACATAGCCTGACACATCATTGAATTCAGTGTTTTAATCCCCACATCATGCTGTCCTCAGATTACATAGTAAAAAACTACCGACAGATTCCCTTTAAGATGTATTTAACTTTTTCATCTTTTTACAAGAGCCTAAAATGTATATAAATGTCTCGCTAAAAATTAAAAAGGAATCGGGGCAGAATTGGAATTTGCATTGTAAGACTAAACCAACGTATGTGTGGGCATTCTCCGGATCACACTAGTACTACAGATCCAGCTTGTTCTTGATACTGTATTATTTCCCCGTAAACCATGTACCTAGAAGACCTGGAAGAGAGAGAGAGACTATGTATCCTGAATGCAAAAGGTTGATCACTGCTGAGGCTGCACAAGGGGCCCATTGTCTGATAATTACAATTGTATTCTTTGTTCTCCAACAGTGGGAAGCGGACTTACCTGAGAACAGAACTGCTGCAGATGTGGATTCTGAGCGGTATTGGGAACTCAGGCCAATTTCCCCTAAATCCATCTGACTTCATTGCAGCGCTGGAGAAATACTTCCCTGGGACACCTGTCGGATCAGCAAGGAATTTCCCCTGTGTATAAGTTTAATGATAAAAACATGGCATTCTGCCTCATGAAAAACAAAGAGCCTGAGACCATGTGGAATGTCGTAATGGCTTCCAAAGCCTTTAGGAAGAGATGTTTTGGGAATAGATGGGATTCTGTGAGTATAATGTTGCAATTAGAATTTGTAGCAACATTTTGACGTCCGTGTATCAACCCGATGAAAACGGAACTTCAGTGCAGAGCAATTAATTTTAATTGTAGTCTCCACAGCTGTGTCAACTTCGTCTGGATTAACCCTTTAGAGTCCAGGTGAGGCTGCCTCGCATTGTTTTCCCAACCTGCACTTCTCCTGTCTATAATCCACACAATAGGAGAACTCCTTAAGACTGTCATTACCCAATCTAAAGCACGTTGCGTCGACTTTATTAGGCTATGTTCACACGTTCAGTGCTTATCAGGTAGAACGGATCCCGCAGCAATCCGGTAACAAAAAATGTTGTGGTTGTGCATGCGCAACCTTTTTGTCCAGCTTAAAAAAAATTATTTCAACTGGATTTGCTTTTTTTTTTAAATACTGAATTCTATGGAAAACTGATTTAGTTGATATCAGTCATTTTTAGCTGGGCAAAAAAATTGTATCTTCGTAACTTTTTTAATGTATTGCTGCTGGATCCGTTCTTACTGATGATTACCGGACATGTGAACATAGCCGTAGGAATAACATGTATCTTGATAAATTTGTTGCATCTCTCATGCACTAGAAAGGCAAACCTGTCCCAACTATGGTATGGAGCATATTTCCACTATAATTTGTTCCAATTAAATTACAGTAAATTTATTAAAGAGGCGCCATCTCTCCTTATAAGCTACATACACCAAAAATTGATGTGACCCGTGAAAACAAAAAATTACAATAGTTGTGTAATAGAGGCATGCACTAAAATTTGCTACAATTCTGACACATAGTCATTAATAAGTTCCTCCGAATGAATGAACTAACTCAAATAATTTGTCTGAGGCTATGTGCACACGTTGCGGATTAGCCTTAGGAATTTCAGGTGCGGATTCTGCCTCTCCTGGCAGAAAACCCACCTGCGGATTTGTCGCGTTTTTTTGTGCGGTTCCGCAGTGCTTTTTGTGCGTTTTTGCTGCGGTTTTCTTGCGGATTTGCTGCGTTTTTTACCCCTGCGGTTTTCTATAATGGAATGGGTACAAAAACGCTGCAGATTCACAAAAAAGAAGTGACATGCTACTTCTTTTAAACCGCAGCGTTTCCGCAGCGGATTTTCCGCAAAGTGTGCACAGCATTTTTTTTTTCTCATTGATTTAGATTGTACTGTAAATCAATTGCGGATCTGCAGCGTTTCTGCACTGAAAAAATCCACAACACAGAGAATCCGCAACGTGTCCACATACCCTAAATCAATGTTTATTAATATTTGTAAACTGCATAACCCTTACTCAAATAAATAATATCAATGAACCTACATGGCTCTGATCATATCCTGCGCTACACAAAAGTATAAATAGCAATTTAGAAATTTAGGGTCTAGATTATAAGAAGATAAATACTACAGTAATGTGTGAATAATCCTTAAATACCGTGGTCAAATGTACCAGAAAATAAAAACGATTGAAACACAACATCCAAGACTTCTTGAGAAAATTGTTTATTTATCTTTTGGCAAAATATAGTCTTCTAGGGTCCACTATGCACCTTACAGTATTGAGCTTGTGTGAAGTATTTTTTATGAAAACTTAGAGGTTGCTTCTCATTTTCTTTTTCCTTCAGAACCAATGTGAAGCAAGATGAACACAACTATCTAGGGGTTTAGGCTTGACTCCTTGTAGACCACATGCTAGTGGATCTGAGCACACTTTACCTTGCTTGGTATGTTTTTTTAAAACATTTTTGTAGTGTCTATGTTTAGTTTTTAAGTGATTGCTCAAAGTGATCACTCCAGTATGATGCACAGAATTCGGGCTCATACTCACCAGCGAAAAACTCGAATGAGTCTCGCACATCAATACCCAGCGCTAATGCTGGCACTCAGGAGCGGAGCGTGCGGCTGCATTTATTCCTATGCAGCCGCACGCTCCGATCTGAGTGCTGGGTGATGTGCGGGGTATTAACGTGCGAGACTCATCCAAGTTTCGCACAGGTGAGTATGAGCCCTTCATTATATAGTGATGCATGTGCCAGAATATCACACTTTCTAAAATATGGACATTTAAAGAGAACCTGCCACAGTGAACATTCAGTTCTATCTGTGGGCAGCATTTTTAGAACTGAAGCAGCTTGACAAATAGTATGTAAGTTTGGGTAAAAAAAAGATTCCTCATTCAGACGTCCGTGAGTCATTAACATCTTTTATGAGGATTTTTTTTATGGATTAAGCAAGTACCCATTATTAGGCCGGTTTCACCCGTCAGTGGCTTCGGTACGTGTGGTGACAGTTTCCTCACGTACCGGAGACACTGACTCACGTAGACACATTAAAATCAATGTGTCTCTGCACATGTCAGCATGTTTTCACGGACCGTGTGTCCGTTTGCAAAACACGGAGACATGTCAGTGATTGTGGGAGCACACGGATCACACAGACCCATTAAAGTCAATGGGTCCATGTAAACACGTACCGCACACGGATGCTGTCCGTGTGCCATCCGTGTGCCGCCTGAGTACCACACGGAACAGCGCTACAGTAAGTGCTGTCCCCTGTGTGTGATGCTGAAGTCGGCATTCATCCCTTCTGTCCTGCTCGGCTGAAAGCAGCGCTTGCAGGAGAAAAGGGATGAAAAATCAAGGTTTTTTTTTGTTAAAAATAAAGTTTGGGGTCACCTCCCGCCTCTCACCCTCCGTGCACCCGCCTGCTTGCAGAGAAATACTCACCCAGCTTCCGCGATGCCTTCTCTCAGCGCCGGCAGCTTGTCCTGTGTGAGCGGTCACGTGGTACCGCTCATTACAGTGATGAATATGCGGCTCCACCTGGCTCTCTCCTGCAAGCGCTGCTTTCAGCCGAGCAGGACAGAAGGGATGAATGCCGACTTCAGCACCACACGCAAGGGACAGCGCAGTCTCTCCTGCATGGTCCGTGTGGTCCTCAGGCGGCACACGGCTGCTGCACGTGTGCCACACTGATGTGCCACGTGAGAACACGGACACGGATAACTCCGGCACCGGAATTATCTGGACGTATGAGACTGGCCTAAGACCATATCCAAAGCAATACAGACCATGAAACCACCAAAGAAGTATGCAGGCAAGAACAGAATTAAAATACGCCTTTATTTATAAAAGTGGCAATTGATTACAATAATTATAAAATAGTTAAAAAACGTGCACAGGACAAGGACTAAAAAATTAGAAAATATATTCACAGCAACCCCAGGGAACCTCAATATAAGGTTTATTTATATATTACTCAGCTGCACATACCATATTGTGCAAAGGAGCAAATATTTAGGCACCATGTGATATATAAAGAAAATCAATTAAAAAAACAAATTTAAGGCAAATAATTCCCCACAATATAGTGCAGTGCACCAAACTACAGGACAAAACCAAAATATTATGTGATAAACGTACCCAAAAATCTATCATCAATTTAATAAAAAAACAGAGAATAATAAATAAGGTGCTAAAGTGCAAAGACCATGAATTTAGGGTCAAGGAATGTGCAATATATATATATAAAAAATAAAGTGCTGAAGTATAGAGACCATAGACCATGGATTAAGGTCAGGCGATGTGCAAAATATATAAAAATCTAAACAGGTGTAAAAATTGTGTAAAGTAGCACAGCGAGATATAAGTAGTATACCTGGGGAATAAGCTGGTCTAATTTACTGAGATAATGACTTTTGGGTTTTCATTGGCTGTAAGCCATAATCATCAACATTAACAGAAATAAACACCTAAAATAGATCACTCTCTTTGTAATGATTCTATATAATATATGAGTTTCACTTTGTGTATTAAAGAACTGAAATAAATTAACTTTTTGATGATATTCTAATTTTGTGAGAAGCACCTGTATATGTGATTTGCATACATGCTGACTACACTCATCTGACTTGTCTCACTTCACTTCTATTGATAAAAGCTTAGTCTAGTGGGCACTTGACCATAAAATGTGCAACTTGCATACATGCTGTTACGTGACCAACTGCTTGCACCTTGAATACCAAGGAATCGTAACCGCACGCACAGGGCTGCCACTAGAAATTTCGGGGCCCCATACTGGCAAAATTTTCAGGGCCCCCTTGAGACTCTGCCCAGGCTCCACCCCAGCCCCGCCTCCACCCCTTGAACTGTCCACAGTACCCCCGCTCTCTTTTGTAAAAACTCCACTTCTCACACATATAGCCAGCAGCTTTTGTTTTGGCCAAAAGATTTTTTAAGCCACCACCATAACACGGTAGACACATTTGGCTGGGCCCTACTCTGCTGTAACCTACTAAATATTTGTTAACCCCTTTCTGACATATGACGTACTATCCCATCGAGGAGGGGTGGGCCTGTATGACCACCGACGAGATAGTATGTCATAGCGATCGGCCGCGCTCACGGGGGGAGCGCGGCCGATCGCGGCCGGGTGTCAGCTGCCTATCGCAGCTGACAACCGGCGCTATGTGCCAGGAGCGGTCATGGACCTTCCCAGCACATTAACCTCCGGCACACCGCGAGCAAACATCGCGGTGTGCCGGCGGTACAGGGAAGCATCGCGCAGGGAGGGGGCTCCCTGCGTGCTTCCCTGAGCCCCCCGGACCCCCCTGGGGCAATGTTATAGTGTAAAAAAAAAAATTCACATGTGTAAGAAAAAATTTAAAAAAATTCCCCCCCAAATTCCCACCCCCCCCCAAAAAAAAAAAATATTGTTCCTATAAATACATTTCTTTACCTAAATAAAAGACAATAAAAGTACACATATTTAGTATCGCCACGTCCGTAACGACTCCACCTATAAAACTGTCCCGATAGTTAACCCCTTCAGTGAACGCGGTAAAAAAAAAAAAAAACGAGGCAAAAAACAACGCTCTATTATCATACCGCCAAACAAAAAGTGGAATAACACGTGATCAAAAAGACGGATATATATAACCATGGTACCGCTGAAAACGTCATCTTGTCCTACAAAAAACGAGCTGCCATACAGCATCATCAGCAAAAAAATAAAAATTTATAGTCCCCAGAATAAAGCGATGCAAAAATAATTATTTTTTCTATAAAATAGTTTTTATCGTATAAAAGCGCCAAAACATAAAAAATTATATAAATGAGGTATCACTGTAATCGTACTGACCCAAAGAATAAAACTGCTTTATCCATTTTACCAAACGCGGAACGGTATAAACGCCTCCCCCAAAAGAAATTCATGAATAGCTGGTTTTTGGTCATTCTGCCTCAGAAAAATCGGAATAAAAAGCGATCAAAAATTGTCACGTGCCCGAAAATGTTACCAATAAAAACGTCAACTCGTCCCGCAAAAAACAAGACCTCACATGACTCTGTGGACCAAAATATGGAAAAATTATAGCTCTCAAAATGTGGTAACGCAAATAATATTTTTTTGCAATAAAAAGCATCTTTCAGTGTGTGACGGCTGCCAATCATAAAAATCTGCTAAAAAACCCGCCATAAAAGTAAATCAAACCCCCCTTCACCACCCCCTTAGTTAGGGAAAAAATAAAAAATGTTTAAAAATGTATTTATTTCCATTTTTTCATTAGGGTTAGGGCTAGGGTTAGGGGTTAGGGCTAGGGCTAGGGCTAGAGCTAGGGTTAGGGTTAGGGTTAGGGCTAGGGTGAGGGCTAGGGTTAGGGTTAGGGCTAGGGTTAAGGTTAGGGTTAGGGCTAGGGTTAGTGTAGGGGTTGGGGTTAGAGTTAAGGCTACAGTTAGGGTTGGGGCTAAAGTTAGGGTTGGGGCTACAGTTAGGGTTAGGGTTGGGGCTAAAGTTAGGGTTAGGGTTTGGATTACATTTACGGTTGGGAATAGGGTTGGGATTAGGGTTAGGGGTGTGTCAGGGTTAGGGGTGTGTTTAGGGTTACCGTTGAGATTAGGGTTAGGGGTGTGTTTGGATTAGGGTTTCAGTTATAATTGGGGGGTTTCCACTGTTTAGGCACATCAGGGGCTCTCCAAATGCGACATGGCGTCCGATCTCAATTCCAGCTAAAAACAGTGCTCCTTCCCTTCCGAGCTCTCCCGTGTGCCCAAACAGGGATTTACCCCAACATATGGGGTATCAGCCTACTCAGGACACTTTGGACAACAACTTTTGGGGTCCAATTTCTCCTGTTACCCTTGGGAAAATACAAAACTGGGGGCTAAAAATAATTTTTATGGAAAAAAAAAGATTTTTTATTTTCACGGCTCTGCGTTATAAACTGTAGTGGAACACTTGGGGGTTCAAAGTTCTCACAACACATCTAGATAAGTTCCTTGGGGGGTCTAGTTTCCAATATGGGGTCACTTGTGGGGGGTTTCTACTGTTTAGGTACATTAGGGGCTCTGCAAATGCAATATGACCCCTGCAGACCATTCCATCTAAGTCTGCTTTCCAAATGGCGCTCCTTCACTTCCGAGCTCTCCCATGCGCCCAAACGGTGGTTCCCCCCCACATATGGGGTATCAGTGTATTCAGGACAAATTGGACAACAACTTTTGGGGTCCTATTTCTCCTGTTACCCTTGTGAAAATACAAAACTGTGGGCTAAAAAATAATTTTTGTGGGAAAAAAAGATTTTTTATTTTCACGGCTCTGCGTTATAAACTGTAGTGAAACACTTGGGGGTTCAAAGTTCTCACAACACATCTAGATAAGTTCCTTGGGGGGTCTACTTTCCAAAATGGGGTCACTTGTGGGGGGTTTCTACTGTTTATGTACATTAGGGGCTCTGCAAATGCAATGTGCCGCCTGCAGACCAATCCATCTAAGTCTGCATTCCAAATGATGCTCCTTCCGAGCCCTCCCATGCGCCCAAACGGTGGTTCCCCCCCACATATGGGGTATCAGCATACTCAGAAAAAATTGGACAACAACTTTTGGGGGCCAATTTCTCCTGTTACTCTTGGGAAAATACAAAACTGTAAGCTAAAAAATAATTTTTGTGGGAAAAAATTTTTGTTTTATTTTTACGGCTCTGCATTATAAACTTCTGTGAAGCCCTTGGTGGGTCAAAGTGCTCACCACACATCTAGATAAGTTCCTTAGGGGGTCTACTTTCCAAAATGGTGTCATTTGGGGGGGTTCAATGTTTAGGCACATCAGTGGCTCTCCAAACGCAACATAGTGTCCCATCTCAATTCCTGTCAATTTTGCATTGAAAAGTCAAACGGCGCTCCTTCCCATCCGAGCTCTCCCATGTGCCCAAACAGTGGTTTACCCCCACATATAGGGTATCAGCGTACTCAGGACAAATTGTACAACAACTTTTGTGGTCCAA
The DNA here is from genome assembly GCF_032444005.1 of Ranitomeya imitator. Lineage (NCBI taxonomy): Eukaryota > Metazoa > Chordata > Amphibia > Anura > Dendrobatidae > Ranitomeya > Ranitomeya imitator. Next base: position 555,534,852 of record NC_091285.1, read on the forward strand.
TTTCTTCTCTTACTCTTGGGAAAATAAAAAATTGGGGGCGAAAGATAATTTTTGTGAAAAAATATGATTTTTTATTTTTAGGGTTCTGTATTATAAACTTCTGTGAAGCACTTGGTGGATCAAAGTGCTCATCATACCTCTAGATAAGTTCCTTATGGGGTCTACTTTCCAAAATGGTTTCACTTGTGGGGGGTTTCAATGTTTAGGCACATCAGTGGCTCTCTAAACGTAACATGGCGTCCCATCTCAATTCCAGTCAATTTTGCATTGAAAAGTCAAATGGCGCTCCTTCGCTTCCGAGCTCTGTCATGTGCTCAAACAGTGGTTTACCCCCACATATGGGGTATCGGTGTACTCAGGACAAAATGTTCAACAACTTTTGTGGTCCATTTTCTCCTGTTACCCTTGGTAAAATAAAACAAATTGGAGCTGAAGTAATTTTTTTGTGAAAAAAAGTTAAATGTTCATTTCTTTTTAAACATTCCAAAAATTCCTGTGAAACACCTGAAGGGTTAATAAACTTCTTGAATGTGGTTTTGAGCACCTTGTGGGGTGCAGTTTTTAGAATGGTGTCACACTTGGGTATTTTCTATCATATAGACCCCTCAAAATGACTTCAAATGAGATGTTGTGGTCCCTAAAAAAAATGGTGTTGTAAAAATGAGAAATTGCTGGTCAAATTTTAACCCTTATAACTCCCTAAAAAAAAATTTGGTTCCAAAATTGTGCTGATGTAAAGTAGACATGTGGGAAATGTTACTTATTAAGTATTTTGTGTGACATATCTCCGTGATTTAATTGCATAAAAATTCAAAGTTGGAAAATTGCAAAATTTTCTAAATTTTCGCCAAATTTCAGTTTTTTTCACAAATAAACGCAGGTAATATCAAAGAAATTTTACCACTATCATGAAGTACAATATGTCTTGAGAAGACATTGTCAGAATCACTGGGATCCGTTGAAGTGTTCCAGAGTTATAACCTCATAAAGGGACAGTGGTCAGAATTGTAAAAATTGACCCGGTCATTAACGTGCAAACCACCCTTTGGGGTAAAGGGGTTAAAATATGCAATACAATTTAGGTATATTTTTATTTATTTTTCAATTTTTAAAATGACCAATAATATCACATACAAGGAACCAATACAGTACAACACCATGTCCAGACCACATATTACCACCAGTGACCGAATAATATCACATACAAGGAACAAATACCACAGCACCATGACCAGACCACATATTACTACCACATAGTGACTGAATACAATACTGATCAGTAATAAAAAAAACCCACAATACTAATATCACCATCAGTGCCATTATACACAGGAGATGTGTACTTAGTATGCAGGGTCTGTGTACAGGTTATACAACGAACACCGGTGACATTATACACAGGACCTCTGTATATAGTATACAGTGTATAGTGTCAGTGTATAGGTAACACTGACTCACCAGTGACGTCTCTAGGTGAAGTCCTTCATCTTTCATCCAGCACAGACCGCCATCACTTCATCCAGCCAGGACTTGTCTCTGCAGGAAATAACACAGTTATCTTGAGCTCCGCTTGCAGAACACATTACTTAATTTTTTCCAACTTCTACATTACGCCACATGAAGAAAAAAAGGCGACATAGTGTCACTCTATGCAGTAACAGGACCGCCCCCCAATTTAAAACAGTGTCCTTAAATATAAAATAAATACATCACTGCAGTAATAATATCCCTTATTTAGCCCCTATGGTAATAATAATATCCCCCACCCTGGCCCCGTGTGTCTCATTCCTGGCTTCAGCCATATGTTCACCCATCCTGCCCTCATGAGTATCCATCCTGCCCCATATGATCTCCCCATCCTGCACCATCTGTCTCCATCGTATCCATCCTGTCCCATGATCCTGCACCATCTTTCGGTGCGAAACGCGCATCGGGTGTGGTAGGGCCCTCAGGAGCGCTCCATTTGGTAACTATATCATTATATTCTTGAACTTATACACTTATTATTATTACTTTTTCTATTATTACCTGCATGTTTGCACATGGTCATTTGCACAATGGTTATATGCATTGTTATATATTGGTCTGTATTATGATACCACTACGAATGGAGCCCTGACCTGGGTTGCCCACCTTTTTTCCTGTGCTTTAGCTGTATACCCATTAATACTTATTACTTTTTCTGTTGGATAATAAAGTTTATTTATATTTTACTGGCCTTGTGTGAAGGTAGTTTCTTTGGTGCGTCAATTATCAAATCAAACTCGGCCATCCAAGTCTATGGGCCTATGAGAAAAATCGGACCACACTCGGGTGACATCCTAGTGCCATCCAATTTTCACAGACTGACAGGATGGAGAAGATAGAGAATTTTTTTTTTAATTCTTCACATGCGTGAAAAGCGGATCTCACTCTGATCATGCTCTGATCAGACTCTGATCAAAAATGAAAACAAAAGAAAAAGAAAACATTTTCTTTTTTGCAGCACATATCAGGGAATGTGGCATCCTTATCCATCCATCTTTCTCATACAGGGTTTTAATTGTGAGCTGCGCCTGGTTTCCTTATCACTCCCCATTCACATGAGGCCTTGTTTGGCACTTGGAGAGGTAGGACATGTAGTGGCTAGGGACCATCCATATTAAAGGTACACCTTGATGTGGTTGGATGGCTTTTGCGCTCTTTAATCAAAAACCTCTAAGTACCTTGTGTTTTTAATGTTTATAGCAATATTGGAGTCCATGTGTTCATTAGTCACAATGTGCTGATGCATCGTGCATGCAGATGTCTGATCAGAGTGTGATTAGCATAATTAGACCGTTTTTCTCAGATGGAGAACATACCGACCATAGCTTTAATATGTCTTTCACTGTTTCTAATAGTATCCAGCAGAATTGTGAATGCAGCTTTAGGCTATATTACATAATGACCAAGTATGTACAGGACAAAGCTTTGTACTTGCAGAGTGCAACATTTTTATATAGGTTATTGATCATAATGGACCGTCCATTCTGACTCCTTACATCTAAGTGCCCAGAACTGTACAAACATTCTCTGACAAACCATTCTGCCTTTTTTCTCCTCAAGGTTTTTTTTTGGTATAATCCCTAAAACGACAAAATAGGACCATATGATCTAGATGCATTGCTTCCAGAAAAAAATGGTGCCCGAGGTATTTACAGTTTAGTTTCAAGAAGAAAAGTTACACATCTGTTTCATATAACAATCACAGACATCCCCAGATAGCATAATGCCTATATAAAGCTCCGGGCAGCGCTCCTCTTACTATGCCAAGTTAATTGTGCCCAGCGGTGGCTTAAAGTGTAATGTATGCAGCATATAGCAGGAAAACAAGATTTGCAGCTCATAAACTGACACCATCCAACGATCCTAAACATATGATACAGTATAAGAGAGCAGTACAATACTTTTGGGAGGTCTGAAGGGTTAATGAATAGGATATTTATGATCTGTTGCACTTTACTATAAAAACACATTTGGGAGTTAAATAAGGATTTTTTTTTTCTTACCGCTGTAGAATTTAGATTCCTGACACATGGTTTACTAAGGAATTTCAGATTATTTGTGGTAGAAAGTACAACCGTCCCTGACCGCTGTGCAAACTTTTCCATAAAGTATATGCTCGGAATATAAAACAGGGCAGTGAATCTCTGAGGAAGTGTCTTCGAGAGTGCAGCGTCCTGCGTAAGAATCCTAAACACAGGCATTGAATGCTGTATCATTACTGTACAGAAATGGCCACTTGATAAAATCCAAGGGTCATTTATAAAGAGCTTGGGGTTCAGGGGCACGGTCTAAATATCGATGTAAGATGGTACACTATTTATGGTAGGTCTATACTTTGTTTTGTCTGCGGCGTGTTTAGTATTTGCACAATCAGATAAGGGGACTGACAATGATGCAATCTGTGCAACATAACTTCAGTATTTGGTGAGTATTTTACCTCAGCATTTGTAAGCCAAAGCCATGAGTGAAACAATCTGAGGAAAAATATAATAGAAGCTCGTCCCCTCTTCTGCATTTATCACCCACTCCTGGTTTTGGCTTACACATACTGAGATAAAATACCGAGGAAATACTGAAGTTGTGAACATGGTCTAATACCTTAATACTATAGGGATAAATGCCTTTTAGACCATGTTCACAAGTTCAGTACTTGGTGAGTATTTTACCTCAGTATTTGTAAAACAAAACCAGGACTGGGTGATAAATGTAGAAGTGGTGACGTGTTTCTATTAGGCTGTGTGCACACTTTCTGGATTTTCGCTATAAAAACGCGATAAAACCGCGAAAAAAGCGCATCCATTAAGCATCCTATTAATAGACTGCAATCCGCAATTTTTGTGCACATGTTGCTTTTTTTTCCGCGTAAAAAATGTATCACGGTAAAAAACGCAGCATGTTCACTAATTTTGTGTATTTTTCGCAGATTTCCCGCAGTGATGCGCCCTCTGCTGGATGTCTTTCGAGCGTGGGAAAAAATCTGAAAAGTTCCCAGGCTCGAGTTCATATGAGGACAACCAGCAGAGGGCGCATCACTGCGAATGAAGGTAACTACAGGTCATTGACCTAGTTTCCATTCATTTGCTGGGGTTTTACAGCCAGGAGCACAGCTGCATTATAGCAGAGCTCCTGCCAGTAAAAAAATGTAACCCCTTCAGATGGATTTACATCGTGGGACGTGACAGATCATCGGAAGGTATGATATATTGTTGTTTTTTTATTTTTCATTTGTTACAGAGCGAGGGTCTTTAGTTGGATTACCAGGATAATAAAATATTCCAACAACCTGTGTTTTTATTTCATTAAAAGACTTTGTGATAATGTGTTTGTGTTTTTTTTAACCATTTCAGACTATTGGATTAATAATGGATAGGTGTCATAATTGTCGCCTCTCCATTATTAATCAGGCTTAATGTCACCTTACAATAGCAAGGTGACATTAACCATTCATTACCCCATATCCCACCGCTACATGGGAATGGGAAGAGAGTGGCCAAGTGCCAGAATAGGCGCATCTTCCAGATGTGCCTTTTCTGGGGTGGCTGGGGGCAGATGTTTTTAGCCAGAGGGGGGCCAATAACCGTGGACCCTCTCCAGGCTATTAATATCTGCCCTCAGTCACTGGCATTACCACTCTGGTGGAGAAAATTGCGCGTGAGCCCACGCCAATTTTTTCCACGATTTAACCCTTAAATATAATAGCTAGAGCGCTCAAATTTTGCACATACACACTACTAACATTAGTAGTGTGGAATATGCAAAAAAATGGGGATATGAGATGGTTTACTGTATGTAAACCATGTCTCATATCATGTCGGGTTTAGGAAGGAGATAGCAAAAGCCGGCAATTGAATTACCGGCTTTTAAGCTATCTAGCGCTGCATTAAATATAAATATATATATATATAGGTGTCTCCCTGACATATATATATATATATATGTATATATACCTATTCTATGTGTATATATCTACTCTAATCTAATCTGTCAGTGTGAGTTTACTGTACACCACGCTGAATTGCCAGCTTTTCAAAGGACACCAGTGCGTAAAAAACGGACAGCACTCGCATGGTGCGAGTGCTGTGCGTTTTTTTTCTTGCACCCATTGACTTGCATTGGCGAGTCTCATCCGAGAATCGCAGCAATACGCAGCATGCTGCGATTTTTTTCTCAGTCCGATTTCGGCTGAGAAAAAAATCGCATATGGAATGTCACCTATTAAATAATATTGGTCCGAGTGCAATCCGATTTTTTATCGGATTGCACTCGTCCGTTTTCCTCGCAAGTGGAAAGGGGCCCTTAGGCCTAGTTTAGCGCCTTGTCAGGCATCTTTTTGGTCTATTTTTTCTACTTATGGTATCTAACCATTTGAAGTACTGGGTTTGTTTTTAATATATTACATTATTAAAGGTGAAGTTTTAAAGGGATTATATGTACGCATAATATTTAGAAATCCATGATTCTATTTATTTTGAGACTAATATTGATTTTGACCCCTACTATATTATTATATTAATGATTAAAATCAGAACTAAATTTCCATTTTCACAGTACATGTAAAAATATGTACAAAATTGGTTAACGTTCGTTACATTTCTTGCTACGGCTGAGAAAGCGACTAATACTATTGCAGAAATAAAAGTTACCAAAGAATTTGGCCCTAAAGGAAGTTTAAGATTTTAGAAATGTTTTTATGACAGATCCAGCATTGTTACTTTGGATAAGTAGAGGCATTATTGTTTCAGTGCCACCAACACTTCCAGTGGACCAAGTAATAAGGTGGTGGACGGGGCAAGTACTGTTTATAAAGAACTAGAGTCTAGAGTGTTGTTAGGTTTCTTGACCTCAATATCATAGACCCACTCTGGGAAGATCTCAAGCAGGCAGTTCATGCTAGACATCCCAGGAATTTACAGTAACTGGAGGCTTTATGCCAAGAAGAGTGGGCAGCTTTACCATCTGAGAACCTCATCCACAACTACCACAAAAGACTTCAAGCTGTCATTGATGTTAGAGGGGGCAATACACGGTACTAAGAAATTGGTATGTGAACTTTTGATCACGGTCATTTGGATGTTTTGGGTTGTCATTATGATTTAAAAAGAGAAAACATAGTAGTTTAACAATAAATGGCTTCATAAATGGCTTCATCCAAACATTAACCATGAGTGGAGAAAAAGTTTTGGTGTTATCATTCATATTCTGATCCTAATCTTAACCTTAACCTCAAACCTAACCCTAATCCCAACCCTAATCCCAATACACTCCTAACCCTAATCCCAACCCAAACCTTAACCTAATCCCAAACCTAACCCTAATGCCAACCCTAACCCTAATGCCAACGCTAACCCTAATCCAAACCCTAATCCCAACCCTAACCCTAATCTCAACTCTAACCCTAACTTTAGCCCCAACCCTAACCCTTAATTTAGCCCCAACCCTAACCCTAACTTTAGCCCCAACCCTAACCCCAGCCCCAACCCTAACCCTAACTTGAGCCCAACTGTAACCCTAATTAGAAAATGGAAATACATACTTTTTTTATTTTATTATTTTTTCCTAACTAAGGGAATGATAAAGGGGGGGTTATTTAATATTTTTTTTATTTTGATCACTGTGATAGGATCTATCACAGTAACCAAAATGAAACAAGAGGAAGAATCTTCCTCTGCCGGCCGGCAGATCACGGCGGGCGCACTGCGAATGCACCCACCATTTTCTTACCGGAGGAAGAAGCTGTCGGCCAGGAGTGGATGCAGGAGGACCCACGGACATCGGTAAGTATGACAGGGTCCCCGATCCCCTTATTTCTCTGTCCTCTGATATGTGATCACATCAGAGGACAGAGAATAACAGACAGATAGCAGTTTTTTTTGTGGTCATCGTTAAACGGTTAATTACCGGCGAGCGCAAAACAGGGGTCGCTAATAACCAACCCCGATCATGTTCTTTGCGGTCTCGGCTACCCACGTCAGCCGAAACTCCAAAGATCAGGGGGTGCTGCCATTTCCGCCATTTTTTTGCCTGAAGAATATGGCGGCGCCCATGGGGAACCACGAGGAGCACCGGGGGACACGAGTAAGTATCGAGGGGTGATCGGGGGCCCCATTTCTGTGTCCTCTAATGTGCGATCCAATCAGAGGACAGAGAAAATAAATGGCAAATCGCTTTTTTTTGTGGCCGCCGGTAAACGGTTAATTACCTGCAATTGCAACCCGGGTTGCAGTCGCGGTGATGCACCCTCTGCTGGATGTCCTCATATGACCTCGAGCGTGGGAAAATATTCAGAAAAGTTCCTAGGCTCGAGTTCATATGAAGACATCCAGCAGAGGGCGCATCACCGCGAATGAAGGTAACTACAGGTCATTGACCTACATTACCTTCATTTCCCGGGGTTTTACAGGCAGGAGCACAGCTGCATTATAGCAGAGCTCCTGCCTGTAAAATATTTTAACCCCTTCAGATGGATTTACATCGTGGGACGTTACAGATCTACGGAAGGTATGTATATTGTTGGTTTATTATTTTTAATTTGTTACAGGTCAAGGGTCTTCAGGTGGATTGAGAGTGTAATAAAATATTACAACAACCTGTGTGTTTATTTCATTAAAAGACTTTGTAATAATGTGTGTGTGTGTTTTTTAACCACTTCAGACAATTGGATTAATAATGGAGAGGTGTCATAATTGACACCTCTCCATTATTAATCTGGCTTAATGTCACCTTACAATAGCAAGGTGACATTAACCCTTCATTACCCCATATCCCACCTCTACACGGGAATGGGAATAGAGTGGCCATGTGCCAGAATAGGCGCATCTTACAGATGTGCCTTTTCTAGGGTAGCTGGGGGCAGATGTTTTTAGCCGGGGGGGGCAATAGCCGTGGACCATCTCCAGGCTATTAATATCTGCCCTCAGTCACTGGCTTTACCACTCTAGTGGAGAAAATTGCGCGGGAGCCCACACCACTTTTTTCCGCGATTTAACCCTTAAATTTAATAGCTACAGCGCCGAAATTTTGCAGATACATACTACTAACATTAGTAGCGTGGAATATGCAAAAAAAGGGGGATATGACATGGTTTACTGTATGTAAACCATGTCTCATATCATGTCGGGTTTAGGCAGGAGAAATGAAAAGCCGGCAATTGAATTACCGGCTTTTCTGCGATATCGCGCTGAAGTAAATATAAATATATGTATATATGTGTCTCAATGACATATATATATATATATATATATATATAAAACGAAACCCGACTTTGGAGCGAAGATCGCCGACCACCGACCCGATCCCACAGTGAGATTGGGTCGGGTTTTACGAAACCCGACTTTGCCAAAAGTCGGCGACTTTTGAAATTGGCCGATCTGTTTCGCTCAACCCTAACGACCACTTATGAAATGTAAAAAATATTTCTTTATTCGGTATCCATTAAGAAGTTTCTGCATCAATCCATCTCTGACTCGTTTCCGGCATTAGAATAAACCTTTAGTCATAGAGATATCACCAGAGTCTCGTTAGAATCTGTTTAAAACCATTGCAAACCAATCAGAACCTAGATAACACAATGCATATATACCTCAAGAACATAATATAAAAGTATATTGCATCAATTTTATAATATCAATACAAATAGATTGTGTCATTCCGAAACTTCAAGCCATTGGGCTGTTTGGTATTCATTTTAATAATTCATTTTGGTATTCATTTTGGTATTCATTTTAAGAATCCAGAACATTTCCCTTCAAAAGCACCTTTTTTTCCCCAGTCTCTGCCTCTTTCAGGACATATTACTCCCCGTAGCATATACGTACATTGGGGAAAATAATTATTTGATACATTGCCTATTTTCAGAGTTTTCCTACCTACAAAGAATGGAGAGGTCTGTAATTTTTATAGTAGGTACACTTCAACTGTAACAGACAGAATATAAAAACAAGAAATAACATTGTATGATTTTTAAATAATTAAATAGCATTTTATTGCACGAAATACCATATTTTGCAGATTATAAGACGCACCCTAAATTTTGGGGAGAAAAATAGGAAACACATGTTTTTTTACGAAAATATTATAATCTGCTTTTGCAGTAGCTTAACTGGGCAGCAGCGGTGATGGAGCAGGGTCCCAGGTGGATGGGTCGCTTCAGGCTGGTACGACGGGGTGTTCGGCATCAGCAGGAGTTTGGCCATGGCTGAGGGCCGCAGGCTGGTACAACAAGGGGTTCAGTGGTTCAAAGACTCTGCTGACATTTTGTGACAGGCCGGAGCCCTACAGATTCCATAGTTTGTAATGTGGCAGACTTTGGGAAAATGGCCATTGAAGGTGGCGCATGCGCATTTTAGATCTCGGGAGCCGAGATCTTGGGAGATAGAATCTTGGTGCCGAGATCTCAATTTGCGCATTGTGCTGCCTCTGGCGACCATTTTCCCTGAGTCCACAGTACAGAAAAGTATGGAAACTCCAGGGCTCTGGGCTGTCACAAAATGTCAATGGAGCCCCGCACCACTGAACACCTCGCTGTACTAGCCTGGGTCCCGCTTCCTGCCTCCGCCACCACCAGAAGGTTCCAGCAGCGACCCTGGGACCACACTCCACCACTGCTGATACGCTCCACCGCAGCTACAATTCAGATTGTAAGATGCACATGTGGGGGGAATACGGTATTTAATCACATACCAACCAGCAAGAATTCTGACTTCAACAGACCTGTTAGTTTTTCTTTAAGAAGTCATTATAATCTGCACACATTATCTGAATTAATTGCACCTGTTTGAACTTGTTACCTGTATAAAAGACACCTGTCCACACATGCAATCATACTCCAACCTCTCCACCATGGCCAAGACCAAAGAACTGTCTAAGGACACCAGGCATAAAATTGTAGACCTGCACAAGGCTGGGATGTGCTACAGGACAATAGGTGTTATGACCTGGTGGTTAGGACAATAATGGACCTGGTGGTTAAAAGCACACGGAAAGACCTGATAGTTATTAATAATACAGGACAAGCTCTGGGACGTGGGAACTCTGCTGACTGCAATCCCTAATCCTATCACACACACTAGAAATAGCCGTGGATTGCTCCTAACGCTCCCTATGCAACTCGTCACAGCCTAAGGAACTAGCTAGCCCTAAAGATAGAAAAATAAAGCCGACCTTGCCTCAGAGAAATTCCCCAAAGAAAAAGGCAGCCCCCCACATATAATGACTGTGAGTTAAGATGAAAATCACAAACACAGAGATTAAATAGATTATAGCAAAGAGAGGCCCGACTTACTGAACAGACAGAGGATAGGAAAGGGTAACTTTGCGGTCAGCACAAAAACTACAAAAAACCACACAGAGGGTGCAAAAAGACCCTTCGCACCGACTCACGGTGCGGAGGCGCCCCTCTGCATCCCAGAGCTTCCAGCAAGCAAGACAAAAATCAAAATAGCAAGCTGGAAAGAAAAATAGCAAACAAGAGAAAAACAAGCAGGAACTTAGCTTCTGCTAGAGAAGACAGGTCACCAGAACGATCCAGGAGCGAAATAGGCCAATACTGGAACATTGACAGGTGGCATGGAGCAATGATCTAAGTGGAGTTAAATAGAGCAGCCAGCTAACGAATCAACCTCGTCACCTATGGAAGGAAACTCAGAAGCCGCAGCCCCACTCACAACCACCAGAGGAAGCCCATGGACAGAACCAGCTGAAGTACCATTCATGACCACAGGAGGGAGCTTGACAAAAGAATTCACAACAGTACCCCCCTTGAGGAGGGGTCACTGAACCCTCACCAGAGCCCCCAGGCCGACCAGGACGAGCCAAATGAAAGGCACAAACCAGATCGGCAGCATGAACATCAGAGGCAAAGACCCAGGAATTATCTTCCTGACCATAACCCTTCCACTTGACCAGGTACTGGAGTTTCCATCTCGAAATACGAGAATCCAAAATCTTCTCCACCACATACTCCAACTCCCCCTCAACCAACACCGGGGCAGGAGGATCAACGGATGGAACCACAGGCGCCACGTATCTCCGCAACAACGACCTATGGAATACATTATGGATGGCAAAAGAAGCTGGAAGGGTCAAACGAAATGACACAGGATTGAGAACCTCAGAAATCTTATACGGACCAATGAAACGAGGCTTAAACTTAGGAGAGGAAACCTTCATAGGAACATAACGAGACGACAACCAAACCAAATCCCCAACACGAAGTCGGGGACCCACACAATGCCGGCGGTAAGCGAAACGTTGAGCCTTCTCCTGGGACAATGTCAAATTGTCCACCACATGAGTCCAAATCTGCTGCAACCTATCCACCACAGTATCTACACCAGGACAGTCCGAAGACTCAACCTGCCCTGAAGAGAAACGAGGATGGAAACCAGAATTGCAGAAAAACTGCAAAACCAAAGTAGCCGAGCTGGCCCGATTATTAAGGGCGAACTCAGCGAAAGGCAAAAAGGACACCCAATCATCCTGATCAGCAGAAACAAAGCATCTCAGATATGTTTCCAAAGTCTGATTAGTTCGTTCGGTTTGGCCATTTATCTGAGGATGGAAGGCCGAGGAAAAAGACAAATCAATGCCCATCCTAGCACAAAAGGATCGCCAAAACCTCGAAACAAACTGGGAACCTCTGTCCGAAAAGATGTTCTCCGGAATGCCATGTAAACGAACCACATGCTGGAAAAACAATGGCACCAAATCAGAGGAGGAAGGCAATATAGAAAAGGGTACCAAATGGACCATCTTAGAGAAGCGATCACAAACCACCCAAATGACCGACATCTTTTGAGAGACAGGGAGATCCGAAATAAAATCCATAGAAATATGCATCCAGGGCCTCTTCGGGATCGGCAAGGGCAAAAGCAACCCACTGGCATGAGAACAGCAGGGCTTAGCCCGAGCACAAGTCCCACAGGACTGCACAAAAGAACGCACATCCCGTGACAAAGACGGCCACCAAAAGGATCTAGCCACCAAATCTCTGGTACCAAAGATTCCAGGATGACCAGCCAACACCGAACAATGAACCTCAGAGATAACTCTACTAGTCCATTTATCAGGGACAAACAGTTTCTCCGCTGGGCAACGGTCAGGTCTATCAGCCTGAAATTTTTGCAGCACCCGCCGCAAATCAGGGGAGATGGCAGACAAAATTACCAGCTCTCTGAGAATACCCGCCGGCTCAGGAACACCCGAAGAGTCGGGCACAAAACTCCTTGACAGGGCATCAGCCTTCACATTCTTAGAGCCCGGAAGGTACGAAACCACAAAATCAAAACGGGAGAAAAATAGCGACCAACGAGCCTGTCTAGGATTCAACCGTTTGGCAGACTCGAGATAAGTCAAATTCTTGTGATCCGTCAAGACCACCACGCGATGCTTGGCTCCTTCAAGCCAATGACGCCACTCCTCGAATGCCCACTTCATGGCCAACAACTGTCGATTGCCAACATCATAATTGCACTCAGCAGGCGAAAACTTTCTAGAAAAGAAGGCACATGGTTTCATCACCGAGCCATCAGAACTTCTTTGCGACAAAACAGCCCCTGCTCCAATCTCAGAAGCATCAACCTCGACCTGAAACGGGAGCGAAACATCTGGCTGGCACAACACAGGGGCAGAAGAAAAACGACGCTTCAACTCCTGAAAAGCTTCCACAGCCGCAGAAGATCAATTGACCACATCAGCACCCTTCTTGGTCAAATCAGTCAACGGTTTAGCAACACTAGAAAAATTACTGATGAAGCGACGATAAAAATTAGCAAAGCCCAGGAACTTTTGCAGACTCTTCACAGGTGTCGGCTGAGTCCAATCATAAATGGCCTGGACTTTAACAGGGTCCATCTCGATAGTAGAAGAGGAAAAAATGAAACCCAAAAATGAAACCTTCTGAACTCCAAAGAGACACTTTGACCCCTTCACAAACAAAGAATTAGCACGAAGGACCTGGAACACCATTCTGACCTGCTTCACGTGAGACTCCCAATCATCCGAGAAGACCAAAATATCATCCAAATATACAATCAGGAATTTATCCAGGTACTCTCGGAAGATGTCATGCATAAAGGACTGAAATACTGATGGAGCATTGGAAAGCCGGATTGGCATAACCAGGTACTCAAAATGGCCCCCGGGCGTATTAAATGCTGTTTTCCATTCATCGCCCTGTTTAATACACACAAAATTATACGCCCCTCGAAGATCTATCTTGGTGAACCAACTAGCCCCTTTAATACGAGCAAACAAATCAGACAGCAGCGGCAAAAGATACTGAAACCTGACTGTAATTTTATTAAGAAGGCGGTAATCAATACAAGGTCTCAAAGAACCATCCTTCTTGGCCACAAAAAAGAACCCTGCTCCTAACGGTGATGACGACGGGCGAAAAAACCACAGCGCCTAGCAAACTCCAAGTCCATCAAATTCAGGGCAGCGCCTGAATCCACAAATGCCATAACAGAATAGGATGACAAAGAGCAAATCAGAGTAACGGACAAAAGAAATTTCGACTGTACCGTACCAATGGTGGCAGACCTAGCGAACCGCTTAGTGCGCTTAGGACAATCGGAGATAGCATGAGTGGAATCACCACAGTAAAAACACAGCCCATTCCGACGTCTGTGTTCTTGCCGGTCAGCTCTGGTCAAAGTCCTATCACAAAAGATACTGAAACCTGACTGTAATTTTATTAAGAAGGCGGTAATCAATACAAGGTCTCAAAGAACCATCCTTCTTGGCCACAAAAAAGAACCCTGCTCCTAACGGTGATGACGACGGGCGAATATAACCTTTCTCCAAGGATTCCTTTATATAACTCCACATAGCGGCGTGTTCTGGCACAGATAAATTAAACAGTCGGCCCTTAGGAAACTTACTACCAGGAATCAAATTAATAGCACAATCGCAAACCCTATGAGGAGGTAGGGCACTGGATTTAGGCTCATCAAATACATCCCGGTAATCCGACAAAAACTCCGGGACTTCAGAAGGGGTGGATGATGAAATAGACAAAAATGGAACATCACCATGTACCCTCTGACAACCCCAGCTGGACACAGACATAGATTTCCAATCCAATACTGGATTATGGACCTGTAGCCATGGCAACCCCAAAACGACCGCATCATGCAGATTATGCAACACCAAAAAGCGAATATCCTCCTGATGTGCAGGAGCCATGCACATGGTCAATTGGGTCCAGTACTGAGGCTTATTATTGGCCAAAGGCGTAGCATCAATTCCTCTCAATGGAATAGGATACTGCAAGGGCTCCAAGAAAAAACCACAGCGCCTAGCAAACTCCAAGTCCATCAAATTCAGGGCAGCGCCTGAATCCACAAATGCCATAACAGAATAGGATGACAAAGAGCAAATCAGAGTAACGGACAAAAGAAATTTCGACTGTACCGTACCAATGGTGGCAGACCTAGCGAACCGCTTAGTGCGCTTAGGACAATCGGAGATAGCATGAGTGGAATCACCACAGTAAAAACACAGCCCATTCCGACGTCTGTGTTCTTGCCGTTCAGCTCTGGTCAAAGTCCTATCACATTGCATAGGCTCAGGTCTATGCTCAGATAATACCGCCAAATGGTGCACAGCTTTACGCTCACGCAAGCGTCGATCGATCTGAATGGCCAAAGACATAGACTCATTCAGACCAGCAGGCATGGGAAATCCCACCATGACATCCTTAAGGGCTTCAGAGAGACCCTTTCTGAAAATTGCTGCCAGGGCACATTCATTCCACTGAGTGAGTACAGACCACTTCCTAAACTTCTGACAATATATCTCTACCTCATCCTGACCCTGACACAGAGCCAGCAAGATTTTCTCTGCCTGAACCACTGAATTTGGTTCATCATAAAGCAATCCAAGCACCAGAGAAAATGCATCAACATCACGCAATTCCGGATCTCCTGGTGCAAGGGAAAATGCCCAGTCTTGAGGGTCGCCACGTAACAAAGAAATAATGATTTTCACTTGGTGAACAGGGTCACCTGAGGAGCGAGGTTTCAAAGCAAGAAACAATTTACAATTATTTTTGAAATTCAGAAACTTAGATCTATCCCCAAAAAACAAATCAGGAATAGGAATCCTAGACTCTGACATCGGATTCTGAACCACAAAATCTTGAATGTTTTGTACCCTTGCAGTGAGATTATCCATCCAAGAGGACAGACCTTGAATGTCCATATCTACACCTGTATCCTGAACCACCCAGAGGTCTAGGGGAAAAGAAAGGCAAAACACAGTGCAGAGAAAAAAAAATGGTCTCAGAACTTCTCTTATCCCTCTATTGAGATGCATTAATACTTTGGGCCACCTGTACTGTTATGACCTGGTGGTTAGGACAATAATGGACCTGGTGGTTAAGAGCACACGGAAAGACCTGATAGTTCTTAATAATACAGGACAAGCTCTGGGACGTGGGAACTCTGCTGACCGCAATCCCTAATCCTATCACACACACTAGAAATAGCCGTGGATTGCTCCTAACGCTCCCTATGCAACTCGTCACAGCCTAAGGAACTAGCTAGCCCTAAAGATAGAAAAATAAAGCCTACCTTGCCTCAGAGAAATTCCCCAAAGGAAAAGGCAGCCCCCCACATATAATGACTGTGAGTTAAGATGAAAATCACAAACACAGAGATGAAATAGATTATAGCAAAGAGAGGCCCGACTTACTGAACAGACAGAGGATAGGAAAGGGTAACTTTGCGGTCAGCACAAAAACTACAAAAAACCACGCAGAGGGTGCAAAAAGACCCTCCGCACCGACTCACGGTGCGGAGGCGCCCCTCTGCATCCCAGAGCTTCCAGCAAGCAAGACAAAAATCAAAATAGCAAGCTGGACAGAAAAATAGCAAACAAGAGAAAAACAAGCAGGAACTTAGCTTCTGCTGGAGAAGACAGGTCACCAGAACGCTCCAGGAGCAAACTAGACCAATACTGGAACATTGACAGGTGGCATGGAGCAATGATCTAAGTGGAGTTAAATAGAGCAGCCAGCTAACGAATTAACCTCGTCACCTGTGGAAGGAAACTCAGAAGCCGCAGCCCCACTCACAACCACCAGAGGAAGCCCATGGACAGAACCAGTCGAAGTACCATTCATGACCACAGGAGGGAGCTTGACAACAGAATTCACAACAAATAGGCAAGCTGCTTGGTGAGATGGTAACAATTATTAGAAAATGGAAGAAACCCAAGATGACGGTCAATCTTCCTCGGTCTGGGGCTCAATTTAAGATCTCGCCTTGTGGGGTAAGGATGATTCTGAGAAAGGTCAGGAATCAGACCAGAACTACTAGGGAGGACCGTGTCAATGACCAGAAGAGAGCTGGGACTACAGTCTCAAACATTACCATTAGTAACACACTACGCCATCATGGATTAAAATCCTGCAGGACACGCAAGGTCCCCCTGCTCACGCCAGCACATGTCCAGACCCCTTTGAAATTCGCCAATGACCATCTGGATCGTCCAGAGGAGGCATGGGAGAAGGTCAGGTGGTCAGGTGAGATCAAAATAATTTTTTTTTGTATCAACGCCATTCGCTGTGTTTGGAGGAAGAAGAAGGGAGAGTGTGGCACCCCAGGAGTCCGGTTGCCACTGTGGCATTGCCTCCCTCATAGTGGGTGATGTCTTGCCTGGAATCAAGGAGGGGTCCCCTTACCAGGTAATGCCAGCATCCAACACCTTTCCTGACTCCAGACCAGAAGGGGAATCTCTAACTCCCGGTTTCAGGGGAGCTTCCCTATAAGTTCTGGCCTGGAGGTGGAGTTAGTTAGTCTAGTGAGTTGTCTGAGAGTGAAAGGAGAGATGTTGAAGAGAAGCTGGGGAGTGGAGCTGTGACCAAGCTCACCCCAGAACAGAGTGCTGACAAAGAGGACACCAGAGTATTTTCCTGTGTGGGTGCTGTATGCTCCAACAGCTGAATCTGCAGGGCAGGGAATGGCAAGCTCCCTGGCCACACTGAACACCCAGAGGCACCACAGCAGACCAAGAGTCGGGGCTGCCAGTGAAAAGGCAGTGCCCATGATAGGCTCATGCTGTCTGCCATACAGGTTAGAAGCAACACGCAGGAGAGGAACTTGAGTAGAGCTTAAAGCCGCAAGGACCTAAGAGAGCAGTGCAGTAGGTAGGCCTCCAAACCCTCCTGGCTAGGCGGATCCTGAGTTGCTTCCAGGCTTCCCGGACCCCATCACCTGTTACCAATTGCGCAGGACTGCAGCTGCAGCTAACAAGTAAAGGTAACGGAAACTGTAGTCCTTGTGTCCTCCAGTAATTCCCTGCACCCTCAGTCCTGCACCACATCATCTACGATCCTTTACCAACTGTACTGGTAGCCTTAGGACCCCGCTCCACCTGTGGGGAGAACTGTTCCAGCTGCGTCGCCATCGACCCCAGCAGTCCCCTTAAGCAGCGTCGGCCATCCATTGCCGAACGCCACAGGTGGCGTCATGAACTAACTCCCTATAGACTTTATTTCCCCTTCATTTTATTAATTTTGTTGGACGCCCGGAGCCACACACTGGGTCACAGCTGCCGTGACAACCTCCTGAAGACCTGTCGGATCCCACGGTCCTAGCGGGCACTCCATGAGAACCACCCAAAGAACCCCGTCCCAACCATGAAGCATAGTTGAGGAAACATCATACTGTGGGGATGCTTTTCTGCAAAGGGGACATGATGACTGCCCCGTAATGTCATGTATTGCAACATTTTGGCCAACAACCTGGGTCTTTTTCATCAAGACCTGTGTCTTCCACAATGACAATGTCCAAAAACACACAGAGCAACTAAAGAGTGGCTTTGAAGAAGCATTTCAAGGTCTTGGAGTGGCCTAGCCAGTCTCCAGACCTGAAACACAATAGAAAATCTTTGGAGGCAGCTGAAATTTAAAGGGACACTGTCATCTGAATTTGGAAGGAACAATCTTCAGCCATGAAGGCGGGGTTTTTGGGTTTTTGATTCACCCTTTCCTTACCCGCTGGCTGCATGCTGGCTGCAATATTGGATTGAAGTTCATTCTCTGTCCTCCGTAGTACATGCCTGCACAAGGTGCAATCTTGCCTTGCACAGGGCTGTACTATGGAGGACAGAGAATGAACTTCAATCCAATATTGCAGCCAGCATACAGCCAGTGGGTAAGGAAATGGTGAATCAAAAACCCAAAACCCCCGCCTCCATGGCTGAAGATTGTTCCCTCCAAATTCAGGTGACAGTGTCCCTTTAATGTTGCCCAGCGACAGCCCTGAAACCTGAAAGATGTGGAGAAGATCTGTATGGAGGAGTGGGCCAAAATCCTTGCTGCAGTATGTGCAAACTTGGTCAAGGACTACAGGAAACATCTGACCTCTGTATTTGCAAGCAAAGGTTTATGTACTAAATATTAAGCTCTTTTTTTATTGCATCAAATACTTATTTCAAGAAGTAAAATGCAAATTAATTATGTAAAAATCATACAATGTGATTTTCTGATTTTTTTTATTTTAGATTCTGCCTCTCACAGTTGAAGTGTACCTACGATACAAATTACAGACCTCTCCATTCTTTGTAGGTGGGAAAACTTGCAAAATCAGCAGTGTATCAAATACTTATTTTCCAGATACTAAGTCCTTCTATACTATCTTCATGTACATCTATAAAATGTATAGTCACTCCAGAATGAGTGTTAATATCTACACCATAAAATATAATGCAATAGAATTCATCCATAAAGTATAATGCACTCCATAGTCATCCAAGTACTAGTATGGCCAGTGGTTTTAAAAAAATGATTAAATAATTTCTCACCTTCCCTTCATTCCTCCGCTGTGCATCGTCATGTCAGAGGTGAAGCCGGCAGCTGACTTCGGTGCGTAATGAGAACACATGACGTCACTGCCATGCGCCCCTGGTCACATGCATGCTGACATCAGCTGCTGGCCTCTGTATTGTGGTGTAGGTGGGATGGGACTGTGCAGCGCAATGCACTGCGACTGGATGTGCATCCAAATTGCAGTTTCTGCTGGCGTTGGAGGGTCTCTGACCAGCCAGGTTGCCGTGGGCCCCTGCACATGACCATGTAAAAAAATCAGTCATAGTTTCATTCAGAAAAATGGGACAAATTTTTTCTATCTTGTCATCTGTGTGCAGTCTGTATACAGTCTGTTTTTTTTTTTACAGCCGCAGCTATTAAATATTTGCAGGACCATTTACAGTTTCCCATGTTACAGAACTGCAATGGATCTGTAAAAATCAGATGCTGTACTGTGTCTCTGTGACATCCAATTTTTTTTCTGGCACCCTTAGACTCGAATCGGTCTCATCGGAGTTTTGGATGAAAATCCAACATGCTGTAATATTTTTCTCATGCAGATTCAGTTAGTGAAATAAATCCCCTATGTGCACTGCCTCATTGAATAACATGGGTCCGAATGCGATTTTTTTGATGGATAGCACTTGGATCGAAAATATTAAAGTGTCCATTATCGCATACCATGATGGGACTTGGGGAAAAGTTACTAAGTGCTATGTAATGTTATTGCTATGGAAAAAAGGCATGATTATCAGCACACACAAAACGATGTGACCAGTGTCGGATTGGGGTGTCAAGGGCCCACCAGTAGCATTGACTTTGGGGGGCCCTTTTTTCATCTGCATGCAAATATTACACTACACTCTTTTACAAATTTACCTACACCTCTATATAAAAGTAAACTGGGTAGTAAGGTAAATGAATGATGAGATGCTGCTTTTTTTCTATACAGAGTGCATCAAGTGAATTATACCAAGTACTACCCATATAGTGCAATTGATGGCCCGTGTCTGCACAGGGACCCACCGGGGGATTCCCCTGTTCCCTTATGGGCCAGTCCGAGCCTGGTTGTGACGTACTGGCTAATGGACGGCAAGAGATGCACAAATCTGAATTTATCCTGACTTATGAAATATCTGTCTTTGACTAGGTTCAGACACGCGTATTAAAAGTTATATGGTTTCATTCAGAAAAAAACAGATGATTCTCATCCATAATCTTATCCGTCTATCCAGGGTCAGACTGGCATACAGGCCCAGCAGCTGCCTAGGGCTCCCGGTGCTCCAGAGGCCCCAGCCAGTGGTGTGTCGCTAATAGCGGCACACCACACAGCTGCTATGGGGGCCCCTGGTGCCAGCGGAGCAGCAGCGGGTGACAGAAGGCAGAAGCCGGCTGCTGCGACTAAAACCTGTGCCCGCTGCTAAAGAGAAATGAATATTGTACTCTATGTAGCACAAGCGATCGGATGATCGCAGCTTCTAGTCTCCCGTGGAGACTATTGGAGTAAGTAAAAAGTAAAAAAAAATGTTTTTAAAAATATAAAAAAAATCAAAAAATCTAAAAATTCAAATCACCGCTCCATTCAAATATACACATATTTGTTATTACCGCATTCAAAATCACCCGATCTATCTATAAAAAGATTTAATCCAATCAGTAAACGGCGTAGCGAGAAAAAAAAATTGAAATGCCAAAATTACGTTTTTTTGTCACTGCAACATTGCAATAAAATAAAATAATTGGCGATCAAAAGATTGCATACACACCAAAATGGTATCAATAAAAACATCAGATCGGCGCACCAAAAATAAGCCCTCACCCAGCCCCAGATCCCGAAAAATGGAGACGCTACGGGTTTCAGAAAATGGCAACATTTTATTTTTACAAATTTTGGAATTTTTTTTCACACCTTAAATAAAAAAGAACCTAGACATGTTTGGTGTCTGTGAACTCGTAATGACCTGGAGAATCATAACTGCAGGTCAGTTGTAGCATTTAGTGAACATGGTAAAAAAAATCTAAATAACAATTGTGGGATTGCACTTTTTTAGCAATTTCACAGCATTTGGAATTTTTTTCCCATTTTTTCAGTACATGATATCATAAAATCAATGGTTTTCAAAAGTACAACTCGTCCCACAAAAAAGATGCCCTCATATGGCCATATTGATGTAAAAATAATAAAGCTAATGCCGTGGGAAGAAGGGAAGCACAAAATGGAAACGCAAAAATGGAAATACTGCTGGTCCTTAAGGGGTTAAGTAGGGTTTTTTATGCATTTTTCCCCTAGTTTTTATGATGCATTTCTGCTTCTGTTGATTTCGCAACCAAATGTGGAACTTATGTTTAGACAGAAACACCTCAAGAATTCACATGTTGCATTTTTTCTCTCTAATAAAAGTAAAACTAAGCACAACAGCTGAAATGGCACTTTGAGCCCAATAATATTGTTTTCCTATTGAAATCAACATGAAGCCTATTCAAAATGTATTAGAGGAGTTTTTATATACATTTATAATCAGAATCTGATCCAAAATCCATGGAATAAAACCTCTGTGTGAACATACCCTAATAGCGGGTACAGCAGATCTGGCAGTACAAGTTTACACTAGCCGTCTGCCGATCAGCTACTTGTTTACTGGCTGGCAGTCATTTAAGGCCGGAGTCACACTAGACGGTAATGCGGATGAGTGCTATGCGATAAAAAATCGCATAGCACTCGGACCAATGTTAATATATGGGGCAGCTCCTATCATCCGTTGTTTTCTTGGCCGTATTATACATGCGAGATAAATCGCAGCATGCTGCGATTTTCACCATATATCGGCCAAGAATCGCCAATGAAAGTCTATGGGTGCGAGAAAAACTCGCACACCACATGGACTATCAGTGTGACTTGCGAGAAATATGCACCGGTATCCTATAGAAAAGCCGGCAATTCAGTGCGGTGTACTGTAAAATCACACTGACAGGTTAGAATAGAATAGATAGAATAAATGTCTACACATTGAACCCGACAGGATATGAGAGATGGTTTACATATAGTAAACCATTTCATCCCCGTTAGAGTTTTACATAGCCCTCAGTAATAGTGTTAGAAGTGTTTGTGTGTAAAATTTGGGAGCTGTAGGTGTTAAATTAAAGGGTTAATTCACGGAAAAAACTGGCGTGGGCTCCCGTGCAATTTTCTCCTCCAGAGAGGTAAAGCCAGTGACTGAGGACAGATATTAATAGATTAGAGAGAGACCATGTTATTGGCCCCTCTGGCTAAAAACATCTGCCCCCAGCCAGAAAAGATGCACCTATTCTGGCACTTTGCCTCTCTCTTTCCACTGCCCTGTGGCATTGGCATATGGGGGAATAGGGGGTTAATGTCACCTTGCTATTGTAAGGTGACATTAAGCCTGGTTAATAATGGAGAGGTGTCAATAAGACACCTATCGATTATTAATCCTATTGTCTGAAATGGTTAAAAATACAAACACACATTAAGAATTAAGTCTTTTAATGAAAGAAAGAAACACACAGGTTTTACCATCTTTATTGTATGCTCAATCCAAAGCAAAGCCCTCGTTCTTCTGATAGAAACTTCTTCACTGGTTTATTTTAGCTGCATTTGCTAAAATTCAGAAAGCATAATCCATATAGAAAGTGCTGCAGAAAGAAATCACTGAATTTACCAACATGTTTTGAAAATCTACATGCACATATAAGGCATTTTCGATATGTGCCTGAATATGAAAACATTTTCTTAGAAAATTGAATTTAATAACATAAATGATACTGGAAACCGTGTCAACTGAAATGTCTAATTCATGAGCTATAACACTGACTTTAACCCGCCGAACTTTCAAAATCATGGCCTCCACCTTACTGCACATTTTCTCTGAAGATGCTTCGACAGGGGTTGGAGACAGAGAGAAAGCTAGTAGGTGGGAAGGTGCACTTAAATGTTACGTCATGCAATGGTGCACTGAGCGCCTATACTTGGTTTGGACAGTTATTCCTTGCTATCCCTTTAAGGACAAACATAGGTCCAACGCATGTAGGAGAATGCATAAACAAGCACCCAATTAAAGTGAACCTGTCACCCCCAAAATGGAAGTTGAGCTAAGCCCATCGCCATCAGGGGCTTATCTACAGCATTCTGGAATGCTGTAGATAAGCCCCCGATGTAACCTGAAAGATGAGAAAAAGAGGTTTGATTATACTCATTTGGGCGGGTAGTCTGATCTGATGGGCGTCGCGGTCCGTGGTCTCCCATCTTCTTAAGATGTCGTCCTCTTCTTGTCTTCACACTGCGGCTCTGGCACAGGCGTACTTTGTCTGCCCTGTTGAGGGCAGAGCAAAGTGCCGCAGTGCGCAGGTGCTGGGCCTCTCTGACCCTTCCCGGCGCCTGCGCACTGCGGCACTTTGCTCTGCCCTCAACAGGGCAGACAAAGTACGCCTGCGCCGGAGCCGCAGCATGAAGACAAGAAGAGGACATCATCTTATGAAGATGGGTGGCCCTGGACCGGACTGCGATGCCCATCGGACCGGACCGAAGCGGGAACGCCCCTGGGTGAGTATAATATAACCTCTTTTTCTCATCTTTCAGGATACATCGAGGGCTTAACTACAGCATTCCAGAATGCTGTAGATAAACCCCTGATGCCGGTGGGCTTAGCTCAACTTCCATTTTGGGGGTGACAGGTTCCCTTTAAGTGTGCTGAAGCAAACAGCGTGTGACATTAGTTTCCAAGTCTCAAGTAGATTTATTTGACTTTGAATCAGTAGGGATATTGGTTCAAATTTTTTAGAGACTCAACTGAAATAACTGTCCGTTATGACAGCTATATATGGGGAGTGTAGCTCCACTATCAGATGACATATCCCAAAACAGCCTGAAGTTAGAAGGAGGGGATTACTAGGCTGCGGTGCTCTGCATTTCCTCCTAGACCTGGAGCTTTAATATGCATATTACAGTCTGCTCCATCTCATACCAAAAGCTTTGCGGCTGTCTTTTTTTCTTACAAAAATCAGGTGTGCTGAATTAAACTTGTTTATAAAACGCCTGCTGGAACCACAGCGCAGCGCCTGCTGCCAACATTCCATGCCTCTGCCAGTTCATGCTGATTCTGTGTGTCAGCCACAGCTGTGCTCCTTCTCCTAGGTATAATAGTGCAGGCAAATTCCACATATTAACCCTTAGCTGATAACACTCTGTCTAACCAACCGAAAACACCTAGAAATATAGGTTCTCAAGTTGTTGTCTTACATGAAATTACATATTCTGTTTAACCTTTACTTGGAAAGTTTGCTTCTGGAAAATCTCAAGAGAGAACCAATAATACCATTGCATAGTGATCATGATCCACCCTCTTAGACTTATGAATGGCAGCCCTCATTGGGCAGTCATTCTTCCCTTTCTATATTATAAACTAGTCAGATTTAATATTCTGGACTGAAGGTAAGTTAAGTGAAAACGTCTGCGGAAGCTGTAGAGGAATCAGATATGGTTTAGAAATGGCAGAAGATGAGAAGACAAATGGCAGAAGAGTAGACAATGAAAACCCCAACAACATTAGATGCATATGATCATCATAGTTTAAATAGGAGAATGTATGGTCATGTCCAGTATGTCTTGACTACTTCTCATATTTTAGGACAGTTCTATCTTTGTACTGCTGTCTCCTTCTACAGCTCATAAGGGATCAACTCCCTACTGTGCTGACAGTCACTGTAAGGTCTGGGGACACAAGTGCAATGTGAGAGACTCGTGCTAGTCTCTCGCATCAATACCCGGCACTGCCGCCGGCTCTTTGGACAGGAGCGTTCAGCTGCATAGAAATACATGCAGCTGCACACTCCGGTCCCGAGTGCCGGTGGCATTGCTGGGTATTGATGCGAGAGACTCACGCAAGTCTCTCGCATTGCACTCGCAAGTGTGACCCTGGCCTAACTGAGAAGTCTGCCCCCAACAGCCTTGCAGAGACTTTTTGAGAGGCTACTCTCTTTTGACACTAAAGGCTCACTCACATGAGCTCATGTGGTCATATAATCAGCATGGGCTCGTTCACACTCGGATCAAACTCTGCTCAGAGTGTTGTAACCATAATTGGCCCGATTCTCTCTGATAAAAGAATATACACTCGTGTGAGCAAGCACTGATACACAGCCCATTAATTTATCCTTCTTCTTCAGACTGCCTTGTGTGTGCACATAACTCCCTATCTAAAATGGCATACAGTATAGCCTTATAAGGAGACTTAAATGCTTTGTTCCACCTTGAAAACTTTGATTTGTTGTATCTCTCTCCTGCTATCTCTAACACTAAGAAAAGGGAAGGGGAGAAAGCAGCCAGAACTGCTCATCCCTAACCTCACCACAGTCTTCTTCCCAACCGTAACACACCTCTTCAACCTCTCACTCACAACTGGTGTCTTCCCCTCATCCTTCAAACATGTCAAGATCACACCCATCCTCAAAAAGCCTTCCCTCGACCCATCCTCTGAGTCTAGCTATTGCCTGATATCTCTTCTCCCTTATGCCTCAAAACTACTGGAACAGCATGTCCATCTTGAACTGTCCTACCACCTTTCCTCCTGCTCCCTCTTTGACCGGTTACAATCTGGCTTCCGACCCCATCACTCAACTAAAACTGCACTAACTAAAGTCACCAGTGATCTACTAACCACCAAGAGCAAGCGACACTACTCTGTCCTCCTTCTCCTGGACCTGTCTTCTGCCTTGGGACCACTGTGGACCACTCCCTCCTGCTACAGATTCTATCATCTCTATCATCACAGTCTCCTCCTCACCTCACCCCTTGTCTGTCGGTGTTCCTCAAGGCTCAGTTCTAGGACCCCTACTCTTCTCCATCTACACCTTTGGCCTGGGACAGCTCATAGAATCCCTCGGTTTGCAGCATCATCTCTACACCGATGACACGCAGATCTACCTATCCGGACCTGACCTCACCTCCTTACTCACTAAAATCCCATACTGTCTGCTATCTCGGCCTTCTTTTCTGCTCGCTTTCTAAAACTGAACATGGGCAAAACAGAATTCATCATCTTTCCCCATCTCACTCTACCCCTCAACCAGACCTATCCATCAATGTCAGTGGCTGCTCACTTTCCTCAGTCCCGCATGCTCAGTGCCTCGGGGTGATCCTCGACTCTGCCCTCTCTTTCAAGCCACATATCCAAGTTCTTGCCTCCTCCTGCCATCTCAAACTCAAATATATTTCCCGGATCTGCGCATTCCTTGACCACAAAACCACAAAAACACTAGTGCACGCCTTTATCATCTCTAACCTTGACTACTGCAACCTCCTACTCTCTGGCCTCCCCCTAGTACTCTGGCACCACTCCAATCCATCCTACACTCTGCTGCCCGACTAACCTACCTGTCTCCCTGCTATTTTCCCCTATGCCAAGCCCTTCACTGGCTTCCTATCGTCCAGAGACTCCAGTTCAAAACCCTTACTATGACATATAAAGCCATTCACAACCAGTCTCCTACATACATCTGTGACATGGTCTCCCGGTACTTACCCACACGCAACCTTCGATCCTCAGAAGATCTCCTTCTCTACTCCCCTCTTAGCTCTTCTTCCCACAACCGCATCCAAGACTTCTCCCGTGCTTCCCCTAACCTCTGTAACTCTCTACCCCAACACATTAGACTCTCGCCTACCATGGAAACCTTCAAAAAGAACCTGAAGACGCACCTCTTCCAACAAGCCTACAGCCTGCAGTGATCCTAAACCTACTGAACTGCCGCACAACCTGCTCTACCCTCTCCTAGTGTTTCTTCACCCATCCCCTGCAGACTGTGAGCCCTCGCAGGCAGGGTCCTCTCTCCTTCTGTACCTGTTAGTGCTTTGTTTTTTGCTCATGTTTATTGTATTTGTCTATATTTGTCCCCTTTTTCACATGTAAAGCGCCTGCCATGGAATAAATGGCGCTATAAAAATGTATAATAATAATAATAACAACAACTGACGCATCCAGGAGTTACATGCTTTTGGAGCTATGTTAGATACATCAGGATAGCCAGCTAGGTGACATACAGTGCCTTGCAAAAGTATTCGGCCCCCTGGAACTTTTCAACCTTTTCCCACATATCTTGCTTCAAACATAAGGATAACAAAATTACATTTTTGGTGAAGAATTAACAACACGTGGAGCACAATTATGAAGTTGTTCAAAATTTAATGGTTATTTTAAATTTTTGTGGAATTCAATAACTGAAAAGTGGGGCGTGCAATATTATTCGGCCCCTTTACTTTCAGTGCAGCAAACTCACTCCAGAAGCTCATTGTGGATCTCTGAATGATCCAGTGTTGTCCTAAATGCCTAATGATGATAAATATAATCCACCTGTGTGTAATCAAATGTCCGTATAAAAGCACCTGCTCTGTGATAGTCTCAGGGTTCTGTTTGAAGCACAGAGAGCATCATGAAAACCAAGGAACACAACAGGCAGACCTGTGATACTGTTGTGGAGAAGTTTAAAGTCGGATATGGATACAAAATGATTTCCAAAACTTTAAACATCCCAAGGATCACTGTGCACATGATCATATTGAAAGGGAAGGAGTATCATACCACTGCAAATCTACCAAGACCCGGCCGTCCCTCTAAACTTTCATCTCAAACAAGGAGAAGACTGATCAGAGATGCAGATAAGAGGCCCATGATCAGTCTGGATGGACTGCAGAGATCTA
Source organism: Ranitomeya imitator (assembly GCF_032444005.1). Classification (NCBI taxonomy): domain Eukaryota; kingdom Metazoa; phylum Chordata; class Amphibia; order Anura; family Dendrobatidae; genus Ranitomeya; species Ranitomeya imitator. The sequence continues at coordinate 555,562,904 of NC_091285.1, forward strand.
CAGCTGAGGTGGAACAGTCTATCCAGAGGACAACAATCAGTCGTACACTGCACAAATCTGGCCTTTATGGAAGAGTGGCAAGAAGAAAGCCATTTCTCGAAGATATCCATAAAAAGTGTAGTTTAAAGTTTGCAACAAGCCACCTGGGAGACACACCAAACATGTGGAAGAAGGTGCTCTGATCAGATGAATCCAAAATCGAACTTTTTGGCAACAATGCAAAACGATATGTTTGGCGTAAAAGCAACACAGCTCATCACCCTGAACATACCATCCCCACTGTCAAACATGGTGGTGGCAGCATCATGGTTTGGGCCTGCTTTTCTTCAGCAGGGACAGGGAAGATGGTTAAAATTGATGGGAAGATAGATGGAGCCAAATACAGGACCATTCTTGAAGAAAACCTGTTGGAGTCTGCAAAAGACCTGAGACTGGGACGGAGATTTGTCTTCCAACAAGACAATGATCCCAAACATACAGCAAAATCTACAATGGAATGGTTCACAAATAAACGTATCTAGGTGTTAGAATGGCCAAGTCAAAGTCCAGACCTCAATCCAATCGAGAATCTGTGGAAAGAGCTGAAAACTGCTGTTCACAAACGATCTCCATCAAACCTCACTGAGCTCGAGCTGTTTGCCAAAGAAGAATGGGCAAGTTTCTTGCTGTACAAAACTGATAGAGACATGCCCGAAGCGACTTGCAGCTGTAATCGCAGCAAAAGGTGGCGCAACAAAGTATTAAATTATAGGGGCCGAATAATATTGCACCCACCACTTTTCAGTTTTTGAATTTCCACAAAAATTGAAAATAATCAATAAATTTCGTTCAACTTCACAATTGTGTTCGACTTGTTGTTGATTCTTCACCAAAAATTTACATTTGGTGTCTTTATGTTTGAAGCATGATATGTGGGAAAAGGTTGCAAAGTTCCAGGGGGCCGAATACTTTCCCAAGGCACTGTAGCTGCACAGAGCTGTTCACATTAACAATTTGCATGTGGCTTTTAAGCTTGATTTATCAGCACTGGCACATCGGATTACTGCAAAACATGAATCTTTTTGGTTTCTGCACTAGAACCTACACAGCGATATCAATAGTTGAAAAAAGAATAAACCAGACTGTTTCCATTTAACCTTTGTATTCATTTCTGAAACTATTTATGCCAGGAACATAAGAAAAACTGTTGGAAAAGAAAGTGGGCAAATTGAGCCATAAAGCAGCATACCATGTACAGTTTTCCATTACCGACAATGAAAAAGTAAACAAAAAATGCTATGTTAAAGCTAAAGTGTTATGCTTTCATTTATTTTTTTTTAGTTTGAACTAGGTGTTTTGTAGCCAATAGCTGACTGTTAACTAATCATCTTACAAGCAGTGCATATTAGTGAATTGACTGAGAACAGTTAAACCGTTGGTTACTGTTAAGATTTTGGAAATATTCATCTAGACGGCGACTTTCTGATCAGAAATAGGTAAGTATTTCCATCTAAATCACTCCACCCAGAAGTACCGACTCACTGCTCCCTGACATGGAATGGAATAATCAGCCCTTTTGTCTGCAAAAATAGGCTTTGTCTGTTGGACGGATATTTATTTTCTGATTCCAGTCAATTGCTTTGAGTCACACATCCCATGTACAGTGGAGTCACGCTGGTTGGACGCCAAATGGTATCTGACATTGAGCTCCAAGTAATGTGTTGAGTTAAAAGAGCCTTCTCTCACATCCAGGCAAAGAGCAAATACTGCTCAGATCAGCAGGGCCTTTCTGTGTTGGGTATTTTTTTCAGAAATGGGACAATGTAAGGAGTGTTACTTGTTGATATAGCTGTCTAGGCCAGATGCATTGTACCTTTGATTTTCCTGCTGACCACAATGGTGTTCATTATGGCAACCTGCATAGCAAATTAAATATATTGTTTCCTAAATGGTAATTCCGACTAAAAGACCACAGTTAGTTTTCATTTCTTTTTCAATTAAGGGAACATTCAGACAAGCATAACTATATGTTCATTGAAGAATAAAAAAAGTTAAATATATCAGAGGAAGTGATGAAGCAATTACACAAGTAAAATTCCTCCAGGCATATGTTCAATTAATTCTTTGTTAGATGTTAGACTGAACTGTAACCATCTGCACAAATCTACACGTGCAAATCTAAAGAACTGCCTTTTTGTGGTCTCCATAATTGTTAAATAGAGAATGATCCATTGTCTTGAAATATTGTATATCGTATCTATCTATTTAGAAAATAATATCTAACAAAATTCTCAATACTCACTCTTAGACCTCGTGCACGTATTGGTCCACGTGCAATTCGACTAAACATCGGATCGCACTCGAACCAATTTAATGCTACAGGACTGTGCACATGTTTAATTTTTTCCTAGGATAGAGTCTATCTGGGGAGAAAATTGCAGCATGCTAAGGTTTGATACAATATTCTGATTACACTCGGCCATGCAAGTAAATGAGTGATGGAAAACATCGGACTGCAATCAGATGATATTTGTGTTTGATCGGAATTCCATGGACTGACGCAATGCAGAAGATGTAGACATTTTTTCTCCATCTTCTCCTCATCTGAGAGAATCCAATCACACTGATGAGAGTTTGATCAGAGTGTGATTTGCATAATCGGACCGATTCTCTCGGATGAGAGAATCAATGGTCATCTACACCGGCCCTTACAGTCAATACTGCTCCTGTACCACTGACACTCCAGTGCACATTTCTATGTTTTTTACTTCTAGGCAACTGTTCACCACTTGCCTCATCTGTAATACTCTGTCATCTAAGAATATGATCACCGAGGTCAGTGATCACATGACATATAAGCACATGACATCTCAGGCCAATCACTAGCCTCAGCATTGATAACACAAAGGTCACTGATTGGCAACAGCTGCCTTGCCACTAGATGGCAGTGGCCTGAATGTAAACAGAGAATGGTGAAAGCTGGAGTGGCGGGTGAGTTTTGGTCGTTTTAATGTGGTAGCACATTCTCTGCCTCCTGAAAATCATGCTATGCAACCTCTTTTACTTCTGAAATAAATTATTATTTTTTGGGTTGGAAATAATTTTTAATGATACTATAATATCAAAATAAAACAAATACAGTACATATCATATTACAATAAGGCAATCTCATGTAGTGTCCTTCTTATATAGGCCTCACATATGTGAATCTGCCGTAAGAAAAATAAGGACAGTATACAATGTATGTTCCTTATGAAAATCACAATTGTCCTCGCAGTAATATTTTCTGACTACTTACTATTGCCAAAGAGTACTTGGTGTGAGAGGTGAAAACACTGAGGGGATTCTTAAAAGGAATATTTATTAAAGCAGAAAATGACATCTTGATTTAATCAGAGTTTTGCTAGAATAACACTTGTAGAAAAAAATGCATTTTTTGTTATATGACTACATAAAAACATCTTGAAGTATTCTTATTTTCTACTTCTCACCTTGGCCACTAGAGCAGTCAGATACACTGATACTTTCTGTTTTCAGATGGCTAATTAAAACTACACTGTATTGCTGGAGGCCCAGGTAAGGCATGACAGGAGGCTCGGTATCCCCTGCCACTCCCTAAATCAGGAGTGGGGAATATTTTTTCTGCCAATGTCCATTTGGTCATTTATACCATCCTTCGGGGGCTGTTCCAATTGCACAGTAACTCCGCATGCAAAGAACGTCCTGATGCTGCCACTGGTGTCAGGACATAATCTTTCATTGCATGCGCCTCAGCGCTCAGTAGTGAACCCTGGGCGCACATGCTCACAGTGCAAGAAGAAATTAGTAGTCTGGTGGCCATCAAAAAACAGATGCCGGCCCAAATACTGTGGTCCCCAGGAATTTGCCCCTGGTGCCAAATAAAGGGTCATCGATAGCCGTAGACAGTTCCCGGATCTGAGGTACACCACTCCTGCCCTAAATAAAAATTAATCACAACAATAGTTTTTTAAACATAAAAAAAACATTATTTTCTACATATTAAATCAATTTAACTAAAACTAAATGCATGAGATATTACTTTAAATTGTCATATACAACCAGAGGCAAACGTTAGATTGTACAGTTGTGTTCAAGCGTTTACATACCCCGGCACAATTTTTGCTTTCTTGGCCATTTTTCAGAGAATATGAATGATAATATCAACATTTTTTCTCCACTCATGGTTAGTGGTTGAGTGAAGTCATTTATTGTCAAACTCCTGTGCTTTCTCTTTTTAAATCATAATGACAACCCAAAACATCCAAATGACCCTGATCAAAAGTTTACATACCCCATTTCTTAATACCGTGTATTGCCCCTTCTAACATCAATGACAGCTTAATTTTTATTATTATTTATTATTATAGGGCCATATATTCCATGGCGCTTTACATGTGAGGAGGGGTACACATAATAAAAACAAGGACAGTAAAATACTGTACAAGTCACATGGTACTGGAGGAGAGAGGATCCTGCCCACGAGGGCTCACAATCTACAAGCTTGAAGTCTTTTGTGGTAGTTGTGGATAAGGTTCTTTATTTTCTCAGATGGTAAAGCTGCCCACTCTTCTTGGCAAAAAGCCTCCAGTTCCTGTAAATTTCTGGGCTGTCTAGCATGAACTGCGCACTTGAGATCTCTCCAGAGTGGCTCAATGATATTGAGGTCAGGAGACTGAGATGGCCACTTCAAAACCTTCACTTTGTTCTGCTGTAATCAATGACAGGTCGAATTGGCCTTGTGTTTAGGATCGTTGTCATGTTGAAAACTCCAAGCACGTCCCATGCGCAGCTTCCGGGCTGATGAGTGCAAATTTGCCTTCCCTATTTGCTGATAATCTGCTGCATTCATGTTTTCTTCAATTTTGACCAAGTTTTCTGTGCCTTTGCAGCTCACACATCCCCAAAACATCAGCGATCCACCTGTAGGAATGGTGTTCCTCTCCTTATAGGCCTTGTTGTCCTCTCTCCAAATGTAACATTTATGATTGAAGCCAAAAAGATACATTTTGGTCTCATCACTCCAAATTACCTTGTTCCAGAAGTTTTGAGGCTTGTCTCTGTGCTGTTTTGCGTATTGTAGGTGAGATACTTTTTGGCATTTACGCAGTGACTCGACCATGCAGCCCGCTTTTCTTCAAGTGCCTCCTTAATGTGCATCTTGAAACAGCCACACCGCTAGTATTCAGAGAGTCCTGTATTTCAGCTGATATTATTTGTGGGTTTTTTTTTGCATCCCGAACAATTTTCCTGGCAGTTGTTGATGACATTTTTGTTAGTCTACCTGACCGTGGGTTTGTTTTTACATAGCCCCTGATTTTCCATTTGTTAATCACAGTTGAATACTGCTGACTGGCATTATCAATTCCTTGGTTATCTTTATGTATCCTTTCCTGTTTTATATAGTTCCTCTATCTTTTTCTTAGATCCGTTGACAATTCTTTTGCTTTCTCCATTACACACAATCCAGAAATGTGAGTGACTGGATGAAAGATGCAAGAGTCTGTCTGGATCCCAGAAACTCACTCAGCTTTTATGCACACACACTGATTACAAGCAAACAGGTCACAGGTGAGGATGTTACCTTTAGTAGCCATTCAAACCTATTTGTGTCAACTTCTATGCAAGTTATGAAGCCAAAATGAATAGGATATGTAAACTTTTGATCAGGGTAATTTGGATGTTTTGGGTTGTCATTATGATTTAAAAAGAGAAAATACAGTAGTTTGACAATAAATGGCTTCACCCAACCACTAACCATGAGTGGAGAAAAATTTTTGGTGTTATCATTCATATTCTCTGAAAAAAGGCCAAGAAAGCAAAAATTCCAATGGGGTATGTAAACTTTTGAGCACAACTATGTGTGCTGGAACTGCCTGCTGGTAGATGTGAACAGAGATATGAATCATGCATAGCTTGGACACAGAGTGGTTGATGCAATGCAGCAGTATAACAAAGAGTGAATGTAAGAAAAAACCCTTTAAAAGTAGTCTTCTTATTAGACACAGTTACATATATGTTTATATATATACATTGGGTGGACTACTAATCCTGCTGTTATTAGCCTTTTAATGGCGGCAGTTAAGGATATTTATTCCTCAGTGCCGCTTTTTAACGACGCTGAGAAATAAAGTTACAGTGCCCTCCCAGCGTTGGAATATCTCCTGGGTCTCACCTACCGGGGGTAGCTGAGACTCTGGAGAACATGATTCGGTTTTTACCATCCCCAGTTTTGTGATCGCCGTTATTTTTTCCCGCATAACGATGACCGCAAAAAAGATGTCTAATTTTCCATTTATTTCTCTCTCCTCTGATATGATCTAGCACATCAGAGGAGAGAGAAATGGGGTCTCTCGAGCCACCCCCCTACTTCTGGTGTCCTCCTGTCCCTTTGGCTCTGTCCCCCGGCCCTTGCTGTCTTCTTCTGGGAAGAAAATGGCGGGCACATGTGCAGTGCACCCACTGAGATCTGGCGGCCGCCACCCAGCAACAATAGGAGATTTTTTCTATTGGTTCATTTTAATCACTGTGATAGGCCCTCTCTGTCAACAACTTAGTTAGGTAAAAATAAAATAAAAAAAGTAGTTTCATTTTTCCATTTAGGTTAGGGTTGGGGCTAGGGTTAGGATTGGAGTTAGAGCTAGTGTTCCGGTTGGAGCTAGGGTCAGGGTTTGGCTATTGTTAGGGTTGAAGTTAGAGCTAGGGTTAGGATTGGAGCTAGGTTTGGAGTTGGGCTAGGGTTAGGGTTGGGGCTAGGGTTAGGGTTGGGGTTGAGGTGTTTGGGTTATGGTTAGGGTTGTGGTTAGGGTTAGGGGTGTGTTGAGGTTAGGGTTGGGGCTGTGTTAGGGTTGGAATTAGAATTGTGGGGTTTCCACTATTTAGGTACATCAGAGGGTCCTCAAACACAACATGGTGCCCGCCATTGATTCCAGCCAATTTTGCTTTCAAAAAGTCAAATGGTGCTCCCTCCCTTTTGAACCCTGCCATGCACTCAAACAATGGCTTTTCCCCACATACAGGATATTTGGGTACTCAGGAGAAATTGCACAACAAATTTTGTGGTCCAGTTTCGCCAGATAGCCATGTAAAAATAAAAAAGTTTGGTTCCAAAGTAAATTTTTTGTGAAAAAAGAAAAATGTAAATTGCTGGTCAACTTTTAACCCATATAACATCCTAACAAAAAAACGATGCTTCCCAAATTGTGCTGATGTAAAGTAAACATGTGGAAAATGTTTTTAACTATTTTGTGCGATATGACTCTCTGATTTAAAGACACACAAATTAAAAGTTTGAAAATTGCTAAATTTTCAAAATTTGTGCAAAATTTCATTTTTTTCATAAATAAACGCAAGTTATATCCAATAAATTTTACCACTAACATGAAGTAACATATGTCACGAGGAAACAGTCACAGAATCAATGGGATCTGTTGAAGCGTCCCAGAGCTATAACCTCATAAATTGACAGTGGTCAGAATTGTAAAAATTTGCTTGGTCATTAAGTACAAAATTGGCTCTGTCACTAAGGAGTTAATGTATCAGGCTTGAGATATTTGTAAAGTAATTTAGAAAATTCAAACATTTTGTGAACAATAAGTAATGTTGAGTATGATTGAACTATTCAGTAATTACTTGAAATGTAATTCAGCTATTCAGAATATTGTCACTTGAAGATGTATACTTTTGAATTTTTTGATAACAGCTCACCTACTATTCACAATATACATAATGTTTAGCATTTAGCAATAAAATGTATCATTTTTGGCTTTGGTTCTAGATGTTATGATGGTGTTGGCAAGCTGAAAAGCACCCTAGATTCCTCTGACAAGTTCTGAACTGAGACTTGACTCTCATTGATATATTGTATATAATTTTGTGGAAACTATAATAAATCTTGGCTTTATGTATGACACGCTATGGGTAAAGCAAAGTGTATGATTACTGTGTATTATTCTATTGTTGTGTGCTGTTTTATTCTTGACATTGACTGTTGTGCCAGCTTTGTGCTAATAACCAATTTCCTGGATGAATGCATAGTAATTTCATATCACTGAAGTGCTGGTCACTTAAAAAGCTTTTTGGTGCATTGCAATGTACAGTACTGTCCACCTCTGAGACATCATTCAGAGTCAACATCATTTATTATTTTCACGTTACCTTCTTATATAGTTTACTGCTACATTTTTAAATACATTAACGGCATCCTGACAGCTAATTAATGCCAGGGTGGTATGTAGAAGACGCTGATTATTTCAATTCAGCAATGAATGTTTTATTCTGAAGCATCACGGCATTTCTGAAAAAAAACATACATCTTAACACCAGCCGGGGACTATGCCATTCAGTGGACTATTCTAAGAGGTATTTGTCACAGGGATACAGCAACAGGAAGGAGCCAGAAAATCACAGAGTCTGGTCACAAACTCCTGCACTTATTTGAACTGCTTCATCATCCTATTAAACAGTGCAGGTTTCCTTGCTATCATGGCAAGGGTTAGTGTCATGATCCAGTCTGGGTTTTGAGTCCTGCCTGCCCTTTTCTCAGGCTGATCATGTCAAGGGTTAACTTTGCTCTGCCTCATTCTGGGTTCAGATTTGCTATTTAGCTCCATTGCATCCTGCAGGCGGTGTCAGTTATAGTTTCTGCCTACGGCGTGTGTAGCTTACTCTGCGTACCCTGATTCATTCTGCTGCTTTGCTAAATGTACCCGTGTCTGTTTATTCCCCCCTTCCAATCCTGACTCTGTGTTCCCTTTTCGTGTTTGGATTTCCTGGTACATGACCTAACTTGGACTTTGACCTGCTGTTTTGTTTCTTGTCTTTGGTATATCTGCTCCTGACCAGTATTGACCCATTTGGATTTTTTCTGACTCTGTGCTTGGTTATTCATTTGACCCGGCTTGTTTTACTATTCCGCTGCCACCTGGTGGTGGCCTCGCTGCTGCGCTGCAGGTCTGCTCCTGCTGTGTGCAGTCCTCCCTCCACTCTATTGCCATCTTGTGGAGCTGCATCTACCTGCATAGCAGTTAGTCAATTCAGTTAATCTCCTGAAGCTGTCCATCCTGAATTGTCTCAGCTGTTCTGTGTTGGCCTCTCCCCTCTGGTATATGTGATTGCCACTCTCTCTTGGGAGCTGAAAGTGATGGCTCTACTTCCTGGTTTGGTGGTGAAAGAGAAGGTTCAGTGTTTGGAGTTGGTGGTTGGAAAGTTTTTCTGGAGATTGTTGAGTGGAGTTGGTTTGCGTGTTTTGCCTGTCTGTCTGTTTAGTGTTTTCCTATACAATTTAGCTCCTCACCTAACTGGGTGGGATCAGATAAAGGTTAAGTTAGGAGCATAGATAGTTACAAGAACCCAGCATCTCTATCTTCAGGAGTAATCTGGGGGACAGGGCTAGACTAGGGCACCATTAGTTTGAGGAACCTGCTAGGTGCCCACAGACCCTTGTCATTATGTGACATTATCCCCGGCCCAACATTTTTGGATCCATTATGGATACTGTGACTGCTCTGGCAAGGCAGCTACAACAACTGTGCCTGAAGTTGGCAGACTTGTGCTGACACCCCCGACCGTGTTTCTCTGGCTGAGTCCAATCTGCATCAGCTGTAGCAGAGAAACCAGTCAGCAGAGGAGTATAGTTCTGAGTTCTGTAGGTGGTCTACTGACACTAGGTGGATTGACCTCATGATTCTCAGTCAGTTCTGTCAGGGGCTTTCTGAGAGAGTAAAAGATGCCTTTGCTCTATATAAGACTCTGGTCTACCTGGAGGTGGCCTGCCTATCCAATTTGACCACTATCTATGTCAGAGACATAAAGAGACACCTCTACTTTTGGGGGTCAGGGGGTCACTGGAACCTAGAGCTGAGTTTAACGAGGAACCCATGCAGCTAGGGGGACAACTCATTTCACCTGTCCTCCTGCAGTTCAGGTCACAAAGAGAGTGTTTTTTGTGTCATTATGTTGGCACTTGTCCATCTACCATCTATACATAACCACAAACAGCCGCCGGAAAACTAAGGAGCCTGGGTTGTGGTGAGGATAGCAATTCGAGTGTACATATTTCGACAGTGGGTAGATCACAATTCTTTTAATGGCCGAGATCCATTTTGTGAAAGTAAGGTGGTTATTTCAGCCTTTTTGGACAGTGGGGCAGGATTAAATCTGATTGATGACTGGTTTGTCCAGGACTTGGGTCTTAATCCTCAGAAATTTTCTACATTACTAACTGAAATCACTATTGATTCTGCACCCTTGTACCAGGTGTATTTTACTCAGGTCATTCGAGGGATACGTCTGCAGGTGGTGGTCATGCACTTGGAATGAATAGATTGTTATGTGCTAGAGGGCTTGTAGTCGCCTGTGGTTCTAGGACTATCTTGCCTGACATTGCACAATTCTGTGATGGACAGGTAGACTCATGAGGTAGTAATGTTGAGTGAGTACTGTCAATGTCACTGTCACTGTTTAGCGTTTAGCCAGGGTTAATACCCGGTCCTTGCTGGAATACCTGTCTGATTCTGAGCATGTGTTCTCTGAACAGGGGTGTCAGGAATTTCCTCTTAATTATCCTAATAATTACGCCATTAAGTTAATTTCTGGGGCCAAATTGAAGGATTATGCCTCAGAAAGTCTAGCTAAGGGTCATATTAGACCTTCCTAATCTCTTAAAAGCTTTACAAATGTTTTTAGGGTTCTCTAATTATTATCATAAGTTCATCAAGACGGATCTGACCAGGAAAGGGATAAACTTTTTCTAATATGGCCCAGTCCGGCCAGTGAGGCATTAGCTACTTTAACCCCTTAACCACCTTGGGTTTTTTGTTTTAGTTTTTGTTCCCCTTGTTCCAAGAGCCATAACTTTTTTGTTTTTCCATAAATCTAGCCACTTAAGGGCTTGTTTTTTTGTGGGACGAGTTGTACTTTTGAACAGTTTTACCATATAGAATACTGGAAATCAGGAAAAAATTCAAAGTGCGTTGAAATTGCAAAAAAGTGCAATTCCACAATTGTTTTTTTTTTACCATTTTCACTAAATGTAAAACTGACCTGCCATTATGATTCTCCAGGTCATTACGAGTTCGCAACATGTATAGGTTCTTTTTTATGTAAGTGGTAAAAAAAAAAGGCGCCATTTTCCAAGACCCATGGCGTCTCCATTTTTCATCATGTGGGGCTGGTGAAAGCTTTTTGTGTGCAGAGCTTATATTTTTGTTGTTACCATTTTGGGGCAGATATGATGTTTTGTTCACCCATTATTGCATTTTATTGAAATGTTGTGGCAACCAAAAAAACAAAAAAGTTATTCTGGCGGTTTGATTTTTTTTTCTCGTTACCCCATTTACCAATCAGATTAATTTTTTGTATATATTGAAAGATCAGGCGATTCTGAAACATGCCAAATATGTGTATTTTTTTTTTCTTAATAGTTTTATTTTGAATGGGGCTAACGGAGGGTAATTTAAACTTTTATATATTTTTTTAATATTTTTTAAAACTTTTTTTAAGTTTTCACTTGCTTCAATAGTCACCATAGAAGACTAGAAGCTGTGATCATCTGATTGCCTGTGCTACACATAGCAAGACTTTAGCCCTGCTAAGTGCAGCTAAAATGTTCATCTGCTATGAGCGTCAGAGTACCACCCGATGAAGGACTGTGCATTGGGGCTTGTTCCTGCTCATATCACCATGACCACACAGGAAATTACCACCCACGGCACTATTTAGCTCTACTAAGCATTTTTGGCTTTACTTTTGCTCCGCACTCCCCCTACGACTATCACTCATATAGTGCTCAGGTCTCCGAGCACCATTATGGATATATGTATCCCAGATATTATGATTAGACTACCCATTGCGGTTTTATAAGTATTTATGTCTACGGCACATGCACTTTATTGCCACTTTGCACTTGTTGCTCTTGCACCTTTGGAGTCTATAGCTATTTACCTGTGTATTACAACCAGGCACATGCCATGCTGACATCCTATTACATGTTTCTCTAAACAGACAAATATGCGTTTTGTAATTTATATTTGGTGTCCTTTGTTTGCATTTCTTGCAGGTTACATATTTATGATGACATCATTTATTTATTCACTAGATGGTGGCCCAATTCTAACGCATCGGGTATTCTAGAATATGTATGTATGTATGTACATTGTGCTGTGAGTGGTGGTTAAATTTAGTGTCAATATTGCTGATTGGTCGCGTCCGGCTGGCCGATCAGCAAAGTGTGGTTCAATTCCAGCGTCAATTCGCGGCCGGACTGCGCCTGTCACTGATTGGTCGCGTCCGGCCGGCACGACCTATCAGCGAAGCGTGATTTAAATCCTGCGCCAAGGTCGCTGACTGGTCGCGGCCGCCCAGGCGCGACCAATCAGTGACACGGCGACATGGGATTTCCGTGACAGATAAATAGACGGAAGTGGACGTTAGACGATTATATAGATAGATGATCATATCAGTGGCCACCATATAACACATAGGGCAGCACGGTGGCTTAGTGGAATTGGGGTCCTGGCTTCAAATCCCACCAAGTACAACATCTTTATATGTTCTCCCCGTGTTTGCAGGGATTTCCTCCAGTACTCCAAATAGAGAATCTAGATTGTGAGCCCCAATGAGGACAGTGATGATGTCTGTAAAGCGCTATGGAATTAATGGCGCTATGTAAGTGAGTAAAATAAACAGTCGCAGAAAACACACTGCAGATTGAAGGGAATTCCATTGATGGAGGAGCATCTAGAGAAACCCGCACCGCAAACCACAGCACAGTCCGCGTGTAAAACGTCCAGACTATATAGCAGCCTCAGTGTAATCACAGTGTGACAACAGGGCACCATCACCCTACTAACCTCTGTGACCACGGCGGCAGGTGAGGGGTGTGCAGAACTCCCACCATACACACAGGGGTATATAGCACTTGACCTCAGAGTATAATACTGCACATTAGATTCACCAAATGTCTCGGGGTGATTGGAGAGAATCTGCTCATCCTTAGACCACAGCAGTATGGCCTTCACCCATGTGATATACACGGCATATCCTAAAAGTAATCCCCTTTTACTAACATTGCACATCTGGTCACAAAAGCATCAGACAGGCACAAATGTGCCAAAGGGGGGATGAGAAAAACAGCCACATTGATGTCAACTGCTGCTGTAGTCACAGATCAGTTCTCCTAGAGCCTATCATGTAGGACCATCAGGAGATGAGATCCTCGTGAGATGGCACACTGTACCCTGCACACCATACCCTGCACAGCATACACTGCACACAGCACCTTGCCCACCGTACCTTTCCCACCGTACCCTGCACACCATACCCTGCCCACCGCACCTTGCCCACCGTACCTTTCCCACCGTACCCTGCACACCATACCCTGCCCACCGCACCTTGCCCACCGTACCCAGCACACTGTACCTTGCCCACGCACCTTGCCCATCGTACCCTGCACACCATACCCTGCACACAGCACCTTGCCCACCGTACCTTTCCCACCATACCCTGCACACCATACCCTGCACACCATACCTTGCCCACTGTACTTTGCCCACCGTACCCTGCACACCATACCCTGCACACCATACCCTGCACACAGCACCTTGCCCACCGTACCCTGTACACCATACCTTGCCCACTGCACCTTGCCCACCGTACCCTGCACACCATACCCTGCCCACCGCACCTTGCCCACCATACCCTGCACACCATACCTTGCCCACTGTACCTTGCCCACCGTACCCTGCACACCATACCCTGCACACAGCACCTTGCCCACCATACCTTTGCCACCGTACCCTGCACACAGTACCTTGCCCACTGCACCTTGCCCACCGTACCCTGCACACCATACCTTGCACACCATACCTTGCCCACCGCACCTTGCCCACCGTACCCTGCACACCATACCCTGCACACCATACCCTGCACACAGCACCTTGCCCACCGTACCTTTACCACCATACCCTGCACACCAAACTTTGCTCATCATACCCTGCCCTCGCCCATCAGCCACTTGGACCGCCTGGAGTCTGAGCCTCACTGTGTTTCCAGCCTCAGCTCAGACACTGGGTCGCAGCAGAGACCTGCAGTACAAATACAGAGCCTCAGTGTCTTCTGCAGGGAGAATGGAAGACTCCCGCTCACCATGACGAACACCTGGTCCACTTCCGGATAGGTGAGCGGCTCTTGGGGTCTCAGCCGCACGTTACATGGCAGCTTCACCTGCAGGCTGCTCAGCGGGTGCACGATGAGGGTCCACTGCTTCAGGGGCTTATTCCAGGACTCCGCTGCCCAGTTACCTTAGTGCCAGCTGCCAAAGACCACCATAAATGGCCACGACATAGAAGGAGACCATTTTTGCCCTATAGCAGCCATGCAGACACTTCTCTCTTTTCTCTGCGCACTGTTCTCCCTGCCTCTGGGAAATGTACAGTTAGGTCCATATATATTTGGACAGAGACAACATCTTTCTAATTTTGGTTATAGACCTTACCACAATGAATTTTAAACAAAACAATTCAGATGCCGTTGAAGTTCAGACTTTCAGCTTTCATTTGAGGGTATCCACATTAAAATTGGATGAAGGGTTTAGGAGTTTCAGCTCCTTAACATGTGCCACCCTGTTTTTAAAGGGGCCAAAAGTAATTGGACAAATTAAATAATTTTAAATAAAATGTTCATTTCTAGTACTTGGTTGAAAACCCTTTGTTGGCAATGACTGCCTGAAGTCTCGAACTCATGGACATCACCAGATGCTGTGTTTCCTCCTTTTTGATGCTCTGCCAGGCCTTCACTGCGGTGGTTTTCAGTTGCTGTTTGTTTGTGGGCCATTCTGTCTGAAGTTTAGTCTTTAACAAGTTAAATGCATGCTCAATTGGGTTGAGATCAGGTGACTGACTTGGCAATTCAAGAATATTCCACTTCTTTGCTTTAATAAACTCCTGGGTTGCTTTGGCTTTATGTTTTGGGTCATTGGTCATCGTCTCATACTACAGATTGACAATCAGTTTGGCTGCATTTGGCTGGATCTGAGCACACAGTATGTCTCTGAATACCTCAGAATTCATTCGGCTGCTTCTGTCCTGTGTCACATCATCAATAAATACTAGTGACCCAGTGCCACTGGCAGCCATGCATGCCCAAGCCATCACACTGCCTCCGCTGGGTTTTACAGATGATGTGGTATGCTGTGGATCATGAGCTGTACCAAGCCTTCACCATACTTTTCTCTTTCCATCATTCTGGTAGAGGTTGATCTTGGTTTCATCTGTCCAAAGAATGTTCTTCCAGAACTGTGCTGGCTTTTTTAGAAGTTTTTTAGCAAAGTCCAGTCTAGCCTTTTTATTCTTGATGCTTATGAGTGGCTTGCACCGTGCAGTGAACCCTCTCTATTTACTTTCATGCAGTCTTCTCTTTATGGTAGATTTGGATATTGATACGCCGACCTCCTGGAGAGTGTTGGTCACTTGGTTGGCTGTTGTGAAGGGGTTTCTCTTCACCATGGAGATTTTTCTGCGATCATCCACCACTGTTGTCTTCCGTGAGCGCCCAGGTCTTTTTGCATTGATGAGTTCACCAGTGCTTTCTTTCTTTCTCAGGTTGTACCAAACTGTAGATTTTGCCACTCCTAATATTGTAGCAATTTCTCGGATGGGTTTTTTCTGTTTTTGCAGCTTAAGGATGGCTTGTTTCACCTGCATAGAGAGCTCCTTTGACCGCATGTTTACTTCACAGCAAAACCTTCCAAATGCAGCACCACACCTCAAATCAACTCCAGGCCTTTTATCTGCTTAATTGAGAATGACATAACGAAGGGATTGCCCACACCTGTCCATGAAATAGCCTTGGAGTTAATTGTCCAATTACTTTTGATCCCTTTAAAAACAGGGTGGCACATGTTAAGGAGCTGGAACTCCTAAACCCTTCATCCAATTTTAATGTAGGTACCCTCAAATGAAAGCTGAAAGTCTGAACTTCAACTGCATCTGAAATATTTTGCTTAAAATTCATTGTAGTAATGTCTATAAGCAAAATTAGAAAAATGTTGTCTTTGTCCAAATATATATGGACCTAACTGTATTTAAAATGCAGAATACTACATGGCCTATGAGGGTAAGCAAACTACAACTCCCAGAATTCCGAGACCCATATGTTACAGGGCCGGACTAAGCCTGTCGCTGATTGGTCGCGGCCTGCCTGACAGACAGACAGACGGAAGTGCCCCTTAGACGATTATATAGATAGATGTTATGTAACTTGCAAGCACATCAGTGTACACATACAAATCTATTCAAACCTATTTTTTAACATCGTTTAGTGCACCAATTATCTTTGCAGTTGTGTCATCATATGTCTATTGATGTCAGTTCTTCATGGTTCTCTTTTTGGTCATTCTGTACAACGGGCAGATACACACTTTGTGTTGATAACACCATGTTATCATCCTTTGCTTCCCTTTTTTGTCTTCAATAAAAACTTTGTACCACATACATTCATTGGTTTCTATTTTTATGTATTGGACCTTACAGTTCTTTTTTATCTCTCTGGTTTCACCATGGTTAACATCTAGTAGCGAATGCTGACCTATAGACTGTTCCATGGTCTGGAGAACATTTTGTTGGTATATATCCCTCAAAAAACATCTTCAAAAGGCTGTGTGCACACATTGCAGATTTGGTGCTTTTTTGATGCGTTTTTTTTAACTGCACATATTTGTGACAACACCTGAAGCAAAACCTGATGCCTACAAATTGAATTACAAACCTGATTTATCATGCACACCTTTAGTATTTTTGACTTGCAGATTTGTTGCAGAAAATAATCTGCTGCATGTTAATTCTCTGTGCGTTTTTCACCAATGAGTTTACTGAAATCAATCAAAAACGCACCAAAAACGCGTGTTTTGCAGCTGTGTTTTTCCTTCCAAGAGATGCAGAAATGGTGCAGAAATTTAACTTAACATGTGTACATACCCATATCGGTATAATATTACTCACTTACAGAATATTCCGTGATCTGGAGTACATTTTCTTGGTATATAACCCTCAAAAGTGCACAGCCTTTATGAATCTAGGAGTACCAATACATGACAGTTTAAACAGAATGTGCATGAGGCCCTCCTTTATGTCTAATACAGGGTGTATCTGAGTTCCTAATTTTTGACAGTTCTTGCTTCCTTCATAAATTAAACGGAAGTTTCCTATTTTTTTAATTAAAAAAAAATCTATTTAATCTAGTTAACATAAATTATATATATTTTTTAAATCCTTTTTAAATATTGCCTTATATACAAGTCATTATACAGGATAAAATGTTTCTTGACATTTTTTTTCCTGTAAAATGCAATTTCTCGTCGGTTTGGAATGTTTTATTGTCACTCCTTAAAGTGCAGTAAAAGTCTGACGCCATTGTTCTCAGCAGCAATCTGGGAGTCAAGAGATGCTTCAAGGGGTCTTCCCTATGCTGTTCTCTTTCCATTCAGCACTTTTCCCATCCATTTGAACATTTTCACTGCCCCACAGACCTCTTTGTGGGGTCTGCCGGAAAAAAGCTTGGATTTCCCATAGACTCCCATTATACTTGTTATTCTAAGCATGCGAGTAATTAGGAATTGCTCAGTTCGAGGGACAAGCACCTAAGCATTTTAGTGCTCGCACTTCTTTACCTACCAACAGCTACTATCCTTTTTTCCAATCCAGAGGTTGAAGTTACTTGGACATTAATAGGGCTGTGTTTGTATTAAAAGCTTAAAATAAGTTCTAGAAACCCCAATGAGACCTGCAAGTGTTACACATTTATTTTTATGGCAATTAGAGGATTGCAGTATTGTGATAAATTCGCAGCAAATCAAGTTATTTTCAAAAATTCGATGAATTACAATTTCCAATGTTCATCACCTCTATATTGCAAATTATGCATTATTTGCTACCACATTTTAAGTGACCTTAGATGTGTTCATTTCGATAACTCAGTAAAATGAATCCTGACATTTTTCACCCCTTGTTGTCATTGACCTGTAGAGTGATATCAGGCATACTCACTTTAACCCCTTCCCGACCTTTGACGCCACGTAGGCGTCATGAAAGTCGGTGCCATTCCGACCCATGACGCCTATGCGGCGTCATGGAAAGATCGCGTCCCTGCAGATCGGGTGAAAGGGTTAACTCCCATTTCACCCGATCTGCAGGGACAGGGGGAGTGGTAGTTTAGCCCAGGGGGGGTGGCTTCACCCCCTCGTGGCTACGATCGCTCTGATTGGCTGTTGAAAGTGAAACTGCCAATCAGAGCGATTTGTAATATTTCACCCATTATAACGGGTGAAATATTACAATCCAGCCATGGCCGATGCTGAAATATCATCGGCCATGGCTGGAAATACTAGTGTGCCCCCACCCCACCCCTCCGATCGCCCCCCCAGCCCTCCGATCTGGCCGGTACACTGCTCCGGCTCCCCTCCGTCCAGTGCTCCGCTCCCCCCCGTGCTCTTGTCCGCTCCCCCCGTGCTCCAATCACCCCCCTGTGCTCCAATCACCCCCCCTGCACTCCGATCCACCCCCCCGGTGCTCCGTTCCACCCCCCCGTGCTCCATTCCAGCCCCCCCGTGCTCCGTTCCACGCCCCCCGTGCTCCGTTCCACCCCTCCCGCACTCCGATTCCCCCCCCGTGCTCCGATCCCCCCCCCGTGGTCCCCCCCCACCCCATCATACTTACCGATCCAGCCGGGGTCCCGTCCGTCTTCTCCCTGGGCGCCGCCATCTTCCAAAATGGCGGGCGCATGCGCAGTGCGCCCGCCGAATCTGCCGGCCGGCAGATTCGTTCCAAAGGGCATTTTGATCACTGAGATATAATCTATCTCAGTGATCAAAATAAAAAAAATAATAAATGACCCCCCCCCCTTTGTCACCCCCATAGGTAGGGACAATAAAAAAATAAAGAAATTTTTTTTTTCCACTAATGTTAGAATAGGGTTAGGGTTAGGGTTAGGGCTAGGGTTAGGGTTAGGGCTAGGGGTAGGGTTAGGGTTAGGGCTAGGGGTAGGGGTAGGGTTAGGGTTAGGGCTAGGGGTAGGGTTAGGGCTAGGGTTAGGGTTTCGGTATGTGCACACGTATTCTGGTCCTCTGCGGATTTTTCCGCTGCGGATTTGATAAATCCGCAGTGCTAAACCGCTGCGGATTTATGGCGGATTTACCGCGGTTTTTCTGCGCATTTCACTGCGGTTTTACAACTGCGATTTTCTATTTGAGCAGTTGTAAAACCGCTGCGGAATCCGCACAAAGAAGTGACATGCTGCGGAATGTAAACCGCTGCGTTTCCGTGCAGTTTTTCCGCAGCATGGGCACAGCGATTTTTGTTTCCCGTAGGTTTACATTGAACTGTAAACTCATGGGAAACTGCTGCGGATCCGCAGCGTTTTCCGCAGCGTGTGCACATACCTTTAGAATTAGGCTATGTGCACACGGTGCGGATTTGGCTGCGGATTCGCAGCAGTGTTCCATCAGGTTTACAGTACCATGTAAACATATGGAAACCAAATCCGCTGTGCCCATGGTGCAGAAAATACCACGCGGAAACGCTGCGTTGTATTTTCCGCAGCATGTCAATTCTTTGTGCGGATTCCGCAGCGTTTTACACCTGTTCCTCAATAGGAATCCGCAGGTGAAATCCGCACAAAAAACACTGGAAATCCGCGGAAAATCCGCAGGTAAAACGCAGTGCCTTTTACCCGCGGATTTTTCAAAAATGGTGCGAAAATATCTCACACGAATCCGCAACGTGGGCACATAGCCTTAGGGTTAGGGTTGGAATTAGGGTTGTGGTTATGGTTAGGGGTGTGTTGGGGTTAGGGTTGTGGTTAGGGGTGTGTTGCGGTTAGGGTTGTGTTTAGGGTTATGGCTACAGTTGGGATTAGGGTTAGGGGTGTGTTGGGGTTAGTGTTGGAGGTAGAATTGAGGGGTTACCACTGTTTAGGCACATCAGGGGTCTCCAAACGCAACATGGCGCCACCATTGATTCCAGCCAATCTCGTATTCAAAAAGTCAAATGGTGCTCCCTCACTTCCGAGCCCTGACGTGTGCCCAAACAGTGGTTTACCCCCACATATGGGGTACCAGCATACTCAGGACAAACTGCGCAACAATTACTGGGGTCCAATTTCTCCTGTTACCCTTGTGAATCAAAAAAAATGCTTGCTAAAACATAATTTTTGAGGAAAGAAAAATGATTTTTTATTTTCACGGCTCTGCGTTGTAAACGTCTGTGAAGCACTTGGGGGTTCAAAGTGCTCACCACATATCTAGATAAGTTCCTTGGGGGGTCTAATTTCTAAAATGGGGTCACTTGTGGGGGTTTCTACTGTTTAGGCACACCAGGGGCTCTGCAAACGCAACGTGACACCCGCAGACCATTCCATCAAAGTCTGCATTTCAAAAGTCACTACTTCCCTTCTGAGCCCCGACGTGTGCCCAAACAGTGGTTTACCCCCACTCATGGGGTATCAGCGTACTCAAGAGAAACTGGACAACAACTTTTGGGGTCCAATTTCTCCTGTAACCCTTGGGAAAATAAAAAATTCTGGGCTAAATAATTATTTTTGAGGAAAGAAAACGTATTTATTATTTTCACGGCTCTGCATTATAAACTTCTATGAAGCACTTGGGGGTTCAAAGTGCTCACCACACATCTAGATAAGTTCCTTTCGGGGTCTAGTTTCCAAAATGGGGTCACTTGTGGGGGGTTTCTACTGTTTAGGCACATCAGGGGCTCTGCAAACACAACGTGACGCCCACAGAGCATTCCATCAAAGTCTGCATTTCAAAACGTCACTACTTCAATTCCGAGCCCCGGCATGTGCCCAAACAGTGGTTTACCCCCACATATGGGGTATCAGCGTACTCAGGAGAAACTGGACAACAACTTTTGGGGTCCAGTTTCTTCTGTTACCCTTGGGAAAATAAAAAATTCTGGGCTAAATAATTATTTTTGAGGAAAGAAAACGTATTTATTATTTTCACGGCTCTGCATTATAAACTTCTATGAAGCACTTGGGGGTTCAAAGTGCTCACTACACATCTAGATAAGTTCCTTTGGGGGTCTAGTTTCCAAAATGGGGTCACTTGTGGGGGGTTTCTACTGTTAAGCCACATCAGGGGCTCTGCAAACGCAACGTGACGCCCACAGAGCATTCCATCAAAGTCTGCATTTCAAAACGTCACTACTTCACTTCCGAGCCCCGGCATGTGCCCAAACAGTAATTTACCCCCACATATGGGGTATCAGCGTACTCAGGAGAAACTGGACAACAACTTTTGGGGTCAAATTTCTCCTGTTACCCTTGGGAAAATAAAAAATTGCAGGCTAAAAGATCACTTTTGAGAAAATAATTTTTTTTTTTTTTCATGGCTCTGCGTTATAAACTTCTGTGAAGCACTTGGGGGTTCAAAGTCCTCACCACACATCTAGATTAGTTCCTTTGGGGGTCTAGTTTCCAAAATGGTGTCATTTCTGGGGGATCTCCAATGTTTAGGCACACAGGGGCTCTCCAAACGTGACATGGTGTCCGCTAATGATTGGAGCTAATTTTCCATTTAATTCGCCAAATGGCGTGCCATCCCTTCCGAGCCCTGCCGTGCGCCCAAACAGTGGTTTACCCCCACATATTGGGTATCTGCGTACTCAGGACAAACAGGACAACAATATTTGGGGTCCAATTTCTCCTATTATCCTTGGCAAAATAGGAAATTCCAGGCTAAAAAATCATTTTTGAGGAAAGAAAAATTATTTTTTATTTTCATGGCTCTGCGTTATAAACTTCTGTGAAGCACCTGGGGGTTTAAAGTGCTCAATATGCATCTAGATAAGTTCCTTGGGGGGTCTAGTTTCCAAAATGGGGTCACTTGTGGGGGAGCTCCAATGTTTAGGCACACAGGGGCTCTCCAAACGCGACATGGTGTCCGCTAACAATTGGAGCTAATTTTCCATTCAAAAAGTCAAATGGCGCGCCTTCCCTTCCGAGCCCTGCCGAGTGCCCAAACAGTGGTTTACCCCCACATATGAGGTATCGACGTACTCGGGAGAAATTGCCCAACAAATTTTATGATCCATTTTACCCTACTGCCCATGTGAAAATGAAAAAATTGAGGCGAAAAGAATTTTTTTGTGAAAAAAAAGTACTTTTTCATTTTTACAGATCAATTTGTGAAGCACCTGAGGGTTTAAAGTGCTCACTAGGCATCTAAATAAGTTCCTTGGGGGGTCTAGTTTCCAAAATGGGGTCACTTGTGGGGGAGCGCCAATGTTTAGGCACACAGGAGCTCTCCAAACGCGACATGGTGTCCGCTAACGATGGAAATAATTTTTCATTCAAAAAGTCAAATGGCGCTCCTTCCCTTCCGAGCCTTACCATGTGCCCAAACAGTGGTTTACCCCCACATGTGAGGTATTGGTGTACTCAGGAGAAATTGCCCAACACATTTTAGGATCCATTTTATCCTGTTGCCCATGTGAAAATGAAAAAATTGAGGCTAAAAGAATTTTTTTGTGAAAAAAAAGGACTTTTTCATTTTTACGGATTAATTTGTGAAGCACCTGGGGGTTCAAAGTGCTCACTATGCATCTAGATAAGTTCCTTGGGGCATCTAGTTTCCAAAATGGGGTCACTTGTGGGGGAGCTCCAATTTTTAGGCACACGGGGGCTCTCCAAACGTGACATGGTGTCCGCTAAAGAGTGGAGCCAATTTTTGATTCAAAAAGTCAAATGGCGCTCCTTCCCTTCCAAGCCCTGCCGTGCGCCCAAACAGTGGTTTACCCCCACATATGAGGTATCAGCGTACTCAGGACAAATTGGACAACAACTTTCGTGGTTCAGTTTCTCCTTTTACCATTGGGAAAATAAAAAAATTGTTGCTAAAAGATAATTTTTGTGACTAAAAAGTTAAATGTTCATTTTTTCCTTCCATGTTGCTTCTGCTGCTGTGAAGCACCTGAAGGGTTAATAAACTTCTTGAATGTGGTTTTGAGTACCTTGAGGGGTGCAGTTTTTAGAATGGTGTCACTTTTGGGTATTTTCAGCCATATAGACCCCTCAAACTGACTTCAAATGTGAGGTGGTCCCTAAAAAAAATGGTTTTGTAAATTTCGTTGTAAAAATGACAAATCGCTGGTCAAATTTTAACCCTTATAACTTCCTAACAAAAAAAAATTTTGTTTCCAAAATTGTGCTGATGTAAAGTAAACATGTGGGAAATGTTATTTATTAACTATTTTGTGTCACATATCTCTCTGGTTTAACAGAATAAAAATTCAAAATGTGAAAATTGCGAAATTTTCAAAATTTTCGCCAAATTTCCGTTTTTATCACAAATAAACGCAAAATTTATTGACCTAAATTTACCACTAACATGAAGCCCAATATGTCACGAAAAAACAATCTCAGAACCGCTAGGATCCGTTGAAGCGTTCCTGAGTTATTACCTCATAAAGGGACACTGGTCAGAATTGCAAAAAACGGCAAGGTCTTTAAGGTCAAAATAGGCTGGGTCATGAAGGGGTTAAGTGGTCCAGCATTTCAGCACTTTGCACCTCTTTACATCTTCCTGAAAGCCCACTTAACCTCAAATACAAATTGCCTAAAAGTGTTTTTGATAACATTCACAGATATGTATAAATGGACAATGCTTGACATTGCACACTACAGCTCAGTAAAGCACTATGTGACGAGAGCAGCTATTTCATGACATGCAAAAAGGCCGATTATTTATTTCCTGTGACTATTATGAAGGGATTCCACTGTGCCCACACTGTCATGTCCACCAAGGTGGAGGTCATTGAAGCTTTTTAAAAGAATAACTATTTTTGTTGGTTATAGAAACCAATCACAGAGCAGCTTTTATTTAATATTTGTTCTTGAATTATAGGTTTTGCTGTGATTTGTTGCTATTGGCAAATAAGAGAGTTTTTCTTTTAGACAATGTCATAGTGACTAGTGATGAGCAAGTGTACTCATTGCTTGGGTTTTCCTGAGCACGCTCGGGTGACCTCCAAATATTTGTTATTGCTCGGAGATATAGTTTTCATCTCCTCAGTTGCATGATTTACGGCTTCCAGATACACTGAATACATGTGAGGAATACCTGTTTGTTAGGGAATTCCCACATGTATTCAGCTTATCTGAAAGCCGTAAATCATGCAACTGAGGCAATGAAAACTATATCTCTACCCTCTCCTAGTGTTTCATCTCCCATCCCCTGCAGACTGTGAGCCCTCGCGGGCAGGGTCCTCCCTCCTTATGTACCCGTGTGCCTTGTTTTTTGCTCATGTTTAATGTATTTGTCTATATTTGCCCCGTATTCACATGTAAAGCGCCATGGAATAAATAGTGCTATAAAAATGTATAATAATAATAATAATCTCCGAGCAATGACAAATACTCGGAGGCCGAGCGTGCTTGTGAAAACCCGAGCTTGTGAAAACCCGAGCAAGGAGTATACTCGCTCATCACTATTAGTGACACAAATATTGCCTCCATAGCTTAGGTTTTACATTCTGTCCTGATTAATTTCTCAGTAGATCTTCATAGCAACCAGAGTTATATTATTTTTTAAGCAAAACTCTAAGGGAACCGTCACACAGTGCCATTTCGATCGCTACGACGGTACGATTCGTGACGTTCCAGCGATATCAATACGATATCGCTGTGTCTGACACGCAGCAGCGATCAGGGATCCTGCTCAGAATCGTACGTCGTAGCAGATTGTTTAGAACTTTCTTTCGTCGCTGGATCTCCCGCTGGCATCGCTAGATCGGTGTGTGTGACACCGATCTAGCGATGCGATCTAGCGATGCGTTCGCTTGTAACCAGGGTAAACATCGGGTTACTAAGCGCAGGGCCGCGCTTAGTAACCCGATGTTTACCCTGGTTACAAGCGTAAAACTAAAAAAAAACAAACAGCACATACTTACATTCTGGTGTCCGTCAGGTCCCTTGCCGTCTGCTTCCCGCACTCAGTGATTGCCGGCCGTAAAGTGAAAGCAGAGCACAGCGGTGACGTCACCGCTGTGCTGTGCTTTCACTTTCACTTTACGGCCGGCAGTCAGTGAGTGCGGGAAGCAGACGGCAAGGGACCTGACGGACACCGGAATGTAAGTATGTGCTGTTTGTTTTTTTTTACGCTGGTAACCAGGGTAAACATCGGGTTACTAAGCGCGGTCCTGCGCTTAGTAACCCGATGTTTACCCTGGTTACCCGGGTACCTCGGCATCGTTGGTCGCCGGAGAGCTGTCTGTGTGACAGCTCCCCAGCGACCACACTACGATTTACCTACGATCACGGCCAGGTCATATCGCTGGTCGTGATCGTAGGTAAATCGTATAGTGTGACGGTACCCTAAGTCAGCTCCAATTATTCAAGCTCAATGAATGTGTTAACAATGGGGTCCATTGTTATATCTTTATCAGAGTCTAAAACAGCATTTAACAAATACAATGTCCACGGGAAAGGTGATAAATGTATGGTCACAGACCTGCCGTAAACATACTTAGAAAGAGAATTTTTGTGAGCAAGGTTTGTGTAAACCTTGCCTCCTTTTGGTCTAGGAAGCAGCATATTTGACAGAACTGAACACAAGAATGAGAGCTCATTGTCTCATCTTTGAATGGTGCATTGCTCATACATTCACACAACTACTTTATTCAATATCTGTGGGACTGATGGAGACAACAGAATGTTGTTCTTGATTATCTCCATCAGTCCCACTGCTCCATTCAAAAGGTTCTCGTGGTCACTAAGAGTCTCAAATGTGTAACCCCCAGTGAAAGGACCATCTTTCTCGTGGGTCTTGTTGGTCCTAGTAGTGGAATGCCCAATAATCATACACAAATAATCTATTAACAAAATACCTGATAACTGTTTGCAACCCAACCCCTTTATGTAAGGAGAGGATATGTAAACATGAGACAGAGAAATGAAAGTACAGAAGCTATCAAGATGTGTCATGAAATAAATTAGTATGTAATCTTTTAATCTTTGATTGGGCATTGAACTGTCACGGATTACTATTAATCATAAGCAAACATGCTCAGATGAGGTCTTATCTGAGCATGTTCATGTGCGAAACGAGTGTCTTCAGCATGCTCGAATGTTCGAGTACCCACACCTGCATGTCTTTCGGTTGTTCAACAACTGCAAGACAGGCAGGGATTGCCTAACAAACCAGTGATCCCTGCATGTGTTGCAGTGGTCGTACAGCCACAACACATGCAGCCACAGGGACTTGAACATATTTTTTGAGCACACTGAAGAAAATTGGTTAGCACACGAGCATGCTCGGATAACACCTTATCCGAGCACATTCACTCATCGCTAATTACGTATATACTCGTATATAAGCTGAGATTTTCAGCACATATTTTTGTGCTGAAAATATCTCCCCTCGGCTTATATACAACTCATTGTCCAGGAAGCCGGCGGGGGAAGGGGAGCGGCGGAGCAGTGGCAGGAGTTGGTGGCTGTGAAGACATCATACTCACCCTCGTCGTGCCGTCACTGCATCTCTGATGGTCTCGGCACCTGGAGCTCTTCCTGAGCTGAGCGATCACGTGGTGCCCCTCTTTATTTAAGGTAATGAATATGCACACGTCTCCACTCCCATAGGCGTGGAGCACATATTCATTACCTTAATTAGCGGTACCATGTGACAGCTCAGCACACAGGAAAAGCTGCCGTGCAGGGACAATGGAAATGCAGCGACGGCGCGAGGAGGGTGAGTAGGATGGGATGGGACTTGGGGAGGAGCCATGCATACAATGATGGGACTGGGGGAGCCATGCATACAGCGAAGGGACTAACGGAGCCATGCATAGAGGGATAGGATCTGTCATGTCGGACGCTGTTCACACTAGGACGTCCGACAGACAGCGGTAATTCCACATTTGTCCACTATACGCTCAGTGGTGCCAGCTAGATTTTATCCAGGTTATCCAGGGTTAATCTGGCTGGTAATCTGGTTGGAGGCTGGGTCTCACCCGTGGCCTTTAAATAGTCATTCTGGACTTTGGGCGTCACCGATTATAGCTTGTGTCTTGTGCCTGGTGATCTCGGTCTGGAGTGGTGGTCTATGAGTTTAAAGGGACTCTGTCACCCGAATTTGGAGGGAACACTTTTCAGCCATAGGGGCGGGGTTTTCGAGTGTTTGATTCACCCTTTCCTTACCCGCTGGCTGCATGCTGGCTGCAATATTAGATTGAAGTTCATTCTCTGTCCTCCATAGTACACGCCTGCGCAAGGCAAGATTGTGGATAGTGGGTCAGCCACTAATCTCATTGATGCGGAGTTTGTGCACACGGCCGGGTTCATGGTAGATAATCCTATCCGGGTGGTCACCATCCATGCTACTCCACTCCCACAGGGGGAGATTACTGAGTTTGTGGCTGAGGTTAAACTCCTCATTGGGGTCCTACATTCTGAGCAAGTTACATGTAGGGTGCTCAGTAATCTTCCTGCACAAATGGTTCTGGGTTTTCCATGGTTGTCTATGCACAACCCGGTGATTGACTGGAAAACTCATGATTAGGGTTGAGCGAAACGGGTCGGCCAGATTCAGAAGTCGCCGACTTTTGGCAAAGTCGGGTTTCATGAAACCTGACCCAACCCCTGTGTGGGGTCGGCCATGAGGTCGGCGATCTTCTGATCTGGAATCGGAATTCCGATACCGAGTTCCGATATGTTTAAGATATCGGGAATCGGTATCGGAATTCATATTTAAGTGTAAAATAAAGAATAAAAATAAAAAAATATTGATATACTCACCCTCGGACGCGCCCTGGTTCTCACCGGCAGCCTTCCTTCCTAAGAATGAGCGCCTGAAGGGCCTTCGATGACGTCGCGGCTTGTGATTGGTCGCGTGAGCGGTCACATGGGCGGTCACGCGACCAATCACAAGCCGCGATGACATCTAAGGTCCTCCAGGTGCTAATTCTTAGGAAGGAAGCGTCCGAGGGCGCGTCCGAGGGTGAGTATATTCCTAATAGGTATATACTCACCCTCGGACGCGGCCTGGTTCTAACCCGCAGCCTTCTTTCCTAAGAATCAGCGCCTGAAGGACCTTTGATGACGTCACGGCTTGTGATTGGTCGCGTGACGCCCATGTGACTGCTCACGCGACCAATCACAAGCCGCGACATCATCGAAGGTCCTTCAGGCGCTCATTCTTAGGAAGGAAGGCTGCCGGTGAGAACCAGGGCGCGTCCGAGGGTAAGTATATCAATATTTTTTATTTTGATTCTTTATTTTACACTTAAATATGGATCCCAGGGCCTGAAGGAGAGTTTCCTCTCCTTCAGACCCTGGGAACCATTAGAAACCCAATGCACTGCATTGGGTTTCGTGTTTCGGCCGACCCCTCGACTTTTCTATAGGATCGGCCGATTTCACTCGACCCAACTTTTGAAAAAGTCGGGTTTCGTGAAACCCGACCTGATCCTATAAAAAGAAAAGTCGCTCAACCCTACTCAGGATATAATTCAGTGGAGCGGATTTTGCCAGGTGAATTGCCTGGCCACATGTGTGTCTGCTGTGATTTCCAGCATTCCTGAGTCACTGCTGGATTTCGCAAATGTGTTTTCTGAGAAGGGTTGCTCTGAATTACCACCACATCGACCCTATGACTGTACTATTAGGTTTAAACCAGGGGCCAAGTTGCCGAAAGCTAGGATGTTTAACATCTCTGGTCCTGAGAGGCAAGCACTAAAGGACTACATTGCTGAGAGTCTGAGCAAAGGGCACATCAGGTCTTTGTCCTCGCCGGTGGCAACGGGGTTCTTCTTCGTTAAGAAGAAAGATGGCGGACTATGCCTGTGTCTGGATTTTATGGAGTTAAACCAGATTACGGTTCGTGATCCATACCCTATGCCACTGATACCTGATTTGTTCAACCAGGTGGCTGGTGCTAAGTGGTTTTCCAAGCTTGACCACAGGGGGGCATACAACCTCATAAGAGTCCGTCAAGGTGATGAGTGGAAGACGGCTTTTAATACTTCTGAGGGTCATTTTGAAAATTTGGTGATGCCATTTGGGTTGACAAACGTGCCTGCTGTATTCCAACATTTCATAAATGATGTGTTCTCGCATGTACTGGGGAAATTCGTTATTGTGTACCTAGATGACATTCTCATTTATTCATACGACCGTGATACTCATTTAGAGCATGTGAGGCAGGTGTTACAGCTACTCAGAGAAAATAAGCTCTATGCAAAACTTAAGAAATGTGTTTTTTCGGTTCAGGAGTTGCCTTTCTTGGGTTATATTTTGTCTGCTTCAGGGTTTAAAATGGACGCCGCTAAGGTGCAAGCGGTGCTGCATTGGGAACGGCCTGATAACCTAAAAGCACTCCAGCGGTTCCTTGGATTTTCTAATTATTATAGAAAATTTATCAAAGATTTTTCTACCATTGCTAAACCGCTTACTGACATGACGAAAAAGGGTACCAATTTCTCCGCCTGGCCGCAGGTTGCTGGGCGCACATTCGAATTTCTGAAGAACAGTTTTGCTTCAGCCCCCATTCTGGTGCAACCGGACATATCAAAACCATTTACCATGGAGGTCGATGCGTCTGAGGTTGGAGTGGGGGCGGTGCTGTCACAAGGCTCATCCTTGGGCGAGTTGCGTCCATGCGCCTACTTTTCCAAAAAGCTGTCGTCCGCCGAACGTAACTACGATATCGGCAACAGGGAGTTGTTGGCTATTAGGTTGGCTTTTGAGGAGTGGCGACACTTCTTGGAGGGGGTGGTCCACCAGGTTACAGTTATCACCTACCATAAAAATCTGCTTTATTTAGAGTCAGCCAAGCATCTGTCCCTCAGGCAGGCTCGCTAGGCATTGTTTTTTACGCGTTTCAACTTTTTTGTCACGTACCATCTGGGGTCTAAGAACACTAAGGCAGATGCTTTATCCAGGTGTTTTCCGGGGGAAGAACCTCGGGAAGATCCGGTACCCATCCTCCAAAAGGGTGTAGTGGTCTCGGCTCTCACGACAGAGGTTGAGGCGGAGATTGCCGAGGCTCAGGAGGAAGAACCACCAGAGCTTCCCATTAACAAATCATTTGTACCGCTTCATCTTTGCCTAAAGGTGTTGGGTGAGCATCATGATGCGGTTCTCGCTGGCCATCCAGGGATTAGGGGTACCTTGGAGTTGGTGTCGCGTCAGTTTTGGTGGCCCAAAATCCATCAGGACGTGGTCTCGTACGTATCAGCATGTGCCACGTGTGCTAGGGCTAAGACGCCTCGCTCCCGTCCTGCTGGCTCATTACATCCTCTAGGGGTACCCAGTAGGCCATAGACAGAGATCTCCATGGATTTTATTACAGACCTACCTTCCTCTGCTGGAAACACGGTCATCTTGGTGGTTGTTAATCGGTTCTCAAAGATGTCGCACTTTGTGTCCTTGCCTTCGTTACCTAACGCAAAGACTCTGGCTCAGGTTTTTGTGCAGGAGGTGGTCAGACTTCACGGGGTCCCGCCTAACATAGTGTCTGATAGGGGTACTCAGTTTGTGGCGAAGTTTTGGAAAGCTTTTTGCTCACAACTGGGGATCAAGTTGTCGCATTCTTTGGTGTTTCATCCTCAGTCAAATGGTCAGACCAAGCGTATGAACCAGAATTTGGAGCAGTACTTACGCTGCTTTGTTTCTGACAACCAGGAGGAATGGCCGACGTTCCTTCCTTTGGCTGAGTTTGCCATTAACAATCACCGCCCGGAATCATCTGGGGAGTCCCCGTTCTTTTGTGTTTACGGGTACCATCCTCAATTTTGTACTCTGCGTCAGGGTGGCTCTGCTGGCGTTCCTGAGGAGGACCAGCTAGGAGCACAACTGTCATCTGTTTGGAGGAGAGTGAAACAGCGCTTGCTGAGCGTGGGTGCTAGGTACAAACGAGTGGCTGACAGTAGACGCATGCCAGGTCCGGACCTGAGTGTGGGTGATTGGGTGTGGTTGTCCACAAAAAACATAAAGCTCAAAGTATCATCCCTGAAATTAGGTCCAAGGTTTATTGGTCCATTTAGGGTCGCCGCCATCATTAACCCGGTAACCTACCGATTGGAACTTCCTACAGTATATAAAATACACAACGTGTTTCACAGATCTCTGTTAAAGAAGGTGGTGGGTTCCATGGATGCAGCGCCGATGCCACCTCCAGTCTTGGTGGATGGCAATTTGGAGTTTGAAGTCTCCAAGGTGGTTGACTCTCGTATAGTGCACCGCACATTACAGTACCTGGTACACTGGCATGGTTATGGGCCAGAGGAGAGGTCTTGGGTACCAGCTTCGGACATACATGCGGACCGGCTGGTCAGTATGTTTCACCGCCGCCATCCGGACAAGCAGGGTCCTATAAGTCATGAGGGCCCTGGGGTCCCTCGTAGAAGGCAGGGTACTGTCATGTCGGACGCTGTTCACACTAGGGCGTCCAACAGACACTATACGCTCAGTAGCGCCGGCTAGATTTTATCCAGGTTATCCAGGGTTAATCTGGCTGGTAATCTGGTTGGAGGCTGGGTCACGCCCGTGGCCTTTAAATAGTCATTCTGGACTTTGGGCATCGACGATTATAGCTTGTGTCTAGTGCCTGGTGATATCGGTCTGGAGTGGTGATCTAGGAGTTTAAGTATCGTATCTGGTGGTGTATTATCCTTTGTCATATTTCTCCTTCCTATATTTGTGTTTATTTTTGCCCTGTGCACATTATAGTGTTTTCCTGTGTTTCTGCGGCGAGGTGCGTTTTTAGTTTTCCCTGCCTGTACTTTCTGTGTAGGTTGGTGTGTGGTCTTATCACTGGGTGGCGGGTGGAGGTTTCAGCATAGGGCTGAAACAGGAGTCAGGGTCAGGCCTGGCGGCCCAGACAAGCACACCATCAGTGTAAATTCTGGGAGAGGGACAGACAGGGTTTTCCCTAGTCTGAGGGATATCGCAGGGGCCCGGGTAATCAGCTTTAGTCTACCCAATACCCCCATGACAGGATCGGGGCAGCCATGCATAAAGTGATGGGACCGGGGGAACCATGCATACAATGATGGGACCATGGAAGCTATGCATACAACGATGGGATTGGGTGGAGCCATGCATACAACAGGGGGAGTCACACATACCAGGACAGGACGGGGGAGCCGTGAAAAGCAGGACAGGGATGAGGGGACAATGCATAGCCAGCTTATACTTGAGTCAATAAGCTTACCCAGTTTTCCGTGGCAAAATTAGGTGCCTCGGCTTATACTCGGGTCGGCTTATAATCTAGTATATACGGTACTATAAATCTGATTTTTGCCTGAAAGCAGTAAGCAGGTGAAAGTACTACTTATTTGCAGCTGTAGTTACATTTGGTTAAAATTATATACCTCATAACTTGACAGAACTAACTAGTAGGGATGAGCAGATCCGTGGAAATTCAGGTTCTGATACCCGACATAACTTTTTGTCCAAAGTTGAGTTCGGATGCCAGAACTCTACCTAAACTTGAACATGAATCTGAACACCATTGAAATGTATGGGGATCCAAATTTCGGAACTGGAAAATATTCTCTTTCTCCTTCCTTTGGAACT